>NW_027314752.1:3845000-5126666 GCF_023375885.2 Dermacentor andersoni | reverse complement strand
ATCACAGCTCACGAGCTCTTGCTAGCCTACTGCGTGCAAAAATTCACACAAAGCCTGCGTATAGCAACAGCGACGCGTCAC
Source organism: Dermacentor andersoni (assembly GCF_023375885.2). Taxonomy (NCBI): domain Eukaryota; kingdom Metazoa; phylum Arthropoda; class Arachnida; order Ixodida; family Ixodidae; genus Dermacentor; species Dermacentor andersoni. Next base: position 5,126,585 of record NW_027314752.1, on the reverse strand, counting down.
CGCCAGCAGTCCCTGCATGTCTTACTTCAATTTGTACAATATATAAAAGGGCAGAAGGAGCAGCGACCTAGGCTTGAATCTTGGGGACGAGTCTGTGTGCAACCTTGTTTTCGCGTTAACTGCACAGAAACCTCGGTTCTGACCATTCCTTATAAATGTATGTCCTCGAGGCAGTTCAAATCACAGCTCACGAGCACTTGCTAGCCTACTGCGTGCAAAAACTCACTCAAAGCCAGCGCATAGAAACAGCGACGCGTCACCGCCAGCAGCCCCTGCATGTCTTACTACAATTTGTACGATATCTAAAAGGGCAGAAGGAGCAGCGACGTAGGCTTGAAAGTTGGGGACGAGTCTGTGTGCAACCTTGTTTTCGCGTTAACTGCACAGAAGCCTCGGTTCTGACCATTCCTTATAAATGTATGTCCTCGAGGCAGTTCAAATCACAGCTCACGAGCACTTGCTAGCCTACTGCATGCAAAAACTCACTCAAAGCCAGCGTATAGCAACAGCGACGCGTCACCGCCAGCAGCCCCTGCATGTCTTACTACAATTTCTACAATATATAAAAGGGCAGAAGGAGCAGCGACGTAGGCTTGAAAGATGGGGACGAGTCTCTTTGCAACCTTGTTTTCACGTTAACTGCACAGAAGCCTCGGTTCTGACCATTTTTCATAGATGTATGTCCTCGAGGCAGTAGAAATCACAGCTCACGAGCACTTGCTAGCCTACTGCGTGCAAAAACTCACACAAAGCCAGGGTATAGCAACAGCGACGCGTCACCGCCAGCAACCCCTGAATGTCTTACTACAATTTCTACAATATATAAAAGGGCAGAAGGAGCAGCGACGTAGGCTTGAAAGATGGGGACGAGTCTGTGTGCAACCTTGTTTTCGCGTTAACTGCACAGAAGCCTTAGTTCTGACCATTCGTCATAAATATTTGTCCTCGAGGCAGTTGAAATCACAGTTCACGAGCTCTTGCTAGCCTACTGCGTGCAAAAACTCACACAAAGCCAGGGTAAAGCAACAGCGACGCGTCACCGCCAGCAGCCCCTGCATCTCTAAATACAATTTGTACGATATCTAAAAGGGCAGAAGGAGCAGCGAACTAGGCTTGAATCTTGGGGACGAGTCTGTGTGCAACTTTGTTTTCGCGTTAACTGCACAGAAGCCTCGGTTCTGACCATTCCTTATAAATGTATGTCCTCGAGGCAGTTCAAATCACAGCTCACGCGCATTTGCTAGCCTACTGCGTGCAAAAACTCACTCAAAGCCAGCGCATAGCAACAGAGACGCGTCACCGCCAGCAGCCCCTGCATGTCTTACTACAATTTGTACGATATCTAAAAGGGCAGAAGGAGCAGTGACGTAGGCTTGAATGTTGGGGACGAGTCTGTGTGCAACCTTGTTTCTGCGTTAACTGCACAGAAGCCTCGGTTCTGGCCATTCTTCATAAATATTTGTCCTCAGGGCAGTTGAAATCACAGATCACGAGCTCTTGCTAGCCTACTGCGTGCAAAAATTCACACAAAGCCTGCGTATAGCAACAGCGACGCGTCACCGCCAGCAGTCCCTGCATGTCTTACTTCAATTTGTACAATATATAAAAGGGCAGAAGGAGCAGCGACCTAGGCTTGAATCTTGGGAACGAGTCTGTGTGCAACCTTGTTTTCGCGTTAACTGCACAGAAACCTCGGTTCTGACCATTCCTTATAAATGTATGTCCTCGAGGCAGTTCAAATCACAGCTCACGAGCACTTGCTAGCCTACTGCATGCAAAAACTCACTCAAAGCCAGCGTATAGCAACAGCGACGCGTCACCGCCAGCAGCCCCTGCATGTCTTACTACAATTTCTACAATATATAAAAGGGCAGAAGGAGCAGCGACGTAGGCTTGAAAGATGGGGACGAGTCTCTTTGCAACCTTGTTTTCACGTTAACTGCACAGAAGCCTCGGTTCTGACCATTTTTCATAGATGTATGTCCTCGAGGCAGTAGAAATCACAGCTCACGAGCACTTGCTAGCCTACTGCGTGCAAAAACTCACACAAAGCCAGGGTATAGCAACAGCGACGCGTCACCGCCAGCAGCCCCTGAATGTCTTACTACAATTTCTACAATATATAAAAGGGCAGAAGGAGCAGCGACGTAGGCTTGAAAGATTGGGACGAGTCTGTGTGCAACCTTGTTTTCGCGTTAACTGCACAGAAGCCTTAGTTCTGACCATTCGTCATAAATATTTGTCCTCGAGGCAGTTGAAATCACAGTTCACGAGCTCTTGCTACCCTACTGCGTGCAAAATCTAACACAAAGCCAGTGTATCGCAACAGCAACGCGTCACCGCCAGCAGTCCCTGCATGTCTTACTCCAATTTGTACAATATGTAAAAGGGCAGAAGGAGCAGTGACGTAGGCTTGAATGTTGGGGACGAGTCTGTGTGCAACCTTGTTTCCGCGTTAACTGCACAGAAGCCTCGGTTCTGGCCATTCTTCATAAATATTTTTCCTCGAGGCAGTTGAAATCACAGCTCACGAGCTCTTGCTAGCCTACTGCGTGCAAAAATTCACACAAAGCCAGCGTATAGCAACAGCGACGCGTCACCGCCAGCAGCCCCTGCATTTCTTACTACAATTTCTACAATATATAGGAGGGCAGAAGGAGCAGCGACGTAGGCTTGAAAGATGGGGACGAGTCTCTTTGCAACCTTGTTTTCACGTTAACTGCACAGAAGTCTCGGTTCTGACCATTTTTCATAGATGTATGTCCTCGAGGCAGTAGAAATCACAGCTCACGAGCACTTGCTAGCCTACTGCGTGCAAAAAACTCACTCAAAGCCAGCGTATAGCAACAGTGACGCGTCACCATCAGCACCCCCTGAATGTCTTACTACAATTTGTACAATATATAAAAGGGTAGAAGGAGCAGCGACGTAGGCTTGAAAGATGGGGACGAGTCTCTTTGCAACCTTGTTTTCACGTTAACTGCACAGAAGCCTCGGTTCTGACCATTCGTCATAAATATTTGTCCTCGAGGCAGTTGAAATCACAGCTCACGAGCACTTGCTAGCCTACTGCGTGCAAAAACTCACTCAAGGCCAGCGTATAGCAACAGCGACGCGTCACCGCCAGCAGCCCCTGCATGTCTTACTACAATTTCTACAATATATAAAAGGGCAGAAGGAGCAGCGACGTAGGCTTGAAAGATGGGGACGAGTCTGTGTTCAACCTTGTTTTCGCGTTAACTGCACAGAAGCCTCGGTTCTGACCATTTTTCATAGACGTATGTCCTCGAGGCAGTAGAAATCACAGCTCACGAGCACTTGCTAGCCTACTGCGTGCAAAAAGTCACTCAAAGCCAGCGTATAGCAACAGTGACGCGTCACCGTCAGCAGTCCCTGAATGTCTTACTACAATTTGTACAATATATAAAAGGGCAGAAGGAGCAGCGACGTAAGCTTGAAAGTTGGGGACGAGTCTGTGTGCAACCTTGTTTTCGCGTTAACTGCACAGAAGCCTCAGTTCTGACCATTCTTCATAAATATTTGTCCTCGAGGCAGTTGAAATCACAGTTCACGAGCTCTTGCTAGCCTACTGCGTGCAAAAACTCCCACAAAGCCAGCGTATACCAACAGCGACGCGTCACCGCCAGCAGCCCCTGCATGTCTTACTACAATTTCTACAATATGTAAAAGGGCAGAAGGAGCTGCGACGTAGGCTTGAATGTTGGGAGCGAGTCTGTGTGCAACCTTGTTTTCGCGTTAACTGCACAGAAGCCTCGGTTCTGACCATTCTTTATAAATGTATGTCCTCGAGGCAGTTGAAATCACAGTTCACGAGCTCTTGCTAGCCTACTGCGTGCAAAAACTCCCACAAAGCCAGCGTATAGCAACAGCGACGCGTCACCGCCAGCAGTCCCTGCATGTCTTACTCCAATTTGTACAATATATAAAAGGGCAGAAGGAGCAGTGACGTAGGCTTGAATGTTGGGGACGAGTCTGTGTGCAACCTTGTTTCCGCGTTAACTGCACAGAAGCCTCGGTTCTGGCCATTCTTCATAAATATTTGTCCTCGAGGCAGTTGAAATCACAGCTCACGAGCTCTTGCTAGCCTACTGCGTGCAAAAATTCACATAAAGCCAGCGTATAGCAACAGCGACGCGTCACCGCCAGCAGTCCCTGCATGTCTTACTCCAATTAGTAGAATATATAAAAGGGCAGAAGGAGCAGCGACCTAGGCTTGAATCTTCGGGACGAGTCTGTGTGCAACCTTGTTTTCGCGTTAACTGCACAGAAGCCTCGGTTCTGACCATTCTTTATAAATGTATGTCCTCGAGGCAGTTCAAATCACAGCTCACGAGCTCTTGCTAGCCTATTGCGTGCAAGAACTCACACAAAGCCAGCGCATAGCAACAGCGACGCGTCACCGCCAGCAGCCCCTGCATGTCTTACTACAATTTGTACGATATCTAAAAGGGCAGAAGGAGCAGCGACCTAGGCTTGAAAGTTGGGGACGAGTCTGTGTGCAACCTTGTTTCCGCGTTAACTGCGCAGAAGCCTCGGTTCTGACCATTCCTTATAAATGTATGTCCTCGAGGCAGTTCAAATCACAGCTCACGAGCACTTGCTAGCCTACTGCGTGCAAAAACTCACTCAAAGCCAGCGCATAGCAACAGCGACGCGTCACCGCCAGCAGCCCCTGCATGTCTTACTACAATTTGTACGATATCTAAAAGGGCAGAAGGAGCAGCGACGTAGGCTTGAAAGTTGGGGACGAGTCTGTGTGCAACCTTGTTTTCGCGTTAACTGCACAGAAGCCTCGGTTCTGACCATTCCTTATAAATGTATGTCCTCGAGGCAGTTCGAATCACAGCTCACGAGCACTTGCTAGCCTACTGCCTGCAAAAACTCACTCAAAGCCAGCGTATAGCAACAGCGACGCGTCACCGCCAGCAGCCCCTGCATGTTTTACTACAATTTGTACAATATATAAAAGGGCAGAAGGAGCAGTGACGTAGGCTTCAATGTTGGGGACGAGTCTGTGTGCTACCTTGTTTCCGCGTTAACTGCACAGAAGCCTCGGTTCTGACCATTCTTCATAAATATTTGTCCTCGAGGCAGTTGAAATCATAGCTCACGAGCTCTTGCTAGCCTACTGCGTGCAAAAACTCACACAAAGCCAGCGTATAGCAACAGCGACGCGTCACCGCCAGCAGCCCCTGCATCTCTAACTACAATTTGTACGATATCTAAAAGGGCAGAAGGAGCAGCGACGTAGGCATGAAAGTTGGGGACGAGTTTGTGTGCAACCTTGTTTTCGCGTAAACTGCACAGAAGCCTCGGTTCTGACCATTCCTTATAAATGTATGTCCTCGAGCCAGTTCAAATCACAGCTCACGAGCACTCGCTAGCCTACTGCGTGCAAAAACTAACACAAAGCCAGCGTATAGCAACAGCGACGCGTCACCCCCAGCAGCCCCTGAATGTCTTACTCCAATTTGTACGATATATAAAAGGGCAGAAGGAGCAGCGACCTAGGCTTGAATCTTGGGGACGAGTCTGTCTGCAACCTTGTTTTCGCGTTAACGGCACAGAAGCCTTCGTTTTGACCATTCTTTATAAATGTATGTCCTCGAGGCAGTTGAAATCACAGCTCACGAGCTATTGCTAGCCTACTGCGTGCAAAAACTCACACAAAGCCAGTGTATCGCAACAGCAACGCGTCACCGCCAGCAGTCCCTGCATGTATTACTCCAATTTGTACAATATATAAAAGGGCAGAAGGAGCAGTGACGTAGGTTTGAATGTTGGGGACGAGTCTGTGTGCAACCTTGTTTCCGCGTTAACTGCACAGAAGCCTCGGTTCTGGCCATTCTTCATAAATATTTGTCCTCGAGGCAGTTGAAATCACAGCTCACGAGCTCTTGCTAGCCTACTGCGTGCTAAAATTCACACAAAGCCAGCGTATAGCAACAGCGACGCGTCACTGCCAGCAGCCCCTGCATGTCTTACTACAATTTCTACAATATATAAGAGGGCAGAAGGAGCAGCGACGTAGGCTTGAAAGATGGGGACGAGTCTCTTTGCAACCATGTTTTCACGTTAACTGCACAGAAGCCTCGGTTCTGACCATTTTTCATAGATGTATGTCCTAAAGGCCGTAGAAATCACAGCTCACGAGCACTTGCTAGCCTACTGCGCGCAAAAAACTCACTCAAAGCCAGCGTATAGCAACAGTGACGCGTCACCATCAGCAGCCCCTGAATGTCTTACTACAATTTGTACAATATATAAAAGGGTAGAAGGAGCAGCGACGTAGGCTTGAAAGTTGGGGACGAGTCTGTGTGCAACCTTGTTTTCGCGTTAACTGCACAGAAGCCTCGGTTCTGGCCATTCCTTATAAATGTATGTCCTCGAGGCAGTTCAAATCACAGCTCACGAGCACTTGCTAGCCTACTGCGTGCAAAAACTCACTCAAAGCCAGCGTATAGCAGCAGCGACGCGTCACCGCCAGCAGCCCCTGCATGTCTTACTACAATTTCTACAATATATAAAAGGGCAGAAGGAGCAGCGACGTAGGCTTGAAAGATGGGGACGAGTCTCTTTGCAACCTTGTTTTCACGTTAACTGCACAGAAGGCTCGGTTCTGACCATTTTTCATAGATGTATGTCCTCGAGGCAGTAGAAATCACAGCTCACGAGCACTTGCTATCCTACTGCGTGCAAAAACTCACACAAAGCCAGGGTATAGCAACAGCGACGCGTCACCGCCAGCAGCCCCTGCATCTCTAACTACAATTTGTACGATATCTAAAAGGGCAGAAGGAGCAGCGACGTAGGCATGAAAGTTGGGGACGAGTTTGTGTGCAACCTTGTTTTCGCGTTAACTGCACAGAAGCCTTGGTTCTGACCATTCTTTATAAATGTATGTCCTCGAGGCAGTTGAAATCACAGTTCACGAGCTCTTGCTAGCCTACTGCGTGCAAAAATTCACACAAAGCCAGCGTATAGCAACAGCGACGCGTCACCACCAGCAACCCCTGCATGTCTTACTACAATTTCTACAATATATAAAAGGGCAGAAGGAGCAGTGACGTAGGCTTGAAAGATAGGGACGAGTCTCTTTGCAACCTTGTTTTCACGTTAACTGCACAGAAGCCTCGGTTCTGACCATTTTTCATAGATGTATGTCCTCGAGGCAGTAGAAATCACAGCTCACGAGCACTTGCTAGCCTACTGCGTGCAAAAAACTCACTCAAAGCCAGCGTATAGCAACAGTGACGCGTCACCGTCAGCAGCCCCTGAATGTCTTACTACAATTTGTACAATATATAAAAGGGCAGAAGGAGCAGCGACGTAGGCTTGAAAGTTGGGGACGAGTCTGTGTGCAACCTGATTTTCGCGTTAACTGCACAGAAGCCTCGGTTCTGACCATTCCTTATAGATGTATGTCCTCGAGGCAGTTCAAATCACAGCTCACGAGCACTTGCTAGCCTACTGCGTGCAAAAACTCACTCAAAGCCAGCGTATAGCAACAGCGACGCGTCACCGCCAGCAGCCCCTGCATGTCTTACTACAATTTGTACAATATATAAAAGGGCAGAAGGAGCAGCGACGTAGGCTTGAAAGATAGGGACGAGTCTCTTTGCAACCTTGTTTTCGCGTTAACTGCACAGAAGCCTCGGTTCTGACCATTTTTTATAAATGTATGTCCTCGAGGCAGTTGAAATCACAGTTCACGAGCTCTTGCTAGCCTACTGCGTGCAAAAACTCCCACAAAGCCAGCGTATTGCAACAGCGACGCGTCACCGCCAGCAGTCCCTGCATGTCTTACTCCAATTTGTACAATATATAAAAGGGCAGAAGGAGCAGTGACGTAGGCTTGAATGTTGGGGACGAGTCTGTGTGCAACCTTGTTTCCGCGTTAACTGCACAGAAGCCTCGGTTCTGACCATTCTTCATAAATATTTGTCCTCGAGGCGGTTGAAATCAAAGCTCACGAGCTCTTGCTAGCCTACTGCGTGCAAAAAATCACACAAAGGAGCGTATAGCAACAGCGACGCGTCACCGCCAGCAGTCCCTGCATGTCTTACTACAATTTCTACAATATGTAAAAGGGCAGAAGGAGCAGCGACCTAGGCTTGAATCTTGGGGACGAGTCTGTGTGCAACCTTGTTTTCGCGTTAACTGCACAGAAGCCTCGGTTCTGACCATTCTTTATAAATTTATGTCCTCGAGGCGGTTGAAATCACAGCTCACGAGCTCTTGCTAGCCTACTGCATGCAAAAACTCACTGAAAGCCAGCGTATAGCAACAGCGACGCGTCCCCGCCAGCAGTCCCTGTATGTCTTACTCCAATTTGTACAATATATAAAAGAGGAGAAGGAGCAGCGACGTAGGCTTGAAAGTTGGGGACGAGTCTGTGTGCAACCTTGTTTTCGCGTTAACTGCACAGAAGTCTCGGTTCTGACCATTCTTCATAAATATTTGTCCTCGAGGCAGTTGAAATCACAGCTCACGAGCGCTAGCTAGCCTACTGCGTGCAAAAACTAGCACAAAGCCACCGTATAGCAACAGGGACGCGTCACCGCCAGCAGTTCCGGCATGTCGTACTCCAATTTGTACAATATATAAAAGGGCAGAAGGAGCAGTGACGTAGGCTTGAATGTTGGAGACGAGTCTGTGTGCAACCTTGTTTCCGCGGTAACTGCACAGAAGCCTCGGTTCTCACCATTCTTCATAAATATTTGTCCTCGAGGCAGTTGAAATCACAGCTCACGAGCTCTTGCTAGCCTACTGCGTGCAAATATTCACACAAAGCCAGCGTATAGCAACAGCGACGCGTCCCCGCCAGCAGTCCCTGCATGTCTTACTCCAATTTGTACAATATATAAAAGAGGAGAAGGAGCAGCGACGTAGGCTTGAAAGTTGGGGACGAGTCTGTGTGCAACCTTGTTTTCGCGTTAACTGCACAGAAGCCTCGGTTCTGACCATTCTTCATAAATATTTGTCCTCGAGGCAGTTGAAATCACAGCTCCCGAGCGCTAGCTAGCCTACTGCGTGCAAAAACTAGCACAAAGCCACCGTATAGCAACAGCGACGCGTCACCGCCAGCAGTCCCTGCATGTCTTACTCCAATTTGTACGATATCTAAAAGGGCAGAAGGAGCAGCGACGTAGGCATGAAAGTTGGGGACGAGTTTGTGTGCAACCTTGTTTTCACGTAAACTGCACAGAAGCCTCGGTTCTGACCATTCTTCATAAATATTTGTCCTCAAGGCAGTTGAAATCACAGCTCCCGAGCGCTAGCTAGCCTACTGCGTGCAAAAACTAGCACAAAGCCACCGTATAGCAACAGCGACGCGTCACCGCCAGCAGTCCCTGCATGTCTTACTCCAATTTGTACAATATATAAAAGGGCAGAAGGAGCAGTGACGTAGGCTTGAATGTTGGGGACGAGTCTGTGTGCAACCTTGTTTCCGCGTTAACTGCACAGAAGCCTCGGTTCTGACCATTCTTCATAAATATTTCTCCTCGAGGCGGTTGAAATCACAGCTCACGAGCTCTTGCTAGCCTACTGCGTGCAAAAATTCACACAAAGCCAGCGTATAGCTACAGCGACGCGTCCCCGCCAGCAGTCCCTGCATGTCTTACTCCAATTTGTGCAATATATAAAAGAGGAGAAGGAGCAGCGACGTAGGCTTGAAAGTTGGGGACGAGTCTGTGTGCAACCTTGTTTTCGCGTTAACTGCACAGAAGCCTCGGTTCTGACCATTCTTCATAAATATTTGTCCTCGAGGCAGTTGAAATCACAGCTCACGAGGGCTAGCTAGCCTACTGCGTGCAAAAACTAGCACAAAGCCACCGTATAGCAACAGCGACGCGTCACCGCCAGCAGTCCCTGCATGTCTTACTCCAATTTGTACGATATCTAAAAGGGCAGAAGGAGCAGCGACGTAGGCATGAAAGTTGGGGACGAGTTTGTGTGCAACCTTGTTTTCGCGTAAACTGCACAGAAGCCTCGGTTCTGACCATTCCTTATAAATGTATGTCCTCGAGGCAGTTCAAATCACAGCTCACGAGCACTCGCTAGCCTACTGCGTGCAAAAACTAACACAAAGCCAGCGTATAGCAACAGCGACGCGTCACCGCCAGCAGCCCCTGAATGTCTTACTCCAATTTGTACGATATATAAAAGGGCAGAAGGAGCAGCGACCTAGGCTTGAATCTTGGGGACGAGTCTGTCTGCAACCTTGTTTTCGCGTTAACGGCACAGAAGCCTTCGTTCTGACCATTCTTTATAAATGTATGTCCTCGAGGCAGTTGAAATCACAGCTCACGAGCTATTGCTAGCCTACTGCGTGCAAAAACTCACACAAAGCCAGTGTATCGCAACAGCAACGCGTCACCGCCAGCAGCCCCTGCATCTCAAACTACAATTTGTACGATGTCTAAAAGGGCAGAAGGAGCTGCGACGTAGGCTTGAAAGTTTGGGACGAGTCTGTATGCAACGCTGTTTTCGCGTTAACTGCACAGAAGCCTCGGTTCTGACCATTCTTTATAAATGTATGTCCTCGAGGCAGTAGAAAACACAGCTCACGGGCACTTGCTAGCCTACTGCTTGCAAAAACTCACTCAAAGCCAGCGTATAGCAACAGCGACGCGTCACCGCCAGCAGCCCCTGCATGTCTTACTACAATTTCTACAATATATAAAAGGGCAGAAGGAGCAGCGACGTAGGCTTGAAAGATGGGGACGAGTCTGTATGCAACGTTGTTTTCGCGTTAACTGCACAGAAGCCTCGGTTCTGACCATTCTTTATAAATGTATGTCCTCGAGGCAGTAGAAAACACAGCTCACGGGCACTTGCTAGCCTACTGCTTGCAAAAACTCACTCAAAGCCAGCGTATAGCAACAGTGACGCGTCACCGTCAGCAGCCCCTGAATGTCTTACTACAATTTGTACAATATATAAAAGGGCAGAAGGAGTGCGACGTAGGCTTGAAAGATGGGGACGAGTCTCTTTGCAACCTTGTTTTCACGTTAACTGCACAGAAGCCTCGGTTCTGACCATTTTTCATAGATGTATGTCCTCGAGGCAGTAGAAATCACAGCTCACGAGCACTTGCTAGCCTACTGCGTGCAAAAACTCACACAAAGCCAGGGTATAGCAACAGCGACGCGTCACCGCCAGCAGCCCCTGCATCTCTAACTACAATTTCTACGATATCTAAAAGGGCAGAAGGAGCAGCGACGTAGGCATGAAAGTTGGGGACGAGTTTGTGTGCAACCTTGTTTTCGCGTTAACTGCACAAAAGCCTCGGTTCTGACCATTCCTTATAAATGTATGTCCTCGAGGCAGTTCAAATCACAGCTCACGAGCACTTGCTAGCCTACTGCGTGCAAAAACTAACACAAAGCCAGCGTATAGCAACAGCGACGCGTCACCGCCAGCAGCCCCTGAATGTCTTACTCCAATTTGTACGATATATAAAAGGGCAGAAGGAGCAGCGACCTAGGCTTGAATCTTGGGGACGAGTCTGTCTGCAACCTTGTTTTCGCGTTAATGGCACAGAAGCCTTGGTTCTGACCATTCTTTATAAATGTATGTCCTCGAGGCAGTTGAAATCACAGCTCACGAGCTATTGCTAGCCTACTGCGTGCAAAAACTCACACAAAGCCAGTGTATCGCAACAGCAACGCGTCACCGCCAGCAGCCCCTGCATGTCTTACTCCAATTTGTATAATATATAAAAGGGCAGAAGGAGCAGCGACCTAGGCTTGAATCTTGCGGACGAGTCGGTGTGCAACCTTGTTTTCGCGTTAACTGCACAGAAGCCTTGGTTCTGACCATTCTTTATAAATGTATGTCCTCGAGGCAGTAGAAAACACAGCTCACGAGCTCTTGCTAGCCTACTGCGTGCAAAAACTCACACAAAGCCAGCTTATAGCAACAGCGACGCGTCACCGCCAGCAGTCCCTGCATGTCTTACTCCAATTTGTACAATATATAAAAGGGCAGAAGGAGCAGCGACCTAGGCTTGAATCTTGGGGACGAGTCTGTGTGCAACCTTGTTTTCGCGTTAACTGCACAGAAGCCTCGGTTCTGACCATTCTTCATAAATAATTGTCCTCGAGGCAGTTGCAATCACAGCTAACGAGCACTTGCTAGCCTACTGCGTGCAAAAATTCACACAAAGCCAGCGTATAGCAACAGCGACGCGTCACCGCCAGCAGCCCCTGCATGTCTTACTCCAATTTGTACAATATATAAAAGGGCAGAAGGAGCAGCGACCTAGGCTTGAATCTTGGGGACGAGTCTGTGTGCGACCTTGTTTTCGCGTCAACTGCATAGAAGCCTCGGTTCTGACCATTCTTTATAAATGTATGTCCTCGAGGCAGTTGAAATCACAGCTCACGAGCTCTTGCTGGCCTACTGCGTGCAAAAACTCCCACAAAGCCAGCGTATAGCAACAGCGACGCGTCACCGCCAGCAGTCCCTGCATGTCTTACTCCAATTTGTACAATATATAAAAGGGCAGAAGGAGCAGTGACGTAGGCTTGAATGTTGGGGACGAGTCTGTGTGCAACCTTGTTTCCGCGTTAACTGCACAGAAGTCTCGGTTCTGGCCATTCTTCATAAATATTTGTCCTCGAGGCAGTTGAATTCACAGCTCACGAGCTCTTGCTAGCCTACTGCGTGCAAAAATTCACACAAAGCCAGCGCATAGCAACAGCGACGCGTCACCGCCAGCAGCCCCTGCATGTCTTACTACAATTTGTACGATATCTAAAAGGGCAGAAGGAGCAGCGACGAAGGCTTGAAAGTTGGGGACGAGTCTGTGTGCAACCTTGTTTCCGCGTTAACTGCACAGAAGCCTCGGTTCTGACCATTCTTTATAAATGTATGTCCTCGAGGCAGTTCAAATCACAGCTCACGAGCTCTTGCTAGCCTACAGCATGAAAAAACTCACACAAAGCCAGCGCATAGCAACAGCGACGCGTCACCGCCAGCAGCCCCTGCATGTCTTACTACAATTTGTACGATATCTAAAAGGGCAGAAGGAGCAGCGACGAAGGCTTGAAAGTTGGGGACGAGTCTGTGTGCAACCTTGTTTCCGCGTTAACTGCACAGAAGCCTCGGTTCTGACCATTCCTTATAAATGTATGTCCTCGAGGCAGTTCAAATCACAGCTCACGAGCACTTGCTAGCCTACTGCGTGCAAAAACTGACTCAAAGCCAGCGCATAGCAACAGCGACGCGTCACCGCCAGCAGCCCTTGCATGTCTGACTACTATTTGTACGATATCTAAAAGGGCAGAAGGAGCAGCGACGTAGGCTTGAAAGTTGGGGACAAGTCTGTGTGCAACCTTGTTTTCGCGTTAACTGCACAGAAGCCTCGGTTCTGACCATTCCTTATAAATGTATGTCCTCGAGGCAGTTCAAATCACAGCTCACGAGCACTTGCTAGCCTACTGCGTGCAAAAACTCACTCAAAGCCAGCGTATAGCAACAGCGACGCGTCACCGCCAGCAGCCCCTGAATGTCTTACTCCAATTTGTACGATATATAAAAGGGCAGAAGGAGCAGCGACCTAGGCTTGAATCTTGGGGGCGAGTCTGTCTGCAACCTTGTTTTCGCGTTAACGGCACAGAAGCCTTGGTTCTGACCATTCTTTATAAATGTATGTCCTCGAGGCAGTTGAAATCACAGCTCACGAGCTATTGCTAGCCTACTGCGTGCAAAAACTCACACAAAGCCAGTGTATCGCAACAGCAACGCGTCACCGCCAGCAGCCCCTGCATGTCTTACTCCAATTTGTACAATATATAAAAGGGCAGAAGGAGCAGCGACCTAGGCTTGAATCTTGGGGACGAGTCTGTGTGCAACCTTGTTTTCGCGTTAACTGCACAGAAGCCTTGGTTCTGACCATTCTTTATAAATGTATGTCCTCGAGGCAGTAGAAAACACAGCTCACGAGCTCTTGCTAGCCTACTGCGTGCAAAAACTCAGACAAAGCCAGCGTATAGCAACAGCGACGCGTCACCGCCAGCAGTCCCTGCATGTCTTACTCCAATTTGTACAATATATAAAAGGGCAGAAGGAGCAGCGACCTAGGCTTGAATCTTGGGGACGAGTCTGTGTGCAACCTTGTTTTCGCGTTAACTGCACAGAAGCCTCGGTTCTGACCATTCTTCATAAATAATTGTCCTCGAGGCAGTTGAAATCACAGCTCACGAGCTCTTGCTGGCCTACTGCGTGCAAAAACTCCCACAAAGCCAGCGTATAGCAACAGCGACGCGTCACCGCCAGCAGTCCCTGCATGTCTTACTCCAATTTGTACAATATATAAAAGGGCAGAAGGAGCAGTGACGTAGGCTTGAATGTTGGCGACGAGTCTGTGTGCAACCTTGTTTTTGCGTTAACTGCACAGATGCCTCGGTTCTGACCATTCTTCATAAATATATGTCCTCGAGGCAGTTGAAATCACAGCTCACGAGCTCTTGCTAGCCTACTGCGCGCAAAAACTCCCACAAAGCCAGCGTATAGCAACAGCGACGCGTCACCGCCAGCAGTCCCTGCATGTCTTACTCCAATTTGTACAATATATAAAAGGGCAGAAGGAGCAGTGACCTAGGCTTGAATGTTGGGGACGAGTCTGTGTGCAACCTTGTTTCCGCGTTAACTGCACAGAAGTCTCGGTTCTGGCCATTCTTCATAAATATTTGTCCTCGAGGCAGTTGAATTCACAGCTCACGAGCTCTTGCTAGCCTACTGCGTGCAAAAATTCACACAAAGCCAGCGCATAGCAACAGCGACGCGTCACCGCCAGCAGCCCCTGCATGTCTTACTACAATTTGTACGATATCTAAAAGGGCAGAAGGAGCAGCGACGAAGGCTTGAAAGTTGGGGACGAGTGTGTGTGCAACCTTGTTTCCGCGTTAACTGCACAGAAGCCTCGGTTCTGACCATTCTTTATAAATGTATGTCCTCGAGGCAGTTCAAATCACAGCTCACGAGCTCTTGCTAGCCTACAGCGTGAAAAAACTCACACAAAGCCAGCGCATACCAACAGCGACGCGTCACCGCCAGCAGCCCCTGCATGTCTTACTACAATTTGTACGATATCTAAAAGGGCAGAAGGAGCAGCGACGAAGGCTTGAAAGTTGGGGACGAGTCTGTGTGCAACCTTGTTTCCGCGTTAACTGCACAGAAGCCTCGGTTTTGACCATTCCTTATAAATGTATGTCCTCGAGGCAGTTCAAATCACAGCTCACGAGCACTTGCTAGCCTACTGCGTGCGAAAACTGACTCAAAGCCAGCGCATAGCAACAGCGACGCGTCACCGCCAGCAGCCCTTGCATGTCTTACTACAATTTGTACGATATCTAAAAGGGCAGAAGGAGCAGCGACGTAGGCTTGAAAGTTGGGGACGAGTCTGTGTGCAACCTTGTTTTCGCGTTAACTGCACAGAAGCCTCGGTTCTGACCATTCCTTATAAATGTATGTCCTCGAGGCAGTTCAAATCACAGCTCACGAGCACTTGCTAGCCTACTGCGTGCAAAAACTCACTCAAAGCCAGCGTATAGCAACAGCGACGCGTCACCGCCAGCAGCCCCTGCATGTCTTACTACAATTTCTACAATATATAAAAGGGCAGAAGGAGCAGCGACGTAGGCTTGAAAGATGGGGACGAGTCTCTCTGCAACCTTGTTTTCACGTTAACTGCACAGAAGCCTCGGTTCTGACCATTTTTCATAGATATATGTCCTCGAGGCAGTAGAAATCACAGCTCACGAGCACTTGCTAGCCTACTGCGTGCAAAAACTCACACAAAGCCAGGGTATAGCAACAGCGACGCGTCACCGCCAGCAGCCCCTGCATCTCTAACTACAATTTGTACGATATCTAAAAGGGCAGAAGGAGCAGCGACGTAGGCATGAAAGTTGGGGACGAGTCTGTGTGCAACCTTGTTTTCGCGTTAACTGCACAGAAGCCTCGGTTCTGACCATTCCTTATAAATGTATGTCCTCGAGGCAGTTGAAATCACAGCTCACGAGCTCTTGCTAGCCTACTGCGTGCAAAAACTCACACAAAGCCAGCGTATAGCAACAGCGACGCGTCACCGCCAGCAGCCCCTGCATCTCAAACTACAATTTGTACGATGTCTAAAAGGGCAGAAGGAGCAGCGACGTAGGCTTGAAAGCTTGGGACGAGTCTGTATGCAACGTTGTTTTCGCGTTAACTGCACAGAAGCCTCGGTTCTGACCATTCTTTATAAATGTATGTCCTCGAGGCAGTAGAAAACACAGCTCACGGGCACTTGCTAGCCTACTGCTTGCAAAAACTCACTCAAAGCCAGCGTATAGCAACAGCGACGCGTCACAGCCAGCTGTCCCTGTATGTCTTACTCCAATTTGTACAATATATAAAAGAGGAGAAGGAGCAGCGACGTAGGCTTGAAAGTTGGGGACGAGTCTGTGTGCAACCTTGTTTTCGCGTTAACTGCACAGAAGCCTCGGTTCTGACCATTCTTCATAAATATTTGTCCTCGAGGCAGTTGAAATCACAGCTCACGAGCGCTAGCTAGCCTACTGCGTGCAAAAACTAGCACAAAGCCACCGTATAGCAACAGCGACGCGTCACAGCCAGCTGTCCCTGTATGTCTTACTCCAATTTGTGCAATATATAAAAGGGCAGAAGGAGCAGCGATGTAGGCTTGAAAGTTGGGGACGAGTCTGTGTGCAACCTTGTTTTCGCGTTTACTGCACAGAAGCCTCGGTTCTGACCATTCTTTATTAATGTATGTCCTCGAGGCAGTAGAAATCACAGCTCACGAGCACTTGCTAGCACACTACGTGCAAGAACTCACTCAAAGCCAGCGTATAGCAACAGCAACGCGTCGCCGCCAGCAGCCCCTGTATGTCTTACTCCAATTTGTACAAGATATAAAAGGGCAGAAGGAGCAGCGATGTCGGCTTGAATGTTGGGGACGAGTCTGTGTGCAACCTTGTTTTTGCGTTAACTGCACAGAAGCCTCGGTTCTGACCATTCTTCATAAATATTTGTCCTCGAGGCAGTTGAAATCACAGCTCACGAGCGCTTGCTAGCCTACTGCGTGCAAAAACTAGCACAAAGCCAGCGTATAGCAACAGCGACGCCTCACCGCCAGCAGCCCCTGCATCTTTAACTACAATTTGTACAATATCTAAAAGGGCAGAATGAGCAGCGACGTAGGCTTGAATGTTGGGGACGAGTCTGTGTGCAATCTTGTTTTTGCGTTAACTGTACAGAAGCCTCGGTTCTGACCATTCTTCATAAATATTTGTCTTCGAGGCAGTTGAAATCACAGCTCACGAGCTCTTGCTAACCTACTGCGTGCAAAAACTAGCACAAAGCCAGCGTATAGCAACAGCGACGCGTCACCGCCAGCAGTCCCTGTATGTCTTACTCCAATTTGTACAATATATAAAAGGGCAGAAGGAGCAGTGACGTAGGCTTGAATGTTGGCGACGAGTCTGTGTGCAACGCGGTAGGGCTTCTGACGAATTGGTGTTGCTTGCCCTGTATGGATGCGGTGTTGCATACGAGACGCCGGTGGTGTATGGGACGCTCGTTGGCCTTGAGCAAAATCGAACACTGTGGCGTAGCGAGCGAGCACAGCTTCCAGCAGACACTGCTCACTAGAAGACAGCGACTTGTCAATCATGCGCTTAAAGTCAGCAGAATTATCATAGTTGGAGTCGGGGTTGGTTTTTTTTTCGGCAGTTGACATTTCGACCGTTCCGACGCTGACAATGGCTTGTTCATCAAAACTTGCCAGTTTAAGTCTTAGCGGCAATGTTATAGATTGGGTTGAAACGTTCACTGTACACAAACGAGTACAACCATCAGTGGTGACCACGAGGGAGCGAGGGACTATCGCATATTTCTTGAGCGCATTGTTATAATCGGGCTCGGCTAAACCACAACAAGCACCTGTACGAGGGCGAGAATTAGTGACAGGTACAAACATTGCAGTCTTAGGGGGCAAACACACATCTTGTGACATGGTGAGAACGTCGGCGGCATCACTGGTGCTATCTGTCATTGAAGTTCGCGAGTCGCGGCGAAGAGAAATCGCGCCACTTCCACAATCCAAAGTTGCCCCCCACTCACGCAAGTAATCAATTCCTAAAATAATGTCATGCGTTGTTCGTGCAAGCACAGTAAATTCACTTCTAAATGGCTGCTCCCCTATCGTAACTGAAACAGAACAGACCCCAGGTGGGCGTAACATTTCCCCGCCAACCCAACGAAAGGTAGCGTTCCGATCCCAAGAAAACATATCTTTTTGTCCAAGACGATTTTTGAAGGACAGGCTCATAACAGAAACTGCCGCCCCAGTGTCAACTAAAGCAAAAGCACTCACATTGTCAACTAAAACGCACACTTTGTTTTTAAACAATTTTACACAAGGGGGTCTTGATGAAGATGAACATATTGCGGCCTCACCCCCGTCGGTCGCTCCAGCTAGTTTCCCAGCGGCGGCGGTGATAACGAGCGACGACGAGGTGATGGAGAGCGTCGCTGTCGTGTCGGTGGTGGTGTCAGGCTGCGATCGGAAACGGGGGAGTCACTGCGGTTTGCGCGTCCCTGCTGCAGCCGCTGGAAGGAACTGGGATATGGCTAGGGCTCGTCAGCGGGCACGCGGGGCGCGTAGGAATTAAACCGTGGAGCACGCTGCTCGCGGCGGTGGCAATACCTAGCAATGTGTCCAGCCACACCGCAGCTGTAGCAAGTGCGGGAGTCGCGGCTTGTTGCGGGTGACACCGGTGACATGGGTGTCAGGTAGAAACGTACTCTCAGGCTGGTTGTAGGAGGGAATAGCCCGCGGAACAAATCGTTGTGGTGCATCTTGTCGGCGTCCCAGACTTGTCGGTTGCGGTGGCAAGTTGCTGCTCTCCGTACGATCAGCATAGGTCCTGCGAGGTTCTCGGAAACTCTGAGGTGCCCTGGTGGACCGTGGCACACGAGAACGATGATGAAATGCACACTGATGGCACACATGAGCGTCGTCAACAACTTTAAGGCGTTCAAGCTCTTCTTTAACCACTTGCCGAATCACTGAGGAGATGTCGTCGTGCGTTTGGACGGACACACTTGCAATAATAGTAACATTGTCCAATCGTCCAAACTTTGGCCCAATCCTTCTCATTTTCAGCGCTTCAAACGCCCGGCAGTGTTTCTTCAGATCAGACGGAGTACTAAGATCGTCCTTCGTTATAAGAAAATTATAAACATCTTCAGCGATTCCTTTAAGCAGATGTCCTACTTTGTCTTCGTCTGTCGTGGTCGCGCTAACGATTGCGCATAATTTCAGAACAGCCTCTATGTACGTTGTACACGTTTCGCCAGGTAATTGAGCTCGTCGGGAAAGCGTCTGCTCAGCATTCTTTTTCTTAGAGATTGGGTCCCCGAAGCACTTGGTGAATACTTCTACAAAATTATCCCAGCTTGTTAGAACGCTCTCGTGGTTCTCAAACCAGAGGAGCGCGGTTCCAGCGAGAAGAAAAACTACGTTATCGAGCTGCTTCGTAGTGTTCCAGTGGTTGTGGCGATTCACTCTGTTGTAGTGTTTAAGCCAGTCGTCGACGTCTTCGTTGGCCTTCCCCGAAAAGGTGGGTGGCTCTCGCAGCGGTGTCCAGTAGCCAGCCTGTCCTGCGTGATTGCTGTCTGGTCCGCCACAGGTGGGGTCGTCATTGCCTTCTCCGGAATCGGCCATGTCCGCTGCTTGTGGTCGTAAACCAGCCAAGCGCCTACTCCGTCGGACAGTTGGTAGAGCTGGGTCGTCCAGGATTGTCCAAGATTTATCCCGCACCTCCACCAAAGATGTTACGAATGATGTTTATTTACAGGGTGAAACGGTGAAACGAGGTCCGAGAGGGAAGCTACAGGCCAGGCCCAGCCGGCGCAGAGTACCGCGAGGTCCCGCGCGCACACTCTACTTCGTCTTTCTCTGCCTCAGCCGCAGCCGCGCAGTGCTGCGACAATATATAAAAGGGCAGAAGGAGCAGCGACGTAGGCTCGAAAGTTGGGTGGAGTGTGTGTGTAACTTTTTATTCGCGTTAACTGCACAGAAGCCTGGGTTCTGACCATACTTCATAAATATATATCCTCGAGGCAGTGGAAACCATAGCTCAAGAGCTCCTGCTAGCCTACTGCGTGCAAAAACTCACACAAAGACAGCGTATACCAACAGCGACGCATCACCGCCAGCAGCCCCTGCATCTCTTACTACAATTTGTACAATATATAAGGGCAGAAGGAGCAGAGACGTAGGCTCGAAAGTTGGGTGGAGTGTGTGTGCAACCTTTTATTCGCGTTAACTGCACAGAAGCCTGGGTTCTGACCATTCTTCATAAATATTTATCCTCGAGGCAGTAGAAACCATAGCTCAAGAGCTCCTGCTAGCCTACTGCGTGCAAATACACAAAGTCAGCATACAGCAACAGCGACGCGTAGCCGCGAGCAGCCAACACATCTATCAGTACTATTTATAAAAGAAATAGAAGGGCAGAAGGAGCAGCGACGTAGGTTTGAAAGTTGGGGACGAGTCTGTGTGCAACCTTGCTTTCGCGTTAACTGCACAGAAGCCTCGGTTCTGACCATTCTTAAATAATGTATGTCCTCGAGGCAGCAGAAATCACTGCTCACGGGCACTTGCTAGCCTACTGCGTGCAAAAACTCACTCAAAGCCAGCGTATAGCAACAGTGACGCGTCACCGTCAGCAGCCCCTGAATGTCTTACCACAATTTGTACAATATATAAAAAGGGCAGAAGGAGCAGCGACGTAAGCTTGAAAGTTGGGGACGAGTCTGTGTGCAACCTTGTTTTCGCGTTAACTGCACAGAAGCCTCAGTTCTGACCATTCTTCGTAAATATTTGTCCTCGAGGCCGTTGAAATCACAGCTCACGAGCTCTTGCTAGCCTACTGCGTGCAAAAACTCACACAAAGCCAGCTTATAGCAACAGCGACGCGTCACCGCCAGCAGTCCCTGCATGTCTTACTCCAATTTGTACAATATATAAAAGGGCAGAAGGAGCAGTGACCTAGGCTTGAATCTTGGGGACGAGTCTGTGTGCAACCTTGTTTTCGCGTTAACTGCACAGAAGCCTCGGTTCTGACCATTCTTCATAAATATTTGTCCTCGAGGCAGTTGCAATCACAGCTCACGAGCACTTGCTAGCCTACTGCGTGCAAAAATTCACACAAAGCCAGCGTATAGCAACAGCGACGCGTCACCGCCAGCAGCCATTGCATGTCTTACTCCAATTTGTACAATATATAAAAGGGCAGAAGGAGCAGCGACCTAGGCTTGAATCTTGGGGACGAGTCTGTGTGCAACCTTGTTTTCGCGTTAACTGCACAGAAGCCTCGGTTCTGACCATTCTTTATAAATGTATGTCCTCGAGGCAGTTGAAATCACAGCTCACGAGCTCTTGCTGGCCTACTGCGTGCAAAAACTCCCACAAAGCCAGCGTATAGCAACAGCGACGCGTCACCGCCAGCAGTCCCTGCATGTCTTACTCCAATTTGTACAATATATAAAAGGGCAGAAGGAGCAGTGACGTAGGCTTGAATGTTGGCGACGAGTCTGTGTGCAACCTTGTTTTTGCGTTAACTGCACAGATGCCTCGATTCTGACCATTCTTCATAAATATATGTCCTCGAGGCAGTTGAAATCACAGCTCACGAGCTCTTGCTAGCCTACTGCGTGCAAAAACTCCCACAAAGCCAGCGTATAGCAACAGCGACACGTCACCGCCAGCAGTCCCTGCATGTCTCACTCCAATATGTACAATATATAAAAGGGCAGAAGGAGCAGCGACGTAGGCTTGAAAGTTGGGCACGAGTCTGTGTGCAACCTTGTTTCCGCGTTAACTGCACAGAAGCCTCGGTTCTGACCGTTCTTCATAAATATTTCTCCTCGAGGCAGTTGAAATCACAGCTCACGAGCTCTTGCTAGCCTACTGCGTGCAAAAACTCACTCAAAGCCAGCGTATAGCAACAGCAACGCGTCACCGCCAGCAGCCCCTGCATGTCTTACTCCAATTTGTGCAATATATAAAAGGGCAGAAGGAGCAGCGATGTAGGCTTGAATGTTAGTGACTAGTCTGTCTGCAACCTTGTTTTCGCATTAACTGCACAGAAGCCTCGGTTCTGACCATTCTCCATAAATATTTGTCCTCGAGGCAGTTGAAATCACAGCTCACGAGCTCTTGCTAGCCTACTGCGTGCAAAAACTCACTCAAAGCCAGCGTATAGCAACAACGACGCGTCACCGCCAGCAGCCCCTGAATGCCTTACTGCAATTTGTACGATATATAAAAGGGCAGAAGGAGCAGCGACCTAGGCTTGAATCTTGGGGACGAGTCTGTGTGCAACCTTGTTTTCGCGTTAACTGCGCAAAAGCCTCGGTTCTGACCATTCTTTATAAATGTATGTCCTCGAGGCAGTAGAAAACACAGCTCACGGGCAATTGCTAGCCTACTGCGTGCAAAAACTCACGCAAAGCCAGCGTATAGCAACAGCGATGCGTCACCGCCAGCAGTCTCTGCATGTCTTACTCCAATAGCCAGCGTATAGCAACAGCGATGCGTCACCGCCAGCAGTCTCTGCATGTCTTACTCCAATTTGTACAATATATAAAAGGGCAGAAGGAGCAGCGACCTAGGCTTGAATCTTGGGGACGAGTCTGTGTGCAACCTTGTTTTCGCGTTAACTGCACCGAAGCCTCGGTTCCGATCATTCTTTATAAATGTATGTCCTCGAGGCAGTTGAAATAACCGCTCACGAGCTCTTGCTAACCTACTGCGTGCAAAAACTCACACAAAGCCAGCGTATAGCAACAGCGACGCGTCACCGCCAGCAGCCCCTGCATGTCTTACTACAATTTCTACAATATGTAAAAGGGCAGAAGGAGCAGCGACGTAGGCTTGAAAGTTGGGGACGAGTCTGTGTGCAACCTTGTTTTCGCGTTAACTGCACAGAAGCCTCGGTTCTGACCATTCTTCATAAATATTTGTCCTCGAAGTAGTGGAAATCACAACACACGAGCACTTGCTAGCCTACTGCGTGCAAAAACTCACTCAAAGCCAGCGTATAGCAACAGCGACGCGTCACCGCCAGCAGCCCCTGCATGTCTTACTACAATTTCTACAATATATAAAAGGGCAGACGGAGCAGCGACGTAGGCTTGAAAGATGGGGACGAGTCTCTTTGCAACGTTGTTTTCGCGTTAACTGCACAGAAGCATCGGTTCTGACCATTCTTTATAAATTTATGTCCTCGAGGCAGTTGAAATCACAGCTCACGAGCTCTTGCTAGCATACTGCGTGCAAAAACTCACACAAAGCCAGCGTATAGCAACAGCGACGCGTCACCGCCAGCAGCCCCTTCATGTCTTACTACAATTTCTCCAATATGTAAAAGGGCAGAAGGAGCAGCGACGTAGGCTTGAAAGTTGGGGACGAGTCTGTGTGCAGCCTTGTTTTCGCGTTAACTGCACAGAAGCCTCGCCTCTGACCATTCTTCATAAATATTTGTCCTCGAGGCAGTTGAAATCACAGCTCACGAGCTCTTGCTAGCCTACTGCATGCAAAAAGTCACTGAAAGCCAGCGTATAGCAACAGCAACGCGTCACCGCCAGCAGCCCCTGCATGTCTTACTCCAATTTGTGCAATACATAAAAGGGCAGAAGGAGCAGCGATGTAGGCTTGAATGTTGGGGAAGAGTCTGTGTGCAACCTTGTTTTCGCGTTAACTGCACAGAAGCCTCGGTTCTGACCATTCTTCATAAATATTTGTCCTCGAGGCAGTTGAAATCACAGCTCACGAGCGCTTGCTAGCCTACTGCGTGCAAAAATTCACACAAAGCCAGCGTATAGCAACAGCGACGCGTCACCGCCAGCAGCCCCTGCATGTCTTACTACAATTTCTACAATATGTAAAAGGGCAGAAGGAGCAGCGACGTAGGCTTGAAAGTTGGGGACGAGTCTGTGTGCAACCTTGTTTTCGCGTTAACTACACAGAAGCCTCGCTTCTGACCATTCTTCATAAATATTTGTCCTCGAGGCAGTTGAAATCACAGCTCACGAGCTCTTGCTAGCCTACTGCGTGCAAAAATTCACTCAAAGCCAGCGTATAGCAACAGCAACGCGTCACCGCCAGCAGCCCCTGCATGTCTTACTATAATTTCTACAATATATAAAAGGGCAGAAGGAGCAGCGACGTAGGCTTGAATGTTGGGGAAGAGTCTGTGTGCAACCTTGTTTTCGCGTTAACTGCACAGAAGCCTCGGTTCTGACCATTCTTCATAAATATTTGTCCTCGAGGCAGTTGAAATCACAGCTCACGAGCGCTTGCTAGCCTACTGCGTGCAAAAACTCACACAAAGCCAGCGTATAGCAAAAGCGACGCGTCACCGCCAGCAGCCCCTGCATGTCTTACTCCAATTTGTACAATATATAAAAGGGCAGAAGGAGCAGCGACGTAGGCTTGAAAGATGGGGACGAGTCTCTTTGCAACCTTGTTTTCGCGTTAACTGCACAGAAGCCTCGGTTCTGACCATTTTTCATAGACGTATGTCCTCGAGGCAGTTGAAATCACAGCTCACGAGCTTTTGCTAGCCTACTGCGTGCAAAAACTCACACAAAGCCAGCGTACAGCAACAGCGACGCGTCACCGCCAGCAGCCCCTGCATGTCTTACTACAATTTCTACAATATGTAAAAGGGCAGAAGGAGCAGCGACGTAGGCTTGAAAGTTGGGGACGAGTCTGTGTGCAACCTTGTTTTCGCGTTAACTGCACAGAAGCCTCGGTTCTGACCATTCTTCATAAATATTTGTCCTCGAAGTAGTGGAAATCACAACACACGAGCACTTGCTAGCCTACTGCGTGCAAAAACTCACTCAAAGCCAGCGTATAGCAACAGCGACGCGTCACCGCCAGCAGCCCCTGCATGTCTTACTACAATTTCTACAATATATAAAAGGGCAGACGGAGCAGCGACGTAGGCTTGAAAGATGGGGACGAGTCTCTTTGCAACGTTGTTTTCGCGTTAACTGCACAGAAGCATCGGTTCTGACCATTCTTTATAAATTTATGTCCTCGAGGCAGTTGAAATCACAGCTCACGAGCTCTTGCTAGCATACTGCGTGCAAAAACTCACACAAAGCCAGCGTATAGCAACAGCGACGCGTCACCGCCAGCAGCCCCTTCATGTCTTACTACAATTTCTCCAATATGTAAAAGGGCAGAAGGAGCAGCGACGTAGGCTTGAAAGTTGGGGACGAGTCTGTGTGCAGCCTTGTTTTCGCGTTAACTGCACAGAAGCCTCGCCTCTGACCATTCTTCATAAATATTTGTCCTCGAGGCAGTTAAAATCACAGCTCACGAGCTCTTGCTAGCCTACTGCATGCAAAAAGTCACTGAAAGCCAGCGTATAGCAACAGCAACGCGTCACCGCCAGCAGCCCCTGCATGTCTTACTCCAATTTGTGCAATACATAAAAGGGCAGAAGGAGCAGCGATGTAGGCTTGAATGTTGGGGAAGAGTCTGTGTGCAACCTTGTTTTCGCGTTAACTGCACAGAAGCCTCGGTTCTGACCATTCTTCATAAATATTTGTCCTCGAGGCAGTTGAAATCACAGCTCACGAGCGCTTGCTAGCCTACTGCGTGCAAAAATTCACACAAAGCCAGCGTATAGCAACAGCGACGCGTCACCGCCAGCAGCCCCTGCATGTCTTACTACAATTTCTACAATATGTAAAAGGGCAGAAGGAGCAGCGACGTAGGCTTGAAAGTTGGGGACGAGTCTGTGTGCAACCTTGTTTTCGCGTTAACTACACAGAAGCCTCGCTTCTGACCATTCTTCATAAATATTTGTCCTCGAGGCAGTTGAAATCACAGCTCACGAGCTCTTGCTAGCCTACTGCGTGCAAAAATTCACTCAAAGCCAGCGTATAGCAACAGCAACGCGTCACCGCCAGCAGCCCCTGCATGTCTTACTATAATTTCTACAATATATAAAAGGGCAGAAGGAGCAGCGACGTAGGCTTGAATGTTGGGGAAGAGTCTGTGTGCAACCTTGTTTTCGCGTTAACTGCACAGAAGCCTCGGTTCTGACCATTCTTCATAAATATTTGTCCTCGAGGCAGTTGAAATCACAGCTCACGAGCGCTTGCTAGCCTACTGCGTGCAAAAACTCACACAAAGCCAGCGTATAGCAAAAGCGACGCGTCACCGCCAGCAGCCCCTGCATGTCTTACTCCAATTTGTACAATATATAAAAGGGCAGAAGGAGCAGCGACGTAGGCTTGAAAGATGGGGACGAGTCTCTTTGCAACCTTGTTTTCGCGTTAACTGCACAGAAGCCTCGGTTCTGACCATTTTTCATAGACGTATGTCCTCGAGGCAGTTGAAATCACAGCTCACGAGCTTTTGCTAGCCTACTGCGTGCAAAAACTCACACAAAGCCAGCGTATAGCAACAGCGACGCGTCACCGCCAGCAGCCCCTGCATGTCTTACTACAATTTCTACAATATGTAAAAGGGCAGAAGGAGCAGTGACGTAGGCTTGAAAGTTGGGGACGAGTCTGTGTGCAACCTTGTTTTGGCGTTAACTGCACAGAAGCCTCGCTTCTGACCATTCTTCATAAATATTTGTCCTCGAGGCAGTTGAAATCACAGCTCACGAGCTCTTGCTAGCCTACTGCATGCAAAAACTCACTGAAAGCCAGCGTATAGCAACAGTGACGCGTCACCGCCAGCAGCCCCTGCATGTCTTACTCCAATTTGTACAATATATAAAAGGGCAGAAGGAGCAGCGACCTAGGCTTGAATGTTGGCGACGAGTCTGTGTGCAACCTTGTTTTTGCGTTAACTGCACAGATGCCTCGATTCAGACCATTCTTCATAAATATATGTCCTCGAGGCAGTTGAAATCACAGCTCACGAGCTCTTGCTAGCCTACTGCGTGCAAAAACTCACACAAAGCCAGCGTATAGCAACAGCGACACGTCACCGCCAGCAGTCCCTGCATGTCTCACTCCAATTTGTACAATATATAAAAGGGCAAAAGGAGCAGCGACGTAGGCTTGAAAGTTGGGCACGAGTCTGTGTGCAACCTTGTTTCCGCGTTAACTGCACAGAAGCCTCGGTTCTGACCGTTCTTCATAAATATTTCTCCTCGAGGCAGTTGAAATCACAGCTCACGAGCTCTTGCTAGCCTACTGCGTGCAAAAACTCACTCAAAGCCAGCGTATAGCAACAGCAACGCGTCACCGCCAGCAGCCCCTGCATGTCTTACTCCAATTTGTGCAATATATAAAAGGGCAGAAGGAGCAGCGATGTAGGCTTGAATGTTAGTGACTAGTCTGTCTGCAACCTTGTTTTCGCATTAACTGCACAGAAGCCTCGGTTCTGACCATTCTCCATAAATATTTGTCCTCGAGGCAGTTGAAATCACAGCTCACGAGCTCTTGCTAGCCTACTGCGTGCAAAAACTCACTCAAAGCCAGCGTATAGCAACAACGACGCGTCACCGCCAGCAGTCCCTCTATGTCTTACTCCAATTTGTACAATATATAAAAGGGCAGAAGGAGCAGCGACGTAGGCTTGAAAGTTGGGGACGAGTCTGTGTGCAACCTTGTTTTTGCGTTAACTGCACAGAAGCCTCGGTTCTGACCATTCGTCATAAATATTTGTCCTCGAGGCAGTTGAAATCACAGCTCACGAGCGCTTGCTAGCCTACTGCGCGCAAAAATTCACACAAAGCCAGCGTATAGCAACAGCGACGTGTCACCGCCAGCAGCCCCTGCATGTCTTACTCCAATTTGTACAATATATAAAAGGGCAGAAGGAGCAGCGACCTAGGCTTGAATCTTGGGGACGAGTCTGTGTGCAACCTTGTTTTCGCGTTAACTGCACCGAAGCCTCGGTTCCGATCATTCTTTATAAATGTATGTCCTCGAGGCAGTTGAAATAACCGCTCACGAGCTCTTGCTAACCTACTGCGTGCAAAAACTCACACAAAGCCAGCGTATAGCAACAGCGACGCGTCACCGCCAGCAGCCCCTGCATGTCTTACTACAATTTCTACAATATGTAAAAGGGCAGAAGGAGCAGCGACGTAGGCTTGAAAGTTGGGGACGAGTCTGTGTGCAACCTTGTTTTCGCGTTAACTGCACAGAAGCCTCGGTTCTGACCATTCTTTATAAATTTATGTCCTCGAGGCAGTTGAAATCACAGCTCACGAGCTCTTGCTAGCATACTGCGTGCAAAAACTCACACAAAGCCAGCGTATAGCAACAGCGACGCGTCACCGCCAGCAGCCCCTGCATGTCTTACTACAATTTCTACAATATGTAAAAGGGCAGAAGGAGCAGCGACGTAGGCTTGAAAGTTGGGGACGAGTCTCTTTGCAACCTTGTTTTCGCGTTAACTGCACAGAAGCCTCGGTTCTGACCATTCTTTATAAATTTATGTCCTCGAAGTAGTGGAAATCACAGCACACGAGCACTTGCTAGCCTACTGCGTGCAAAAACTCACTCAAAGCCAGCGTATAGCAACAGCGACGCGTCACCGCCAGCAGCCCCTGCATGTCTTACTACAATTTCTACAATATATAAAAGGGCAGACGGAGCAGCGACGTAGGCTTGAAAGATGGGGACGAGTCTCTTTGCAACGTTGTTTTCGCGTTAACTGCACAGAAGCATCGGTTCTGACCATTCTTTATAAATTTATGTCCTCGAAGTAGTGGAAATCACAGCACACGAGCACTTGCTAGCCTACTGCGTGCAAAAACTCACTCAAAGCCAGCGTATAGCAACAGCGACGCGTCACCGCCAGCAGCCCCTGCATGTCTTACTACAATTTCTACAATATATAAAAGGGCAGACGGAGCAGCGACGTAGGCTTGAAAGATGGGGACGAGTCTCTTTGCAACGTTGTTTTCGCGTTAACTGCACAGAAGCCTCGGTTCTGACCATTCTTCATAAATATTTGTCCTCGAGGCAGTTGAAATCACAGCTCACGAGCGCTTGCTAGCCTACTGCGTGCAAAAATTCACACAAAGCCAGCGTATAGCAACAGCGACGCGTCAGCGCCAGCAGCCCCTGCATGTCTTACTACAATTTCTACAATATGTAAAAGGGCAGAAGGAGCAGCGACGTAGGCTTGAAAGTTGGGGACGAGTCTGTGTGCAACCTTGTTTTCGCGTTAACTGCACAGAAGCCTCGCTTCTGACCATTCTTCATAAATATTTGTCCTCGAGGCAGTTGAAATCACAGCTCACGAGCTCTTGCTAGCCTACTGCGTGCAAAAATTCACTCAAAGCCAGCGTATAGCAACAGCAACGCGTCACCGCCAGCAGCCCCTGCATGTCTTACTATAATTTCTACAATATATAAAAGGGCAGAAGGAGCAGCGATGTAGGCTTGAATGTTGGGGAAGAGTCTGTGTGCAACCTTGTTTTCGCGTTAACTGCACAGAAGCCTCGGTTCTGACCATTCTTCATAAATATTTGTCCTCGAGGCAGTTGAAATCACAGCTCACGAGCGCTTGCTAGCCTACTGCGTGCAAAAACTCACACAAAGCCAGCGTATAGCAAAAGCGACGCGTCACCGCCAGCAGCCCCTGCATGTCTTACTCCAATTTGTACAATATATAAAAGGGCAGAAGGAGCAGCGACGTAGGCTTGAAAGATGGGGACGAGTCTCTTTGCAACCTTGTTTTCGCGTTAACTGCACAGAAGCCTCGGTTCTGACCATTTTTCATAGACGTATGTCCTCGAGGCAGTAGAAATCACAGCTCACGAGCACTTGCTAGCCTACTGCGTGCAAAAACTCACTCAAAGCCAGCGTATAGCAACAGTGACGCGTCGCCGTCAGCAGCCCCTGAATGTCTTACTACAATTTGTACAATTTTAGAAAGGGCAGAAGGAGCAGCGACGTAAGCTTGAAAGTTGGGGACGAGTCTGTGTGCAACCTTGTTTTCGCGTTAACTGCACAGAAGCCTGGGTTCTGACCATTCTTCGTAAATATTTGTCCTCGAGGCAGTTGAAATCACAGCTCACGAGCTCTTCCTAGCCTACTGCGTGCAAAAACTCACACAAAGCCAGCGTATAGCAACAGCGACACGTCACTGTCAGCAGCCCCTGAATGTCTTACTCCAATTTGTACAATATATAAAAGGGCAGACTGAGCAGCGACCTAGGCTTGAATCTTGGGGACGAGTCTGTGTGCCACCTTGTTTTCGCGTTAACTGCACAGAAGCCTCGGTTCTGACCATTCTTTATAAATGTATGTCCTCGAGGCAGTTGAAATCACAGCTCACGAGCTCTTGCTAGCATACTGCGTGCAAAAACTCACTCAAAGCCAGCGTATAGCAACAGCGACGCGTCACCGCCAGCAGTCCCTGCATGTCTTACTCCAATTTGTACAATATATAAAAGGGCAGAAGGAGCAGCGACCTAGGCTTGAATCTTGGGGACGAGTCTGTGTGCAACCTTGTTTTCGAGTTAACTGCACAGAAGCCTCGGTTCTGACCATTCTTTATAAATTTATGTCCTCGAGGCAGTTGAAATCACAGCTCACGAGCTCTTGCTAGCCTACTGCGTGCAAAAACTCACACAAAGCCAGCGTATAGCAACAGCGACGCGTCACCGCCAGCAGCCCCTGCATGTCTTACTACAATTTCTACAATATGTAAAAGGGCAGAAGGAGCAGTGACGTAGGCTTGAAAGTTGGGGACGAGTCTGTGTGCAACCTTGTTTTGGCGTTACCTGCACAGAAGCCTCGCTTCTGACCATTCTTCATAAATATTTGTCCTCGAGGCAGTTGAAATCACAGCTCACGAGCTCTTGCTAGCCTACTGCATGCAAAAACTCACTGAAAGCCAGCGTATAGCAACAGCGACGCGTCACCCCCAGCAGCCCCTGCATGTCTTACTCCAATTTGTACAATATATAAAAGGGCAGAAGGAGCAGCGACCTAGGCTTGAATGTTGGCGACGAGTCTGTGTGCAACCTTGTTTTTGCGTTAACTGCACAGATGCCTCGATTCTGACCATTCTTCATAAATATATGTCCTCGAGGCAGTTGAAATCACAGCTCACGAGCTCTTGCTAGCCTACTGCGTGCAAAAACTCACACAAAGCCAGCGTATAGCAACAGCGACACGTCACCGCCAGCAGTCCCTGCATGTCTCACTCCAATTTGTACAATATATAAAAGGGCAAAAGGAGCAGCGACGTAGGCTTGAAAGTTGGGCACGAGTCTGTGTGCAACCTTGTTTCCGCGTTAACTGCACAGAAGCCTCGGTTCTGACCGTTCTTCATAAATATTTCTCCTCGAGGCAGTTGAAATCACAGCTCACGAGCTCTTGCTAGCCTACTGCGTGCAAGAACTCAGTCAAAGCCAGCGTATAGCAACAGCAACGCGTCACCGCCAGCAGCCCCTGCATGTCTTACTCCAATTTGTGCAATATATAAAAGGGCAGAAGGAGCAGCGACGTAGGCTTGAAAGATGGGGACGAGACTCTTTGCAACCTTGTTTTCGCGTTAACTGCACAGAAGCCGCGGTTCTGACCATTTTTCATAGACGTATGTCCTCGAGGCAGTAGAAATCACAGCTCGCGAGCACTTGCTAGCCTACTGCGTGCAAAAACTCACTCAAAGCCAGCGTATAGCAACAGTGACGCGTCACCGTCAGCAGCCCCTGAATGTCTTACTACAATTTGTACAATTTTAGAAAGGGCAGAAGGAGCAGCGACGTAAGCTTGAAAGTTGGAGACGAGTCTGTGTGCAACCTTGTTTTCGCGTTAACTGCACAGAAGCCTGGGTTCTGACCATTCTTCGTAAATATTTGTCCTCGAGGCAGTTGAAATCACAGCTCACGAGCTCTTCCTAGCCTAC
Source organism: Dermacentor andersoni (assembly GCF_023375885.2). Lineage (NCBI taxonomy): Eukaryota > Metazoa > Arthropoda > Arachnida > Ixodida > Ixodidae > Dermacentor > Dermacentor andersoni. The sequence goes on along the minus strand of NW_027314752.1, from coordinate 5,094,634 downwards.
TGCGTGCAAAAACTCACACAAAGCCAGCGTATAGCAACAGCGACACGTCACTGTCAGCAGCCCCTGAATGCCTTACTCCAATTTGTACAATATATAAAAGGGCAGACTGAGCAGCGACCTAGGCTTGAATCTTGGGGACGAGTCTGTGTGCCACCTTGTTTTCGCGTTAACTGCACAGAAGCCTCGGTTCTGACCATTCTTTATAAATGTATGTCCTCGAGGCAGTTGAAATCACAGCTCACGAGCTCTTGCTAGCCTACTGCGTGCAAAAACTCACTCAAAGCCAGCGTATAGCAACAGCGACGCGTCACCGCCAGCAGTCCCTGCATGTCTTACTCCAATTTGTACAATATATAAAAGGGCAGAAGGAGCAGCGACCTAGGCTTGAATCTTGGGGACGAGTCTGTGTGCAACCTTGTTTTCGAGTTAACTGCACAGAAGCCTCGGTTCTGACCATTCTTTATAAATTTATGTCCTCGAGGCAGTTGAAATCACAGCTCACGAGCTCTTGCTAGCCTACTGCGTGCAAAAACTCACACAAAGCCAGCGTATAGCAACAGCGACGCGTCACCGCCAGCAGCCCCTGCATGTCTTACTACAATTTCTACAATATGTAAAAGGGCAGAAGGAGCAGCGACGTAGGCTTGAAAGTTGGGGACGAGTCTGTGTGCAACCTTGTTTTGGCGTTAACTGCACAGAAGCCTCGCTTCTGACCATTCTTCATAAATATTTGTCCTCGAGGCAGTTGAAATCACAGCTCACGAGCTCTTGCTAGCCTACTGCATGCAAAAACTCACTGAAAGCCAGCGTATAGCAACAGCGACGCGTCACCGCCAGCAGCCCCTGCATGTCTTACTCCAATTTGTACAATATATAAAAGGGCAGAAGGAGCAGCGACGTAGGCTTGAAAGATGGGGACGAGTCTCTTTGCAACCTTGTTTTCGCGTTAACTGCACAGAAGCCTCGGTTCTGACCATTTTTCATAGATGTATGTCCTCGAGGCAGTACAAATCACAGCTCACGAGCACTTACTAGCCTACTGCGCGCAAAAACTCACTCAATGCCAGCGTATAGCAACAGTGACGCGTCACCGTCAGCAGCCCCTGAATGTCTTACTACAATTTGTACAATATATAAAAGGGCAGAAGGAGCAGCGACGTAGGCTTGAAAGATGGGGACGAGTCTCTTTGCAACCTTGTTTTCGCGTTAACTGCACAGAAGCCTCGGTTCTGACCATTTTTCATAGATCTATGTCCTCGAGGCAGTACAAATCACAGCTCACGAGCACTTGCTAGCCTACTGCGCGCAAAAACTCACTCAATGCCAGCGTATAGCAACAGTGACGCGTCACCGTCAGCAGCCCCTGAATGTCTTACTACAATTTGTACAATATATAAAAGGGCAGAAGGAGCAGCGACGTAGGCTTGAAAGTTGGGGACGAGTCTGTGTGCAACCTTGTTTTCGCGTTAACTGCACAGAAGCCTCGCTTCTGACCATTCTTCATAAATATTTGTCCTCGAGGCAGTTGAAATCACAGCTCACGAGCTCTTGCTAGCCTACTGCGTGCAAAAATTCACTCAAAGCCAGCGTATAGCAACAGCAACGCGTCACCGCCAGCAGCCCCTGCATGTCTTACTATAATTTCTACAATATATAAAAGGGCAGAAGGAGCAGCGATGTAGGCTTGAATGTTGGGGAAGAGTCTGTGTGCAACCTTGTTTTCGCGTTAACTGCACAGAAGCCTCGGTTCTGACCATTCTTCATAAATATTTGTCCTCGAGGCAGTTGAAATCACAGCTCACGAGCGCTTGCTAGCCTACTGCGTGCAAAAACTCACACAAAGCCAGCGTATAGCAAAAGCGACGCGTCACCGCCAGCAGCCCCTGCATGTCTTACTCCAATTTGTACAATATATAAAAGGGCAGAAGGAGCAGCGACGTCGGCTTGAAAGATGGGGACGAGTCTGTGTGCAACCTTGTTTTCGAGTTAACTGCACAGAAGCCTCGGTTCTGACCATTCTTTATAAATTTATGTCCTCGAGGCTGTTGAAATCACAGCTCACGAGCTCTTGCTAGCCTACTGCGTGCAAAAACTCACTCAAAGCCAGCGTATAGCAACAGCGACGCGTCACCGCCAGCAGTCCCTCCATGTCTTACTCCAATTTGTACAATATATAAAAGGGCAGAAGGAGCAGCGACCTAGGCTTGAATCTTGGGGACGAGTCTGTGTGCAACCTTGTTTTCGAGTTAACTGCACAGAAGCCTCGGTTCTGACCATTCTTTATAAATTTATGTCCTCGAGGCAGTTGAAATCACAGCTCACGAGCTCTTGCTAGCCTACTGCGTGCAAAAACTCACACAAAGCCAGCGTATAGCAACAGCGACGCGTCACCGCCAGCAGCCCCTGCATGTCTTACTACAATTTCTACAATATGTAAAAGGGCAGAAGGAGCAGCGACGTAGGCTTGAAAGTTGGGGACGAGTCTGTGTGCAACCTTGTTTTGGCATTAACTGCACAGAAGCCTCGCTTCTGACCATTCTTCATAAATATTTGTCCTCGAGGCAGTTGAAATCACAGCTCACGAGCTCTTGCTAGCCTACTGCATGCAAAAACTCACTGAAAGCCAGTGTATAGCAACAGCGACGCGTCACCGCCAGCAGCCCCTGCATGTCTTACTCCAATTTGTACAATATATAAAAGGGCAGAAGGAGCAGCGACGTAGGCTTGAAAGATGGGGACGAGTCTCTTTGCAACCTTGTTTTCGCGTTAACTGCACAGAAGCCTCGGTTCTGACCATTTTTCATAGATGTATGTCCTCGAGGCAGTACAAATCACAGCTCACGAGCACTTGCTAGCCTACTGCGCGCAAAAACTCACTCAATGCCAGCGTATAGCAACAGTGACGCGTCACCGCCAGCAGCCCCTGCATGTCTTACTACAATTTCTACAATATGTAAAAGGGCAGAAGGAGCAGCGACGTAGGCTTGAAAGTTGGGGACGACTCTGTGTGCAACCTTGTTTTCGCGTTAACTGCACAGAAGCCTCGGTTCTGACCATTCTTCATAAATATTTGTCCTCGAGGCAGTTGAAATCACAGCTCACGAGCTCTTGCTAGCCTACTGCGCGCAAAAACTCACTCAATGCCAGCGTATAGCAACAGTGACGCGTCACCGCCAGCAGCCCCTGCATGTCTTACTACAATTTCTACAATATGTAAAAGGGCAGAAGGAGCAGCGACGTAGGCTTGAAAGTTGGGGACGACTCTGTGTGCAACCTTGTTTTCGCGTTAACTGCACAGAAGCCTCGGTTCTGACCATTCTTCATAAATATTTGTCCTCGAGGCAGTTGAAATCACAGCTCACGAGCTCTTGCTAGCCTACTGCGCGCAAAAACTCACTCAATGCCAGCGTATAGCAACAGCAACGCGTCACCGCCAGCAGCCCCTGCATGTCTTACTACAATTTCTACAATATATAAAAGGGCAGAAGGAGCAGCGATGTAGGCTTGAATGTTGGGGAAGGGTCTGTGTGCAACCTTGTTTTCGCGTTAACTGCACAGAAGCCTCGGTTCTGACCATTCTTCATAAATATTTGTCCTCGAGGCAGTTGAAATCACAGCTCACGAGCGCTTGCTAGCCTACTGCGTGCAAAAACTCACACAAAGCCAGCGTATAGCAACAGCGACGCGTCACCGCCAGCAGCCCCGGCATGTCTTACTCCAATTTGTACAATATATAAAAGGGCAGAAGGAGCAGCGACGTAGGCTTGAAGATGGGGAAGAGTCTCTTTGCAACCTTGTTTTCGCGTTAACTGCACAGAAGCCTCGGTTCTGACCATTTTTCATAGATGTATGTCCTCGAGGCAGTAGAAATCACAGCTCACGAGCACTTGCTAGCCTACTGCGCGATGCCAGCGTATAGCAACAGCGACGCGTCACCGCCAGCAGCCCCTGAATGTCTTACTCCAATTTGTACAATATATAAAAGGGCAGAAGGAGCAGCGACGTAGGCTTGAAAGATGGGGACGAGTCTCTTTGCAACCTTGTTTTCGCGTTAACTGCACAGAAGCCTCGGTTCTGACCATTTTTCATAGACGTATGTCCTCGAGGCAGTACAAATCACAGCTCACGAGCACTTGCTAGCCTACTGCGTGCAAAAATTCACACAAAGCCAGCGTATAGCAACAGCGACGCGTCACCGCCAGCAGCCCCTGCATCTCAAACTACAATTTGTACGATGTCTAAAAGGGCACAAGGAGCAGCGACGTAGGCTTGAAAGTTTGGGACGAGTCTGTGTGCAACCTTGTTTCCGCGTTAACTGCACAGAAGCCTCGGTTCTGACCATTCTTCCTAAACATTTGTCCTCGAGGCAGGTGAAATCACAGCTCACGAGCTCTTGCTAGCCTACTGCGTGCAAAAACTCACACAAAGCCAGCGTATAGCAACAGTGACGCGTCACCGCCAGCAGCCCCTGCATCTCAAACTACAATTTGTACGATGTCTAAAAGGGCAGAAGGAGCAGCGACGTAGGCTTGAAAGTTTGGGACGAGTCTGTGTGCAACCTTGTTTCCGCGTTAACTGCACAGAAGCCTCGGTTCTGACCGTTCTTCATAAATATTTCTCCTCGAGGCAGTTGAAATCACAGCTCACGAGCTCTTGCTAGCCTACTGCGTGCAAAAACTCACTCAAAGCCAGCGTATAGCAACAGCGACGCGTCACCGCCAGCAGTCCCTGTATGTCTTACTCCAATTTGTACAATATATAGAAGGGCAGAAGGAGCAGCGACGTAGGCTTGAAAGTTGGGGACGAGTCTGTGTGCAACGTTGTTTTCGCGTTTACTGCACAGAAGCCTCGGTTCTGACCATTCTTTATTAATGTATGTCCTCGAGGCAGGAGAAATCACAGCTCACGAGCACTTGCTAGCCGACTGCGCGCAAAAACTCACTCAAAGCCAGCGTATAGCAACAGCGACGCGTCACCGCCGGCAGCCCCTGAATGTCTTACTCCAATTTGTACGATATATAAAAGGGCAGAAGGAGCAGCGACGTAGGCTTGAAAGATGGGGACGAGTCTCTTTGCAACCTTGTTTTCACGTTAACTGCACAGAAGCCTCGGTTCTGACCATTTTTCATAGATGTATGTCCTCGAGGCTGTAGAAATCACCGCTCACGAGCACTTGCTAGCCGACTGCGCGCAAAAACTCACTCAAAGCCAGCGTATAGCAACAGCGACGCGTCACCGCCGGCAGCCCCTGAATGTCTTACTCCAATTTGTACGATATATAAAAGGGCAGAAGGAGCAGCGACGTAGGCTTGAAAGATGGGGACGAGTCTCTTTGCAACCTTGTTTTCACGTTAACTGCACAGAAGCCTCGGTTCGTTATCTCCCTTGCCTCTTGACGGCGATGACGCGCTAAATCTGCACCATCATTGCGTCGTGCATCCCTCCTTCGACCAAGCAAGTTTTCGGCGGCACACGTTCGCTTTTGTATTGACATTAAAGCTTTATACTGCTCGATTTCGAGAGAAAAAAACGAATGTACATCGAAAGCGGACGGGCCGCAAGGAATGTAGAGTACTCACGGAGCGATGCCATTGATCAGATTATCACAAACGACTGGGCTCGGTCAGGTCGCCCTTATAAACGTTCTTTTTCAGCATCAGTTATGCTTTCAAATAGATTACTTCTAAACATTTGTGCAATACAGACGCACGTTTAATAATAATTCGCTCAGCTAGATAATCTCGAGGACTGGCTCCAAGCTAATCATGTCCGTTAGCTGCCTAAGATCAATTATTGACAATTTAATTATCGTACCTTCGTTTATTACGCAAACAATTAATCAACTTACACCGTATCTAGAGGCTAGCAATTTCAACACTCGAATGATAACAATAATGTCAGCAAGATTTATATTGCTCTATTAAAGTTTGGCGCCGTGTAAAAATAACTGCCTTGATATTCATGGTGCAATTCAACTTCATCAACTTAAGCACCTGTGCCCAACAGTGCACTTCTGCTTCTGCTCCTACGCTATACAAGAAACACTTCAGCGCTACGGTATATAACACAAGGTGTGCGAGAACATTGTGCGTGCTCCCGATTACTATATAAGCGTTGGTGGCATCAGGGTCGGTTTTCTGGCGTCTTTAAGCTGCCGGGTGGAGAGCAACGGATACTTTTTAGTACATTGTATCAAATAGAGTAGCGCGCACGTGTATGTTAGAACAAAAAGTACTGAAGTATTGGGGTGAGTTCCTTGCGGTATATATTTTAAGTGTCTATTGTGAACACATAAAGAAAGAAAATACCGGATTTTTTAAAGAAATAATGTTGACATAAGTATGCTAGTCAAGGGAAACATGAGTTCCTACCCTAGTGCCCGAGGTGGAAGCAGCCCCAAACCGCACGGCTACATTGGCACACGGTTCATTAAGGCGAAGGGCTCAAGTGGCTCGTAGCAATTGCTCATACACCCCCCCCCTCCCCCAATAAGCGGTGTCTAGTCCAGTGATACAAAGTAGAAGAGTGATACAAGAAAAGTAGAGGAATGGTACAAAAAATACCAGCAGCAATGGCTCCTTCCCGAAAAAAGAACGACATAATCAGGAATGGCTAATACCTTCGTAAGGAAGCAAAGATGCAGTGGCTGAATATGTATGAAGAAACCAAAGGAAAAAAAGAACGAAGGAAAGAAAGAAGGAACAAAAGAATGAAAGAGAGAACAATGAAAGAAACGAAAAAAGAGAGACAAAGAGAAAGTAAAAAAAAATCATGAGCCATTCCACTCCGTGAAGGTGGTTGACGAGCGAAGCTATTTAGCACATGACTCGGAGGTGACACATAATTTTGAACAAAAGGTACAAACTCATTTATTGTCCTGAGGGTCGTCATTATTTCACTCGCAACTGCAATCACATTCTTTGAAAATGTCAAATCGGTACACGTACGCCGCTGGATGGACGGTTGGGCAGGATCAGTGTGTCATCGCATGGGGTATGTCTGCAACACGGAACGCGTAAACCGCTCCCTTTTCGATACCCACACATACACATTGAAATCACCGACAACAACAGAGATAGTGTCATCGCAGCTAATTTACGCAAAGTGAGTAGCCATGAAACTTACGGGACTATGAGCCATTGCATTTTTTGCTTGCTTACTGGGGTATGAGCCATTGATGATGACATTCTTCGACATGCTGCTTTGTATGTTGTATGCGTGATTAGAAAGAATTTAAGTACTGTTCGCTTGACTTTACTGAGGGCTCGTAGCCTCTGTCTTAGGGGGCTATGAGGCATTGCATTTTTTGCTTGCTTACTGGGGTATGAGCCATTGATGATGACATTCTTCGACATGCTGCTTTGTATGTTGTATGCGTGATTAGAAAGAATTTACGTACTGTTCGCTTGACTTTATTGAGGGCTCGTAGCCTCTGTCTTAGGGGGCTATGAGGCATTGCATTTTTTTGTTTGATTGGGAGTATTCGTGTTGCTATACAGTTTTTTCATTGACACTTTTAACCGAATTATAATATTTGAGAAGTTGAATAATTAATTAGGGCTAGATATTTAATTAGGCCAAATAAAAAAATTAATCTGAGTGTCTCCAAGCGATGGCAAACAACATTACCTTGAGTCTGTTCAGCTACGTTGTATTTGCATATTTTTAATGTTTCTCTCAAGATACGTGGGACACCCTGTATATACGCATAGGTATATACAGTGCTTGACTATGCGTATGACTTGCTGTTGAATTGACACCATGTAATTATTCGTCCTTTCATTACAGATTATAAGTCCCGATTTCTCTGTGTAAACTTAAGGTCTAGGTTTGTCGCTGCCTTGCCACAAATATTCGCAAGTGTCTAAATCACATGCGTTGTCCATTAGTGGCAGAATGACGTCATCCTACATCAGTCCGGGGACCGTCTGTTGCGCGATTTTACTATTACTCATGCAAGATAAATCAGACCCTAATTAACTATTTGCCAGTCGTTCCCCCCCCCGCCCCCGACAACAGTGCCACATTGAAGTGATCGCGCATCGCGACAAGCTTGGCGAGGTCGGTTTTTACGCCTCCCATTTCCAGCCACCCTAAAGCTGTGACTTCGGCGTGGCGCCGCTAAGTCAGAGGGTGTGGGTTGGAATGCCAGCCGAGGCGAGCGCATTTCCACGGCAACGAAATGCAAGAAGTGTAGCGTACCGTGCATTGTGTGGAAGTTGAAAGAACGCCCAGGTAGGCAAAATTAATCGGGAGTCTGCGACTACGATGTGCCTGATAATTATATCGTCGTTCCTGCTCGTAAAACCGAAGGATTTATTATAATTCACTTTAAACAATCAATCTATTCGCGGCAAAGCACTCAACTTAAAATTCCGATATTTTCCGTCCCAACCCAGATCTAATCGCGTCCGCACTGCCCCATCTGTTACGAGTTACGGAAAAACATTATTCAATGCTTTCCCCCAGAGTGTTGCTATTAAGGTAAATAGCATCATTTGCCTTTATTCAGCCATTTCGAACATATCTGTCCGTCCGTCCGTCCGTCCGTCCGTCCGTCCGTCCGTCCGTCCGTCCGTCCGTCCGTCTGTCGGTCTGTCTGTCTGTAATCTTACGCCGACCCAGTGGCGGAAGTAGTCTATCTGCTTGGGCCCCTAGCTATGTGATCCTTTCATTCCTGATGACGCAAGGAAACCAAGCCTGATGCCACCAATGCTCAGAAATCTATTAGCGCAAACAATACTCTCGCACACCTTTTTTGATGTACCTTGGCGCGGAGGCGTTTCTTGTACAATGTAGGAGAAAACATTGTAAAGACAGAGGTGCAGGTTTGGGTGCATCTGTTCTAAGTTCAACTTGAATTGCGTCAAGAAAACCTGTCCGAGTATTCGCACCTGCTTTATTAGGTGCCTACTGCACCAACAATATACAGGCGGTCTTCTTTAGCGGCACCGAATATTAAGGAATAGATCAATGTAAATCTTCCTGACATTATTCTTATCATTCGAGTGTTCAGATAGTAACCTCCGGATACGGATCAAGTTGAGCAGTTGTGTGCGCAATTTACGAATGTATGTTAATTACCATTTAAATAATTGTTTTGGGTGGCTAAAGCAAATTAGCAGTCTGGAGCCTGTCTTCGACATATTGTAGTTGAGCGAATATATGCTTAATAATCATGCATCTGTAAGAGCTAAGAACAAATATTTTGTAATTAAGCGTTCTCTAAAAGCCTAACTGACGCGGAAAACGATCGTGGGTAGTATCGACCTGACCGCTTCCAGCCTTTCGAGATATTGCGATGAATGGCACGGCTCCGTGAGCATGTTCCTTGCGGCCAGGCGACTGTCGATATTTATTCACATCGTTTTTCTGAAGGCAAGCCGTTTAAAGTTTAAATGTCAATGTAGCAACGAACGTGCGCTGCCGAAATCGTGCTTGGTCGCAGAAACGATGCACGATTGAATGATAGTGCAGATTTAGCGCGTCAATGCTCTCAAGGCATTGCCCTGCCGCCAACGGAAGCAAGATAACGAAGTTGAACTGCTTGGCTGCTTCTTACGGGGCCGCGCCAGCCAAGGGCGGCAATACTGACGTCACAGGAGCACTTTTTTGTCGGTTTCGCTTTAACAAAGAGATAATGCTACAAATGCAGTGTCATTCGTTCTTGTCTCGAGGATTTAAACACGGGTTTTAATGCTCTCCACACAGCGTTTGTTTCCAAGAGTAGGTGTAAGCAGGAAAATGTTCACTCACACCCGAAAACACACAAACACCCTCGCACGCACACATACGCACTCTCTCTCCCTCGCACGAGCACACACTCTCTTTCTCACAAGCACTCGCACGCTCTCTCCATCGCACGCACATATATCCATCGCACAAACACGCACTTTAGTCCGCAGGCATGCATGCTGAAAGACGTGCACATTCACACGCCGCCATGCATGCGCCGCAAGCACGCAAGCGCACGCACACATGCACTAACACGCAGATCCAGGCATGCACACACACCGCGAACACTCACGCACGCATACACGTACTCGCGTGCATGCATTTGCAAATATGGAGGCACTAGCACGCACACACACTCTCCCCTTGCACGCACACACACGCAGTCTCTCTCTCCCTCGCGCATACACACGCTCTTTCTCCCTCGCACACAAACACACTTTCTGTCTCCCTCGCACACAAACGCACTCTCCCTCACACGCACGTACTCTCTCTCCATCCGTCATACGCACGCACGCACACACACACGCACACACACACACACACACACGCGCGCACACACACACACACACTATACGCACGCACAGCCATCCACACAAACACGCACACATTCCTTCGCAATCGTGCATGCTGAAATTCGAAAACCCGTTGGCACGCGTACACGTTCACACGCGGCCACGCATGCACCGTAAGCGCGCGCACATGCGCACGCACACACGCTGCAAACGCTCACATACGCTGCGAACGCTCACACACGTCGCGAACGCTGACACACGCATACATGCACTCGCGTGCATGCAAACGCAAATATGGAGGCACACGCCCGCACACTCATACACAGAGCGAACATGCGCATAGAACCATACCCAGGCACGCTCAAGACATGCACATACATAACCACTCTGTACCATCTCGGCTGCTTCTCAAAAGCCTGTACGTGCCAACAGGCTGCATAACACTCCCTGTAAAAATGCCTTCTCGATGCCAACTGTAATCAATCGCTTTATGGTTTAAATTTGGCGCTTTTTCAAGCCAATGTGCCCTCTGGTGGGAGGGTGCAAAACGATTTTCTCTTGTCGTTGGACTTCACCTCCCCTGTCTGACTTGCTCTAACTGCTTTAACGTACCACCAATGTTCCGACTAAGTGCCAAAATGCATATGTTGCTAGAAGGGACTACCCTCTTGTTGTAGTCATTTGAAACTTTTTTACCCTCGCCCTATATTCTGAAATATAAATTCGAAAAAAAATTTTCCCATTGACTTACACTTGTGCGTTGCTGTGAAGTTCCGAAGGAGAATGTCCAGAATTCCTGGACATGGTAAGCGCAATCTCGCTTTAACAAATGAGACGGTTTTCTCTCAGGTTCTTAAAGCGTTACATATTAACCTGCTCTATATCTTTTCACGGGTCGGGAAAAGGAAAGCAAGAGCATGGTAATGAAGAAGATCTGCAAAATGTAATTGGGCTGGTAAGAGCATTCTCCCTTTAGGAATATAGACGATTTTTTCCCCCGGTTCGTTAGGCGTTACATATTAATCTGCTCTATATCTTCGCACGGGTCGGGAAAAGGAAAGCAAGAACATGGTCATGAACAAGCGCTGCAAAATGTATATAAGCTGGTAAGCGCCATCGCGCTTTAAAAAAATGGACGATTTTGTCCCCGGTTCTCAAGGCGTTACATATTAACATGCTCTATATCATCCCACGCGTCCGAAAAAGACAGCACGAGCATGGTCATGAACAAGAGCTGCACAATGTAATTGGGCTGGTAAGCGCATTCTCGCTTTAGGAAAATAGACAATTTTGTTTCTTTTCTTTAAGGCGTTACATATTAACCTGCTCTATTTTTTCCCACGCGTCAGAAAAAGAAAGCAGGAGCATGGTCATGAACAAGAGCAGCAAAATGTAATTTTCCTGGTAAGCGCAATCTCGCTTTAACAAATGAGACGGTTTCTCTCCGTTTATTAAGACGTTAAATATTAACCTGGTCTATAGCTTTCCACGGGTCGGGAAAAGGAAAGCAAGAGCATTGCCGTGAACAAGAGCTGCAGAATGTAATTGGGCTGGTAAGGGCAATCTCGCAATAACAAATTAGACGATTTTGTCCCCTGTTCTTAAACGTTAAATATTAACCAGCTCTATATCTTCCCACAGCTCGGAAAAATGAAAGCAAGAGCATGGTCATGAAGAAGAGCTGCAAAATGTAATTGGCCTGGTAAGGGCATTCTCGCTTTAAGATAATGGATGATTTTGTCGCCCCCGGTTCCTAAGGCGTTACATATTAAACTGCTCTATATCTTCCCACGGGTCGGAAAATGAAACAAGGGCATGGTCATGAACAAGTGCTGGAAATTGTAATTGGGTTGGTAACAGCATTCTCGCTTTAACAAATTAGACGATTTTGTCCCCGGTTCTAGACATAAAATATTAACGTGCTCTATACCTTCTCACGGGTCGGCAAAAGGAAAGCAAGACCATGGTCATGAAGAAGAGCTGCAAAATTTAATTGGGCTGGTAAGCGCATATTCCCTTTAAGAAAATAGATGATTTTGCACCCGGTTCTTAAGGGGTTACATATTTACCTGCTCTAAATCTTCCCACGGGTCGGAAAAAGAAAGCAAGAGCATGGTCATGAAGAAGAGCTGCAAAATGTAAACGGGCTGGTAAGCGCAATATCACTGTAACAAATTAGGCGATTTTGTCCCCGGATCTCAAGGCGTTACATATTAACCTGCTTTATATCTTCCCATGGGTCGGAAAAAGACAGCAAAAGCATGGTCATGCAGAAGAGCTGCAAATTTAAATGTACTGGTAAGCCCCTTCTCGCTTTAAGAAAATGGACAATTTTGTCCCCGGTTCTCAAGGCATTACATATTACCCTCCCCTATATCTTCTCACGGGTCGGAAAAAGACAGCAAGAGCATGGTCATGAACAAGAGCTACAAGATGTAATTGGCCTGGTAAGCGTATTCTCGCTTTAAGAAAACAGATGATTTTGTCCCCGATTCTTAAGGCGTAACATATTAACCAGCTCTTTATCTTCTCACGGGTAGCAAAAAGAGAAGCAAAAGTATCGTCTTGAAGAAGAGCTCCATATGTAATTGGGCTGGTAAACGCAATCTCGCTTTAACAAATTAGACGATTTTGTCCCCGTTTCTGAAATGTGAAATATTATTTTTTTATTTATATATTTTTATTTACAAATACTGCAGCCCAGAAGGGCTATATCAGCAGTGGGTGAATACAAATATGAGAAAGAAAATCACTATACAAAAGAACCATACGTGAGTAACATGACTAAGGGAGCATTCAATGGCATCCCCAAATTCTCTTTGTGGTAAAGAACGGATGGCACCAGGCAGGTCATTCCAGAGTTCAATTGTCCGAGGAAAAAAACTGTATTTAAAAGTGTTGGTGCGAGCAAAAAAGGCGGATAAGTTTAAATCATTGCTGTTTCTCGTGATTAGGGGCTTTGCACGGGTCAAATATGTGTTAGGGGAAGCATAATGTGGAGAGTAATACAGAGAGTGTAGAAGTTTCAGAGAAATAATTTGACGACGGTGGGAAAGAGGGGTAAACCAAGCATATTCAGATGAGATGACGGTGAAAACATTCTATCGTAACGGTGGTATATGAAACGAACCGCCTTATTCTGAACAAATTCATTTTTTTTGGATGTCCGAAATTTTGTAAGGGTTCCATATGGTAGACGCATATTCAATAATAAGTCTTACAAGTGTCTTGTATGTAATGAGTTTAGTTTCTTTGGGGGCAGCACGTAGAGTTTGGGTTAGATAACCAAGTTGTTTTAGTCCTTTGTTGCAAGTTGTTACAATATGTTCTGACCAGGATAATCTTGGAGTGAAAAGGAGGCCTAAATACTTATATTCATATGCGCGCTGCAGAAAAGTGGATTAATAGGTGTAATTGAAATATGAGCAATTAGCATGCTTGTGAAAGGACATGGCGACTGTTTTCTTGAAGTTAATGTTCATTTGCCAGAGTTCGCACCATTCACAAAAACTTATGAATGATTGATTCAGAGTGTAATGATCGTTAGGTGAAGAAATGACATTGTAGAGAACGCAGTCGTCAGCGTAAAGCCGAATTTTTACTGATACAGAGCTTGGAATGTCGTTAATATAAAGCAAAAAAAGCAATGGCTCTAATATAGAACCTTTGGGCACACCGGAAGATACTGATGCGTCAGGAGAGTTGAATGAAATAAAAGAAGCATACTGTGAACGATCATAAAGAAAACTACGGATCCAGTCAACGAGAACAGGGTTATTAAGGATAAAGCTTAGTTTATGTAATAGATTAGGATGTGATACAGTATCAAATGCTTCGGAGAAATCAATGAAGAGTGCATCTAATTCATGACCTAAATCGAGAGCAAAAGCGAGGTCATGTGTAAATTCAGTATTTTAGGTCACTGTGCTAAAACCACTACGAAATCCATGCTGAGCGCTGTATAAAATGTTATAAGACTCGAGAAAAGTGATAATGTGTTTATAAATTATGTGTTCAAGGAGTTTGCATGCATGAGAAGTTAACGAAATGGGTCTATAATTTAGAAGAGATTGTTTCTGCCCAGATTTGAACAATGGAATGACTCTAGCCCGTTTCCATGAACAAGGAACTGTACAAGTAGATACAGATTTCTCAAAAATCAATGTGAGGTATTGACACGTCTAAAGCGCATAACGATGAAGGAACACATTCTTGACATTGTCTGGACTGCAGCCTTTTTTGGTGTAAAGATTTAAAATAAGGTTCAGGAATCCTTGCTTACATATTGTAATATTGTTAATTGCACAGGACATGTTAGTTGTCGTGGAGTAGGGAGGAATTACGCCATTGTCCTGTCTGAATACAGACTGAAAATATTTATTGAATGCTTTACCAATAGGCCCAGGATCGCCTATTTCGGAATCATCTAATAGAAATGTCTGGGTGGTGTTCTTCATTGGCGAAATTGAGCTCCAAAATTAACCTGCTCTATATCTTCCCACGGGACGGAAAAAGACAGCAAGAGCATGGTGATGAACAAGCGCTGCAAGATCTAAATTGGCTGGTAAGCGCATTCTCCCTTTAAGAAAATAGACGATTTGGTCCCCGGTTCTTAATACGTTACATATTCACCTGCTCGATAGCTTCACACAGGTCAAAAAAAGGAAAGGAAGAGCATGGTCGTGAACAAGAGCTGCAAATAATTGGGCTAGTAAGATCATTCTCGCTTTAAGGAAATGGACGATATTGTCGCCGGTTCTCAAGGCGTAACATATTGACCTGCTCTATATCTTCCCACGGGTCGGAAAAAGGCAGCAACAGCATGGTCATGAACAAGAGCTGCAAAATGTAATTGGGCTGGTAAGCGCATTCTCGCTTTAAAAATAGATCATTTTGTCTCCGGTTCTTAAGGCGTCACATATTAACAAGCTCTATATCTTCCCACGGGTCGGAAAAAGACAGCAAGAGGATGGTCGTGAACAAGAGCTGGAAAATGTAATTGGGCTGGTAAGCGCATTTTCGCTTTAAGAAAATAGTCGATTTTGTCCCCGGTTCCGAATGCGTTACATATTAACCTGCTGTATAGCTTCACATGGGTCGGAAAAACGAAAGCAAGGGCATGGTCATGAACAAGAGCCGCAAATTGTAATTGGGTTGGTAAGCGCATTCTCGCTTTAAGAAAATAGACGATGTTGTCCCATGTTCTCAAGGCGTTATATATTAACCTGCTCTACATATTTCCACGGGAATAATTGGACTTGTAAGATCATTCTCGCTCTTAGGAAGTGGACGATATTCCGCCGGTTCTCAAGGTGTTACATATTGACCTGCTCTATATCTTCCCACGGGTCGGAAAAAAGAGCGCAACAGCATGGTCATGAACAAGAGCTGCAAAATGTAACTGCGCTGGTAAGCGCATTCTCGATTTAAGAAAATAGACCATTTTGCCCCCGGTTCTTAAGGCATTACACATTAACCTGGTCTATATCATCCCACGGGTCAGAAAAAGTAAAGCAAGAGCATGGCTGTGAACAAGAGGTCCAAATTATTGGGCTTGTAAGATCATTCTCGCTTTAAGAAAATGAACGATTTTATCCCCGGTTCTCAAGGCGTTACATATTAACCTGCTCTATATCTTCCCACGGGGCGGAAAAAGGAAAGCAAGAGCGTGGTCATGAACAAGAGCTACAAAATTTAATTCGGATGGTAAGCGCAATCTCGCTTTAACAAATTAGACGATTTTGTCCCCGGTTCTTAAGACGTTAAATATTAACCTGCTCTATATGTTCCAATGGGTTGGAAAAAGGGAAGCAAGAGCATAGTCATGAAGAAGTGATGCAAAATGTATTTGGGCTGGTAAGCGCATTCTCCCTTTAGGATTATAGACGATTTCGCCCCCGGATCTCAAAGCGTTACACATTAACCTGCTGTATATCTTCCCACGGGTCAGAAAAAAACAGCAAGAGCATGGTCATGAACAAGCGCTGAAAAATGTTATGTGGCTGATAGGGGCATTCTCGCTTTAGGCAAATAGACGATATTGTCCCCGAACCTCGAGGCGTTACATATTAACCACCTCTATAGCTTCACACGGGTCGGAAAAAGGAATGCAAGTGCATGGTCATGAACAAGAACTGCAAATTGTAATTGGGTTGGTAAGCGCATTCTCCCTTTCAGAAAATAGACGATGTTGTCCCTGGTTCTTAAAGCGTGACATATTAACCTGCTCTATATCTTCCCACGGGTCGGAAAAAGACAGCAAGGGCATGGTCATTAACAAGAGCTGCAAGATGTAATTAGGCTGGTAAGGGCATTCTCGCTTTAGGAAAATAGACGATTTTGTACCCGGTTTTATGGGCATTACATATTAAACTTGTCTATATCATTCCACGGGTCAGAAAAGGGAAAGCAAGAGCATGGTCATAAACAAGAGCTTCAAATAATTGTGCTGGTAAGTTCATTCTCGCTTTAAAAAAGAAGGACGATTTTGTCCCTGGTTCTCTAGGCGTTACATAATAACCTGCTCTATAGCTTAACAAGTGTCGGAAAAGGGAAAGCTAGAGCATCGTCATGAACAAGAGCTGCAAATTGTAATTGGGCTGGTAAGCGCAATCTCGCTTTAACAAAATAGACGATTCTGTCCCCGGTTCTTAAGACGTTAAATATTAACCTGCTCTATATGTTCCCATGGGTTGGAAAAAGGGAAGCAAGAGCATAGTCATGAAGAAGTGATGCAAAATGTATTTGGGCTGGTAAGCGCATTCTCCCTTTAGGATTATAGACGATTTCGCCCCCGGATCTCAAAGCGTTACACATTAACCTGCTGTATATCTTCCCACGGGTCGGAAAAAAACAGCAAGAGCATGGTCATGAACAAGCGCTGAAAAATGTTATGTGGCTGATAGGGGCATTCTCGCTTTAGGCAAATAGACAGTATTGTCCCCGGACCTCGAGGCGTTACATATTAACCAGCTCTATAGCTTCACACGGGTCGGAAAAAGGAAAGCAAGTGCATGGTCACGAACAAGAACTGCAAATTGTAATTGGGTTGGTAAGCGCATTCTCCCTTTAAGAAAAAAAGACGATGTTGTCCCTGGTTCTTAAAGCGTGACATATTAACCTTCTCTATATCTTCCCATGGCTCGGAAAAAGACAGCAAGAGCATGGTCATGAGCATGCGCGGCAAAATGTTTTTTGCTGGTAAATGCATTCTCGCTTTAAAGAAAAAGATGATTTTGTTCCCGGTTCTCGAGGCGTGACATGTTAACGTGGTCTATAACTTCCCACGGGTCAGAAAAAGGAAAGCAAGAGCAGGGTCATGAACAAGAGCTGCAAAAAAATGGGCTTGTCAGATCATTCTCGCTGTAAGGAAATGGACGAGTTTGTTGCCGGTTCTCAGGCGCTACAGATTGACCTGCTTTATATCTTCCCACGGGTCGGAAAAAAGACAGCAACAGCATGGGACATGAAAAAGAACTGCAAAATGTAATTGGACTGGTAACCGCATTCTCGCTTTAAGAAAATAGGCCATTTTGTCCCCGGTTTCTAAGCGTTACATAATAACCTGGTCTATATCAACCTACGGGTCAGTAAAAGCAAAGCAAGAGCATGGTCATGGGCAAGGGCTGCAAACAATTGGGCTTGTAAGATCATTCTCACTTTAGGAAAATGGACGATTTTGTCCCCGGTTCTCACGGCGTTACTCATTACCTGCTCTCTATCTTCCCACGAGCCGGGAAAAGGAAGGCAAGAGCATGGTCATGAACAAGTGCTCCAAAATGTAATTCGGCTGGTAAGTGCAATCTCGCTTTAACAAATTAGGTGATTTTGTCCCCGGTTCTTAAGAGGTTAAATATAAACCTGCTCTATATATTCCCATGGGTTGGAAAAAGGAAAGCAAGAGCATGGTCATGAAGAAGAGCTGCAAAATGTATTTGGGCTGGTAAGCGCATCCTCCCTTTAGGTATATAGACGATTTTGTCTCCGGTTCTCAAGGCGTTACATGTTAACCCTCTCTATATTTTCCCACGGGTAGGAAAAAAACAGCAAGAGCATGGTCATGAACTAGCGCTGCAAAATGTAATATGGCTGGTAAGGGCATTCTCGCTTTAAGAGAATAGACGATATTGTCCCCGGTTCTCAAGGCGGTACATATTAACCAAATCTATTGATTCATACGGGTCGGAAAAAGGAAAGCAAGAGCATGGTCATGAACAAGAACTGCAAATTGTAATTGGATTGGTAAGCGCATTCTCCCTTTAAGAAATTAGACGATTTTGTCTCCGGATCGTAAGGCGTTGCATATTAACCTGCTCTATCTCTTCCCACTGGTCGGAAAAAGGAGCGCAACAGCATGGTCATGAACAAGAGCTGCAAAATGTATTTGGGCTGGTAAGCGCATTCTCCCTTTACGAATATAGACGATTTTGTCCGCGGTTCTCAAGGCGTTACATGTTAACGCTCTCTATATTTTCCCACTGGTCGAAAAAAGACAGCAAGAGGACGGTCGTGAACAAGAGCTGCAAAATGTAATTAACCTGGTAAGCGCATTCTCGCTTTAGGTAAATAGACGATTTTATCCCCGGTTCCTAATGCGTTACACATTAACGTGCTCTATAGCTTCACACGCGTCGGAAAAAGGAAAGCAAGAGCATGGTCGTGAACAAAAGCTGCAAATTGTAATTTGGTTGATAAGCGCAATCTCGCTTTAACTAAATAGACGATATAGTCCCCGGTTCTTAAGGCGTTACATATTAACCTTCTCTATATCTTCCCACGGGTCGGAAAAAGACAGCAAGAGCATGGTCATGAACAAGCGCAGCAAAATGTAATTGGGCTGGTAAGCGCATTCTCGCTTTAAGAAAATACACGATTCCTAATTCATTACATATTAACCTGCTCTATAGCATCACAGGGGTCGGAAAAAGGAAAGCAATAGCATGGTCATGAAGAAGAGCGGCAACATGTAATTGGGTTGGTAAGCGCATTCTCCCTTTAATAAAATAGACGATTTTGTCCCCGGTTCTTAAGGCGTTACATATTAACCTGGCCTATACATCCCACTGGTTAGAAAAAGACAGCAGGAGCATGGTCATGAACAGGAGCTGCAAAGTGGTATTGGGCTGGTAAGCGCAATCTCGCTTTAACAAATGAGACGGTTTTGTCCCCGTTTATTAAGACGGTAAATATTACCTGCTCCATATCTTC
Organism: Dermacentor andersoni; assembly: GCF_023375885.2. Classification (NCBI taxonomy): domain Eukaryota; kingdom Metazoa; phylum Arthropoda; class Arachnida; order Ixodida; family Ixodidae; genus Dermacentor; species Dermacentor andersoni. Next base: position 5,075,180 of record NW_027314752.1, on the reverse strand, counting down.
CCACGGGTCGGAAGAAGACAGCAAGTACATGGTCATGAACAAGAGCAGCAAAATGTAATTGGGCTGGTAAGCGCCTTCTCGCTTTAAGAAAATGGACGATTTTGTCCCCGGTTCTCAAGGCGTTACATATTAACCTGCTCTATATCTTCCAACACGTCACAAAAAGACAGCAACAGCATGGTCAGGAACAAGAGCTGCAAAATGTAAATGGTCTGGTAAGCGCATTCTCGCTTTAAGCATTAAACGATTTTGTCCCTGGTTATAAATGCGTTACATATCATCCTGGTCTATAGCTTCACACAGGTCGGAAAAAGAAATGCAAGAGTATGGTCATGAAGAAGAGCTGCAAACTGTAATTTGGTTGGTAACCGCATTCTCGCTTTAAGAAAATATACGATTTTGTGCCCGGTTCTCGAGGCGTTACATGTTACCCTGGTATATATGTTCCCGCGGTTCGGAAAAAGACAGCAAGAGCATGGTCATGAACAAGAGCTGCAAAATGTAATTGGGCTGGTAAGCGCAATCTCCCTTTAACAAATGAGACGGTTTTGTCCCCGTTTATTAAGGCGTTACATATGAAACTGCTCTAAATCTTCCCACGGGTCAGAAAAAGAAAGCAAGAGCGTAGGCCATGAACAAACGCTGCAAATTGTAATTGAGGTCGTAAGCGCATTCTCACTTTATGAAAATTGACCATTTTGTGCCCGGTTCTCGAGGCGTTTCATATTAACCTGGTCTATATCTTCCCACGGGTAAGGAAAAGTATAGGAAGAGCATGGCCATGAACAAGAGCTGCAAATAATTGGGCTGGTAAGATCATTCTCGCTTTAAGAAAATTTACAATTTTGTTCCCTGTTCTGAATTCGTTACATATTAACCAGCTATACATCTTGCCACGGGTCGGAAGAGTGAAACGAACAGCATGGTCATGAAGAAGAGCTGCAACGCGAAATTGGGCTGGTAAGTACATTCTGCCTTTAAGAAAATAGACGAATTTGTTCCCGGTTCTCAAGGCTTTACATATTACCCTGCTCTATACCTTCCCACGGGGCGGAAAAAGACAGCAAGAGCATGGTCATGAACAAGAGCTGCAAAATGTAAATGGTCTGGTAAGCGCATTCACGCTTTAAGAAATGGATGATTTTGTCCCCGGTTCCAAATGCGTTACATATTATCCTGCTCTATAGCTTCACACAGGTCGGAAAAAGGGAAGCAAGAGTATGGTCATGAACAAGAGCTGCAAATTTTAATTGTGTTGGTAAGCGCATTCTCGCTTTACGAAAATAGACGATTTTGTGCCCGGTTCTCGAGGCGTTACACATTAACCTGGTCTATATCTTCCCATGAGTCACAAAAACGAAAGCAAGAGCATGGTCATGAACAAGAGGTGCAAATAATTGGGCTGGTAAGATTATTCTCGCTTTAAGAAACTCGACAATTTTGTCACCTGTTCTTAAGGCGTTACATATTAAAGGAGTACTGACACAAGAAAAATCCATGTGGTTTTGTCTGCTTTAATAATTAGTTAATGACCCAGTAATCACGGCACGAGACCTTATTTACTTCAGAGCGCGACAGGTAATTATCTGCAGACTTTTTTGTAGCGACCAGTCCAAGTTTCGGTTTCAGAGAGCAACGAAATGGTCCACCGGGAGTGTAAACAAAGTGGTCACGTGTTCGCAAAAAGCCATGACGTATGCTCTGCCGCGCAGCCAGCGTGCGGCGCGCCGGCACGCGAGCTTCGTGTTGCTAGTCGTCTGCTACGCCTGCACGTGGTTTGCCATGTCCTCGCCATCATCGTCGTCGTCGTCCTCGTTTTCGTCGTCCAGCGGCGACGAGTTCCTGCATGTGGGAGTCGCCGCCGTATTAGACGTGGCCAATCACTTTCAATTTGACCCACTGGAGAGCAGCGACTCGGATATTGCGGCCGGCGACGGCGAGCACCGTGTGTCTCTTGCTTTAAGCAGGAGACACACGGTACGATTCGGCGTCCGATCCGACGTGCGGCGCCGCATGCTCCGGCATGCGGCATACGATGATTCGCGACCCACGGTGCGTGCATCCGAAAGATTGAGCGGCGCGTAAGCTCCGCCCAGATCCAGCCCTCCTGCTTGACTTCAGAGCCACGTCGAGAAACGCAATATAAACAACTCTCCACAACACTGCGTCGCTTTACGCGAACACTGCCAATAACGTTATGCCCCTGCGAGTGACAGAACACTTCACGACGGCGCGTCGTCCACTGACGACTCCGCTAACAGCCAGCGATAGGGCAGGTACGCCTAGCTAGGCAGACGCCGCGGCCGACGGCGCTTACGATCCAACCCGAGCTCGTCGAAGAGCGCTTATGTTTACCAAAACAATTAACACTGTACACTTAGGTCGCCCGTAATTAAATACAATTGGTTTACTCGACGCAGTCACTGCGAAGGGCAAACGTACAAGCAAAGCGAGCAGCCTCGCTCAGACGGTCGGTGTGTGCTGTCTGCCCGCGAAATGCCCTCGCGTCGCGTCTCCTGATCTCGCCAGTAGCTTAGTCCTAGTGCACTAGGCGTTGCTTTGAATAACAGGTACACGTCGAGATAATTTTACTGAACTGGTAACTATTTCGTGTCGGAAACAAACTGCAGCAGGCAAGGAAAAAAAAACACTGCGAGAAACCGGCCAACAAGCACCGCCTCCGTGGAGGGAACGTCACATGCCAGCCGCACTGTCATTGGCTGCGGCCAGATGACGGTGCGGTTGTCGGACGCGTCGGACGATGAAAATCTGCCCGGTTTGTCGCACGCCGGACGTCCGATCCGGCACTTCGGCACGGCAAAACACCTCGATTCCGGCTGCCGTTCCGGCGCGTCGGACGCCGGATCGGACACCAAATCGGACCGTGTGTCTCCCGCTGTAAAGCCGCATGGCAGGCAACGAAAATTCGTGACGGAGCCACATGACGTAGCGTTTTCTTGGCTATTTACAGACCCGGGTGATGTCAATGCCGCGAGCTGCTCTGTTTTATGGTTGACTGCGTGCACGTACTTTAAATTTGATTTTAAATATGTTCTAAGCGATATTCGCCGCTGATATTTTACACACGATGTGTGTGACCCACTAAATCGATCTCACAAGTTATCTCGACTTCAAATTTTTGTGTCAGTACTCCTTTAACCTGCTCTATATATTCCCACGGATCGGAAAAAGACAGCAAGAGCATGGTCATGAACAAGAGCTGCAAAGAGTAATTGGGCTGGTAAGCGCATATTCCCTTTAAGAAAATAGACGATTTTGTCCCCGATTTTTAAGGCGTTACATATTAACCTGCCCTATATCTTTCCACGCGTCAGGAAAAGACAGCAAGAGCATGGTCATGAACAAGAGCTGCAATATGTAATTGTGCTGGTAAGCGTAATCTCGCTTTAACAAATGAGACGGTTTTCTCCCCGTTTATTAGGACGTTAAATGTTAACCTGGTCTATAGCTTCCCACAGGTAGGAAAAAGACAGCAAGAACATGGCCATGAACAAGAGCTGCAAATTGTAATTGGGCTGGTAAGCGCATTCACGCTTTAAGAAAATGGACGATTTTGTCCCCGGTTCTCAAGGCGTTACATATTAACATGTTCTATATCTTCCCACGCGTAAGAAAAAGACAGCAAGAGCATGGTCATGAACAACAGCTGCAAAATGTAAATGGTCTGGTAAGCGCATTCTCGCTTTAAGAAATAGATGATTTTGTCCCCGGTTCCAAATGCGTTACATATTATCCTGCTCTATAGCTTCACACAGGTCGGAAAAAGGAAAGCAAGAGTATGGTCATTAACAAGAGCTGCAAATTTTAATTGGGTTGGTAAGCGCATTCTCGCTTTAGGAAAATAGACGATTTTGTCCCTGGTTCTTAAGGCGTTACATATTAGCCTGCTCTATATCTTCCCACGCGTCAGAAAAAGACAGCTAGTGCATGGTCATGAACAAGAGCTGCAAAATGTAATTGGGCTGGTAAGCGCAATCTCGCTTGAATAAATGAGACGGTTTTCTCCCTAGTTCCCAAACCTTAAATATTAACCGGCTCTATAGCTTCCCACAGGTCGGGAAAAGGAAAGCAAGAACATGGTCATGAACAAGCGCTGCAAAATGTAAATGGGCTGGTAAGCGCAATCTCCCTTTAACAAATGAGACGATTTTTTCCCCGGTCCTTAAGCTCTACATCTTCCCACGGGTCGGAAAAAGAAACAAGAGCATGGTCATGAACAAGCGCTGCAAAATGTAATTGGCCTGGTAAGGGCATTCTCGCTTTAAGAAAATAGACGATTTTGTCGCCCACGTTTCCTAAGGCGTTACATATTAACCTGCTGTATATCTTCCCAGGGGTCGGAAAAAGACAGGAAGAGCATGGTCATGAACAAGAGCTGCAAATGTAATTGGGCTGGAAAGCGCATTCTCGCTTTAACAAATTAGACGATTTTGTCCCCGGATCTTAAGTCGGTAAATATTAACCTGCTCTATATCTTTCCATGGGTCGGAGAAGGAAAGCAAGAGCATGGTCCTGAACAAGAGCTGCAAATTGTCATAGGGCTGGTAAGCGGATACTCCCTTTAAGAAAATAGACGATTTTGTCCCCGGTTCCTAATGCGTTACATATTAACATCTCTATAGCTTCACACGGGCCGGAAAAAGGAAAGCAAGAGCATGGTCATGAAGAAGAGCTGCAAAATGTAATTGGGCCGGTAATCGCATTCTCCCTTTAGGAATTTATACAATTTTGTCCCCTGTTCTCAAGGCCTTGCATATTAACCTACCCTATATCTTCCCACGGGTCGGAAAAGGAAAGCAAGAGCATAGTCATGAAGAAGAGCTGCAAAATGTATTTGGGCTGGTAAGCGCATTCTCCCATTTAGAAAATGGGGGATTATGTCTCCGGTTAAACTGGACAATCGCCCCTTTACAGAGGAGAAGGCTCTAGGACACTGGTCCAGACGGGCTTCGGCACTCAAGGCCTTAAGGGCTTTGCTGGAGTTTTTAAGGACATGCGAATTGTGCGATCGCCTTTGAGTGTTGTATCGCGTAGTATCGCGGTACTGCGTGAATTTCCTTAATTTTTTTTCTCCTTTTCTTCTTCTTTCTCCTTTTATTCCCTTTACCCCTTTCCCCAGCTCAGGGTAGCCAGCCGGTACTTACACTGGCTAACCTCCCTGTCTTTCCTCCTCTTTGTCTCTTTCTCTTGTCTCCGGTTCTTAAGGCGTTACATATTAACCTGCTCTAAATCTTCCCACGAGTCGGAAAAAGAAAGCAAGAGCATGGTCATGAACAAGGGCTGCAATAGGTAATATGGCTGGTAAGAGCATTCTCCCTTTAGAAATATAGACGATTTAGTCCCCGGTTCTTAAGGCGTTACATATTGATGTGCTCTATATCTTCGCACGGGTCGGAAAAAAAAGCAAGCTCATGGTCATGAACAAGCGCTGCATATAAGTGGGCTTGTAACATCATTCTCTCTTTAACAAATTAGACGATTTTGTCCCCGGTTCTTAATATGTTAAATATAACCCTGCTCTATACTTTCCCACGGGTCGGGAAAAAGAAAGCAACAGCATGGTAATGAAGAAGATCTGCAAAGTGTAATTAGGATGGTAAGCGCTTCCCCTTTTAGGAATATACACGATTTTGTCCCCGGTTCTCAAGGCGTTACATATTAACCTGCCCTATATATTCTCACGGGTCGGAAAAACACAGCAAGAGCATGGTCATGAACAAGAGCTACAAGATGTAATTGGGCTGGTAAGCGTATTCTCGGTTTAAGAAAATAGATGATATTGTCCCCGGTTCTCAGGGCGTCACACATTAACCAGCTCTTACCTTCCCACGGGTAGGAAGAAGGAAAGCAATAGCACGGTCATGAAGAAGAGCTGCAAATTTTAATAGGGCTGGTAAGGGAATTCTTGCTTTAGCAAATTAGACGATTTTGTCCCCGTTTCCTATGACGTTAAATATTAACCTGCTCCATATCTTCCCACGGGTCGCACAAGACAGCAAGAGCATGGTCATGAACAAGCGCTGCAAGATCTAATTTGGCTGGTAAGCGCATTCTCCCTTTAAGAACATAGACGATTTCGTCCCCGGTTCTTAAGGCGTTACATAATAACCTGCTCTATATCTTCCTACGGGTCGGAAAAAGAAAGCAAGAGCATGGTCATGAAGAAGCGCTGCAAGATCTAATTTGGCTGGTAAGCGCATTCTCCTTTTGAGAAAATAGACGATTTGGTCCCCGGTTCTTAATGCGTTACATATTCACCTGCTCGATAGCTTCACACAGGTCGGAAAAAAGGAAAGGAAGAGCATGGTCGTGAACAAGAGCTGCAAATAATTGGGCTAGTAAGATCATTCTCGCTTTAAGGAAATGGACGATATTGTCGCCGGTTCTCAAGGCGTAACATATTGACCTGCTCTATATCTTCCCACGGGTCGGAAAAAGGCAGCGACAGCATGGTCATGAACAAGAGCTGCAAAATGTAATTGGGCTGGTAAGCGCATTCTCGCTTTAAAAAATAGATCATTTTGTCTCCGGTTCTTAAGGCGTCACATATTAACAAGCTCTATATCTTCCCACGGGTCGGAAAAAGACAGCAAGAGGATGGTCATGAACAAGAGCTGGAAAATGTAATTGGGCTGGTAAGCGCATTCTCGCTTTAAGAAAATAGTCGATTTTGTCCCCGGTTCCGAATGCGTTACATATTAACCTGCTCTATAGCTTCACATGGGTCGGAAGAACGAAAGCAAGGGCATGGTCATGAACAAGAGCCGCAAATTGTAATTGGGTTGGTAAGCGCATTCTCGCTTTAAGAAAATAGACGATGTTGTCCCATGTTCTCAAGGCGTTATATATTAACCTGCTCTACATATTTCCACGGGAATAATTGGACTTGTAAGATCATTCTCGCTCTTAGGAAGTGGACGATATTCCGCCGGTTCTCAAGGTGTTGCATATTGACCTGCTCTATATCTTCCCACGGGTCGGGAAAAAGAGCGCAACAGCATGGTCATGAACAAGAGCTGCAAAATATAATTGCGCTGGTAAGCGCATTCTCGATTTAAGAAAATGGACCATTTTGTCCCCGGTTCTTAAGGCATTACATATTAACCTTGTCTATATCATCCCACGGGTCAGAAAAAGTAAAGCAAGAGCATGGCTGTGAACAAGAGGTCCAAATTATTGGGCTTGCAAGATCATTCTCGCTTTAAGAAAATGAACGATTTTGTCCCCAGTTCTCAAGGCGTTACATATTAACCTGCTCTATATCTTCCCACGGGGCGGAAAACGGAAAGCAAGACCGTGGTCATGAACAAGAGCTACAAAATTTAATTCGGATGGTAAGCGCAATCTCGCTTTAACAAATTAGACGATTTTGTCCCCGGTTCTTAAGACGTTAAAGATTAACCTGCTCTATATGTTCCCATGGGTTGGAAAAAGGGAAGCAAGAGCATAGTCATGAAGAAGTGATGCAAAATGTATTTGGGCTGGTAAGGGCATTCTCCCTTTAGGATTATAGACGATTTCGCCCACGGATATCAAAGCGTTAAACACGAACCTGCTGTATATCTTCCCACGGGTCGGAAAAAAACAGCAAGAGCATGGTCATGAACAAGCGCTGAAAAATGTTATGTGGCTGATAGGGGCATTCTCGCTTTAGGCAAATAGACGATATTGTACCCGGACCTCGAGGCGTTACATATTAACCAGCTCTATAGCTTCACACGGGTCGGAAAAAGGAAAGCAAGTGCATGGTCATGAACAAGAACTGCAAATTGTAATTGGGTTGGTAAGTGCATTCTCCCTTTAAGAAAAAAGACGATGTTGTCCCTGGTTCTTAAAGCGTGACATATTAACCTTCTCTATATCTTCCCATGGCTCGGAAAAAGACAGCAAGAGCATGGTCATGAGCAAGCGCGGCAAAATGTTTTTTGCTGGTAAATGCATTCTCGCTTTAAAGAAAAAGATGATTTTGTTCCCGGTTCTCGAGGCGTGACATGTTAACGTGGTCTATATCTTCCCACGGGTCAGAAAAAGGAAAGCAAGAGCAGGGTGATGAACAAGAGCTGCAAAAAATTGGGCTTGTCAGATCATTCTCGCTGTAAGGAAATGGACGAGTTTGTTGCCGGTTCTCAGGCGCTACAGATTGACCTGCTTTATATCTTCCCACGGGTCGGAAAAAAGACAGCAACAGCATGGGACATGAAAAAGAACTGCAAAATGTAATTGGACTGGTAACCGCATTCTCGCTTTAAGAAAATAGGCCATTTTGTCCCCGGTTTCTAAGCGTTACATAATAACCTGGTCTATATCAACCTACGGGTCAGTAAAAGGAAAGCAAGAGCATGGTCAGGGACAAGGGCTGCAAACAATTGGGCTTGTAAGATCATTCTCGCTTTAGGAAAATGGACGATTTTGTCCCCGGTTCTCACGGCGTTACACATTAACCTGCTCTCTATCTTCCCACGGGCCGGAAAAAGGAAGGCAAGAGCATGGTCATGAACAAGAGCTCCAAAATATAATTCGGCTGGTAAGCGCAATCTCGCTTTAACAAATTAGGTGATTTTGTCCCCGCTTCTTAACAGGTTAAATATAAACCTGCTCTATATATTCCCATGGTTTGGAAAAAGGAAAGCAAGAGCATGGTCACGAAGAAGAGCTGCAAAATGTATTTGGGCTGGTAAGCGCATCCTCCCTTTAGGAATATAGACGATTTTGTCTCCGGTTCTCAAGGCGTTACATGTTAACCCTCTCTATATTTTCCCACGGGTAGGAAAAAAACAGCAAGAGCATGGTCATGAACTAGCGCTGCAAAATGTAATATGGCTCGTAAGGGCATTCTCGCTTTAAGAGAATAGACGATATTGTCCCCGGTTCTCAAGGCGGTACATATTAACCAAATCTATTGATTCATACGGGTCGGAAAAAGGAAAGCAAGAGCATGGTCATGAACAAGAACTTCAAATTGTAATTGGGTTGGTAAGCGCATTCTCCCTTTCAGAAAATAGACGATTTTGTCTCCGGATCGTAAGGCGTTGCATATTAACCTGCTTTATGTCTTCCCACTGGTCGGAAAAAGGAGCGCAACAGCATGGTCATGAACAAGAGCTGCAAAATGTATTTGGGCTGGTAAGCGCATTCTCCCTTTACGAATATAGACGATTTTGTCCCCGGTTCTCAAGGCGTTACATGTTAACCCTCTCTATATTTTCCCACTGGTCGAAAAAAGACAGCAAGAGGACGGTCATGAACAAGAGCTGCAAAATGTAATTAACCTGGTAAGCGCATTCTCGCTTTAGGTAAATAGACGATTTTATCCCCGGTTCCTAATGCGTTACACATTAACGTGCTCTATAGCTTCACACGCGTCGGAAAAAGGAAAGCAAGAGCATGGTCATGAACAAAAGCTGCAAATTGTAATTTGGTTGATAAGCGCAATCTCGCTTTAACTAAATAGACGATATTGTCCCCGGTTCTTAAGGCGTTACATATTAACCTTCTCTATATCTTCCCACGGATCGGAAAAAGACAGCAAGAGCATGGTCATGAACAAGAGCTGCAAAGAGTAATTGGGCTGGTAAGCGCATATTCCCTTTAAGAAAATAGACGATTTTGTCCCCGATTTTTAAGGCGTTACATATTAACCTGCCCTATATCTTTCCACGCGTCAGGAAAAGATAGCAAGAGCATGGTCATGAACAAGAGCTGCAATATGTAATTGTGCTGGTAAGCGCAATCTCGCTTTAACAAATGAGACGGTTTTCTCCCCGTTTATTAGGACGTTAAATATTAACCTGGTCTATAGCTTCCCACAGGTCGGAAAAAGACAGCAAGAACATGGCCATGAACAAGAGCTGCAAATTGTAATTGGGCTGGTAAGCGCATTCACGCTTTAAGAAAATGGACGATTTTGTCCCCGGTTCTCAAGGCGTTACATATTAACATGTTCTATATCTTCCCACGCGTAAGAAAAAGACAGCAAGAGCATGGTCATGAACAACAGCTGCAAAATGTAAATGGTCTGGTAAGCGCATTCTCGCTTTAAGAAATAGATGATTTTGTCCCCGGTTCCAAATGCGTTATATATTATCCTGCTCTATAGCTTCACACAGGTCGGAAAAAGGAAAGCAAGAGTATGGTCATTAACAAGAGCTGCAAATTTTAATTGGGTTGGTAAGCGCATTCTCGCTTTAGGAAAATAGACGATTTTGTCCCTGGTTCTTAAGGCGTTACATATTAGCCTGCTCTATATCTTCCCACGCGTCAGAAAAAGACAGCTAGTGCATGGTCATGAACAAGAGCTGCAAAATGTAATTGGGCTGGTAAGCGCAATCTCGCTTGAACAAATGAGACGGTTTTCTCCCTAGTTCCCCAACCTTAAATATTAACCGGCTCTATAGCTTCCCACGGGTCGGGAAAAGGAAAGCAAGAACATGGTCATGAACAAGCGCTGCAAAATGTATATGGGCTGGTAAGCGCAATCTCCCTTTAACAAATGAGACGATTTTTTCCCCGGTCCTTAAGCTCTACATCTTCCCACGGGTCGGAAAAAGAAACAAGAGCATGGTCATGAATAAGCGCTGCAAAATGTAATTATCCTGGTAAGGGCATTCTCGCTTTAAGAAAATAGACGATTTTGTCGCCCCCGTTTCCTAAGGCGTTACATATTAACCTGCTGTATATCTTCCCAGGGGTCGGAAAAAGACAGGAAGAGCATGGTCATGAACAAGAGCTGCAAATGTAATTGGGCTGGAAAGCGCATTCTCGTTTTAACAAATTAGACGATTTCGTCCCCGGATCTTAAGTCGGTAAATATTAACCTGCTCTATATCTTTCCATGGGTCGGAGAAGGAAAGCAAGAGCATGGTCCTGAACAAGAGCTGCAAATTGTCATAGGGCTGGTAAGCGGATACTCCCTTTAAGAAAATAGACGATTTTGTCCCCGGTTCCTAATGCGTTACATATTAACATCTCTATAGCTTCACACGGGCCGGAAAAAGGAAAGCAAGAGCACGGTCATGAAGAAGAGCTGCAAAATGTAATTGGGCCGGTAATCGCATTCTCCCTTTAGGAATTTATACAATTTTGTCCCCTGTTCTCAAGGCGTTGCATATTAACCTACCCTATATCTTCCCACGGGTCGGAAAAGGAAAGCAAGAGCATAGTCATGAAGAAGAGCTGCAAAATGTATTTGGGCTGGTCAGCGCATTCTCCCATTTAGAAAATGGGGGATTATGTCTCCGGTTAAACTGGACAATCGCCCCTTTACAGAGGAGAAGGCTCTAGGACACTGGTCCAGACGGGCTTCGGCACTCAAGGCCTTAAGGGCTTTGCTGGAGTTTTTAAGGACATGCGAATTGTGCGATCGCCTTTGAGTGTTGTATCGCGTAGTATCGCGGTACTGCGTGAATTTCCTTAATTTTTTTCTCCTTTTCTTCTTCTTTCTCCTTTTATTCCCTTTATCCGGTTTCCCCAGCACAGGGTAGCCAGCCGGTACTTACACTGGCTAACCTCCCTGTCTTTCCTCCTCTTTGTCTCTTTCTCTTGTCTCCGGTTCTTAAGGCGTTACATATTAACCTGCTCTAAATCTTCCCACGAGTCGGAAAAAGAAAGCAAGAGCATGGTCATGAACAAGGGCTGCAATAGGTAATATGGCTGGTAAGGGCATTCTCCCTTTAGAAATATAGACGATTTAGTCCCCGGTTCTTAAGGCGTTACATATTGATGTGCTCTATATCTTCGCACGGGTCGGAAAAAAAAGCAAGCTCATGGTCATGAACAAGCGCTGCATATAAGTGGGCTGGTAACATCATTCTCGCTTTAACAAATTAGACGATTTTGTCCCCGGTTCTTAATATGTTAAATATAACCCTGCTCTATACTTTCCCACGGGTCGGGAAAAAGAAAGCAACAGCATGGTAATGAAGAAGATCTGCAAAGTGTAATTAGGATGGTAAGCGCTTCCCCTTTTAGGAATATACACGATTTTGTCCCCGGTTCTCAAGGCGTTACATATTAACCTGCCCTATATATTCTCACGGGTCGGAAAAACACAGCAAGAGCATGGTCATGAACAAGAGCTACAAGATGTAATTGCGCTGGTAAGCGTATTCTCGGTTTAAGAAAATAGATGATATTGTCCCCGGTTCTCAGGGCGTCACACATTAACCAGCTCTTTATCTTCCCACGGGTAGGAAGAAGGAAAGCAATAGCACGGTCATGAAGAAGAGCTGCAAATTTTAATAGGGCTGGTAAGGGAATTCTTGCTTTAGCAAATTAGACGATTTTGTCCCCGTTTCCTATGACGTTAAATATTAACCTGCTCCATATCTTCCCACGGGTCGCAAAAGACAGCAAGAGCATGGTCATGAACAAGCGCTGCAAGATCTAATTTGGCTGGTAAGCGCATTCTCCCTTTAAGAAATTAGACGATTTTGTCCCCGTTTCTTAAGACGGTAAATATTAACCTGCTCTATATCTTCCCACGGGTCGCAAAAGACAGCAAGAGCATCGTCATGAACAAGCGCTGGAAGATCTAATTTGGCTGGCAGGCGCATTCTCCCTTTAAGAACATAGACGATTTCGTCCCCGGTTCTTAAGGCGTTACATAATAACCTGCTCTATATCTTCCTACGGGTCGGAAAAAGAAAGCAAGAGCATGGTCATGAAGAAGCACAGCAAGATCTAATTTGGCTGGTAAGCGCATTCTCCCTTTAAAAAAATAGACGATTTGGTGCCCGGTTCTTAATGCGTTACATATTCACCTGCTCGATAGCTTCACACAGGTCGGAAAAAAGGAAAGGAAGAGCATGGTCGTGAACAAGAGCTGCAAATAATTGGGCTAGTAAGATCATTCTCGCTTTAAGGAAATGGACGATATTGTCGCCGGTTCTCAAGGCGTAACATATTGACCTGCTCTATATCTTCCCACGGGTCGGAAAAATGCAGCAACAGCATGGTCATGAACAAGAGCTGCAAAATGTAATTGGGCTGGTAAGCGCATTCTCGCTTTAAAAAATAGATCATTTTGTCTCCGGTTCTTAAGGCGTCACATATTAACAAGCTCTATATCTTCCCACGGGTCGGAAAAACATAGCAAGAGCATGGTTATGAACAAGAGCTGGAAAATGTAATTGGGCTGGTAAGCGCATTCTCGCTTTAAGAAAATAGTCGATTTTGTCCCCGGTTCCGAATGCGTTACATATTAACCTGCTCTATAGCTTCACATGGGTCGGAAAAACGAAAGCAAGGGCATGGTCATGAACAAGAGCCGCAAATTGTAATTGGGGTGGTAAGCGCATTCTCGCTTTAAGAAAATAGACGATGTTGTCCCATGTTCTCAAGGCGTTATATATTAACCTGCTCTACATATTTCCCCGGGAATAATTGGACTTGTAAGATCATTCTCGCTCTTAGGAAGTGGACGATATTCCGCCGGTTCTCAAGGTGTTACATATTGACTTGCTCTATATCTTCCCACGGGTCGGAAAAAAGAGCGCAACAGCATGGTCATGAACAAGAGCTGCAAAATATAATTGCGCTGGTAAGCGCATTCTCGATTAAAAAAATAGACCATTTTGTCCCCGGTTCTTAAGGCATTACATATTAACCTGGTCTATATCATCCGACGGGTCAGAAAAAGTAAAGCAAGTGCATGGCTGTGAACAAGAGGTCCAAATTATTGGGCTTGTAAGATCATTCTCGCTTTAAGAAAATGAACGATTTTGTCCCCAGTTCTCAAGGCGTTACATATTAACCTGCTCTATATCTTCCCACGGGGCGTAAAAAGGAAAGCAAGAGCGTGGTCATGAACGAGAGCTACAAAATTTAATTCGGATGGTAAGCGCAATCTCGCTTTAACAAATTAGACGATATTGTCCCCGGACCTCGAGGCGTTACATATTAACCAGCTCTATAGCTTCACACGGGTCGGAAAAAGGAAAGCAAGTGCATGGTCATGAACAAGAACTGCAAATTGTAATTGGGTTGGTAAGCGCATTCTCCCTTTAAGAAAAAAGACGATGTTGTCCCTGGTTCTTAAAGCGTGACATATTAACCTTCTCTATATCTTCCCATGGCTCGGAAAAAGACAGCAAGAGCATGGTCATGAGCAAGCGCGGCAAAATGTTTTTTGCTGGTAAATGCATTCTCGCTTTAAAGAAAAAGATGATTTTGTTCCCGGTTCTCGAGGCGTGACATGTTAACGTGGTCTATATCTTCCCACGGGTCAGAAAAAGGAAAGCAAGAGCAGGGTCATGAACAAGAGCTGCAAAAAATAGGGCTTGTCAGATCATTCTCGCTGTAAGGAAATGGACGAGTTTGTTGCCGGTTCTCAGGCGCTACAGATTGACCTGCTTTATATCTTCCCACGGGTCGGAAAAAAGACAGCAACAGCATGGGAGATGAAAAAGAACTGCAAAATGTAATTGGACTGGTAACCGCATTCTCGCTTTAAGAAAATAGGCCATTTTGTCCCCGGTTTCTAAGCGTTACATAATAACCTGGTCTATATCAACCTACGGGTCAGTAAAAGGAAAGCAAGAGCATGGTCATGGACAAGGCTGCAAACAATTGGGCTTGTAAGATCATTCTCGCTTTAGGAAAATGGACGATTTTGTCCCCGGTTCTCACGGCGTTACACATTAATCTGCTCTATATCTTCCACGCGTCGGAAAAAGACTGCAAGAGCATGGTCATGAACAAGAGCTGCAAAATGTAACTGGGCTGGTAAAAGCAAGAACATGGTCATGAACAAAAGCTGCAAATTGTAATTTGATTGATAAGCGCAATCTCGCTTTAACTAAATAGACGATATAGTCCCCGGTTCTTAAGGCGTTACATATTAACCTTCTCTATATCTTCCCACGGGTCGGAAAAAGACAGCAAGAGCATGGTCATGAACAAGCGCAGCAAAATGTAATTGGGCTGGTAAGCGCATTCTCGCTTTAAGAAAATACACGATTCCTAATTCATTACATATTAACCTGCTCTATAGCATCACAGGGGTCGGAAAATGGAAAGCAAGAGCATGGTCATAAAGAAGAGCTGCAAATTGTAATTGGGTTGGTAAGCGCATTCTCCCTTTAATAAAATAGACGATTTTGTCCCCGGTTCTTAAGGCGTTACATATTTAACCTGGCCTATATCATCCCACTGGTTAGAAAAAGACAGCAAGAGCATGGTCATGAACAGGAGCTGCAAAGTGGTATTGGGCTGGTAAGCGCAATCTCGCTTTAACAAATGAGACGGTTTTGTCCCCGTTTATCAAGACGGTAAATATTACCTGCTCTATATCTTCCCACGGGTCGGAAGAAGACAGCAAGTACATGGTCATGAACAAGAGCAGCAAAATTTAATTGGGCTGGTAAGCGCCTTCTCGCTTTAAGAAAATGGACGATTTTGTCCCCGGTTCTCAAGGCGTTACATATTAGCCTGCTCTATATCTTCCAACACGTCACAAAAAGACAGCAAGAGCATGGTCATGAACAAGAGCTGCAAAATGTAAATGGTCTGGTAAGCGCATTCTCGCTTTAAGCATTAAACGATTTTGTCCCTGGTTATAAATGCGTTACATATCATCGTGGTCTATAGCTTCACACAGGTCGGAAAAAGAAAAGCAAGAGTATGGTCATGAAGAAGAGCTGCAAACTGTAATTTGGTTGGTAACCGCATTCTCGCTTTAAGAAAATATACGATTTTGTGCCCGGTTCTCGAGGCGTTACATGTTACCCTGGTATATATGTTCCCGCGGTTCGGAAAAAGACAGCAAGAGCATGGTCATGAACAAGAGCTGCAAAATGTAATTGGGCTGGTAAGCGCAATCTCCCTTTAACAAATGAGACGGTTTTGTCCCCGTTTATTAAGGCGTTACATATGAAACTGCTCTAAATCTTCCCACGGGTCAGAAAAAGAAAGCAAGAGCGTAGGCCATGAACAAGCGCTGCAAATTGTAATTGAGGTCGTAAGCGCATTCTCACTTTATGAAAATTCACCATTTTGTGCCCGGTTCTCCTGGCGTTTCATATTAACCTGGTCTATATCTTCCCACGGGTAAGGAAAATTATAGCAAGAGCATGGCCATGAACAAGAGCTGCAAATAATTGGGCTGGTAAGATCATTCTCGCTTTAAGAAAATTGACAATTTTGTTCCCTGTTCTGAATTCGTTACATATTAACCAGCTCTACATCTTGCCACGGGTCGGAAGAATGAAACGAACAGCATGGTCATGAAGAAGAGCTGCAACGTGAAATCGGGCTGGTAAGTGCATTCTCCCTTTAAGAAAATAGACGAATTTCTTCCCCGTTCTCAAGGCTTTACATATTACCCTGCTCTATACCTTCCCACGGGACGGAAAAAGACAGCAAGAGCATGGTCATGAACAAGAGCTGCAAAATGTAAATGGTCTGGTAAGCGCATTCACGCTTTAAGAAATGGATGATTTTGTCCCCGGTTCCAAATGCGTTACATATTATCCTGCTCTATAGCTTCACACAGGTCGGAAAAAGGGAAGCAAGAGTATGGTCATGAACAAGAGCTGCAAATTTTAATTGTGTTGGTAAGCGCATTCTCCCTTTAGGAAAATAGACGATTTTGTCCCCGGTTCTCAAGGTGTTACATATTAACCTGGTCTATATCTTCCCATGAGTCACAAAAACGAAAGCAAGAGCATGGTCATGAAGAAGAGGTGCAAATAATTGGGCTGGTAAGATTATTCTCGCTTTAAGAAACTCGACAATTTTGTCACCTGTTCTTAAGGCGTTACATATTAACCAGCTCGTTATCTTCCCATGGGTAGGAAAAAGGAAAGCAAGAGCATGGTCATGAAGAAGAGCTACAAATTGTAATACGGCTGGTAAAGGCATTCTTGCTTTAACAATTTAGACAAATTTGTCCCCGGTTCCTAAGTCGTCTAATATTAACCTGCTCTATATCTTTCAACGGGTCGGAAAAAGGAAAGCAAGAGCATGGTCATGAACAAAAGCTGAAAAATGTAATCGGACCGGTAATCGCCATCTCGCTTTAAGAAAATGGACGATTCTGTCGTCGGTTCTCAAGGCGTTACAGATTAACCTGCTCTATATCTTCCCACGGGTCGGAAAAAGACATCATAGGCATGGTCATGAAGAAGAGCTGCAAATTTATATGGACTGGTAAGCGCCTTCTTGCTTTAAGAATATGGACGATTTTGTCCCCCGGCTCTTAAGGCGTTAAATATTACCCTCCTGCTCTATATCTTCCCACGGCTCGGAAAAAAGACAGCAAGAGCATGGTCATGAACAAGAGCTCCAAATTTATATGCACTGGTAAGCGCCATCTCGCTTTAAGAAAATGGACGATTTTGTCCCGTTTCTTAAGGGAATACATATTAAGCTGCTCTATATCTTCCCACGAGTCGGAAAAAGGAAAGCAAGAGCAAGGTCATGAAAAATGGCTGCAAAATGTAATTGGACTGGTAAGCGCATTCTCCTTTTAGGAATATGGACGATTTAGTCCCCGGTTCTCAAGGCGTTACATATTAACCTGCCCTATATCTTCCCACGAGTCGGAAAAAGACAGCAAGAGCATGGTCATGAACAAGAGCTAGAAGATGTAAATGGGCTGGTAAGCGTATTCTCGTTTTGAGAAAATAGATGATTTTGTCCCCGGTTCTTAAGGCGTTACATATTAGCCAGCTCTTTATCTTCCCACGGGTAGGCAAAATGACTGCAAGAGCATCGTCATGAAGAAGAGCTGCCAAATGTAGTTGGGCTGTTAGGCACATATTCCCTTTAGGTAAATAGATGAATTTGTCACCGGTTCTCAAGGCTTTACATAGTAACCGCCTCTATTTCTTCCAACGGGTCGGAAAAAGACAGCAAAAGCATGGTCATGAACAAGCGCTGCAAAATGTAATATGGCTGGTAAGGGCATTCTCGCTTTAAGAAAATAGACAATTTCGTCCCCGGTTCTCAAGGAGTTACATATTAACCTGCTCTATATCTTCCCACGGGTCAGAAAAAGAAAGCAAGAGCGTAGGCCATGAACAAGCGCTGCAAATTGTAATTGAGGTCGTAAGCGCATTCTCACTTTATGAAAATTGACCATTTTGTGCCCGGTTCTCCTGTCGTTTTATATTAACCTGGTCTATATCATCCCACGGGTCAGAAAAGGGAAAGCAAGAGCATGGTCATAAACAAGAGCTTCAAATAATTGTGCTGGTAAGTTCATTCTCGCTTTAAAAAAAAGGACGATTTTGTCCCTGGTTCTCTAGGCGTTACATAATAAATTGCTCTATAGCTTAACAAGTGTCGGAAAAGGGAAAGCTAGAGCATCGTCATGAACAAGAGCTGCAAATTGTAATTGGGCATGGTCATGAAGAAGAGCTGACATATGCAATTGGGCTGGTAAGCACATACTCTCTTTAGGAAAATAGACGATTTTGTCCCCGGTTCTTAAGACCTTAAATAATAACCTGCTCTATGTCTTCCCACGGGGCGGGAAAAGGAAAGGAAGAGCATAGTCATGAACAAGAGCTGAAAAATGCAATAGAGCTGGTAAGCGCATTCTCGCTTTAACAAATTAGATGAATTTGTCCCCAGTTCTCAAAGCGATACATATTAACCTGCTCTATATCTTCCCACGGGTCGTAAAAAGGAAAGCAAGAGCATGGTGATGAAGAAGAGCTGCAAAATGAAATTGGGCTGGTAAGCACAGACTCTCTTTAGGAAAATAGACGATTTTGTCCCCGGTTCCTAAGACCTTAAATAATAACCTCCTCTATATCTTCCCACGGGTCGGGAAAAGGAAAGGAAGAGCATGGTCATGAACAAGAGCTGCAAAATGTAATAGAGCTGGTAAGCGCATTCTCGCTTTAGGAAAATAGAGGATTTTGTCCCCAGTTCTCAAGGCGAAACATAGGAACCAGATATATATCTTACCACGGCTTGGGAAAAGGAAAGCAAGAGCATGGTCAGGAAGAAGAGCTGCAATATGTAATTGGGCTGGTAAGCGTATTCTCGCTTTAGGAAAATAGATGATTTTGTCCCCGGTTCTCAAGGCGTTACATATTAATCAACTCTTTAGCTTCCCACGGGTAGGAAAAAGGAAACCAAGAGCATGGTCACAAAAAAGAGCTGCAAATTGTAACAGGGCTGGTAAGGGCATTCTTGCTTTAACAAATTAGACAAATTTGTCTCCTGTTCCTAAGGCGTTACATATCAACCTGCTCAATATCTTCCCACGGGTCAGAGAAAGCAAAGCATAGAGCATGGTCATGAAGAAGAGCTGCAATATGTAATTGGGCTGTTATGCGCCTTCTCGCTTTTGGAAACTAGATGATTTAGTCCCCGGATCTTAAGGCGTTACACATTAGCCAGCACTTTATCTCCCCACGGGTAGGAAAAAGGAAAGCAAGGGCATGGTCATGAAAAAGAGCTGCATAAGGTAATTGGGCTGGTAAGCGTATTCTCGCTTTGAGAAAATAGATGATTTTGTCCCCGGTTATTAAGGCGGTACATATTAACCAGCTCTTTATCTTCCCACGGGTAGGAAAAAGGAAAGCAAGAGCATGGTCATGAACAAGCGCTGCAAAATGTATATGGCTGGTAAGCGCATTCTCGCTTTTAGAAAATAAACGATTTTGTCCCCGGTACTCAAGGCGTTACATATTAACCAGATCTATATCTTCCCACGGGTCGGAAAAAGGAAAGCAAGAGCATGGTCATGAAGAAGAGCTGCAAGATCTAATTTGGCTGGTAAGTGCATTCTCGCTTTAAGAAAATAGACGATTTTGTCGCCGGTTCTCAAGGCATTACATATTAACCAGCTCTATATCTTCCCACGGGTCGGAAAAAGACAGCAAGAGCAAGGTCATGAACAAGAGCTGCAAAATGTAACAGCGCTGGTAAGCGCATTCTCCCTTTAGGAAAATAGACGATTTAGTCCCCGGTTCTCAAGGCGATACATATTAACCAGATATATATCTTACCACGGCTTGGGAAAAGGAAAGCAAGAGCATGGTCAGGAAGAAGAGCTGCAAAATGTAATTGGGCTGGTAGGCGCATTCTCCCTTAAGGAATATAGACGATTTTGTCCCCGGTTCTCAAGGCGTTACATATTAATCAACTCTTTATCTTCCCACGGGTAGGAAAAAGGAAATCAAGAGCATGGTCATGAAGAAGAGCTGCAAATTGTAACAAGGCTCGTAAGGGCATTCTTGCTTTAACAAATTGGACAAATTTGTCTACTGTTCTTAAGGCGTTACATATCAACCTGCTCTATAGCTTCACACGGCTCGAAGAAGGAAAGCAAGAGCATGGTCATCAACAAGAGCTGCAAATTGTAATTGGGTTGGTAAGCGCATTCTCGCTTTACCAAAATAGAGAATTTTGTCCCCTGTTCTGAAGGCGTTACATATTAACCAGCTCTATATCTTCCCACGGGTCGGAAAAAGGAAAGCAAGAGCAAGGTCATGATCAACAGCTGCAAAATGTAATTGGGCTGGTAAGCGCAATCTCGCTTTAACAAATTAGATGATTTTGTCCCCGGTTCTTAAGACGTAATATATTAACCTGCTCTATATCTTCCCACGGGTCGGAAAAAGGAAAGCAAGAGCATGGTCATGAAGAAGAGCTGCAAAATGCACTTGGGCTGGTAAGCACATACTCTCTTTAGGAAAACAGACGATTTGGTCCGCGGTTCTTAATGCGTTAGATATTAACCTGCTCTATACCTTCACACGGGTCGGAAAAAGGAAAACAAGAGCATGGTCATCAACAAGGGCAAGCGTTACATATTAACCAGCTCTATAACTTCCCACGGGTCGATAAAAGGAAAGCAAGAGCAAGGTCATGATCTACAGCTGCAAAATGTAATTGGGCTGGTAAGCGCAATCTCGCTTTAACAAATTAGATGATTTTGTCCCCGGTTCTTAAGACGTTAAATAATAACGTGCTCTATATCTTCCACGGGTCGGAAAAAGGAAAGGAAGAGCATGGTCATGAACAAGTGCTGCAAGATCTAATTTGGCTGGTAAGTGCATGCTCCCTCTTGGAATATAGACGATTTTGTCCCCGGTTCTCCAAGTGTTACACATTAATCTGCTCTATATCTTCCACGCGTCGGAAAAAGACTGCAAGAGCATGGTCATGAACAAGAGCTGCAAAATGTAACTGGGCTGGTAAGCGCATTCTCTCTTTAATAAAATGGACGATTTTGTCCCCAGTTCCTTATGCGTTACATATTAACGTGCTCTATAGCATCACACGGGTTGGAAAAAGGAAAGCATGAGCATGGTCATGAACAAGAGCTGCAAATTGTAATTGGGTTGGAAAGCGCATTCTCGCTTTAAGAAAATAGACGATTTTGTCCCCGGTTCTCAAGGCGTTACATATTATCCACTCTATATCTTCCCACGGGTCGGAAAAAGACAGCAAGAGCATGGTCATGAACAACAGCTGCAAGATGTAATAGCGGTGGTAAGCACATTCTCGCTTTAAGAAAATAGACGATTTCGTCTCCGCTTCTCAAGGCCTTACATATTATCCACTCTATATCTTCCCAAGGGTCGGAAAAAGGTAAGCAAGAGCATGGTCATGAACAAGAGCTGCAAAATGTAATTCGGCTGGCCAGCGCATACTCCCTTTAGGAAATAGACGATTTTCTCCCCGGTTCCTAATGCGTTACATAATAACCTGCTCTATAGCTTCACACGGATCGGAAAAAGGAAAGCAACAGCATGGTCATGAACAAGAGCTGCAAATTGTAATTGTGTGGGTAACGCATTCTCGCTTTAAGAAAATAGAGGATTTTGTCCCCCGGGTCTTAAGGCGTTAAATATTAACCATCTCTATATCTTCCTACGGGTCGGAAAAGGGAAAGCAAGAGCATGGTCATGAAGAGCTGCAAAATGTAATTGGGCTGGTAAGCGCATTCTGCTTTTAGGAATATAGACAATTTTGTGCCCGGTTCTCAAGGCGTTACATATTAACCTGCCCTATATCTTCCCACGGGTCGGAAAAAGACAGCAAGAGCATGGTCATGAAGAAGAGCTGCAAAATGTATATGGCTGGTAAGCGCATTCTCGCTTTAAGAAAAGAGACGATTTGGTCCCCGGTTCATAATGCGTTAGATATTACCTGCTCTATAGCTTCACACGGATCGGAAAAAGGAAAGCAAGAGCATGGTCATCAACAAGAGCTGCAAATTGTAATTGGGTTGGTAAGCGCATTCTGGCTTTTGGAAAATAGACGATTTTGTCCCCGGGTGTTAAGGCCTTACATATTAACCTGCTCTATAATTTCCCACGTGACGGAAGAAGGAAAGCTTGAGCATCGTCATGAACAAGAGGTGCAAATTGTAATTGGGTTGGTAAGCGCATTCTCGCTTTAAGAAAATACAGAATTTTGTCCCCTGTTCTGAAAGCGTTATATATTAACCAGCTCTATATTTTCCCACGGGTCGGAAGAAGAAAAGCCAGAGCAAGGTCATGATCAACAGCTGCAAAATGTAATTGCGCTGGTAAGCGCAATCTCGCTTTAAGAAAATAGATGATTTTGTCCCCGATTCTGAAGACGGTAAATATTAACCTGCTGTATAACTTCCCAGGGGTCGGAAAAAGGAAAGCAAGAGCATGGTCATGAAAAGAGCTGCAAAATGCAATTGGGCTGGTAAGCACATACTCCCTTTAGGAAAATAGACGATTTTGTCCCCGGTTCTTAAAACGGTAAATAATAACCTGCTCTACATCTTCCCACGGGTCGGAAAACGGAAGAGCATGGTCATGAAGAAGAGCTGCAAAATGTAATTGGGCTGGTAAGCGCATTCTCGCTTTAAGAAAGTATATCATTTTATGCCCGGTTCCTAATGCGTTACATATTAACCATCTCTATATCTTCCCACGGGTCGGAAAAAGACAGCAAGATCATGGTCATGAACAAGAGCTGCAAAATGTAATTTGGCTGGTAAGCGCATTCTCGCTTTAAGAAAATATACAATTTTGTCCCCGGTTCTTAAGGCGTTACATATTCATCATCATCGTCTTTATCATCATCATCATCAGCCTGGTTGCGCCCACTGCAGGGCAAAGGCCTCTCCCATGCTTCTCCAACAAGCCCGGTCATGTACTAATTGTGGCCATGCCGTGCCTGCAAACTTCTTAATCTCATCCGCCCACCTAACTTTCTGCCGCCCCCTGCTACGCTTCCCTTCCCTTGGGATCCAGTCCGTAACCCTTAATGACCATCGGTTATCTTCCCTCCTCGTTACATGTCCTGCCCATGCCCATTTCTTTTTCTTGATTTCAACTAAGGTGTCATTAACTCGCGTTTGTTCCCTCACCCAATCTGCTTTTTTCTTATCCCTTAACGTTACACCTATCATTCTTCTTTCCATAGCTCGTTGTGACGTCCTCAATTTGAGTAGAACCCTTTTCGTAAGCCTCCAGGTTTCTGCCCCGTAGGTGAGTACTGGTAAGACACAGCTATTATATACTTTTCTCTTGAGGGATAATGGCAACCTGCTGTTCATGATTTGGGAATGCCTGCCAAACGCACCCCAGCCCATTCTTATTCTTCTGATTATTCCCGTCTCATGATCCGGATCCGCCGTCACTACCTGCCCTAAGTAGATGTATTCCCTTACGACTTCCAGTGGCTCGCTGCCTATTGTAAACTGCTGTTCTCTCCCGAGACTGTTAAGCATCACTTTAGTTTTCTGCAGATTAATTTTTAGACCCACTCTTCTGCTTTGCCTCTCCAGGTCAGTGAGCATGCATTGCAATTGGTCCCCTGAGTTACTAAGCAAGGCAATATCATCAGCGAATCGCAAGTTACTAAGGTATTCTCCATAAACTTTTATCTCCAATTCTTCCCAATCCAGGTCTCTGAATACCTCCTGTAAACACGCTGTGAATAGCATTGGAGATATCGTATCTCCCTGCCTGACGCCTTTCTTTATTGGGATTTTGTTGCTTGCTTTATGGAGGACTACGGTGGCTGTGGAGCCGCTATAGATATCTTCCAGTATTTTTACATATGGCTCATCTACACCCTGATTCCGTAATGCCTCCATGACTGCTGAGGTTTCGACTGAATCAAACGCTTTCTCGTAATCAATGAAAGCTATATATAAGGGTGGGTTATATTCTGCACATTTCTCTATCACTTGATTGATAGTGTGAATATGGTCCATTGTTGAGTAGCTTTTACGGACTCCTGCCTGGTCCTTTGGTTGACAGAAGTCTAAGGTGTTCGTGATTCTATTTGCAATTACCTTAGTAAATACTTTGTAGGCAACGGACAGTAAGCTGATCGGTCTATGATTTTTCAAGTCTTTGGCGTCCCCTTTCTTATGGATTAGGATTATGTTAGCGTTCTTCCATGATTCCGGTACGCTCGAGGTCATGAGGCATTGCGTATACAGGGTGGCCAGTTTCTCTAGAACAATCTGTCCACCATCCTTCAACAAATCTGCTGTTACCTGATCCTCCCCAGCTGCCTTCCCCCTTTGAATATTAACCTGCTCTATATCTTCCCACGGCTCGGAAGAAGGAAAGCAAGAGCATGGTCATGAACAAGAGCTGCAAATTATTGGGCTGGTAAGATCATTCTCGCTTTGGGAAAATAGACGATTTTGTCCCCTGTTCTGAAGGCGTTACATATTTACCTGCTCTATATCTTCCCACGGGTCGGAAAATGACAGCAAGAGCATCGTCATGAACAAGAGCTGCAAGATGTAATAAGGCTGGTAAGCGCATTCTCGCTTTAAGGAAATAGACCATTTTTCCCCGGTTTTATGGGCATTACATTATAAACTGTTCTATATCATCCCACGGGTCAGAAAAAGGAAAGCAAGAGCATGGTCATAAACAAGAGCTTCAAATAATTGTGCTTGTAAGTCCATTCTCGCTTTAAAAAAAGGACGATTTTGTCCCCGGTTCTTAAGGCGTTACATATTCACCTGCTCTATATCTTCCCACGTGTCGGAAAAAGAAAAGCAAGCTCATAATCATGAACAAGAGCTGAAAATTGTAATTGGGAGAGTAAATGTATTCTGCCTTTAAGAAAATAGACGATCTTGTCCCCGGTTCATAATGCGTTACATATTACCCTGCTCTATAGCTTCACAAGGGTCAGAAAAAGGAAAGCTAGAGCATCGTCATGAACAACAGCTGCAAAATGTAATTGGGCTGGTAAGCGCAATCTCGCTTTGAGAAAATAGATGATTTTGCCCCCGTTTCTGAAGACGGTAAATATTAACCTCCTCTATATCTTCCCACGGGTCGGAAAAAGGGAAGCAAGTGCATGGTCATGAAGAAGAGCTGCAAAATGCAATTGGGCTGGTAAGCACATACTCCCTTTAGGAAAATAGACGATTTCGTCCCCGGTTCTTAAGACGTTAAATAGTGACACGTGTACTTATCTTTATCGGGCGACCACGTTTCGCTGCTTAACAACAGTAATCGCACAGCGAGGGACGCGCCTGAATGTATCCGATTTTTCTGGAAAGTTATCGATGCTTCTAACCGGCTGTCTGTTGTCGCCGAACCTTGTGTTATCTGATTTCATCGCGTAACGCGAATGGTGTAGAACTTTGTGGAAGGCACACGGGTCCGAACGATTAGTCTGGAACATTCGACGACTGCTCTATAAAAGCCGACGCGCTTGACCCGCTGATCAGATTTTCGACGATCGCCGACTGTGTTCGCCGTTTTCGTTGTGCTTTAAGTGTAGCCTGTTTTGTGGGCACAGGTTCGCCCAATAAAAGCTAGTTTTGTCTTTCACAGTACTGCTACTATGTTCTTTCTTCACCGTCACTACCACGTGACATCTGGTGGAGGTGCGGGGTAGTGACGGTGAAGAAAGAACACAGAATGGATAACTTTGGCCGCGCCTGACCGCCGACGTCGCCTATTATGTCAGAACATGCCGAGACTGTCAGCGTCGTAAGACACCGCCGACAAGGCCAGACGGATTACTACTGCCAATCGAGCCTCCTTGCCGACCATTCCAGCAGATCGGGATGGACTTGCAGGGACCCTTTCCGAAGTCAACAACCTGAAATAAGTGGATCGTCGTGGCGAAAGACTACCTCACCCGCTTCGCTGAAACTAAAGCACTGCCGAAAGGTAGCGCAGCCGAAGTGGCGAAATTTTTTGTCGAAAACATCCTGCTTCGACATGGCGCCCCAGAAGTCCTCATCACCGAAAGAGGAACGGCCTTTACAGCGGAGCTCACCCAAGCCATTCTGAACTACAGTCAGACAAGGCACAGGAGGACCACGGCCTACCACCCGCAGACGAATGGTCTTACGGAGCGGCTGAATAAGACCCTCGCCGACACGCTAGCGATGTACGTCGACGTCGAACACAATACCTGGGATGCCGTCCTGCCGTACGTAACATTTGCTTACAACACGGCGGTGCAAGAAACAACACAGATCACGCCGTTTAAGCTGGTTTACGGCAGGAACCCGACGACGACGCTCGACGACATGCTGCCCCACGTCACTGACGAAGAGAATGTTGACGTCGCTAGCTATCTCCAGCGCGCCGAAGAAGCCCGACAGCTCGCCCGCCTACGGATCAAGAACCAACAGAGGACCGATAGCCGACACTACAACCTCCGACGACGCTTTGTTGAGTACCAGCCCGGCGACCGTGTTTGGGTTTGGACACCGATACGCCGACGAGGACTCAGTGAGAAACTACTCCGACGCTATTTCGAACTCTACAAGGTCATCCGACGTATTGGCGCTCTGGACTATGAGGTCGTGCCAGCCGACATTTCGCATTCACAGCGGCGCCGCGCACGATCTGAAGTGGTCCACGTGGTGCGCCTTAAACCCTTTTACGGACGCTGACGAAATTCCTTATTTTTTGTTGTTGTTTTCTTTGCTACGGGTGTTTTTAGTTCGCTTGTATGTAGCATCGGGTCGATGCTTTTTAAGAGGGGGGTATTGACACGTGTACTTATCTTTATCGGGCAACCACGTTTCGCCGCTTAACAACTGTTCTCGCACAGCGAGGGACGCGCCTGAATGTATCCGATGTTTCTGGAAAGTTATCGATGCTTCTAACCGGCTGTCTGTTGTCGCCGAACCTTGTGTTATTTGATTTCATCGCGTAACGCGAATGGTGTAGAACTTTGTGGAAGGCACACGGGTCCGAACGATTAGTCTGGAACATTCGACGACTGCTCTATAAAAGCCGACGCGCTTGACCCGCTGATCAGATTTTCGACGATCGCCGACTGTGTTCGCCGCTATCGTTGTGCTTTAAGTGTAGCCTTTTTTGGGGGCACAGGTTCGCCCAATAAAAGCTAGATTTGTCTTTCACAGTACTGCTACTGTGTTCTTTCTTCAGCGTCACTACCACGTGACAATATTAACCTGCTCTATATCTTCCCACGGGTCGGATAAAGGAAGACCATGGTCATGAAGAAGAGCTGCAAAATGTAATTGGGCTGGTAAGCACATACTCCCTTTAGGAAAATAGACGATTTTGTCCCCGGTTCTTAAGGCATTACATATTAACCTGCTCTATATCTTCCCACGTCTCGGAAGAAGGAAAGCAAGAGCATGGTCATGAACAAGAGCTGCAAATAATTGGGCTGGTAAGATCATTCTCGCTTGAAGAAAATAGACGATTTTTTCCCCGATTCTCAAGGGGTTACATATTACCCTGCTATACATCTTCCCACGGGTCGGAAAAAGACAGCAAGATCACGGTCATCAACAAGAGCTGGAAAATGTAATTGGGCTGGTAAGCGCATTCTCGCTTTAAGAAAATAGACAAATTTTCCCCGGTTTTATGGGCATTACATAATAAACTGTTCAATATCTTCCCACTGGTCAGAAAAAGGAAAGCAAGAGCATGGTCATAAACAAGAGCTTCAAATAATTGTGCTTGTAAGTTCATTCTTGCTTTAAAAAAGGACGATTTTGTCCCCGGTTCTGAAGGCGTTACATATTAACCTGCTCTATATCTTCCCATGGGACGGGAAAAGACAGCAAGAGCATGGTAATGAACAAGAGCTGCAAAATGTAATTGGGCTGGTAAGCGCATTCTCGCTTTAAGAAAATAGATCATTTTGTCCCCAGTTCCTAAGGCGTTACATATTCACCTGCTCTGTATCTTCGCACGTGTCGGAAAAAGAAAAGCAAGTTCATGGTCATGAACAAGAGCTGCAAAATATATTTGGGCTGCTAAGCGCAATCTCGCTTTAACAAATTAGACGATTTTGTCCCCGGTTCTTAAGAGGTTAAATATTAACCTGCTCTATATCTTCCTATGGGTCGGAAAAAGGAAAGCAAGTGCATGGTCATGAAGATGAGCTGCAAAATGTAATTGGGCTGGTAACCACATTCTCGCTTTGGGAAAATAGACGATTTTGTCCCCTGTTCTGAAGGCGGTTGATATTATCCTGCTCTATACCTTCACAAGGGTCAGAAAAAGGAAAGCTAGAGCATCGTCATGAACAAGAGCTGCCAAATGTAGTTGGGCTGTTAAGCTCATATTCCCTTTAAGTAAATAGACGAATTTGTCCCCTGTTCTCAAGGTGTTACATATTAACCTCCCATATTTCTTCCCACGGGTCGGAAAAAGACAGCAAAAGCATGGTCATGAACAAGCGCTGCAAAATGTAATATGTCTGGTAAGGGCATCCTCGCTTTAAGAAAATATACACTTTCGTCCCCGGTTCTCAAGGCGTCACATATTGACCTGCTCTATATCTTCCCATGGGTCGGAAAAAGACAGCAAGGGCATGGCCATGAACAAGAGCTGCAAGATGTAATAATGCTGGTAAGCGCATTCTCGCTTTAAGAAAATAGACGATTTTGTCCCCGCTTCTAAAGGCGTTACATATTAACCTGCTCTATAACTTCCCATGGGACGGGAAAATAACAGCAAGGGCGTGGTAATGTACAAGAGCTGCAAAATGTAATTGGACTGGTAAGCGCATTCTCGCTTTAAGAAAATAGATCATTTTGTCCCCGGTTCTTAAGGCGTTACATATTCGCCTGCTCCAAATCTTCCCACGTGTCGGAAAAAGAAAAGCAAGTTCATGGTGATGAACAAGAGCTGCGAATTGTAATTGGGATAGTAAATGCATTCTGGCTTTAAGGAAATAGACGATCTTGTCCCCGATTCCTAATGCGTTACATATCCTGCTCTATAGCTTCACAAGGGTCAGAAAAAGAAAGCTAGAGCATCGTCATGAAGAAGAGCTGCAAATTGTAATTGGGTTGGTAAGCGCATTCACGCTTTAAGAAAATGGACGATTTTGTCCCCGGGTCATAAGGCGTTACATATTAACCTGCTTTATATCTTCCCACAGCTCAGAAGAAGGAAAGCAAGAGTATGGTCATGAAGAAGAGCTGCAACATGTAATTGGGCTGATAAGCGCATTCTCGCTTTAAGAAAATAGACAATTTTGTCCCTGATTCTCAAGGGGTTACATATTAACGTGCTCTATATCTTCCCATGGGTCGGAAAAGGGAAAGCAAGAGCATGGTCATCAACAAGAGCTGCAAATTGTAATTGGGTTGGTAAGCGCATTCTCGCTTTGTGAAAATAGACGATTTTGTCTCCTGTTCTGAAGGCGTTACATATTATCCCGCTCTATACCTTCACAAGGGTCAGCAAAAGGAAAGCTAGAGCATCGTCATGAACAAGAGCTGCCAAATGTAGTTGGGCTGTTAAGCGCATATTCCCTTTAAGTAAATAGACGATCTTGTCCCCAGTTCTTAATGCGTTACATATTATCATGCTCTATAGCTTCACAAGGGTCAGAAAAAGGAAAGCTAGAGCATCGTCATGAAGAAGAGCTGTAAATTGTAATTGGGTTGGTAAGCGCATTCTCGCTTTAAGAAAATGGACGATTTTGTCCCCGGGTCATAAGGCGTTACATATTAACCTGCTTTATATCTTCCCACAGCTCAGAAGAAAGAAAGCAAGAGCATGGTCATGAAGAAGAGCTGCAAGATGTAATTGGGCTGATAAGCGCATTCTCGCTTTAAGAAAATAGACAATTTTGTCCCTTATTCTCAAGGCGTTACATATTTACCTGCTCTATATTGACACGTATAGTTATCTTTATCGGGCAACCACGTTTCGCAGCCTAACAAATGTAATCGCACAGCATGGAACGCGTCTGTATGTATCCGAAGTTTCTGGAACGTTATCGATGCTTCTATCTGCTGTCTGTTGTCACCGAACGTTATGTTATCTGATTTCATCGCGTAGCGCGAATGGTGTAGAACTTTGTGGAAAGCACGCGGGTCCAAACGATTAGTCTGGAACATTAGACGACTGCTCTATAAAAGCCGACGCGCTTGACCCGCCGATCAGACTTTCGACGGTCGCGGAGCGTGTTCGCCGCTATCGTTGCGCTATAAGTGTAGCCTGTTTTGTGGGCACAGGTTCGCCCAATAAAAGTTAGTTTTCTCGTTCACAGTATTGCTACTGTATTATACAACGTCACCACCACGTGACATCTGGTGGAGGTGCTTTGCGTTCATGCACCGGACGTCCCCACAAAGCCGTGACCCAAGCCCTCGCTCGGAAGACACCAACGTCGACAAGAACCAGCGAGGTAGCCGCAGGCTGCAAGGACTGCCCCCGGAGCACGGACTTTTCCCGAGACGACTATGAGGATGGCCACCAAGTCCACCCCAATGGCAGCACCAGCGTCACCCGTCGTGCTGCAGCAGCCCAGGGAGCCTCCGACGTTCCGCGGTTCAACTTTTGAGGACCCGGAAAGCTGGCTTGAGACGTACGAGAGAGTCGCTACCTTTAACAACTGGAACAGCGACGACAAACTGCGATATGTGTTCTTCGCTTTGGAAGACGCGGCCAGGACGTGGTTCGAGAACCGAGAAGCCACCTTAACGACGTGGGAACTTTTCCGAAGCGGCTTCCTGCAAGCGTCGTATGCCGAGAACGAGCCCAAGCGCTATTAGAAACCCGGGTGCAGCTACCTAATGAGACGACCGCGATATACACGGAAGAAATGAGCCGTCTCTTCCGCCACGCCGACCCTGAAATGCCCGAGGAGAAGAAAGCCTGCCTGCTGATGCGTGGTGTGCAGGAGGAACTCTTTGGCGGAATGGTACAAAGCCCACCGCAGACCGTCGACGAGTTTCTTCGCGAGGCCACCAGCATCGAGAAGACACTCGAGATGCGAAACCCGCAATTCGACCACCGCACGAACTCGACAAATTACGCCGGAGTTCAATCACTGGCCACCGACGACCTGCGCGAGACTATCCGAGCGGTCGTGCGGGAGGAGCTACAAAAGCTGTTCCCACCATCACAGCCAGAAGTGGCTTCGATTGCCGACGCCGTGCGTGAGGAGCTCCAACAACAACTTGGAGTAGCCCCTGTATCGCCCCAGCCTGAGCCGCAAGCGATGACCTACGCCGCCGTCGTACGCCGTCAAGGGCCCCCGCCACGACCGCGCCAGGGCCCTGTCACGCCGCAGTTCCGTCGTCCGCCGCCGCCACCGCCGCCAGCACGACCACCCGTCGCCCAGCGCACCTACGCGAGGAAGACGAACATTTGGCGCACCCCCGACCACCGCCCGCTCTGCTACCACTGCGGCGAAGCCGGCCACGTCTACCGACGATGCCCATACCGGGAGATGGGACTGCGAGGTTTCGCCGTGAACGCTCCGCGCCCGCAGCAAGGTGAACGCCCCCGCGATATCGCCGACTACCTCGCCGCTACTCAGTGGAGCTCTCGACGACCATCGCGTTCGCCATCACCAGGCCGCTACCTGTCGCCGCAGCGCCGACCATACACTGGCCCAGGCCGGGGACGGTCAGCGAGCCCATATCCGGAAAACTAAAAGCAGCAACTGATGGAGGTGCGGTTGCTGTTCGTCGAACTGACGAAGTTCCTCCACCGCCAACGAAGACACCGAAGAAACTACCTCGACGACATAACGACACGCCGCCGTCCCGACGAAATCGGGAAGCCAAGACTACACCGATGAAAGACGACTTGATGACGCGACGTTCCAACTTCAGTTCAACACGACGCAGCCGTGATCCGATGCCAAGACCTAACTGTAACGCAAGACAAAGAACCACCGACCTCGACGTGCTTCTTGACGGCCATGCAGTCACTGCCTTAGTAGACACAGGAGCCGATTACTCCGTCATGAGTGGACCCATCGCCGCCCAGTTGAGGAAAGTTAAGACTGCATGGGAAGGCCCTCAAATTCGGACCGCAGGAGGACACCTGATTACGCCGACAGGGATCTGCACGGCAAGAATTACCGTTCATGACCGGACTTACCCTGCCACCTTTGTTGTCCTCCAACAGTGTTCACGAGACGTCATTCTCGGCATGGACTTCTTGAATCAACATGGCGCAGTCATCGACCTGAAGTCGAAATCGATAACGCTGTCACAAGATCAAGCGATACCGCCGGAGACCTGTCGTAGTCACCACGCCTTGAGTGTGCTCGAAGATCAAGTGAGCATCCCGCCGCGCTCCAGCATTATTATTTCCGTCGGCACTGAAACACCCGCTGACGTAGAAGGCGTCATCGAGGGCGACCAACATCTATAGCTCGACCGTGAAATTTGCGTCGCAAGAGGGATCGCTCGACTCCACGGAGGGCAAGTGGAAGTTATGCTAACCAACTTCAGCCAAGAGTTCAAGCACATCAACAAGGGCACGGCAATCGCATATATCGAGGAAATTGTGGAAACCAGCAATGCCTTTGCCCTCTCGGATTCAGGCGCATCTACCCCGATGAGCATAGTCCCCGAACCAGACTTCGACGTGAATCCAAGTCTTCCTATGAGTAAGCAGCAACAGATCAGAAGTCTTCTCCTACGATACAAAGACTGCTTTTCGACGTCATCGAGGATCCGACAAACACCAGTTGCAAAGCATCGCATAATAACCGAAGAGAGCGCTCGACCACTCCGCCGGAGCCCTTACCGAGTTTCGACGCGAGAACATGAAGCTATTAGGCAACAAGTCGGCGAAATGCTGCGCGACGACATCATCCAGCCGTCGAAAAGCCCGTGGGCCTCTCCTGTAGTCCTGGTAAAGAAAAAGGATGGAACCCTACGCTTCTGCGTCGATTATCGTCGACTGAAAAAGATCACGAAGAAGGATGTGTACCCCCTTCCACGGATAGACGACGCATTGGATCGGCTCTGCAACGCTAAATATTTCTCGTCGATGGACCTCAAGTCTGGCTACTGGCAAATAAAAGTCGACGAGAGAGATCGCGAAAAGACTGCCTTCATCACGCCAGACGGCCTCTACGAGTTCAAGGTCATGCCATTCGGACTGTGCTCGGCGCCTGCAACGTTTCAGCGCGTCATGGACACGGTGTTAGCCGGACTGAAGTGGCAGACGTGCCTTGTTTACCTGGATGACGTCGTTGTCTTCGCCGGAAATTTCGACGATCACCTCAGGCGGCTTGCGACAGCGTTAGAAGTCATCAAGTCATCAGGGCTCACTCTGAAGCCAGAAAAATGCCACTTCGCTTACTATGAACTTCTGTTCCTAGGCCACGTCATCAGCAAGTCTGGAGTCCGCCCTGACCCGCAGAAGACAGCTGCCATCGCAATGTTCCCGCAGC
The DNA here is from genome assembly GCF_023375885.2 of Dermacentor andersoni. Lineage (NCBI taxonomy): Eukaryota > Metazoa > Arthropoda > Arachnida > Ixodida > Ixodidae > Dermacentor > Dermacentor andersoni. Next base: position 5,041,580 of record NW_027314752.1, on the reverse strand, counting down.
CAACCGACAAGAAGGCAGTGCGCAGATTCCTTCGCATGTGTGCCTACTATAGGCGCTTTGTCAATGACTTTTCACGCATCGCGGAGCCGCTAACACATCTAACCAAATGTGATGTCGCGTTCAAGTGGGAAACGCCGCAGGCCAAGGCATTTCAAGAACTCAAACGACGCATGCAGACGCCGCCGGTACTTGCACACTTCGACGAGGACGCCGATACCGATATCCACACTGATGCCAGTAGCCTAGGCCTCGGTGCCGTCCTAGTCCAGAGGAAAGGAGGACTTGAAAGGGTGATATCGTATGCTAGCCGGTCGCTGTCAAAAGCAGAAAGCAACTATTCTACTACCGAAAAGGAATGCCTCGCCATCATTGGGGCTACAGCTAAATTCCGCCCTTACCTCTATGGCAGACCATTCAAGGTCGTCAGTGACCATCACGCATTGTGTTGGCTAGCTAACCTAAAGGACCCTTCAGGACGGCTGGCGCGGTGCAGCCTCAGACTACAAGAAAATGACGTCACGGTAATATACAAGTCCGGAAGAAAACACTCCGACGCCGACTGCTTATCCCGCGCCCCCATCGATCCCCCGCCGCAAGACGACGAGGACGACGACGCCTTCCTTGGGATAATAAGCGCGGAAGACTTCACTAAACAGCAACGAGCCGACCCGGAGCTAAAAGGCCTCGCCGAGTATTTGGAAGGGAACACCGACGTTGTCCCTAGGGCATTTAAACGCGGGTTATCTTCGTTCACGCTACAAAACAACCTGCTCGTGAAGAACTTCTCACCAGTCCGCGCCAGCTACCTTCTTGTTGTACCGTCAGCGCTGCGTCCAGAAATACTGCACGCACTATACGACGATCCAACCGCTGGGCACCTCGGATTCTCACGGACGCTGTCGAGAATACAGGAAAGGTATTACTGGCCGCGTCTGACCGCCGACGTCGCCCGTTACGTCAACACATGCCGAGACTGTCAACGACGCAAGACACCGCCGACAAGGCCAGCAGGATTACTACAGCCGATCGAACCTCCTCGCCGACCATTCCAGCAGATTGGGGTGGATTTGTTGGGGCCGTTTCCGATATCAACATCCAGGAATAAGTGGATCGTCGTGGCGAAAGACTATCTCACCCGTTTTGCTGAAACTAAAGCTCTACCAAAAGGAAGCGCAGCCGAAGTGGCGAAATTTTTCGTCGAGAACAACCTGCTGCGACATGGTGCCCCAGAAGTCCTCATCACCGACAGAGGAACGGCTTTTACAGCAGAGCTCACCCAAGCCATTCTGCAGTACAGCCAGACAAGCCACAGGAGGACAACTGCCTACCATCCGCAGACGAATGGTCTCACGGAGCGCCTGAGCAAGACGCTTGCCGACATGCTAGCAATGTACGTCGACGTCGAACACAAGACGTGGGACGCGGTCCTGCCGGTCGTAACCTTTGCGTACAACACGGCGGTGCAAGAAACAACACAGATCACGCAGTTTAAGCTGCTTTACGGCAGGAACGCGACGACGACGCTTGACGCCATGCTGCCGCACGTAACTGACGAAGAAAATGTGGACGTCGCTAGCTATATCCAGCGCGCCGAAGAAGCCCGACAGCTCACCCGCTTGCGAATCAAGAGCTAGCAGAGGACCGACAGCCGACACAACAACCTCCGATGACGCTTCGTCGAGTACAAACCTGGCGAACGTGTTTGGGTCTGGACCCCGATACGCCGACGAGGACTCAGTGAGAAACTACTCCGACGCTATTTCGGACCCTACAAGGTCATCCGACGTATTGGCGCTCTGGACTATGAGGTCGTGCCAGACGGTATTTCGCATTCACAGCGGCGCCGCGCACGATCTGAAGTGGTCCACGTGGTGCGCCTTAAACCCTTTTACGGACGCTGACGAACTTCGTCATTTTTGTTCTTTTCTTTGCTACGAGTGCTTTTGTTTATTACCTTCGTTTGTTTGCAGCATCGGGTCGATGCTTTTTAAGAGGGGGGTATTGACACGTATACTTATCTTCATCGGGCAACCACGTTTCGCAGACTAACAAATGTAATCGCACAGCGTGGGACGCGCCTGTATGTAGCCGAAATTTCAGGAACGTTATCGATGATTCTATCCGCTGTCTGTTGTCGCCGAACGTTATGTTATCTGATTTCATCGCGTAACGCGAATGGTGTAGAACTTTATGGAAAGCACGCGGGTCCAAACGATTAGTCTGGAACATTCGACGACTGCTCTATAAAAGTCGACGCGCTTGACCCGCCGATCAGATTTTCGACGATCGCCCAGCGTCTTCGCCGCGCTCGTTGTGCTTTAAGTGTAGCCTGTTTTGTGGGCACAGGTTCACCCAATAAAAGTTAGTTTTCTCGTTCACAGTATTGCTACTGTGTTATTCAACGTCACACCAACGTGACAATATCTTCCCACGGGTCGGAGAATGACAGCAAGAGCATCGTCATGAACAAGAGCTGCCAAATGTAGTTGGGCGGTTAAGAGCATATTCCCTTTAAGTAAATTGATGAATTTGTCCCCGGTTCTCAAGGTGTTACATATTAACCTGCTCTATATGTTCCCACGGGTCGGAAAAAGACCGCAAGGGAATGGTCATGAACAAGAGCTCCAAGATGTAATTAGGCTGGTAAGCGCATTCTCGCTTTAAGAAAATAGACGATTTTGTCCCCGGTTTTATCGGCATTACATATTAAACTGGTTTATATCATCCCACGGGTCAGAAAAACGAAAGCAAGAGCATGGTCATAAACAAGAGCTTCAAAAAATTATGCTTGAAAGTTCATTCTCGCTTTAAAAGAAAGGACGATTTTGTCCCCGGTTCTCAAGGCGTTACATAAACCTGCTCTGTACCTTCACAAGGGTCAGAAAAAGGAAAGCAAGAGCATGGTCATGAACAAGAGCTGGAAATTGTAAATGGGTTGTTAAGCGCATTCTCGCTTTAACAAATTAGACGACTTTATCCCCGGTTCTTAAGACGATAAATATTACCCTCCTCTATATCTTCCCGCGGGTCGGAAAAAGTAAAGGAAGAGCATGGTCATGAAGAATATATGCAAAAAGCAATTGGGCTGGTAAGCACATACTCCCTTTAGGAAAATAGACGATTTTGTCCCCTGTTCTGAAGGCGTTACATATTAACCAGCTCTATATCTTCCCACGGGCCAGAAAAACGAAAGCAAGAGCATGGTCATGAAGAAGAGCTGCAAAATGTAATTGGGCTGGTAGGCGCAATATCGCTTTAACAAATTTGACGATTTTGTCCCCGGTGCTTAGGACGTTAAACATTAACCTGCTCTATATCTTGCCACGTGTCGGAAGATGGAAAGCAAGAGCATGGTCATGAACAAGAGCTGCAAAATATATTTGTGCTGGTAAGCGCACTCTCGCTTTAGGAAAATACACGATTTTGTCCCCGGTTCCTAAGGCGTTACATATTAACCTGCTCTATATATTTCAACGGGTCGTAAAAAGAAAGCGAGAGCATGGTCATGAAAAAGAGCTGTAACATGTTATTGGGCTGGTAAGCGCATTTCTCTTTAAGAAAATAGACGATACTGTGCCCGGTTCTTAAGGCGTTACATATTAACCTGCTCTATATCTTCCCACGTGTCGGAAAAAGACAGCAAGAGGATGGTCATGAACAAGAACTGCAAAATGTAATTGGGCTGGTAAGCACATTCTCGTTTTAAGAAAATGGACGATTTTTTCTCTGGTTCCTAATGCGTTACATATTAACCTGCTCTATAGCTTCACACGGATCGGAAAAGGGAAAGCAAGAGCATGGTCATGAACAAGAGCTGCAAATTGTAATTGGGTTTGTAAGCGCATTCTCGCTTTAAGAAAATAGACGATTTTGTCCCCAGTTCTCAAGGCGTTACAACTTAACCTGCTCTATATCTTCCCACGGGTCGGAAAAAGACAGCAAGGGCATGTTCATGAAAAGGAGCTGCAAGATGTAATTAGGGTGGTAAGCCCATTCTCGCTTTGAGAAAATAGACGGTTTTGTCCCCCGGGTCTTAAGGCGTGAAATATTAACCGTCTCTATTTCTTCCCGCGGGTCGGAAAAGGGAAAGCAAGACCATAGTCATGAAGAATAGCTGCAAAATTTAATTGGGCTGGTAAGCGCATTCTCCTTTTAGGAATATGGACGATTTCGTCCCCGGTTCTCAAGGCGTTACATATTAACCTGCACTATATCTTCCCACGGGTCGGAAAAAGACAGCAAGAGCATTGTCATGAACAAGAGCTGCAAACTGTATTTTGGCTGGTAAGCGCATTCTCGCTTTAAGAAATTAGACGATTTGGCCCCCGCTTCGTAATGCGTTAGATATTAACCTGCTCTATAGCTTCACACGGTTCGGAAAAAGGAAAGCAAGAGCATGGTCATCAACAAGAGCTACAAATTGTAATTGGATTGGTAAGCGCATTCTCGCTTTAGGAAAATAGACGATTGTCACCCCGGGTGTTAAGGACTTACATATTAACCTGCTCTGTATCTTCCACGTGTCGGAAATAGACAGCAAGAGCGTGGTCCCGAAGAAGACCTGCAACTTGTAATTGGGCTGGTAAGCACACTCTCCATTTAAGAAAGTAGACGATTTTGTCCCCGGTTGCTAATGCGGTACATATTAACCAGCTCTTTATCTTCCCACGGGTAGGAAAAAGGAAAGCAAGAGCATCGACATGAAGAAGAGCTGCAAATTGTAAAAGGGCTGCTAAGGGCATTCTTGCTTTGACAAACTAGACAAATTTGTCCCCTGTTCTTAAGGCGTTACATATCAACCTGCTCTATATCTTCACAGGGGTCGGAAAAAGGAAAGCAAGAGCATGGTCATGAACAAGAGATGCAAATTGTAATTGGATTGGTAAGCGCATTCTCGCTTTAAGAAAATAGATGATTTTGTCCCCGGTTCTCAAGGCGTTACATAATAACCTGCTCTATATCTTCCCACGGGTCGGAAAAAGACAACAAGAGCATGGTCATGAACAAGAGCTGCAAAATGTAATAGCCTTGGTAAGCGCATTCTCGCTTTAAGAAAATAGACGATTTTGTTCCCGCTTCTCAAGGCGTTAAATATTAACCTACTCTATAACTTCTCACGGGTCGGAAAAAGAATGCAAGCGCATGGTCATGAACAAGCGCTGCAAAATGTATACGGCTTTTAAGCGCATACTCGCTTTAAGAAAACAGACGATTTTGTCCCCGGGTCATAAGGCGTTACAATTTAACCTGCTCTATATCTTTCCACGGGTCGGAAAAAGGAAAGCAAGAGCGAGGTCATGAAGAAGAGCTGCAACATGTAATTGGGCTGATAAGCGCATTCTCGCTTTAAGAAAATAGACAATTTTCTCCCTTATTCTCAAGGCGTTACATATTTACCTGCTCTATATATTCCCACGGGTCGGAAAATGACAGCAAGTGCATGGTCATGAACAAGCGCTGCAAAATGTAATATGGCTGGTAAGGGCATTCTCGCTTTAAGAAAATTGACGATTTCTTCACCTGATTTATGTGCATTACATAATAAACTGTTCTATATCATCCCACGGGTCAGAAAAAGGAAAGCAACAGCATGGTAATGAACAAGAGCTGCAAAATGTAATTGGGCTGGTAAGCGCATTCTCGGTTTAGGAAAATAGATCATTTTGTCCCCGGTTCTTAAGGCGCTACATATTCACCTGCTCTATATCTTCCCACGTGTCGGAAAAAGAAAAGCAAGTTCATGGTGATGAACAAGAGCTGCAAATTGTAATTGGGATGGTAAATGCTTTCTGGCTTTAAAAAAATAGACAATTTTGTCCCCGGTTCTCATGCGTTACATATTATCCGGCTCTAAAGCTTCACAACGACCAGAATAAGGAAAGCTGGAGCATCGTCGTGAACAAGAGCTGCAAATTGTAATTGGGCTGGTAAGCGCATTCTCGCTTTAAGAAAATAGACGATTTTGTCCCCGGGTGATAAGGCGTTACATATTAACCTGCTTCATACCTTCCCACGGGTCGGAAAAAGGAAAGCAAGAGCATGGTCATGAAGAAGAGCTGCAAAATGTAATTGGGCTGGTAAGCACATACTCCCTTTAGGAAAATAGATGATTTGGTCCCCGGTTCTTAATGCGTTAGATCTTAACGTGCTCTATAGCTTCACACGGGTCGGAAAAAGGAAAGCAAGAGCATGGTCATCAACAAGAGCTGCAAAATGTAATTTGGCTGGTAAGCGCATTCTCGCTTTAAGAAAATATATAATTTTGTTCCCTGCTCTTAAGGCGTTATATACTAATCTGCTCTATATATTCCCATTGGTCGGAAAAAGACAGCAAGAGCATCGTCATGAACAAGAGCTGCAAGATGTAATTGGGCTGGTAAGCGCAACCTCTCTTTAAGAAATTAGACCATTGTGTCCCCGGTTGCGAAGACGTTACATATTAACCTGCTCTATATCTTCCCACGGCTCGGAAGAAGGAAAGCAAGAGCATGGTCATGAACAAGAGCTGCAAATTATTGGGCTGGTAAGATCATTCTCGCTTGACGAAAATAGACGAATTTGTCCCCGGTTCTCAAGGCGTTACATATTAACCTCCTCTATTTCTTCGCACGGGTTGGAAAAAGACAGCAACGGCGTGGTAATGAACAAGAGCTGCAAGATGTAATTAGGCTGGTAAGCGCATTCTCGCTTTAAGAAAATAGACGATTTTGTCCGCGGTTTTATGGGCATTACATATTAAATTGGTCTATATCATCCGACGGGTCAGAAAAAGGAAAGCAAGAGCATGGTCATAAAAAAGAACTTCAAAAAATTGTGCTTGTAGGTTCATTCTCGCTTTAAAAAAAAGGACCATTTTGTCCCCGGTTCTCAAGGCGTTAGATATTAACCTGCTCTATATCTTCCCACGTGTCGGAAAAAGGAAACCAAGAGCATGGTCATGAACAAGAGCTGAAAATGTAATTGGGCTGGTAAGCACATACTCACTTTAGAAAAATGGACGATTTTGTCCCCTGTTCTGAAGGCGTTACATAATAACCTGCTCAATATCTTCCCATGGGTCGGAAAAAGGAAAGCAAGAGCGAGGTCATGAAGAAGAGCTGCAACATGTAATTGGGCTGATAAGCGCATTCTCGCTTTAAGGAAATAGACAATTTTGTCCCTTATTCTCAAGGCGTTACATATTTACCTGCTCTATATCTTCCCACGGGTCGGAGAATGACAGCAAGAGTGTGGTCATGAACAAGCGCTGCAAAATTCAATATGGCTGGTAAGGGCATACTTGCTTTAGGAAAATAGACAATTTCGTCCCCGGTTCCCAAGGCGTTACATATTAACCTGCTCTATATCTTCCCACGGGTCGGAAAAAGACAGCAAGGGCGTGGTAATGAACAAGAGCTGCAAGATGTAATTAGGCTGGTAAGCGCATTCTCGCTTTAAGAAAATAGACGATTTTGTCCCCGGTTTTATGGGCATTACATATTAAATTGGTCTATATCATCCGACGGGTCAGAAAAAGGAAAGCAAGAGCATGGTCATAAAAAAGAACTTCAAAAAATTGTGCTTGTAGGTTCATTCTCGCTTTAAAAAAAAGGACCATGTTGTCCCCGGTTCTCAAGGCGTTAGATATTAACCTGCTCTATATCTTCCCACGTGTCGGAAAAAGGAAACCAAGAGCATGGTCATGAACAAGAGCTGAAAATGTAATTGGGCTGGTAAGCACATACTCACTTTAGAAAAATGGACGATTTTGTCCCCTGTTCTGAAGGCGTTACATAATAACCTGCTGAATATCTTCCCATGGGTCGGAAAAAGGAAAGCAAGAGCGAGGTCATGAAGAAGAGCTGTCAAATGTAGTTGGGCTGTTAAGCGCATATTCCCTTTAAGTAAATAGACGAATTTGTCCCCGGTTCTCAAGGCGTTACATATTAACCTCCTCTATTTCTTCCCACGGGTCGGAAAAAGACAGCAAGAGTGTGGTCATGAACAAGCGCTGCAAAATTCAATATGGCTGGTAAGGGCATACTTGCTTTAGGAAAATAGACAATTTCGTCCCCGGTTCCCAAGGCGTTACATATTAACCTGCTCTATATCTTCCCACGGGTCGGAAAAAGACAGCAAGAGAATGGTCAAGAACAAGAGCTGCAAGATGTAATTAGGCTGCTAAGCGCATTCTCGCTTTGAGAAAATAGACGATTTTGTCACCGGTTTTATGGGCATTACATAATAAACTGGTCTATATCATCCCACGGGTCAGAAAAAGGAAAGCAAGAGCATGGTCATAAACAACAGCTTCAAACAATTATGCTTGTAAGTTCATTCTCGCTTTAAAAGAAGGACGATGTTGTCCCCGGTTCTCATGGCGTTACATAATAACCTGCTCTATATCTTCACATGGGTAAGAAAAAGGAAAGCAAGAGCAAGGTCATGATCAATAGCTGCAAAATTTAATTTGGCTGGTAAGCGCAATATCGCTTTAACAAAATAGACGATTTTGTCCCCGGTTCTTAGGACGTTAAATATTAACCTGCTTTATATCTTGCCATGTGTCGGAAGATGGAAAGCAAGAGGATGGTCATGAACAAGAGCTGCAAAATGTAATTGGGCTGGTAAGCACATACTACCTTTAGGAAAATAGACGATTTTGTCCCCGGTTCCAAAGGCGTTACATATTAACCTGCTCTATATCTTCCCACAGGTCGGAAAAAGGAAAGCAAGAGCAAGGTCATGATCAAGAGCTGCAAAATGTAATTCGGTTGGTAAGCGCAATATCGCTTTAACAAATTAGACGATTTTGTCCCCGGTTCCTAGGACGTTAAATATTAACCTGCTCTATATCTTGCCACGTGTCGAAAGATGGAAAGCAAGAGCATGGTCATGAACAAGAGCTGCAAAATCTATTTGGGTTGGTAAGCGCGATCTCGCTTTAACAAATTAGAAGATTTTGTCCCCGGTTCTCAAGACGTTAAATATTAACCTGCTCTATATCTTCCCACGGGTCGGAAAAAGGAAAGTAAGAGCATGGTCATGAAGACGAGCTGCAAAATTTAATTGGGCTGCTAAGCGCATTCTCCTTTTAGTAATATGGACGATTTTGTCCTCGGTTCTCAGGGCGTTACATATTAACCTACCCTATATCTTCCCACGGGTCGGGAAAAGACAGCAAGAGCATGGTCATGAACAAGAGCTACAAGATATAATTGGGCTGGTAAGCACATTCTCGCTTTAAGAAAATGAACGATTTCATCCCTGGTTCCTAATGAGTTACATATTAACCTGCTCTATAGCTTCACACAGGTCGGAAAAAAGGAAAGCAATAGCATGGTCATGAACAAGAGCTGCAAGTTGTAATTAAGGAGGTAAGCGCATTTCGCTTTAAGAAAATAGACAATTTTGTCCGCGGTTCTCAAGGCGTTACATATTAACCTGCTCTATATCTTCCCACGGGTCTGAAAAAGACACCAAGAGCATCGTCATGAACAAGAGCTGCAAAATGTAATTGTGCTGGTAAGCACATACTCCCTTTAGAAAAATGGACGATTTTGTCCCCTGTTCTGAAGGCGTTACATAATAACCTGCTCAATATCTTCCCATGGCTCGGAAAAAGGAAAGCAAGAGCAAGGTCATGATCAAGAGCTGCAAGATGTAATTAGGGTGGTAAGCGCATTCTCGCTTTGAGAAAATAGACGGTTTTGTCCCCCCGAGTCTTAAGGCGTTAAATATTAACCATCTGTATATCTTCCCACGGGTCGGAAAAGGGAAAGCAAGAGCTTGGTCATGAAGAATAGCTGCAAAATTTATTTGGGCTGCTAAGCGCATTCTCCTTTTAGGAATATGGACGATTTTGTCCTCGGTTCTCAGGGCGTTACATATTAACCTGCCCTATATCTTCCCACGAGTCGGGAAAAGACAGCAAGAGCATGGTCATGAACAAGAGCTACAAGATATAATTGGGCTGGTAAGCACATTCTCGCTTTAAGAAAATGAACGATTTCATCCCTGGTTCCTAATGCGTTACATATTAACCTGCTCTATAGCTTCACACAGGTCGGAAAAAAGGAAAGCAATAGCATGGTCATGAACAAGAGCTGCAAGTTGTAATTAAGGAGGTAAGCGCATTTCGCTTTAAGAAAATAGACAATTTTGTCCGCGGTTCTCAAGGCGTTACATATTAACCTGCTCTATATCTTCCCACGGGTCTGAAAAAGACAGCAAGAGCATGGTCATGAACAAGAGCTGCAAAATGTAATTGTGCTGGTAAGCACATACTACCTTTAGGAAAAAAGAAGATTTCGTACCCGGTTCTGAAGGCATTACATATTACCCTGCTCAATATCTTCCTGTGGGACGGGAAAAGACAGCAAGAGCATGGTAATGAACAAGAGCTACAAAATGTAATTGGGCTGGTAAGCGCATTCTCGCTTTAAGAAAATAGCTGATTTTGTCCCCGGTTCTTAAGGCGTTAAATATTCACCTGCTCTATATCTTCCCACGTGTCGGAAAAAGAAACGCATGTTCATGGTCATGAACAAGAGCTGCAAATTGTAATTGGGATGGTAAATGCATTCTGGCTTTAAGAAAATGGACAATTTTGTCCCCGGTTCCTTATGCGTTACATATTATCCTGCTCTATAGCTTCACAAGGGTCGGAAAAAGGAAAGCTAGAGCATCGTCATGAACAAGAGCTGCAAATTGTAATTGGGTTGGTAAACGCTGTTACGTTTCGCCTACGACGCGCGGTGTAGCTAGCGCAGATGCAACGAACGCCGGGGCTTCGTTCAAAGCGGCGGACATTTTGGCGCGTTCGGAGCGGCCGCGACGCATCTACGCCGAGCGCGTCCCGGCGTGTTCAGTGCCACGTGTCTTTGTGTGTGCGTGTGTGTGTGTGTGCCCACGCTTGTCAAAGCCGGCAGCCGGGGAGAGGAGCTCCCCAAGTGTGAAGCGAGGAGGTCTGACCGGCGCCGACCCGGCTGATGCGTCACTACACTCGTCTCTACATGTATCTCAGTCCGTCCGTGCCTCGCTGTCACGTGGTGTCATCCCGTGACCTTCCTTCTTGCCCGCGACGCCAAGAGTATAAAAGCAGCTGCTCCCGGACTCCAAGAGAGAGAGGCTCCGATTTCTTCTGTTGAGTAACGTGCTCGTGCTCTCCCGTCTCTCCACTTCGGTCGACCTGACCGGCCGCTCTTTTGCGATGCTAGAATAAACAAGTTGTTCTGTTAGCAGTCGACTCATGCTTTGCCAGGACCTTCGGATGCTTCCAGTTGTGCCCCAGGCCGCCAGGCCAACGCTACCCTTGGGGCCTGCGACCCAGTTGCAATAACGGGCGTCAGCTCTGAGGTTCCAACATCTGGTTGCCAGCGGTGAGATCGCGACAACGGAAGCCAGCAGCGAAGATATGCGGTTGACTGTATGCTGAGCAGCACAACGACCATCCGGGAGCAGTGCAACGAGCCCTGTGTGATGACTGGTTGCCTGCAGCGGAACGACTGCGCTGAATTCTTGGCTACGAGGTTTGGTGAGTGCGGGACTTTCTTCTTCTGAGTTTTGCCAGGCTTTTGTTAGTGTCAGAAACAGAGCTGGTAATTGTGGTTGTCGTTGCTGCCGGGTTAGTTTGCGGCAAGACAATAGTAGGCAGTAGAGAAAGCAGCATTCAGAGCAGCCATGGATTTGAAGTTGTTGCGCAAACCGAAATTGCTGGAGCTTGCAAGAGAGTTGGGTCTGGATGTCTCAGACAAACTCAGAAAACCAGAACTGCTGAGGGCTATTCTGGAGTTAGAAGCTGAGGATGACGAGCTCTCGGAATGCCTTGAGGCCATTGACGAGATGGAGACTGCAAAAGAGCCAAAAGATGAGCGTGAACGTAAACAACAGATAGAACGAGAGCAACAAGAGAAAGATGAGCGTGAACGTAAAGAACAGATAGAACGAGAGCAACAAGAGAAAGAAAGAGAGCGCGACCACGCTTTGGAAATGAAGCGTCTCGAGGTAGAGATGGAACGCGCTCGTAATGGAAGTCAGGCACAGGGTGCAGGAGAACGAGTATTGTTTAAAATGGCTGACCTGATGCGGCCGTTTAAGCTTGGAGAGGACATTGGTTTGTTCCTGGTTAACTTTGAGCGAACGTGCGAGAAGCAGGGGTTCTCTCGGGAAACGTGGCCACAGCGCTTGCTCACTTTGTTACCCGGCGAGGCGGCCGACGTAGTCGCTCGCTTGATTAGAGAGGAGGCAGAGGATTTCGACCAAGTGAAATCGAGTCTGCTAAAAAAGTACAGGCTGTCAGCGGAGGCGTTCCATCGGAAGTTTCGGGAAAATGAGAAAGGCAAAAGTGAGTCGTATACAGAGTTTGCCTACAGGCTTATGTCAAACATGCAGGAGTGGCTCAAAGAAGAGAAAGCGTTTGGTGACCACGAGAAAGTTCTGCGGTGTTTCGGGCTGGAACAGTTTTATAGTCGGTTACCTGAGAACGTGCGGTACTGGGTCCTGGATAGGCCAGACGTTAGTACGGTGGCTAGAGCCGCTGAGCTAGCCGAAGAGTTTGTGACGCGTCGGGCTCGCGGAGCTAAGGACGGTCAAAAGGGTGAATTTGGCTCCAAGTTTGAGAGGCCGAAGTTCACGCCCATGAGAGCAAAGGGGGACACACGTAGTGCGGATGCGAGTGAAAGCAGTCCGACCGAACGTAAGGAGACGGCGGCAACCGAAGCCGAACGCAGAAAGCGGTTCGAGACGAGGCAAGCGCGCGTTTGTTATACGTGTCAGAAGCCGGGTCACTTTTCGGCGCAGTGTCCAGAAACAAAAACAAAAGTCGTGTTTTTGTCATTATGCAGCACTGACGAGAACATGAAGCTTCTCGAGCCTTACATGCGAGACCTCCTCGTGAACGGGAAAGAGTGCCGAGTGCTTCGCGATTCCGCAGCTACAATGGATGTAGTTCACCCCTCTTACGTAGAACCCGATATGTTCACGGGCGAGTGCGCATGGATCAAGCAAGCCGTGGAAGCTCATAGCGTGTGTCTGCCCGTAGCAAAAGTGCTTATTGAAGGACCTTTCGGAGCGCTTGAGACGGAGGCCGCAGTGTCATTTATGCTGCCCCCCCCCCCCCCCCCAGTACCCTTACCAATTTTCGAACAGGTCCGATCACCTCCTGCGCGAGAAGGGGCTTTTGTTTGGTGAGGCTAGCGTTCAGGCCTTAACCAGATCGAAGGTTCGGGAGCTCGCTGCAAAGGCGGTAGTTGCGGGGCCGACGTTGTCAAACGATGAGAAAGGGTCAGAGGCGCAGCAAGCTGATATTCAGAGCACGCCCGAACTGAATAAAATTGAGCCTGTAGCGTTAAAGGCACCAGATACTGGAGAGGAAATTCCCGATGCGGGAAAGTGAGAAGAGCTATCTGCAGACTTGCTCATCGCGCCTACGTCAGACGGACTTAATAGGTTGCTAAAAGTCAGCCGTGCGGCTTTGATAGCCGAGCAAAAGAAGGATGGCAGCCTAGAAAACATACGCTGCATTGTCAAGGAAGGTATCGCCAAGAAAAATGCTCGCCTTGTGGAAAGAGGTGGGGTCCTGTACCGGAAGTATCTAGACCGCAGGGGAGTGGAGTTCGATCAGCTGATCGTGCCTCAATGCTATCGTCAGGATCTGTTGCGCTTGTCGCATGGGGGTTCGTGGTCCGGTCACCTAGGAGTTAAGAAAACTAAGGACCGTCTCTTGCAAGAGTACTATTGGCCAGGGTGTTTTCGGGAAGCAGACCACTTTGTGAAGACATGCGACACCTGTCAGCGGGTGGGCAAACCAGGGGACAAATCGAGGGCGCCGTTGAAGTTGGTACCTATCATTACGGAGCCTTTTAGACGGCTCGTTATAGATACAGTGGGACCTCTGCCGGTAACAGCCACGGGGTACAGACACATTTTGACTGTGATCTGCCCAGCGACAAAGTTGCCTGAAGCAGTGCCGCTTAAAGAACTCAGCTCAGTTGAGATAGTCAATGCACTACTGTCCATATTTGCGCGAGTTGGTTTTCCTGCGGAAATCCAATCAGATCAGGGCACAGTGTTTACTAGCGCTTTGACGACAGCCTTTCTCGAAAGGTGCGGGGTAAAGCTATTACACAGCTCAGTGCACCACCCCCAGTCGAATTCCGTTGAGAAGCTCCACTCCGTCATGAAGCGCGTGTTGAGAGCATTGTGTTTTGAACATCAAACTGACTGGGAGCTGTGTCTGCCAGGGGTGATGTTTGCATTACGGACCGCGCCGCATGCGGCTACGGGGTTTTCGCCAGCTTAGCTGGTGTACGGTCGCTCGCTGCGGTCTCCGCTTCGCATGCTCCGAGAATCGTGGGAAGGCAGGGGCGACGACCCAGTCGTGGTGGAGTACGTGCTTAAGCTCCTCGAACGCTTAAGAAGGGCACAGGAGTTGTCAGGTGAAGCAATGGCAACGGCCCAGCAGAGGGCCAAGGTTTATTATGATCGGACAGCCAGGGCCCGTCGTTTTGAGGTGGGCGATGAGGTCATATTGCGCACATCGCTAAAAAACAAGCTCGACGTGCAGTGGGAGGGCCCGGCACGAATTGTTCAAAAACTGTCGGACGTTAACTACGTGGTGAGTCTGCCAGGAAAACGGAAAGCACAGCAAGTTTACCACTGTAATCTGCTCAAACCCTATAAGCAACGGGAAGCAGTAGTGTGTATGATGGTAAACGCTCCCGAAGAGCTTCCGGTCGAGCTTCCGGGACTAGGCTCAGTGACGAACAGGGAAGACACTGATGAAGTCATTAGTGACTTAATCAGTAAAGCACCGCTGTCGCCTGAGCAGAAAACCGAACTACACCAGCTCTTACAAGAGTTTCAAGGTCAGTTCTCTGAGAGGTCTGGTAGGACTTCTGTCCTTACCCATGATATAGAACTTACCTCCCCAGAGCCAGTACGATCCAAGGCGTACCGGGTGTCACCCCGCCAGCACGATAATATGGAGGCTGAGGTAAAGAAGATGCTACAGCTCGGTGTTATTGAGGCGGGTGAGAGTGATTATACCTCCCCTTTGATTTTAGTTGAGGTACCGGGCAAGGAACCTCGTCCTTGTGTCGACTACCGCAGGCTAAATTCCATAACTAAGGATCAAATTTATCCGATCCCTAACATCGAGGAGCGCCTTGAGAAAGTTAGTAGCGCTCAGTTTATTTCCACCCTAGATCTTGTCAGAGGTTATTGGCAGGTTCCACTTACAGAAGAGGCTGGTAGGTATGCGGCGTTCATTTCACCAATGGGAACATTCCGTCCTAAAGTGTTGAGTTTTGGTTTGAAGAACGCGCCATACTGTTTTTCAAGCCTCATGGATAAAGTGTTGCGGGGACAGCAAGAATTCGCTTTACCGTATTTAGACGACGTAGCGATATTCTCCGCATCCTGGTCTGAGCACATGGCACACTTGCGGGCAGTGCTAACCCACCTGCGCGAAGCGGGCTTGACAGTCAAGGCTCCCAAGTGCCAGTTAGCACAGGCCGAGGTTGTCTACCTCGGTCACGTGAATGGACGGGGTCGTCGCCGCCCCTCTGAAATAAAGGTGGCCGCTGTGCGAGACTTCCCGCCACCGCGCACGAAGACCGATATTCGGTCGTTCTTAGGTGTCGCCGGCTACTATCAGAGGTACATCCCTAGGTACTCTGATATCGCGGCTCCCCTGACGGATGCTCTAAGACAGAGCCGCAAACAGTCGTCTTGGACGAGACAAAGGAAAGAGCTTTTAGCGCCCTAAAGAGCGCCCTAACAAGCCAGCCTGTGCTACGATCGCCCGACTACACCAAAGGGTTCATTGTTCAGTGCGATGCTAGTGAGCGAGGCATGGGCGTTGTACTGTGCCAACGGGAAAATGGAGAAGTAGAACACCCCGTCCTGTATGCTAGTCGTAAGCTGACCAGTCGTGAGCAGGCGTACAGCGCCACCGAGAAAGAGTGTGCGTGTCTCGTGTGGGCCGTTCAGAAATTGTCATGCTACCTAGCCGGCTCGAGGTTTATCATTGAGACGGATCACTGCCCTCTCCAATGGCTGCAGACCATCTCTCCCAAAAATGGCCGCCTCCTGCGCTGGAGCCTCGCTTTGCAACAATATTCCTTTGAGGTGCGTTACAAAAAGGAGAGTCTCAACGGTAACGCCGATGGCTTAAGTCGAAGCCCCTAACGTGGGAATCAGCCTCAAAATTGTTTGTTATTGATGTTTTTCTTCCTGAGGCAGGATTTTTAACATATTGCTTTTGTGTAGTGTTTCAAAGTGATGATGTGCTTTCTAGTGCAATTTTCCGATTTGTGGACGCGTTCTGGGTGCTGCTAGACTACTGTAAGGAACTAGGCAGTAGTATAAAAGGGG
Organism: Dermacentor andersoni; assembly: GCF_023375885.2. Lineage (NCBI taxonomy): Eukaryota > Metazoa > Arthropoda > Arachnida > Ixodida > Ixodidae > Dermacentor > Dermacentor andersoni. Next base: position 5,025,224 of record NW_027314752.1, on the reverse strand, counting down.
AAAGAGCCTGGCCTGGCTTAGTGAGGGTTGTGCCGTGCTTGCTGACTGAGCGGCTGAGTTTCGGCGCCGTTCTAACGCTTGCTGGGTAACGAGAACAAAAATGGCAACTCTCCCGAAGTCACTTTGCAGTGTCCTGTGTGAACCTGAACGTGAGAACGAGGCCTTCTCGGTGCGCTGCGCTCAAGAAACGCCGAGGGACGACCGACTTCGGTTATGAGCATCATCGAGCGACATCCCTCCGGACAGCGGATGCAGTCCCCTGACCATCGGGATCTCCTTCCCCCGGCGGGGCGGTCTGTTACGTTTCGCCTACGACGCGCGGTGTAGCCGGCGCAGATGCAACGGACGCCGGGGCTTCGTTCAAAGCAGCGGACATTTTGGCCCGTTCGGAGCGGCCGCGACGCATCCCCGCCGAGCGCGTCCCGGCATGTTCAGTGCCACGTGTCTTTGTGTGTGCGTGTGTGTGTGTGTGCCCACGCTTGTCAAAGCCGGCAGCCGGGGAGAGGAGCTCCCCAAGTGTGAAGCGAGGAGGTCTGACCGGCGCCGGCCCGGCTGATGCGTCACTACACTCGTCTCTACATGTCTCTCAGTCCGTCCGTGCCTCGCTGTCACGTGGTGTCATCCCGCGACCTTCCTTCTTGCCCGCGACGCCAAGAGTATAAAAGCAGCTGCTCCCGGACGCCAAGAGAGAGGCTCCGATTTCTTCTGTTGAGTAACGTGCTCGTGCTCTCCCGTCTCTCCACTTCGGTCGACCTGACCGGCCGCTCTTTTGCGATGCTAGAATAAACAAGTTGTTCTGTTAGCAGTCGACTCATGCTTTGCCAGGACCTTCGGATGCTTCCAGTTATGCCCCAGGCCGCCAGGCCAACGCTACCCTTGGGGCCTGCGACCCAGTTGCAATAACGGGCGTCAGCACTGAGACTCCAACAACGCATTCTCGCTTTAGGAAAACAGACGTTTTGTCCCCAGGTCATAAAGCGTTACATATTAACCTGCGCTATATCTTGCCACGGGTTGGAAAAAGAAAAGCAAGAGCATGGTCATGAAAAAGAGCTGCAAAATGTAATTCGGCTGGTAAGCGCAATCTCTCTTTAACAAATCAGACGATTTCGTCCGCGGTTCTTAAGACGTTAAATATTAACCTGCTCTATATCTTCCCACGGTTGAGAAAAAGAAAAGCAAGAGCATGGTCATGAAAAAGAGCTGCCAAATGTAATTGGGCTAGTAAGCGCATTCCTCTTTAGGAAAATAGACGATATTGTGCCGGTTCTAAAGGCATTACGTATTAACCTGCCCTATATCTTCCCACGTGTCGGAAGCTGGAAAGCAAGAGCCCGGTCATGATCAATAGCTGCAAAATGTAATTGGGCTGGTAAGCGCATTCCTTTTTAAGAGAATAGACGATTATGTCCCCTGTTCTGAAGGCGTTACATATTAACCAGCTCTATATCTTCCCACGGGTCGGAAAAAGAAAAGCAAGAGCATGGTCATGAAAAAGAGCTGCAAAATGAAATTGGGCTGGTAAGCGCATACTCCCTTTATGAAAATAGACGATTTTGTCCCCGGTTCTTAAGACGTTAAATATTACCCCCTCTATATCTTCCCACGGGTGGGAAAGAGGAAAGCAAGAGCATGGTCATGAAGAAGAGCTGCAAAATGTAAACGGGCTGGTAAGCACATACTCCCTTTAGGAAAATAAACGATTTTGTCCCCTGTTCTGAAAGCGTTACATCTTACCGAGCTCTATATCTTCCCACGGGTCGGAAAAAGGAAAGCAAGGGCAAGGTCATGATGAAGAGCTGCAAAACGTAATTGGGCTAGTAAACGCAATCTCGCTTTAACAAATTAGACGATCTTGTCCCCAGTTTTTAAGACGGTAAATATTAACCTGCGCTATATCTTCCCATGGGTCGGAAAATGGCAGCAAAAGCATCGTAATGAACAAGAGCTGCCAAATATAGTTGGGCTGTTAAGCGCATATTCCCTTTAAGTAAATAAACGAATCTGTCCCCGGTTCTCAAGGCGTTACGTATTAACCTCCTCTATTTCTTCCCAATGGTAGGAAAAAGACAGCAAGAGCATGGTCATGAACAAACGCTGCAAAATGTAATATGGCTGGTAAGGGCATTCTCGCTTTAAGAAAATAGACGATTTTGTCCCCGGTTTCGAGGGCATTACATATTAAACTGTTCTATATCATCTCGCGGGTCAGAAAAAGGGAAGCAAGAGCATAGTCATAAACAAGAGCTTCAAATATTTGTGCTTGTAAGTTCATTCTCGCTTTAAAAAAAGGCCGATTTTGTCCCTGGTTCTCAAGGTGTTACATAATAACCTGCTCTATATCTTCACATGGGTCGGAAAAAGGAAAGCAAGAAAATGGTCATGAACAAGAGCTGCAAATTGTAATTGGGTTGTTAAGCGCATTCTGGCTTTAAGAAAATAGACGATTTTGACCGCGGTTCTGAAGGCGTTACACATTAACCTGCTCTATATCTTCCCATGGGCCGGTAAAAGACAGCAAGCGCATGGCCATGATCAACAGCTGCAAAATGTAATTGGGCTGGTAAACGCAATCTCGCTTTAACAAATTAGACGATTTTCTCCCCGGTTCTTAAGACGTTAAATATTACCCTCCTACATATATTCCCACGTGTCGGAAAAAGGAAAGCAACAGCAAGGTCAAGAAGAAGAGCTGCAAAATGTAATTGGGCTGGTAAGCGCATTCTCCCTTTAGGAATATAGATGATTTGGTCCCCGGTTCCGAAGGCGTTACTTATTAACCTGCTCTATATCTTCCCACGGGTCGGAAAAAGGAAAGAAAGAGCTTGGTCATGAACAAGAGCTGCAAAATGTAATTGGGTTGGTAAGTGCATTCTCGCTTTAAGAAAGAAGATGTTTTTGTCCCCGCGTCATAAGGCTTTACATATTAACCTGCTGCATATCTTCCCATGGGTCGGAATAAGGAAAGCAAGAGCATGATCATGAAGAAGAGCTGCAAAATGGAATTGGGCTGGTAAGCGCATTCTCCATTTAGGAAAATAGACGATTTTGTGCCCGGTTTCTTATGCGTTACACATTACCCTGCTCCATTTTTCCCCTGGGTCGGAAAAAGACAGCAAGAGCATGGTCATGAACAAGAGCTGCAAAATATAATTGGGCTGGTAAGTGTATTCGCGCTCTAAGAAAATAGACAATTTTGTTCCCTGTTCCTAAAGCGTTACATATTAACCTGCTCTATATCTTCCCACGGGTCTGAAAAAGGAAAGCAAGGGCTTGGTCATGAACAAGAGCTGCAAAATGTAATTGGGCTGGTAAGCGCAATCTCACTTTATCAAATTAGACGATTTTGTCCCCGGCTCTTAAGAAGTTAAATATTACCGTCCTCTACATATTCCCACAGCCCGAAAAAGGAAATCAAGGGGATGGCCATGAAGAAGAGCTGCAAAATGTAATTGGTCTAATAAGCGCATTGTCCCTTTAAGAAAATAGACGATATTGTCCCCAGGTCTTAAGTTGTTCCAAATTAACCTGCTCTATATATTCCCACGGTGGGAAAAGGAAAGCAAGAGCATTGTCCTGAAGAAGAGCTGCAAAATGTAATTGGGCTGGTAAGCGCATTCTCCCTTTACGAAAATAGACAATCTTGTCCCCTGCTCTTAAGGCGTTAAATATTAACCTGCTCTATAGCTTCCCACGTGTCAGAAAAAGGAAAGCAAGGGCATGGTCATGAACAAGAACTGCAAATTTCATTGGGCTGGTAAGCGCATTCTCCCTTCAGGAATACAGACGATTTTTTCCCCGCTTCTTAAGGCGTTACATATTAAACTCCTCTATATCTTCCCACGGGTCGGAAAAAGACAGCAAGAGCATGCTCATGAACAAGAGCTGCAAAATGTAATTGAGCTGGTAAGCGCATTCTCGCTTTAACAAATTAGACTTTTTTGTCCCCGGTTCTTTAGACGTTAAATATTAACCTGCGCTATGTCTTCCCACGGGTCGGAAAAAGGAAAGCAAGAGCATGGTCATGAAGAAGAGCTGCAAAATTTAATTGCGCTGGTAAGCGCAATCTCGCTTTAACAAATAAGACAATTTTGTCCCCGGTTCTAAATACGTTAACTATTACCCTCCTCTATATCTTCCCACAGGTCCTAAAAGGAAAGCAAGACCGTGGTCATGAACAAGAGCTGCAAAATGTAATTGGGCTGGTAAAGGCATTCTCGCTTTAAGAAAATGGACGATTTTGGCCCCGGTTCCTAAAGCGTTACATATTAACCTGCTGTATATCTTCCCAGGGGTCGGGAAAAGACAGCAAGAATATGGTCATGAACAAGAGCTGCAAAATGTTATTGGACTGGTAAGCGCATGTTCCCTTTACGAAAATAGACAATTTTGTCCCCTGTTCTTAAAACGTTACATATTAACCTGCTATGTATCCTCCTGCGAGTCAGAAAAAGAAAGCAAGAGCATGGTCAGTAATAAGCGCTGCAAAATACAATTGGGCTGGTAAGCACATTCTCCGTTTAAGAAAATAGACGATTTTTCCCCGGTTCGTAAGGCGTTACATACTAACCTTCTCCATAACTTCCCACGGGTCGGTAAGGGAAAGCAAGGGCATGATCATGAACAAGACCTGCAAAATATAACTGGGCTCGTAAGCGTATTGTCGCTTTTAGAATATAGACGATTTTGTCCCCTTTTCCTAAAGCGTTACATATTTACCTGCTCTATATCTTCCCACGGTTCGGAAAAAGGAAAGCAAGAGCATGGTGATGAACAAGACCTGCAAAAGGTAATTGGGCTGGTAAAAGCATTCTCGCATTAAGAAAATAGACGATTTTGGCCCCGCTTCTTTGGGCGTTGCATATTAACCTGCTCTATATCTTACCACGGGTCGGAAAAAGACAGGAAGAGTATGGTCATGAATAAGAGTTGCAAAATGTCATTGGACTGGTAAACGCATATTCCCTTTAACAGCACAGAAGCCTCGGTTCTGACCATTCTTTATAAATGTATTTCCTCGAGGCAGTTGAAATCACAGCTCACGAGCTCTTGCTAGCCTACTGCGTGCGAAAACTCACACAAAGCCAGCGTATAGGAACAGCGATGCGTCACCGCCAGCAGCCCCTGCATGTCTTACTACAATTTGTACAATATATAAAAGGGCAGAAGGAGGAGCGACGCAGGCTTGATAGTTGGGGACGAGTCTGTGTGCAACCTTGTTTTCGCGTTAACTGCACAGAAGCCTCTGTTCTGACCATTATTCATAAATATATGTGCTCGAGGCAGTAGAAATCACAGCTCACGAGCTCTTGCTAGCCTACTGCGTGCAAAAAATCAAACAAAGCCAGCGTATAGGAACAGCGACGGGTCACCGCCAGCAGCCCCTGCATCTCTTACTACAATTTGTACAATATATAAAAGGGCAGAAGGAGGAGCGACGCAGGCTTGATAGTTGGGGACGAGTCTGTGTGCAACCTTGTTTTCGCGTTAACTGCACAGAAGCCTCTGTTCTGACCATTATTCATAAATATATGTGCTCGAGGCAGTAGAAATCACAGCTCACGAGCTCTTGCTAGCCTACTGCGTGCAAAAAATCAAACAAAGCCAGCGTATAGGAACAGCGATGCGTCACCGCCAGCAGCCCCTGCATCTCTTACTACAATTTGTACAATATATAAAAGGGCAGAAGGAGGAGCGACGCAGGCTTGATAGTTGGGGACGAGTCTGTGTGCAACCTTGTTTTCGCGTTAACTGCACAGAAGCCTCTGTTCTGACCATTATTCATAGATATATGTGCTCGAGGCAGTAGAAATCACAGCTCACGAGCTCTTGCTAGCCTACTGCGTGCAAAAACTCACACAAAGCCAGCGTATAGGAACAGCGATGGGTCACCGCCAGCAGCCCCTGCATCTCTTACTACAATTTGTACAATATATAAAAGGGCAGAAGGAGGAGCGACGCAGGCTTGATAGTTGGGGACGAGTCTGTGTGCAACCTTGTTTTCGCGTTAACTGCACAGAAGCCTCTGTTCTGACCATTATTCATAAATATATGTGCTCGAGGCAGTAGAAATCACAGCTCACGAGCTCTTGCTAGCCTACTGCGTGCAAAAACTCAAACAAAGCCAGCGTATAGGAACAGCGATGCGTCACCGCCAGCAGCCCCTGCATCACTTACTACAATTTGTACAATATATAAAAGGGCAGAAGGAGGAGCGACGCAGGCTTGATAGTTGGGGACGAGTCTGTGTGCAACCTTGTTTTCGCGTTAACTGCACAAAAGCCTCTGTTCTGACCATTATTCATAAATATATGTGCTCGAGGCAGTAGAAATCACAGCTCACGAGCTCTTGCTAGCCTACTGCGTGCAAAAACTCACACAAAGCCAGCGTATAGGAACAGCGATGCGTCACCGCCAGCAGCCCCTGCATCTCTTACTACAATTTGTACAATATATAAAAGGGCAGAAGGAGGAGCGACGCAGGCTTGATAGTTGGGGACGAGTCTGTGTGCAACCTTGTTTTCGCGTTAACTGCACAAAAGCCTCTGTTCTGACCATTATTCATAAATATATGTGCTCGAGGCAGTAGAAATCACAGCTCACGAGCTCTTGCTAGCCTACTGCGTGCAAAAACACACACAAAGCCAGCGTATAGGAACAGCGATGCGTCACCGCCAGCAGCCCCTGCATCTCTTACTACAATTTGTACAATATATAAAAGGGCAGAAGGAGGAGCGACGGAGGCTTGATAGTTGGGGACGAGTCTGTGTGCAACCTTGTTTTCGCGTTAACTGCACAAAAGCCTCTGTTCTGACCATTATTCATAAATATATGTGCTCGAGGCAGTAGAAATCACAGCTCACGAGCTCTTGCTAGCCTACTGCGTGCAAAAACTCAAACAAAGCCAGCGTATAGGAACAGCGATGCGTCACCGCCAGCAGCCCCTGCATCTCTTACTACAATTTGTACAATATATAAAAGGGCAGAAGGAGGAGCGACGGAGGCTTGATAGTTGGGGACGAGTCTGTGTGCAACCTTGTTTTCGCGTTAACTGCACAGAAGCCTCTGTTCTGACCATTATTCATAAATATATGTCCTCGAGGCAGTTGAAATCACAGCTCACGAGCTCTTGCTAGCCTACTGCGTGCAAAAACACACACAAAGCCAGCGTATAGGAACAGCGATGCGTCACCGCCAGCAGCCACTGCATGTCTTACTATAATTTGTACAATATTGTTACGAATGATGTTTATTTACAGGGTGAAACGGTGAAACGAGGTCCGAGAGGGAAGCTGTAGGCCAGGCCCTGCCGACGCAGAGTACCGCGAGGTCCCGCGCGCACACTCTACTTCTTCTTTGTCTGCCTCAGCCGCGCAGTGTTGCGACATTTTCCCCGGGGGCAGACGAAGCTCGCTGAGCGAGTTAAAGGGACCTGTGATGGCACTGCTTGAGTCTGGCCACGTGAACAACTTGCGTCGCCCGTGAACGCCGATTACTTGCCATCACTTTGGCGACGACATAGTTCACATCGCTCAAGCGGTTGAGTACAACGAATGGTCCGGTGTAAGTGGTGAGAAACTTGCGGTACAATCCCTTTTTGCGAACAGGTGTCCACAACCAAACATAATCACCGGGAGTAAAACTGACGGGGATATGCCGCGCATCATAGCGAATCTTGCTGTTGCCTTGTGAGGACAACGTTCGAAGATGCGCCAGTCGACGTGCTTCCTCAGCACGACACAGAGTTTGGGCGATGGAAGGATTTTCTTGGCACGATAAAGGTAGAATAGTGTCCAGAAAGCTCTGGGGTGCGCGTGCGTACAGCAAAAAGAACGGCGCATATCCAGTAACTTCGTGCTTGGCACTATTGTACGCATACGTTACAAAAGGTAAGACGGCGTCCCAATTCTCGTGGTCAGCAGCGACATACATTGGTAACATGTTGGTAAGGGTTCGATTCGTCCGCTCCGTGAGGCCATTGGTTTGCGGGTGGTAAGGAGTGGCATGACGATATGCAGAACCACAAAGCCGCAAAAGTTCTTCAACGACGTCGGCGGTGAATTGCCGTCCACGGTCACTGATGACAACACGGGGAGCGCCGTGACGGAGTATGACGTGTGCAACAAAAATGAAGAGACATCTGCTGCAGTGGCAGATGGAAGTGCCGCCGTTTCCGTGTAGCGAGTAAGATAATCTACGCATAATATAATCCAGCGGTAGCCAGCTGACGTCTTTGGGAGCGGGCCAAGCAAGTCGATGCCCACTTTTTCAAAGGGTAACGTCGGTGGCTTAACTGGTTGTAAATAGCCTGCTGGGGCCGTCGTCGTTTGCTTGTGGCGCTGGCAAACAGTACAGCTGGCGACATACTGTTTCGTTGTTTTCCACAGCTTGGGCCAGAAAAATCTCTGTCTAAGTCGGTGTAGTGTGCATGTAAAGCCAAGGTGCCCGGACGTGATATAGTCATGCATAGAACGAAGGACAGCAGGGCGCAGGTTTTCGGGCACAACTAGAAGCAATGGGGGACCATCGGCCGAGTAATTTTTTTTGTACAGCAAACGATTACGGAAAGTAAACGGTGTTGTGCCTGCTGGCTCACGTGCAGCTGCCCATAGGGATTTCAAGGTAGGGTCGCAACGTTGCTCGCTCTCGAAGGTACGCAGGTCTGGAAAGTCGGAAGAGATGGAAACTAGGTAGTCGTCGAAGTCATCATCCTCAGCTTTAGTGTGCGGCGAAGGGAGACGGAATAGGCAATCAGCATCCGTGTGACAGCGTCCGCTCTTGTTGTTAACGGAAAAGCTGTACTCTTGAAGGCGCAAAGCCCAGCGGGTCAACCGGCCAGACGGGTCACGCAGCCCAACCAGCCAACAGAGTGAATGATGGTCAGTCACTATCGTGAATGCGCGGCCATGTAGATAGGGACGGAACTTCTGAATGGCGAAGACGACTGCTAGGCACTCGAGTTCAGTAACGGTGTAGTTTGTCTCCGCTTTTGTAAATGTCCGACTAGCGTAGGCAATGACATGCTCACGGCCATCGCAGAGTTGAACAAGCACAGCGCCAACACCCGCTCCGCTGGCGTCATTGTGCAGCTCAGTTGACGCCTCCGGATCAAAATGCCGCAGTACCGGTCCAGAAGTCAACAAAAATTTCAGCTGTTGAAACGCCGACTCGCAGTCAGCAGTCCACAAGTATGGGGTGTCTTTGTGAAGGAGAGACGTGAGGGGAGAGGCAAGCTGTGCGAAATTCTGGATAAAGTGTCGAAAATATGAACAAATGCCCAAAAAGCTAGGCAGATCTTTCACCGTTTGTGGCTGTTGGAAGTCGCGAACCGCTGCTATCTTTTCAGGGTCTGGTCGTATGCCGTCTTTGTCGACCAGAAAGCCTAGTACGAGGGCTTGACGCTCACCGAAATGACATTTCTTCGATTTTAGAATAAGGCCAGCTTGCTGGATACAGTCAAGAACGATCGACAGGCGCTGATTGTGCTCGTGAAATGTCCGGCCGTAGATAATGACGTCGTCTAAATAGCACATGCAAATTTCCCATTTGAGTCCGCGGAGCACGGTATCCATAAATCGCTCGAATGTCGCTGGAACGTTGCATAGGCCAAAGGGCATAACGTTGAATTCAAAGAGACCATCAGGTGTATCGAAGGCTGTCTTCTCCTTGTCTGAGGGGTACATGGGAATTTGCCAATATCCTGACCGCACACAACAGAACAGAAATACGACGCGGAGTGGAGGCAGTCGACGGCGCCATCTATTCGTGGTAGGGGGTGCACGTCTTTCTTTGTGACGGTGTTTAGGCGGCGATAGTCCACACAGAATCTCCATGAGTTGTCTTTTTTCTTGACTAGGATCACAAGAGCAGCCCAAGGGCTAGATGATTCCTGGATCACTTCTTTCTGTAACATTTCTTCGACCAGCTCGGCGATGACTTTTCTCTCTGAAGGTGAAACGCGGTAGGGCTTCTGACGAATTGGTGTTGCTTGCCCTGTATAGATGCGGTGTTGCATACGAGACGCCGGTGGCGTATGGGACGCTCGTTGGCCTTGAGCAAAATCGAACACTGTGGCGTAGCGAGCGAGCACAGCTTCCAGCAGACACTGCTCACTAGAAGACAGCGACTTGTCAATCATGCGCTTAAAGTCAGCAGAATTATCATAGTTGGAGTCGGGGTTAGATTTTTTTTCGGCAGTTGACATTTCGACCGTTCCGACGCTGACAATGGCTTGTTCATCAAAACTTGCCAGTTTAAGTCCTAGCGGCAATGTTATAGATTGGGTTGAAACGTTCACTGTACACAAACGAGTACAACCATCAGTGGTGACCACGAGGGAGCGAGGGACTATCGCATTTTTCTTGAGCGCATTGTTATAATCGGGCTCGGCTAAACCACAACAAGAACCTGTACGAGGGCGAGAATTAGTGACAGGTACAAACGTTACAGTCTTAGGGGGCAAACACACATCTTGTGACAGGGTGAGAACGTCGGCGGCATCACTGGTGCTATCTGTCATTGAAGATAGCGCGTCGCGGTGAAGAGAAATCGCGCCACTTCCACAATCCAAAGTTGCCCCCCACTCACGCAAGAAATCAATTCCTAAAATAATGTCATGCGTTGTACGTGCAAGCACAGTAAATTCACTTCTAAATGGCTGCTCCCCTATCGTAACTGAACCAGAACAGACCCCAAGTGGGCGTAACATTTCCCCGCCAACTCCACGAAAGGTAGCGTTCCGATCCCAAGAAAACATAACTTTTTGTCCGAGACGATTTTTGAAGGACAGGCTCATAACAGAAACTGCCGCCCCAGTGTCAACTAAAGCAAAAGCACTCACATTGTCAACTAAAACGCACACTTTGTTTTTAAACAATTTTACACAAGAGGGTCTTGATGAAGATGAACATATTGCGGCCTCACCCCCGTCGGTCGCACCAGCTAGTTTCCCAGCGGCGGCGGTGATAACGAGCGACGACGAGGTGATGGAGAGCGTCGCTGTCGTGTCGGTGGTGGTGTCAGGTTGCGATCGGAAACGGGGGAGTCACTGCGGTTTGCGCGTCCCTGCTGCAGCCGCTGGAAGGAACTGGGATATGGCTAGGGCTCGTCAGCGGGCACGCGGGGCGTGTAGGAATTAAACCGTGGAGCACGCTGCTGGCGGCGGTGGCAATACCTAGCAATGTGTCCAGCCACACCGCAGCTGTAGCAAGTGCGGGAGTCGCGGCTTGTTGCGGGTGACACCGGTGACATGGGTGTCATGGGTAGAAACGTACTCTCAGGCTGGTTGTAGGAGGGAATGCCCGCGGAACAAATCGTTGTGATGCATCTTGTCGGCGTCCCAGACTTGTCGGTTGCGGTGGCAAGTTGCTGCTCTCCGTACGATCAGCATAGGTCCTGCGAGGTTCTCGGAAACTCTGAGGTGCCCTGGTGGACGGTGGCACACGAGAACGATGATGAAATGCACACTGATGGCACACATGAGCGTCGTCAACAACTTTAAGGCGTTCAAGCTCTTCTTTAACCACTTGCCGAATCACTGAGGAGATGTCGTCGTGCGTTTGGACGGACACACTTGCAATAGTAGTAACATTGTCCAATCGTCCAAACTTTGGCCCAATCCTTCTCATTTTCAGCGCTTCAAACACCCGGCAGTGTTTCTTCAGATCAGACGGAGTACTAAGATCGTCCTTCGTTATAAGAAAATTATAAACATCTTCAGCGATTCCTTTAAGCAGATGTCCTACTTTGTCTTCGTCTGTCGTGGTCGCGCTAACGATTGCGCATAATTTCAGAACAGCCTCTATGTACGTTGTACACGTTTCGCCAGGTAATTGAGCTCGTCGGGAAAGCGTCTGCTCAGCCTTCTTTTTCTTAGAGATTGGGTCCCCGAAGCACTTGGTGAATTCTTCTACAAAATTATCCCAGCTTGTTAGAACGCTCTCGTGGTTCTCAAACCAGAGGAGCGCGGTTCCAGCGAGAAGAAAAACCACGTTATCGAGCTGCTTCGTAGTGTTCCAGTGGTTGTGGCGATTCACTCTGTTGTAGTGTTTAAGCCAGTCGTCGACGTCTTCGTTGGCCTTCCCCGAAAAGGTGGGTGGCTCTCGCAGCGGTGTCCAGTAGCCAGCCTGACCTGCGTGATTGCTGTCTGGTCCGCCGCAGGTGGGGTCGTCATTGCCTTCTCCGGACTCGACCATGTCCGCTGCTTGTGGTCGTAAACCAGCCAAGCGCCTACTCCGTCGGACAGTTGGTAGAGCTGGGTCGTCCAGGATCGTCCAAGATTTACCCCGCACCTCCACCAAAGATGTTACGAATGATGTTTATTTACAGGGTGAAACGGTGAAACGAGGTCCGAGAGGGAAGCTACAGCCAGGCCCAGCCCGCGCAGAGTACCGCGAGGTCCCGCGCGCACACTCTACTTCGTCTTTCTCTGCCTCAGCCGCAGCCGCGCAGTGCTGCGACAATATGTAAAAGGGCAGAAGGAGCAGCGAAATAGGCTCGAAAGTTGGGTGGAGTGTGTGTGCAACTTTTTATTCGCGTTAACTGCACAGAAGGCTGGGTTCTGAGCATTCTTCATAAATATATATCCTCGAGGCAGCGGAAACCATAGCTAAAGAGCTCCTGCTAGCCTACTGCGTGCAAAAACTCACACAAAGACAGCGCATAGCAACAGCTACGCATTGCCGCCAGCAGCCCCTGCATCTCTTACTACAATTTGTACAATATATAAGGGCAGAAGGAGCAGAGACGTAGGCTCGAAAGTTGGGTGGAGTGTGTGTGCAACCTTTTATTCGCGTTAACTGCACAGAAGCCTGGGTTCTGACCATTCTTCATAAATATATATCCTCGAGGCAGTAGAAACCATAGCTCAAGAGCTCCTGCTAGCCTACTGCGTGCAAATACACAAAGTCAGCGTATAGCAACAGCGACGAGTAGCCGCCACCAGCCAACACATCTATAAGTACTGTTTATACAGTACATAGAGTTTCTCACTACAATACCTAGAGGGAAATCTGGCGCTACTGCGCTGTGGTATGCATGGGAATGCCGGTATATTGTGACTTCGGATTGGCATCATTCTCGTAGAGACAGGACACCTTGAAGACGCACTTGGGAAGTACCGTTCCGCATGATACACTGATTATTTTTCTACTAAAGCAGCACGTAAAAAGCTGTTTTAGCTTTATTATTGCGCGAAAACATGTTTTGTTTAACTATGAGAACTTGTTATTGTGTGTACGACTACATGTTACGTAAGAAGTATCAGCGGGCCGCTAAAGTTGGAGGACAGACGACAAGGTTCGCGCTAGCTTTGAAACAGTTGGTCGTCTGTTGTTGCTTTTCTTCGCTTGGTCATGCGTTGTGTGTGAGTAAAGATGTAATATGCGTGAATGGAAACATTTTATGAAGATTTTACTTTGAAAACGCGTTATTTGCGTAGCCATATCCACGTTTTAGACGAAGTTCTTTACAACACCAGCCAACACGAGCCTTGCAGCCACATATACCATCATTCCCAAGACGGCGCGGTGCCCCCTTAGGAAACTCCCATAGACGTTGGCGCCAGATTACCCTCTAGGGGTTATAGTGAGAAACTCTATGATACAATACATAAAAGGGCAGAAGGAGCAGCGACGTAGACCTTGAAAGTGTGGGAAGAGAGTGTGTGCAACCTTGTTCTGGCGTTTACTGCACAGAAGCCTCGGTTCTGACCATTCTTCATAAATGTATGTCCTCGAGGCAGTAAAAATCACAGCTCACGAGCACTTGCTAGCCTTCTGCCTGCAAAAACTCACTCAAAGCCAGCGTATAGCAACAGCAACGCGTCGCCGCCAGCAGCCCCTGTATGTCTTACTCCAATTTGTACAATAAATAAAAGGGCAGAAGGAGCAGCAACGTAGGCTTGAAAGTTGGGGACGAGTCTTTGTGCATCCTTGTTTTCGCGTTAACTGCACAGATGCCTAGGTTCTGACCATTCTTCATAAATATATGTCCTCGAGGCAGTAGAAATCACAGCTCACGAGCTCTTCTTATCCTACTGCGTGTAAAAACTTACACAAAGCCAGCGTATAGCAACAGCGACGCGTCACCGCCAGCAGCCCCTGCATGTCTTACTACAATTTCTACAATATATAAAAGGGCAGAAGGAGCAGCGACGTAGGCTTGAAAGATGGGGACGAGTCTCTTTGCAACCTTGTTTTCACGTTAACTGCACAGAAGCCTCGGTTCTGACCATTTTTCATAGATGTATGTCCTCGAGGCAGTAGAAATCACAGCTCACGAGCACTTGCTAGCCTACTGCGTGCAAAAAACTCACTCAAAGCCAGCGTATAGCAACAGTGACGCGTCACCGTCAGCAGCCCCTGAATGTCTTACTACAATTTGTACAATATATAAAAGGGCAGAAGGAGCAGCGACGTAGGCTTGAAAGTTGGGGACGAGTCTGTGTGCAACCTTGTTTTCGCGTTAACTGCACAGAAGCCTCGGTTCTGACCATTCCTTATAAATGTATGTCCTCGAGGCAGTTCAAATCACAGCTCACGAGCACTTGCTAGCCTACTGCGTGCAAAAACTCACTCAAAGCCAGCGTATAGCAACAGCGACGCGTCACCGCCAGCAGCCCCTGCATGTCTTACTACAATTTGTACGATATCTAAAATGGCAGAAGGAGCAGCGACGTAGGCTTGAAAGCTGGGGACGAGTCTGTGTGCAACCTTGTTTTCGCGTTAACTGCACAGAAGCCTCGGTTCTGACCATTTTTCATAGATGTATGTCCTCGAGGCAGTAGAAATCACAGCTCACGAGCACTTGCTAGCCTACTGCGTGCAAAAACTCACACAAAGCCAGCGTATAGCAACAGCGACGCGTCACCGCCAGCAGCCCCTGCATCTCTAACTACAATTTCTACGATATCTAAAAGGGCAGAAGGAGCAGCGACGTAGGCATGAAAGTTGGGGACGAGTTTGTGTGCAACCTTGTTTTCGCGTTAACTGCACAGAAGCCTTGGTTCTGACCATTCTTTATGAATGTATTTCCTCGAGGCTGTTGAAATCACAGCTCACGAGCTCTTGCTAGCCTACTGCGTGCAAAAACTCACACAAAGCCAGCATATAGCAACAGCGACGCGTCACCGCCAGCAGCCCCTGCATCTCAAACTACAATTTGTACGATGTCTAAAAGGGCAGAAGGAGCAGCGACCTCGGCTTGAATCTTGGGGACGAGTCTGTGTGCAACCTTGTTTTCGCGTTAACTGCACAGAAGCCTCGGTTCTGACCATTCTTCATAAATATTTGTCCTCGAGGCAGTGGAAATCACAGCTCACGAGCACTTGCTAGCCTACTGCGTGCAAAAACTCACACAAAGCCAGCGTATAGCAACAGCGACGCGTCACCGTCAGCAGTCCCTGCATGTCTTACTCCAATTTGTACAATATATAAAAGGGCAGAAGGAGCAGTGACCTAGGCTTGAATCTTGGGGACGAGTCTGTGTGCAACCTTGTTTTCGCGTTAAGTGCACAGAAGCCTCGGTTCTGACCATTCTTCATAAATATTTGTCCTCGAGGCAGTGGAAATCACAGCTCACGACCACTTGCTAGCCTACTGCGTGCAAAAAACTCACTCAAAGCCCGCGTATAGCAACAGCGACGCGTCACCGCCAGCAGCCCCTGAATGTCTTACTACAATTTCTACAATATATAAAAGGGCAGAAGGAGCAGCGACGTAGGCTTGAAAGATGGAGACGAGTCTCTTTGCAACCTTGTTCTCGCGTTAACTGTACAGAAGCCTCGGTTCTGACCATTTTTCATAGACGTATGTCCTCGAGGCAGTAGAAATCACAGCTCACGAGCACTTGCTAGCCTACTGCGTGCAAGAACTCACTCAAAGCCAGCGTATAGCAACAGCAACGCGTCGCCGCCAGCAGCCCCTGCATGTCTTACTGCAATTTGTACAATATATAAAAGGGCAGACGGAGCAGCGATGTAGGCTTGAATGTTGGGGACGAGTCTGTGTGCAACCTTGTTTTCGCGTTAACTGCACAGAAGCCTCGGTTCTGACCATTCTTCATAAATATTTGTCCTCGAGGCAGTTGAAATCACAGCTCACGAGCTCTTGCTAGCCTACTGCGTGCAAAAACTCACTCAAAGCCAGCCTATAGCAACAGCGACGCGTCGCCGTCAGCAGCCCCTGCATGTCTTACTACAATTTCTACAATATGTAAAAGGGCCGAAGGAGCAGCGACGTAGGCTTGAATGTTGGGAACGAGTCTGTGTGCAACCTTGTTTTCGCGTTAACTGTACAGAAGCCTCGGTTCTGACCATTCTTTATAAATGTATGTCCTCGAGGCAGTTGAAATCACAGTTCACGAGCTCTTGCTAGCCTACTGCGTGCAAAAACTCCCACAAAGCCAGCGTATAGCAACAGCGACGCGTCACCGCCAGCAATCCCTGCATGTCTTACTCGAATTTGTACAATATATAAAAGGGCAGAAGGAGCAGTGACGTAGGCTTGAATGTTGGGGACGAGTCTGTGTGCAACCTTGTTTCCGCGTTAACTGCACAGAAGCCTCGGTTCTGACCATTCTTCATAAATATTTGTCCTCGAGGCAGTTGAAATCACAGCTCACGAGGTCTTGCTAGCCTACTGCGTGCAAAAATTCACACAAAGCCAGCGTATAGCAACAGCGACGCGTCACCGCCAGCAGTCCCTGCATGTCTTACTCCAATTTGTACAATAAATAAAAGGGCAGAAGGAGCAGCGACGTAGGCTTGAATGTTGGGGACGAGTCTGTGTGCAACCTTGTTTCCGCGTTAACTGCACAGAAGCCTCGGTTCTGACCATTCCTTATAAATGTATGTCCTCGAGGCAGTACAAATCATAGCTCACGAGCTCTTGCTAGCCTACTGCGTGCAAAAACTCACACAAAGCCAGCGTATAGCAACAGCGACGCGTCACCGCCAGCAGTCCCTGCATGTCTTACTCCAATTTGTACAATAAATAAAAGGGCAGAAGGAGCAGCAACGTAGGCTTGAATGTTGGGGACGAGTCTGTGTGCAACCTTGTTTCCACGTTAACTGCACAGAAGCCTCGGTTCTGACCATTCCTTATAAATGTATGTCCTCGAGGCAGTTCAAATCACAGCTCACGAGCTCTTGCTAGCCTACTGCGTGCAAAAACTCACACAAAGCCACCGTATAGCAACAGCGACGCGTCACCGTCAGCAGCCCCTGAATGTCTTACTACAATTTGTTCAATATATAAAAGGGCAGAAGGAGCAGCGACCTAGGCTTGAATCTTGTGGACGAGTCTGTGTGCAACCTTGTTTTCGCGTTAACTGCACAGAAGCCTTCGTTCTGACCATTCTTTATAAATGTATTTCCTCGAGGCAGTTGAAATCACAGCTCACGAGCTCTTGCTAGCCTACTGCGTGCAAAAACTCACACAAAGCCAGCGTATAGCAACAGCGACGCGTCACCGCCAGCAGCCCCTGCATGCCTTACTCCAATTTGTACAATATATTAAAGGGCAGAAGGAGCAGCGACCTAGGCTTGAATCTTGGGACGAGTCTGTGTGCAACCTTGTTTTCGCGTTAACTGCACAGAAGCCTCGGTTCTGACCATTCTTCATAAATATTTGTCCTCGAGGCAGTGGAAATCACAGCTCACGAGCTCTTGCTAGCCTACTGCGTGCAAAAACTCACTCAAAGCCAGCGTATAGCAACAGCGACGCGTCACCGCCAGCAGCCCCTGAATGTCTTACTACAATATCTACAATATATAAAAGGGCAGAAGGAGCAGCGACGTAGGCTTGAAAGATGGAGACGAGTCTCTTTGCAACCTTGTTTTCGCGTTAACTGTACAGAAGCCTCGGTTCTGACCATTTTTCATAGACGTATGTCCTCGAGACAGTAGAAATCACAGCTCACGAGCTCTTGCTAGCCTACTGCGTGCAAAAACTCACTCAAAGCCAGCGTATAGCAACAGCGACGCGTCGCCGCCAGCAGCCCCTGCATGTCTTACTACAATTTCTACAATATGTAAAAGGGCAGAAGGAGCAGCGACGTAGGCTTGAATGTTGGGAACGAGTCTGTGTGCAACCTTGTTTTCGCGGTAACTGTACAGAAGCCTCGGTTCTGACCATTCCTTATAAATGTATGTCCTCGAGGCAGTTGAAATCACAGCTCACGAGCTCTTGCTAGCCTACTGCGTGCAAAAACTCACTCAAAGCCAGCGTATAGCAACAGCGACGCGTCGCCGCCAGCAGCCCCTGCATGTCTTACTACAATTTCTACAATATGTAAAAGGGCAGAAGGAGCAGTGACGTAGGCTTGAATGTTGGGGACGAGTCTGTGTGCAACCTTGTTTCCGCGTTAACTGCACAGAAGCCTCGGTTCTGACCATTCTTCATAAATATTTGTCCTCGAGGCAGTTGAAATCACAGCTCACGAGCTCTTGCTAGCCTACTGCGTGCAAAAATTCACACAAAGCCAGCGTATAGCAACAGCGACGCGTCCCCGCCAGCAGTCCCTGCATGTCTTACTCCAATTTGTACAATAAATAAAAGGGCAGAAGGAGCAGCGACGTAGGCTTGAATGTTGGGGACGAGTCTGTGTGCAACCTTGTTTCCGCGTTAACTGCACAGAAGCCTCGGTTCTGACCATTCCTTATAAATGTATGTCCTCGAGGCAGTACAAATCATAGCTCACGAGCTCTTGCTAGCCTACTGCGTGCAAAAACTCACACAAAGCCAGCGTATAGCAACAGCGACGCGTCACCGCCAGCAGTCCCTGCATGTCTTACTCCAATTTGTACAATAAATAAAAGGGCAGAAGGAGCAGCAACGTAGGCTTGAATGTTGGGGACGAGTCTGTGTGCAACCTTGTTTCCGCGTTAACTGCACAGAAACCTCGGTTCTGACCATTCCTTATAAATGTATGTCCTCGAGGCAGTTCAAATCACAGCTCACGAGCTCTTGCTAGCCTACTGCGTGCAAAAACTCACACAAAGCCAGCGTATAGCAACAGCGACGCGTCACCGCCAGCAGTCCCTGCATGTCTTACTCCAATTTGTACAATAAATAAAAGGGCAGAAGGAGCAGCGACGTAGGCTTGAATGTTGGGGACGAGTCTGTGCGCAACCTTGTTTTCGCGTTAACTGCACAGAAGCCTCGGTTCTCTCCATTCTTTATAAATGTATGTCCTCGAGGCAGTAGAAAGCACAGCTCACGGGCACTTGCTAGCCTACTGCTTGCAAAAACTCACTCAAAGCCAGCGTATAGCAACAGCGACGCGTCACCGTCAGCAGCCCCTGAATGTCTTACTACAATTTGTTCAATATATAAAAGGGCAGAAGGAGCAGCGACGTAAGCTTCAAAGTTGGGGACGAGTCTGTGTGCAACCTTGTTTTCGCGTTAACTGCACAGAAGCCTTAGTTCTGACCATTCTTCATAAATAAAGTACCTCGACGCAGTTGAAATCACAGCTCACGAGCTCTTGCTAGCCTTCTGCGTGCAAAAACTCACACAAAGCCAGCGTATAGCAACAGCGACGCGTCACCGCCAGCAGCCCCTGCATCTCAAACTACAATTTGTACGATGTCTAAAAGGGCAGAAGGAGCAGCGACCTCGGCTTGAATCTTGGGGACGAGTCTGTGTGCAACCTTGTTTTCGCGTTAACTGCACAGAAGCCTCGGTTCTGACCATTCTTCATAAATATTTGTCCTCGAGGCAGTGGAAATCACAGCTCACGAGCACTTGCTAGCCTACTGCGTGCAAAAACTCACTCAAAGCCAGCGTATAGCAACAGCGACGCGTCACCGCCAGCAGCCCCTGAATGTCTTACTACAATTTCTACAATATATAAAAGGGCAGAAGGAGCAGCGACGTAGGCTTGAAAGATGGGGACGAGTCTCTTTGCAAACTTGTTTTCGCGTTAACTGTACAGAAGCCTCGGTTCTGACCATTTTTCATAGACGTATGTCCTCGAGGCAGTAGAAATCACAGCTCACGAGCACTTGCTAGCCTACTGCGTGCAAAAACTCACTCAAAGCCAGCGTATAGCAACCGTGACGCGTCACCGTCAGCAGCCCCTGAATGTCTTACTACAATTTGTACAATATATAAAAGGGCAGAAGGAGCAGCGACGTAAGCTTGAACTTGGGGACGAGTCTGTGTGCAACCTTGTTTTCGCGTTAACTGCACAGAAGCCTCAGTTCTGACCATTCTTCAAAAATATTTGTCCTCGAGGCAGTTGAAATCACAGCTCACGAGCTCTTGCTGGCCTACTGCGTGCAAAAACTCACACAAAGCCAGCGTATAGCAACAGCGACGCGTCACCGCCAGCAGCCCCTGCATCTCAAACTACAATTTGTACGATGTTTTAAAGGGCAGAAGTAGCAGCGACGTAGGCTTGAAAGTTTGGGACGAGTCTGTATGCAACGTTGTTTTCGCGTTAACTGCACAGAAGCCTCGGTTCTGACCATTCTTTATAAATGTATGTCCTCGAGGCAGTAGAAAACACAGCTCACGGGCACTTGCTAGCCTACTGCGTGCAAAAACTCACTCAAAGCCAGCGTATAGCAACAGTGACGCGTCACCGTCAGCAGTCCCTGCATGTCTTACTCCAATTTGTACAATATATAAAAGGGCAGAAGGAGCAGCGACCTAGGCTTGAATCTTGGGACGAGTCTGTGTGCAACCTTGTTTTCGCGTTAACTGCACAGAAGCCTCGGTTCTGACCATTCTTCATAAATATTTGTCCTCGAGGCAGTGGAAATCACAGCTCACGAGCACTTGCTAGCCTACTGCGTGCAAAAACTCACTCAAAGCCAGCGTATAGCAACAGCGACGCGTCACCGCCAGCAGCCCCTGAATGTCTTACTACAATTTCTACAATATATAAAAGGGCAGAAGGAGCAGCGACGTAGGCTGGAAAGATGGAGACGAGTCTCTTTGCAACCTTGTTTTCGCGTTAACTGTACAGAAGCCTCGGTTCTGACCATTTTTCATAGACGTATGTCCTCGAGGCAGTAGAAATCACAGCTCACGAGCTATTGCTAGCCTACTGCGTGCAAAAACTCACTCAAAGCCAGCGTATAGCAACAGCGACGCGTCACCGCCAGCAATCCCTGCATGTCTTACTCCAATTTGTACAATATATAAAAGGGCAGAAGGAGCAGTGACGTAGGCTTGAATGTTGGGGACGAGTCTGTGTGCAACCTTGTTTCCGCGTTAACTGCACAGAAGCCTCGGTTCTGACCATTCTTCATAAATATTTGTCCTCGAGGCAGTTGAAATCACAGCTCACGAGCTCTTGCTAGCCTACTGCGTGCAAAAATTCACACAAAGCCAGCGTATAGCAGCAGCGACGCGTCACCGCCAGTAGTCCCTGCATGTCTTACTCCAATTTGTACAATAAATAAAAGGGCAGAAGGAGCAGCGACGTAGGCTTGAATGTTGGGGACGAGTCTGTGTGCAACCTTGTTTCCGCGTTAACAGCACAGAAGCCTCGGTTCTGACCATTCCTTATAAATGTATGTCCTCGAGGCAGTACAAATCATAGCTCACGAGCTCTTGCTAGCCTACTGCGTGCAAAAACTCACACAAAGCCAGCGTATAGCAACAGCGACGCGTCACCGCCAGCAGCCCCTGCATGTCTTACTACAATTTCTACAATATATAATAGGGCAGAAGGAGCAGCGACGTAGGCTTGAAAGATGGGGACGAGCCTCTTTGCAACCTTGTTTTCACGTTAACTGCACAGAAGCCTCGGTTCTGACCATTTTTCATAGATGTATGTCCTCGAGCCAGTAGAAATCACAGCTCACGAGCACTTGCTAGCCTACTGCGTGCAAAAACTCACACAAAGCCAGGGTATAGCAACAGCGACGCGTCACCGCCAGCAGCCCCTGCATCTCTAACTACAATTTGTACGATATCTAAAAGGCCAGAAGGAGCAGCGACGTAGGCTTGAAAGTTGGGGACGAGTCTGTGTGCAACCTTGTTTTCGCGTTAACTGCAGAGAAGCCTCGGTTCTGACCATTCCTTATAAATGTATGTCCTCGAGGCAGTTCAAATCACAGCTCACGAGCACTTGCTAGCCTACTGCGTGCAAAAACTCACTCAAAGCCAGCGTATAGCAACAGTGACGCGTCACCGTCAGCAGCCCCTGAATGTCTTACTACAATTTCTTCAATATATAAAAGGGCAGAAGGAGCAGCGACGTAAGCTTCAAAGTTGGGGACGAGTCTGTGTGCAACCTTGTTTTCGCGTTAGCTGCACAGAAGCCTTAGTTCTGACCATTCTTCATAAATATTTGTCCTCGAGGCAGTTCAAATCACAGCTCACGAGCACTTGCTAGCCTACTGCGTGCAAAAACTCACTCAAAGCCAGCGTATAGCAACAGCGACGCGTCACCGCCAGCAGCCCCTGCATGTCTTACTACAATTTCTACAATATATAAAAGGGCAGAAGGAGCAGCGACGTAGACTTGAAAGATGGGGACGAGTCTTTTTGCAACCTTGTTTTCGCGTTAACTGCACAGAAGCCTCTGTTCTGACCATTATTCGTAAATATATGTGCTCGAGGCAGTAGAAATCACAGCTCACGAGCTCTTGCTAGCCTACTGCGTGCAAAAACTCACACAAAGCCAGCGTATATGAACAGCGATGCGTCACCGCCAGCAGCCCCTGCATCTCTTACTACGATTTGTACAATATATAAAAGGGCAGAAGGAGGAGCGACGCAGGCTTGATAGTTGGGGACGAGTCTGTGTGCAACCTTCTTTTCGCGTTAACTGCACAGAAGCCTCTGTTCTGACCATTATTCATAAATATATGTGCTCGAGGCAGTAGAAATCACAGCTCACGAGCTCTTGCTAGCCTACTGCGTGCAAAAACTCACACAAAGCCAGCGTATAGGAACAGCGATGCGTCACCACCAGCAGCCCCTGCATCTCTTACTACAATTTGTACAATATATAAAAGGGCAGAAGGAGGAGCGACGCAGGCCTGAAAGTTGGGGACGAGTCTGTGTGCAACCTTGTTTTCGCGTTAACTGCACAGAAGCCTCTGTTCTGACCATTATTCATAAATATATGTGCTCGAGGCAGTAGAAATCACAGCTCACGAGCTCTTGCTAGCCTACTGCGTGCAAAAACTCACACAAAGCCAGCGTATAGGAACAGCGATGCGTCACCGCCAGCAGCCCCTGCATCTCTTACTACAATTTGTACAATATATAAAAGGGCAGAAGGAGGAGCGACGCAGGCCTGAAAGTTGGGGACGAGTCTGTGTGCAACCTTGTTTTCGCGTTAACTGCACAGAAGCCTCTGTTCTGACCATTATTCATAAATATATGTGCTCGAGGCAGTAGAAATCACAGCTCACGAGCTCTTGCTAGCCTACTGGGTGCAAAAACTCACACAAAGCCTGCGTATAGGAACAGCGATGCGTCACCACCAGCAGCCCCTGCATCTCTTACTACAATTTGTACAATATATAAAAGGGCAGAAGGAGGAGCGACGCAGGCTTGAAAGATGGGGACGAGTCTTTTTGCAACCTTGTTTTCGCGTTAACTGCACAGAAGCCTCTGTTCTGACCATTATTCATAAATATATGTCCTCGAGGCAGTTGAAATCACAGCTCACGAGCTCTTGCTAGCCTACTGCGTGCAAAAACAAACACAAAGCCAGCGTATAGGAACAGCGATGCGTCACCGCCAGCAGCCCCTGCATCTCTTACTACGATTTGTACAATATATAAAAGGGCAGAAGGAGGAGCGACGCAGGCTTGATAGTTGGGGACGAGTCTGTGTGCAACCTTGTTTTCGCGTTAACTGCACAGAAGCCTCTGTTCTGACCATTATTCATAAATATATGTGCTCGAGGCAGTAGAAATCACAGCTCACGAGCTCTTGCTAGCCTACTGGGTGCAAAAACTCACACAAAGCCTGCGTATAGGAACAGCGATGCGTCACCACCAGCAGCCCCTGCATCTCTTACTACAATTCGAACAATATATAAAAGGGCAGAAGGAGGAGCGACGCAGGCTTGAAAGTTGGGGACGAGTCTGTGTGCAACCTTGTTTTCGCGTTAACTGCACAGAAGCCTCTGTTCTGACCATTATTCATAAATATATGTCCTCGAGGCAGTTGAAATCACAGCTCACGAGCTCTTGCTAGCCTACTGCGTGCAAAAACACACACAAAGCCAGCGTATAGGAACAGCGATGCGTCACCGCCAGCAGCCACTGCATGTCTTACTATAATTTGTACAATATTGTTACGAATGATGTTTATTTACAGGGTGAAACGGTGAAACGAGGTCCGAGAGGGAAGCTGTAGGCCAGGCCCTGCCGACGCAGAGTACCGCGAGGTCCCGCGCGCACACTCTACTTCTTCTTTGTCTGCCTCAGCCGCGCAGTGTTGCGACATTTTCCCCGGGGGCAGACGAAGCTCGCTGAGCGAGTTAAAGGGACCTGTGATGGCACTGCTTGAGTCTGGCCACGTGAACAACTTGCGTCGCCCGTGAACGCCGATTACTTGCCATCACTTTGGCGACGACATAGTTCACATCGCTCAAGCGGTTGAGTACAACGAATGGTCCGGTGTAAGTGGTGAGAAACTTGCGGTACAATCCCTTTTTGCGAACAGGTGTCCACAACCAAACATAATCACCGGGAGTAAAACTGACGGGGATATGCCGCGCATCATAGCGAATCTTGCTGTTGCCTTGTGAGGACAACGTCCTAAGATGCGCCAGTTGACGTGCTTCCTCAGCACGACACAGAGTTTGGGCGATGGAAGGATTTTCTTGGCACGATAAAGGTCGAATAGTGTCCAGAAAGCTCTGGGGTGCGCGTGCGTACAGCAAAAAGAACGGCGCATATCCAGTAACTTCGTGCTTGGCACTATTGTACGCGTATGTTACAAAAGGTAAGACGGCGTCCCAATTCTTGTGGTCAGCAGCGACATACATTGGTAACATGTTGGTAAGGGTTCGATTCGTCCGCTCCGTGAGGCCATTGGTTTGCGGGTGGTAAGGAGTGGCATGACGATATGCAGAACCACAAAGCCGCAAAAGTTCTTCAACGACGTCGGCGGTGAATTGCCGTCCACGGTCACTGATGACAACACGGGGAGCGCCGTGACGGAGTATGACGTGTGCAACAAAAATGAAGAGACATCTGCTGCAGTGGCAGATGGAAGTGCCGCCGTTTCCGTGTAGCGAGTAAGATAATCTACGCATAATATAATCCAGCGGTAGCCAGCTGACGTCTTTGGGAGCGGGCCAAGCAAGTCGATGCCCACTTTTTCAAAGGGTAACGTCGGTGGCTTAACTGGTTGTAAATAGCCTGCTGGGGCCGTCGTCGTTTGCTTGTGGCGCTGGCAAACAGTACAGCTGGCGACATACTGTTTCGTTGTTTTCCACAGCTTGGGCCAGAAAAATCTCTGTCTAAGTCGGTGTAGTGTGCATGTAAAGCCAAGGTGCCCGGACGTGATATAGTCATGCATAGAACGAAGGACAGCAGGGCGCAGGTTTTCGGGCACAACTAGAAGCAATGGGGGACCATCAGCCGAGTAATTTTTTTTGTACAGCAAGCCATTACGGAAAGTAAACGGTGTTGTGCCTGCTGGCTCACGTGCAGCTGCCCATAGGGATTTCAAGGTAGGGTCGCAACGTTGCTCGCTCTCGAAGGTACGCAGGTCTGGAAAGTTGGAAGAGATGGAAACTAGGTAGTCGTCGAAGTCATCATCCTCAGCTTTAGTGTGCGGCGAAGGGAGACGGAATAGGCAATCAGCATCCGTGTGACAGCGTCCGCTCTTGTAGTTAACGGAAAAGCTGTACTCTTGAAGGCGCAAAGCCCAGCGGGCCAACCGGCCAGACGGGTCACGCAGCCCAACCAGCCAACAGAGTTAATGATGGTCAGTCACTATCGCGAATGCGCGGCCATGTAGATAGGGACGGAACTTCTGAATGGCGAAGACGAGTGCTAGGCACTCGAGTTCAGTAACGGTGTAGTTTGTCTCCGCTTTTGTAAGTGTCCGACTAGCGTAGGCAATGACATGCTCACGGCCATCGCAGAGTTGAACAAGCACAGCGCCAACACCCGCACCGCTGGCGTCAGTGTGCAGCTCAGTTGACGCCTCCGGATCAAAATGCCGCAGTACCGGTCCAGAAGTCAACAAAAATTTCAGCTGTTGAAACGCCGACTCGCAGTCAGCAGTCCACAAGTATGGGGTGTCTTTGTGAAGGAGAGACGTGAGGGGAGAGGCAAGCTGTGCGAAATTCTGGATAAAGCGTCGAAAATATGAACAAAGGCCCAAAAAGCTTGGCAGATCTTTCACCGTTTGTGGCTGTTGGAAGTCGCGAACCGCTGCTATCTTTTCAGGGTCTGGTCGTATGCCGTCTTTGTCGACCAGAAAGCCTAGTACGAGGGCTTGACGCTCACCGAAATGACATTTCTTCGATTTTAGAATAAGGCCAGCTTGCTGGATACAGTCAAGAACGATCGACAGGCGCTCGTGGTGTTGCTTGCCCTGTATAGATGCGGTGTTGCATACGAGACGCCGGTGGCGTATGGGACGCTCGTTGGCCTTGAGCAAAATTTTGAAACGTGCTCGTGAAATGTCCGGCCGTAGATAATGACGTCGTCTAAATAGCACATGCAAATTTCCCATTTGAGTCCGCGGAGCACGGTATCCATAAATCGCTCGAATGTCGCTGGAGCGTTGCATAGGCCAAAGGGCATAACGTTGAATTCAAAGAGACCATCAGGTGTATCGAAGGCTGTCTTCTCCTTGTCTGAGGGGTGCATGGGAATTTGCCAATATCCTGACCGCACACAACAGAACAGAAATACGACGCGGAGTGGAGGCAGTCGACGGCGTCATCTATTCGTGGTAGGGGGTGCACGTCTTTCTTTGTGACGGTGTTTAGGCGGCGATAGTCCACACAGAATCTCCATGAGTTGTCTTTTTTCTTGACTGGGATCACAAGAGCAGCCCAAGGGCAAGATGATTCCTGGATCACTTCTTTCTGTAACATTTCTTCGACCAGCTCGGCGATGACTTTTCTCTCTGAAAGTGAAACGCGGTAGGGCTTCTGACGAATTGGTGTTGCTTGCCCTGTATAGATGCGGTGTTGCATACGAGACGCCGGTGGCGTATGGGACGCTCGTTGGCCTTGAGCAAAATCGAACACTGTGGCGTAGCGAGCGAGCACAGCTTCCAGCAGACACTGCTCACTAGAAGACAGCGACTTGTCAATCATGCGCTTAAAGTCAGCAGAATTATCATAGTTGGAGTCGGGGTTAGATTTTTTTTCGGCAGTTGACATTTCGACCGTTCCGACGCTGACAATGGCTTGTTCATCAAAACTTGCCAGTTTAAGTCCTAGCGGCAATGTTATAGATTGGGTTGAAACGTTCACTGTACACAAACGAGTACAACCATCAGTGGTGACCACGAGGGAGCGAGGGACTATCGCATTTTTCTTGAGCGCATTGTTATAATCGGGCTCGGCTAAACCACAACAAGAACCTGTACGAGGGCGAGAATTAGTGACAGGTACAAACGTTGCAGTCTTAGGGGGCAAACACACATCTTGTGACACGGTGAGAACGTCGGCGGCATCACTGGTGCTATCTGTCATTGAAGATAGCGCGTCGCGGTGAAGAGAAATCGCGCCACTTCCACAATCCAAAGTTGCCCCCCACTCACGCAAGAAATCAATTCCTAAAATAATGTCATGCGTTGTACGTGCAAGCACAGTAAATTCTCTTCTAAATGGCTGCTCCCCTATCGTAACTGAAACAGAACAGACCCCAAGTGGGCGTAACATTTCCCCGCCAACTCCACGAAAGGTAGCGTTCCGATCCCAAGAAAACATAACTTTTTGTCCGAGACGATTTTTGAAGGACAGGCTCATAACAGAAACTGCCGCCCCAGTGTCAACTAAAGCAAAAGCACTCACATTGTCAACTAATACGCACACTTTGTTTTTAAACAATTTTACACAAGAGGGTCTTGATGAAGATGAACATATTGCGGCCTCACCCCCGTCGGTCGCACCAGCTAGTTTCCCAGCGGCGGCGGTGATAACGAGCGACGACGAGGTGATGGAGAGCGTCGCTGTCGTGTCGGTGGTGGTGTCAGGCTGCGATCGGAAACGGGGGAGTCACTGCGGTTTGCGCGTCCCTGCTGCAGCCGCTGGAAGGAACTGGGATATGGCTAGGGCTCGTCAGCGGGCACGCGGGGCGTGTAGGAATTAAACCGTGGAGCACGCTGCTGGCGGCGGTGGCAATACCTAGCAATGTGTCCAGCCACACCGCAGCTGTAGCAAGTGCGGGAGTCGCGGCTTGTTGCGGGTGACACCGGTGACATGGGTGTCATGGGTAGAAACGTACTCTCAGGCTCAAATCACAGCTCACGAGCACTTGCTAGCCTACTGCGTGCAAAAACTCACTCAAAGCCTGCGTATAGCAGCAGCGACGCGTCACCGCCAGCAGCCCCTGCATGTCTTACTACAATTTCTACAATATATAGAAGGGCAGAAGGAGCAGCGACGTAGGCTTGAAAGATGGGGACGAGTCTGTGTGCAACCTTGTTTTCGCGTTAACTGCACAGAAGCCTTAGTTCTGACCATTCTTCATAAATATTTGTCCTCGAGGCAGTTGAAATCACGGCTCACCAGCTCTTGCTAGCCTACTGCTTGCTAAAACTCACTCAAAGCCAGCGTATAGCAACAGCGACGCGTCACCGCCAGCAGTCCCTGCATGTCTTACTCCAATTTGTACAATACATAAAAGGGCAGAAGGAGCAGCGACCTAGGCTTGAATCTTGGGGACGAGTCTGTGTGCAACCTTGTTTTCGCGTTAACTGCACAGAAGCCTCGGTTCTGACCAGTCTTCATAAATATTTGTCCTCGAGGCAGTGGAAATCACAGCTCACGAGCACTTGCTAGCCTACTGCGTGCAAAAACTCACTCAAAGCCAGCGTATAGCAACAGCGACGCGTCACCGCCAGCAGCCCCTGCATCTCAAACTACAATTTGTACGATGTCTAAAAGGGCAGAAGGAGCAGCGACGTAGGCTTGAAAGTTTGGGACGAGTCTGTATGCAACGTTGTTTTCGCGTTAACTGCACAGAAGCCTCGGTTCTGACCATTCTTTATAAATGTATGTCCTCGAGGCAGTAGAAAACACAGCTCACGGGCACTTGCTAGCCTACTGCTTGCAAAAACTCACTCAAAGCCAGCGTATAGCAACAGCGACGCGTCACCGCCAGCAGTCCCTGCATGTCTTACTCCAATTTGTACAATATATAAAAGGGCAGAAGGAGCAGCGACGTAGGCTTGAAAGTTTGGGACGAGTCTGTATGCAACGTTGTTTTCGCGTTAACTGCACAGAAGCCTTAGTTCTTACCATTCTTCATAAATATTTGTCCTCGAGGCAGTTGAAATCACAGCTCACGAGCTCTTGCTAGCCTACTGCTTGCTAAAACTCACTCAAAGCCAGCGTATAGCAACAGCGACGCGTCACCGCCAGCAGTCCCTGCATGTCTTACTCCAATTTGTACAATATATAAAAGGGCAGAAGGAGCAGCGACCTAGGCTTGAATCTTGGGGACGAGTCTGTGTGCAACCTTGTTTTCGCGTTAACTGCACAGAAGCCTCGGTTCTGACCATTCTTCATAAATATTTGTCCTCGAGGCAGTAGAAAACACAGCTCACGGGCACTTGCTAGCCTACTGCTTGCAAAAAATCACTCAAAGCCTGCGTATAGCAACAGCGACGCCTCACCGCCAGCAGCCCCTGCATGTCTTACTACAATTTCTACAATATATAAAATGGCAGAAGGAGCAGCGACGTAGGCTTGAAAGATGGGGACGAGTCTCTTTGCAACCTTGTTTTCACGTTAACTGCACAGAAGCCTCGGTTCTGACCATTCTTTATAAATGTATGTCCTCGAGGCAGTAGAAAACACAGCTCACGGGCACTTGCTAGCCTACTGCTTGCAAAAACTCACTCAAAGCCAGCGTATAGCAACAGCGACGCGTCACCGTCAGCAGCCCCTGAATATCTTACTACAATTTGTTCAATATATAAAAGGGCAGAAGGAGCAGCGACGTAAGCTTCAAAGTTGGGGACGAGTCTGTGTGCAACCTTGTTTTCGCGTTAACTGCACAGAAGCCTTAGTTCTGACCATTGTTCATAAATAAAGTACCTCGAGGCAGTTGAAATCACAGCTCACGAGCACTTGCTAGCCTATTGCGTGCAAAAACTAAAAGAAAGCCAGCGTATTGCAACAGCGACGCGTCACCGCCAGCAGCCCCTGCATGTCTTACTACAATTCCTACAATATATAAAATGGCAGAAGGAGCAGCGACGTAGGCTTGAAAGATGGGGACGAGTCTCTTTGCAACCTTTTTTTCGCGTTAACTGCACAGAAGCCTCGGTTCTGACCATTCTTCATAAATATTTGTCCTCGAGGCAGTGGAAATCACAGCTCACGAGCACTTGCTAGCCTACTGCGTGCAAAAACTCACTCAAAGCCAGCGTATAGCAACAGCGACGCGTCACCGCCAGCAGCCCCTGCATCTCAAACTACAATTTGTACGATGTCTAAAAGGGCAGAAGGAGCAGCGACGTAGGCTTGAAAGTTTGGGACGAGTCTGTATGCAACGTTGTTTTCGCGTTAACTGCACAGAAGCCTTAGTTCTGACCATTCTTCATAAATATTTGTCCTCGAGGCAGTTGAAATCACAGCTCACGAGCTCTTGCTAGCCTACTGCTTGCTAAAACTCACTCAAAGCCAGCGTATAGCAACAGCGACGCGTCACCGCCAGCAGTCCCTGCATGTCTTACTCCAATTTGTACAACATATAAAAGGGCAGAAGGAGCAGCGACCTAGGCTTGAATCTTGGGGACGAGTCTGTGTGCAACCTTGTTTTCGCGTTAACTGCACAGAAGCCTCGGTTCTGACCATTCTTCATAAATATTTGTCCTCGAGGCAGTAGAAAACACAGCTCACGGGCACTTGCTAGCCTACTGCTGGCAAAAACTCACTCAAAGCCTGCGTATAGCAACAGCGACGCCTCACCGCCAGCAGCCCCTGCATGTCTTACTACAATTTCTACAATATATAAAATGGCAGAAGGAGCAGCGACGTAGGCTTGAAAGATGGGGACGAGTCTCTTTGCAACCTTGTTTTCACGTTAACTGCACAGAAGCCTCGGTTCTGACCATTCTTTATAAATGTATGTCCTCGAGGCAGTAGAAAACACAGCTCACGGGCACTTGCTAGCCTACTGCTTGCAAAAACTCACTCAAAGCCAGCGTATAGCAACAGCGACGCGTCACCGTCAGCAGCCCCTGAATATCTTACTACAATTTGTTCAATATATAAAAGGGCAGAAGGAGCAGCGACGTAAGCTTCAAAGTTGGGGACGAGTCTGTGTGCAACCTTGTTTTCGCGTTAACTGCACAGAAGCCTTAGTTCTGACCATTCTTCATAAATAAAGTACCTCGAGGCAGTTGAAATCACAGCTCACGAGCACTTGCTAGCCTACTGCGTGCAAAAACTAAAAGAAAGCCAGCGTATTGCAACAGCGACGCGTCACCGCCAGCAGCCCCTGAATGTCTTACTCCAATTTGTACGATATATAAAAGGGCAGAAGGAGCAGCGACCTAGGCTTGAATCTTGGGGACGAGTCTGTGTGCAACCTTGTTTTCGCGTTAACTGCACAGAAGCCTTGGTTCTGACCATTCTTTATAAATGTATTTCCTCGAGGCAGTTGAAATCACAGCTCACGAGCTCTTGCTAGCCTACTGCGTGCAAAAACTCACACAAAGCCAACGTATAGCAACAGTCACGCGTCACCGCCAGCAGCCCCTGCATCTCAAACTACAATTTGTACGATGTCTAAAAGGGCAGAAGGAGCAGCGACGTAGGCTTGAAAGTTTGGGACGAGTCTGTATGCAACGTTGTTTTCGCGTTAACTGCACAGAAGCCTCGGTTCTGATTATTCTTTATAAATGTATGTCCTCGAGGCAGTAGAAAACACAGCTCACGGGCACTTGCTAGGCTGCTGCTTGCAAAAACTCACTCAAAGCCAGCGTATAGCAACAGCGACGCGTCACCGCCAGCAGTCCCTGCATGTCTTACTCCAATTTGTACAATATATAAAAGGGCAGAAGGAGCAGCGACCTCGGCTTGAATCTTGGGGACGAGTCTGTGTGCAACCTTGTTTTCGCGTTAACTTCACAGAAACCTCGGTTCTGACCATTCTTCATAAATATTTGTCCTCGAGGCAGTGGAAATCACAGCTCACGAGCACTTGCTAGCCTACTGCGTGCAAAAACTCACTCAAAGCCAGCGTATATCAACAGCGACGCGTCACCGCCAGCAGCCCCTGAATGTCTTACTAAAATTTCTACAATATATAAAAGGGCAGAAGGAGCAGCGACGTAGGCTTGAAAGATGGGGACGAGTCTCTTTGCAAACTTGTTTTCGCGTTAACTGTACAGAAGCCTTGGTTCTGACCATTTTTCATAGACGTATGTCCTCGAGGCAGTAGAAATCACAGCTCACGAGCACTTGCTAGCCTACTGCGTGCAAAAACTCACTCAAAGCCAGCGTATAGCAACAGCGTCGCGTCACCGTCAGCAGCCCCTGAATGTCTTACTACAATTTGTTCAATATATAAAAGGGCAGAAGGAGCAGCGACGTAAGGTTCAAAGTTGGGGACGAGTCTGTGTGCAACCTTGTTTTCGCGTTAACTGCACAGAAGCCTTAGTTCTGACCATTCTTCATAAATAAAGTACCTCGAGGCAGTTGAAATCACAGCTCACGAGCACTTGCTAGCCTACTGCGTGCAAAAACTAAAAGAAAGCCAGCGTATTGCAACAGCGACGCGTCACCGCCAGCAGCCCCTGAATGTCTTACGCCAATTTGTACGATATATAAAAGGGCAGAAGGAGCAGCGACCTAGGCTTGAATCTTGGGGACGAGTCTCTGTGCAACCTTGTTTTCGCGTTAACTGCACAGAAGCCTTGGTTCTGACCATTCTTTATAAATGTATTTCCTCGAGGCAGTTGAAATCACAGCTCACGAGCTCTTGCTAGCCTACTGCGTGCAAAAACTCACACAAAGCCAACGTATAGCAACAGCGACGCGTCACCGCCAGCAGCCCCTGAATGTCTTACTACAATTTGTACAATATATAAAAGGGCAGAAGGAGCAGCGACGTAAGCTTGAAAGTTGGGGACGAGTCTGTGTGCAACCTTGTTTTCGCGTTAACTGCAGAGAAGCCTCAGTTCTGACCATTCTTCAAAAATATTTGTCCTCGAGGCAGTTGAAATCACAGCTCACGAGCTCTTGCTGGCCTACTGCGTGCAAAAACTCACACAAAGCCAGCGTATAGCAACAGCGACGCGTCACCGCCAGCAGCCCCTGAATGTCTTACTCCAATTTGTGCAATATATAAAAGGGCAGAAGGAGCAGCGACCTAGGCTTGAATCTTGGGGACGAGTCTGTATGCAACGTTGTTTTCGCGTTAACTGCACAGAAGCCTCGGTTCTGACCATTCTTCATAAATATATGTCCTCGAGGCAGTAGAAATCACAGCTCACGAGCTCTTCTTATCCTACTGCGTGCAAAAACTTACACAAAGCCAGCGTATAGCAACAGCGACGCGTCACCGCCAGGAGCCCCTGCATGTCTTACTACAATTTCTACAATATATAAAAGGGCAGAAGGAGCAGCGACGTAGGCTTGAAAGATGGGGACGAGTCTCTTTGCAAACTTGTTTTCACGTTAACTGCACAGAAGCCTCGGTTCTGACCATTTTTCATAGATGTATGTCCTCGAGGCAGTAGAAATCACAGCTCACGAGCACTTGCTAGCCTACTGCGTGCAAAAAACTCACTCAAAGCCAGCGTATAGCAACAGCGACGCGTCACCGTCAGCAGGCCCTACATGTCTTACTACAATTTGTACGATATCTAAAAGGGCAGAAGGACCAGCGACGTAGGCTTGAAAGTTGGGGACGAGTCTGTGTGCAACCTTGTTTTCGCGTTAACTGCATAGAAGCCTCGGTTCTGACCATTCCTTATAAATGTATGTCCTCGAGGCAGTTCAAATCACAGCTCACGAGCACTTGCTAGCCTACTGCGTGCAAAAACTCACTCAAAGCCAGCGTATAGCAACAGCGACGCGTCACCGCCAGCAGCCCCTGCATGTCTTACTACAATTTCTACAATATATAAAAGGGCAGAAGGAGCAGCGACGTAGGCTTGAAAGATGGGGACGAGTCTCTTTGCAACCTTGTTTTCACGTTAACTGCATAGAAGCCTCGGTTCTGACCATTTTTCATAGATGTATGTCCTCGAGGCAGTAGAAATCACAGCTCACGAGCACTTGCTAGCCTACTGCGTGCAAAAACTCACACAAAGCCAGGGTATAGCAACAGCGACGCGTCACCGCCAGCAGCCCCTGCATCTCTAACTACAATTTGTACGATATCTAAAAGGGCAGAAGGAGCAGCGACGTAGGCTTGAAAGTTGGGGACGAGTCTGTGTGCAACCTTGTTTTCGCGTTAACTGCACAGAAGCCTCGGTTCTGACCATTCCTTATAAATGTATGTCCTCGAGGCAGTTCAAATCACAGCTCACGAGCACTTGCTAGCCTACTGCGTGCAAAAACTCACTCAAAGCCTGCGTATAGCAGCAGCGACGCGTCACCGCCAGCAGCCCCTGCATGTCTTACTACAATTTCTACAATATATAAAAGGGCAGAAGGAGCAGCGACGTAGGCTTGAAAGATGGGGACGAGTCTGTGTGCAACCTTGTTTTCGCGTTAACTGCACAGAAGCCTTAGTTCTGACCATTCTTCATAAATATTTGTCCTCGAGGCAGTTGAAATCACAGCTCACCAGCTCTTGCTAGCCTACTGCTTGCTAAAACTCACTCAAAGCCAGCGTATAGCAACAGCGACGCGTCACCGCCAGCAGCCCCTGAATGTCTTACGCCAATTTGTACGATATATAAAAGGGCAGAAGGAGCAGCGACCTAGGCTTGAATCTTGGGGACGAGTCTGTGTGCAACCTTGTTTTCGCGTTAACTGCACAGAAGCCTTGGTTCTGACCATTCTTTATAAATGTATTTCCTCGAGGCAGTTGAAATCACAGCTCACGAGCTCTTGCTAGCCTACTGCGTGAAAAAACTCCCACAAAGCCAGCGTATAGCAACAGTGACGCGTCACCGCCAGCAATCCCTGCATGTCTTACTCCAATTTGTACAATATATAAAAGGGCAGAAGGAGCAGTGACGTAGGCTTGAATGTTGGGGACAAGTCTGTGTGCAACCTTGTTTCCGCGTTAACTGCACAGAAGCCTCGGTTCTGACCATTCTTCATAAATATTTGTCCTCGAGGCAGTTGAAATCACAGCTCACGAGCTCTTGCTAGCCTACTGCATGCAAAAACTC
Source organism: Dermacentor andersoni (assembly GCF_023375885.2). Lineage (NCBI taxonomy): Eukaryota > Metazoa > Arthropoda > Arachnida > Ixodida > Ixodidae > Dermacentor > Dermacentor andersoni. The sequence continues at coordinate 4,989,750 of NW_027314752.1, read as the reverse complement.
ACACAAAGCCAGCGTATAGCAACAAGCGACGCGTCACCGCCAGCAGTCCCTGTATATCTTACTCCAATTTGTACAATAAATAAAAGGGCAGAAGGAGCAGCGACGTAGGCTTGAATGTTGCGTACGAGTCTGTGTGCAACCTTGTTTCCGCGTTAACTGCACAGAAGCCTCGGTTCTGATCATTCCTTATAAATTTATGTCCTCGAGGCAGTACAAATCATAGCTCACGAGCTCTTGCTAGCCTACTGCGTGCAAAAACTCACACAAAGCCAGCGTATAGCAACAGCGACGCGTCACCGCCAGCAGTCCCTGCATGTCTTACTCCAATTTGTACAATAAATAAAAGGGCAGAAGGAGCAGCGACGTAGGCTTGAATGTTGGGGACGAGTCTGTGTGCAACCTTGTTTTCGCGTTAACTGCACAGAAGCCTCGGTTCTCACCATTCTTTATAAATGTATGTCCTCGAGGCAGTTCAAATCACAGCTCACGAGCTCTTGCTAGCCTACTGCATGCAAAAACTCACACAAAGCCAGCGTATAGCAACAAGCGACGCGTCACCGCCAGCAGTCCCTGTATATCTTACTCCAATTTGTACAATAAATAAAAGGGCAGAAGGAGCAGCAACGTAGGCTTGAATGTTGGGGACGAGTCTGTGTGCAACCTTGTTTCCGCGTTAACTGCACAGAAGCCTCGGTTCTGACCATTCCTTATAAATGTATGTCCTCGAGGCAGTTCAAATCACAGCTCACGAGCTCTTGCTAGGCTACTGCGTGCAAAAACTCACACAAAGCCAGCGTATAGCAACAGCGACGCGTCACCGCCAGCAGTCCCTGCATGTCTTACTCCAATTTGTACAATAAATAAAAGGGCAGAAGGAGCAGCGACCTAGGCTTGAATCTTGGGGACGAGTCTCTGTGCAACCTTGTTTTCGCGTTAACTGCACAGAAGCCTTGGTTCTGACCATTCTTTATAAATGTATTTCCTCGAGGCAGTTGAAATCACAGCTCACGAGCTCTTGCTAGCCTACTGCGTGCAAAAACTCACACAAAGCCAACGTATAGCAACAGCGACACGTCACCGCCAGCAGCCCCTGAATGTCTTACTACAATTTGTACAATATATAAAAGGGCAGAAGGAGCAGCGACGTAAGCTTGAAAGTTGGGGACGAGTCTGTGTGCAACCTTGTTTTCGCGTTAACTGCAGAGAAGCCTCAGTTCTGACCATTCTTCAAAAATATTTGTCCTCGAGGCAGTTGAAATCACAGCTCACGAGCTCTTGCTGGCCTACTGCGTGCAAAAACTCACACAAAGCCAGCGTATAGCAACAGCGACGCGTCACCGCCAGCAGCCCCTGAATGTCTTACTCCAATTTGTGCAATATATAAAAGGGCAGAAGGAGCAGCGACCTAGGCTTGAATCTTGGGGACGAGTCTGTATGCAACGTTGTTTTCGCGTTAACTGCACAGAAGCCTCGGTTCTGACCATTCTTCATAAATATATGTCCTCGAGGCAGTAGAAATCACAGCTCACGAGCTCTTCTTATCCTACTGCGTGCAAAAACTTACACAAAGCCAGCGTATAGCAACAGCGACGCGTCACCGCCAGGAGCCCCTGCATGTCTTACTACAATTTCTACAATATATAAAAGGGCAGAAGGAGCAGCGACGTAGGCTTGAAAGATGGGGACGAGTCTCTTTGCAAACTTGTTTTCACGTTAACTGCACAGAAGCCTCGGTTCTGACCATTTTTCATAGATGTATGTCCTCGAGGCAGTAGAAATCACAGCTCACGAGCACTTGCTAGCCTACTGCGTGCAAAAAACTCACTCAAAGCCAGCGTATAGCAACAGCGACGCGTCACCGTCAGCAGGCCCTACATGTCTTACTACAATTTGTACGATATCTAAAAGGGCAGAAGGACCAGCGACGTAGGCTTGAAAGTTGGGGACGAGTCTGTGTGCAACCTTGTTTTCGCGTTAACTGCATAGAAGCCTCGGTTCTGACCATTCCTTATAAATGTATGTCCTCGAGGCAGTTCAAATCACAGCTCACGAGCACTTGCTAGCCTACTGCGTGCAAAAACTCACTCAAAGCCAGCGTATAGCAACAGCGACGCGTCACCGCCAGCAGCCCCTGCATGTCTTACTACAATTTCTACAATATATAAAAGGGCAGAAGGAGCAGCGACGTAGGCTTGAAAGATGGGGACGAGTCTCTTTGCAACCTTGTTTTCACGTTAACTGCATAGAAGCCTCGGTTCTGACCATTTTTCATAGATGTATGTCCTCGAGGCAGTAGAAATCACAGCTCACGAGCACTTGCTAGCCTACTGCGTGCAAAAACTCACACAAAGCCAGGGTATAGCAACAGCGACGCGTCACCGCCAGCAGCCCCTGCATCTCTAACTACAATTTGTACGATATCTAAAAGGGCAGAAGGAGCAGCGACGTAGGCTTGAAAGTTGGGGACGAGTCTGTGTGCAACCTTGTTTTCGCGTTAACTGCACAGAAGCCTCGGTTCTGACCATTCCTTATAAATGTATGTCCTCGAGGCAGTTCAAATCACAGCTCACGAGCACTTGCTAGCCTACTGCGTGCAAAAACTCACTCAAAGCCTGCGTATAGCAGCAGCGACGCGTCACCGCCAGCAGCCCCTGCATGTCTTACTACAATTTCTACAATATATAAAAGGGCAGAAGGAGCAGCGACGTAGGCTTGAAAGATGGGGACGAGTCTGTGTGCAACCTTGTTTTCGCGTTAACTGCACAGAAGCCTTAGTTCTGACCATTCTTCATAAATATTTGTCCTCGAGGCAGTTGAAATCACAGCTCACCAGCTCTTGCTAGCCTACTGCTTGCTAAAACTCACTCAAAGCCAGCGTATAGCAACAGCGACGCGTCACCGCCAGCAGCCCCTGAATGTCTTACGCCAATTTGTACGATATATAAAAGGGCAGAAGGAGCAGCGACCTAGGCTTGAATCTTGGGGACGAGTCTGTGTGCAACCTTGTTTTCGCGTTAACTGCACAGAAGCCTTGGTTCTGACCATTCTTTATAAATGTATTTCCTCGAGGCAGTTGAAATCACAGCTCACGAGCTCTTGCTAGCCTACTGCGTGAAAAAACTCCCACAAAGCCAGCGTATAGCAACAGTGACGCGTCACCGCCAGCAATCCCTGCATGTCTTACTCCAATTTGTACAATATATAAAAGGGCAGAAGGAGCAGTGACGTAGGCTTGAATGTTGGGGACAAGTCTGTGTGCAACCTTGTTTCCGCGTTAACTGCACAGAAGCCTCGGTTCTGACCATTCTTCATAAATATTTGTCCTCGAGGCAGTTGAAATCACAGCTCACGAGCTCTTGCTAGCCTACTGCATGCAAAAACTCACACAAAGCCAGCGTATAGCAACAAGCGACGCGTCACCGCCAGCAGTCCCTGTATATCTTACTCCAATTTGTACAATAAATAAAAGGGCAGAAGGAGCAGCGACGTAGGCTTGAATGTTGCGTACGAGTCTGTGTGCAACCTTGTTTCCGCGTTAACTGCACAGAAGCCTCGGTTCTGATCATTCCTTATAAATTTATGTCCTCGAGGCAGTACAAATCATAGCTCACGAGCTCTTGCTAGCCTACTGCGTGCAAAAACTCACACAAAGCCAGCGTATAGCAACAGCGACGCGTCACCGCCAGCAGTCCCTGCATGTCTTACTCCAATTTGTACAATAAATAAAAGGGCAGAAGGAGCAGCGACGTAGGCTTGAATGTTGGGGACGAGTCTGTGTGCAACCTTGTTTTCGCGTTAACTGCACAGAAGCCTCGGTTCTCACCATTCTTTATAAATGTATGTCCTCGAGGCAGTTCAAATCACAGCTCACGAGCTCTTGCTAGCCTACTGCATGCAAAAACTCACACAAAGCCAGCGTATAGCAACAAGCGACGCGTCACCGCCAGCAGTCCCTGTATATCTTACTCCAATTTGTACAATAAATAAAAGGGCAGAAGGAGCAGCAACGTAGGCTTGAATGTTGGGGACGAGTCTGTGTGCAACCTTGTTTCCGCGTTAACTGCACAGAAGCCTCGGTTCTGACCATTCCTTATAAATGTATGTCCTCGAGGCAGTTCAAATCACAGCTCACGAGCTCTTGCTAGGCTACTGCGTGCAAAAACTCACACAAAGCCAGCGTATAGCAACAGCGACGCGTCACCGCCAGCAGTCCCTGCATGTCTTACTCCAATTTGTACAATAAATAAAAGGGCAGAAGGAGCAGCGACGTAGGCTTGAATGTTGGGGACGAGTCTGTGCGCAACCTTGTTTTCGCGTTAACTGCACAGAAGCCTCGGTTCTCACCATTCTTTATAAATGTATGTCCTCGAGGCGGTTGAAATCACAGCTCACGAGCTCTTGCTAGCCTACTGCGTGCAAAAACTCACACAAAGCCAGCGTATAGCAACAGCGACGCGTCACCGCCAGCAGCCCCTGCATGTCTTACTACAATTTGTACGATATCTGAAAGGGCAGAAGGAGCAGCGACGTAGGCTTGAAAGTTGGGGACGAGTCTGTGTGCAACCTTGTTTTCGCGTTAACTGCACAGAAGCCTCGGTTCTGACCATTCCTTATAAATGTATGTCCTCGAGGCAGTTCAAATCACAGCTCACGAGCACTTGCTAGCCTACTGCGTGCAAAAACTCACTCAAAGGCAGCGTATAGCAACAGCGACGCGTCACCGCCAGCAGCCCCTGCATGTCTTACTACAATTTGTACGATATCTAAAAGGGCAGAAGGAGCAGCGACGTAGGCTTGAAAGTTGGGGACGAGTCTGTGTGCAACCTTGTTTTCGCGTTAACTGCACAGAAGCCTCGGTTCTGACCATTCCTTATAAATGTATGTCCTCGAGGCAGTTCAAATCACAGCTCCCGAGCACTTGCTAGCCTACTGCGTGCAAGAACTCACTCAAAACCTGCGTATAGCAACAGCGACGCGTCACCGCCAGCAGCCCCTGCATGTCTTACTACAATTTCTACAATATATAAAAGGGCAGAAGGAGCAGCGACGTAGGCTTGAAAGATGGGGACGAGTCTCTTTGCAACCTTGTTTTCACGTTAACTGCACAGAAGCCTCGGTTCTGACCATTTTTCATAGATGTATGTCCTCGAGGCAGTAGAAATCACAGCTCACGAGCACTTGCTAGCCTACTGCGTGCAAAAACTCACACAAAGCCAGGGTATAGCAACAGCGACGCGTCACCGCCAGCAGCCCCTGCATCTCTAACTACAATTTGTACGATATCTAAAAGGGCAGAAGGAGCAGCGACGAAGGCATGAAAGTTGGGGACGAGTCTGTGTGCAACCTTGTTTTCGCGTTAACTGCACAGAAGCCTCGGTTCTGACCATTCCTTATAAATGTATGTCCTCGAGGCAGTTCAAATCACAGCTCCCGAGCACTTGCTAGCCTACTGCGTGCAAGAACTCACTCAAAACCTGCGTATAGCAACAGCGACGCGTCACCGCCTGCAGCCCCTGCATGTCTTACTACAATTTGTTCAATATATAAAAGGGCAGAAGGAGCAGCGACGTAAGGTTCAAAGTTGGGGACGAGTCTGTGTGCAACCTTGTTTTCGCGTTAACTGCACAGAAGCCTTAGTTCTGACCATTCTTCATAAATATTTGTCCTCGAGGCACTTGAAATCACAGCTCACGAGCTCTTGCTAGCCTACTGCGTGCAAAAACTAAAACAAAGCCAGCGTATTGCAACAGCGACGCGTCACCGCCAGCAGCCCCTGAATGTCTTACTCCAATTTGTGCAATATATAAAAGGGCAGAAGGAGCAGCGACCTAGGCTTGAATCTTGGGGACGAGTCTGTGTGCAACCTTGTTTTCGCGTTAACTGCACAGAAGCCTTGGTTCTGACCATTCTTTATAAATGTATGTCCTCGAGGCAGTAGAAAACACAGCTCACGGGCACTTGCTAGCCTACTGCTTGCAAAAACTCACTCAAACCAGCGTATAGCAACAGCGACGCGTCACCGTCAGCAGCCCCTGAATGTCTTACTACAATTTGTACAATACATAAAAGGGCAGAAGGAGCAGCGACGTAAGCTTGAAAGTTTGGGACGAGTCTGTATGCAACGTTGTTTTCGCGCTAACTGCACACAAGCCTCGGTTCTGACCATTCTTTATAAATGTATGTCCTCGAGGCAGTAGAAAACACAGCTCACGGGCACTTGCTAGCCTACTGCGTGCAAAAACTCACTCAAAGCCAGCGTATAGCAACAGCGACGCGTCACCGCCAGCAGTCCCTGCATGTCTTACTCCAATTTGTACAATATATAAAAGGGCAGAAGGAGCAGCGACCTAGGCTTGAATCTTGGGGACGAGTCTGTGTGCAACCTTGTTTTCGCGTTAACTGCACAGAAGCCTCGGTTCTGACCATTCTTCATAAATATTTGTCCTCGAGGCAGTTGAAATCACAGCTCACGAGCTCTTGCTGGCCTACTGCGTGCAAAAACTCACACAAAGCCTGCGTATAGCAACAGCTACGCGTCACCGCCAGCAGCCCCTGAATGTCTTACTCCAATTTGTGCAATATATAAAAGGGCAGAAGGAGCAGCGACCTAGGCTTGAATCTTGGGGACGAGTCTGTGTGCAAACTTGTTTTCGCGTTAACTGCACAGAAGCCTCGGTTCTGACCATTCTTTATAAATGTATGTCCTCGAGACAGTTGAAAACACAGCTCACGGGCACTTGCTAGCATACTACGTGCAAGACCTCACTCAAAGCCAGCGTATAGCAACAGCAACGCGTCGCCGCCAGCAGCCCCTGCATGTCTTACTGCAATTTGTACAATATATAAAAGGGCAGAAGGAGCAGCGATGTAGGCTTGAATGTTGGGGACGAGTCTGTGTGCAACCTTGTTTTCGCGTTAACTGCACAGAAGCCTCGGTTCTGACCATTCTTCATAAATATTTGTCCTCGAGGCAGTTGAAATCACAGCTCACGAGCTCTTGCTAGCCTAGTGCGTGCAAAAACACACTCAAAGCCAGCGTATAGCAACAGCGACGCGTCGCCGCCAGCAGCCCCTGCATGTCTTACTACAATTTCTACAATATGTAAAAGGGCAGAAGGAGCAGCGACGTAGGCTTGAATGTTGGGAACGAGTCTGTGTGCAACCTTGTTTTCGCGTTAACTGTACAGAAGCCTCGGTTCTGACCATTCTTTATAAATGTATGTCCTCGAGGCAGTTGAAATCACAGTTCACGAGCTCTTGCTAGCCTACTGCGTGCAAAAACTCCCACAAAGCCAGCGTATAGCAACAGCGACGCGTCACCGCCAGCAATCCCTGCATGTCTTACTCCAATTTGTACAATATATAAAAGTGCAGAAGGAGCAGTGACGTAGGCTTGAATGTTGGGGACGAGTCTGTGTGCAACCTTGTTTCCGCGTTAACTGCACAGAAGCCTCGGTTCTGACCATTCTTCATAAATATTTGTCCTCGAGGCAGTTGAAATCACAGCTCACGAGCTCTTGCTAGCCTACTGCGTGCAAAAATTCACACAAAGCCAGCGTATAGCAACAGCGACGCGTCACCGCCAGCAGTCCCTGCATGTCTTACTCCAATTTGTACAATAAATAAAAGGGCAGAAGGAGCAGCGACGTAGGCTTGAATGTTGGGTAGGAGTCTGTGTGCAACGTTGTTTCCGCGTTAACTGCACAGAAGCCTCGGTTCTGACCATTCCTTATAAATGTATGTCCTCGAGGCAGTACAAATCATAGCTCACGAGCTCTTGCTAGCCTACTGCGTGCAAAAACTCACACAAAGCCAGCGTATAGCAACAGCGACGCGTCACCGCCAGCAGTGCCTGCATGTCTTACTCCAATTTGTACAATAAATAAAAGGGCAGAAGGAGCAGCGACGTAGGCTTGAATGTTGGGGACGAGTCTGTGTGCAACCTTGTTTTCGCGTTAACTGCACAGAAGCCTCGGTTCTCACCATTCTTTATAAATGTATGTCCTCGAGGCAGTTCAAATCACAGCTCACGAGCTCTTGCTAGCCTACTGCGTGCAAAAACTCACACAAAGCCAGCGTATAGCAACAGCGACGCGTCACCGCCTGCAGCCCCTGCATGTCTTACTACAATTTGTTCAATATATAAAAGGGCAGAAGGAGCAGCGACGTAAGCTTGAAGGTTGGGGACGAGTCTGTGTGCAACCTTGTTTTCGCGTTAACTGCACAGAAGCCTCAGTTCTGACCATTCTTCAAAAATATTTGTCCTCGAGGCACTTGAAATCACAGCTCACGAGCTCTTGCTGGCCTACTGCGTGCAAAAACTCACACAAAGCCTGCGTATAGCAACAGCGACGCGTCACCGCCAGCAGCCCCTGAATGTCTTACTCCAATTTGTGCAATATATAAAAGGGCAGAAGGAGCAGCGACCTAGGCTTGAATCTTGGGGACGAGTCTGTGTGCAACCTTGTTTTCGCGTTAACTGCACAGAAGCCTTGGTTCTGACCATTCTTTATAAATGTATGTCCTCGAGGCAGTAGAAAACACAGCTCACGGGCACTTGCTAGCCTACTGCTTGCAAAAACTCACTCAAACCAGCGTATAGCAACAGCGACGCGTCACCGTCAGCAGCCCCTGAATGTCTTACTACAATTTGTACAATACATAAAAGGGCAGAAGGAGCAGCGACGTAAGTTTGAAAGTTTGGGACGAGTCTGTATGCAACGTTGTTTTCGCGCTAACTGCACACAAGCCTCGGTTCTGACCATTCTTTATAAATGTATGTCCTCGAGGCAGTAGAAAACACAGCTCACGGGCACTTGCTAGCCTACTGCGTGCAAAAACTCACTCAAAGCCAGCGTATAGCAACAGCGACGCGTCACCGCCAGCAGTCCCTGCATGTCTTACTCCAATTAGTACAATATATAAAAGGGCAGAAGGAGCAGCGACCTAGGCTTGAATCTTGGGGACGAGTCTGTGTGCAACCTTGTTTTCGCGTTAACTGCACAGAAGCCTCGGTTCTGACCATTCTTCATAAATATTTGTCCTCGAGGCAGTGGAAATCACAGCTCACGAGCACTTGCTAGCCTACTGCGTGCAAAAACTCACTCAAAGCCAGCGTATAGCAACAGTGACGCGTCACCGTCAGCAGCCCCTGAATGTCTTACTGCAATTTGTACAATATATAAAAGGGCAGAAGGAGCAGCGACGTAAGCTTGAAAGTTTGGGACGAGTCTGTGTGCAACCTTGTTTTCGCGTTAACTGCACAGAAGCCTCAGTTCTGACCATTCTTCAAAAATATTTGTCCTCGAGGCAGTTGAAATCACAGCTCACGAGCTCTTGCTGGCCTACTGCGTGCAAAAACTCACACAAAGCCTGCGTATAGCAACAGCGACGCGTCACCGCCAGCAGCCCCTGAATGTCTTACTCCAATTTGTGCAATATATAAAAGGGCAGAAGGAGCAGCGACATAGGCTTGAATCTTGGGGACGAGTCTGTGTGCAACCTTGTTTTCGCGTTAACTGCACAGAAGCCTCGGTTCTGACCATTCTTTATAAATGTATGTCCTCGAGACAGTTGAAAACACAGCTCACGGGCACTTGCTAGCATACTACGTGCAAGACCTCACTCAAAGCCAGCGTATAGCAACAGCAACGCGTCGCCGCCAGCAGCCCCTGCATGTCTTACTGCAATTTGTACAATATATAAAAGGGCAGAAGGAGCAGCGATGTAGGCTTGAATGTTGGGGACGAGTCTGTGTGCAACCTTGTTTTCGCGTTAACTGCACAGAAGCCTCGGTTCTGACCATTCTTCATAAATATTTGTCCTCGAGGCAGTTGAAATCACAGCTCACGAGCTCTTGCTAGCCTAGTGCGTGCAAAAACTCACTCAAAGCCAGCGTATAGCAACAGCGACGCGTCGCCGCCAGCAGCCCCTGCATGTCTTACTACAATTTCTACAATATGTAAAAGGGCAGAAGGAGCAGCGACGTAGGCTTGAATGTTGGGAACGAGTCTGTGTGCAACCTTGTTTTCGCGTTAACTGTACAGAAGCCTCGGTTCTGACCATTCTTTATAAATGTATGTCCTCGAGGCAGTTGAAATCACAGTTCACGAGCTCTTGCTAGCCTACTGCGTGCAAAAACTCCCACAAAGCCAGCGTATAGCAACAGCGACGCGTCACCGCCAGCAATCCCTGCATGTCTTACTCCAATTTGTACAATATATAAAAGGGCAGAAGGAGCAGTGACGTAGGCTTGAATGTTGGGGACGAGTCTGTGTGCAACCTTGTTTCCGCGTTAACTGCACAGAAGCCTCGGTTCTGGCCATTCTTCATAAATATTTGTCCTCGAGGCAGTTGAAATCACAGCTCACGAGCTCTTGCTAGCCTACTGCGTGCAAAAATTCACACAAAGCCAGCGTATAGCAACAGCGACGCGTCACCGCCAGCAGTCCCTGCATGTCTTACTCCAATTTGTACAATAAATAAAAGGGCAGAAGGAGCAGCGACGTAGGCTTGAATGTTGGGGAGGAGTCTGTGTGCAACCTTGTTTCCGCGTTAACTGCACAGAAGCCTCGGTTCTGACCATTCCTTATAAATGTATGTCCTCGAGGCAGTACAAATCATAGCTCACGAGCTCTTGCTAGCCTACTGCGTGCAAAAACTCACACAAAGCCAGCGTATAGCAACAGCGACGCGTCACCGCCAGCAGTGCCTGCATGTCTTACTCCAATTTGTACAATAAATAAAAGGGCAGAAGGAGCAGCGACGTAGGCTTGAATGTTGGGGACGAGTCTGTGTGCAACCTTGTTTTCGCGTTAACTGCACAGAAGCCTCGGTTCTCACCATTCTTTATAAATGTATGTCCTCGAGGCAGTTCAAATCATAGCTCACGAGCTCTTGCTAGCCTACTGCGTGCAAAAACTCACACAAAGCCAGCGTATAGCAACAGCGACGCGTCACCACCAGCAGTCCCGGCATGTCTTACTCCAATTTGTACAATAAATAAAAGGGCAGAAGGAGCAGCGACGTAGGCTTGAATGTTGGGGACGAGTCTGTGTGCAACTTTGTTGTCGCGTTAACTGCACAGAAGCCTCGGTTCTCACCATTCTTTATAAATGTATGTCCTCGAGGCGGTTGAAATCACAGCTCACGAGCTCTTGCTAGCGTACTGCGTGCAAAAACTCACACAAAGCCAGCGTATAGCAACAGCGACGCGTCACCGCCAGCAGCCCCTGCATGTCTTACTACAATTTGTACGATATCTGAAAGGGCAGAAGGAGCAGCGACGTAAGTTTGAAAGTTTGGGACGAGTCTGTATGCAACGTTGTTTTCGCGCTAACTGCACACAAGCCTCGGTTCTGACCATTCTTTATAAATGTATGTCCTCGAGGCAGTAGAAAACACAGCTCACGGGCACTTGCTAGCCTACTGCGTGCAAAAACTCACTCAAAGCCAGCGTATAGCAACAGCGACGCGTCACCGCCAGCAGTCCCTGCATGTCTTACTCCAATTAGTACAATATATAAAAGGGCAGAAGGAGCAGCGACCTAGGCTTGAATCTTGGGGAGGAGTCTGTGTGCAACCTTGTTTTCGCGTTAACTGCACAGAAGCCTCGGTTCTGACCATTCTTCATAAATATTTGTCCTCGAGGCAGTGGAAATCACAGCTCACGAGCACTTGCTAGCCTACTGCGTGCAAAAACTCACTCAAAGCCAGCGTATAGCAACAGTGACGCGTCACCGTCAGCAGCCCCTGAATGTCTTACTGCAATTTGTACAATATATAAAAGGGCAGAAGGAGCAGCGACGTAAGCTTGAAAGTTGGGGACGAGTCTGTGTGCAACCTTGTTTTCGCGTTAACTGCACAGAAGCCTCAGTTCTGACCATTCTTCAAAAATATTTGTCCTCGAGGCAGTTGAAATCACAGCTCACGAGCTCTTGCTGGCCTACTGCGTGCAAAAACTCACACAAAGCCTGCGTATAGCAACAGCGACGCGTCACCGCCAGCAGCCCCTGAATGTCTTACTCCAATTTGTGCAATATATAAAAGGGCAGAAGGAGCAGCGACATAGGCTTGAATCTTGGGGACGAGTCTGTGTGCAACCTTGTTTTCGCGTTAACTGCACAGAAGCCTCGGTTCTGACCATTCTTTATAAATGTATGTCCTCGAGACAGTTGAAAACACAGCTCACGGGCACTTGCTAGCATACTACGTGCAAGACCTCACTCAAAGCCAGCGTATAGCAACAGCAACGCGTCGCCGCCAGCAGCCCCTGCATGTCTTACTGCAATTTGTACAATATATAAAAGGGCAGAAGGAGCAGCGATGTAGGCTTGAATGTTGGGGACGAGTCTGTGTGCAACCTTGTTTTCGCGTTAACTGCACAGAAGCCTCGGTTCTGACCATTCTTCATAAATATTTGTCCTCGAGGCAGTTGAAATCACAGCTCACGAGCTCTTGCTAGCCTAGTGCGTGCAAAAACTCACTCAAAGCCAGCGTATAGCAACAGCGACGCGTCGCCGCCAGCAGCCCCTGCATGTCTTACTACAATTTCTACAATATGTAAAAGGGCAGAAGGAGCAGCGACGTAGGCTTGAATGTTGGGAACGAGTCTGTGTGCAACCTTGTTTTCGCGTTAACTGTACAGAAGCCTCGGTTCTGACCATTCTTTATAAATGTATGTCCTCGAGGCAGTTGAAATCACAGTTCACGAGCTCTTGCTAGCCTACTGCGTGCAAAAACTCCCACAAAGCCAGCGTATAGCAACAGCGACGCGTCACCGCCAGCAATCCCTGCATGTCTTACTCCAATTTGTACAATATATAAAAGGGCAGAAGGAGCAGTGACGTAGGCTTGAATGTTGGGGACGAGTCTGTGTGCAACCTTGTTTCCGCGTTAACTGCACAGAAGCCTCGGTTCTGGCCATTCTTCATAAATATTTGTCCTCGAGGCAGTTGAAATCACAGCTCACGAGCTCTTGCTAGCCTACTGCGTGCAAAAATTCACACAAAGCCAGCGTATAGCAACAGCGACGCGTCACCGCCAGCAGTCCCTGCATGTCTTACTCCAATTTGTACAATAAATAAAAGGGCAGAAGGAGCAGCGACGTAGGCTTGAATGTTGGGGAGGAGTCTGTGTGCAACCTTGTTTCCGCGTTAACTGCACAGAAGCCTCGGTTCTGACCATTCCTTATAAATGTATGTCCTCGAGGCAGTACAAATCATAGCTCACGAGCTCTTGCTAGCCTACTGCGTGCAAAAACTCACACAAAGCCAGCGTATAGCAACAGCGACGCGTCACCGCCAGCAGTGCCTGCATGTCTTACTCCAATTTGTACAATAAATAAAAGGGCAGAAGGAGCAGCGACGTAGGCTTGAATGTTGGGGACGAGTCTGTGTGCAACCTTGTTTTCGCGTTAACTGCACAGAAGCCTCGGTTCTCACCATTCTTTATAAATGTATGTCCTCGAGGCAGTTCAAATCACAGCTCACGAGCTCTTGCTAGCCTACTGCGTGCAAAAACTCACACAAAGCCAGCGTATAGCAACAGCGACGCGTCACCACCAGCAGCCCCGGCATGTCTTACTCCAATTTGTACAATAAATAAAAGGGCAGAAGGAGCAGCGACGTAGGCTTGAATGTTGGGGACGAGTCTGTGTGCAACTTTGTTTTCGCGTTAACTGCACAGAAGCCTCGGTTCTCACCATTCTTTATAAATGTATGTCCTCGAGGCGGTTGAAATCACAGCTCACGAGCTCTTGCTAGCGTACTGCGTGCAAAAACTCACACAAAGCCAGCGTATAGCAACAGCGACGCGTCACCGCCAGCAGCCCCTGCATGTCTTACTACAATTTGTACGATATCTGAAAGGGCAGAAGGAGCAGCGACGTAGGCTTGAAAGTTGGGGACGAGTCTGTGTACAACCTTGTTTTCGCGTTAACTGCACAGAAGCCTCGGTTCTGACCATTCCTTATAAATGTATGTCCTCGAGGCAGTTCAAATCACAGCTCACGAGCACTTGCTAGCCTACTGCGTGCAAAAACTCACTCAAAGGCAGCGTATAGCAACAGCGACGCGTCACCGCCCGCAGCCCCTGCATGTCTTACTACAATTTGTACGATATCTAAAAGGGCAGAAGGAGCAGCGACGTAGGCTTGAAAGTTGGGGACGAATCTGTGTGCAACCTTGTTTTCGCGTTAACTGCACAGAAGCCTCGGTTCTGACCATTCCTTATAAATGTATGACCTCGAGGCAGTTCAAATCACAGCTCACGAGCACTTGCTAGCCTACTGCGTGCAAAAACTCACTCAAAGCCAGCGTATAGCAACAGCGACGCGTCACCGCCAGCAGCCCCTGCATGTCTTACTACAATTTCTATAATATATAAAAGGGCAGAAGGAGCAGCGACGTAGGCTTGAAAGATGGGGACGAGTCTCTTTGCAACCTTGTTTTCACGTTAACTGCACAGAAGCCTCGGTTCTGACCATTTTTCATAGATGTATGTCCTCGAGGCAGTAGAAATCACAGCTCACGAGCACTTGCTAGCCTACTGCGTGCAAAAACTCACACAAAGCCAACGTATAGCAACAGCGACGCGTCATCGCCAGCAGTCCCTGCATGTCTTACTCCAATTTGTACAATAAATAAAAGGGCAGAAGGAGCAGCGACGTAGGCTTGAATGTTGGGGACGAGTCTGTGCGCAACCTTGTTTTCGCGTTAACTGCACAGAAGCCTCGGTTCTCACCATTCTTTATAAATGTATGTCCTCGAGGCGGTAGAAATCACAGCTCACGAGCTCTTGCTAGCCTACTGCGTGCAAAAACTCACACAAAGCCAGCGTATAGCAACAGCGACGCGTCACCGCCAGCAGCCCCTGCATGTCTTACTACAATTTGTGCAATATATAAAAGGGCAGAAGGAGCAGCGACCTAGGCTTGAATCTTGGGGACGAGTCTGTATGCAACGTTGTTTTCGCGTTAACTGCACAGAAGCCTCGGTTCTGACCATTCTTTATAAATGTATGTCCCCGAGGTAGTAGAAAACACAGCTCACGGGCACTTGCTAGCCTACTGCGTGCAAAAACTCACTCAAAGCCAGCGTATAGCAACAGTGACGCGTCACCATCAGCAGTCCCGGCATGTCTTACTCCAATTTGTACAATATATAAAAGGGCAGAAGGAGCAGCGACCTAGGCTTGAATCTTGGGGACGAGTCTGTGTGCAACCTTGTTTTCGCGTTAACTGCACAGAAGCCTCGGTTCTGACCATTCTTCATAAATATTTGTCCTCGAGGTAGTGGAAATCACAGCTCACGAGCACTTGCTAGCCTACTGCGTGCAAAAACTCACTCAAAGCCAGCGTATAGCAACAGCGACGCGTCACCGCCAGCAGCCCCTGAATGTCTTACTACAATTTCTACAATATATAAAAGGGCAGAAGGAGCAGCGACGTAGGCTTGAAAGATGGAGACGAGTCTCTTTGCAACCTTGTTTTCGCGTTAACTGTACAGAAGCCTCGGTTCTGACCATTTTTCTTAGACGTATGTCCTCGAGGCAGTAGGAATCACAGCTCACGAGCACTTGCTAGCCTACTGCGTGCAAAAACTCCCACAAAGCCAGCGTATAGCAACAGCGACGCGTCACCGCCAGCAATCCCTGCATGTCTTACTCCAATTTGTACAATATATAAAAGGGCAGAAGGAGCAGTGACGTAGGCTTGAATGTTGGGGACGAGTCTGTGTGCAACCTTGTTTCCGCGTTAACTGCACAGAAGCCTCGGTTCTGACCATTCTTCATAAATATTTGTCCTCGAGGCAGTTGAAATCACAGCTCACGAGCTCTTGCTAGCCTACTGCGTGCAAAAATTCACACAAAGCCAGCGTATAGCAACAGCGACGCGTCACCGCCAGCAGTCCCTGCATGTCTTACTCCAATTTGTACAATAAATAAAAGGGCAGAAGGAGCAGCGACGTAGGCTTGAATGTTGCGTACGAGTCTGTGTGCAACCTTGTTTCCGCGTTAACTGCACAGAAGCCTCGGTTCTGACCATTCCTTATAAATGTATGTCCTCGAGGCAGTACAAATCATAGCTCATGAGCTCTTGCTAGCCTACTGCGTGCAAAAACTCACACAAAGCCAGCGTATAGCAACAGCGACGCGTCACCGCCAGCAGTCCCTGCATGTCTTACTCCAATTTGTACAATAAATAAAAGGGCAGAAGGAGCAGCGACGTAGGCTTGAATGTTGGGGACGAGTCTGTGTGCAACCTTGTTTTCGCGTTAACTGCACAGAAGCCTCGGTTCTCACCATTCTTTATAAATGTATGTCCTCGAGGCAGTTCAAATCACAGCTCACGAGCTCTTGCTAGCCTACTGCATGCAAAAACTCACACAAAGCCAGCGTATAGCAACAAGCGACGCGTCACCGCCAGCAGTCCCTGTATGTCTTACTCCAATTTGTACAATAAATAAAAGGGCAGAAGGAGCAGCAACGTAGGCTTGAATGTTGGGGACGAGTCTGTGTGCAACCTTGTTTCCGCGTTAACTGCACAGAAGCCTCGGTTCTGACCATTCCTTATAAATGTATGTCCTCGAGGCAGTTCAAATCACAGCTCACGAGCTCTTGCTAGCCTACTGCGTGCAAAAACTCACACAAAGCCAGCGTATAGCAACAGCGACGCGTCACCGCCAGCAGTCCCTGCATGTCTTACTCCAATTTGTACAATAAATAAAAGGGCAGAAGGAGCAGCGACGTAGGCTTGAATGTTGGGGACGAGTCTGTGCGCAACCTTGTTTTCGCGTTAACTGCACAGAAGCCTCGGTTCTCACCATTCTTTATAAATGTATGTCCTCGAGGCGGTTGAAATCACAGCTCACGAGCTCTTGCTAGCCTACTGCGTGCAAAAACTCACACAAAGCCAGCGTATAGCAACAGCGACGCGTCACCGCCAGCAGCCCCTGCATGTATTACTACAATTTGTACAATATCTAAAAGGGCAGAAGGAGCAGCGACGTAGGCTTGAAAGTTGGGGACGAGTCTGTGTGCAACCTTGTTTTCGCGTTAACTGCACAGAAGCCTCGGTTCTGACCATTCCTTATAAATGTATGACCTCGAGGCAGTTCATATCACAGCTCACGAGCACTTGCTAGCCTACTGCGTGCAAAAACTCACTCAAAGCCAGCGTATAGCAACAGCGACGCGTCACCGCCAGCAGCCCCTGCATCTCTAACTACAATTTGTACGATATCTAAAAGGGCAGAAGGAGCAGCGACGTAGGCTTGAAAGTTGGGGACGAGTCTGTGTGCAACCTTGTTTTCGCGTTAACTGCACAGAAGCCTCGGTTCTGACCATTCCTTATAAATGTATGTCCTCGAGGCAGTTCAAATCACAGCTCACGAGCACTTGCTAGCCTACTGCGTGCAAAAACTCACTCAAAGCCTGCGTATAGCAGCAGCGACGCGTCACCGCCAGCAGCCCCTGCATGTCTTACTACAATTTCTACAATATATAAAAGGGCAGAAGGAGCAGCGACGTAGGCTTGAAAGATGGGGACGAGTCTGTGTGCAACCTTGTTTTCGCGTTAACTGCACAGAAGCCTTAGTTCTGACCATTCTTCATAAATATTTGTCCTCGAGGCAGTTGAAATCACAGCTCACCAGCTCTTGCTAGCCTACTGCTTGCTAAAACTCACTCAAAGCCAGCGTATAGCAACAGCGACGCGTCACCGCCAGCAGCCCCTGAATGTCTTACGCCAATTTGTACGATATATAAAAGGGCAGAAGGAGCAGCGACCTAGGCTTGAATCTTGGGGACGAGTCTGTGTGCAACCTTGTTTTCGCGTTAACTGCACAGAAGCCTTGGTTCTGACCATTCTTTATAAATGTATTTCCTCGAGGCAGTTGAAATCACAGCTCACGAGCTCTTGCTAGCCTACTGCGTGCAAAAACTCCCACAAAGCCAGCGTATAGCAACAGTGACGCGTCACCGCCAGCAATCCCTGCATGTCTTACTCCAATTTGTACAATATATAAAAGGGCAGAAGGAGCAGTGACGTAGGCTTGAATGTTGGGGACAAGTCTGTGTGCAACCTTGTTTCCGCGTTAACTGCACAGAAGCCTCGGTTCTGACCATTCTTCATAAATATTTGTCCTCGAGGCAGTTGAAATCACAGCTCACGAGCTCTTGCTAGCCTACTGCATGCAAAAACTCACACAAAGCCAGCGTATAGCAACAAGCGACGCGTCACCGCCAGCAGTCCCTGTATATCTTACTCCAATTTGTACAATAAATAAAAGGGCAGAAGGAGCAGCGACGTAGGCTTGAATGTTGCGTACGAGTCTGTGTGCAACCTTGTTTCCGCGTTAACTGCACAGAAGCCTCGGTTCTGATCATTCCTTATAAATTTATGTCCTCGAGGCAGTACAAATCATAGCTCACGAGCTCTTGCTAGCCTACTGCGTGCAAAAACTCACACAAAGCCAGCGTATAGCAACAGCGACGCGTCACCGCCAGCAGTCCCTGCATGTCTTACTCCAATTTGTACAATAAATAAAAGGGCAGAAGGAGCAGCGACGTAGGCTTGAATGTTGGGGACGAGTCTGTGTGCAACCTTGTTTTCGCGTTAACTGCACAGAAGCCTCGGTTCTCACCATTCTTTATAAATGTATGTCCTCGAGGCAGTTCAAATCACAGCTCACGAGCTCTTGCTAGCCTACTGCATGCAAAAACTCACACAAAGCCAGCGTATAGCAACAAGCGACGCGTCACCGCCAGCAGTCCCTGTATATCTTACTCCAATTTGTACAATAAATAAAAGGGCAGAAGGAGCAGCAACGTAGGCTTGAATGTTGGGGACGAGTCTGTGTGCAACCTTGTTTCCGCGTTAACTGCACAGAAGCCTCGGTTCTGACCATTCCTTATAAATGTATGTCCTCGAGGCAGTTCAAATCACAGCTCACGAGCTCTTGCTAGGCTACTGCGTGCAAAAACTCACACAAAGCCAGCGTATAGCAACAGCGACGCGTCACCGCCAGCAGTCCCTGCATGTCTTACTCCAATTTGTACAATAAATAAAAGGGCAGAAGGAGCAGCGACGTAGGCTTGAATGTTGGGGACGAGTCTGTGCGCAACCTTGTTTTCGCGTTAACTGCACAGAAGCCTCGGTTCTCACCATTCTTTATAAATGTATGTCCTCGAGGCGGTTGAAATCACAGCTCACGAGCTCTTGCTAGCCTACTGCGTGCAAAAACTCACACAAAGCCAGCGTATAGCAACAGCGACGCGTCACCGCCAGCAGCCCCTGCATGTCTTACTACAATTTGTACGATATCTGAAAGGGCAGAAGGAGCAGCGACGTAGGCTTGAAAGTTGGGGACGAGTCTGTGTGCAACCTTGTTTTCGCGTTAACTGCACAGAAGCCTCGGTTCTGACCATTCCTTATAAATGTATGTCCTCGAGGCAGTTCAAATCACAGCTCACGAGCACTTGCTAGCCTACTGCGTGCAAAAACTCACTCAAAGGCAGCGTATAGCAACAGCGACGCGTCACCGCCAGCAGCCCCTGCATGTCTTACTACAATTTGTACGATATCTAAAAGGGCAGAAGGAGCAGCGACGTAGGCTTGAAAGTTGGGGACGAGTCTGTGTGCAACCTTGTTTTCGCGTTAACTGCACAGAAGCCTCGGTTCTGACCATTCCTTATAAATGTATGTCCTCGAGGCAGTTCAAATCACAGCTCCCGAGCACTTGCTAGCCTACTGCGTGCAAGAACTCACTCAAAACCTGCGTATAGCAACAGCGACGCGTCACCGCCAGCAGCCCCTGCATGTCTTACTACAATTTCTACAATATATAAAAGGGCAGAAGGAGCAGCGACGTAGGCTTGAAAGATGGGGACGAGTCTCTTTGCAACCTTGTTTTCACGTTAACTGCACAGAAGCCTCGGTTCTGACCATTTTTCATAGATGTATGTCCTCGAGGCAGTAGAAATCACAGCTCACGAGCACTTGCTAGCCTACTGCGTGCAAAAACTCACACAAAGCCAGGGTATAGCAACAGCGACGCGTCACCGCCAGCAGCCCCTGCATCTCTAACTACAATTTGTACGATATCTAAAAGGGCAGAAGGAGCAGCGACGAAGGCATGAAAGTTGGGGACGAGTCTGTGTGCAACCTTGTTTTCGCGTTAACTGCACAGAAGCCTCGGTTCTGACCATTCCTTATAAATGTATGTCCTCGAGGCAGTTCAAATCACAGCTCCCGAGCACTTGCTAGCCTACTGCGTGCAAGAACTCACTCAAAACCTGCGTATAGCAACAGCGACGCGTCACCGCCTGCAGCCCCTGCATGTCTTACTACAATTTGTTCAATATATAAAAGGGCAGAAGGAGCAGCGACGTAAGCTTCAAAGTTGGGGACGAGTCTGTGTGCAACCTTGTTTTCGCGTTAACTGCACAGAAGCCTTAGTTCTGACCATTCTTCATAAATATTTGTCCTCGAGGCACTTGAAATCACAGCTCACGAGCTCTTGCTAGCCTACTGCGTGCAAAAACTAAAACAAAGCCAGCGTATTGCAACAGCGACGCGTCACCGCCAGCAGCCCCTGAATGTCTTACTCCAATTTGTGCAATATATAAAAGGGCAGAAGGAGCAGCGACCTAGGCTTGAATCTTGGGGACGAGTCTGTGTGCAACCTTGTTTTCGCGTTAACTGCACAGAAGCCTTGGTTCTGACCATTCTTTATAAATGTATGTCCTCGAGGCAGTAGAAAACACAGCTCACGGGCACTTGCTAGCCTACTGCTTGCAAAAACTCACTCAAACCAGCGTATAGCAACAGCGACGCGTCACCGTCAGCAGCCCCTGAATGTCTTACTACAATTTGTACAATACATAAAAGGGCAGAAGGAGCAGCGACGTAAGCTTGAAAGTTTGGGACGAGTCTGTATGCAACGTTGTTTTCGCGCTAACTGCACACAAGCCTCGGTTCTGACCATTCTTTATAAATGTATGTCCTCGAGGCAGTAGAAAACACAGCTCACGGGCACTTGCTAGCCTACTGCGTGCAAAAACTCACTCAAAGCCAGCGTATAGCAACAGCGACGCGTCACCGCCAGCAGTCCCTGCATGTCTTACTCCAATTTGTACAATATATAAAAGGGCAGAAGGAGCAGCGACCTAGGCTTGAATCTTGGGGACGAGTCTGTGTGCAACCTTGTTTTCGCGTTAACTGCACAGAAGCCTCGGTTCTGACCATTCTTCATAAATATTTGTCCTCGAGGCAGTTGAAATCACAGCTCACGAGCTCTTGCTGGCCTACTGCGTGCAAAAACTCACACAAAGCCTGCGTATAGCAACAGCTACGCGTCACCGCCAGCAGCCCCTGAATGTCTTACTCCAATTTGTGCAATATATAAAAGGGCAGAAGGAGCAGCGACCTAGGCTTGAATCTTGGGGACGAGTCTGTGTGCAAACTTGTTTTCGCGTTAACTGCACAGAAGCCTCGGTTCTGACCATTCTTTATAAATGTATGTCCTCGAGACAGTTGAAAACACAGCTCACGGGCACTTGCTAGCATACTACGTGCAAGACCTCACTCAAAGCCAGCGTATAGCAACAGCAACGCGTCGCCGCCAGCAGCCCCTGCATGTCTTACTGCAATTTGTACAATATATAAAAGGGCAGAAGGAGCAGCGATGTAGGCTTGAATGTTGGGGACGAGTCTGTGTGCAACCTTGTTTTCGCGTTAACTGCACAGAAGCCTCGGTTCTGACCATTCTTCATAAATATTTGTCCTCGAGGCAGTTGAAATCACAGCTCACGAGCTCTTGCTAGCCTAGTGCGTGCAAAAACACACTCAAAGCCAGCGTATAGCAACAGCGACGCGTCGCCGCCAGCAGCCCCTGCATGTCTTACTACAATTTCTACAATATGTAAAAGGGCAGAAGGAGCAGCGACGTAGGCTTGAATGTTGGGAACGAGTCTGTGTGCAACCTTGTTTTCGCGTTAACTGTACAGAAGCCTCGGTTCTGACCATTCTTTATAAATGTATGTCCTCGAGGCAGTTGAAATCACAGTTCACGAGCTCTTGCTAGCCTACTGCGTGCAAAAACTCCCACAAAGCCAGCGTATAGCAACAGCGACGCGTCACCGCCAGCAATCCCTGCATGTCTTACTCCAATTTGTACAATATATAAAAGTGCAGAAGGAGCAGTGACGTAGGCTTGAATGTTGGGGACGAGTCTGTGTGCAACCTTGTTTCCGCGTTAACTGCACAGAAGCCTCGGTTCTGACCATTCTTCATAAATATTTGTCCTCGAGGCAGTTGAAATCACAGCTCACGAGCTCTTGCTAGCCTACTGCGTGCAAAAATTCACACAAAGCCAGCGTATAGCAACAGCGACGCGTCACCGCCAGCAGTCCCTGCATGTCTTACTCCAATTTGTACAATAAATAAAAGGGCAGAAGGAGCAGCGACGTAGGCTTGAATGTTGGGGAGGAGTCTGTGTGCAACCTTGTTTCCGCGTTAACTGCACAGAAGCCTCGGTTCTGACCATTCCTTATAAATGTATGTCCTCGAGGCAGTACAAATCATAGCTCACGAGCTCTTGCTAGCCTACTGCGTGCAAAAACTCACACAAAGCCAGCGTATAGCAACAGCGACGCGTCACCGCCAGCAGTGCCTGCATGTCTTACTCCAATTTGTACAATAAATAAAAGGGCAGAAGGAGCAGCGACGTAGGCTTGAATGTTGGGGACGAGTCTGTGTGCAACCTTGTTTTCGCGTTAACTGCACAGAAGCCTCGGTTCTCACCATTCTTTATAAATGTATGTCCTCGAGGCAGTTCAAATCACAGCTCACGAGCTCTTGCTAGCCTACTGCGTGCAAAAACTCACACAAAGCCAGCGTATAGCAACAGCGACGCGTCACCGCCTGCAGCCCCTGCATGTCTTACTACAATTTGTTCAATATATAAAAGGGCAGAAGGAGCAGTGACGTAAGCTTCAAAGTTGGGGACGAGTCTGTGTGCAACCTTGTTTTCGCGTTAACTGCACAGAAGCCTTAGTTCTGACCATTCTTCATAAATATTTGTCCTCGAGGCACTTGAAATCACAGCTCACGAGCTCTTGCTAGCCTACTGCGTGCAAAAACTAAAACAAAGCCAGCGTATTGCAACAGCGACGCGTCACCGCCAGCAGCCCCTGAATGTCTTACTCCAATTTGTACGATATATAAAAGGGCAGAAGGAGCAGCAACCTAGGCTTGAATCTTGGGGACGAGTCTGTGTGCAACCTTGTTTTCGCGTTAACTGCACAGAAGCCTTGGTTCTGACCATTCTTTATAAATGTATGTCCTCGAGGCAGTAGAAAACACAGCTCACGCGCACTTGCTAGCCTACTGCTTGCAAAAACTCACTCAAACCAGCGTATAGCAACAGCGACGCGTCACCGTCAGCAGCCCCTGAATGTCTTACTACAATTTGTACAATATATAAAAGGGCAGAAGGAGCAGCGACGTAAGCTTGAAGGTTGGGGACGAGTCTGTGTGCAACCTTGTTTTCGCGTTAACTGCACAGAAGCCTCAGTTCTGACCATTCTTCAAAAATATTTGTCCTCGAGGCAGTTGAAATCACAGCTCACGAGCTCTTGCTGGCCTACTGCGTGCAAAAACTCACACAAAGCCTGCGTATAGCAACAGCGACGCGTCACCGCCAGCAGCCCCTGAATGTCTTACTCCAATTTGTGCAATATATAAAAGGGCAGAAGGAGCAGCGACCTAGGCTTGAATCTTGGGGACGAGTCTGTGTGCAACCTTGTTTTCGCGTTAACTGCACAGAAGCCTTGGTTCTGACCATTCTTTATAAATGTATGTCCTCGAGGCAGTAGAAAACACAGCTCACGGGCACTTGCTAGCCTACTGCTTGCAAAAACTCACTCAAACCAGCGTATAGCAACAGCGACGCGTCACCGTCAGCAGCCCCTGAATGTCTTACTACAATTTGTACAATACATAAAAGGGCAGAAGGAGCAGCGACGTAAGTTTGAAAGTTTGGGACGAGTCTGTATGCAACGTTGTTTTCGCGCTAACTGCACACAAGCCTCGGTTCTGACCATTCTTTATAAATGTATGTCCTCGAGGCAGTAGAAAACACAGCTCACGGGCACTTGCTAGCCTACTGCGTGCAAAAACTCACTCAAAGCCAGCGTATAGCAACAGCGACGCGTCACCGCCAGCAGTCCCTGCATGTCTTACTCCAATTAGTACAATATATAAAAGGGCAGAAGGAGCAGCGACCTAGGCTTGAATCTTGGGGACGAGTCTGTGTGCAACCTTGTTTTCGCGTTAACTGCACAGAAGCCTCGGTTCTGACCATTCTTCATAAATATTTGTCCTCGAGGCAGTGGAAATCACAGCTCACGAGCACTTGCTAGCCTACTGCGTGCAAAAACTCACTCAAAGCCAGCGTATAGCAACAGTGACGCGTCACCGTCAGCAGCCCCTGAATGTCTTACTGCAATTTGTACAATATATAAAAGGGCAGAAGGAGCAGCGACGTAAGCTTGAAAGTTGGGGACGAGTCTGTGTGCAACCTTGTTTTCGCGTTAACTGCACAGAAGCCTCAGTTCTGACCATTCTTCAAAAATATTTGTCCTCGAGGCAGTTGAAATCACAGCTCACGAGCTCTTGCTGGCCTACTGCGTGCAAAAACTCACACAAAGCCTGCGTATAGCAACAGCGACGCGTCACCGCCAGCAGCCCCTGAATGTCTTACTCCAATTTGTGCAATATATAAAAGGGCAGAAGGAGCAGCGACATAGGCTTGAATCTTGGGGACGAGTCTGTGTGCAACCTTGTTTTCGCGTTAACTGCACAGAAGCCTCGGTTCTGACCATTCTTTATAAATGTATGTCCTCGAGACAGTTGAAAACACAGCTCACGGGCACTTGCTAGCATACTACGTGCAAGACCTCACTCAAAGCCAGCGTATAGCAACAGCAACGCGTCGCCGCCAGCAGCCCCTGCATGTCTTACTGCAATTTGTACAATATATAAAAGGGCAGAAGGAGCAGCGATGTAGGCTTGAATGTTGGGGACGAGTCTGTGTGCAACCTTGTTTTCGCGTTAACTGCACAGAAGCCTCGGTTCTGACCATTCTTCATAAATATTTGTCCTCGAGGCAGTTGAAATCACAGCTCACGAGCTCTTGCTAGCCTAGTGCGTGCAAAAACTCACTCAAAGCCAGCGTATAGCAACAGCGACGCGTCGCCGCCAGCAGCCCCTGCATGTCTTACTACAATTTCTACAATATGTAAAAGGGCAGAAGGAGCAGCGACGTAGGCTTGAATGTTGGGAACGAGTCTGTGTGCAACCTTGTTTTCGCGTTAACTGTACAGAAGCCTCGGTTCTGACCATTCTTTATAAATGTATGTCCTCGAGGCAGTTGAAATCACAGTTCACGAGCTCTTGCTAGCCTACTGCGTGCAAAAACTCCCACAAAGCCAGCGTATAGCAACAGCGACGCGTCACCGCCAGCAATCCCTGCATGTCTTACTCCAATTTGTACAATATATAAAAGGGCAGAAGGAGCAGTGACGTAGGCTTGAATGTTGGGGACGAGTCTGTGTGCAACCTTGTTTCCGCGTTAACTGCACAGAAGCCTCGGTTCTGGCCATTCTTCATAAATATTTGTCCTCGAGGCAGTTGAAATCACAGCTCACGAGCTCTTGCTAGCCTACTGCGTGCAAAAATTCACACAAAGCCAGCGTATAGCAACAGCGACGCGTCACCGCCAGCAGTCCCTGCATGTCTTACTCCAATTTGTACAATAAATAAAAGGGCTGAAGGAGCAGCGACGTAGGCTTGAATGTTGGGGAGGAGTCTGTGTGCAACCTTGTTTCCGCGTTAACTGCACAGAAGCCTCGGTTCTGACCATTCCTTATAAATGTATGTCCTCGAGGCAGTACAAATCATAGCTCACGAGCTCTTGCTAGCCTACTGCGTGCAAAAACTCACACAAAGCCAGCGTATAGCAACAGCGACGCGTCACCGCCAGCAGTGCCTGCATGTCTTACTCCAATTTGTACAATAAATAAAAGGGCAGAAGGAGCAGCGACGTAGGCTTGAATGTTGGGGACGAGTCTGTGTGCAACCTTGTTTTCGCGTTAACTGCACAGAAGCCTCGGTTCTCACCATTCTTTATAAATGTATGTCCTCGAGGCAGTTCAAATCACAGCTCACGAGCTCTTGCTAGCCTACTGCGTGCAAAAACTCACACAAAGCCAGCGTATAGCAACAGCGACGCGTCACCACCAGCAGTCCCGGCATGTCTTACTCCAATTTGTACAATAAATAAAAGGGCAGAAGGAGCAGCGACGTAGGCTTGAATGTTGGGGACGAGTCTGTGTGCAACTTTGTTGTCGCGTTAACTGTACAGAAGCCTCGGTTCTCACCATTCTTTATAAATGTATGTCCTCGAGGCGGTTGAAATCACAGCTCACGAGCTCTTGCTAGCGTACTGCGTGCAAAAACTCACACAAAGCCAGCGTATAGCAACAGCGACGCGTCACCGCCAGCAGCCCCTGCATGTCTTACTACAATTTGTACGATATCTGAAAGGGCAGAAGGAGCAGCGACGTAAGTTTGAAAGTTTGGGACGAGTCTGTATGCAACGTTGTTTTCGCGCTAACTGCACACAAGCCTCGGTTCTGACCATTCTTTATAAATGTATGTCCTCGAGGCAGTAGAAAACACAGCTCACGGGCACTTGCTAGCCTACTGCGTGCAAAAACTCACTCAAAGCCAGCGTATAGCAACAGCGACGCGTCACCGCCAGCAGTCCCTGCATGTCTTACTCCAATTAGTACAATATATAAAAGGGCAGAAGGAGCAGCGACCTAGGCTTGAATCTTGGGGACGAGTCTGTGTGCAACCTTGTTTTCGCGTTAACTGCACAGAAGCCTCGGTTCTGACCATTCTTCATAAATATTTGTCCTCGAGGCAGTGGAAATCACAGCTCACGAGCACTTGCTAGCCTACTGCGTGCAAAAACTCACTCAAAGCCAGCGTATAGCAACAGTGACGCGTCACCGTCAGCAGCCCCTGAATGTCTTACTGCAATTTGTACAATATATAAAACGGCAGAAGGAGCAGCGACGTAAGCTTGAAAGTTGGGGACGAGTCTGTGTGCAACCTTGTTTTCGCGTTAACTGCACAGAAGCCTCAGTTCTGACCATTCTTCAAAAATATTTGTCCTCGAGGCAGTTGAAATCACAGCTCACGAGCTCTTGCTGGCCTACTGCGTGCAAAAACTCACACAAAGCCTGCGTATAGCAACAGCGACGCGTCACCGCCAGCAGCCCCTGAATGTCTTACTCCAATTTGTGCAATATATAAAAGGGCAGAAGGAGCAGCGACATAGGCTTGAATCTTGGGGACGAGTCTGTGTGCAACCTTGTTTTCGCGTTAACTGCACAGAAGCCTCGGTTCTGACCATTCTTTATAAATGTATGTCCTCGAGACAGTTGAAAACACAGCTCACGGGCACTTGCTAGCATACTACGTGCAAGACCTCACTCAAAGCCAGCGTATAGCAACAGCAACGCGTCGCCGCCAGCAGCCCCTGCATGTCTTACTGCAATTTGTACAATATATAAAAGGGCAGAAGGAGCAGCGATGTAGGCTTGAATGTTGGGGACGAGTCTGTGTGCAACCTTGTTTTCGCGTTAACTGCACAGAAGCCTCGGTTCTGACCATTCTTCATAAATATTTGTCCTCGAGGCAGTTGAAATCACAGCTCACGAGCTCTTGCTAGCCTAGTGCGTGCAAAAACTCACTCAAAGCCAGCGTATAGCAACAGCGACGCGTCGCCGCCAGCAGCCCCTGCATGTCTTACTACAATTTCTACAATATGTAAAAGGGCAGAAGGAGCAGCGACGTAGGCTTGAATGTTGGGAACGAGTCTGTGTGCAACCTTGTTTTCGCGTTAACTGTACAGAAGCCTCGGTTCTGACCATTCTTTATAAATGTATGTCCTCGAGGCAGTTGAAATCACAGTTCACGAGCTCTTGCTAGCCTACTGCGTGCAAAAACTCCCACAAAGCCAGCGTATAGCAACAGCGACGCGTCACCGCCAGCAATCCCTGCATGTCTTACTCCAATTTGTACAATATATAAAAGGGCAGAAGGAGCAGTGACGTAGGCTTGAATGTTGGGGACGAGTCTGTGTGCAACCTTGTTTCCGCGTTAACTGCACAGAAGCCTCGGTTCTGGCCATTCTTCATAAATATTTGTCCTCGAGGCAGTTGAAATCACAGCTCACGAGCTCTTGCTAGCCTACTGCGTGCAAAAATTCACACAAAGCCAGCGTATAGCAACAGCGACGCGTCACCGCCAGCAGTCCCTGCATGTCTTACTCCAATTTGTACAATAAATAAAAGGGCAGAAGGAGCAGCGACGTAGGCTTGAATGTTGGGGAGGAGTCTGTGTGCAACCTTGTTTCCGCGTTAACTGCACAGAAGCCTCGGTTCTGACCATTCCTTATAAATGTATGTCCTCGAGGCAGTACAAATCATAGCTCACGAGCTCTTGCTAGCCTACTGCGTGCAAAAACTCACACAAAGCCAGCGTATAGCAACAGCGACGCGTCACCGCCAGCAGTGCCTGCATGTCTTACTCCAATTTGTACAATAAATAAAAGGGCAGAAGGAGCAGCGACGTAGGCTTGAATGTTGGGGACGAGTCTGTGTGCAACCTTGTTTTCGCGTTAACTGCACAGAAGCCTCGGTTCTCACCATTCTTTATAAATGTATGTCCTCGAGGCAGTTCAAATCACAGCTCACGAGCTCTTGCTAGCCTACTGCGTGCAAAAACTCACACAAAGCCAGCGTATAGCAACAGCGACGCGTCACCACCAGCAGCCCCGGCATGTCTTACTCCAATTTGTACAATAAATAAAAGGGCAGAAGGAGCAGCGACGTAGGCTTGAATGTTGGGGACGAGTCTGTGTGCAACTTTGTTTTCGCGTTAACTGCACAGAAGCCTCGGTTCTCACCATTCTTTATAAATGTATGTCCTCGAGGCGGTTGAAATCACAGCTCACGAGCTCTTGCTAGCGTACTGCGTGCAAAAACTCACACAAAGCCAGCGTATAGCAACAGCGACGCGTCACCGCCAGCAGCCCCTGCATGTCTTACTACAATTTGTACGATATCTGAAAGGGCAGAAGGAGCAGCGACGTAGGCTTGAAAGTTGGGGACGAGTCTGTGTACAACCTTGTTTTCGCGTTAACTGCACAGAAGCCTCGGTTCTGACCATTCCTTATAAATGTATGTCCTCGAGGCAGTTCAAATCACAGCTCACGAGCACTTGCTAGCCTACTGCGTGCAAAAACTCACTCAAAGGCAGCGTATAGCAACAGCGACGCGTCACCGCCCGCAGCCCCTGCATGTCTTACTACAATTTGTACGATATCTAAAAGGGCAGAAGGAGCAGCGACGTAGGCTTGAAAGTTGGGGACGAATCTGTGTGCAACCTTGTTTTCGCGTTAACTGCACAGAAGCCTCGGTTCTGACCATTCCTTATAAATGTATGACCTCGAGGCAGTTCAAATCACAGCTCACGAGCACTTGCTAGCCTACTGCGTGCAAAAACTCACTCAAAGCCAGCGTATAGCAACAGCGACGCGTCACCGCCAGCAGCCCCTGCATGTCTTACTACAATTTCTATAATATATAAAAGGGCAGAAGGAGCAGCGACGTAGGCTTGAAAGATGGGGACGAGTCTCTTTGCAACCTTGTTTTCACGTTAACTGCACAGAAGCCTCGGTTCTGACCATTTTTCATAGATGTATGTCCTCGAGGCAGTAGAAATCACAGCTCACGAGCACTTGCTAGCCTACTGCGTGCAAAAACTCACACAAAGCCAACGTATAGCAACAGCGACGCGTCATCGCCAGCAGTCCCTGCATGTCTTACTCCAATTTGTACAATAAATAAAAGGGCAGAAGGAGCAGCGACGTAGGCTTGAATGTTGGGGACGAGTCTGTGCGCAACCTTGTTTTCGCGTTAACTGCACAGAAGCCTCGGTTCTCACCATTCTTTATAAATGTATGTCCTCGAGGCGGTAGAAATCACAGCTCACGAGCTCTTGCTAGCCTACTGCGTGCAAAAACTCACACAAAGCCAGCGTATAGCAACAGCGACGCGTCACCGCCAGCAGCCCCTGCATGTCTTACTACAATTTGTGCAATATATAAAAGGGCAGAAGGAGCAGCGACCTAGGCTTGAATCTTGGGGACGAGTCTGTATGCAACGTTGTTTTCGCGTTAACTGCACAGAAGCCTCGGTTCTGACCATTCTTTATAAATGTATGTCCCCGAGGTAGTAGAAAACACAGCTCACGGGCACTTGCTAGCCTACTGCGTGCAAAAACTCACTCAAAGCCAGCGTATAGCAACAGTGACGCGTCACCATCAGCATTCCCGGCATGTCTTACTCCAATTTGTACAATATATAAAAGGGCAGAAGGAGCAGCGACCTAGGCTTGAATCTTGGGGACGAGTCTGTGTGCAACCTTGTTTTCGCGTTAACTGCACAGAAGCCTCGGTTCTGACCATTCTTCATAAATATTTGTCCTCGAGGTAGTGGAAATCACAGCTCACGAGCACTTGCTAGCCTACTGCGTGCAAAAACTCACTCAAAGCCAGCGTATAGCAACAGCGACGCGTCACCGCCAGCAGCCCCTGAATGTCTTACTACAATTTCTACAATATATAAAAGGGCAGAAGGAGCAGCGACGTAGGCTTGAAAGATGGAGACGAGTCTCTTTGCAACCTTGTTTTCGCGTTAACTGTACAGAAGCCTCGGTTCTGACCATTTTTCTTAGACGTATGTCCTCGAGGCAGTAGGAATCACAGCTCACGAGCACTTGCTAGCCTACTGCGTGCAAAAACTCCCACAAAGCCAGCGTATAGCAACAGCGACGCGTCACCGCCAGCAATCCCTGCATGTCTTACTCCAATTTGTACAATATATAAAAGGGCAGAAGGAGCAGTGACGTAGGCTTGAATGTTGGGGACGAGTCTGTGTGCAACCTTGTTTCCGCGTTAACTGCACAGAAGCCTCGGTTCTGACCATTCTTCATAAATATTTGTCCTCGAGGCAGTTGAAATCACAGCTCACGAGCTCTTGCTAGCCTACTGCGTGCAAAAATTCACACAAAGCCAGCGTATAGCAACAGCGACGCGTCACCGCCAGCAGTCCCTGCATGTCTTACTCCAATTTGTACAATAAATAAAAGGGCAGAAGGAGCAGCGACGTAGGCTTGAATGTTGCGTACGAGTCTGTGTGCAACCTTGTTTCCGCGTTAACTGCACAGAAGCCTCGGTTCTGACCATTCCTTATAAATGTATGTCCTCGAGGCAGTACAAATCATAGCTCATGAGCTCTTGCTAGCCTACTGCGTGCAAAAACTCACACAAAGCCAGCGTATAGCAACAGCGACGCGTCACCGCCAGCAGTCCCTGCATGTCTTACTCCAATTTGTACAATAAATAAAAGGGCAGAAGGAGCAGCGACGTAGGCTTGAATGTTGGGGACGAGTCTGTGTGCAACCTTGTTTTCGCGTTAACTGCACAGAAGCCTCGGTTCTCACCATTCTTTATAAATGTATGTCCTCGAGGCAGTTCAAATCACAGCTCACGAGCTCTTGCTAGCCTACTGCATGCAAAAACTCACACAAAGCCAGCGTATAGCAACAAGCGACGCGTCACCGCCAGCAGTCCCTGTATGTCTTACTCCAATTTGTACAATAAATAAAAGGGCAGAAGGAGCAGCAACGTAGGCTTGAATGTTGGGGACGAGTCTGTGTGCAACCTTGTTTCCGCGTTAACTGCACAGAAGCCTCGGTTCTGACCATTCCTTATAAATGTATGTCCTCGAGGCAGTTCAAATCACAGCTCACGAGCTCTTGCTAGCCTACTGCGTGCAAAAACTCACACAAAGCCAGCGTATAGCAACAGCGACGCGTCACCGCCAGCAGTCCCTGCATGTCTTACTCCAATTTGTACAATAAATAAAAGGGCAGAAGGAGCAGCGACGTAGGCTTGAATGTTGGGGACGAGTCTGTGCGCAACCTTGTTTTCGCGTTAACTGCACAGAAGCCTCGGTTCTCACCATTCTTTATAAATGTATGTCCTCGAGGCGGTTGAAATCACAGCTCACGAGCTCTTGCTAGCCTACTGCGTGCAAAAACTCACACAAAGCCAGCGTATAGCAACAGCGACGCGTCACCGCCAGCAGCCCCTGCATGTATTACTACAATTTGTACAATATCTAAAAGGGCAGAAGGAGCAGCGACGTAGGCTTGAAAGTTGGGGACGAGTCTGTGTGCAACCTTGTTTTCGCGTTAACTGCACAGAAGCCTCGGTTCTGACCATTCCTTATAAATGTATGACCTCGAGGCAGTTCATATCACAGCTCACGAGCACTTGCTAGCCTACTGCGTGCAAAAACTCACTCAAAGCCAGCGTATAGCAACAGCGACGCGTCACCGCCAGCAGCCCCTGCATGTCTTACTACAATTTCTACAATATATAAAAGGGCAGAAGGAGCAGCGACGTAGGCTTGAAAGATGGGGACGAGTCTCTTTGCAACCTTGTTTTCACGTTAACTGCACAGAAGCCTCGGTTCTGACCATTTTTCATAGATGTATGTCCTCGAGGCAGTAGAAATCACAGCTCACGAGCTCTTGCTAGCCTACTGCGTGCAAAAACTCACATATAGCCAGGGTATAGCAACAGCGACGCGTCACCGCCAGCAGCCCCTGCATCTCTAACTACAATTTGTACGACATCTAAAAGGGCAGAAGGAGCTGCGACGTAGGCATGAAAGTTGGGGACGAGTCTGTGTGCAACCTTGTTTTCGCGTTAACTGCACAGAAGCCTCGGTTCTGACCATTCCTTATAAATGTATGTCCTCGAGGCAGTTCAAATCACAGCTCACGAGCACTTGCTAGCCTACTGCTTGCAAGAACTCCCACAAAGCCAGCGTATAGCAACAGCGACGCGTCACCGCCAGCAATCCCTGCATGTCTTACTCCAATTTGTACAATATATAAAAGGGCAGAAGGAGCAGTGACGTAGGCTTGAATGTTGGGGACGAGTCTGTGTGCAACCTTGTTTCCGCGTTAACTGCACAGAAGCCTCGGTTCTGACCATTCTTCATAAATATTTGTCCTCGAGGCAGTTGAAATCACAGCTCACGAGCTCTTGCTAGCCTACTGCGTGCAAAAATTCACACAAAGCCAGCGTATAGAAACAGCGACGCGTCACCGCCAGCAGTCCCTGCATGTCTTACTCCAATTTGTACAATAAATAAAAGGGCAGAAGGAGCAGCGACGTAGGCTTGAATGTTGCGTACGAGTCTGTGTGCAACCTTGTTTCCGCGTTAACTGCACAGAAGCCTCGGTTCTGACCATTCCTTATAAATGTATGTCCTCGAGGCAGTACAAATCATAGCTCACGAGCTCTTGCTAGCCTACTGCGTGCAAAAACTCACACAAAGCCAGCGTATAGCAACAGCGACGCGTCACCGCCAGCAGTCCCTGCATGTCTTACTCCAATTTGTACAATAAATAAAAGGGCAGAAGGAGCAGCGACGTAGGCTTGAATGTTGGGGACGAGTCTGTGTGCAACCTTGTTTTCGCGTTAACTGCACAGAAGCCTCGGTTCTCACCATTCTTTATAAATGTATGTCCTCGAGGCAGTTCAAATCACAGCTCACGAGCTCTTGCTAGCCTACTGCGTGCAAAAACTCACACAAAGCCAGCGTATAGCAACAGCGACGCGTCACCGCCAGCAGTCCCTGCATGTCTTACTCCAATTTGTACAATAAATAAAAGGGCAGAAGGAGCAGCGACGTAGGCTTGAATGTTGGGGACGAGTCTGTGCGCAACCTTGTTTTCGCGTTAACTGCACAGAAGCCTCGGTTCTCACCATTCTTTATAAATGTATGTCCTCGAGGCGGTTGAAATCACAGCTCACGAGCTCTTGCTAGCCTACTGCGTGCAAAAACTCACACAAAGCCAGCGTATAGCAACAGCGACGCGTCACCGCCAGCAGCCCCTGCATGTCTTACTACAATTTGTACGATATCTGAAAGGGCAGAAGGAGCAGCGACGTAGGCTTGAAAGTTGGGGACGAGTCTGTGTGCAACCTTCTTTTCGCGTTAACTGCACAGAAGCCTCGGTTCTGACCATTCCTTATAAATGTATGTCCTCGAGGCAGTTCAAATCACAGCTCACGAGCACTTGCTAGCCTACTGCGTGCAAAAACTCACTCAAAGGCAGCGTATAGCAACAGCGACGTGTCACCGCCAGCAGCCCCTGCATGTCTTACTACAATTTGTACGATATCTAAAAGGGCAGAAGGAGCAGCGACGTAGGCTTGAAAGTTGGGGACGAGTCTGTGTGCAACCTTGTTTTCGCGTTAACTGCACAGAAGCCTCGGTTCTGACCATTCCTTATAAATGTATGACCTCGAGGCAGTTCAAATCACAGCTCACGAGCACTTGCTAGCCTACTGCGTGCAAAAACTCACTCAAAGCCAGCGTATAGCAACAGCGACGCGTCACCGCCAGCAGCCCCTGCATGTCTTACTACAATTTCTACAATATATAAAAGGGCAGAAGGAGCAGCGACGTAGGCTTGAAAGATGGGGACGAGTCTCTTTGCAACCTTGTTTTCACGTTAACTGCACAGAAGCCTCGGTTCTGACCATTTTTCATAGATGTATGTCCTCGAGGCAGTAGAAATCACAGCTCACGAGCACTTCCTAGCCTACTGCGTGCAAAAACTCACACAAAGCCAGGGTATAGCAACAGCGACGCGTCACCGCCAGCAGCCCCTGCATCTCTAACTACAATTTGTACGACATCTAAAAGGGCAGAAGGAGCTGCGACGTAGGCATGAAAGTTGGGGACGAGTCTGTGTGCAACCTTGTTTTCGCGTTAACTGCACAGAAGCCTCGGTTCTGACCATTCCTTATAAATGTATGTCCTCGAGGCAGTTCAAATCACAGCTCACGAGCACTAGCTAGCCTACTGCGTGCAAGATCTCACTCAAAACCTGCGTATAGCAACAGCGACGCGTCACCGCCTGCAGCCCCTGCATGTCTTACTACAATTTGTTCAATATATAAAAGGGCAGAAGGAGCAGCGACGTAAGCTTCAAAGTTGGGGACGAGTCTGTGTGCAACCTTGTTTCCGCGTTAACTGCACAGAAGCCTCGGTTCTGACCATTCCTTATAAATGTATGTCCTCGAGGCAGTTCAAATCACAGCTCACGAGCTCTTGCTAGCCTACTGCGTGCAAAAACTCACTCAAACCAGCGTATAGCAACAGCGACGCGTCACCGCCAGCAGCCCCTGAATGTCTTACTCCAATTTGTACGATATATAAAAGGGCAGAAGGAGCAGCGACCTAGGCTTGAATCTTGGGGACGAGTCTGTGTGCAACCTTGTTTTCGCGTTAACTGCACAGAAGCCTTGGTTCTGACCATTCTTTATAAATGTATGTCCTCGAGACAGTTGAAAACACAGCTCACGGGCACTTGCTAGCATACTACGTGCAAGACCTCACTCAAAGCCAGCGTATAGCAACAGCAACGCGTCGCCGCCAGCAGCCCCTGCATGTCTTACTGCAATTTGTACAATATATAAAAGGGCAGAAGGAGCAGCGATGTAGGCTTGAATGTTGGGAACGAGTCTGTGTGCAACCTTGTTTTCGCGTTAACTGTACAGAAGCCTCGGTTCTGACCATTCTTTATAAATGTATGTCCTCGAGGCAGTTGAAATCACAGTTCACGAGCTCTTGCTAGCCTACTGCGTGCAAAAACTCCCACAAAGCCAGCGTATAGCAACAGCGACGCGTCACCGCCAGCAATCCCTGCATGTCTTACTCCGATATGTACAATATATAAAAGGGCAGAAGGAGCAGTGACGTAGGCTTCAATTTTG
This sequence comes from Dermacentor andersoni, assembly GCF_023375885.2. Classification (NCBI taxonomy): domain Eukaryota; kingdom Metazoa; phylum Arthropoda; class Arachnida; order Ixodida; family Ixodidae; genus Dermacentor; species Dermacentor andersoni. Next base: position 4,953,748 of record NW_027314752.1, on the reverse strand, counting down.
GGGACGAGTCTGTGTGCAACCTTGTTTCCGCGTTAACTGTACAGAAGCCTCGGTTCTGACCATTCTTCATAAATATTTGTCCTCGAGGCAGTTGAAATCACAGCTCACGAGCTCTTGCTAGCGTACTGCGTGCAAAAACTCACACAAAGTCAGCGTATAGCAACAGCGACGCGTCACCGCCAGCAGCCCCTGCATGTCTTACTACAATTTGTACGATATCTGAAAGGGCAGAAGGAGCAGCGACGTAGGCTTGAAAGTTGGGGACGAGTCTGTGTGCAGCCTTGTTTTCGCGTTAACTGCACAGAAGCCTCGGTTCTGACCATTCCTTATAAATGTATGTCCTCGAGGCAGTTCAAATTACAGCTCACGAGCACTTGCTAGCCTACTGCGTGCAAAAACTCACTCAAAGGCAGCGTATAGCAACAGCGACGCGTCACCGCCAGCAGCCCCTGCATGTCTTACTACAATTTGTACGATATTTAAAGGGCAGAAGGAGCAGCGACGTAGGCTTGAAAGTTGGGGACGAGTCTGTGTGCAACCTTGTTTTCGCGTTAACTGCACAGAAGCCTCGGTTCTGACCATTCCTTATAAATGTATGACCTCGAGGCAGTTCAAATCACAGCTCACGAGCACTTGCTAGCCTACTGCGTGCAAAAACTCACTCAAAGCCAGCGTATAGCAACAGCGACGCGTCACCGCCAGCAGCCCCTGCATGTCTTACTACAATTTGTACGATATTTAAAGGGCAGAAGGAGCAGCGACGTAGGCTTGAAAGTTGGGGACGAGTCTGTGTGCAACCTTGTTTTCGCGTTAACTGCACAGAAGCCTCGGTTCTGACCATTCCTTATAAACGTATGTCCTCGAGGCAGTACAAATCATAGCTCACGAGCTCTTGCTAGCCTACTGCGTGCAAAAACTCACACAAAGCCAGCGTATAGCAACAGCGACGCGTCACCGCCAGCAGTCCCTGCATGTCTTACTCCAATTTGTACAATAAATAAAAGGGCAGAAGGAGCAGCGACGTAGGCTTGAATGTTGGGGACGAGTCTGTGTGCAACCTTGTTTTCGCGTTAACTGCACAGAAGCCTCGGTTCTCACCATTCTTTATAAATGTATGTCCTCGAGGCAGTTCAAATCACAGCTCACGAGCTCTTGCTAGCCTACTGCATGCAAAAACTCACACAAAGCCAGCGTATAGCAACAAGCGACGCGTCACCGCCAGCAGTCCCTGTATGTCTTACTCCAATTTGTACAATAAATAAAAGGGCAGAAGGAGCAGCAACGTAGGCTTGAATGTTGGGGACGAGTCTGTGTGCAACCTTGTTTCCGCGTTAACTGCACAGAAGCCTCGGTTCTGACCATTCCTTATAAATGTATGTCCTCGAGGCAGTTCAATTCACAGCTCACGAGCTCTTGCTAGCCTACTGCGTGCAAAAACTCACACAAAGCCAGCGTATAGCAACAGCGACGCGTCACCACCAGCAGTCCCTGCATGTCTTACTCCAATTTGTACAATAAATAAAAGGGCAGAAGGAGCAGCGACGTAGGCTTGAATGTTGGGGACGAGTCTGTGCGCAACCTTGTTTTCGCGTTAACTGCACAGAAGCCTCGGTTCTCACCATTCTTTATAAATGTATGTCCTCGAGGCGGTTGAAATCACAGCTCACGAGCTCTTGCTAGCGTACTGCGTGCAAAAACTCACTCAAAGGCAGCGTATAGCAACAGCGACGCGTCACCGCCCGCAGCCCCTGCATGTCTTACTACAATTTGTACCGTATCTAAAAGGGCAGAAGGAGCAGCGACGTAGGCTTGAAAGTTGGGGAGGAGTCTGTGTGCAACCTTGTTTTCGCGTTAACTGCACAGAAGCCTCGGTTCTGACCATTCCTTATAAATGTATGACCTCGAGGCAGTTCAAATCACAGCTCACGAGCACTTGCTAGCCTACTGCGTGCAAAAACTCACTCAAAGCCAGCGTATAGCAACAGCGACGCGTCACCGCCAGCAGCCCCTGCATGTCTTACTACAATTTCTACAATATATAAAAGGGCAGAAGGAGCAGCGACGTAGGCTTGAAAGATGGGGACGAGTCTCTTTGCAACCTTGTTTTCACGTTAACTGCACAGAAGCCTCGGTTCTGACCATTTTTCATAGATGTATGTCCTCGAGGCAGTAGAAATCACAGCTCACGAGCACTTGCTAGCCTACTGCGTGCAAAAACTCACACAAAGCCAGGGTATAGCAACAGCGACGCGTCACCGTCAGCAGCCCCTGCATGTCTTACTACAATTTCTACAATATGTAAAAGGGCAGAAGGAGCAGCGACGTAAGCTTCAAAGTTGGGGACGAGTCTGTGTGCAACCTTGTTTCCGCGTTAACTGCACAGAAGCCTCGGTTCTGACCATTCCTTATAAATGTATGTCCTCGAGGCAGTTCAAATCACAGCTCACGAGCTCTTGCTAGCCTACTGCGTGCAAAAACTAAAACAAAGCCAGCGTATTGCAACAGCGACGCGTCACCGCCAGCAGCCCCTGAATGTCTTACTCCAATTTGTACGATATATAAAAGGGCAGAAGGAGCAGCGACCTAGGCTTGAATCTTGGGGACGAGTCTGTGTGCAACCTTGTTTTCGCGTTAACTGCACAGAAGCCTTGGTTCTGACCATTCTTTACAAATGTATGTCCTCGAGGCAGTAGAAAACACAGCTCACGGGCACTTGCTAGCCTACTGCTTGCAAAAACTCACTCAAACCAGCGTATAGCAACAGCGACGCGTCACCGCCAGCAGCCCCTGAATGTCTTACTCCAATTTGTACGATATATAAAAGGGCAGAAGGAGCAGCGACCTAGGCTTGAATCTTGGGGACGAGTCTGTGTGCAACCTTGTTTTCGCGTTAACTGCACAGAAGCCTTGGTTCTGACCATTCTTTATAAATGTATGTCCTCGAGACAGTTGAAAACACAGCTCACGGGCACTTGCTAGCATACTACGTGCAAGACCTCACTCAAAGCCAGCGTATAGCAACAGCAACGCGTCGCCGCCAGCAGCCCCTGCATGTCTTACTGCAATTTGTACAATATATAAAAGGGCAGAAGGAGCAGCGATGTAGGCTTGAATGTTGGGGACGAGTCTGTGTGCAACCTTGTTTTCGCGTTAACTGCACAGAAGCCTCGGTTCTGACCATTCTTCATAAATATTTGTCCTCGAGGCAGTTGAAATCACAGCTCACGAGCTCTTGCTAGCCTAGTGCGTGCAAAAACTCACTCAAAGCCAGCGTATAGCAACAGCGACGCGTCGCCGTCAGCAGCCCCTGCATGTCTTACTACAATTTCTACAATATGTAAAAGGGCAGAAGGAGCAGCGACGTAGGCTTGAATGTTGGGAACGAGTCTGTGTGCAACCTTGTTTTCGCGTTAACTGTACAGAAGCCTCGGTTCTGACCATTCTTTATAAATGTATGTCCTCGAGGCAGTTGAAATCACAGTTCACGAGCTCTTGCTAGCCTACTGCGTGCAAAAACTCCCACAAAGCCAGCGTATAGCAACAGCGACGCGTCACCGCCAGCAATCCCTGCATGTCTTACTCCAATATGTACAATATATAAAAGGGCAGAAGGAGCAGTGACGTAGGCTTGAATTTTGGGGACGAGTCTGTGTGCAACCTTGTTTCCGCGTTAACTGTACAGAAGCCTCGGTTCTGACCATTCTTCATAAATATTTGTCCTCGAGGCAGTTGAAATCACAGCTCACGAGCTCTTGCTAGCGTACTGCGTGCAAAAACTCACACAAAGCCAGCGTATAGCAACAGCGACGCGTCACCGCCAGCAGCCCCTGCATGTCTTACTACAATTTGTCCGATATCTGAAAGGGCAGAAGGAGCAGCGACGTAGGCTTGAAAGTTGGGGACGAGTCTGTGTGCAACCTTGTTTTCGCGTTAACTGCACAGAAGCCTCGGTTCTGACCATTCCTTATAAATGTATGTCCTCGAGGCAGTTCAAATTACAGCTCACGAGCACTTGCTAGCCTACTGCGTGCAAAAACTCACTCAAAGGCAGCGTATAGCAACAGCGACGCGTCACCGCCCGCAGCCCCTGCATGTCTTACTACAATTTGTACGATATTTAAAGGGCAGAAGGAGCAGCGACGTAGGCTTGAAAGTTGGGGACGAGTCTGTGTGCAACCTTGTTTTCGCGTTAACTGCACAGAAGCCTCGGTTCTGACCATTCCTTATAAATGTATGACCTCGAGGCAGTTCAAATCACAGCTCACGAGCACTTGCTAGCCTACTGCGTGCAAAAACTCACTCAAAGCCAGCGTATAGCAACAGCGACGCGTCACCGCCAGCAGCCCCTGCATGTCTTACTACAATTTCTACAATATATAAAAGGGCAGAAGGAGCAGCGACGTAGGCTTGAAAGATGGGGACGAGTCTCTTTGCAACCTTGTTTTCACGTTAACTGCACAGAAGCCTCGGTTCTGACCATTTTTCATAGATGTATGTCCTCGAGGCAGTAGAAATCACAGCTCACGAGCACTTGCTAGCCTACTGCGTGCAAAAACTCACACAAAGCCAACGTAGAGCAACAGCGACGCGTCACCGCCAGCAGCCCCTGAATGTCTTACTACAATTTGTACAATATATAAAAGGGCAGAAGGAGCAGCGACGTAAGCTTGAAAGTTGGGGACGAGTCTGTGTGCAACCTTGTTTTCGCGTTAACTGCACAGAAGCCTCAGTTCTGACCATTCTTCAAAAATATTTGTCCTCGAGGCAGCTGAAATCACAGCTCACGAGCTCTTGCTGGCCTACTGCGTGCAAAAACTCACACAAAGCCAGCGTATAGCAACAGCGACGCGTCACCGCCAGCAGCCCCTGAATGTCTTACTCCAATTTGTGCAATATATAAAAGGGCAGAAGGAGCAGCGACCTAGGCTTGAATCTTGGGGACGAGTCTGTATGCAACGTTGTTTTCGCGTTAACTGCACAGAAGCCTCGGTTCTGACCATTCTTTATAAATGTATGTCCTCGACGCAGTAGAAAACACAGCTCACGGGCACTTGCTAGCCTACTGCGTGCAAAAACTCACTCAAAGCCAGCGTATAGCAACAGTGACGCGTCACCATCAGCAGTCCGGACATGTCTTACTCCAATTTGTACAATATATAAAAGGGCAGAAGGAGCAGCGACCTAGGCTTGAATCTTGGGGACGAGTCTGTGTGCAACCTTGTTTTCGCGTTAACTGCACAGAAGGCTCGGTTCTGACCATTCTTCATAAATATTTGTCCTCGAGGTAGTGGAAATCACAGCTCACGAGCACTTGCTAGCCTACTGCGTGCAAAAACTCACTCAAAGCCAGCGTATAGCAACAGCGACGCGTCACCGCCAGCAGCCCCTGAATGTCTTACTACAATTTCTACAATATATAAAAGGGCAGAAGGAGCAGCGACGTAGGCTTGAAAGATGGAGACGAGTCTCTTTGCAACCTTGTTTTCGCATTAACTGTACAGAAGCCTCGGTTTTGACCATTTTTCATAGACGTATGTCCTCGAGGCAGTAGAAATCACAGCTCACGAGCACTTGCTAGCCTACTGCGTGCAAGAACTCACTCAAAGCCAGCGTATAGCAACAGCAACGCGTCGCCGCCAGCAGCCCCTGCATGTCTTACTGCAATTTGTACAATATATAAAAGGGAAGAAGGAGCAGCGATGTAGGCTTGAATGTTGGGGACGAGTCTGTGTGCAACCTTGTTTTCGCGTTAACTGCACAGAAGCCTCGGTTCTGACCATTCTTCATAAATATTTGTCCTCGAGGCAGTTGAAATCACAGCTCACGAGCTCTTGCTAGCCTACTGCGTGCAAAAACTCACTCAAAGCCAGCGTATAGCAACAGCGACGCGTCGCCGCCAGCAGCCCCTGCATGTCTTACTACAATTTCTACAATATGTAAAAGGGCAGAAGGAGCAGCGACGTAGGCTTGAATGTTGGGAACGAGTCTGTGTGCAACCTTGTTTTCGCGTTAACTGTACAGAAGCCTCGGTTCTGGCCATTCTTTATACATGTATGTCCTCGAGGCAGTTGAAATCACAGTTCACGAGCTCTTGCTAGCCTACTGCGTGCAAAAACTCCCACAAAGCCAGCGTATAGCAACAGCGACGCGTCACCGCCAGCAATCCCTGCATGTCTTACTCCAATTTGTACAATATATAAAAGGGCAGAAGGAGCAGTGACGTAGGCTTGAATGTTGGGGACGAGTCTGTGTGCAACCTTGTTTCCGCGTTAACTGCACAGAAGCCTCGGTTCTGACCATTCTTCATAAATATTTGTCCTCGAGGCAGTTGAAATCACAGCTCACGAGCTCTTGCTAGCCTACTGCGTGCAAAAATTCACACAAAGCCAGCGTATAGCAACAGCGACGCGTCACCGCCAGCAGTCCCTGCATGTCGTACTCCAATTTGTACAATAAATAAAAGGGCAGAAGGAGCAGCGACGTAGGCTTGAATGTTGAGGACGAGTCTCTGTGCAACCTTGTTTCCGCGTTAACTGCACAGAAGCCTCGGTTCTGACCATTCCTTATAAATGTATGTCCTCGAGGCAGTACAAATCATAGCTCACGAGCTCTTGCTAGCCTACTGCGTGCAAAAACTCACACAAAGCCAGCGTATAGCAACAGCGACGCGTCACCGCCAGCAGTCCCTGCATGTCTTACTCCAATTTGTACAATAAATAAAAGGGCAGAAGGAGCAGCGACGTAGGCTTGAAAGATGGAGACGAGTCTCTTTGCAACCTTGTTTTCGCATTAACTGTACAGAAGCCTCGGTTCTGACCATTTTTCATAGACGTATGTCCTCGAGGCAGTAGAAATCACAGCTCACGAGCACTTGCTAGCCTACTGCGTGCAAAAACTCACTCAAAGCCAGCGTATAGCAACAGTGACGCGTCACCGTCAGCAGCCCCTGAATGTCTTACTGCAATTTGTACAATATATAAAAGGGCAGAAGGAGCAGCGACGTAAGCTTGAAAGTTGGGGACGAGTCTGTGTGCAACCTTGTTTTCGCGTTAACTGCACAGAAGCCTCAGTTCTGACCATTCTTCAAAAATATTTGTCCTCGAGGCAGTTGAAATCACAGCTCACGAGCTCTTGCTGGCCTACTGCGTGCAAAAACTCACACAAAGCCTGCGTATAGCAACAGCGACGCGTCACCGCCAGCAGCCCCTGAATGTCTTACTCCAATTTGTGCAATATATAAAAGGGCAGAAGGAGCAGCGACCTAGGCTTGAATCTTGGGGACGAGTCTGTGTGCAACCTTGTTTTCGCGTTAACTGCACAGAAGCCTCGGTTCTGACCATTCTTTATAAATGTATGTCCTCGAGACAGTTGAAAACACAGCTCACGGGCACTTGCTAGCATACTACGTGCAAGACCTCACTCAAAGCCAGCGTATAGCAACAGCAACGCGTCGCCGCCAGCAGCCCCTGCATGTCTTACTCCAATTTGTACAATAAATAAAAGGGCAGAAGGAGCAGCGACGTAGGCTTGAATGTTGGGGACGAGTCTGTGTGCAACCTTGTTTCCGCGTTAACTGCACAGAAGCCTCGGTTCTGACCATTCCTTATAAACGTATGTCCTCGAGGCAGTACAAATCATAGCTCACGAGCTCTTGCTAGCCTACTGCGTGCAAAAACTCACACAAAGCCAGCGTATAGCAACAGCGACGCGTCACCGCCAGCAGTCCCTGCATGTCTTACTCCAATTTGTACAATAAATAAAAGGGCAGAAGGAGCAGCGACGTAGCCTTGAATGTTGGGGACGAGTCTGTGTGCAACCTTGTTTTCGCGTTAACTGCACAGAAGCCTCGGTTCTCACCATTCTTTATAAATGTATGTCCTCGAGGCAGTTCAAATCACAGCTCACGAGCTCTTGCTAGCCTACTGCATGCAAAAACTCACACAAAGCCAGCGTATAGCAACAAGCGACGCGTCACCGCCAGCAGTCCCTGTATGTCTTACTCCAATTTGTACAATAAATAAAAGGGCAGAAGGAGCAGCAACGTAGGCTTGAATGTTGGGGACGAGTCTGTGTGCAACCTTGTTTCCGCGTTAACTGCACAGAAGCCTCGGTTCTGACCATTCCTTATATATGTATGTCCTCGAGGCAGTTTAAATCACAGCTCACGAGCTCTTGCTAGCCTACTGCGTGCAAAAACTCACACAAAGCCAGCGTATAGCAACAGCGACGCGTCACCACCAGCAGTCCCTGCATGTCTTACTCCAATTTGTACAATAAATAAAAGGGCAGAAGGAGCAGCGACGTAGGCTTGAATGTTGGGGACGAGTCTGTGCGCAACCTTGTTTTCGCGTTAACTGCACAGAAGCCTCGGTTCTCACCATTCTTTATAAATGTATGTCCTCGAGGCGGTTGAAATCACAGCTCACGAGCTCTTGCTAGCGTACTGCGTGCAAAAACTCACACAAAGCCAGCGTATAGCAACAGCGACGCGTCACCGCCAGCAGCCCCTGCATGTCTTACTACAATTTGTACGATATCTGAAAGGGCAGAAGGAGCAGCGACGTAGGCTTGAAAGTTGAGGACGAGTCTGTGTGCAACCTTGTTTTCGCGTTAACTGCACAGAAGCCTCGGTTCTGACCATTCCTTATAAATGTATGTCCTCGAGGCAGTTCAAATCACAGCTCACGAGCACTTGCTAGCCTACTGCGTGCAAAAACTCACTCAAAGGCAGCGTATAGCAACAGCGACGCGTCACCGCCCGCAGCCCCTGCATGTCTTACTACAATTTGTACGATATCTAAAAGGGCAGAAGGAGCAGCGACGTAGGCTTGAAAGTTGGGGAGGAGTCTGTGTGCAACCTTGTTTTCGCGTTAACTGCACAGAAGCCTCGGTTCTGACCATTCCTTATAAATGTATGACCTCGAGGCAGTTCAAATCACAGCTCACGAGCACTTGCTAGCCTACTGCGTGCAAAAACTCACTCAAAGCCAGCGTATAGCAACAGCGACGCGTCACCGCCAGCAGCCCCTGCATGTCTTACTACAATTTCTACAATATATAAAAGGGCAGAAGGAGCAGCGACGTAGGCTTGAAAGATGGGGACGAGTCTCTTTGCAACCTTGTTTTCACGTTAACTGCACAGAAGCCTCGGTTCTGACCATTTTTCATAGATGTATGTCCTCGAGGCAGTAGAAATCACAGCTCACGAGCACTTGCTAGCCTACTGCGTGCAAAAAGTCACACACAGCCAGCGTATAGCAACAAGCGACGCGTCACCGCCAGCAGTCCCTGTATGTCTTACTCCAATTTGTACAATAAATAAAAGGGCAGAAGGAGCAGCAACGTAGGCTTGAATGTTGGGGACGAGTCTGTGTGCAACCTTGTTTCCGCGTTAACTGCACAGAAGCCTCGGTTCTGACCATTCCTTATAAATGTATGTCCTCGAGGCGGTTGAAATCACAGCTCACGAGCTCTTGCTAGCCTACTGCGTGCAAAAACTCACACAAAGCCAGCGTATAGCAACAGCGACGCGTCACCGCCAGCAGCCCCTGCATGTCTTACTACAATTTGTACGATATCTGAAAGGGCAGAAGGAGCAGCGACGTAGGCTTGAAAGTTGGGGACGAGTCTGTGTGCAACCTTGTTTTCGCGTTAACTGCACAGAAGCCTCGGTTCTGACCATTCCTTATAAATGTATGTCCTCGAGGCAGTTCAAATCACAGCTCACGAGCATTTGCTAGCCTACTGCGTGCAAAAACTCACTCAAAGGCAGCGTATAGCAACAGCGACGCGTCACCGCCCGCAGCCCCTGCATGTCTTACTACAATTTGTACGATATCTAAAAGGGCAGAAGGAGCAGCGACGTAGGCTTGAAAGTTGGGGACGAGTCTGTGTGCAACCTTGTTTTCGCGTTAACTGCACAGAAGCCTCGGTTCTGACCATTCCTTATAAATGTATGACCTCGAGGCAGTTCAAATCACAGCTCACGAGCACTTGCTAGCCTACTGCGTGCAAAAACTCACTCAAAGGCAAGCGTATAGCAACAGCGACGCGTCACCGCCAGCAGCCCCTGCATGTCTTACTACAATTTCTACAATATATAAAAGGGCAGAAGGAGCAGCGACGTAGGCTTGAAAGATGGGGACGAGTCTCTTTGCAACCTTGTTTTCACGTTAACTGCACAGAAGCCTCGGTTCTGACCATTTTTCATAGATGTATGTCCTCGAGGCAGTAGAAATCACAGCTCACGAGCACTTGCTAGCCTACTGCGTGCAAAAACTCACACAAAGCCAGGGTATAGCAACAGCGACGCGTCACCGCCAGCAGCCCCTGCATCTCTAACTACAATTTGTACGATATCTAAAAGGGCAGAAGGAGCAGCGACGTAGGCTTGAAAGTTGGGGACGAGTCTGTGTGCAACCTTGTTTTCGCGTTAACTGCACAGATGCCTCGGTTCTGACCATTCCTTATAAATGTATGTCCTCGAGGCAGTTCAAATCACAGCTCACGAGCACTTGCTAGCCTACCGCGTGCAAGAACTCACTCAAAACCTGCGTATAGCAACAGCGACGCGTCACCGCCTGCAGCCCCTGCATGTCTTACTACAATTTCTACAATATATAAAAGGGTAGAAGGAGCAGCGACGTAGGCTTGAAAGATGGGGACGAGTCTCTTTGCAACCTTGTTTTCACGTTAACTGCACAGAAGCCTCGGTTCTGACCATTTTTCATAGATGTGTGTCCTCGAGGCAGTAGAAATCACAGCTCACGAGCACTTGCTAGCCTACTGCGTGCAAAAAACTCACTCAAAGCCAGCGTATAGCAACAGCGACGCGTCACCGTCAGCAGCCCCTGAATGTCTTACTACAATTTGTTCAATATATAAAAGGGCAGAAGGAGCAGCGACGTAAGCTTCAAAGTTGGGGACGAGTCGGTGTGCAACCTTGTTTTCGCGTTAACTGCACAGAAGCCTTAGTTCTGACCATTCTTCATAAATATTTGTCCTCCAGGCACTTGAAATCACAGCTCACGAGCTCTTGCTAGCCTACTGCGTGCAAAAACTCACACAAAGCCAGCGTATAGCAACAAGCGACGCGTCACCGCCAGCAGTCCCTGTATGTCTTACTCCAATTTGTACAATAAATAAAAGGGCAGAAGGAGCAGCGACGTAGGCTTGAATGTTGGGGACGAGTCTGTGTGCAACCTTGTTTCCGCTTTAACTGCACAGAAGCCTCGGTTCTGACCATTCCTTATAAATGTATGTCCTCGAGGCAGTTCAAATCACAGCTCACGAGCTCTTGCTAGCCTACTGCGTGCAAAAACTCACACAAAGCCAGCGTATAGCAACAGCGACGCGTCACCGCCAGCAGTCCCTGCATGTCTTACTCCAATTTGTACAATAAATAAAAGGGCAGAAGGAGCAGCGACGTAGGCTTGAATGTTGGGGACGAGTCTGTGCGCAACCTTGTTTTCGCGTTAACTGCACAGAAGCCTCGGTTCTCACCATTCTTTATAAATGTATGTCCTCGAGGCGGTTGAAATCACAGCTCACGAGCTCTTGCTAGCGTACTGCGTGCAAAAACTCACACAAAGCCAGCGTATAGCAACAGCGACGCGTCACCGCCAGCAGCCCCTGCATGTCTTACTACAATTTGTACGATATCTGAAAGGGCAGAAGGAGCAGCGACGTAGGCTTGAAAGTTGAGGACGAGTCTGTGTGCAACCTTGTTTTCGCGTTAACTGCACAGAAGCCTCGGTTCTGACCATTCCTTATAAATGTATGTCCTCGAGGCAGTTCAAATCACAGCTCACGAGCACTTGCTAGCCTACTGCGTGCAAAAACTCACTCAAAGGCAGCGTATAGCAACAGCGACGCGTCACCGCCCGCAGCCCCTGCATGTCTTACTACAATTTGTACGATATCTAAAAGGGCAGAAGGAGCAGCGACGTAGGCTTGAAAGTTGGGGAGGAGTCTGTGTGCAACCTTGTTTTCGCGTTAACTGCACAGAAGCCTCGGTTCTGACCATTCCTTATAAATGTATGACCTCGAGGCAGTTCAAATCACAGCTCACGAGCACTTGCTAGCCTACTGCGTGCAAAAACTCACTCAAAGCCAGCGTATAGCAACAGCGACGCGTCACCGCCAGCAGCCCCTGCATGTCTTACTACAATTTCTACAATATATAAAAGGGCAGAAGGAGCAGCGACGTAGGCTTGAAAGATGGGGACGAGTCTCTTTGCAACCTTGTTTTCACGTTAACTGCACAGAAGCCTCGGTTCTGACCATTTTTCATAGATGTATGTCCTCGAGGCAGTAGAAATCACAGCTCACGAGCACTTGCTAGCCTACTGCGTGCAAAAAGTCACACACAGCCAGCGTATAGCAACAAGCGACGCGTCACCGCCAGCAGTCCCTGTATGTCTTACTCCAATTTGTACAATAAATAAAAGGGCAGAAGGAGCAGCAACGTAGGCTTGAATGTTGGGGACGAGTCTGTGTGCAACCTTGTTTCCGCGTTAACTGCACAGAAGCCTCGGTTCTGACCATTCCTTATAAATGTATGTCCTCGAGGCGGTTGAAATCACAGCTCACGAGCTCTTGCTAGCCTACTGCGTGCAAAAACTCACACAAAGCCAGCGTATAGCAACAGCGACGCGTCACCGCCAGCAGCCCCTGCATGTCTTACTACAATTTGTACGATATCTGAAAGGGCAGAAGGAGCAGCGACGTAGGCTTGAAAGTTGGGGACGAGTCTGTGTGCAACCTTGTTTTCGCGTTAACTGCACAGAAGCCTCGGTTCTGACCATTCCTTATAAATGTATGTCCTCGAGGCAGTTCAAATCACAGCTCACGAGCATTTGCTAGCCTACTGCGTGCAAAAACTCACTCAAAGGCAGCGTATAGCAACAGCGACGCGTCACCGCCCGCAGCCCCTGCATGTCTTACTACAATTTGTACGATATCTAAAAGGGCAGAAGGAGCAGCGACGTAGGCTTGAAAGTTGGGGACGAGTCTGTGTGCAACCTTGTTTTCGCGTTAACTGCACAGAAGCCTCGGTTCTGACCATTCCTTATAAATGTATGACCTCGAGGCAGTTCAAATCACAGCTCACGAGCACTTGCTAGCCTACTGCGTGCAAAAACTCACTCAAAGGCAAGCGTATAGCAACAGCGACGCGTCACCGCCAGCAGCCCCTGCATGTCTTACTACAATTTCTACAATATATAAAAGGGCAGAAGGAGCAGCGACGTAGGCTTGAAAGATGGGGACGAGTCTCTTTGCAACCTTGTTTTCACGTTAACTGCACAGAAGCCTCGGTTCTGACCATTTTTCATAGATGTATGTCCTCGAGGCAGTAGAAATCACAGCTCACGAGCACTTGCTAGCCTACTGCGTGCAAAAACTCACACAAAGCCAGGGTATAGCAACAGCGACGCGTCACCGCCAGCAGCCCCTGCATCTCTAACTACAATTTGTACGATATCTAAAAGGGCAGAAGGAGCAGCGACGTAGGCTTGAAAGTTGGGGACGAGTCTGTGTGCAACCTTGTTTTCGCGTTAACTGCACAGATGCCTCGGTTCTGACCATTCCTTATAAATGTATGTCCTCGAGGCAGTTCAAATCACAGCTCACGAGCACTTGCTAGCCTACCGCGTGCAAGAACTCACTCAAAACCTGCGTATAGCAACAGCGACGCGTCACCGCCTGCAGCCCCTGCTTGTCTTACTACAATTTCTACAATATATAAAAGGGTAGAAGGAGCAGCGACGTAGGCTTGAAAGATGGGGACGAGTCTCTTTGCAACCTTGTTTTCACGTTAACTGCACAGAAGCCTCGGTTCTGACCATTTTTCATAGATGTGTGTCCTCGAGGCAGTAGAAATCACAGCTCACGAGCACTTGCTAGCCTACTGCGTGCAAAAAACTCACTCAAAGCCAGCGTATAGCAACAGCGACGCGTCACCGTCAGCAGCCCCTGAATGTCTTACTACAATTTGTTCAATATATAAAAGGGCAGAAGGAGCAGCGACGTAAGCTTCAAAGTTGGGGACGAGTCGGTGTGCAACCTTGTTTTCGCGTTAACTGCACAGAAGCCTTAGTTCTGACCATTCTTCATAAATATTTGTCCTCCAGGCACTTGAAATCACAGCTCACGAGCTCTTGCTAGCCTACTGCGTGCAAAAACTCACACAAAGCCAGCGTATAGCAACAAGCGACGCGTCACCGCCAGCAGTCCCTGTATGTCTTACTCCAATTTGTACAATAAATAAAAGGGCAGAAGGAGCAGCGACGTAGGCTTGAATGTTGGGGACGAGTCTGTGTGCAACCTTGTTTCCGCTTTAACTGCACAGAAGCCTCGGTTCTGACCATTCCTTATAAATGTATGTCCTCGAGGCAGTTCAAATCACAGCTCACGAGCTCTTGCTAGCCTACTGCGTGCAAAAACTCACACAAAGCCAGCGTATAGCAACAGCGACGCGTCACCGCCAGCAGTCCCTGCATGTCTTACTCCAATTTGTACAATAAATAAAAGGGCAGAAGGAGCAGCGACGTAGGCTTGAATGTTGGGGACGAGTCTGTGCGCAACCTTGTTTTCGCGTTAACTGCACAGAAGCCTCGGTTCTCACCATTCTTTATAAATGTATGTCCTCGAGGCGGTTGAAATCACAGCTCACGAGCTCTTGCTAGCGTACTGCGTGCAAAAACTCACACAAAGCCAGCGTATAGCAACAGCGACGCGTCACCGCCAGCAGCCCCTGCATGTCTTACTACAATTTGTACGATATCTGAAAGGGCAGAAGGAGCAGCGACGTAGGCTTGAAAGTTGAGGACGAGTCTGTGTGCAACCTTGTTTTCGCGTTAACTGCACAGAAGCCTCGGTTCTGACCATTCCTTATAAATGTATGTCCTCGAGGCAGTTCAAATCACAGCTCACGAGCACTTGCTAGCCTACTGCGTGCAAAAACTCACTCAAAGGCAGCGTATAGCAACAGCGACGCGTCACCGCCCGCAGCCCCTGCATGTCTTACTACAATTTGTACGATATCTAAAAGGGCAGAAGGAGCAGCGACGTAGGCTTGAAAGTTGGGGAGGAGTCTGTGTGCAACCTTGTTTTCGCGTTAACTGCACAGAAGCCTCGGTTCTGACCATTCCTTATAAATGTATGACCTCGAGGCAGTTCAAATCACAGCTCACGAGCACTTGCTAGCCTACTGCGTGCAAAAACTCACTCAAAGCCAGCGTATAGCAACAGCGACGCGTCACCGCCAGCAGCCCCTGCATGTCTTACTACAATTTCTACAATATATAAAAGGGCAGAAGGAGCAGCGACGTAGGCTTGAAAGATGGGGACGAGTCTCTTTGCAACCTTGTTTTCACGTTAACTGCACAGAAGCCTCGGTTCTGACCATTTTTCATAGATGTATGTCCTCGAGGCAGTAGAAATCACAGCTCACGAGCACTTGCTAGCCTACTGCGTGCAAAAAGTCACACACAGCCAGCGTATAGCAACAAGCGACGCGTCACCGCCAGCAGTCCCTGTATGTCTTACTCCAATTTGTACAATAAATAAAAGGGCAGAAGGAGCAGCAACGTAGGCTTGAATGTTGGGGACGAGTCTGTGTGCAACCTTGTTTCCGCGTTAACTGCACAGAAGCCTCGGTTCTGACCATTCCTTATAAATGTATGTCCTCGAGGCGGTTGAAATCACAGCTCACGAGCTCTTGCTAGCCTACTGCGTGCAAAAACTCACACAAAGCCAGCGTATAGCAACAGCGACGCGTCACCGCCAGCAGCCCCTGCATGTCTTACTACAATTTGTACGATATCTGAAAGGGCAGAAGGAGCAGCGACGTAGGCTTGAAAGTTGGGGACGAGTCTGTGTGCAACCTTGTTTTCTCGTTAACTGCACAGAAGCCTCGGTTCTGACCATTCCTTATAAATGTATGTCCTCGAGGCAGTTCAAATCACAGCTCACGAGCATTTGCTAGCCTACTGCGTGCAAAAACTCACTCAAAGGCAGCGTATAGCAACAGCGACGCGTCACCGCCCGCAGCCCCTGCATGTCTTACTACAATTTGTACGATATCTAAAAGGGCAGAAGGAGCAGCGACGTAGGCTTGAAAGTTGGGGACGAGTCTGTGTGCAACCTTGTTTTCGCGTTAACTGCACAGAAGCCTCGGTTCTGACCATTCCTTATAAATGTATGACCTCGAGGCAGTTCAAATCACAGCTCACGAGCACTTGCTAGCCTACTGCGTGCAAAAACTCACTCAAAGGTAAGCGTATAGCAACAGCGACGCGTCACCGCCAGCAGCCCCTGCATGTCTTACTACAATTTCTACAATATATAAAAGGGCAGAAGGAGCAGCGACGTAGGCTTGAAAGATGGGGACGAGTCTCTTTGCAACCTTGTTTTCACGTTAACTGCACAGAAGCCTCGGTTCTGACCATTTTTCATAGATGTATGTCCTCGAGGCAGTAGAAATCACAGCTCACGAGCACTTGCTAGCCTACTGCGTGCAAAAACTCACACAAAGCCAGGGTATAGCAACAGCGACGCGTCACCGCCAGCAGCCCCTGCATCTCTAACTACAATTTGTACGATATCTAAAAGGGCAGAAGGAGCAGCGACGTAGGCTTGAAAGTTGGGGACGAGTCTGTGTGCAACCTTGTTTTCGCGTTAACTGCACAGATGCCTCGGTTCTGACCATTCCTTATAAATGTATGTCCTCGAGGCAGTTCAAATCACAGCTCACGAGCACTTGCTAGCCTACCGCGTGCAAGAACTCACTCAAAACCTGCGTATAGCAACAGCGACGCGTCACCGCCTGCAGCCCCTGCATGTCTTACTACAATTTCTACAATATATAAAAGGGTAGAAGGAGCAGCGACGTAGGCTTGAAAGATGGGGACGAGTCTCTTTGCAACCTTGTTTTCACGTTAACTGCACAGAAGCCTCGGTTCTGACCATTTTTCATAGATGTGTGTCCTCGAGGCAGTAGAAATCACAGCTCACGAGCACTTGCTAGCCTACTGCGTGCAAAAAACTCACTCAAAGCCAGCGTATAGCAACAGCGACGCGTCACCGTCAGCAGCCCCTGAATGTCTTACTACAATTTGTTCAATATATAAAAGGGCAGAAGGAGCAGCGACGTAAGCTTCAAAGTTGGGGACGAGTCGGTGTGCAACCTTGTTTTCGCGTTAACTGCACAGAAGCCTTAGTTCTGACCATTCTTCATAAATATTTGTCCTCCAGGCACTTGAAATCACAGCTCACGAGCTCTTGCTAGCCTACTGCGTGCAAAAACTCACACAAAGCCAGCGTATAGCAACAAGCGACGCGTCACCGCCAGCAGTCCCTGTATGTCTTACTCCAATTTGTACAATAAATAAAAGGGCAGAAGGAGCAGCAACGTAGGCTTGAATGTTGGGGACGAGTCTGTGTGCAACCTTGTTTCCGCTTTAACTGCACAGAAGCCTCGGTTCTGACCATTCCTTATAAATGTATGTCCTCGAGGCAGTTCAAATCACAGCTCACGAGCTCTTGCTAGCCTACTGCGTGCAAAAACTCACACAAAGCCAGCGTATAGCAACAGCGACGCGTCACCGCCAGCAGTCCCTGCATGTCTTACTCCAATTTGTACAATAAATAAAAGGGCAGAAGGAGCAGCGACGTAGGCTTGAATGTTGGGGACGAGTCTGTGCGCAACCTTGTTTTCGCGTTAACTGCACAGAAGCCTCGGTTCTCACAATTCTTTATAAATGTATGTCCTCGAGGCGGTTGAAATCACAGCTCACGAGCTCTTGCTAGCCTACTGCGTGCAAAAACTCACACAAAGCCAGCGTATAGCAACAGCGACGCGTCACCGCCAGCAGCCCCTGCATGTCTTGCTACAATTTGTACGATATCTGAAAGGGCAGAAGGAGCAGCGACGTAGGCTTGAAAGTTGGGGACGAGTCTGTGTGCAACCTTGTTTTCGCGTTAACTGCACAGAAGCCTCGGTTCTGACCATTCCTTATAAATGTATGTCCTCGAGGCAGTTCAAATCACAGCTCACGAGCACTTGCTAGCCTACTGCGTGCAAAAACTCACTCAAAGGCAGCGTATAGCAACAGCGACGCGTCACCGCCCGCTGCCCCTGCATGTCTTACTACAATTTCTACGATATCTAAAAGGGCAGAAGGAGCAGCGACGTAGGCTTGAAAGTTGGGGACGAGTCTGTGTGCAACCTTGTTTTCGCGTTAACTGCACAGAAGCTTCGGTTCTGACCATTCCTTATAAATGTATGACCTCGAGGCAGTTCAAATCACAGCTCACGAGCACTTGCTAGCCTACTGCGTGCAAAAACTCACTCAAAGCCAGCGTATAGCAACAGCAACGCGTCGCCGCCAGCAGCCCCTGCATGTCTTACTGCAATTTGTACAATATATAAAAGGGAAGAAGGAGCAGCGATGTAGGCTTGAATGTTGGGGATGAGTCTGTGTGCAACCTTGTTTTCGCGTTAACTGCACAGAAGCCTCGGTTCTGACCATTCTTCATAAATATTTGTCCTCGAGGCAGTTGAAATCACAGCTCACGAGCTCTTGCTAGCCTACTGCGTGCAAAAACTCACTCAAAGCCAGCGTATAGCAACAGCGACGCGTCGCCGCCAGCAGCCCCTGCATGTCTTACTACAATTTCTACAATATGTAAAAGGGCAGAAGGAGCAGCGACGTAGGCTTGAATGTTGGGAACGAGTCTGTGTGCAACCTTGTTTTCGCGTTAACTGTACAGAAGCCTCGGTTCTGGCCATTCTTTATAAATGTATGTCCTCGAGGCAGTTGAAATCACAGTTCACGAGCTCTTGCTAGCCTACTGCGTGCAAAAACTCCCACAAAGCCAGCGTATAGCAACAGCGACGCGTCACCGCCAGCAATCCCTGCATGTCTTACTCCAATTTGTACAATATATAAAAGGGCAGAAGGAGCAGTGACGTAGGCTTGAATGTTGGGGACGAGTCTGTGTGCAACCTTGTTTCCGCGTTAACTGCACAGAAGCCTCGGTTCTGACCATTCTTCATAAATATTTGTCCTCGAGGCAGTTGAAATCACAGCTCACGAGCTCTTGCTAGCCTACTGCGTGCAAAAATTCACACAAAGCCAGCGTATAGCAACAGCGACGCGTCACCGCCAGCAGTCCCTGCATGTCTTACTCCAATTTGTACAATAAATAAAAGGGCAGAAGGAGCAGCGACGTAGGCTTGAATGTTGGGGACGAGTCTGTGTGCAACCTTGTTTCCGCGTTAACTGCACAGAAGCCTCGGTTCTGACCATTCCTTATAAATGTATGTCCTCGAGGCAGTACAAATCATAGCTCACGAGCTCTTGCTAGCCTACTGCGTGCAAAAACTCACACAAAGCCAGCGTATAGCAACAGCGACGCGTCACCGCCAGCAGTCCCTGCATGTCTTACTCCAATTTGTACAATAAATAAAAGGGCAGAAGGAGCAGCGACGTAGGCTTGAAAGATGGAGACGAGTCTCTTTGCAACCTTGTTTTCGCGTTAACTGTACAGAAGCCTCGGTTCTGACCATTTTTCATAGACGTATGTCCTCGAGGCAGTAGAAATCACAGCTCACGAGCACTTGCTAGCCTACTGCGTGCAAAAACTCACTCAAAGCCAGCGTATAGCAACAGTGACGCGTCACCGTCAGCAGCCCCTGAATGTCTTACTGCAATTTGTACAATATATAAAAGGGCAGAAGGAGCAGCGACGTAAGCTTGAAAGTTGGGGACGAGTCTGTGTGCAACCTTGTTTTCGCGTTAACTGCACAGAAGCCTCAGTTCTGACCATTCTTCAAAAATATTTGTCCTCGAGGCAGTTGAAATCACAGCTCACGAGCTCTTGCTGGCCTACTGCATGCAAAAACTCACACAAGGCCTGCGTATAGCAACAGCGACGCGTCACCGCCAGCAGCCCCTGAATGTCTTACTCCAATTTGTGCAATATATAAAAGGGCAGAAGGAGCAGCGACCTAGGCTTGAATCTTGGGGACGAGTCTGTGTGCAACCTTGTTTTCGCGTTAACTGCACAGAAGCCTCGGGACTGACCATTCTTTATAAATGTATGTCCTCGAGACAGTTGAAAACACAGCTCACGGGCACTTGCTAGCATACTACGTGCAAGACCTCACTCAAAGCCAGCGTATAGCAACAGCAACGCGTCGCCGCCAGCAGTCCCTGTATGTCTTACTCCAATTTGTACAATAAATAAAAGGGCAGAAGGAGCAGCGACGTAGGCTTGAATGTTGGGGACGAGTCTGTGTGCAACCTTGTTTCCGCGTTAACTGCACAGAAGCCTCGGTTCTGACCATTCCTTATAAACGTATGTCCTCGAGGCAGTACAAATCATAGCTCACGAGCTCTTGCTAGCCTACTGCGTGCAAAAACTCACACAAAGCCAGCGTATAGCAACAGCGACGCGTCACCGCCAGCAGTCCCTGCATGTCTTACTCCAATTTGTACAATAAATAAAAGGGCAGAAGGAGCAGCGACGTAGGCTTGAATGTTGGGGACGAGTCTGTGTGCAACCTTGTTTTCGCGTTAACTGCACAGAAGCCTCGGTTCTCACCATTCTTTATAAATGTATGTCCTCGAGGCAGTTCAAATCACAGCTCACGAGCTCTTGCTAGCCTACTGCATGCAAAAACTCACACAAAGCCAGCGTATAGCAACAAGCGACGCGTCACCGCCAGCAGTCCCTGTATGTCTTACTCCAATTTGTACAATAAATAAAAGGGCAGAAGGAGCAGCAACGTAGGCTTGAATGTTGGGGACGAGTCTGTGTGCAACCTTGTTTCCGCGTTAACTGCACAGAAGCCTCGGTTCTGACCATTCCTTATAAATGTATGTCCTCGAGGCAGTTCAAATCACAGCTCACGAGCTCTTGCTAGCCTACTGCGTGCAAAAACTCACACAAAGCCAGCGTATAGCAACAGCGACGCGTCACCACCTGCAGTCCCTGCATGTCTTACTCCAATTTGTACAATAAAGAAAAGGGCAGAAGGAGCAGCGACGTAGGCTTGAATGTTGGGGACGAGTCTGTGCGCAACCTTGTTTTCGCGTTAACTGCACAGAAGCCTCGGTTCTCACCATTCTTTATAAATGTATGTCCTCGAGGCGGTTGAAATCACAGCTCACGAGCTCTTGATAGCGTACTGCGTGCAAAAACTCACACAAAGCCAGCGTATAGCAACAGCGACGCGTCACCGCCAGCAGCCCCTGCATGTCTTACTACAATTTGTACGATATCTGAAAGGGCAGAAGGAGCAGAGACGTAGGCTTGAAAGTTGAGGACGAGTCTGTGCGCAACCTTGTTTTCGCGTTAACTGCACAGAAGCCTCGGTTCTGACCATTCCTTATAAATGTATGTCCTCGAGGCAGTTCAAATCACAGCTCACGAGCACTTGCTAGCCTACTGCGTGCAAAAACTCACTCAAAGGCAGCGTATAGCTACAGCGACGCGTCACCGCCCGCAGCCCCTGCATGTCTTACTACAATTTGTACGATATCTAAAAGGGCACAAGGAGCAGCGACGTAGGCTTGAAATTTGGGGAGGAGTCTGTGTGCAACCTTGTTTTCGCGTTAACTGCACAGAAGCCTCGGTTCTGACCATTCCTTATAAATGTATGACCTCGAGGCAGTTCAAATCACAGCTCACGAGCACTTGCTAGCCTACTGCGTGCAAAAACTCACTCAAAGCCAGCGTATAGCAACAGCGACGCGTCACCGGCAGCAGCCCCTGAATGTCTTACTACAATTTCTACAATATATAAAAGGGCAGAAGGAGCAGCGACGTAGGCTTGAAAGATGGGGACGAGTCTCTTTGCAACCTTGTTTTCACGTTAACTGCACAGAAGCCTCGGTTCTGACCATTCCTTATAAATGTATGTCCTCGAGGCAGTTCAAATCACAGCTCACGAGCACTTGCTAGCCTACCGCGTGCAAGAACTCACTCAAAACCTGCGTATAGCAACAGCGACGCGTCACCGCCTGCAGCCCCTGCATGTCTTACTACAATTTCTACAATATATAAAAGGGCAGAAGGAGCAGCGACGTAGGCTTGAAAGATGGGGACGAGTCTCTTTGCAACCTTGTTTTCACGTTAACTGCACAGAAGCCTCGGTTCTGACCATTTTTCATAGATGTGTGTCCTCGAGGCAGTAGAAATCACAGCTCACGAGCACTTGCTAGCCTACTGCGTGCAAAAAACTCACTCAAAGCCAGCGTATAGCAACAGCGACGCGTCACCGTCAGCAGCCCCTGAATGTCTTACTGCAATTTGTACAATATATAAAAGGGAAGAAGGAGCAGCGATGTAGGCTTGAATGTTGGGGATGAGTCTGTGTGCAACCTTGTTTTCGCGTTAACTGCACAGAAGCCTCGGTTCTGACCATTCTTCATAAATATTTGTCCTCGAGGCAGTTGAAATCACAGCTCACGAGCTCTTGCTAGCCTACTGCGTGCAAAAACTCACTCAAAGCCAGCGTATAGCAACAGCGACGCGTCGCCGCCAGCAGCCCCTGCATGTCTTACTACAATTTCTACAATATGTAAAAGGGCAGAAGGAGCAGCGACGTAGGCTTGAATGTTGGGAACGAGTCTGTGTGCAACCTTGTTTTCGCGTTAACTGTACAGAAGCCTCGGTTCTGGCCATTCTTTATAAATGTATGTCCTCGAGGCAGTTGAAATCACAGTTCACGAGCTCTTGCTAGCCTACTGCGTGCAAAAACTCCCACAAAGCCAGCGTATAGCAACAGCGACGCGTCACCGCCAGCAATCCCTGCATGTCTTACTCCAATTTGTACAATATATAAAAGGGCAGAAGGAGCAGTGACGTAGGCTTGAATGTTGGGGACGAGTCTGTGTGCAACCTTGTTTCCGCGTTAACTGCACAGAAGCCTCGGTTCTGACCATTCTTCATAAATATTTGTCCTCGAGGCAGTTGAAATCACAGCTCACGAGCTCTTGCTAGCCTACTGCGTGCAAAAATTCACACAAAGCCAGCGTATAGCAACAGCGACGCGTCACCGCCAGCAGTCCCTGCATGTCTTACTCCAATTTGTACAATAAATAAAAGGGCAGAAGGAGCAGCGACGTAGGCTTGAATGTTGGGGACGAGTCTGTGTGCAACCTTGTTTCCGCGTTAACTGCACAGAAGCCTCGGTTCTGACCATTCCTTATAAATGTATGTCCTCGAGGCAGTACAAATCATAGCTCACGAGCTCTTGCTAGCCTACTGCGTGCAAAAACTCACACAAAGCCAGCGTATAGCAACAGCGACGCGTCACCGCCAGCAGTCCCTGCATGTCTTACTCCAATTTGTACAATAAATAAAAGGGCAGAAGGAGCAGCGACGTAGGCTTGAAAGATGGAGACGAGTCTCTTTGCAACCTTGTTTTCGCGTTAACTGTACAGAAGCCTCGGTTCTGACCATTTTTCATAGACGTATGTCCTCGAGGCAGTAGAAATCACAGCTCACGAGCACTTGCTAGCCTACTGCGTGCAAAAACTCACTCAAAGCCAGCGTATAGCAACAGTGACGCGTCACCGTCAGCAGCCCCTGAATGTCTTACTGCAATTTGTACAATATATAAAAGGGCAGAAGGAGCAGCGACGTAAGCTTGAAAGTTGGGGACGAGTCTGTGTGCAACCTTGTTTTCGCGTTAACTGCACAGAAGCCTCAGTTCTGACCATTCTTCAAAAATATTTGTCCTCGAGGCAGTTGAAATCACAGCTCACGAGCTCTTGCTGGCCTACTGCATGCAAAAACTCACACAAGGCCTGCGTATAGCAACAGCGACGCGTCACCGCCAGCAGCCCCTGAATGTCTTACTCCAATTTGTGCAATATATAAAAGGGCAGAAGGAGCAGCGACCTAGGCTTGAATCTTGGGGACGAGTCTGTGTGCAACCTTGTTTTCGCGTTAACTGCACAGAAGCCTCGGGACTGACCATTCTTTATAAATGTATGTCCTCGAGACAGTTGAAAACACAGCTCACGGGCACTTGCTAGCATACTACGTGCAAGACCTCACTCAAAGCCAGCGTATAGCAACAGCAACGCGTCGCCGCCAGCAGTCCCTGTATGTCTTACTCCAATTTGTACAATAAATAAAAGGGCAGAAGGAGCAGCGACGTAGGCTTGAATGTTGGGGACGAGTCTGTGTGCAACCTTGTTTCCGCGTTAACTGCACAGAAGCCTCGGTTCTGACCATTCCTTATAAACGTATGTCCTCGAGGCAGTACAAATCATAGCTCACGAGCTCTTGCTAGCCTACTGCGTGCAAAAACTCACACAAAGCCAGCGTATAGCAACAGCGACGCGTCACCGCCAGCAGTCCCTGCATGTCTTACTCCAATTTGTACAATAAATAAAAGGGCAGAAGGAGCAGCGACGTAGGCTTGAATGTTGGGGACGAGTCTGTGTGCAACCTTGTTTTCGCGTTAACTGCACAGAAGCCTCGGTTCTCACCATTCTTTATAAATGTATGTCCTCGAGGCAGTTCAAATCACAGCTCACGAGCTCTTGCTAGCCTACTGCATGCAAAAACTCACACAAAGCCAGCGTATAGCAACAAGCGACGCGTCACCGCCAGCAGTCCCTGTATGTCTTACTCCAATTTGTACAATAAATAAAAGGGCAGAAGGAGCAGCAACGTAGGCTTGAATGTTGGGGACGAGTCTGTGTGCAACCTTGTTTCCGCGTTAACTGCACAGAAGCCTCGGTTCTGACCATTCCTTATAAATGTATGTCCTCGAGGCAGTTCAAATCACAGCTCACGAGCTCTTGCTAGCCTACTGCGTGCAAAAACTCACACAAAGCCAGCGTATAGCAACAGCGACGCGTCACCACCTGCAGTCCCTGCATGTCTTACTCCAATTTGTACAATAAAGAAAAGGGCAGAAGGAGCAGCGACGTAGGCTTGAATGTTGGGGACGAGTCTGTGCGCAACCTTGTTTTCGCGTTAACTGCACAGAAGCCTCGGTTCTCACCATTCTTTATAAATGTATGTCCTCGAGGCGGTTGAAATCACAGCTCACGAGCTCTTGATAGCGTACTGCGTGCAAAAACTCACACAAAGCCAGCGTATAGCAACAGCGACGCGTCACCGCCAGCAGCCCCTGCATGTCTTACTACAATTTGTACGATATCTGAAAGGGCAGAAGGAGCAGAGACGTAGGCTTGAAAGTTGAGGACGAGTCTGTGCGCAACCTTGTTTTCGCGTTAACTGCACAGAAGCCTCGGTTCTGACCATTCCTTATAAATGTATGTCCTCGAGGCAGTTCAAATCACAGCTCACGAGCACTTGCTAGCCTACTGCGTGCAAAAACTCACTCAAAGGCAGCGTATAGCTACAGCGACGCGTCACCGCCCGCAGCCCCTGCATGTCTTACTACAATTTGTACGATATCTAAAAGGGCACAAGGAGCAGCGACGTAGGCTTGAAATTTGGGGAGGAGTCTGTGTGCAACCTTGTTTTCGCGTTAACTGCACAGAAGCCTCGGTTCTGACCATTCCTTATAAATGTATGACCTCGAGGCAGTTCAAATCACAGCTCACGAGCACTTGCTAGCCTACTGCGTGCAAAAACTCACTCAAAGCCAGCGTATAGCAACAGCGACGCGTCACCGGCAGCAGCCCCTGAATGTCTTACTACAATTTCTACAATATATAAAAGGGCAGAAGGAGCAGCGACGTAGGCTTGAAAGATGGGGACGAGTCTCTTTGCAACCTTGTTTTCACGTTAACTGCACAGAAGCCTCGGTTCTGACCATTCCTTATAAATGTATGTCCTCGAGGCAGTTCAAATCACAGCTCACGAGCACTTGCTAGCCTACCGCGTGCAAGAACTCACTCAAAACCTGCGTATAGCAACAGCGACGCGTCACCGCCTGCAGCCCCTGCATGTCTTACTACAATTTCTACAATATATAAAAGGGCAGAAGGAGCAGCGACGTAGGCTTGAAAGATGGGGACGAGTCTCTTTGCAACCTTGTTTTCACGTTAACTGCACAGAAGCCTCGGTTCTGACCATTTTTCATAGATGTGTGTCCTCGAGGCAGTAGAAATCACAGCTCACGAGCACTTGCTAGCCTACTGCGTGCAAAAAACTCACTCAAAGCCAGCGTATAGCAACAGCGACGCGTCACCGTCAGCAGCCCCTGAATGTCTTACTACAATTTGTTCAATATATAAAAGGGCAGAAGGAGCAGCGACGTAAGCTTCAAAGTTGGGGACGAGTCTGTGTGCAACCTTGTTTTCGCGTTAACTGCACAGAAGCCTTAGTTCTGACCATTCTTCATAAATATTTGTCCTCCAGGCATTTGAAATCACAGCTCACGAGCTCTTGCTAGCCTACTGCGTGCAAAAACTCACACAAAGCCAGCGTATAGCAACAAGCGACGCGTCACCGCCAGCAGTCCCTGTATGTCTTACTCCAATTTGTACAATAAATAAAAGGGCAGAAGGAGCAGCAACGTAGGCTTGAATGTTGGGGACGAGTCTGTGTGCAACCTTGTTTCCGCGTTAACTGCACAGAAGCCTCGGTTCTGACCATTCCTTATAAATGTAACGTCCTCGAGGCAGTTCAAATCACAGCTCACGAGCTCTTGCTAGCCTACTGCGTGCAAAAACTCACACAAAGCCAGCGTATAGCAACAGCGACGCGTCACCGCCAGCAGTCCCTGCATGTCTTACTACAATTTGTACAATAAATAAAAGGGCAGAAGGAGCAGCGACGTAGGCTTGAATGTTGGGGACGAGTCTGTGGGCAAACTTGTTTTCGCGTTAACTGCACAGAAGCCTCGGTTCTCACCATTCTTTATAAATGTATGTCCTCGAGGCGGTTGAAATCACAGCTCACGAGCTCTTGCTAGCCTACTGCGTGCAAAAACTCACACAAAGCCAGCGTATAGCAACAGCGACGCGTCACCGCCAGCAGCCCCTGCATGTCTTACTACAATTTGTACGATATCTGAAAGGGCAGAAGGAGCAGCGACGTAGGCTTGAAAGTTGGGGACGAGTCTGTGTGCAACCTTGTTTTCGCGTTAACTGCACAGAAGCCTCGGTTCTGACCATTCCTTATAAATGTATGTCCTCGAGGCAGTTCAAATCACAGCTCACGAGCACTTGCTAGCCTACTGCGTGCAAAAACTCACTCAAAGGCAGCGTATAGCAACAGCGACGCGTCACCGCCCGCAGCCCCTGCATGTCTTACTACAATTTGTACGATATCTAAAAGGGCAGAAGGAGCAGCGACGTAGGCTTGAAAGTTGGGGACGAGTCTGTGTGCAACGTTGTTTTTGCGTTAACTGCACAGAAGCCTCGGTTCTGACCATTCCTTATAAATGTATGAACTCGAGGCAGTTCAAATCACAGCTCACGAGCACTTGCTAGCCTACTGCGTGCAAAAACTCACTCAAAGCCAGCGTATAGCAACAGCGACGCGTCACCGCCAGCAGCCCCTGCATGTCTTACTACAATTTCTACAATATATAAAAGGGCAGAATGAGCAGCGACGTTGGCTTGAAAGATGGGGACGAGTCTCTTTGCAACCTTGTTTTCACGTTAACTGCACAGAAGCCTCGGTTCTGACCATTTTTCATAGATGTATGTCCTCGAGGCAGTAGAAATCACAGCTCACGAGCACTTGCTAGCCTACTGCGTGCAAAAACTCACACAAAGCCAGGGTTTACCAACAGCGACGCGTCACCGCCAGCAGCCCCTGCATCTCTAACTACAATTTGTACGATATCTAAAAGGGCAGAAGGAGCAGCGACGTAGGCTTGAAAGTTGGGGACGAGTCTGTGTGCAACCTTGTTTCCACGCTAACTGCACAGAAGCCTCGGTTCTGACCATTCCTTATAAATGTATGTCCTCGAGGCAGTTCAAATCACAGCTCACGAGCTCTTGCTAGCCTACTGCGTGCAAAAACTCACACAAAGCCAGCGTATAGCAACAGCGACGCGTCACCGCCAGCAGTCCCTGCATGTCTTACTCCAATTTGTACAATTAATAAAAGGGCAGAAGGAGCAGCGACGTAGGCTTGAATGTTGGGGACGAGTCTGTGCGCATCCTTGTTTTCGCGTTAACTGCACAGAAGCCTCGGTTCTCACCATTCTTTATAAATGTATGTCCTCGAGGCGGTTGAAATCACAGCTCACGAGCATTTGCTAGCCTACTGCGTGCAAAAACTCACTCAAAGGCAGCGTATAGCAACAGCGACGCGTCACCGCCCGCAGCCCCTGCATGTCTTACTACAATTTGTACGATATCTAAAAGGGCAGAAGGAGCAGCGACGTAGGCTTGAAAGTTGGGGACGAGTCTGTGTGCAACCTTGTTTTCGCGTTAACTGCACAGAAGCTTCGGTTCTGACCATTCCTTATAAATGTATGACCTCGAGGCAGTTCAAATCACAGCTCACGAGCACTTGCTAGCCTACTGCGTGCAAAAACTCACTCAAAGCCAGCGTATAGCAACAGCGACGCGTCGCCGCCAGCAGCCCCTGCATGTCTTACTACAATTTCTACAATATGTAAAAGGGCAGAAGGAGCAGCGACGTAGGCTTGAATGTTGGGAACGAGTCTGTGTGCAACCTTGTTTTCGCGTTAACTGTACAGAAGCCTCGGTTCTGACCATTCTTTATAAATGTATGTCCTCGAGGCAGTTGAAATCACAGTTCACGAGCTCTTGCTAGCCTACTGCGTGCAAAAACTCCCACAAAGCCAGCGTATAGCAACAGCGACGCGTCACCGCCAGCAATCCCTGCATGTCTTACTCCAATTTGTACATTATATAAAAGGGCAGAAGGAGCAGTGACGTAGGCTTGAATGTTGGGGAAGAGTCTGTGTGCAACCTTGTTTCCGCGTTAACTGCACAGAAGCCTCGGTTCTGACCATTCTTCATAAATATTTGTCCTCGAGGCAGTTGAAATCACAGCTCACGAGCTCTTGCTAGCCTACTGCGTGCAAAAATTCACACAAAGCCAGCGTATAGCAACAGCGACGCGTCACCGCCAGCAGTCCCTGCATGTCTTACTCCAATTTGTACAATAAATAAAAGGGCAGAAGGAGCAGCGACGTAGGCTTGAATGTTGGGGACGAGTCTGTGTGCAACCTTGTTTCCGCGTTAACTGCACAGAAGCCTCGGTTCTGACCATTCCTTATAAATGTATGTCCTCGAGGCAGTACAAATCATAGCTCACGAGCTCTTGCTAGCCTACTGCGTGCAAAAACTCACACAAAGCCAGCGTATAGCAACAGCGACGCGTCACCGCCAGCAGTCCCTGCATGTCTTACTCCAATTTGTACAATAAATAAAAGGGCAGAAGGTGCAGCGACGTAGGCTTGAATGTTGGGGACGAGTCTGTGTGCAACCTTGTTTTCGCGTTAACTGCACAGAAGCCTCGGTTCTCACTATTCTTTATAAATGTATGTCCTAGAGGCAGTTCAAATCACAGCTCACGAGCTCTTGCTAGCCTACTGCATGCAAAAACTCACACAAAGCCAGCGTATAGCAACAAGCGACGCGTCACCACCAGCAGTCCCTGTATGTCTTACTCCAATTTGTACAATAAATAAAAGGGCAGAAGGAGCAGCAACGTAGGCTTGAATGTTGGGGACGTGTCTGTGTGCAACCTTGTTTCCGCGTTAACTGCACAGAAGCCTCGGTTCTGACCATTCCTTATAAATGTATGTCCTCGAGGCAGTTCAAATCACAGCTCACGAGCTCTTGCTAGCCTACTGCGTGCAAAAACTCACACAAAGCCAGCGTATAGCAACAGCGACGCGTCACCACCAGCAGTCCCTGCATGTCTTACTCCAATTTGTACAATAAATAAAAGGGCAGAAGGAGCAGCGACGTAGGCTTGAATGTTGGGGACGAGTCTGTGCGCAACCTTGTTTTCGCGTTAACTGCACAGAAGCCTCGGTTCTCACCATTCTTTATAAATGTATGTCCTCGAGGCGGTTGAAATCACAGCTCACGAGCTCTTGCTAGCGTACTGCGTGCAAAAACTCACACAAAGCCAGCGTATAGCAACAGCGACGCGTCACCGCCCGCAGCCCCTGCATGTCTTACTACAATTTGTACGATATCTAAAAGGGCAGAAGGAGCAGCGACGTAGGCTTGAAAGTTGGGGACGAGTCTGTGTGCAACCTTGTTTTCGCGTTAACTGCACAGAAGCCTCGGTTCTGACCATTCCTTATAAATGTATGACCTCGAGGCAGTTCAAATCACAGCTCACGAGCACTTGCTAGCCTACTGCGTGCAAAAACTCACTCAAAGCCAGCGTATAGCAACAGCGACGCGTCACCGCCAGCAGCCCCTGCATGTCTTACTACAATTTCTACAATATATAAAAGGGCAGAAGGAGCAGCAACGTAGGCTTGAATGTTGGGGACGAGTCTGTGTGCAACCTTGTTTCCGCGTTAACTGCACAGAAGCCTCGGTTCTGACCATTTTTCATAGATGTATGTCCTCGAGGCAGTAGAAATCGCAGCTCACGAGCACTTGCTAGCCTACTGCGTGCAAAAACTCACACAAAGCCAGCGTATAGCAACAAGCGACGCGTCACCGCCAGCAGTCCCTGTATGTCTTACTCCAATTTGTACAATAAATAAAAGGGCAGAAGGAGCAGCAACGTAGGCTTGAATGTTGGGGACGAGTCTGTGTGCAACCTTGTTTCCGCGTTAACTGCACAGAAGCCTCGGTTCTGACCATTCCTTATAAATGTATGTCCTCGAGGCAGTTCAAATCACAGCTCACGAGCTCTTGCTAGCCTACTGCGTGCAAAAACTCACACAAAGCCAGCGTAAAGCAACAGCGACGCGTCACCGCCAGCAGTCCCTGCATGTCTTACTCCAATTTGTACAATAAATAAAAGGGCAGAAGGAGCAGCGACGTAGGCTTGAATGTTGGGGACGAGTCTGTGCGCAACCTTGTTTTGGCGTTAACTGCACAGAAGCCTCGGTTCTCACCATTCTTTATAAATGTATGTCCTCGAGGCGGTTGAAATCACAGCTCACGAGCTCTTGCTAGCCTACTGCGTGCAAAAACTCACACAAAGCCAGCGTATAGCAACAGCGACGCGTCACCGCCAGCAGCCCCTGCATGTCTTACTACAAATTGTACGATATCTGAAAGGGCAGAAGGAGCAGCGACGTAGGCTTGAAAGTTGGGGACGAGTCTGTGTGCAACCTTGTTTTCGCGTTAACTGCACAGAAGCCTCGGTTCTGACCATTCCTTATAAATGTATGTCCTCGAGGCAGTTCAAATCACAGCTCACGAGCATTTGCTAGCCTACTGCGTGCAAAAACTCACTCAAAGGCAGCGTATAGCAACAGCGACGCGTCACCGCCCGCAGCCTCTGCATGTCTTACTACAATTTGTACGATATCTAAAAGGGCAGAAGGAGCAGCGACGTAGGCTTGAAAGTTGGGGACGAGTCTGTGTGCAACCTTGTTTTCGCGTTAACTGCACAGAAGCCTCGCTTCTGACCATTCCTTATAAATGTATGACCTCGAGGCAGTTCAAATCACAGCTCACGAGCACTTGCTAGCCTACTGCGTGCAAAAACTCACTCAAAGCCAGCGTATAGCAACAGCGACGCGTCACCGCCAGCAGCCCCTGCATGTCTTACTACAATTTCTACAATATATAAAAGGGCAGAAGGAGCAGCGACGTAGGCTTGAAAGATGGGGACGAGTCTCTTTGCAACCTTGTTTTCACGTTAACTGCACAGAAGCCTCGGTTCTGACCATTTTTCATAGATGTATGTCCTCGAGGCAGTAGAAATCACAGCTCACGAGCACTTGCTAGCCTACTGCGTGCAAAAACTCACACAAAGCCAGGGTATAGCAACAGCGACGCGTCACCGCCAGCAGCCCCTGCATCTCTAACTACAATTTGTACGATATCTAAAAGGGCAGAAGGAGCAGCGACGTAGGCTTGAAAGTTGGGGACGAGTCTGTGTGCAACCTTGTTTTCGCGTTAACTGCACAGAAGCCTCGGTTCTGACCATTCCTTATAAATGTATGTCCTCGAGGCAGTTCAAATCACAGCTCACGAGCTCTTGCTAGCCTACTGCGTGCAAAAACTCACACAAAGCCAGCGTATAGCAACAGCGACGCGTCACCGCCAGCAGTCCCTGCATGTCTTACTCCAATTTGTACAATAAATAAAAGGGCAGAAGGAGCAGCGACGTAGGATTGAATGTTGGGGACGAGTCTGTGCGCAACCTTGTTTTCGCGTTAACTGCACAGAACCCTCGGTTCTCACCATTCTTTATAAATGTATGTCCTCGAGGCGGTTGAAATCACAGCTCACGAGCTCTTGCTAGCCTACTGCGTGCAAAAACTCACACAAAGCCAGCGTATAGCAACAGCGACGCGTCACCGCCAGCAGCCCCTGCATGTCTTACTACAATTTGTACGATATCTAAAAGGGCAGAAGGAGCACCGATGTAGGCTTGAAAGTTGGGGACGAGTCTGTGTGCAACCTTGTTTTCGCGTTAACTGCACAGAAGCCACGGTTCTGACCATTCCTTATAAATGTATGTCCTCGAGGCAGTTCAAATCACAGCTCACGAGCACTTGCTAGCCTACTGCGTGCAAAAACTCACTCAAAGCCAGCGTATAGCAACACCGACGCGTCACCGCAAGCAGCCCCTGCATGTCTTACTACAATTTCTACAATATATAAAAGGGCAGAAGGAGCAGCGACGTAGGCTTGAAAGATGGGGACGAGTCTCTTTGCAACCTTGTTTTCACGTTAACTGCACAGAAGCCTCGGTTCTGACCATTTTTCATAGATGTATGTCCTCTAGGCAGTAGAAATCACAGCTCACGAGCACTTGCTAGCCTACTGCGTGCAAAAATTCACACAAAGCCAGGGTATAGCAACAGCGACGCGTCACCGCCAGCAGCCCCTGCATCTCTAACTACAATTTGTACGATATCTAAAAGGGCAGAAGGAGCACCGATGTAGGCTTGAAAGTTGGGGACGAGTCTGTGTGCAACCTTGTTTTCGCGTTAACTGCACAGAAGCCTCGGTTCTGACCATTCCTTATAAATGTATGTCCTCGAGGCAGTTCAAATCACAGCTCACGAGCACTTGCTAGCCTACTGCGTGCAAAAACTCACTCAAAGCCAGCGTATAGCAACACCGACGCGTCACCGCAAGCAGCCCCTGCATGTCTTACTACAATTTCTACAATATATAAAAGGGCAGAAGGAGCAGCGACGTAGGCTTGAAAGATGGGGACGAGTCTCCTTGCAACCTTGTTTTCACGTTAACTGCACAGAAGCCTCGGTTCTGACCATTTTTCATAGATGTATGTCCTCGAGGCAGTAGAAATCACAGCTCACGAGCACTTGCTAGCCTACTGCGTGCAAAAAACTCACTCAAAGCCAGCGTATAGCAACAGTGACGCGTCACCGTCAGCAGCCCCTGAATGTCTTACTACAATTTGTACAATATATAAAAGGGCAGAAGGAGCAGCGACGTAGGCTTGAAAGTTGGGGACGAGTCTGTGTGCAACCTTGTTTTCGCGTTAACTGCACAGAAGCATTAGTTCTGACCATTCGTCATAAATATTTGTCCTCGAGGCAGTTGAAATCACAGCTCACGGGCACTTGCTAGCCTACTGCGTGCAAAAACTAACACAAAGCCAGCGTATAGCAACAGCGACGCGTCACCGCCAGCAGCCCCTGAATGTCTTACTCCAATTTGTACGATATATAAAAGGGCAGAAGGAGCAGCGACCTAGGCTTGAATCTTGGGGACGAGTCTGTGTGCAACCTTGTTTTCGCGTTAACTGCACAGAAGCCTTGGTTCTGACCATTCTTTATAAATGTATGTCGTCGAGGCAGTTGAAATCACAGCTCACCAGCTCTTGCTAGCCTACTGCGTGCAAAAACTCCCACAAAGCCAGCGTATAGCAACAGCGACGCGTCACCGCCAGCAGCCCCTGCATCTCAAACTACAATTTGTACGATGTCTAAAAGGGCAGAAGGAGCAGCGTCGTAGGCTTGAAACTTTGGGACGAGTCTGTGTGCAACCTTGTTTTCGCGTTAACTGCACAGAAGCCTCGGTTCTGACCATTCCTTATAAATGTATGTCCTCGAGGCAGTTCAAATCACAGCTCACGAGCACTTGCTAGCCTACTGCGTGCAAAAACTCATTCAAAGCCAGCGTATAGAAACAGCGACGCGTCACCGCCAGCAGCCCCTGCATGTCTTACTACAATTTCTACAATATATAAAAGGGCAGAAGGAGCAGCGACGTAGGCTTGAAAGATGGGGACGAGTCTGTGTGCAACCTTGTTTTCGCGTTAAGTGCCCAGAAGCCTCGGTTCTGACCATTTTTCATAGACGTATGTCCTCGAGGCAGTAGAAATCACAGCTCACGAGCACTTGCTAGCCTACTGTGTGCAAAAACTCACTCAAAGCCAGCGTATAGCAACAGTGACGCGTCACCGTCAGCAGTCCCTGAATGTCTTACTAAAATTTGTACAATATATAAAAGGGCAGAAGCAGCAGCGACGTAAGCTTGAAAGTTGGGGACGAGTCTGTGTGCAACCTTGTTTTCGCGTTAACTGCACAGAAGCCTCAGTTCTGACCATTCTTCATAAATATTTGTCCTCGAGGCAGTTGAAATCACAGCTCACGAGCTCTTGCTGGCCTACTGCGTGCAAAAACTCACACAAAGCCAGCGTATAGCAACAGTGACGCGTCACCGTCAGCAGTCCCTGAATGTCTTACTACAATTTGTACAATATATAAAAGGGCAGAAGGAGCAGCGACCTAGGCTTGAATCTTGGAGACGAGTCTGTGTGCAACCTTGTTTTCGCGTTAACTGCACAGAAGCCTCGGTTCTGACCATTCTTTATAAATGTATGTCTTCGAGGCAGTTGAAATCACAGTTCACGAGCTCTTGCTAGCCTACTGCGTGCAAAAACTCCCACAAAGCCAGCGTATAGCAACAGCGACGCGTCACCGCCAGCAGCCCCTGCATGTCTTACTACAATTTCTACAATATGTAAAAGGGCAGAAGGAGCAGCGACGTAGGCTTGAATGTTGGGAACGAGTCTGTGTGCAACCTTGTTTTCGCGTTAACTGCACAGAAGCCTCGGTTCTGACCATTCTTTATAAATTTATGTCCTCGAGGCAGTTGAAATCACAGTTCACGAGCTCTTACTAGCCTACTGCGTACAAAAACTCCCACAAAGCCAGCGTATAGCAACAGCGACGCGTCACCGCCAGCAGTCCCTGCATGTCTTACTCCAATTTGTACAATATATAAAAGGGCAGAAGGAGCAGTGACGTAGGCTTGAATGTTGGGGATGAGTCTGTGTGCAACCTTGTTTCCGCGTTAACTGCACAGAAGCCTCGGTTCTGACCATATTTCATAGATGTATGTCCTCGAGGCAGTAGAAATCACAGCTCACGAGCACTTGCTAGCCTACTGCGTGCAAAAAACTCACTCAAAGCCAGCGTATAGCAACAGTGACGCGTCACGGTCAGCAGCCCCTGAATGTCTTACTCCAATTTGTGCAATATATAAAAGGGCAGAAGGAGCAGCGACCTAGGCTTGAATCTTGGGGACGAGTCTGTGTGCAACCTTGTTTTCGCGTTAACT
The DNA here is from genome assembly GCF_023375885.2 of Dermacentor andersoni. NCBI lineage: Eukaryota > Metazoa > Arthropoda > Arachnida > Ixodida > Ixodidae > Dermacentor > Dermacentor andersoni. The sequence continues at coordinate 4,918,070 of NW_027314752.1, read as the reverse complement.
GCACAGAAGCCTTGGTTCTGACCATTCTTTATAAATGTATTTCCTCGAGGCAGTTGAAATCACAGCTCACGAGCTCTTGCTAGCCTACTGCGTGCAAAAACTCACACAAAGCCAGCGTATAGCAACAGCGACGCGTCACCGCCAGCAGCCCCTGCATCTCAAACTACAATTTGTACGATGTCTAAAAGGGCAGAAGGAGCAGCGACGTAGGCTTGAAAGTTTGGGACGAGTCTGTATGCAACGTTGTTTTCGCGTTAACTGCACACAAGCCTCGGTTCTGACCATTCTTTATAAATGTATGTCCTCGAGGCAGTAGAAAACACAGCTCACGGGCACTTGCTAGCCTACTGCGTGCAAAAACTCACTCAAAGCCAGCGTATAGCAACAGCGACGCGTCACCGCCAGCAGTCCCTGCATGTCTTACTCCAATTTGTACAATAAATAAAAGGGCAGAAGGAGCAGCAACGTAGGCTTGAATGTTGGGGACGAGTCTGTGTGCAACCTTGTTTCCGCGTTAACTGCACAGAAGCCTCGGTTCTGACCATTCCTTATAAATGTATGTCCTCGAGGCAGTTCAAATCACAGCTCACGAGCTCTTGCTAGCCTACTGCGTGCAAAAACTCACACAAAGCCAGCGTATAGCAACAGCGACGCGTCACCGCCAGCAGTCCCTGCATGTCTTACTCCAATTTGTACAATAAATAAAAGGGCAGAAGGAGCAGCGACGTAGGATTGAATGTTGGGGACGAGTCTGTGCGCAACCTTGTTTTCGCGTTAACTGCACAGAACCCTCGGTTCTCACCATTCTTTATAAATGTATGTCCTCGAGGCGGTTGAAATCACAGCTCACGAGCTCTTGCTAGCCTACTGCGTGCAAAAACTCACACAAAGCCAGCGTATAGCAACAGCGATGCGTCACCGCCAGCAGCCCCTGCATGTCTTACTACAATTTGTACGATATCTAAAAGGGCAGAAGGAGCACCGATGTAGGCTTGAAAGTTGGGGACGAGTCTGTGTGCAACCTTGTTTTCGCATTAACTGCACAGAAGCCTCGGTTCTGACCATTCCTTATAAATGTATGTCCTCGAGGCAGTTCAAATCACAGCTCACGAGCACTTGCTAGCCTACTGCGTGCAAAAACTCACTCAAAGCCAGCGTATAGCAACACCGACGCGTCACCGCAAGCAGCCCCTGCATGTCTTACTACAATTTCTACAATATATAAAAGGGCAGAAGGAGCAGCGACGTAGGCTTGAAAGATGGGGACGAGTCTCTTTGCAACCTTGTTTTCACGTTAACTGCACAGAAGCCTCGGTTCTGACCATTTTTCATAGATGTATGTCCTCGAGGCAGTTCAAATCACAGCTCACGAGCACTTGCTAGCCTACTGGGTGCAAAAACTCACTCAAAGCCTGCGTATAGCAACAGCGACGCGTCACCGCCAGCAGCCCCTGCATGTCTTACTACAATTTCTACAATATATAAAAGGGCAGAAGGAGCAGCGACGTAGGCTTGAAAGATGGCGACGAGTCTCTTTGCAACCTTGTTTTCACGTTAACTTCATAGATGTATGTCCTCGAGGCAGTAGAAATCACAGCTCACGAGCACTTGCTAGCCTACTGCGTGCAAAAAACTCACTCAAAGCCAGCGTATAGCAACAGTGACGCGTCACCGTCAGCAGCCCCTGAATGTCTTACTACAATTTGTAAAATATATAAAAGGGCAGAAGGAACAGCGACGTAGGCTTGAAAGTTGGGGACGAGTCTGTGTGCAACCTTGTTTTCGCGTTAACTGCACAGAAGCCTTAGTTCTGACCATTCGTCATAAATATTTGTCCTCGAGGCAGTTGAAATCACAGCTCACGAGCACTTTCTAGCCTACTGCGTGCAAAAACTAACACAAAGCCAGCGTATAGCAACAGCGACGCGTCACCGCCAGCAGCCCCTGAATGTCTTACTCCAATTTGTACGATATATAAAAGGGCAGAAGGAGCAGCGACCTAGGCTTGAATCTTGGGGACGAGTCTGTGTGCAACCTTGTTTTCGCGTTAACTGCACAGAAGCCTTGGTTCTGACCATTCTTTATAAATGTATGTCGTCGAGGCAGTTGAAATCACAGCTCACCAGCTCTTGCTAGCCTACTGCGTGCAAAAACTCCCACAAAGCCAGCGTATAGCAACAGCGACGCGTCACCGCCAGCAGCCCCTGCATCTCAAACTACAATTTGTACGATGTCTAAAAGGGCAGAAGGAGCAGCGACGTAGGCTTGAAAGTTTGGGACGAGTCTGTGTGCAACCTTGTTTTCGCGTTAACTGCACAGAAGCCTCGGTTCTGACCATTCCTTATAAATGTATGTCCTCGAGGCAGTTCAAATCACAGCTCACGAGCACTTGCTAGCCTACTGCGTGCAAAAACTCACTCAAAGCCAGCGTATAGCAACAGCGACGCGTCACCGCCAGCAGCCCCTGCATGTCTTACTACAATTTCTACAATATATAAAAGGGCAGAAGGAGCAGCGACGTAGGCTTGAAAGATGGGGACGAGTCTGTGTGCAACCTTGTTTTCGCGTTAAGTGCCCAGAAGCCTCGGTTCTGACCATTTTTCATAGACGTATGTCCTCGAGGCAGTAGAAATCACAGCTCACGAGCACTTGCTAGCCTACTGCGTGCAAAAACTCACTCAAAGCCAGCGTATAGCAACAGTGACGCGTCACCGTCAGCAGTCCCTGAATGTCTTACTAAAATTTGTACAATATATAAAAGGGCAGAAGGAGCAGCGACGTAAGCTTGAAAGTTGGGGACGAGTCTGTGTGCAACCTTGTTTTCGCGTTAACTGCACAGAAGCCTCAGTTCTGACCATTCTTCATAAATATTTGTCCTCGAGGCAGTTGAAATCACAGCTCACGAGCTCTTGCTGGCCTACTGCGTGCAAAAACTCACACAAAGCCAGCGTATAGCAACAGTGACGCGTCACCGTCAGCAGTCCCTGCATGTCTTACTACAATTTGTACAATATATAAAAGGGCAGAAGGAGCAGCGACCTAGGCTTGAATCTTGGGGACGAGTCTGTGTGCAACCTTGCTTTCGCGTTAACTGCACAGAAGCCTCGGTTCTGACCATTCTTTATAAATGTATGTCTTCGAGGCAGTTGAAATCACAGTTCACGAGCTCTTGCTAGCCTACTGCGTGCAAAAACTCCCACAAAGCCAGCGTATAGCAACAGCGACGCGTCACCGCCAGCAGCCCCTGCATGTCTTACTACAATTTCTACAATATGTAAAAGGGCAGAAGGAGCAGCGACGTAGGCTTGAATGTTGGGAACGAGTCTGTGCAACCTTGTTTTCGCGTTAACTGCACAGAAGCCTCGGTTCTGACCATTCTTTATAAATTTATGTCCTCGAGGCAGTTGAAATCACAGTTCACGAGCTCTTGCTAGCCTACTGCGTGCAAAAACTCCCACAAAGCCAGCGTATAGCAACAGCGACGCGTCACCGCCAGCAGTCCCTGCATGTCTTACTCCAATTTGTACAATATATAAAAGGGCAGAAGGAGCAGTGACGTAGGCTTGAATGTTGGGGATGAGTCTGTGTGCAACCTTGTTTCCGCGTTAACTGCACAGAAGCCTCGGTTCTGACCATATTTCATAGATGTATGTCCTCGAGCCAGTAGAAATCACAGCTCACGAGCACTTGCTAGCCTACTGCGTGCAAAAAACTCACTCAAAGCCAGCGTATAGCAACAGTGACGCGTCACGGTCAGCAGCCCCTGAATGTCTTACTCCAATTTGTGCAATATATAAAAGGGCAGAAGGAGCAGCGACCTAGGCTTGAATCTTGGGGACGAGTCTGTGTGCAACCTTGTTTTCGCGTTAACTGCACAGAAGCCTTGGTTCTGACCATTCTTTATAAATGTCTTTCCTCGAGGCAGTTGAAATCACAGCTCACGAGCTCTTGCTAGCCTACTGCGTGCAAAAACTCACACAAAGCCAGCGTATAGCAACAGCGACGCGTCACCGCCAGCAGCCCCTGCATCTCAAACTACAATTTGTACGATGTCTAAAAGGGCAGAAGGAGCAGCGACGTAGGCTTGAAAGTTTGGGACGAGTCTGTATGCAACGTTGTTTTCGCGTTAACTGCACACAAGCCTCGGTTCTGACCATTCTTTATAAATGTATGTCCTCGAGGCAGTAGAAAACACAGCTCACGGGCACTTGCTAGCCTACTGCGTGCAAAAACTCACTCAAAGCCAGCGTATAGCAACAGCGACGCGTCACCGCCAGCAGTCCCTGCATGTCTTACTCCAATTTGTACAATATATAAAAGGGCAGAAGGAGCAGCGACCTAGGCTTGAATCTTGGGGACGAGTCTGTGTGCAACCTTGTTTGCGCGTTAACTGCACAGAAGCCTCGGTTCTGACCATTCTTCATAAATATTTGTCCTCGAGGCAGTGGAAATCACAGCTCACGAGCACTTGCTAGCCTACTGCGTGCAAAAACTCACTCAAAGCCAGCGTATAGCAACAGCGACGCGTCACCGCCAGCAGCCCCTGAATGTCTTACTACAATTTCTACAATATATAAAAGGGCAGAAGGAGCAGCGACGTAGGCTTGAAAGATGGAGACGAGTCTCTTTGCAACCTTGTTTTCGCGTTAACTGTACAGAAGCCTCGGTTCTGACCATTTTTCATAGACGTATGTCCTCGAGGCAGTAGAAGTCACAGCTCACGAGCACTTGCTAGCCTACTGCGTCCAAAAACTCACTCAAAGCCAGCGTATAGCAACAGTGACGCGTCACCGTCAGCAGCCCCTGAATGTCTTACTACAATTTGTACAATATATAAAAGGGCAGAAGGAGCAGCGACGTAAGCTTGAAAGTTGGGGACGAGTCTGTGTGCAACCTTGTTTTCGCGTTAACTGCACAGAAGCCTCAGTTGTGACCATTCTTCAAAAATATTTGTCCTCGAGGCAGTTGAAATCACAGCTCACGAGCTCTTGCTGGCCTACTGCGTGCAAAAACTCACACAAAGCCTGCGTATAGCAACAGCGACGCGTCACCGCCAGCAGCCCCTGAATGTCTTACTCCAATTTGTGCAATATATAAAAGGGCAGAAGGAGCAGTGACGTAGGCTTGAATGTTGGGGACGAGTCTGTGTGCAACCTTGTTTCCGCGTTAACTGCACAGAAGCCTCGGTTCTGACCATTCTTCATAAATATTTGTCCTCGAGGCAGTTGAAATCACAGCTCACGAGCTCTTGCCATCCTACTGCGTGCAAAAACTCACACAAAGCCAGCGTATAGCAACAGCGACGCGTCACCGCCAGCAGTCCCTGCATGTCTTACTCCAATTTGTACAATAAATAAAAGGGCAGAAGGAGCAGCGACGTAGGCTTGAATGTTGGGGACGAGTCTGTGTGCAACCTTGTTTTCGCGTTAACTGCACAGAAGCCTCGGTTCTCACCATTCTTTATAAATAAATGTATGTCCTCGAGGCAGTTCAAATCACAGCTCACGAGCTCTTGCTAGCCTACTGCATGCAAAAACTCACACAAAGCCAGCGTATAGCAACAAGCGACGCGTCACCGCCAGCAGTCCCTGTATGTCTTACTCCAATTTGTACAATAAATAAAAGGGCAGAAGGAGCAGCAACGTAGGCTTGAATGTTGGGGACGAGTCTGTGTGCAACCTTGTTTCCGCGTTAACTGCACAGAAGCCTCGGTTCTGACCATTCCTTATAAATGTATGTCCTCGAGGCCGTTCAAATCACAGCTCACGAGCTCTTGCTAGCCTACTGCGTGCAAAAACTCACACAAAGCCAGCGTATAGCAACAGCGACGCGTCACCGCCAGCAGTCCCTGGATGTCTTACTCCAATTTGTACAATAAATAAAAGGGCAGAAGGAGCAGCGACGTAGGATTGAATGTTGGGGACGAGTCTGTGCGCAACCTTGTTTTCGCGTTAACTGCACAGAACCCTCGGTTCTCACCATTCTTTATAAATGTATGTCCTCGAGGCGGTTGAAATCACAGCTCACGAGCTCTTGCTAGCCTACTGCGTGCAAAAACTCACACAAAGCCAGCGTATAGCAACAGCGACGCGTCACCGCCAGCAGCCCCTGCATGTCTTACTACAATTTGTACGATATCTAAAAGGGCAGAAGGAGCACCGATGTAGGCTTGAAAGTTGGGGACGAGTCTGTGTGCAACCTTGTTTTCGCGTTAACTGCACAGAAGCCTCGGTTCTGACCATTCCTTATAAATGTATGTCCTCGAGGCAGTTCAAATCACAGCTCACGAGCACTTGCTAGCCTACTGCGTGCAAAAACTCACTCAAAGCCAGCGTATAGCAACACCGACGCGTCACCGCCAGCAGCCCCTGCATGTCTTACTACAATTTCTACAATATATAAAAGGGCAGAAGGAGCAGCGACGTAGGCTTGAAAGATGGGGACGAGTCTGTGTGCAACCTTGTTTTCGCGTTAAGTGCCCAGAAGCCTCGGTTCTGACCATTTTTCATAGACGTATGTCCTCGAGGCAGTAGAAATCACAGCTCACGAGCACTTGCTAGCCTACTGCGTGCAAAAACTCACTCAAAGCCAGCGTATAGCAACAGTGACGCGTCACCGTCAGCAGTCCCTGAATGTCTTACTAAAATTTGTACAATATATAAAAGGGCAGAAGGAGCAGCGACGTAAGCTTGAAAGTTGGGGACGAGTCTGTGTGCAACCTTGTTTTCGCGTTAACTGCACAGAAGCCTCAGTTCTGACCATTCTTCATAAATATTTGTCCTCGAGGCAGTTGAAATCACAGCTCACGAGCTCTTGCTGGCCTAATGCGTGCAAAAACTCACACAAAGCCAGCGTATAGCAACAGTGACGCGTCACCGTCAGCAGTCCCTGCATGTCTTACTACAATTTGTACAATATATAAAAGGGCAGAAGGAGCAGCGACCTAGGCTTGAATCTTGGGGACGAGTCTGTGTGCAACCTTGTTTTCGCGTTAACTGCACAGAAGCCTCGGTTCTGACCATTCTTTATAAATGTATGTCTTCGAGGCAGTTGAAATCACAGTTCACGAGCTCTTGCTAGCCTACTGCGTGCAAAAACTCCCACAAAGCCAGCGTATAGCAACAGCGACGCGTCACCGCCAGCAGTCCCTGCATGTCTTACTCCAATTTGTACAATATATAAAAGGGCAGAAGGAGCAGTGACGTAGGCTTGAATGTTGGGGATGAGTCTGTGTGCAACCTTGTTTTCGCGTTAACTGCACAGAAGCCTCGGTTCTGACCATTCTTTATAAATGTATGTCTTCGAGGCAGTTGAAATCACAGTTCACGAGCTCTTGCTAGCCTACTGTGTGCAAAAACTCCCACAAAGCCAGCGTATAGCAACAGCGACGCGTCACCGCCAGCAGTCCCTGCATGTCTTACTCCAATTTGTACAATATATAAAAGGGCAGAAGGAGCAGTGACGTAGGCTTGAATCTTGGGGACGAGTCTGTGTGCAACCTTGTTTTCGCGTTAACTGCACAGAAGCCTCGGTTCTGACCATTCTTTATAAATGTATGTCTTCGAGGCAGTTGAAATCACAGTTCACGAGCTCTTGCTAGCCTACTGCGTGCAAAAACTCACACAAAGCCAGCGTATAGCAACAGTGACGCGTCACCGTCAGCAGTCCCTGCATGTCTTACTCCAATTTGTACAATATATAAAAGGGCAGAAGGAGCAGCGACCTAGGCTTGAATCTTGGGGACGAGTCTGTGTGCAACCTTGTTTTCGCGTTAACTGCACAGAAGCCTCGGTTCTGACCATTCTTTATAAATGTATGTCTTCGAGGCAGTTGAAATCACAGTTCACGAGCTCTTGCTAGCCTACTGCGTGCAAAAACTCCCACAAAGCCAGCGTATAGCAACAGCGACGCGTCACCGCCAGCAGCCCCTGCATGTCTTACTACAATTTCTACAATATGTAAAAGGGCAGAAGGAGCAGCGACGTAGGCTTGAATGTTGGGAACGAGTCTGTGTGCAACCTTGTTTTCGCGTTAACTGCACAGAAGCCTCGGTTCTGACCATTCTTTATAAATTTATGTCCTCGAGGCAGTTGAAATCACAGTTCACGAGCTCTTGCTAGCCTACTGCGTGCAAAAACTCCCACAAAGCCAGCGTATAGCAACAGCGACGCGTCACCGCCAGCAGTCCCTGCATGTCTTACTCCAATTTGTACAATATATAAAAGGGCAGAAGGAGCAGTGACGTAGGCTTGAATGTTGGGGATGAGTCTGTGTGCAACCTTGTTTTCGCGTTAACTGCACAGAAGCCTCGGTTCTGACCATATTTCATAGATGTATGTCCTCGAGCCAGTAGAAATCACAGCTCACGAGCACTTGCTAGCCTACTGCGTGCAAAAAACTCACTCAAAGCCAGCGTATAGCAACAGTGACGCGTCACGGTCAGCAGCCCCTGAATGTCTTACTCCAATTTGTGCAATATATAAAAGGGCAGAAGGAGCAGCGACCTAGGCTTGAATCTTGGGGACGAGTCTGTGTGCAACCTTGTTTTCGCGTTAACTGCACAGAAGCCTTGGTTCTGACCATTCTTTATAAATGTATTTCCTCGAGGCAGTTGAAATCACAGCTCACGAGCTCTTGCTAGCCTACTGCGTGCAAAAACTCACACAAAGCCAGCGTATAGCTACAGCGACGCGTCACCGCCAGCAGCCCCTGCATCTCAAACTACAATTTGTACGATGTCTAAAAGGGCAGAAGGAGCAGCGACGTAGGCTTGAAAGTTTGGGACGAGTCTGTACGCAACGTTGTTTTCGCGTTAACTGCACACAAGCCTCGGTTCTGACCATTCTTTATAAATGTATGTCCTCGAGGCAGTAGAAAACACAGCTCACGGGCACTTGCTAGCCTACTGCGTGCAAAAACTCACTCAAAGCCAGCGTATAGCAACAGCGACGCGTCACCGCCAGCAGTCCCTGCATGTCTTACTCCAATTTGTACAATATATAAAAGGGCAGAAGGAGCAGCGACCTAGGCTTGAATCTTGGGGACGAGTCTGTGTGCAACCTTGTTTGCGCGTTAACTGCACAGAAGCCTCGGTTCTGACCATTCTTCATAAATATTTGTCCTCGAGGCAGTGGAAATCACAGCTCACGAGCACTTGCTAGCCTACTGCGTGCAAAAACTCACTCAAAGCCAGCGTATAGCAACAGCGACGCGTCACCGCCAGCAGCCCCTGAATGTCTTACTACAATTTCTACAATATATAAAAGGGCACAAGGAGCAGCGACGTAGGCTTGAAAGATGGAGACGAGTCTCTTTGCAACCTTGTTTTCGCGTTAACTGTACAGAAGCCTCGGTTCTGACCATTTTTCATAGACGTATGTCCTCGAGGCAGTAGAAATCACAGCTCACGAGCACTTGCTAGCCTACTGCGTGCAAAAACTCACTCAAAGCCAGCGTATAGCAACAGTGACGCGTCACCGTCAGCAGCCCCTGAATGTCTTACTACAATTTGTACAATATATAAAAGGGCAGAAGGAGCAGCGACGTAAGCTTGAAAGTTGGGGACGAGTCTGTGTGCAACCTTGTTTTCGCGTTAACTGCACAGAAGCCTCAGTTCTGACCATTCTTCAAAAATATTTGTCCTCGAGGCAGTTGAAATCACAGCTCACGAGCTCTTGCTGGCCTACTGCGTGCAAAAACTCACACAAAGCCTGCGTATAGCAACAGCGACGCGTCACCGCCAGCAGCCCCTGAATGTCTTACTCCAATTTGTGCAATATATAAAAGGGCAGAAGGAGCAGTGACGTAGGCTTGAATGTTGGGGACGAGTCTGTGTGCAACCTTGTTTCCGCGTTAACTGCACAGAAGCCTCGGTTCTGACCATTCTTCATAAATATTTGTCCTCGAGGCAGTTGAAATCACAGCTCACGAGCTCTTGCCATCCTACTGCGTGCAAAAACTCACACAAAGCCAGCGTATAGCAACAGCGACGCGTCACCGCCAGCAGTCCCTGCATGTCTTACTCCAATTTGTACAATAAATAAAAGGGCAGAAGGAGCAGCGACGTAGGCTTGAATGTTGGGGACGAGTCTGTGTGCAACCTTGTTTTCGCGTTAACTGCACAGAAGCCTCGGTTCTCACCATTCTTTATAAATAAATGTATGTCCTCGAGGCAGTTCAAATCACAGCTCACGAGCTCTTGCTAGCCTACTGCATGCAAAAACTCACACAAAGCCAGCGTATAGCAACAAGCGACGCGTCACCGCCAGCAGTCCCTGTATGTCTTACTCCAATTTGTACAATAAATAAAAGGGCAGAAGGAGCAGCAACGTAGGCTTGAATGTTGGGGACGAGTCTGTGTGCAACCTTGTTTCCGCGTTAACTGCACAGAAGCCTCGGTTCTGACCATTCCTTATAAATGGATGTCCTCGAGGCCGTTCAAATCACAGCTCACGAGCTCTTGCTAGCCTACTGCGTGCAAAAACTCACACAAAGCCAGCGTATAGCAACAGCGACGCGTCACCGCCAGCAGTCCCTGGATGTCTTACTCCAATTTGTACAATAAATAAAAGGGCAGAAGGAGCAGCGACGTAGGATTGAATGTTGGGGACGAGTCTGTGCGCAACCTTGTTTTCGCGTTAACTGCACAGAACCCTCGGTTCTCACCATTCCTTATAAATGTATGTCCTCGAGGCAGTTCAAATCACAGCTCACGAGCACTTGCTAGCCTACTGCGTGCAAAAACTCACTCAAAGCCAGCGTATAGCAACACCGACGCGTCACCGCAAGCAGCCCCTGCATGTCTTACTACAGTTTCTACAATATATAAAAGGGCAGAAGGACAGCGACGTAGGCTTGAAAGATGGGGACGAGTCTCTTTGCAACCTTGTTTTCACGTTAACTGCACAGAAGCCTCGGTTCTGACCATTTTTCATAGATGTATGTCCTCGAGGCAGTAGAAATCACCGCTCACGAGCACTTGCTAGCCTACTGCGTGCAAAAACTCACACAAAGCCAGGGTATAGCAACAGCGACGCGTCACCGCCAGCAGCCCCTGCATCTCTAACTACAATTTGTACGATATCTAAAAGGGCAGAAGGAGCAGCGACGTAGGCTTGAAAGTTGGGGACGAGTCTGTGTGCAACCTTGTTTTCGCGTTAACTGCACAGAAGCCTCGGTTCTGACCATTCCTTATAAATGTATGTCCTCGAGGCAGTTCAAATCACAGCTCACGAGCACTTGCTAGCCTACTGGGTGCAAAAACTCACTCAAAGCCTGGGTATAGCAACAGCGACGCGTCACCGCCAGCAGCCCCTGCATGTCTTACTACAATTTCTACAATATATAAAAGGGCAGAAGGAGCAGCGACGTAGGCTTGAAAGATGGCGACGAGTCTCTTTGCAACCTTGTTTTCACGTTAACTTCATAGATGTATGTCCTCGAGGCAGTAGAAATCACAGCTCACGAGCACTTGCTAGCCTACTGCGTGCAAAAAACTCACTCAAAGCCAGCGTATAGCAACAGTGACGCGTCACCGTCAGCAGCCCCTGAATGTCTTACTACAATTTGTACAATATATAAAAGGGCAGAAGGAGCAGCGACGTAGGCTTGAAAGTTGGGGACGAGTCTGTGTGCAACCTTGTTTTCGCGTTAACTGCACAGAAGCCTTAGTTCTGACCATTCGTCATAAATATTTGTCCTCGAGGCAGTTGAAATCACAGCTCACGAGCACTTGCTAGCCTACTGCGTGCAAAAACTAACACAAAGCCAGCGTATAGCAACAGCGACGCGTCACCGCCAGCAGCCCCTGAATGTCTTACTCCAATTTGTACGATATATAAAAGGGCAGAAGGAGCAGCGACCTAGGCTTGAATCTTGGGGACGAGTCTGTGTGCAACCTTGTTTTCGCGTTAACTGCACAGATGCCTTGGTTCTGACCATTCTTTATAAATGTATGTCCTCGAGGCAGTTGAAATCACAGCTCACCAGCTCTTGCTAGCCTACTGCGTGCAAAAACTCCCACAAAGCCAGCGTATAGCAACAGCGACGCGTCACCGCCAGCAGCCCCTGCATCTCTAACTACAATTTGTACGATATCTAAAAGGGCAGAAGGAGCAGCGACGTAGGCTTGAAAGTTGGGGACGAGTCTGTGTGCAACCTTGTTTTCGCGTTAACTGCACAGAAGCCTCGGTTCTGACCATTCCTTATAAATGTATGTCCTCGAGGCAGTTCAAATCACAGCTCACGAGCACTTGCTAGCCTACTGGGTGCAAAAACTCACTCAAAGCCTGCGTATAGCAACAGCGACGCGTCACCGCCAGCAGCCCCTGCATGTCTTACTACAATTTCTACAATATATAAAAGGGCAGAAGGAGCAGCGACGTAGGCTTGAAAGATGGCGACGAGTCTCTTTGCAACCTTGTTTTCACGTTAACTTCATAGATGTATGTCCTCGAGGCAGTAGAAATCACAGCTCACGAGCACTTGCTAGCCTACTGCGTGCAAAAAACTCACTCAAAGCCAGCGTATAGCAACAGTGACGCGTCACCGTCAGCAGCCCCTGAATGTCTTACTACAATTTGTACAATATATAAAAGGGCAGAAGGAGCAGCGACGTAGGCTTGAAAGTTGGGGACGAGTCTGTGTGCAACCTTGTTTTCGCGTTAACTGCACAGAAGCCTTAGTTCTGACCATTCGTCATAAATATTTGTCCTCGAGGCAGTTGAAATCACAGCTCACGAGCACTTGCTAGCCTACTGCGTGCAAAAACTAACACAAAGCCAGCGTATAGCAACAGCGACGCGTCACCGCCAGCAGCCCCTGAATGTCTTACTCCAATTTGTACGATATATAAAAGGGCAGAAGGAGCAGCGACCTAGGCTTGAATCTTGGGGACGAGTCTGTGTGCAACCTTGTTTTCGCGTTAACTGCACAGAAGCCTTGGTTCTGACCATTCTTTATAAATGTATGTCCTCGAGGCAGTTGAAATCACAGCTCACCAGCTCTTGCTAGCCTACTGCGTGCAAAAACTCCCACAAAGCCAGCGTATAGCAACAGCGACGCGTCACCGCCAGCAGCCCCTGCATCTCAAACTACAATTTGTACGATGTCTAAAAGGGCAGAAGGAGCAGCGACGTAGGCTTGAAAGTTTGGGACGAGTTTGTGTGCAACCTTGTTTTCGCGTTAACTGCACAGAAGCCTCGGTTCTGACCATTCCTTATAAATGTATGTCCTCGAGGCAGTTCAAATCACAGCTCACGAGCACTTGCTAGCCTACTGCGTGCAAAAACTCACTCAAAGCCAGCGTATAGCAACAGCGACGCGTCACCGCCAGCAGCCCCTGCATGTCTTACTACAATTTCTACAATATATAAAAGGGCAGAAGGAGCAGCGACGTAGGCTTGAAAGATGGGGACGAGTCTGTGTGCAACCTTGTTTTCGCGTTAAGTGCCCAGAAGCCTCGGTTCTGACCATTTTTCATAGACGTATGTCCTCGAGGCAGTAGAAATCACAGCTCACGAGCACTTGCTAGCCTACTGCGTGCAAAAACTCACTCAAAGCCAGCGTATAGCAACAGTGACGCGTCACCGTCAGCAGTCCCTGAATGTCTTACTAAAATTTGTACAATATATAAAAGGGCAGAAGGAGCAGCGACGTAAGCTTGAAAGTTGGGGACGAGTCTGTGTGCAACCTTGTTTTCGCGTTAACTGCACAGAAGCCTCAGTTCTGACCATTCTTCATAAATATTTCTCCTCGAGGCAGTTGAAATCACAGCTCACGAGCTCTTGCTGGCCTACTGCGTGCAAAAACTCACACAAAGCCAGCGTATAGCAACAGTGACGCGTCACCGTCAGCAGTCCCTGAATGTCTTACTACAATTTGTACAATATATAAAAGGGCAGAAGGAGCAGCGACCTAGGCTTGAATCTTGGGGACGAGTCTGTGTGCAACCTTGTTTTCGCGTTAACTGCACAGAAGCCTCGGTTCTGACCATTCTTTATAAATGTATGTCTTCGAGGCAGTTGAAATCACAGTTCACGAGCTCTTGCTAGCCTACTGCGTGCAAAAACTCCCACAATGCCAGCGTATAGCAACAGCGACGCGTCACCGCCAGCAGCCCCTGCATGTCTTACTACAATTTCTACAATATGTAAAAGGGCAGAAGGAGCAGCGACGTAGGCTTGAATGTTGGGAACGAGTCTGTGTGCAACCTTGTTTTCGCGTTAACTGCACAGAAGCCTCGGTTCTGACCATTCTTTATAAATTTATGTCCTCGAGGCAGTTGAAATCACAGTTCACGAGCTCTTGCTAGCCTACTGCGTGCAAAAACTCCCACAAAGCCAGCGTATAGCAACAGCGACGCGTCACCGCCAGCAGTCCCTGCATGTCTTACTCCAATTTGTACAATATATAAAAGGGCAGAAGGAGCAGTGACGTAGGCTTGAATGTTGGGGATGAGTCTGTGTGCAACCTTGTTTCCGCGTTAACTGCACAGAAGCCTCGGTTCTGACCATATTTCATAGATGTATGTCCTCGAGCCAGTAGAAATCACAGCTCACGAGCACTTGCTAGCCTACTGCGTGCAAAAAACTCACTCAAAGCCAGCGTATAGCAACAGTGACGCGTCACGGTCAGCAGCCCCTGAATGTCTTACTACAATTTCTACAATATATAAAAGGGCAGAAGAAGCAGTGACGTAGGCTTGAATGTTGGGGATGAGTCTGTGTGCAACCTTATTTCCGCGTTATCTGCACAGAAGCCTCGGTTCTGACCATATTTCATAGATGTATGTCCTCGAGCCAGTAGAAATCACAGCTCACGAGCACTTGCTAGCCTACTGCGTGCAAAAACTCACTCAAAGCCAGCGTATAGCAACAGTGACGTGTCACGGTCAGCAGCCCCTGAATGTCTTACTACAATTTCTACAATATATAAAAGGGCAGAAGGAGCAGCGACGTAGGCTTGAAAGTTGGGGACGAGTCTGTGTGCAACCTTGTTTTCGCGTTAACTGCACAGAAGCCTCGGTTCTGACCATTCCTTATAAATGTATGTCCTCGAGGCAGTTCAAATCACAGCTCACGAGCACTTGCTAGCCTACTGCGTGCAAAAACTCACTCAAAGGCAGCGTATAGCAACAGCGACGCGTCACCGCCAGCAGCCCCTGCATGTCTTACTACAATTTGTACGATATCTAAAAGGGCAGAAGGAGCAGCGATGTAGGCTTGAAAGTTGGGGACGCGTCTGTGTGCAACCTTGTTTTCGCGTTAACTGCTCAGAAGCATCGGTTCTGACCATTCCTTATAAATGTATGTCCTCGAGGCAGTTCAAATCACAGCTCACGAGCACTTGCTAGCCTACTGCGTGCAAAAACTCACTCAAAACCAGCGTATAGCAACAGCGACGCGTCACCGCCAGCAGCCCCTGCATGTCTTACTACAATTTCTACAATATATAAACGGCCAGAAGGAGCAGCGACGTAGGCTTGAAAGATGGGGACGAGTCTCTTTGCAACCTTGTTTTCACGTTAACTGCACAGAAGCCTCGGTTCTGACCATTTTTCATAGATGTATATCCTCGAGGCAGTAGAAATCACAGCTCACGAGCACTTGCTAGCCTACTGCGTGCAAAAACTCACACAAAGCCAGGGTATAGCAACAGCGACGCGTCACCGCCAGCAGCCCCTGCATCTCTAACTACAATTTGTACGATATCTAAAAGGGCAGAAGGAGCAGCGACGTAGGCTTGAAAGTTGGGGACGAGTCTGTGTGCAACCTTGTTTTCGCGTTAACTGCACAGAAGCCTCGGTTCTGACCATTCCTTATAAATGTATGTCCTCGAGGCAGTTCAAATCACAGCTCACGAGCACTTGCTAGCCTACTGGGTGCAAAAACTCACTCAAAGCCTGCGTATAGCAACAGCGACGCGTCACCGCCAGCAGCCCCTGCATGTCTTACTACAATTTCTACAATATATAAAAGGGCAGAAGGAGCAGCGACGTAGGCTTGAAAGATGGCGACGAGTCTCTTTGCAACCTTGTTTTCACGTTAACTTCATAGATGTATGTCCTCGAGGCAGTAGAAATCACAGCTCACGAGCACTTGCTAGCCTACTGCGTGCAAAAAACTCACTCAAAGCCAGCGTATAGCAACAGTGACGCGTCACCGTCAGCAGCCCCTGAATGTCTTACTACAATTTGTACAATATATAAAAGGGCAGAAGGAGCAGCGACGTAGGCTTGAAAGTTGGGGACGAGTCTGTGTGCAACCTTGTTTTCGCGTTAACTGCACAGAAGCCTTAGTTCTGACCATTCGTCATAAATATTTGTCCTCGAGGCAGTTGAAATCACAGCTCACGAGCACTTGCTAGCCTACTGCGTGCAAAAACTAACACAAAGCCAGCGTATAGCAACAGCGACGCGTCACCGCCAGCAGCCCCTGAATGTCTTACTCCAATTTGTACGATATATAAAAGGGCAGAAGGAGCAGCGACCTAGGCTTGAATCTTGGGGACGAGTCTGTGTGCAACCTTGTTTTCGCGTTAACTGCACAGAAGCCTCGGTTCTCACCATTCTTTATAAATGTATGTCCTCGAGGCAGTTCAAATCACAGCTCACGAGCTCTTGCTAGCCTACTGCATGCAAAAACTCACACAAAGCCAGCGTATAGCAACAAGCGACGCGTCACCGCCAGCAGTCCCTGTATGTCTTACTCCAATTTGTACAATAAATAAAAGGGCAGAAGGAGCAGCAACGTAGGCTTGAATGTTGGGGACGAGTCTGTGTGCAACCTTGTTTCCGCGTTTACTGCACAGAAGCCTCGGTTCTGACCATTCCTTATAAATGTATGTCCTCGAGGCCGTTCAAATCACAGCTCACGAGCTCTTGCTAGCCTACTGCGTGCAAAAACTCACACAAAGCCAGCGTATAGCAACAGCGACGCGTCACCGCCAGCAGTCCCTGCATGTCATACTCCAATTTGTACAATAAATAAAAGGGCAGAAGGAGCAGCGACGTAGGATTGAATGTTGGGGACGAGTCTGTGCGCAACCTTGTTTTCGCGTTAACTGCACAGAACCCTCGGTTCTCACCATTCTTTATAAATGTATGTCCTCGAGGCGGTTGAAATCACAGCTCACGAGCTCTTGCTAACCTACTGCGTGCAAAAACTCACACAAAGCCAGCGTATAGCAACAGCGACGCGTCACCGCCAGCAGCCCCTGCATGTCTTACTACAATTTGTACGATATCTAAAAGGGCAGAAGGAGCACCGATGTAGGCTTGAAAGTTGGGGACGAGTCTGTGTGCAACCTTGTTTTCGCGTTAACTGCACAGAAGCCTCGGTTCTGACCATTCCTTATAAATGTATGTCCTCGAGGCAGTTCAAATCACAGCTCACGAGCACTTGCTAGCCTACTGCGTGCAAAAACTCACTCAAAGCCAGCGTATAGCAACACCGACGCGTCACCGCAAGCAGCCCCTGCATGTCTTACTACAATTTCTACAATATATAAAAGGGCAGAAGGACAGCGACGTAGGCTTGAAAGATGGGGACGAGTCTCTTTGCAACCTTGTTTTCACGTTAACTGCACAGAAGCCTCGGTTCTGACCATTTTTCATAGATGTATGTCCTCGAGGCAGTAGAAATCACAGCTCACGAGCACTTGCTAGCCTACTGCGTGCAAAAACTCACACAAAGCCAGGGTATAGCAACAGCGACGCGTCACCGCCAGCAGCCCCTGCATCTCTAACTACAATTTGTACGATATCTAAAAGGGCAGAAGGAGCAGCGACGTAGGCTTGAAAGTTGGGGACGAGTCTGTGTGAAACCTTGTTTTCGCGTTAACTGCACAGAAGCCTCGGTTCTGACCATTCCTTATAAATGTATGTCCTCGAGGCAGTTCAAATCACAGCTCACGAGCACTTGCTAGCCTACTGGGTGCAAAAACTCACTCAAAGCCTGCGTATAGCAACAGCGACGCGTCACCGCCAGCAGCCCCTGCATGTCTTACTACAATTTCTACAATATATAAAAGGGCAGAAGGAGCAGCGACGTAGGCTTGAAAGATGGCGACGAGTCTCTTTGCAACCTTGTTTTCACGTTAACTTCATAGATGTATGTCCTCGAGGCAGTAGAAATCACAGCTCACGAGCACTTGCTAGCCTACTGCGTGCAAAAAACTCACTCAAAGCCAGCGTATAGCAACAGTGACGCGTCACCGTCAGCAGCCCCTGAATGTCTTACTACAATTTGTACAATATATAAAAGGGCAGAAGGAGCAGCGACGTAGGCTTGAAAGTTGGGGACGAGTCTGTGTGAAACCTTGTTTTCGCGTTAACTGCACAGAAGCCTCGGTTCTGACCATTCCTTATAAATGTATGTCCTCGAGGCAGTTCAAATCACAGCTCACGAGCACTTGCTAGCCTACTGGGTGCAAAAACTCACTCAAAGCCTGCGTATAGCAACAGCGACGCGTCACCGCCAGCAGCCCCTGCATGTCTTACTACAATTTCTACAATATATAAAAGGGCAGAAGGAGCAGCGACGTAGGCTTGAAAGATGGCGACGAGTCTCTTTGCAACCTTGTTTTCACGTTAACTTCATAGATGTATGTCCTCGAGGCAGTAGAAATCACAGCTCACGAGCACTTGCTAGCCTACTGCGTGCAAAAAACTCACTCAAAGCCAGCGTATAGCAACAGTGACGCGTCACCGTCAGCAGCCCCTGAATGTCTTACTACAATTTGTACAATATATAAAAGGGCAGAAGGAGCAGCGACGTAGGCTTGAAAGTTGGGGACGAGTCTGTGTGCAACCTTGTTTTCGCGTTAACTGCACAGAAGCCTTAGTTCTGACCATTCGTCATAAATATTTGTCCTCGAGGCAGTTGAAATCACAGCTCACGAGCACTTGCTAGCCTACTGCGTGCAAAAACTAACACAAAGCCAGCGTATAGCAACAGCGACGCGTCACCGCCAGCAGCCCCTGAATGTCTTACTCCAATTTGTACGATATATAAAAGGGCAGAAGGAGCAGCGACCTAGGCTTGAATCTTGGGGACGAGTCTGTGTGCAACCTTGTTTTCGCGTTAACTGCACAGAAGCCTTGGTTCTGACCATTCTTTATAAATGTATGTCCTCGAGGCAGTTGAAATCACAGCTCACCAGCTCTTGCTAGCCTACTGCGTGCAAAAACTCCCACAAAGCCAGCGTATAGCAACAGCGACGCGTCACCGCCAGCAGCCCCTGCATCTCTAACTACAATTTGTACGATATCTAAAAGGGCAGAAGGAGCAGCGACGTAGGCTTGAAAGTTGGGGACGAGTCTGTGTGCAACCTTGTTTTCGCGTTAACTGCACAGAAGCCTCGGTTCTGACCATTCCTTATAAATGTATGTCCTCGAGGCAGTTCAAATCACAGCTCACGAGCACTTGCTAGCCTACTGGGTGCAAAAACTCACTCAAAGCCTGCGTATAGCAACAGCGACGCGTCACCGCCAGCAGCCCCTGCATGTCTTACTACAATTTCTACAATATATAAAATGGCAGAAGGAGCAGCGACGTAGGCTTGAAAGATGGCGACGAGTCTCTTTGCAACCTTGTTTTCACGTTAACTTCATAGATGTATGTCCTCGAGGCAGTAGAAATCACAGCTCACGAGCACTTGCTAGCCTACTGCGTGCAAAAAACTCACTCAAAGCCAGCGTATAGCAACAGTGACGCGTCACCGTCAGCAGCCCCTGAATGTCTTACTACAATTTGTACAATATATAAAAGGGCAGAAGGAGCAGCGACGTAGGCTTGAAAGTTGGGGACGAGTCTGTGTGCAACCTTGTTTTCGCGTTAACTGCACAGAAGCCTTAGTTCTGACCATTCGTCATAAATATTTGTCCTCGAGGCAGTTGAAATCACAGCTCACGAGCACTTGCTAGCCTACTGCGTGCAAAAACTAACACAAAGCCAGCGTATAGCAACAGCGACGCGTCACCGCCAGCAGCCCCTGAATGTCTTACTCCAATTTGTACGATATATAAAAGGGCATAAGGAGCAGCGACCTAGGCTTGAATCTTGGGCACGAGTCTGTGTGCAACCTTGTTTTCGCGTTAACTGCACAGAAGCCTCGGTTCTGACCATTCCTTATAAATGTATGTCCTCGAGGCAGTTCAAATCACAGCTCACGAGCACTTGCTAGCCTACTGGGTGCAAAAACTCACTCAAAGCCTGCGTATAGCAACAGCGACGCGTCACCGCCAGCAGCCCCTGCATGTCTTACTACAATTTCTACAATATATAAAATGGCAGAAGGAGCAGCGACGTAGGCTTGAAAGATGGCGACGAGTCTCTTTGCAACCTTGTTTTCACGTTAACTTCATAGATGTATGTCCTCGAGGCAGTAGAAATCACAGCTCACGAGCACTTGCTAGCCTACTGCGTGCAAAAAACTCACTCAAAGCCAGCGTATAGCAACAGTGACGCGTCACCGTCAGCAGCCCCTGAATGTCTTACTACAATTTGTACAATATATAAAAGGGCAGAAGGAGCAGCGACGTAGGCTTGAAAGTTGGGGACGAGTCTGTGTGCAACCTTGTTTTCGCGTTAACTGCACAGAAGCCTTGGTTCTGACCATTCTTTATAAATGTATGTCCTCGAGGCAGTTGAAATCACAGCTCACCAGCTCTTGCTAGCCTACTGCGTGCAAAAACTCCCACAAAGCCAGCGTATAGCAACAGCGACGCGTCACCGCCAGCAGCCCCTGCATCTCAAACTACAATGTGTACGATGTCTAAAAGGGCAGAAGGAGCAGCGACGTAGGCTTGAAAGTTTGGGACGAGTCTGTGTGCAACCTTGTTTTCGCGTTAACTGCACAGAAGCCTCGGTTCTGACCATTCCTTATAAATGTATGTCCTCGAGGCAGTTCAAATCACAGCTCACGAGCACTTGCTAGCCTACTGCGTGCAAAAACTCACTCAAAGCCAGCGTATAGCAACAGCGACGCGTCACCGCCAGCAGCCCCTGCATGTCTTACTACAATTTCTACAATATATAAAAGGGCAGAAGGAGCAGCGACGTAGGCTTGAAAGATGGGGACGAGTCTGTGTGCAACCTTGTTTTCGCGTTAAGTGCCCAGAAGCCCCGGTTCTGACCATTTTTCATAGACGTATGTCCTCGAGGCAGTAGAAATCACAGCTCACGAGCACTTGCTAGCCTACTGCGTGCAAAAACTCACTCAAAGCCAGCGTATAGCAACAGTGACGCGTCACCGTCAGCAGTCCCTGAATGTCTTACTAAAATTTGTACAATATATAAAAGGGCAGAAGGAGTAGCGACGTAAGCTTGAAAGTTGGGGACGAGTCTGTGTGCAACCTTGTTTTCGCGTTAACTGCACAGAAGCCTCAGTTCTGACCATTCTTCATAAATATTTGTCCTCGAGGCAGTTGAAATCACAGCTCACGAGCTCTTGCTGGCCTACTGCGTGCAAAAACTCACACAAAGCCAGCGTATAGCAACAGTGACGCGTCACCGTCAGCAGTGCCTGAATGTCTTACTACAATTTGTACAATATATAAAAGGGCAGAAGGAGCAGCGACCTAGGCTTGAATCTTGGGGACGAGTCTGTGTGCAACCTTGTTTTCGCGTTAACTGCACAGAAGCCTCGGTTCTGACCATTCTTTATAAATGTATGTCTTCGAGGCAGTTGAAATCACAGTTCACGAGCTCTTGCTAGCCTACTGCGTGCAAAAACTCCCACAAAGCCAGCGTATAGCAACAGCGACGCGTCACCGCCAGCAGCCCCTGCATGTCTTACTACAATTTCTACAATATGTAAAAGGGCAGAAGGAGCAGCGACGTAGGCTTGAATGTTGGGAACGAGTCTGTGTGCAACCTTGTTTTCGCGTTAACTGCACAGAAGCCTCGGTTCTGACCATTCTTTATAAATTTATGTCCTCGAGGCAGTTGAAATCACAGTTCACGAGCTCTTGCTAGCCTACTGCGTGCAAAAACTCCCACAAAGCCAGCGTATAGCAACAGCGACGCGTCACCGCCAGCAGTCCCTGCATGTCTTACTCCAATTTGTACAATATATAAAAGGGCAGAAGCAGCAGTGACGTAGGCTTGAATGTTGGGGATGAGTCTGTGTGCAACCTTGTTTCCGCGTTAACTGCACAGAAGCCTCGGTTCTGACCATATTTCATAGATGTATGTCCTCGAGCCAGTAGAAATCACAGCTCACGAGCACTTGCTAGCCTACTGCGTGCAAAAAACTCACTCAAAGCCAGCGTATAGCAACAGTGACGCGTCACGGTCAGCAGCCCCTGAATGTCTTACTACAATTTCTACAATATATAAAAGGGCAGAAGGAGCAGTGACGTAGGCTTGAATGTTGGGGATGAGTCTGTGTGCAACCTTATTTCCGCGTTAACTGCACAGAAGCCTCGGTTCTGACCATATTTCATAGATGTATGTCCTCGAGCCAGTAGAAATCACAGCTCACGAGCACTTGCTAGCCTACTGCGTGCAAAAAACTCACTCAAAGCCAGCGTATAGCAACAGTGACGCGTCACGGTCAGCAGCCCCTGAATGTCTTACTACAATTTCTACAATATATAAAAGGGCAGAAGGAGCAGCGACGTAGGCTTGAAAGTTGGGGACGAGTCTGTGTGCAACCTTGTTTTCGCGTTAACTGCACAGAAGCCTCGGTTCTGACCATTCCTTATAAATGTATGTCCTCGAGGCAGTTCAAATCACAGCTCACGAGCACTTGCTAGCCTACTGCGTGCAAAAACTCACTCAAAGGCAGCGTATAGCAACAGCGACGCGTCACCGCCAGCAGCCCCTGCATGTCTTACTACAATTTGTACGATATCTAAAAGGGCAGAAGGAGCAGCGATGTAGGCTTGAAAGTTGGGGACGCGTCTGTGTGCAACCTTGTTTTCGCGTTAACTGCTCAGAAGCCTCGGTTCTGACCATTCCTTATAAATGTATGTCCTCGAGGCAGTTCAAATCACAGCTCACGAGCACTTGCTAGCCTACTGCGTGCAAAAACTCACTCAAAGCCAGCGTATAGCAACAGCGACGCGTAACCGCCAGCAGCCCCTGCATGTCTTACTACAATTTCTACAATATATAAACGGCCAGAAGGAGCAGCGACGTAGGCTTGAAAGATGGGGACGAGTCTCTTTGCAACCTTGTTTTCACGTTAACTGCACAGAAGCCTCGGTTCTAAACATTTTTCATAGATGTATGTCCTCGAGGCAGTAGAAATCACAGCTCACGAGCACTTGCTAGCCTACTGCGTGCAAAAACTCACACAAAGCCAGGGTATAGCAACAGCGACGCGTCACCGCCAGCAGCCCCTGCATCTCTAACTACAATTTGTACGATATCTAAAAGGGCAGAAGGAGCAGCGACGTAGGCTTGAAAGTTGGGGACGAGTCTGTGTGCAACCTTGTTTTCGCGTTAACTGCACAGAAGCCTCGGTTCTGACCATTCCTTATAAATGTATGTCCTCGAGGCAGTTCAAATCACAGCTCACGAGCACTTGCTAGCCTACTGGGTGCAAAAACTCACTCAAAGCCTGCGTATAGCAACAGCGACGCGTCACCGCCAGCAGCCCCTGCATGTCTTACTACAATTTCTACAATATATAAAAGGGCAGAAGGAGCAGCGACGTAGGCTTGAAAGATGGCGACGAGTCTCTTTGCAACCTTGTTTTCACGTTGACTTCATAGATGTATGTCCTCGAGGCAGTAGAAATCACAGCTCTCGAGCACTTGCTAGCCTACTGCGTGCAAAAAACTCACTCAAAGCCAGCGTATAGCAACAGTGACGCGTCACCGTCAGCAGCCCCTGAATGTCTTACTACAATTTGTACAATATAAAAAAGGGCAGAAGGAGCAGCGACGTAGGCTTGAAAGTTGGGGACGAGTCTGTGTGCAACCTTGTTTTCGCGTTAACTGCACAGAAGCCTTAGTTCTGACCATTCGTCATAAATGTTTGTCCTCGAGGCAGTTGAAATCACAGCTCACGAGCACTTGCTAGCCTACTGCGTGCAAAAACTAACACAAAGCCAGCGTATAGCAACAGCGACGCGTCACCGCCAGCAGCCCCTGAATGTCTTACTCCAATTTGTACGATATATAAAAGGGCAGAAGGAGCAGCGACCTAGGCTTGAATCTTGGGGACGAGTCTGTGTGCAACCTTGTTTTCGCGTTAACTGCACAGAAGCCTTGGTTCTGACCATTCTTTATAAATGTATGTCCTCGAGGCAGTTGAAATCACAGCTCACCAGCTCTTGCTAGCCTACTGCGTGCAAAAACTCCCACAAAGCCAGCGTATAGCAACAGCGACGCGTCACCGCCAGCAGCCCCTGCATCTCAAACTACAATTTGTACGATGTCTAAAAGGGCAGAAGGAGCAGCGACGTAGGCTTGAAAGTTTGGGACGAGTCTGTGTGCAACCTTGTTTTCGCGTTAACTGCACAGAAGCCTCGGTTCTGACCATTCCTTATAAATGTATGTCCTCGAGGCAGTTCAAATCACAGCTCACGAGCACTTGCTAGCCTACTGCGTGCAAAAACTCACTCAAAGCCAGCGTATAGCAACAGCGACGCGTCACCGCCAGCAGCCCCTGCATGTCTTACTACAATTTCTACAATATATAAAAGGGCAGAAGGAGCAGCGACGTAGGCTTGAAAGATGGGGACGAGTCTGTGTGCAACCTTGTTTTCGCGTTAAGTGCACAGAAGCCTCGGTTCTGACCATTTTTCATAGACGTATGTCCTCGAGGCAGTAGAAATCACAGCTCACGAGCACTTGCTAGCCTACTGCGTGCAAAAACTCACTCAAAGCCAGCGTATAGCAACAGTGACGCGTCACCGTCAGCAGTCCCTGAATGTCTTACTACAATTTGTACAATATATAAAAGGGCAGAAGGAGCAGCGACGTAAGCTTGAAAGTTGGGGACGAGTCTGTGTGCAACCTTGTTTTCGCGTTAACTGCACAGAAGCCTCAGTTCTGACCATTCTTCATAAATATTTGTCCTCGAGGCAGTTGAAATCACAGCTCACGAGCTCTTGCTGGCCTACTGCGTGCAAAAACTCACACAAAGCCAGCGTATAGCAACAGTGACGCGTCACCGTCAGCAGTCCCTGAATGTCTTACTACAATTTGTACAATATATAAAAGGGCAGAAGGAGCACCGACCTAGGCTTGAATCTTGGGGACGAGTCTGTGTGCAACCTTGTTTTCGCGTTAACTGCACAGAAGCCTCGGTTCTGACCATTCTTTATAAATGTATGTCTTCGAGGCAGTTGAAATCACAGTTCACGAGCTCTTGCTAGCCTACTGCGTGCAAAAACTCCCACAAAGCCAGCGTATAGCAACAGCGACGCGTCACCGCCAGCAGCCCCTGCATGTCTTACTACAATTTCTACAATATGTAAAAGGGCAGAAGGAGCAGCGACGTAGGCTTGAATGTTGGGAACGAGTCTGTGTGCAACCTTGTTTTCGCGTTAACTGCACAGAAGCCTCGGTTCTGACCATTCTTTATAAATTTATGTCCTCGAGGCAGTTGAAATCACAGTTCACGAGCTCTTGCTAGCCTACTGCGTGCAAAAACTCCCACAAAGCCAGCGTATAGCAACAGCGACGCGTCACCGCCAGCAGTCCCTGCATGTCTTACTCCAATTTGTACAATATATAAAAGGGCAGAAGGAGCAGTGACGTAGGCTTGAATGTTGGGGATGAGTCTGTGTGCAACCTTGTTTCCGCGTTAACTGCACAGAAGCCTTGGTTCTGACCATATTTCATAGATGTATGTCCTCGAGCCAGTAGAAATCACAGCTCACGAGCACTTGCTAGCCTACTGCGTGCAAAAAACTCACTCAAAGCCAGCGTATAGCAACAGTGACGCGTCACGGTCAGCAGCCCCTGAATGTCTTACTACAATTTCTACAATATATAAAAGGGCAGAAGGAGCAGCGACGTAGGCTTCAAAGATGGGGACGAGTCTCTTTGCAACCTTGTTTTCGCGTTAAATGCACAGAAGCCTCGGTTCTGACCATTCGTTATAAATATATGTCCTCGAGGCAGTAGAAATCACAGCTCACGAGCTCTTCTTGTCCTACTGCGTGCAAAAACTTACACAAAGCCAGCGTATAGCAACAGCGACGCGTCACCGCCAGCAGCCCCTGCATGTCTTACTACAATTTCTACAATATATAAAAGGGCAGAAGGAGCAGTGACGTAGGCTTGAATGTTGGGGATGAGTCTGTGTGCAACCTTATTTCCGCGTTAACTGCACAGAAGCCTCGGTTCTGACCATATTTCATAGATGTATGTCCTCGAGCCAGTAGAAATCACAGCTCACGAGCACTTGCTAGCCTACTGCGTGCAAAAAACTCACTCAAAGCCAGCGTATAGCAACAGTGACGCGTCACGGTCAGCAGCCCCTGAATGTCTTACTACAATTTCTACAATATATAAAAGGGCAGAAGGAGCAGCGACGTAGGCTTGAAAGTTGGGGACGAGTCTGTGTGCAACCTTGTTTTCGCGTTAACTGCACAGAAGCCTCGGTTCTGACCATTCCTTATAAATGTATGTCCTCGAGGCAGTTCAAATCACAGCTCACGAGCACTTGCTAGCCTACTGCGTGCAAAAACTCACTCAAAGGCAGCGTATAGCAACAGCGACGCGTCACCGCCAGCAGCCCCTGCATGTCTTACTACAATTTGTACGATATCTAAAAGGGCAGAAGGAGCAGCGATGTAGGCTTGAAAGTTGGGGACGCGTCTGTGTGCAACCTTGTTTTCGCGTTAACTGCACAGAAGCCTCGGTTCTGACCATTCCTTATAAATGTATGTCCTCGAGGCAGTTCAAATCACAGCTCACGAGCACTTGCTAGCCTACTGCGTGCAAAAACTCACTCAAAGGCAGCGTATAGCAACAGCGACGCGTCACCGCCAGCAGCCCCTGCATGTCTTACTACAATTTGTACGATATCTAAAAGGGCAGAAGGAGCAGCGATGTAGGCTTGAAAGTTGGGGACGCGTCTGTGTGCAACCTTGTTTTCGCGTTAACTGCTAAGAAGCCTCGGTTCTGACCATTCCTTATAAATGTATGTCCTCGAGGCAGTTCAAATCACAGCTCACGAGCACTTGCTAGCCTACTGCGTGCAAAAACTCACTCAAAGCCAGCGTATAGCAACAGCGACGCGTCACCGCCAGCAGCCCCTGCATGTCTTACTACAATTTCTACAATATATAAACGGCCAGAAGGAGCAGCGACGTAGGCTTGAAAGATGGGGACGAGTCTCTTTGCAACCTTGTTTTCACGTTAACTGCACAGAAGCCTCGGTTCTAAACATTTTTCATAGATGTATGTCCTCGAGGCAGTAGAAATCACAGCTCACGAGCACTTGCTAGCCTACTGCGTGCAAAAACTCACACAAAGCCAGGGTATAGCAACAGCAACGCGTCACCGCCAGCAGCCCCTGCATCTCTAACTACAATTTGTACGATATCTAAAAGGGCAGAAGGAGCAGCGACGTAGGCTTGAAAGTTGGGGACGAGTCTGTGTGCAACCTTGTTTTCGCGTTAACTGCACAGAAGCCTCGGTTCTGACCATTCCTTATAAATGTATGTCCTCGAGGCAGTTCAAATCACAGCTCACGAGCACTTGCTAGCCTACTGGGTGCAAAAACTCACTCAAAGCCTGCGTATAGCAACAGCGACGCGTCACCGCCAGCAGCCCCTGCATGTCTTACTACAATTTCTACAATATATAAAAGGGCAGAAGGAGCAGCGACGTAGGCTTGAAAGATGGCGACGAGTCTCTTTGCAACCTTGTTTTCACGTTGACTTCATAGATGTATGTCCTCGAGGCAGTAGAAATCACAGCTCACGAGCACTTGCTAGCCTACTGCGTGCAAAAAACTCACTCAAAGCCAGCGTATAGCAACAGTGACGCGTCACCGTCAGCAGCCCCTGAATGTCTTACTACAATTTGTACAATATATAAAAGGGCAGAAGGAGCAGCGACGTAGGCTTGAAAGTTGGGGACGAGTCTGTGTGCAACCTTGTTTTCGCGTTAACTGCACAGAAGCCTTAGTTCTGACCATTCGTCATAAATGTTTGTCCTCGAGGCAGTTGAAATCACAGCTCACGAGCACTTGCTAGCCTACTGCGTGCAAAAACTAACACAAAGCCAGCGTATAGCAACAGCGACGCGTCACCGCCAGCAGCCCCTGAATGTCTTACTCCAATTTGTACGATATATAAAAGGGCAGAAGGAGCAGCGACCTAGGCTTGAATCTTGGGGACGAGTCTGTGTGCAACCTTGTTTTCGCGTTAACTGCACAGAAGCCTTGGTTCTGACCATTCTTTATAAATGTATGTCCTCGAGGCAGTTGAAATCACAGCTCACCAGCTCTTGCTAGCCTACTGCGTGCAAAAACTCCCACAAAGCCAGCGTATAGCAACAGCGACGCGTCACCGCCAGCAGCCCCTGCATCTCAAACTACAATTTGTACGATGTCTAAAAGGGCAGAAGGAGCAGCGACGTAGGCTTGAAAGTTTGGGACGAGTCTGTGTGCAACCTTGTTTTCGCGTTAACTGCACAGAAGCCTCGGTTCTGACCATTCCTTATAAATGTATGTCCTCGAGGCAGTTCAAATCACAGCTCACGAGCACTTGCTAGCCTACTGCGTGCAAAAACTCACTCAAAGCCAGCGTATAGCAACAGCGACGCGTCACCGCCAGCAGCCCCTGCATGTCTTACTACAATTTCTACAATATATAAAAGGGCAGAAGGAGCAGCGACGTAGGCTTGAAAGATGGGGACGAGTCTGTGTGCAACCTTGTTTTCGCGTTAAGTGCACAGAAGCCTCGGTTCTGACCATTTTTCATAGACGTATGTCCTCGAGGCAGTAGAAATCACAGCTCACGAGCACTTGCTAGCCTACTGCGTGCAAAAACTCACTCAAAGCCAGCGTATAGCAACAGTGACGCGTCACCGTCAGCAGTCCCTGAATGTCTTACTACAATTTGTACAATATATAAAAGGGCAGAAGGAGCAGCGACGTAAGCTTGAAAGTTGGGGACGAGTCTGTGTGCAACCTTGTTTTCGCGTTAACTGCACAGAAGCCTCAGTTCTGACCATTCTTCATAAATATTTGTCCTCGAGGCAGTTGAAATCACAGCTCACGAGCTCTTGCTGGCCTACTGCGTGCAAAAACTCACACAAAGCCAGCGTATAGCAACAGTGACGCGTCACCGTCAGCAGTCCCTGAATGTCTTACTACAATTTGTACAATATATAAAAGGGCAGAAGGAGCACCGACCTAGGCTTGAATCTTGGGGACGAGTCTCTGTGCAACCTTGTTTTCGCGTTAACTGCACAGAAGCCTCGGTTCTGACCATTCTTTATAAATGTATGTCTTCGAGGCAGTTGAAATCACAGTTCACGAGCTCTTGCTAGCCTACTGCGTGCAAAAACTCCCACAAAGCCAGCGTATAGCAACAGCGACGCGTCACCGCCAGCAGCCCCTGCATGTCTTACTACAATTTCTACAATATGTAAAAGGGCAGAAGGAGCAGCGACGTAGGCTTGAATGTTGGGAACGAGTCTGTGTGCAACCTTGTTTTCGCGTTAACTGCACAGAAGCCTCGGTTCTGACCATTCTTTATAAATTTATGTCCTCGAGGCAGTTGAAATCACAGTTCACGAGCTCTTGCTAGCCTACTGCGTGCAAAAACTCCCACAAAGCCAGCGTATAGCAACAGCGACGCGTCACCGCCAGCAGTCCCTGCATGTCTTACTCCAATTTGTACAATATATAAAAGGGCAGAAGGAGCAGTGACGTAGGCTTGAATGTTGGGGATGAGTCTGTGTGCAACCTTGTTTCCGCGTTAACTGCACAGAAGCCTTGGTTCTGACCATATTTCATAGATGTATGTCCTCGAGCCAGTAGAAATCATAGCTCACGAGCACTTGCTAGCCTACTGCGTGCAAAAAGCTCACTCAAAGCCAGCGTATAGCAACAGTGACGCGTCACGGTCAGCAGCCCCTGAATGTCTTACTACAATTTCTACAATATATAAAAGGGCAGAAGGAGCAGTGACGTAGGCTTGAATGTTGGGGATGAGTCTGTGTGCAACCTTATTTCCGCGTTAACTGCACAGAAGCCTCGGTTCTGACCATATTTCATAGATGTATGTCCTCGAGCCAGTAGAAATCACAGCTCACGAGCACTTGCTAGCCTACTGCGTGCAAAAAACTCACTCAAAGCCAGCGTATAGCAACAGTGACGCGTCACGGTCAGCAGCCCCTGAATGTCTTACTACAATTTCTACAATATATAAAAGGGCAGAAGGAGCAGCGACGTAGGCTTGAAAGTTGGGGACGAGTCTGTGTGCAACCTTGTTTTCGCGTTAACTGCACAGAAGCCTCGGTTCTGACCATTCCTTATAAATGTATGTCCTCGAGGCAGTTCAAATCACAGCTCACGAGCACTTGCTAGCCTACTGCGTGCAAAAACTCACTCAAAGGCAGCGTATAGCAACAGCGACGCGTCACCGCCAGCAGCCCCTGCATGTCTTACTACAATTTGTACGATATCTAAAAGGGCAGAAGGAGCAGCGATGTAGGCTTGAAAGTTGGGGACGCGTCTGTGTGCAACCTTGTTTTCGCGTTAACTGCACAGAAGCCTCGGTTCTGACCATTCCTTATAAATGTATGTCCTCGAGGCAGTTCAAATCACAGCTCACGAGCACTTGCTAGCCTACTGCGTGCAAAAACTCACTCAAAGCCAGCGTATAGCAACAGCGACGCGTCACCGCCAGCAGCCCCTGCATGTCTTACTACAATTTCTACAATATATAAACGGCCAGAAGGAGCAGCGACGTAGGCTTGAAAGATGGGGACGAGTCTCTTTGCAACCTTGTTTTCACGTTAACTGCACAGAAGCCTCGGTTCTGACCATTTTTCATAGATGTATGTCCTCGAGGCAGTAGAAATCACAGCTCACGAGCACTTGCTAGCCTACTGCGTGCAAAAACTCACAGAAAGCCAGGGTATAGCAACAGCGACGCGTCACCGCCAGCAGCCCCTGCATCTCTAACTACAATTTGTACGATATCTAAAAGGGCAGAAGGAGCAGCGACGTAGGCTTGAAAGTTGGGGACGAGTCTGTGTGCAACCTTGTTTTCGCGTTAACTGCACAGAAGCCTCGGTTCTGACCATTCCTTATAAATGTATGTCCTCGAGGCAGTTCAAATCACAGCTCACGAGCACTTGCTAGCCTACTGCGTGCAAAAACTCACTCAAAGCCAGCGTATAGAAACAGTGACGCGTCACCGTCAGCAGCCCCTGAATGTCTTACTACAATTTGTTCAATACATAAAAGGGCAGAAGGAGCAGCGACGTAAGCTTCAAAGTTGGGGACGAGTCTGTGTGCAACCTTGTTTTCGCGTTAACTGCACAGAAGCCTTAGTTCTGACCATTCTTCATAAATATTTGTCCTCGAGGCAGTTGAAATCACAGCTCACGAGCTCTTGCTAGCCTACTGCGTGCAAAAACTAAAACAAAGCCAGCGTATTGCAACAGCGACGCGTCACCGCCAGCAGCCCCTGAATGTCTTACTCCAATTTGTACGATATCTAAAAGGGCAGAAGGAGCAGCGACGTAGGCTTGAAAGTTGGGGACGAGTCTGTGTGCAACCTTGTTTTCGCGTTAACTGCACAGAAGCCTCGGTTCTGACCATTCCTTATATATGTATGTCCTCGAGGCAGTTCAAATCACAGCTCACGAGCACTTGCTAGCCTACTGCGTGCAAAAAACTCACTCAAAGCCAGCGTATAGCAACAGCGACGCGTCACCGCCAGCAGCCCCTGCATGTCTTACTACAATTTGTACGATATCTAAAAGGGCAGAAGGAGCAGCGACGTAGGCTTGAAAGTTGGGGACGAGTCTGTGTGCAACCTTGTTTTCGCGTTAACTGCACAGAAGCCTCGGTTCTGGCCATTCCTTATAAATGTATGTCCTCGAGGCAGTTCAAATCACAGCTCACGAGCACTTGCTAGCCTACTGCGTGCAAAAACTCACTCAAAGCCAGCGTATAGCAACAGCGACGCGTCACCGCCAGCAGCCCCTGCATGTCTTACTACTATTTCTACAATATATAAAAGGGCAGAAGGAGCAGCGACGTAGGCTTGAAAGATGGGGACGAGTCTCTTTGCATCCTTGTTTTCACGTTAACTGCAGAGAAGCCTCGGTTCTGACCATTTTTCATAGATGTATGTCCTCGAGGCAGTAGAAATCACAGCTCACGAGCACTTGCTAGCCTACTGCGTGCAAAAACTCACACAAAGCCAGGGTATAGCAACAGCGACGCGTCACCGCCAGCAGCCCCTGAATGTCTTACTCCAATTTGTACGATATATAAAAGGGCAGAAGGAGCAGCGACCCAGGCTTGAATCTTGGGGACGAGTCTGTGTGCAACCTTGTTTTCGCGTTAACTGCACAGAAGCCTTGGTTCTGACCATTCTTTATAAATGTATGTCCTCGAGGCAGTTGAAATCACAGCTCACGAGCTCTTGCTAGCCTACTGCGTGCAAAAACTCACACAAAGCCAGCGTATAGCAACAGCGACGCGTCACCGCCAGCAGCCCCTGCATCTCAAACTACAATTTGTACGATGTCTAAAAGGGCAGAAGGAGCAGCGACGTAGGCTTGAAAGTTTGGGACGAGTCTGTGTGCAACCTTGTTTTCGCGTTAACTGCACAGAAGCCTTAGTTCTGACCATTCTTCATAAATATTTGTCCTCGAGGCAGTTGAAATCACAGCTCACGAGCTCTTGCTAGCCTACCGCGTGCAAAAACTAAAACAAAGCCAGCGTATTGCAACAGCGACGCGTCACCGCCAGCAGCCCCTGAATGTCTTACTCCAAGTTGTACGATATATAAAAGGGCAGAAGGAGCAGCGACCTAGGCTTGAAGCTTGGGGACGAGTCTGTGTGCAACCTTGTTTTCGCGTTAACTGCACAGAAGCCTTGGTTCTGACCATTCTTTATAAATGTATGTCCTCGAGGCAGTTGAAATCACAGCTCACGAGCTCTTGCTAGCCTACTGCTTGCAAAAACTCACACAAAGCCAGCGTATAGCAACAGCGACGCGTCACCGCCAGCAGCCCCTGCATCTAAAACTACAATTTGTACGATGTCTAAAAGGGCAGAAGGAGCAGCGACGTAGGCTTGAAAGTTTGGGACGAGTCTGTGTGCAACCTTGTTTTCGCGTTAACTGCACAGAAGCCTCGGTTCTGACCATTCCTTAAAAATATATATCCTCGAGGCAGTAGAAATCACAGCTCACGAGCTCTTCTTATCCTACTGCGTGCAAAAACTTACACAAAGCCAGCGTATAGCAACAGCGACGCGTCACCGCCAGCAGCCCCTGCATGTCTTCCTACAATTTCTACAATATATAAAAGGGCAGAAGGAGCAGCGACGTACGCTTGAAAGATGGGGACGAGTTTCTTTACAACCTTGTTTTAACGTTAACTGCACAGAAGCCTCGGTTCTGACCATTTTTCATAGATGTATGTCCTCGAGGCAGTAGAAATCACAGCTCACGAGCACTTGATAGCCTACTGCGTGCAGAAAACTCACTCAAAGCCAGCGTATAGCAACAGTGACGCGTCACCGTCAGCAGCCCCTGCATGTCTTACTACAATTTCTACAATATATAAAAGGGCAGAAGGAGCAGCGACGTAGGCTTTAAAGATGGGGACGAGTCTCTTTGCAACCTTGTTTTCGCGTTAACTGCACAGAAGCCTTAGTTCTGACCATTCTTCATAAATATTTGTCCTCGAGGCAGTTGAAATCACAGCTCACGAGCTCTTGCTAGCCTACTGCGTGCAAAAACTAAAACAAAGCCAGCGTATTGCAACAGCGACGCGTCACCGCCAGCAGCCCCTGAATGTCTTACTCCAATTTGTACGATATCTAAAAGGGCAGAAGAAGCAGCGACGTAGGCTTGAAAGTTGGGGACGAGTCTGTGTGCAACCTTGTTTTCGCGTTAACTGCACAGAAGCCTCGGTTCTGGCCATTCCTTATAAATGTATGTCCTCGAGGCAGTTCAAATCACAGCTCACGAGCACTTGCTAGCCTACTGCGTGCAAAAACTCACCCAAAGCCAGCGTATAGCAACAGCGACGCGTCACCGCCAGCAGCCCCTGCATGTCTTACTACTATTTCTACAATATATAAAAGGGCAGAAGGAGCAGCGACGTAGGCTTGAAAGATGGGGACGAGTCTCTTTGCAACCTTGTTTTCACGTTAACTGCACAGAAGCCTCGGTTCTGACCATTTTTCATAGATGTATGTCCTCGAGGCAGTAGAAATCACAGCTCACGAGCACTTGCTAGCCTACTGCGTGCAAAAACTCACACAAAGCCAGGGTATAGCAACAGCGACGCGTCACCGCCAGCAGCCCCTGCATCTCTAAGTACAATTTGTACGATATCTAAAAGGGCAGAAGGAGCAGCGACCTAGGCTTGAAAGTTGGGACGAGTCTGTGTGCAACCTTGTTTTCGCGTTAACTGCACAGAAGCCTCGGTTCTGACCATTCCTTATAAATGTATGTCCTCGAGGCAGTTCAAATCACAGCTCACGAGCACTTGCTAGCCTACTGCGTGCAAAAACTCACTCAAAGCCAGCGTATAGAAACAATGACGCGTCACCGTCAGCAGCCCCTGAATGTCTTACTACAATTTGTTCAATATATAAAAGGGCAGAAGGAGCAGCAACGTGAGCTTCAAAGTTGGGGACGAGTCTGTGTGCAACCTTGTTTTCGCGTTAACGGCACAGAAGCCTTAGTTCTGACCATTCTTCATAAATATTTGTCCTCGAGGCAGTTGAAATCACAGCTCACGAGCTCTTGCTATCCTACTGCGTGCAAAAACTAAAACAAAGCCAGCGTATTGCAACAGCGACGCGTCACCGCCAGCAGCCCCTGAATGTCTTACTCCAATTTGTACGATATCTAAAAGGGCAGAAGGAGCAGCGACGTAGGCTTGAAAGTTGGGGACGAGTCTGTGTGCAACCTTGTTTTCGCGTTAACTGCACAGAAGCCTCGGTTCTGACCATTCATTATAAATGTATGTCCTCGAGGCAGTTCAAATCACAGCTCACGAGCACTTGCTAGCCTACTGCGTGCAAAAACTCACACAAATCCAGGGTATAGCAACAGCGACGCGTCACCGCCAGCAGCCCCTGCATCCCTAACTACAATTTGTACGATATTGTCACGTGGTCGTGACGGCAAAGAACACAGTAGCAATACTGTGAAAGGCAAAACTAGCTTTTATTGGGCGAACCTGTGCCCACAAAACAGGCTATACTTAAAACACAACGAGAGCGGCGAACACAGTCGGCGATCGTCGAAAATCTGATCAGCGGGTCAAGCGCGACGGCTTTTATACAGCAGTCATCGAATGTTCCAGACTAATCGTTGGGACCCGTATGCCTTCTACAAAATTCTACACCATTCGCGTCAAGCGATGAAATCAGATAACACAAGGTTCGGCGACAACAGACCGCGGATAGAAGCGTCGATAACTTTCAAGAAACTTCGGATACATGCAGGCGCGTCCCGCGCTGTTTGATAGCATTTGTTAGGCGGCGAAGCGTGGTCGCCCGATAAAGATAAGTACACGCGTCATTACCCCCCTCTTAAAAAAGCATCGACCCGATGCTGCAAACAAACGAAAGTAATAAATA
This sequence comes from Dermacentor andersoni, assembly GCF_023375885.2. Taxonomy (NCBI): domain Eukaryota; kingdom Metazoa; phylum Arthropoda; class Arachnida; order Ixodida; family Ixodidae; genus Dermacentor; species Dermacentor andersoni. Next base: position 4,882,305 of record NW_027314752.1, on the reverse strand, counting down.
AGCACTCGTAGCAAAGAAAGCAACAAAATAAGGAAAGTTCGTTAGCGTCCATAAAACGGTTTAAGACGCACCACGTGGACCACTTCAGGTCGTGCGCGGCGCCGCTGTGAATGCGAAATGCCGTCTGGCACGACCTCATAGTCCAGAGCGCCAATACGTCGGATCACCTTGTAGGGTCCGAAATAGCGTCGCAGTAGCTTCTCACTGAGTCCTCGTCGGCGTATCGGGGTCCATACCCAAACGCGGTCGCCGGGCTGGTACTCGACGAAGCGTCGTCGGAAGTTGTAGTGTCGGCTGTCGGTCCTCTGTTGGTTCTTGATCCGCAGGCGGGCGAGCTGTCGGGCTTCTTCGGCGCGCTGGAGATAGCTAGCGACGTCAACATTCTCTTCGTCAATGACGTGGGGCAGCATGGCGTCGAGCGTCGTCGTCGGGTTCCTGCCGTAAACCAGCTTAAACGGCGTGATTTGTGTTGTTTCTTGCACCGCCGTGTTGTAAGCGAAGGTCACATACGGCAGGACCGCGTCCCACGTCTTGTGCTCGACGTCGACGTACATTGCTAGCATGTCGGCGAGGGTCTTGTTCAGGCGCTCCGTGAGACCATTCGTCTGCGGATGGTAGGCAGTTGTCCTCCTGTGGCTTGTCTGGCTGTACTGCAGAATAGCTTGGGTGAGCTCTGCTGTAAAAGCCGTTCCTCTGTCGGTGATGAGGACTTCTGGGGCACCATGTCGCAGCAGGATGTTCTCGACGAAAAATTTCGCCACTTCGGCTGCGCTGCCTTTTGGTAGAGCTTTAGTTTCAGCAAAGCGGGTGAGATAATCCGTCGCCACGACGATCCACTTATTCCCGGATGTTGACATCGGAAACGGCCCCAACAAATCCATTCCAATCTGCTGGAATGGTCGGCGAGGAGGTTCGATCGGTTGTAGTAATCCTGCTGGCCTTGTCGGTGGTGTCTTGCGTCGTTGACAGTCTCGACATGTCTTGACGTAACGGGCAACGTCGGCGGTCAGACGCGGCCAGTAATACCTTTCCTGTATCCTCGATAGCGTCCGGGAGAAACCGAGGTGCCCAGCGGTCGGATCGTCATGTAGGGCGTGCAGTACTTCTGGACGCAGCGCCGACGGAACAACAAGAAGGTAGTTGGCGCGGACTGGTGAGAAGTTCTTCTTCACGAGTAGGTTGCTTTGAAGCGTGAACGAAGACAATCCACGCTTAAATGCCCTAGGGACAACGTCGGTGTTCCCTTCCAAATACTCGACTAGGGCTTTTAGCTCCGGGTCTCCTCGTTGCTGTTCGGCGAAGTCTTCCACGCTTATTATTCCAAGGAAGGCGTCGTCATCGTCGTCATCTTGCGGCGGCGGGTCAATGGGGGCGCGTGACAGGCAATCGGCATCTGAGTGTTTTCGTCCGGACTTGTACGTTACAGTGATGTCATATTCTTGTAGTCTGAGGCTCCACCGTGCCAGCCGTCCTGAAGGGTCCTTTAAGTTAGCTAGCCAACACAACGCGTGATGGTCGCTGACCACGTTGAATGGCCTGCCATATAGGTAAGGGCGAAATTTCGCTGTAGCCCAAACGATGGCGAGGCATTCCTTTTCGGTTGTCGAATAATTGCCTTCCGCTTTTGACAACGACCGGCTAGCGTAAGCTATCACGTGTTCATGTCCATCTTTTCTCTGGACTAGGACGGCACCGAGGCCTAGGCTACTGGCGTCAGTGTGAATTTCGGTATCGGCGTGCTCGTCGAAGTGCTCAAGTACGGGCGGGGACTGCATGCGTCGTTTGAGTTCTTGAAATGCATTGGCCTGCGGCGTTTCCCACTTGAACTCGACATCACATTTGGTTAGATGTGTTAGCGGCTCCGCGATGCGTGAAAAGTCCTTGACAAAGCGCCTGTAGTAGGCACACATGCCAAGGAATCTACGCACTGCCTTCTTGTCGATGGGCTGCGGGAACTTTGCGATGGCAGCTGTCTTCTGCGGGTCGGGGCGGACTCCAGATTTGCTGATGACGTGGCCTAAAAATAGAAGCTCCTGGTAAGCGAAGTGGCACTTTTCCGGCTTCAGAGTAAGTCCTGATGACCTGATGGCCTCTAGTACTGTTGCAAGCCGCCTAAGGTGATCGTCGAAATTTCCGGCGAAGACAACGACGTCATCCAAGTAAACGAGACAGGTCTGCCACTTCAATCCTGCTAATACCGTGTCCATCACCCGTTGGAACGTTGCAGGCGCCGAGCACAGTCCAAATGGCATAACCTTGAACTCGTAGAGGCCGTCTGGGGTGATGAAGGCGGTCTTTTCGCGATCTCTTTCGTCGACTTCTATTTGCCAATAGCCAGACTTGAGGTCCATCGACGAGAAGTATTTAGCGTTGCAGAGCCGATCCAATGCGTCGTCTATCCGTGGGAGGGGGTATACGTCCTTCTTCGTGATCTTGTTCAGACGACGATAATCGACGCAGAAACGTAGGGTTCCGTCCTTTTTCTTCACCAGGACAACAGGGGACGCCCACGGGCTTTTCGACGGCTGGATGATGTCGTCGCGCAGCATTTCGTCGACTTGCTCTCTTATAGCTTCACGTTCTCGCGGCGAAACTCGGTAAGGGCTCTGGCGGAGTGGTCGAGCGCACTCCTCGGTGATTATGCGATGCTTGGCGACTGGTGTTTGTCGAATCCTCGATGATGTCGAAAAGCAGGCTTTGTATCGTCGGAGCAAACTTCTGAGCTGTTGCTGCTTGCCCATGGGGAGACTTGGATTAATGTCGTAGTCTGGTTCGGGAACCATGGTCGTCGGGGCAGATGCGGCGGAATCCGAGAGGACAAACGCATTACTGGTTTCCAGAATTTCCTCAATGTACGCGATAGTCGTGCCCTTGTTGATGTGCTTGAACTCCTGGCTGAAGTTTGTCAGCAACACTTCAGTTTTCCCTCCATGCAGTCGAGCGATCCCTCTTGCGACGCAAATTTCACGGTCTAGCAGTAGACGTTGGTCGCCTTCGATGACGCCTTCTACGTCAGCGGGTGTTTCTGTGCCGACCGAAATAACAATGCTGGAGCGAGGCGGGATGCTCACTTGATCTTCGAGCACACTCAGGGCGTGGCAACTACGAGGGCTCTCCGGCGGTGTTGCTTCATCTTCCGACAGCGTTATTGACTTCGACTTCAGGTCGATGATTGCGCCATGTTGATTTAGGAAGTCCATGCCGAGAATGACGTCTCGTGAACACTGTTGGAGGATAACGAAGGTGGCAGGGTAAGTCCGGTCATGAACGGTAATTCTTGCCGTGCAGATTCCAGTCGGCGTGATGAGGTGTCCTCCAGCAGTTCGAATTTGAGGGCCTTCCCATGCGGTCTTAACCTTCTTCAACTGGGCGGCGATGTGTCCACTCATTACGGAGTAATCGGCCCCTGTGTCCACTAAGGCGGTAACTGCGTGGCCGTCGAGAAGCACGTCGAGGTCGGTGGTTCTTTGTCTGGCGTTGCAGTTAGGTCTTGGCGTCGGATCACGGCTGCGTCGCGTTAAACTGAAGCTGGAACGTCGCGTCGTCAAGTCGTCTTTCAGCGGTGTAGTCTTGGCTTTCCGATTTCGTCGAGACGGCGGCGTGTCATTATGTCGTCGAGATGGTCTCTTCGGCGTCTCCGTCGGCGGCGGAGGATCTTCGTCAGTTCGACGAACAGCAACCGCACCTCCATCGGTTGCTGCTTTTAGTTTTCCGGATATGGGCTCGCCGACCGGCCCCGGGCTGGGCCAGTGTATGGTCGGCGCTGCGGCGACAGGTAACGGCCTGGTGACGGCGAACGGGACGGTCGTCGAGGACTCCACTGAGTGGCGGCGAGGTAGGCGGCGATATCGCGAGGTCGTTCGCCAATCCGTGGTCGCGGCGCGTTCACGGCGAACCCTCGGAGTCCCATCTCCCGGTATGGGCATCGGCGGTAGATGTGCCCGGCTTCTCCGCAGTGATAACAAATCGGGCGATGGTCAGGTGCGCGCCAAACGTCAGTCTTCCTTGGAATGCCGCGTGGGGTGACGGGTTGGCGTGCTGGCGGCGGGGTTGGTGGTGGACGACGGAACTGTGTTGTCACTGGGCCCTGCCGTGGGCGCGGAGGGGGAACGTGACGGCGGGCTACAGCGGCGTATGTCATCGCTTGCGGCTGGGGCTGCGGCGATTCAGGGGCTACTCCGAGTTGTTGTTGGAGCTCCTCACGTACGGCGTCGGCAATCGAAGCCACTTGAGGCTGCGATGACGGGAACAGCTTTTGTAGTTCCTCCCGCACGACCGCTCGGATAGTCTCGCGCAGGTCGTCGGTGGCCAGTGACTGAATTCCTGTGTAGTTGGTAGAGTTCGTGCGGCGGTTGAATTGCCGGTTCCGCATTTCGAGTGTCTTCTCGATGCTGGTGGCCTCGCGAAGAAACTCTTCTACGGTCTTCGGTGGACTTCGTATCATTGCGCCGAAAAGTTCTTCCTTCACGCCACGCATGAGAAGGCGGACTTTCTTCTCTTCGGGCATATCCGGGTCGGCGTGGCGGAACAGGCGGTTCATTTCTTCCGTGAATATGGCGACGTTCTCGTTAGGTAGCTGCACTCGGGCGTCCAGCATGGCTTCGGCCCTTTCCTTGCGCACGACGCTCGTAAAGGTGCGCAGGAAGCTGCTACGGAACAGGTCCCATGTGATCATGGTCGACTCCCGGTTCTCAAACCAAGTTCTGGCGGCGTCTTCTAAGGCGAAGTACACATGCCGCAGCTTGTCGTCGGAGTCCCAATTGTTGAAAGTCGCGATTCGTTCGTAGGTCTCCAGCCAGGATTCCGGGTCTTCAGTAGCTGCTCCGTGGAAGGTCGGTGGGTCCCGAGGTTGTTGCAGGACAACGGGGGACGCTGGGGCAGCCATTGGGGTTGTCTTGGCCACGATCTTCTTGGTCTTCTCAGGTAGAAGTCCGTGTTCCGGGGGCAGCTGTTGTAGACGACGGCTTACTCGATGGTCCGTGACTACGTTGGTGCTCTCTTTACGGTCCGGGCTTGGATCACGGCTTGTCGGGGGCGTCCGGTACATGGACCAAAAGCACCTCCACCAGATGTCACGTGGTCGTGACGGCAAAGAACACAGTAGCAATACTGTGAAAGGCAAAACTAGCTTTTATTGGGCGAACCTGTGCCCACAAAACAGGCTATACTTAAAACACAACGAGAGCGGCGAACACAGTCGGCGATCGTCGAAAATCTGATCAGCGGGTCAAGCGCGACGGCTTTTATACAGCAGTCATCGAATGTTCCAGACTAATCGTTGGGACCCGTATGCCTTCTACAAAATTCTACACCATTCGCGTCAAGCGATGAAATCAGATAACACAAGGTTCGGCGACAACAGACCGCGGATAGAAGCGTCGATAACTTTCCAGAAACTTCGGATACATGCAGGCGCGTCCCGCGCTGTGTGATAGCATTTGTTAGGCGGCGAAGTGTGGTCGCCCGATAAAGATAAGTACACGCGTCAATATCTAAAAGGGCAGAAGGAGCAGCGACGTAGGCTTGAAAGTTGGGGACGAGTCTGTGTGCAACCTTGTTTTCGCGTTAACTGCACAGAAGCCTCGGTTCTGACCATTCCTTATAAATGTATGTCCTCGAGGCAGTTCAAATCACAGCTCACGAGCACTTGCTAGCCTACTGCGTGCAAAAACTCACTCAAAGCCTGCGTATAGCAACAGCGACGCGTCACCGCCAGCAGCCCCTGCATGTCTTACTACAATTTCTACAATATATAAAAGGGCAGAAGGAGCAGCGACGTAGGCTTTAAAGATGGGGACGAGTCTCTTTGCAACCTTGTTTTCACGTTAACTGCACAGAAGCCTCGGTTCTGACCATTTTTCTTAGATGTATGTCCTCGAGGCAGTAGAAATCACAGCTCACGAGCACTTGCTAGCCTACTGCGTGCAAAAAACTCACTCAAAGCCAGCGTATAGCAACAGCGACGCGTCACCGTCAGCAGCCCCTGAATGTCTTACTACAATTTGTTCAATACATAAAAGGGCAGAAGGAGCAGCGACGTAAGCTTCAAAGTAGGGGACGAGTCTGCGTGCAACCTTGTTTTCGCGTTAACTGCACAGAAGCCTTAGTTCTGACCATTCTTCATAAATATTTGTCCTCGAGGCAGTTGAAATCACAGCTCACGAGCTCTTGCTAGCCTACTGCGTGCAAAAACTAAAACAAAGCCAGCGTATTGCAACAGCGACGCGTCACCGCCAGCAGCCCCTGAATGTCTTACTCCAATTTGTACGATATATAAAAGGGCAGAAGGAGCAGCGACCTAGGCTTGAATCTTGGGGACGAGTCTGTGTGCAACCTTGTTTTCGCGTTAACTGCACAGAAGCCTTGGTTCTGACCATTCTTTATAAATGTATGTCCTCGAGGCAGTTGAAATCACAGCTCACGAGCTCTTGCTAGCCTACTGCGTGCAAAAACTCACACAAAGCCAGCGTATAGCAACAGCGACGCGTCACCGCCAGCAGCCCCTGCATGTCTTACTACAATTTCTACAATATATAAAAGGGCAGAAGGAGCAGCGACGTAGGCTTGAAAGATGGGGACGAGTCTCTTTGCAACCTTGTTTTCACGTTAACTGCACAGAAGCCTCGGTTCTGACCATTCTTTATAAATGTATGTCCTCGAGGCAGTTGAAATCACAGCTCACGAGCTCTTGCTAGCCTACTGCGTGCAAAAACTCACACAAAGCCAGCGTATAGCAACAGCGACGCGTCACCGCCAGCAGCCCCTGCATGTCTTACTACCATTTCTACAATATATAAAAGGGCAGAAGGAGCAGCGACGTAGGCTTGAAAGATGGGGACGAGTCTCTTTGCAACCTTGTTTTCACGTTAACTGCACAGAAGCCTCGGTTCTGACCATTCCTTATAAATATATGTCCTCGAGGCAGTAGAAATCACAGCACACGAGCTCTTCTTATCCTACTGCGTGCAAAAACTTACACAAAGCCAGCGTATAGCAACAGCGACGCGTCACCGCCAGCAGCCCCTGCATGTCTTACTACAATTTCTACAATATATAAAAGGGCAGAAGGAGCAGCGACGTAGGCTTGAAAGATGGGGACGAGTCTCTTTGCAACCTTGTTTTCACGTTAACTGCACAGAAGCCTCGGTTCTGTCCATTTTTCATAGATGTATGTCCTCGAGCCAGTAGAAATCACAGCTCACGAGCACTTGCTAGCCTACTGCGTGCTAAAAACTCACTCAAAGCCAGCGTATAGCAACAGTGACGCGTCACCGTCAGCAGCCCCTGAATGTCTTACTACAATTTGTACAATATATAAAAGGGCAGAAGGAGCAGCGACGTAGGCTTGAAAGTTGGGGACGAGTCTGTGTGCAACCTTGTTTTCGCGTTAACTGCACAGAAGCCTCGGTTCTGACCATTCCTTATAAATGTATGTCCTCGAGGCAGTTCAAAACACAGCTCACGAGCACTTGCTAGCCTACTGCGTGCAAAAACTCACTCAAAGGCAGCGTATAGCAACAGCGACGCGTCACCGCCAGCAGCCCCTGCATGTCTTACTACAATTTGTACGATATCTAAAAGGGCAGAAGGAGCAGCGATGTAGGCTTGAAAGTTGGGGACGAGTCTGTGTGCAACCTTGTTTTCGCGTTAACTGCACAGAAGCCTCGGTTCTGACCATTCCTTATAAATGTATGTCCTCGAGGCAGTTCAAATCACAGCTCACGAGCACTTGGTAGCCTACTGCGTGCAAAAACTCACTCAAAGCCAGCGTATAGCAACAGCGACGCGTCACCGCCAGCAGCCCCTGCATGTCTTACTACAATTTCTACAATATATAAAAGGCCAGAAGGAGCAGCGACGTAGGCTTGAAAGATGGGGACGAGTCTCTTTGCAACCTTGTTTTCACGTTAACTGCACAGAAGCCTCGGCTCTGACCATTTTTCATAGATGTATGTCCTCGAGGCAGTAGAAATCACAGCTCACGAGCACTTGCTAGCCTACTGCGTGCAAAAACTCACACAAAGCCAGGGTATAGCAACAGCGACGCGTCACCGCCAGCAGCCCCTGCATCTCAAACTACAATTTGTACGATGTCTAAAAGGGCAGAAGGAGCAGCGACGTAGGCTTGGAAGTTTGGGACGAGTCTGTATGCAACGTTGTTTTCGCGTTAACTGCACAGAAGCCTCGGTTCTGACCATTCTTCATAAATATTTGTCCTCGAGGCAGTTGAAATCACAGCTCACGAGCTCTTGCTGGCCTACTGCGTGCAAAAACTCACTCAAAGCCAGCGTATAGCAACAGCAACGCGTCGCCGCCAGCAGCCCTTGCATGTCTTACTCCAATTTGTACAATATATAAAAAGGCAGAAGGAGCAGCGATGTAGGCTTGAATGTTGGGGACGAGTCTGTGTGCAACCTTGTTTTCGCGTTAACTGCACAGAAGCCTCGGTTCTGACCATTCTTCATAAATATTTGTCCTCGAGGCAGTTGAAATCACAGCTCACGAGCTCTTGCTAGCCTACTGCGTGCAAAAACTCACTCAAAGCCAGCGTATAGCAACAGCGACGCGTCGCCGCCAGCAGCCCCTGCATGTCTTACTACAATTTCTACAATATTTAAAAGGGCAGAAGGAGCAGCGACGTAGGCTTGAATGTTGGGAACGAGTCTGTGTGCAACCTTGTTTTCGCGTTAACTGCACAGAAGCCTCGGTTCTGACCATTCTTTATAAATGTATGTCCTCGAGGCAGTTGAAATCACAGTTCACGAGCTCTTGCTAGCCTACTGCGTGCTAAAACTCCCACAAAGCCAGCGTATAGCAACAGCGACGCGTCACCGCCAGCAGTCCCTGCATGTCTTACTCCAATTTGTACAATATATAAAAGGGCAGAAGGAGCAGTGACGTAGGCTTCAATGTTGGGGACGAGTCTGTGTGCAACCTTGTTTCCGCGTTAACTGCACAGAAGCCTCGGTTCTGACCATTCTTCATAAATATTTGTCCTCGAGGCAGTTGAAATCACAGCTCACGAGCTCTTGCTAGCCTACTGCGTGCAAAAATTCACACAAAGCCAGCGTATAGCAACAGCGACGCGTCACCGCCAGCAGTCCCTGCATGTCTTACTCCAATTTGTACAATAAATAAAAGGGCAGAAGGAGCAGCGACGTAGGCTTGAATGTTGGGGACGAGTCTGTGTGCAACCTTGTTTCCGCGTTAACTGCACAGAAGCCTCGGTTCTGACCATTCCTTATATATGTATGTCCTCGAGGCAGTACAAATCATAGCTCACGAGCTCTTGCTAGCCTACTGCGTGCAAAAACTCACACAAAGCCAGCGTATAGCAACAGCGACGCGTCACCGCCAGCAGTCCCTGCATGTCTTACTCCAATTTGTACAATAAATAAAAAGGGCAGAAGGAGCAGCGACGTAGGCTTGAATGTTGGGGACGAGTCTGTGTGCAATCTTGTTTTCGCGTTAACTGCACAGAAGCCTCGGTTCTCACCATTCTTTATAAATGTATGTCCTCGAGGCAGTTCAAATCACAGCTCACGAGCTCTTGCTAGCCTACTGCGTGCAAAAACTCACACAAAGCCAGCGTATAGCAACAAGCGACGCGTCACCGCCAGCAGTCCCTGTATATCTTACTCCAATTTGTACAATAAATAAAAGGGCAGAAGGAGCAGCAACGTAGGCTTGAATGTTGGGGACGAGTCTGTGTGCAACCTTGTTTCCGCGTTAACTGCACAGAAGCCTCGGTTCTGACCATTCCTTATAAATGTATGTCCTCAAGGCAGTTCAAATCACAGCTCACGAGCTCTTGCTAGCCTACTGCAAGCAAAAACTCACACAAAGCCAGCGTATAGCAACAGCGACGCGTCACCGCCAGCAGCCCCTGCAAGTCTTACTACAATTTGTACGATATCTAAAAGGGCAGAAGGAGCAGCGACGTAGGCTTGAAAGTTGGGGACGAGTCTGTGTGCAAACTTGTTTTCGCGTTAACTGCACAGAAGCCTCGGTTCTGACCATTCCTTATAAATGTATGTCCTCGAGGCAGTTCAAATCACAGCTCACGAGCACTTGCTAGCCTACTGCGTGCAAAACTCACTCAAAGCCAGCGTATAGCAACAGCGACGCGTCACCGCCAGCAGCCCCTGCATGTCTTACTACAATTTCTACAATATATAAAAGGGCAGAAGGAGCAGCGACGTAGGCTTGAAAGATGGGGACGAGTCTCTTTGCAACCTTGTTTTCGCGTTAACTGCACAGAAGCCTCGGTTCTGACCATTTTTCATAGACGTATGTCCTCGAGGCAGTAGAAATCACAGCTCAGGAGCACTTGCTAGCCTACTGCGTGCAAAAACTCACTCAAAGCCAGCGTATAGCAACAGCGACGCGTTACCGCCAGCAGCCCCTGCATGTCTTACTACAATTTCTACAATATATAAAAGGGCAGAAGGAGCAGCGACGTAGGATTGAAAGATGGGGACGAGTCTCTTTGCAACCTTGTTTACACGTTAACTGCACAGAAGCCTCGGTTCTGACCATATTTCATAGATGTATGTCCTCGAGGCATTAGAAATCACAGCTCACGAGCACTTGCTAGCCTACTGCGTGCAAAAACTCACTCAAAGCCAGCGTATAGCAACAGCGACGCGTCACCGCCAGCAGCCCCTGAATGTCTTACTACAATTTCTACAATATATAGAAGGGCAGAAGGAGCAGCGACGTAGGCTTGAAAGATGGGGACGAGTCTCTTTGAAACCTTGTTTTCGCGTTAACTGTACAGAAGCCTCGGTTCTGACCATTTTTCATAGACGTATGTCCTCGAGGCAGTAGAAATCACAGCTCACGAGCACTTGCTAGCCTACTGCGTGCAAAAACTCACTCAAAGCCAGCGTATAGCAACAGTGACGCGTCACTGTCAGCAGCCCGTGAATGTCTTACTACAATTTGTACAATATATAAAAGGGCAGAAGGAGCAGCGACGTAAGCTTGAAAGTTGGGGACGAGTCTGTGTGCAACCTTGTTTTCGCGTTAACTGCACAGAAGCCTTAGTTCTGACCATTCTTCATAAATATTTGTCCTCGAGGCAGTTGAAATCACAGCTCACGAGCTCTTGCTGGCCTACTGCGTGCAAAAACTCACTCAAAGCCAGCGTATAGGAACAGCGACGCGTCACCGCCAGCAGTCCCTGCATGTCTTACTCCAATTTGTACAATATATAAAAGGGCAGAAGGAGCAGTGACGTAGGCTTGAAAGATGGGGACGAGTCTCTTTGCAACCTTGTTTTCGCGTTAACTGTACAGAAGCCTCGGTTCTGACCATTTTTCATAGATGTATGTCCTCGAGGCATTAGAAATCACAGCTCACGAGCACTTGCTAGCCTACTGCGTGCAAAAACTCACTCAAAGCCAGCGTATAGCAACAGCGACGCGTCACCGCCAGCAGCCCCTGAATGTCTTACTACAATTTCTACAATATATAGAAGGGCAGAAGGAGCAGCGACGTAGGCTTGAAAGATGGGGACGAGTCTCTTTGCAACCTTGTTTTCGCGTTAACTGTACAGAAGCCTCGGTTCTGACCATTTTTCATAGACGTATGTCCTCGAGGCAGTAGAAATCACAGCTCACGAGCACTTGCTAGCCTACTGCGTGCAAAAACTCACTCAAAGCCAGCGTATAGCAACAGCGACGCGTCGCCGCCAGCAGCCCCTGCATGTCTTACTACAATTTCTACAATATTTAAAAGGGCAGAAGGAGCAGCGACGTAGGCTTGAATGTTGGGAACGAGTCTGTGTGCAACCTTGTTTTCGCGTTAACTGCACAGAAGCCTCGGTTCTGACCATTCTTTATAAATGTATGTCCTCGAGGCAGTTGAAATCACAGTTCACGAGCTCTTGCTAGCCTACTGCGTGCTAAAACTCCCACAAAGCCAGCGTATAGGAACAGCGACGCGTCACCGCCAGCAGTCCCTGCATGTCTTACTCCAATTTGTACAATATATAAAAGGGCAGAAGGAGCAGTGACGTAGGCTTCAATGTTGGGGACGAGTCTGTGTGCAACCTTGTTTCCGCGTTAACTGCACAGAAGCCTCGGTTCTGACCATTCTTCATAAATATTTGTCCTCGAGGCAGTTGAAATCACAGCTCACGAGCTCTTGCTAGCCTACTGCGTGCAAAAATTCACACAAAGCCAGCGTATAGCAACAGCGACGCGTCACCGCCAGCAGTCCCTGCATTTCTTACTCCAATTTGTACAATAAATAAAAGGGCAGAAGGAGCAGCGACGTAGGCTTGAATGTTGGGGACGAGTCTGTGTGCAACCTTGTTTCCGCGTTAACTGCACAGAAGCCTCGGTTCTGACCATTCCTTATATATGTATGTCCTCGAGGCAGTACAAATCATAGCTCACGAGCTCTTGCTAGCCTACTGCGTGCAAAAACTCACACAAAGCCAGCGTATAGCAACAGCGACGCGTCACCGCCAGCAGTCCCTGCATGTCTTACTCCAATTTGTACAATAAATAAAAAGGGCAGAAGGAGCAGCGACGTAGGCTTGAATGTTGGGGACGAGTCTGTGTGCAATCTTGTTTTCGCGTTAACTGCACAGAAGCCTCGGTTCTCACCATTCTTTATAAATGTATATCCTCGAGGCAGTTCAAATCACAGCTCACGAGCTCTTGCTAGCCTACTGCGTGCAAAAACTCACACAAAGCCAGCGTATAGCAACAAGCGACGCGTCACCGCCAGCAGTCCCTGTATATCTTACTCCAATTTGTACAATAAATAAAAGGGCAGAAGGAGCAGCAACGTAGGCTTGAATGTTGGGGACGAGTCTGTGTGCAACCTTGTTTCCGCGTTAACTGCACAGAAGCCTCGGTTCTGACCATTCCTTATAAATGTATGTCCTCAAGGCAGTTCAAATCACAGCTCACGAGCTCTTGCTAGCCTACTGCAAGCAAAAACTCACACAAAGCCAGCGTATAGCAACAGCGACGCGTCACCGCCAGCAGCCCCTGAAAGTCTTACTACAATTTGTACGATATCTAAAAGGGCAGAAGGAGCAGCGACGTAGGCTTGAAAGTTGGGGACGAGTCTGTGTGCAAACTTGTTTTCGCGTTAACTGCACAGAAGCCTCGGTTCTGACCATTCCTTATAAATGTATGTCCTCGAGGCAGTTCAAATCACAGCTCACGAGCACTTGCTAGCCTACTGCGTGCAAAACTCACTCAAAGCCAGCGTATAGCAACAGCGACGCGTCACCGCCAGCAGCCCCTGCATGTCTTACTACAATTTCTACAATATATAAAAGGGCAGAAGGAGCAGCGACGTAGGCTTGAAAGATGGGGACGAGTCTCTTTGCAACCTTGTTTTCGCGTTAACTGCACAGAAGCCTCGGTTCTGACCATTTTTCATAGACGTATGTCCTCGAGGCAGTAGAAATCACAGCTCAGGAGCACTTGCTAGCCTACTGCGTGCAAAAACTCACTCAAAGCCAGCGTATAGCAACAGCGACGCGTTACCGCCAGCAGCCCCTGCATGTCTTACTACAATTTCTACAATATATAAAAGGGCAGAAGGAGCAGCGACGTAGGATTGAAAGATGGGGACGAGTCTCTTTGCAACCTTGTTTACACGTTAACTGCACAGAAGCCTCGGTTCTGACCATATTTCATAGATGTATGTCCTCGAGGCAGTAGAAATCACAGCTCACGAGCACTTGCTAGCCTACTGCGTGCAAAAACTCACTCAAAGCCAGCGTATAGCAACAGCGACGCGTCACCGCCAGCAGCCCCTGAATGTCTTACTACAATTTCTACAATATATAGAAGGGCAGAAGGAGCAGCGACGTAGGCTTGAAAGATGGGGACGAGTCTCTTTGCAACCTTGTTTTCGCGTTAACTGTACAGAAGCCTCGGTTCTGACCATTTTTCATAGACGTATGTCCTCGAGGCAGTAGAAATCACAGCTCACGAGCACTTGCTAGCCTACTGCGTGCAAAAACTCACTCAAAGCCAGCGTATAGCAACAGTGACGCGTCACTGTCAGCAGCCCGTGAATGTCTTACTACAATTTGTACAATATATAAAAGGGCAGAAGGAGCAGCGACGTAAGCTTGAAAGTTGGGGACGAGTCTGTGTGCAACCTTGTTTTCGCGTTAACTGCACAGAAGCCTTAGTTCTGACCATTCTTCATAAATATTTGTCCTCGAGGCAGTTGAAATCACAGCTCACGACCTCTTGCTGGCCTACTGCGTGCAAAAACTCACTCAAAGCCAGCGTATAGCAACAGCGACGCGTCGCCGCCAGCAGCCCCTGCATGTCTTACTACAATTTCTACAATATTTAAAAGGGCAGAAGGAGCAGCGACGTAGGCTTGAATGTTGGGAACGAGTCTGTGTGCAACCTTGTTTTCGCGTTAACTGCACAGAAGCCTCGGTTCTGACCATTCTTTATAAATGTATGTCCTCGAGGCAGTTGAAATCACAGTTCACGAGCTCTTGCTAGCCTACTGCGTGCTAAAACTCCCACAAAGCCAGCGTATAGGAACAGCGACGCGTCACCGCCAGCAGTCCCTGCATGTCTTACTCCAATTTGTACAATATATAAAAGGGCAGAAGGAGCAGTGACGTAGGCTTCAATGTTGGGGACGAGTCTGTGTGCAACCTTGTTTCCGCGTTAACTGCACAGAAGCCTCGGTTCTGACCATTCTTCATAAATATTTGTCCTCGAGGCAGTTGAAATCACAGCTCACGAGCTCTTGCTAGCCTACTGCGTGCAAAAATTCACACAAAGCCAGCGTATAGCAACAGCGACGCGTCACCGCCAGCAGTCCCTGCATTTCTTACTCCAATTTGTACAATAAATAAAAGGGCAGAAGGAGCAGCGACGTAGGCTTGAATGTTGGGGACGAGTCTGTGTGCAACCTTGTTTCCGCGTTAACTGCACAGAAGCCTCGGTTCTGACCATTCCTTATATATGTATGTCCTCGAGGCAGTACAAATCATAGCTCACGAGCTCTTGCTAGCCTACTGCGTGCAAAAACTCACACAAAGCCAGCGTATAGCAACAGCGACGCGTCACCGCCAGCAGTCCCTGCATGTCTTACTCCAATTTGTACAATAAATAAAAGGGCAGAAGGAGCAGCGACGTAGGCTTGAATGTTGGGGACGAGTCTGTGTGCAACCTTGTTTTCGCGTTAACTGCACAGAAGCCTCGGTTCTCACCATTCTTTATAAATGTATGTCCTCGAGGCAGTTCAAATCACAGCTCACGAGCTCTTGCTAGCCTACTGCGTGCAAAAACTCACACAAAGCCAGCGTATAGCAACAAGCGACGCGTCACCGCCAGCAGTCCCTGTATGTCTTACTCCAATTTGTACAATAAATAAAAGGGCAGAAGGAGCAGCAACGTAGGCTTGAATGTTGGGGACGAGTCTGTGTGCAACCTTGTTTCCGCGTTAACTGCACAGAAGCCTCGGTTCTGACCATTCCTTATAAATGTATGTCCTCAAGGCAGTTCAAATCACAGCTCACGAGCTCTTGCTAGCCTACTGCGTGCAAAAACTCACACAAAGCCAGCGTATAGCAACAGCGACGCGTCACCGCCAGCAGCCCCTGCAAGTCTTACTACAATTTGTACGATATCTAAAAGGGCAGAAGGAGCAGCGACGTAGGCTTGAAAGTTGGGGACGAGTCTGTGTGCAACCTTGTTTTCGCGTTAACTGCACAGAGGCCTCGGTTCTGACCATTCCTTATAAATGTATGTCCTCGAGGCAGTTCAAATCACAGCTCAGGAGCACTTGCTAGCCTACTGCGTGCAAAAACTCACTCAAAGCCAGCGTATAGCAACAGCGACGCGTTACCGCCAGCAGCCCCTGCATGTCTTACTACAATTTCTACAATATATAAAAGGGCAGAAGGAGCAGCGACGTATGCTTGAAAGATGGGGACGAGTCTGTGTGCAAACTTGTTTTCGCGTTAACTGCACAGAAGCCTCGGTTCTGACCATTCCTTATAAATGTATGTCCTCGAGGCAGTTCAAATCACAGCTCACGAGCACTTGCTAGCCTACTGCGTGCAAAACTCACTCAAAGCCAGCGTATAGCAACAGCGACGCGTCACCGCCAGCAGCCCCTGCATGTCTTACTACAATTTCTACAATATATAAAAGGGCAGAAGGAGCAGCGACGTAGGCTTGAAAGATGGGGACGAGTCTCTTTGCAACCTTGTTTTCGCGTTAACTGCACAGAAGCCTCGGTTCTGACCATTTTTCATAGACGTATGTCCTCGAGGCAGTAGAAATCACAGCTCAGGAGCACTTGCTAGCCTACTGCGTGCAAAAACTCACTCAAAGCCAGCGTATAGCAACAGCGACGCGTTACCGCCAGCAGCCCCTGCATGTCTTACTACAATTTCTACAATATATAAAAGGGCAGAAGGAGCAGCGACGTAGGATTGAAAGATGGGGACGAGTCTCTTTGCAACCTTGTTTACACGTTAACTGCACAGAAGCCTCGGTTCTGACCATATTTCATAGATGTATGTCCTCGAGGCAGTAGAAATCACAGCTCACGAGCACTTGCTAGCCTACTGCGTGCAAAAACTCACTCAAAGCCAGCGTATAGCAACAGCGACGCGTCACCGCCAGCAGCCCCTGAATGTCTTACTACAATTTCTACAATATATAGAAGGGCAGAAGGAGCAGCGACGTAGGCTTGAAAGATGGGGACGAGTCTCTTTGCAACCTTGTTTTCGCGTTAACTGTACAGAAGCCTCGGTTCTGACCATTTTTCATAGACGTATGTCCTCGAGGCAGTAGAAATCACAGCTCACGAGCACTTGCTAGCCTACTGCGTGCAAAAACTCACTCAAAGCCAGCGTATAGCAACAGTGACGCGTCACTGTCAGCAGCCCGTGAATGTCTTACTACAATTTGTACAATATATAAAAGGGCAGAAGGAGCAGCGACGTAAGCTTGAAAGTTGGGGACGAGTCTGTGTGCAACCTTGTTTTCGCGTTAACTGCACAGAAGCCTTAGTTCTGACCATTCTTCATAAATATTTGTCCTCGAGGCAGTTGAAATCACAGCTCACGACCTCTTGCTGGCCTACTGCGTGCAAAAACTCACTCAAAGCCAGCGTATAGCAACAGCGACGCGTCGCCGCCAGCAGCCCCTGCATGTCTTACTACAATTTCTACAATATTTAAAAGGGCAGAAGGAGCAGCGACGTAGGCTTGAATGTTGGGAACGAGTCTGTGTGCAACCTTGTTTTCGCGTTAACTGCACAGAAGCCTCGGTTCTGACCATTCTTTATAAATGTATGTCCTCGAGGCAGTTGAAATCACAGTTCACGAGCTCTTGCTAGCCTACTGCGTGCTAAAACTCCCACAAAGCCAGCGTATAGGAACAGCGACGCGTCACCGCCAGCAGTCCCTGCATGTCTTACTCCAATTTGTACAATATATAAAAGGGCAGAAGGAGCAGTGACGTAGGCTTCAATGTTGGGGACGAGTCTGTGTGCAACCTTGTTTCCGCGTTAACTGCACAGAAGCCTCGGTTCTGACCATTCTTCATAAATATTTGTCCTCGAGGCAGTTGAAATCACAGCTCACGAGCTCTTGCTAGCCTACTGCGTGCAAAAATTCACACAAAGCCAGCGTATAGCAACAGCGACGCGTCACCGCCAGCAGTCCCTGCATTTCTTACTCCAATTTGTACAATAAATAAAAGGGCAGAAGGAGCAGCGACGTAGGCTTGAATGTTGGGGACGAGTCTGTGTGCAACCTTGTTTCCGCGTTAACTGCACAGAAGCCTCGGTTCTGACCATTCCTTATATATGTATGTCCTCGAGGCAGTACAAATCATAGCTCACGAGCTCTTGCTAGCCTACTGCGTGCAAAAACTCACACAAAGCCAGCGTATAGCAACAGCGACGCGTCACCGCCAGCAGTCCCTGCATGTCTTACTCCAATTTGTACAATAAATAAAAGGGCAGAAGGAGCAGCGACGTAGGCTTGAATGTTGGGGACGAGTCTGTGTGCAACCTTGTTTTCGCGTTAACTGCACAGAAGCCTCGGTTCTCACCATTCTTTATAAATGTATGTCCTCGAGGCAGTTCAAATCACAGCTCACGAGCTCTTGCTAGCCTACTGCGTGCAAAAACTCACACAAAGCCAGCGTATAGCAACAAGCGACGCGTCACCGCCAGCAGTCCCTGTATGTCTTACTCCAATTTGTACAATAAATAAAAGGGCAGAAGGAGCAGCAACGTAGGCTTGAATGTTGGGGACGAGTCTGTGTGCAACCTTGTTTCCGCGTTAACTGCACAGAAGCCTCGGTTCTGACCATTCCTTATAAATGTATGTCCTCAAGGCAGTTCAAATCACAGCTCACGAGCTCTTGCTAGCCTACTGCGTGCAAAAACTCACACAAAGCCAGCGTATAGCAACAGCGACGCGTCACCGCCAGCAGCCCCTGCAAGTCTTACTACAATTTGTACGATATCTAAAAGGGCAGAAGGAGCAGCGACGTAGGCTTGAAAGTTGGGGACGAGTCTGTGTGCAACCTTGTTTTCGCGTTAACTGCACAGAGGCCTCGGTTCTGACCATTCCTTATAAATGTATGTCCTCGAGGCAGTTCAAATCACAGCTCACGAGCACTTGCTAGCCTACTGCGTGCAAAAACTCACTCAAAGCCAGCGTATAGCAACAGCGACGCGTCACCGCCAGCAGCCCCTGCATGTCTTACTACAATTTCTACAATATATAAAAGGGCAGAAGGAGCAGCGACGTATGCTTGAAAGATGGGGACGAGTCTCTTTGCAACCTTGTTTTCGCGTTAACTGCACAGAAGCCTCGGTTCTGACCATTTTTCATAGACGTATGTCCTCGAGGCAGTAGAAATCACAGCTCAGGAGCACTTGCTAGCCTACTGCGTGCAAAAACTCACTCAAAGCCAGCGTATACCAACAGCGACGCGTCACCGCCAGCAGCCCCTGCATGTCTTACTACAATTTCTACAATATATAAAAGGGCAGAAGGAGCAGCGACGTAGGCTTGAAAGATGGGGACGAGTCTCTTTGCAACCTTGTTTACACGTTAACTGCACAGAAGCCTCGGTTCTGACCATATTTCATAGATGTATGTCCTCGAGGCAGTAGAAATCACAGCTCACGAGCACTTGCTAGCCTACTGCGTGCAAAAACTCACTCAAAGCAGCGTATAGCAACAGCGACGCGTCACCGCCAAGCAGCCCCTGAATGTCTTACTACAATTTCTACAATATATAGAAGGGCAGAAGGAGCAGCGACGTAGGCTTGAAAGATGGGGACGAGTCTCTTTGCAACCTTGTTTTCGCGTTAACTGTACAGAAGCCTCGGTTCTGACCATTTTTCATAGACGTATGTCCTCGAGGCAGTAGAAATCACAGCTCACGAGCACTTGCTAGCCTACTGCGTGCAAAAACTCACTCAAAGCCAGCGTATAGCAACAGCGACGCGTCGCCGCCAGCAGCCCCTGCATGTCTTACTACAATTTCTACAATATTTAAAAGGGCAGAAGGAGCAGCGACGTAGGCTTGAATGTTGGGAACGAGTCTGTGTGCAACCTTGTTTTCGCGTTAACTGCACAGAAGCCTCGGTTCTGACCATTCTTTATAAATGTATGTCCTCGAGGCAGTTGAAATCACAGTTCACGAGCTCTTGCTAGCCTACTGCGTGCTAAAACTCCCACAAAGCCAGCGTATAGCAACAGCGACGCGTCACCGCCAGCAGTCCCTGCATGTCTTACTCCAATTTGTACAATATATAAAAGGGCAGAAGGAGCAGTGACGTAGGCTTCAATGTTGGGGACGAGTCTGTGTGCAACCTTGTTTCCGCGTTAACTGCACAGAAGCCTCGGTTCTGACCATTCTTCATAAATATTTGTCCTCGAGGCAGTTGAAATCACAGCTCACGAGCTCTTGCTAGCCTACTGCGTGCAAAAATTCACACAAAGCCAGCGTATAGCAACAGCGACGCGTCACCGCCAGCAGTCCCTGCATGTCTTACTCCAATTTGTACAATAAATAAAAGGGCAGAAGGAGCAGCGACGTAGGCTTGAATGTTGGGGACGAGTCTGTGTGCAACCTTGTTTCCGCGTTAACTGCACAGAAGCCTCGGTTCTGACCATTCCTTATATATGTATGTCCTCGAGGCAGTACAAATCATAGCTCACGAGCTCTTGCTAGCCTACTGCGTGCAAAAACTCACACAAAGCCAGCGTATAGCAACAGCGACGCGTCACCGCCAGCAGTCCCTGCATGTCTTACTCCAATTTGTACAATAAATAAAAGGGCAGAAGGAGCAGCGACGTAGGCTTGAATGTTGGGGACGAGTCTGTGTGCAACCTTGTTTTCGCGTTAACTGCACAGAAGCCTCGGTTCTCACCATTCTTTATAAATGTATGTCCTCGAGGCAGTTCAAATCACAGCTCACGAGCTCTTGCTAGCCTACTGCGTGCAAAAACTCACACAAAGCCAGCGTATAGCAACAAGCGACGCGTCACCGCCAGCAGTCCCTGTATGTCTTACTCCAATTTGTACAATAAATAAAAGGGCAGAAGGAGCAGCAACGTAGGCTTGAATGTTGGGGACGAATCTGTGTGCAACCTTGTTTCCGCGTTAACTGCACAGAAGCCTCGGTTCTGACCATTCCTTATAAATGTATGTCCTCAAGGCAGTTCAAATCACAGCTCACGAGCACTTGCTAGCCTACTGCGTGCAAAAACTCACTCAAAGCCAGCGTATAGCAACAGCGACGCGTCACTGCCAGCAGCCCCTGCATGTCTTACTACAATTTCTACAATATATAAAAGGGCAGAAGGAGCAGCGACGTATGCTTGAAAGATGGGGACGAGTCTCTTTGCAACCTTGTTTTCGCGTTAACTGCACAGAAGCCTCGGTTCTGACCATTTTTCATAGACGTATGTCCTCGAGGCAGTAGAAATCACAGCTCAGGAGCACTTGCTAGCCTACTGCGTGCAAAAACTCACTCAAAGCCAGCGTATAGCAACAGTGACCCGTCACCGTCAGCAGTCCCTGAATGTCTTACTACAATTTGTACAATATATAAAAGGGCAGAAGGAGCAGCGACGTAAGCTTGAAAGTTGGGGACGAGTCTGTGTGCAACCTTGTTTTCGCGTTAACTGCACAGAAGCCTCAGTTCTGACCATTCTTCATAAATATTTGTCCTCGAGGCAGTTGAAATCACAGCTCACGAGCTCTTGCTGGCCTACTGCGTGCAAAAACTCACACAAAGCCAGCGTATAGCAACAGCGACGCGTCACCGCCAGCAGCCCCTGAATGTCTTACTCCAATTTGTACAATATATAAAAGGGCAGAAGGAGCAGCGACCTAGGCTTGAATCTTGGGGACGAGTCTGTGTGCAACTTTGTTTTCGCGTTAACTGCACAGAAGCCTCGGTTCTGACCATTCCTTATAAATGTATGTCCTCGAGGCAGTTCAAATCACAGCTCACGAGCATTTGCTAGCCTACTGCGTGCAAAAACTCACTCAAAGCCAGCGCATAGCAACAGCGACGCGTCACCGCCAGCAGCCCCTGCATGTCTTACTACAATTTGTACGATATCTAAAAGGGCAGAAGGAGCAGTGACGTAGGCTTGAATGTTGGGGACGAGTCTGTGTGCAACCTTGTTCCCGCGTTAACTGCATAGAAGCCTCGGTTCTGGCCATTCTTAAATATTTGTCCTCGGGGCAGTTGAAATCACAGCTCACGAGCTCTTGCTAGCCTATTGCGTGCAAAAATTCACACAAAGCCAGCGTATAGCAACAGCGACGCGTCACCGCCAGCAGTCCCTGCATGTCTTACTCCAATTTGTACAATATATAAAAGGGCAGAAGGAGCAGCGACCTAGGCTTGAATCTTGGGGACGAGTCTGTGTGCAACCTTGTTTTCGCGTTAACTGCACAGAAGCCTCGGTTCTGACCATTCCTTATAAATGTATGTCCTCGAGGCAGTTCAAATCACAGCTCACGAGCACTTGCTAGCCTACTGCGTGCAAAAACTCACTCAAAGCCAGCGCATAGCAACAGCGACGCGTCACCGCCAGCAGCCCCTGCATGTCTTACTACAATTTGTACGATATCTAAAAGGGCAGAAGGAGCTGCGACGTAGGCTTGAAAGTTGGGGACGAGTCTGTGTGCAACCTTGTTTTCGCGTTAACTGCACAGATGCCTCGGTTCTGACCATTCCTTATAAATGTATGTCCTCGAAGCAGTTCAAATCACAGCTCACGAGCACTTGCTAGCCTACTGCGTGCAAAAAACTCACTCAAAGCCAACGTAAAGCAACAGTGACGCGTCGCCGTCAGCAGCCCCTGAATGTCTTACTACAATTTCTACAATATATAAAAGGGCAGAAGGAGCAGCGACGTAGGCTTGAAAGATGGGGACGAGTCTCTTTGCAACCTTGTTTTCGCGTTAACTGCACAGAAGCCTTAGTTCTGACCATTCGTCATAAATATTTGTCCTCGAGGCAGTTGAAATCACAGCTCACGAGCACTTGCTAGCCTACTGCGTGCAAAAACTAACACAAAGCCAGCGTATAGCAACAGCGACGCGTCACCGCCAGCAGCCCCTGAATGCCTTACTCCAATTTGTACGATATATAAAAGGGCAGAAGGAGCAGCGTCCTAGGCTTGAATCTTGGGGACGAGTCTGTGTGCAACCTTGTTTTCGCGTTAACTGCACAGAAGCCTTGGTTCTGACCATTCTTTATAGATGTATGTCCTCGAGGCAGTTGAAATCACAGCTCACCAGCTCTTGCTAGCCTACTGCGTGCAAAAACTCACACAAAGCCAGCGTATAGCAACAGCGACGCGTCACCGTCAGCAGTCCCTGAATGTCTAACTACAATTTGTACAATATATAAAAGGGCAGAAGGAGCAGCGACGTAAGCTTGAAAGTTGGGGACGAGTCTGTGTGCAACCTTGTTTTCGCGTTAACTGCACAGAAGCCTCAGTTCTGACCATTCTTCATAAATATTTGTCCTCGAGGCAGTTGAAATCACAGCTCACGAGCTCTTGCTGGCCTACTGCGTGCAAAAACTCACACAAAGCCAGCGTATAGCAACAGTGACGCGTCACCGTCAGCAGTCCCTGAATGTCTTACTACAATTTGTACAATATATAAAAGGGCAGAAGGAGCAGCGACCTAGGCTTGAATCTTGGGGACGAGTCTGTGTGCAACCTTGTTTTCGCGTTAACTGCACAGAAGCCTCGGTTCTGACCGTTCTTTATAAATGTATGTCCTCGAGGCAGTTGAAATCACAGTTCACGAGCTCTTGCTAGCCTACTGCGTGCAAAAACTCCCACAAAGCCAGCGTATAGCAACAGCGACGCGTCACCGCCAGCAGCCCCTGCATGTCTTACTACAATTTCTACAATATGTAAAAGGGCAGAAGGAGCAGCGACGTAGGCTTGAATGTTGGGAACGAGTCTGTGTGCAACCTTGTTTTCGCGTTAACTGCACAGAAGCCTCGGTTCTGACCATTCTTTATAAATGTATGTCCTCGAGGCAGTTGAAATCACAGCTCACGAGCACTTGCTAGCCTACTGCGAGCAAAAACTCACTCAAAGCCAGCGTATAGCAACAGCGACGCGTCACCGCCAGCAGCCCCTGCATGTCTTACTACAATTTCTACAATATATAAAAGGGCAGAAGGAGCAGCGACGTAGGCTTGAAAGATGGGGACGAGTCTCTTTGCAACCTTGTTTACACGTTAACTGCACAGAAGCCTCGGTTCTGACCATATTTCATAGATGTATGTCCTCGAGGCAGTAGAAATCACAGCTCACGAGCACTTGCTAGCCTACTGCGTGCAAAAAACTCACTCAAAGCCAGCGTATAGCAACAGTGACGCGTCACGGTCAGCAGCCCCTGAATGTCTTACTACAATTTCTACAATATATAAAAGGGCAGAAGGAGCAGCGACGTAGGCTTGAAAGATGGGGACGAGTCTCTTTGCAACCTTGTTTTCGCGTTAACTGCACAGAAGCCTTAGTTCTGACCATTCGTCATAAATATTTGTCCTCGAGGCAGTTGAAATCACAGCTCACGAGCACTTGCTAGCCTACTGCGTGCAAAAACTCACTCAAAGCCAGCGTATAGCAACAGCGACGCGTCACCGCCAGCAGCCCCTGCATGTCTTACTACAATTTCTACAATATATAAAAGGGCAGAAGGAGCAGCGACGTAGGCTTGAAAGATGGGGACGAGTCTCTTTGCAACCTTGTTTTCACGTTAACTGCACAGAAGCCTCGGTTCTGACCATTTTTCATAGATGTATGTCCTCGAGGCAGTAGAAATCACAGCTCACGAGCACTTGCTAGCCTACTGCGTGCAAAAACTCACACAAAGCCAGGGTATAGCAACAGCGACGCGTCACCGCCAGCAGCCCCTGAATGTCTTACTACAATTTCTACAATATATAAAAGGGCAGAAGGAGCAGCGACGTAGGCTTGAAAGATGGGGACGAGTCCCTTTGCAACCTTGTTTTCGCGTTAACTGCACAGAAGCCTTAGTTCTGACCATTCGTCATAAATATTTGTCCTCGAGGCAGTTGAAATCACAGCTCACGAGCACTTGCTAGCCTACTGCGTGCAAAAACTCACACAAAGCCAGCGTATAGCAACAGCGACGCGTCACCGCCAGCAGCCCCTGCATCTCAAACTACAATTTGTACGATGTCTAAAAGGGCAGAAGGAGCAGCGACGTAGGCTTGAAAGTTTGGGACGAGTCTGTGTGCAACCTTGTTTTCGCGTTAACTGCACAGAAGCCTCGGTTCTGACCATTCCTTATAAATGTATGTCCTCGAGGCAGTTCAAATCACAGCTCACGAGCACTTGCTAGCCTACTGCGTGCAAAAACTCACTCAAAGCCAGCGTATAGCAACAGCGACGCGTCACCGCCAGCAGCCCCTGCATGTCTTACTACAATTTCTACAATATATAATAGGGCAGAAGGAGCAGCGACGTAGGCTTGAAAGATGGGGACGAGTCTGTGTGCAACCTTGTTTTCGCGTTAACTGCACAGAAGCCTCGATTCTGACCATTTTTCATAGACGTATGTCCTCGAGGCAGTAGAAATCACAGCTCACGAGCACTTGCTAGCCTACTGCGTGCAAAAACTCACTCAAAGCCAGCGTATAGCAACAGTGACGCGTCACCGTCAGCAGTCCCTGAATGTCTAACTACAATTTGTACAATATATAAAAGGGCAGAAGGAGCAGCGACGTAAGCTTGAAAGTTGGGGACGAGTCTGTGTGCAACCTTGTTTTCGCGTTAACTGCACAGAAGCCTCAGTTCTGACCATTCTTCATAAATATTTGTCCTCGAGGCAGTTGAAATCACAGCTCACGAGCTCTTGCTGGCCTACTGCGTGCAAAAACTCACACAAAGCCAGCGTATAGCAACAGTGACGCGTCACCGTCAGCAGTCCCTGAATGTCTTACTACAATTTGTACAATATATAAAAGGGCAGAAGGAGCAGCGACCTAGGCTTGAATCTTGGGGACGAGTCTGTGTGCAACCTTGTTTTCGCGTTAACTGCACAGAAGCCTCGGTTCTGACCATTCTTTATAAATGTATGTCCTCGAGGCAGTTCAAATCACAGCTCACGAGCACTTGCTAGCCTACTGCGTGCAAAAACTCACTCAAAGCCAGCGCATAGCAACAGCGACGCGTCACCGCCAGCAGCCCCTGCATGTCTTACTACAATTTGTACGATATCTAAAAGGGCAGAAGGAGCAGCGACGTAGGCTTGAAAGTTGGGGACGAGTCTGTGTGCAACCTTGTTTTCGCGTTAACTGCACAGAAGCCTCGGTTCTGACCATTCTTTATAAATGTATGTCCTCGAGGCAGTTGAAATCACAGTTCACGAGCTCTTGCTAGCCTACTGCGTGCAAAAACTCCCACAAAGCCAGCGTATAGCAACAGCGACGCGTCACCGCCAGCAGCCCCTGCATGTCTTACTACAATTTCTACAATATGTAAAAGGGCAGAAGGAGCAGCGACGTAGGCTTGAATGTTGGGAACGAGTCTGTGTGCAACCTTGTTTTCGCGTTAACTGCACAGAAGCCTCGGTTCTGACCATTATTTATAAATGTATGTCCTCGAGGCAGTTGAAATCACAGCTCACGAGCACTTGCTAGCCTACTGCGAGCAAAAACTCACTCAAAGCCAGCGAATAGCAACAGCGACGCGTCACCGCCAGCAGCCCCTGCATGTCTTACTACAATTTCTACAATATATAAAAGGGCAGAAGGAGCAGCGACGTAGGCTTGAAAGATGGGGACGAGTCTCTTTGCAACCTTGTTTACACGTTAACTGCACAGAAGCCTCGGTTCTGACCATATTTCATAGATGTATGTCCTCGAGGCAGTTGAAATCACAGCTCACGAGCACTTGCTAGCCTACTGCGTGCAAAAAACTCACTCAAAGCCAGCGTATAGCAACAGTGACGCGTCACGGTCAGCAGCCCCTGAATGTCTTACTACAATTTCTACAATATATAAAAGGGCAGAAGGAGCAGCGACGTAGGCTTGAAAGATGGGGACGAGTCTCTTTGCAACCTTGTTTTCGCGTTAACTGCACAGAAGCCTTAGTTCTGACCATTCGTCATAAATATTTGTCCTCGAGGCAGTTGAAATCACAGCTCACGAGCACTTGCTAGCCTACTGCGTGCAAAAACTCACTCAAAGCCAGCGTATAGCAACAGCGACGCGTCACCGCCAGCAGCCCCTGCATGTCTTACTACAATTTCTACAATATATAAAAGGGCAGAAGGAGCAGCGACGTAGGCTTGAAAGATGGGGACGAGTCTCTTTGCAACCTTGTTTTCACGTTAACTGCACAGAAGCCTCGGTTCTGACCATTTTTCATAGACGTATGTCCTCGAGGCAGTAGAAATCACAGCTCAGGAGCACTTGCTAGCCTACTGCGTGCAAAAACTCACTCAAAGCCAGCGTATAGCAACAGCGACGCGTTACCGCCAGCAGCCCCTGCATGTCTTACTACAATTTCTACAATATATAAAAGGGCAGAAGGAGCAGCGACGTAGGATTGAAAGATGGGGACGAGTCTCTTTGCAACCTTGTTTACACGTTAACTGCACAGAAGCCTCGGTTCTGACCATATTTCATAGATGTATGTCCTCGAGGCATTAGAAATCACAGCTCACGAGCACTTGCTAGCCTACTGCGTGCAAAAACTCACTCAAAGCCAGCGTATAGCAACAGCGACGCGTCACCGCCAGCAGCCCCTGAATGTCTTACTACAATTTCTACAATATATAGAAGGGCAGAAGGAGCAGCGACGTAGGCTTGAAAGATGGGGACGAGTCTCTTTGAAACCTTGTTTTCGCGTTAACTGTACAGAAGCCTCGGTTCTGACCATTTTTCATAGACGTATGTCCTCGAGGCAGTAGAAATCACAGCTCACGAGCACTTGCTAGCCTACTGCGTGCAAAAACTCACTCAAAGCCAGCGTATAGCAACAGTGACGCGTCACTGTCAGCAGCCCGTGAATGTCTTACTACAATTTGTACAATATATAAAAGGGCAGAAGGAGCAGCGACGTAAGCTTGAAAGTTGGGGACGAGTCTGTGTGCAACCTTGTTTTCGCGTTAACTGCACAGAAGCCTTAGTTCTGACCATTCTTCATAAATATTTGTCCTCGAGGCAGTTGAAATCACAGCTCACGAGCTCTTGCTGGCCTACTGCGTGCAAAAACTCACTCAAAGCCAGCGTATAGGAACAGCGACGCGTCACCGCCAGCAGTCCCTGCATGTCTTACTCCAATTTGTACAATATATAAAAGGGCAGAAGGAGCAGTGACGTAGGCTTGAAAGATGGGGACGAGTCTCTTTGCAACCTTGTTTTCGCGTTAACTGTACAGAAGCCTCGGTTCTGACCATTTTTCATAGATGTATGTCCTCGAGGCATTAGAAATCACAGCTCACGAGCACTTGCTAGCCTACTGCGTGCAAAAACTCACTCAAAGCCAGCGTATAGCAACAGCGACGCGTCACCGCCAGCAGC
This sequence comes from Dermacentor andersoni, assembly GCF_023375885.2. Classification (NCBI taxonomy): domain Eukaryota; kingdom Metazoa; phylum Arthropoda; class Arachnida; order Ixodida; family Ixodidae; genus Dermacentor; species Dermacentor andersoni. Next base: position 4,854,219 of record NW_027314752.1, on the reverse strand, counting down.
CCCTGAATGTCTTACTACAATTTCTACAATATATAGAAGGGCAGAAGGAGCAGCGACGTAGGCTTGAAAGATGGGGACGAGTCTCTTTGCAACCTTGTTTTCGCGTTAACTGTACAGAAGCCTCGGTTCTGACCATTTTTCATAGACGTATGTCCTCGAGGCAGTAGAAATCACAGCTCACGAGCACTTGCTAGCCTACTGCGTGCAAAAACTCACTCAAAGCCAGCGTATAGCAACAGCGACGCGTCGCCGCCAGCAGCCCCTGCATGTCTTACTACAATTTCTACAATATTTAAAAGGGCAGAAGGAGCAGCGACGTAGGCTTGAATGTTGGGAACGAGTCTGTGTGCAACCTTGTTTTCGCGTTAACTGCACAGAAGCCTCGGTTCTGACCATTCTTTATAAATGTATGTCCTCGAGGCAGTTGAAATCACAGTTCACGAGCTCTTGCTAGCCTACTGCGTGCTAAAACTCCCACAAAGCCAGCGTATAGGAACAGCGACGCGTCACCGCCAGCAGTCCCTGCATGTCTTACTCCAATTTGTACAATATATAAAAGGGCAGAAGGAGCAGTGACGTAGGCTTCAATGTTGGGGACGAGTCTGTGTGCAACCTTGTTTCCGCGTTAACTGCACAGAAGCCTCGGTTCTGACCATTCTTCATAAATATTTGTCCTCGAGGCAGTTGAAATCACAGCTCACGAGCTCTTGCTAGCCTACTGCGTGCAAAAATTCACACAAAGCCAGCGTATAGCAACAGCGACGCGTCACCGCCAGCAGTCCCTGCATTTCTTACTCCAATTTGTACAATAAATAAAAGGGCAGAAGGAGCAGCGACGTAGGCTTGAATGTTGGGGACGAGTCTGTGTGCAACCTTGTTTCCGCGTTAACTGCACAGAAGCCTCGGTTCTGACCATTCCTTATATATGTATGTCCTCGAGGCAGTACAAATCATAGCTCACGAGCTCTTGCTAGCCTACTGCGTGCAAAAACTCACACAAAGCCAGCGTATAGCAACAGCGACGCGTCACCGCCAGCAGTCCCTGCATGTCTTACTCCAATTTGTACAATAAATAAAAAGGGCAGAAGGAGCAGCGACGTAGGCTTGAATGTTGGGGACGAGTCTGTGTGCAATCTTGTTTTCGCGTTAACTGCACAGAAGCCTCGGTTCTCACCATTCTTTATAAATGTATATCCTCGAGGCAGTTCAAATCACAGCTCACGAGCTCTTGCTAGCCTACTGCGTGCAAAAACTCACACAAAGCCAGCGTATAGCAACAAGCGACGCGTCACCGCCAGCAGTCCCTGTATATCTTACTCCAATTTGTACAATAAATAAAAGGGCAGAAGGAGCAGCAACGTAGGCTTGAATGTTGGGGACGAGTCTGTGTGCAACCTTGTTTCCGCGTTAACTGCACAGAAGCCTCGGTTCTGACCATTCCTTATAAATGTATGTCCTCAAGGCAGTTCAAATCACAGCTCACGAGCTCTTGCTAGCCTACTGCAAGCAAAAACTCACACAAAGCCAGCGTATAGCAACAGCGACGCGTCACCGCCAGCAGCCCCTGAAAGTCTTACTACAATTTGTACGATATCTAAAAGGGCAGAAGGAGCAGCGACGTAGGCTTGAAAGTTGGGGACGAGTCTGTGTGCAAACTTGTTTTCGCGTTAACTGCACAGAAGCCTCGGTTCTGACCATTCCTTATAAATGTATGTCCTCGAGGCAGTTCAAATCACAGCTCACGAGCACTTGCTAGCCTACTGCGTGCAAAACTCACTCAAAGCCAGCGTATAGCAACAGCGACGCGTCACCGCCAGCAGCCCCTGCATGTCTTACTACAATTTCTACAATATATAAAAGGGCAGAAGGAGCAGCGACGTAGGCTTGAAAGATGGGGACGAGTCTCTTTGCAACCTTGTTTTCGCGTTAACTGCACAGAAGCCTCGGTTCTGACCATTTTTCATAGACGTATGTCCTCGAGGCAGTAGAAATCACAGCTCAGGAGCACTTGCTAGCCTACTGCGTGCAAAAACTCACTCAAAGCCAGCGTATAGCAACAGCGACGCGTTACCGCCAGCAGCCCCTGCATGTCTTACTACAATTTCTACAATATATAAAAGGGCAGAAGGAGCAGCGACGTAGGATTGAAAGATGGGGACGAGTCTCTTTGCAACCTTGTTTACACGTTAACTGCACAGAAGCCTCGGTTCTGACCATATTTCATAGATGTATGTCCTCGAGGCAGTAGAAATCACAGCTCACGAGCACTTGCTAGCCTACTGCGTGCAAAAACTCACTCAAAGCCAGCGTATAGCAACAGCGACGCGTCACCGCCAGCAGCCCCTGAATGTCTTACTACAATTTCTACAATATATAGAAGGGCAGAAGGAGCAGCGACGTAGGCTTGAAAGATGGGGACGAGTCTCTTTGCAACCTTGTTTTCGCGTTAACTGTACAGAAGCCTCGGTTCTGACCATTTTTCATAGACGTATGTCCTCGAGGCAGTAGAAATCACAGCTCACGAGCACTTGCTAGCCTACTGCGTGCAAAAACTCACTCAAAGCCAGCGTATAGCAACAGTGACGCGTCACTGTCAGCAGCCCGTGAATGTCTTACTACAATTTGTACAATATATAAAAGGGCAGAAGGAGCAGCGACGTAAGCTTGAAAGTTGGGGACGAGTCTGTGTGCAACCTTGTTTTCGCGTTAACTGCACAGAAGCCTTAGTTCTGACCATTCTTCATAAATATTTGTCCTCGAGGCAGTTGAAATCACAGCTCACGACCTCTTGCTGGCCTACTGCGTGCAAAAACTCACTCAAAGCCAGCGTATAGCAACAGCGACGCGTCGCCGCCAGCAGCCCCTGCATGTCTTACTACAATTTCTACAATATTTAAAAGGGCAGAAGGAGCAGCGACGTAGGCTTGAATGTTGGGAACGAGTCTGTGTGCAACCTTGTTTTCGCGTTAACTGCACAGAAGCCTCGGTTCTGACCATTCTTTATAAATGTATGTCCTCGAGGCAGTTGAAATCACAGTTCACGAGCTCTTGCTAGCCTACTGCGTGCTAAAACTCCCACAAAGCCAGCGTATAGGAACAGCGACGCGTCACCGCCAGCAGTCCCTGCATGTCTTACTCCAATTTGTACAATATATAAAAGGGCAGAAGGAGCAGTGACGTAGGCTTCAATGTTGGGGACGAGTCTGTGTGCAACCTTGTTTCCGCGTTAACTGCACAGAAGCCTCGGTTCTGACCATTCTTCATAAATATTTGTCCTCGAGGCAGTTGAAATCACAGCTCACGAGCTCTTGCTAGCCTACTGCGTGCAAAAATTCACACAAAGCCAGCGTATAGCAACAGCGACGCGTCACCGCCAGCAGTCCCTGCATTTCTTACTCCAATTTGTACAATAAATAAAAGGGCAGAAGGAGCAGCGACGTAGGCTTGAATGTTGGGGACGAGTCTGTGTGCAACCTTGTTTCCGCGTTAACTGCACAGAAGCCTCGGTTCTGACCATTCCTTATATATGTATGTCCTCGAGGCAGTACAAATCATAGCTCACGAGCTCTTGCTAGCCTACTGCGTGCAAAAACTCACACAAAGCCAGCGTATAGCAACAGCGACGCGTCACCGCCAGCAGTCCCTGCATGTCTTACTCCAATTTGTACAATAAATAAAAGGGCAGAAGGAGCAGCGACGTAGGCTTGAATGTTGGGGACGAGTCTGTGTGCAACCTTGTTTTCGCGTTAACTGCACAGAAGCCTCGGTTCTCACCATTCTTTATAAATGTATGTCCTCGAGGCAGTTCAAATCACAGCTCACGAGCTCTTGCTAGCCTACTGCGTGCAAAAACTCACACAAAGCCAGCGTATAGCAACAAGCGACGCGTCACCGCCAGCAGTCCCTGTATGTCTTACTCCAATTTGTACAATAAATAAAAGGGCAGAAGGAGCAGCAACGTAGGCTTGAATGTTGGGGACGAGTCTGTGTGCAACCTTGTTTCCGCGTTAACTGCACAGAAGCCTCGGTTCTGACCATTCCTTATAAATGTATGTCCTCAAGGCAGTTCAAATCACAGCTCACGAGCTCTTGCTAGCCTACTGCGTGCAAAAACTCACACAAAGCCAGCGTATAGCAACAGCGACGCGTCACCGCCAGCAGCCCCTGCAAGTCTTACTACAATTTGTACGATATCTAAAAGGGCAGAAGGAGCAGCGACGTAGGCTTGAAAGTTGGGGACGAGTCTGTGTGCAACCTTGTTTTCGCGTTAACTGCACAGAGGCCTCGGTTCTGACCATTCCTTATAAATGTATGTCCTCGAGGCAGTTCAAATCACAGCTCAGGAGCACTTGCTAGCCTACTGCGTGCAAAAACTCACTCAAAGCCAGCGTATAGCAACAGCGACGCGTTACCGCCAGCAGCCCCTGCATGTCTTACTACAATTTCTACAATATATAAAAGGGCAGAAGGAGCAGCGACGTATGCTTGAAAGATGGGGACGAGTCTGTGTGCAAACTTGTTTTCGCGTTAACTGCACAGAAGCCTCGGTTCTGACCATTCCTTATAAATGTATGTCCTCGAGGCAGTTCAAATCACAGCTCACGAGCACTTGCTAGCCTACTGCGTGCAAAACTCACTCAAAGCCAGCGTATAGCAACAGCGACGCGTCACCGCCAGCAGCCCCTGCATGTCTTACTACAATTTCTACAATATATAAAAGGGCAGAAGGAGCAGCGACGTAGGCTTGAAAGATGGGGACGAGTCTCTTTGCAACCTTGTTTTCGCGTTAACTGCACAGAAGCCTCGGTTCTGACCATTTTTCATAGACGTATGTCCTCGAGGCAGTAGAAATCACAGCTCAGGAGCACTTGCTAGCCTACTGCGTGCAAAAACTCACTCAAAGCCAGCGTATAGCAACAGCGACGCGTTACCGCCAGCAGCCCCTGCATGTCTTACTACAATTTCTACAATATATAAAAGGGCAGAAGGAGCAGCGACGTAGGATTGAAAGATGGGGACGAGTCTCTTTGCAACCTTGTTTACACGTTAACTGCACAGAAGCCTCGGTTCTGACCATATTTCATAGATGTATGTCCTCGAGGCAGTAGAAATCACAGCTCACGAGCACTTGCTAGCCTACTGCGTGCAAAAACTCACTCAAAGCCAGCGTATAGCAACAGCGACGCGTCACCGCCAGCAGCCCCTGAATGTCTTACTACAATTTCTACAATATATAGAAGGGCAGAAGGAGCAGCGACGTAGGCTTGAAAGATGGGGACGAGTCTCTTTGCAACCTTGTTTTCGCGTTAACTGTACAGAAGCCTCGGTTCTGACCATTTTTCATAGACGTATGTCCTCGAGGCAGTAGAAATCACAGCTCACGAGCACTTGCTAGCCTACTGCGTGCAAAAACTCACTCAAAGCCAGCGTATAGCAACAGTGACGCGTCACTGTCAGCAGCCCGTGAATGTCTTACTACAATTTGTACAATATATAAAAGGGCAGAAGGAGCAGCGACGTAAGCTTGAAAGTTGGGGACGAGTCTGTGTGCAACCTTGTTTTCGCGTTAACTGCACAGAAGCCTTAGTTCTGACCATTCTTCATAAATATTTGTCCTCGAGGCAGTTGAAATCACAGCTCACGACCTCTTGCTGGCCTACTGCGTGCAAAAACTCACTCAAAGCCAGCGTATAGCAACAGCGACGCGTCGCCGCCAGCAGCCCCTGCATGTCTTACTACAATTTCTACAATATTTAAAAGGGCAGAAGGAGCAGCGACGTAGGCTTGAATGTTGGGAACGAGTCTGTGTGCAACCTTGTTTTCGCGTTAACTGCACAGAAGCCTCGGTTCTGACCATTCTTTATAAATGTATGTCCTCGAGGCAGTTGAAATCACAGTTCACGAGCTCTTGCTAGCCTACTGCGTGCTAAAACTCCCACAAAGCCAGCGTATAGGAACAGCGACGCGTCACCGCCAGCAGTCCCTGCATGTCTTACTCCAATTTGTACAATATATAAAAGGGCAGAAGGAGCAGTGACGTAGGCTTCAATGTTGGGGACGAGTCTGTGTGCAACCTTGTTTCCGCGTTAACTGCACAGAAGCCTCGGTTCTGACCATTCTTCATAAATATTTGTCCTCGAGGCAGTTGAAATCACAGCTCACGAGCTCTTGCTAGCCTACTGCGTGCAAAAATTCACACAAAGCCAGCGTATAGCAACAGCGACGCGTCACCGCCAGCAGTCCCTGCATTTCTTACTCCAATTTGTACAATAAATAAAAGGGCAGAAGGAGCAGCGACGTAGGCTTGAATGTTGGGGACGAGTCTGTGTGCAACCTTGTTTCCGCGTTAACTGCACAGAAGCCTCGGTTCTGACCATTCCTTATATATGTATGTCCTCGAGGCAGTACAAATCATAGCTCACGAGCTCTTGCTAGCCTACTGCGTGCAAAAACTCACACAAAGCCAGCGTATAGCAACAGCGACGCGTCACCGCCAGCAGTCCCTGCATGTCTTACTCCAATTTGTACAATAAATAAAAGGGCAGAAGGAGCAGCGACGTAGGCTTGAATGTTGGGGACGAGTCTGTGTGCAACCTTGTTTTCGCGTTAACTGCACAGAAGCCTCGGTTCTCACCATTCTTTATAAATGTATGTCCTCGAGGCAGTTCAAATCACAGCTCACGAGCTCTTGCTAGCCTACTGCGTGCAAAAACTCACACAAAGCCAGCGTATAGCAACAAGCGACGCGTCACCGCCAGCAGTCCCTGTATGTCTTACTCCAATTTGTACAATAAATAAAAGGGCAGAAGGAGCAGCAACGTAGGCTTGAATGTTGGGGACGAGTCTGTGTGCAACCTTGTTTCCGCGTTAACTGCACAGAAGCCTCGGTTCTGACCATTCCTTATAAATGTATGTCCTCAAGGCAGTTCAAATCACAGCTCACGAGCTCTTGCTAGCCTACTGCGTGCAAAAACTCACACAAAGCCAGCGTATAGCAACAGCGACGCGTCACCGCCAGCAGCCCCTGCAAGTCTTACTACAATTTGTACGATATCTAAAAGGGCAGAAGGAGCAGCGACGTAGGCTTGAAAGTTGGGGACGAGTCTGTGTGCAACCTTGTTTTCGCGTTAACTGCACAGAGGCCTCGGTTCTGACCATTCCTTATAAATGTATGTCCTCGAGGCAGTTCAAATCACAGCTCACGAGCACTTGCTAGCCTACTGCGTGCAAAAACTCACTCAAAGCCAGCGTATAGCAACAGCGACGCGTCACCGCCAGCAGCCCCTGCATGTCTTACTACAATTTCTACAATATATAAAAGGGCAGAAGGAGCAGCGACGTATGCTTGAAAGATGGGGACGAGTCTCTTTGCAACCTTGTTTTCGCGTTAACTGCACAGAAGCCTCGGTTCTGACCATTTTTCATAGACGTATGTCCTCGAGGCAGTAGAAATCACAGCTCAGGAGCACTTGCTAGCCTACTGCGTGCAAAAACTCACTCAAAGCCAGCGTATACCAACAGCGACGCGTCACCGCCAGCAGCCCCTGCATGTCTTACTACAATTTCTACAATATATAAAAGGGCAGAAGGAGCAGCGACGTAGGCTTGAAAGATGGGGACGAGTCTCTTTGCAACCTTGTTTACACGTTAACTGCACAGAAGCCTCGGTTCTGACCATATTTCATAGATGTATGTCCTCGAGGCAGTAGAAATCACAGCTCACGAGCACTTGCTAGCCTACTGCGTGCAAAAACTCACTCAAAGCAGCGTATAGCAACAGCGACGCGTCACCGCCAAGCAGCCCCTGAATGTCTTACTACAATTTCTACAATATATAGAAGGGCAGAAGGAGCAGCGACGTAGGCTTGAAAGATGGGGACGAGTCTCTTTGCAACCTTGTTTTCGCGTTAACTGTACAGAAGCCTCGGTTCTGACCATTTTTCATAGACGTATGTCCTCGAGGCAGTAGAAATCACAGCTCACGAGCACTTGCTAGCCTACTGCGTGCAAAAACTCACTCAAAGCCAGCGTATAGCAACAGCGACGCGTCGCCGCCAGCAGCCCCTGCATGTCTTACTACAATTTCTACAATATTTAAAAGGGCAGAAGGAGCAGCGACGTAGGCTTGAATGTTGGGAACGAGTCTGTGTGCAACCTTGTTTTCGCGTTAACTGCACAGAAGCCTCGGTTCTGACCATTCTTTATAAATGTATGTCCTCGAGGCAGTTGAAATCACAGTTCACGAGCTCTTGCTAGCCTACTGCGTGCTAAAACTCCCACAAAGCCAGCGTATAGCAACAGCGACGCGTCACCGCCAGCAGTCCCTGCATGTCTTACTCCAATTTGTACAATATATAAAAGGGCAGAAGGAGCAGTGACGTAGGCTTCAATGTTGGGGACGAGTCTGTGTGCAACCTTGTTTCCGCGTTAACTGCACAGAAGCCTCGGTTCTGACCATTCTTCATAAATATTTGTCCTCGAGGCAGTTGAAATCACAGCTCACGAGCTCTTGCTAGCCTACTGCGTGCAAAAATTCACACAAAGCCAGCGTATAGCAACAGCGACGCGTCACCGCCAGCAGTCCCTGCATGTCTTACTCCAATTTGTACAATAAATAAAAGGGCAGAAGGAGCAGCGACGTAGGCTTGAATGTTGGGGACGAGTCTGTGTGCAACCTTGTTTCCGCGTTAACTGCACAGAAGCCTCGGTTCTGACCATTCCTTATATATGTATGTCCTCGAGGCAGTACAAATCATAGCTCACGAGCTCTTGCTAGCCTACTGCGTGCAAAAACTCACACAAAGCCAGCGTATAGCAACAGCGACGCGTCACCGCCAGCAGTCCCTGCATGTCTTACTCCAATTTGTACAATAAATAAAAGGGCAGAAGGAGCAGCGACGTAGGCTTGAATGTTGGGGACGAGTCTGTGTGCAACCTTGTTTTCGCGTTAACTGCACAGAAGCCTCGGTTCTCACCATTCTTTATAAATGTATGTCCTCGAGGCAGTTCAAATCACAGCTCACGAGCTCTTGCTAGCCTACTGCGTGCAAAAACTCACACAAAGCCAGCGTATAGCAACAAGCGACGCGTCACCGCCAGCAGTCCCTGTATGTCTTACTCCAATTTGTACAATAAATAAAAGGGCAGAAGGAGCAGCAACGTAGGCTTGAATGTTGGGGACGAATCTGTGTGCAACCTTGTTTCCGCGTTAACTGCACAGAAGCCTCGGTTCTGACCATTCCTTATAAATGTATGTCCTCAAGGCAGTTCAAATCACAGCTCACGAGCACTTGCTAGCCTACTGCGTGCAAAAACTCACTCAAAGCCAGCGTATAGCAACAGCGACGCGTCACTGCCAGCAGCCCCTGCATGTCTTACTACAATTTCTACAATATATAAAAGGGCAGAAGGAGCAGCGACGTATGCTTGAAAGATGGGGACGAGTCTCTTTGCAACCTTGTTTTCGCGTTAACTGCACAGAAGCCTCGGTTCTGACCATTTTTCATAGACGTATGTCCTCGAGGCAGTAGAAATCACAGCTCAGGAGCACTTGCTAGCCTACTGCGTGCAAAAACTCACTCAAAGCCAGCGTATAGCAACAGTGACCCGTCACCGTCAGCAGTCCCTGAATGTCTTACTACAATTTGTACAATATATAAAAGGGCAGAAGGAGCAGCGACGTAAGCTTGAAAGTTGGGGACGAGTCTGTGTGCAACCTTGTTTTCGCGTTAACTGCACAGAAGCCTCAGTTCTGACCATTCTTCATAAATATTTGTCCTCGAGGCAGTTGAAATCACAGCTCACGAGCTCTTGCTGGCCTACTGCGTGCAAAAACTCACACAAAGCCAGCGTATAGCAACAGCGACGCGTCACCGCCAGCAGCCCCTGAATGTCTTACTCCAATTTGTACAATATATAAAAGGGCAGAAGGAGCAGCGACCTAGGCTTGAATCTTGGGGACGAGTCTGTGTGCAACTTTGTTTTCGCGTTAACTGCACAGAAGCCTCGGTTCTGACCATTCCTTATAAATGTATGTCCTCGAGGCAGTTCAAATCACAGCTCACGAGCATTTGCTAGCCTACTGCGTGCAAAAACTCACTCAAAGCCAGCGCATAGCAACAGCGACGCGTCACCGCCAGCAGCCCCTGCATGTCTTACTACAATTTGTACGATATCTAAAAGGGCAGAAGGAGCAGTGACGTAGGCTTGAATGTTGGGGACGAGTCTGTGTGCAACCTTGTTCCCGCGTTAACTGCATAGAAGCCTCGGTTCTGGCCATTCTTAAATATTTGTCCTCGGGGCAGTTGAAATCACAGCTCACGAGCTCTTGCTAGCCTATTGCGTGCAAAAATTCACACAAAGCCAGCGTATAGCAACAGCGACGCGTCACCGCCAGCAGTCCCTGCATGTCTTACTCCAATTTGTACAATATATAAAAGGGCAGAAGGAGCAGCGACCTAGGCTTGAATCTTGGGGACGAGTCTGTGTGCAACCTTGTTTTCGCGTTAACTGCACAGAAGCCTCGGTTCTGACCATTCCTTATAAATGTATGTCCTCGAGGCAGTTCAAATCACAGCTCACGAGCACTTGCTAGCCTACTGCGTGCAAAAACTCACTCAAAGCCAGCGCATAGCAACAGCGACGCGTCACCGCCAGCAGCCCCTGCATGTCTTACTACAATTTGTACGATATCTAAAAGGGCAGAAGGAGCTGCGACGTAGGCTTGAAAGTTGGGGACGAGTCTGTGTGCAACCTTGTTTTCGCGTTAACTGCACAGATGCCTCGGTTCTGACCATTCCTTATAAATGTATGTCCTCGAAGCAGTTCAAATCACAGCTCACGAGCACTTGCTAGCCTACTGCGTGCAAAAAACTCACTCAAAGCCAACGTAAAGCAACAGTGACGCGTCGCCGTCAGCAGCCCCTGAATGTCTTACTACAATTTCTACAATATATAAAAGGGCAGAAGGAGCAGCGACGTAGGCTTGAAAGATGGGGACGAGTCTCTTTGCAACCTTGTTTTCGCGTTAACTGCACAGAAGCCTTAGTTCTGACCATTCGTCATAAATATTTGTCCTCGAGGCAGTTGAAATCACAGCTCACGAGCACTTGCTAGCCTACTGCGTGCAAAAACTAACACAAAGCCAGCGTATAGCAACAGCGACGCGTCACCGCCAGCAGCCCCTGAATGCCTTACTCCAATTTGTACGATATATAAAAGGGCAGAAGGAGCAGCGTCCTAGGCTTGAATCTTGGGGACGAGTCTGTGTGCAACCTTGTTTTCGCGTTAACTGCACAGAAGCCTTGGTTCTGACCATTCTTTATAGATGTATGTCCTCGAGGCAGTTGAAATCACAGCTCACCAGCTCTTGCTAGCCTACTGCGTGCAAAAACTCACACAAAGCCAGCGTATAGCAACAGCGACGCGTCACCGTCAGCAGTCCCTGAATGTCTAACTACAATTTGTACAATATATAAAAGGGCAGAAGGAGCAGCGACGTAAGCTTGAAAGTTGGGGACGAGTCTGTGTGCAACCTTGTTTTCGCGTTAACTGCACAGAAGCCTCAGTTCTGACCATTCTTCATAAATATTTGTCCTCGAGGCAGTTGAAATCACAGCTCACGAGCTCTTGCTGGCCTACTGCGTGCAAAAACTCACACAAAGCCAGCGTATAGCAACAGTGACGCGTCACCGTCAGCAGTCCCTGAATGTCTTACTACAATTTGTACAATATATAAAAGGGCAGAAGGAGCAGCGACCTAGGCTTGAATCTTGGGGACGAGTCTGTGTGCAACCTTGTTTTCGCGTTAACTGCACAGAAGCCTCGGTTCTGACCGTTCTTTATAAATGTATGTCCTCGAGGCAGTTGAAATCACAGTTCACGAGCTCTTGCTAGCCTACTGCGTGCAAAAACTCCCACAAAGCCAGCGTATAGCAACAGCGACGCGTCACCGCCAGCAGCCCCTGCATGTCTTACTACAATTTCTACAATATGTAAAAGGGCAGAAGGAGCAGCGACGTAGGCTTGAATGTTGGGAACGAGTCTGTGTGCAACCTTGTTTTCGCGTTAACTGCACAGAAGCCTCGGTTCTGACCATTCTTTATAAATGTATGTCCTCGAGGCAGTTGAAATCACAGCTCACGAGCACTTGCTAGCCTACTGCGAGCAAAAACTCACTCAAAGCCAGCGTATAGCAACAGCGACGCGTCACCGCCAGCAGCCCCTGCATGTCTTACTACAATTTCTACAATATATAAAAGGGCAGAAGGAGCAGCGACGTAGGCTTGAAAGATGGGGACGAGTCTCTTTGCAACCTTGTTTACACGTTAACTGCACAGAAGCCTCGGTTCTGACCATATTTCATAGATGTATGTCCTCGAGGCAGTAGAAATCACAGCTCACGAGCACTTGCTAGCCTACTGCGTGCAAAAAACTCACTCAAAGCCAGCGTATAGCAACAGTGACGCGTCACGGTCAGCAGCCCCTGAATGTCTTACTACAATTTCTACAATATATAAAAGGGCAGAAGGAGCAGCGACGTAGGCTTGAAAGATGGGGACGAGTCTCTTTGCAACCTTGTTTTCGCGTTAACTGCACAGAAGCCTTAGTTCTGACCATTCGTCATAAATATTTGTCCTCGAGGCAGTTGAAATCACAGCTCACGAGCACTTGCTAGCCTACTGCGTGCAAAAACTCACTCAAAGCCAGCGTATAGCAACAGCGACGCGTCACCGCCAGCAGCCCCTGCATGTCTTACTACAATTTCTACAATATATAAAAGGGCAGAAGGAGCAGCGACGTAGGCTTGAAAGATGGGGACGAGTCTCTTTGCAACCTTGTTTTCACGTTAACTGCACAGAAGCCTCGGTTCTGACCATTTTTCATAGATGTATGTCCTCGAGGCAGTAGAAATCACAGCTCACGAGCACTTGCTAGCCTACTGCGTGCAAAAACTCACACAAAGCCAGGGTATAGCAACAGCGACGCGTCACCGCCAGCAGCCCCTGAATGTCTTACTACAATTTCTACAATATATAAAAGGGCAGAAGGAGCAGCGACGTAGGCTTGAAAGATGGGGACGAGTCCCTTTGCAACCTTGTTTTCGCGTTAACTGCACAGAAGCCTTAGTTCTGACCATTCGTCATAAATATTTGTCCTCGAGGCAGTTGAAATCACAGCTCACGAGCACTTGCTAGCCTACTGCGTGCAAAAACTCACACAAAGCCAGCGTATAGCAACAGCGACGCGTCACCGCCAGCAGCCCCTGCATCTCAAACTACAATTTGTACGATGTCTAAAAGGGCAGAAGGAGCAGCGACGTAGGCTTGAAAGTTTGGGACGAGTCTGTGTGCAACCTTGTTTTCGCGTTAACTGCACAGAAGCCTCGGTTCTGACCATTCCTTATAAATGTATGTCCTCGAGGCAGTTCAAATCACAGCTCACGAGCACTTGCTAGCCTACTGCGTGCAAAAACTCACTCAAAGCCAGCGTATAGCAACAGCGACGCGTCACCGCCAGCAGCCCCTGCATGTCTTACTACAATTTCTACAATATATAATAGGGCAGAAGGAGCAGCGACGTAGGCTTGAAAGATGGGGACGAGTCTGTGTGCAACCTTGTTTTCGCGTTAACTGCACAGAAGCCTCGATTCTGACCATTTTTCATAGACGTATGTCCTCGAGGCAGTAGAAATCACAGCTCACGAGCACTTGCTAGCCTACTGCGTGCAAAAACTCACTCAAAGCCAGCGTATAGCAACAGTGACGCGTCACCGTCAGCAGTCCCTGAATGTCTAACTACAATTTGTACAATATATAAAAGGGCAGAAGGAGCAGCGACGTAAGCTTGAAAGTTGGGGACGAGTCTGTGTGCAACCTTGTTTTCGCGTTAACTGCACAGAAGCCTCAGTTCTGACCATTCTTCATAAATATTTGTCCTCGAGGCAGTTGAAATCACAGCTCACGAGCTCTTGCTGGCCTACTGCGTGCAAAAACTCACACAAAGCCAGCGTATAGCAACAGTGACGCGTCACCGTCAGCAGTCCCTGAATGTCTTACTACAATTTGTACAATATATAAAAGGGCAGAAGGAGCAGCGACCTAGGCTTGAATCTTGGGGACGAGTCTGTGTGCAACCTTGTTTTCGCGTTAACTGCACAGAAGCCTCGGTTCTGACCATTCTTTATAAATGTATGTCCTCGAGGCAGTTCAAATCACAGCTCACGAGCACTTGCTAGCCTACTGCGTGCAAAAACTCACTCAAAGCCAGCGCATAGCAACAGCGACGCGTCACCGCCAGCAGCCCCTGCATGTCTTACTACAATTTGTACGATATCTAAAAGGGCAGAAGGAGCAGCGACGTAGGCTTGAAAGTTGGGGACGAGTCTGTGTGCAACCTTGTTTTCGCGTTAACTGCACAGAAGCCTCGGTTCTGACCATTCTTTATAAATGTATGTCCTCGAGGCAGTTGAAATCACAGTTCACGAGCTCTTGCTAGCCTACTGCGTGCAAAAACTCCCACAAAGCCAGCGTATAGCAACAGCGACGCGTCACCGCCAGCAGCCCCTGCATGTCTTACTACAATTTCTACAATATGTAAAAGGGCAGAAGGAGCAGCGACGTAGGCTTGAATGTTGGGAACGAGTCTGTGTGCAACCTTGTTTTCGCGTTAACTGCACAGAAGCCTCGGTTCTGACCATTATTTATAAATGTATGTCCTCGAGGCAGTTGAAATCACAGCTCACGAGCACTTGCTAGCCTACTGCGAGCAAAAACTCACTCAAAGCCAGCGAATAGCAACAGCGACGCGTCACCGCCAGCAGCCCCTGCATGTCTTACTACAATTTCTACAATATATAAAAGGGCAGAAGGAGCAGCGACGTAGGCTTGAAAGATGGGGACGAGTCTCTTTGCAACCTTGTTTACACGTTAACTGCACAGAAGCCTCGGTTCTGACCATATTTCATAGATGTATGTCCTCGAGGCAGTTGAAATCACAGCTCACGAGCACTTGCTAGCCTACTGCGTGCAAAAAACTCACTCAAAGCCAGCGTATAGCAACAGTGACGCGTCACGGTCAGCAGCCCCTGAATGTCTTACTACAATTTCTACAATATATAAAAGGGCAGAAGGAGCAGCGACGTAGGCTTGAAAGATGGGGACGAGTCTCTTTGCAACCTTGTTTTCGCGTTAACTGCACAGAAGCCTTAGTTCTGACCATTCGTCATAAATATTTGTCCTCGAGGCAGTTGAAATCACAGCTCACGAGCACTTGCTAGCCTACTGCGTGCAAAAACTCACTCAAAGCCAGCGTATAGCAACAGCGACGCGTCACCGCCAGCAGCCCCTGCATGTCTTACTACAATTTCTACAATATATAAAAGGGCAGAAGGAGCAGCGACGTAGGCTTGAAAGATGGGGACGAGTCTCTTTGCAACCTTGTTTTCACGTTAACTGCACAGAAGCCTCGGTTCTGACCATTCCTTATAAATGTATGTCCTCGAGGCAGTTCAAATCACAGCTCACGAGCACTTGCTAGCCTACTGCGTGCAAAAACTCACTCAAAGCCAGCGTATAGCAACAGCGACGCGTCACCGCCAGCAGCCCCTGCATGTCTTACTACAATTTCTACAATATATAATAGGGCAGAAGGAGCAGCGACGTAGGCTTGAAAGATGGGGACGAGTCTGTGTGCAACCTTGTTTTCGCGTTAACTGCACAGAAGCCTCGATTCTGACCATTTTTCATAGACGTATGTCCTCGAGGCAGTAGAAATCACAGCTCACGAGCACTTGCTAGCCTACTGCGTGCAAAAACTCACTCAAAGCCAGCGTATAGCAACAGTGACGCGTCACCGTCAGCAGTCCCTGAATGTCTAACTACAATTTGTACAATATATAAAAGGGCAGAAGGAGCAGCGACGTAAGCTTGAAAGTTGGGGACGAGTCTGTGTGCAACCTTGTTTTCGCGTTAACTGCGCAGAAGCCTCAGTTCTGACCATTCTTCATAAATATTTGTCCTCGAGGCAGTTGAAATCACAGCTCACGAGCTCTTGCTGGCCTACTGCGTGCAAAAACTCACACAAAGCCAGCGTATAGCAACAGTGACGCGTCACCGTCAGCAGTCCCTGAATGTCTTACTACAATTTGTACAATATATAAAAGGTCAGAAGGAGCAGCGACCTAGGCTTGAATCTTGGGGACGAGTCTGTGTGCAACCTTGTTTTCGCGTTAACTGCACAGAAGCCTCGGTTCTGACCATTCTTTATAAATGTATGTCCTCGAGGCAGTTCAAATCACAGCTCACGAGCAGTTGCTAGCCTACTGCGTGCAAAAACTCACTCAAAGCCAGCGCATAGCAACAGCGACGCGTCACCGCCAGCAGCCCCTGCATGTCTTACTACAATTTGTACGATATCTAAAAGGGCAGAAGGAGCAGCGACGTAGGCTTGAAAGTTGGGGACGAGTCTGTGTGCAACCTTGTTTTCGCGTTAACTGCACAGAAGCCTCGGTTCTGACCATTCTTTATAAATGTATGTCCTCGAGGCAGTTGAAATCACAGTTCACGAGCTCTTGCTAGCCTACTGCGTGCAAAAACTCCCACAAAGCCAGCGTATAGCAACAGCGACGCGTCACCGCCAGAAGCCCCTGCATGTCTTACTACAATTTCTACAATATGTAAAAGGGCAGAAGGAGCAGCGACGTAGGCTTGAATGTTGGGAACGAGTCTGTGTGCAACCTTGTTTTCGCGTTAACTGCACAGAAGCCTCGGTTCTGACCATTATTTATAAATGTATGTCCTCGAGGCAGTTGAAATCACAGCTCACGAGCACTTGCTAGCCTACTGCGAGCAAAAACTCACTCAAAGCCAGCGTATAGCAACAGCGACGCGTCACCGCCAGCAGCCCCTGCATGTCTTACTACAATTTCTACAATATATAAAAGGGCAGAAGGAGCAGCGACGTAGGCTTGAAAGATGGGGACGAGTCTCTTTGCAACCTTGTTTACACGTTAACTGCACAGAAGCCTCGGTTCTGACCATATTTCATAGATGTATGTCCTCGAGGCAGTTGAAATCACAGCTCACGAGCACTTGCTAGCCTACTGCGTGCAAAAAACTCACTCAAAGCCAGCGTATAGCAACAGTGACGCGTCACGGTCAGCAGCCCCTGAATGTCTTACTACCATTTCTACAATATATAAAAGGGCAGAAGGAGCAGCGACGTAGGCTTGAAAGATGGGGACGAGTCTCTTTGCAACCTTGTTTTCGCGTTAACTGCACAGAAGCCTTAGTTCTGACCATTCGTCATAAATATTTGTCCTCGAGGCAGTTGAAATCACAGCTCACGAGCACTTGCTAGCCTACTGCGTGCAAAAACTCACTCAAAGCCAGCGTATAGCAACAGCGACGCGTCACCGCCAGCAGCCCCTGCATGTCTTACTACAATTTCTACAATATATAAAAGGGCAGAAGGAGCAGCGACGTAGGCTTGAAAGATGGGGACGAGTCTGTGTGCAACCTTGTTTTCGCGTTAACTGCACAGAAGCCTCGGTTCTGACCATTTTTCATAGACGTATGTCCTCGAGGCAGTAGAAATCACAGCTCACGAGCACTTGCTAGCCTACTGCGTGCAAAAACTCACTCAAAGCCAGCGTATAGCAACAGTGACGCGTCACCGTCAGCAGTCCCTGAATGTCTTACTACAATTTGTACAATATATAAAAGGGCAGAAGGAGCAGCGACGTAAGCTTGAAGTTGGGGACGAGTCTGTGTGCAACCTTGTTTTCGCGTTAACTGCACAGAAGCCTCAGTTCTGACCATTCTTCATAAATATTTGTCCTCGAGGCAGTTGAAATCACAGCTCACGAGCTCTTGCTGGCCTACTGCGTGCAAAAACTCACACAAAGCCAGCGTATAGCAACAGCGACGCGTCACCGCCAGCAGCCCCTGAATGTCTTACTCCAATTTGTACAATATATAAAAGGGCAGAAGGAGCAGCGACCTAGGCTTGAATCTTGGGGACGAGTCTGTGTGCGACTTTGTTTTCGCGTTAACTGCACAGAAGCCTCGGTTCTGACCATTCCTTATAAATGTATGTCCTCGAGGCAGTTTAAATCACAGCTCACGAGCATTTGCTACCCTACTGCGTGCAAAAACTAACTCAAAGCCAGCGCATAGCAACAGCGACGCGTCACCGCCAGCAGCCCCTGCATGTCTTACTACAATTTGTACGATATCTAAAAGGGCAGAAGGAGCAGCGACGTAGGCTTGAAAGTTGGGGACGAGTCTGTGTGCAACCTTGTTTTCGCGTTAACTGCACAGAAGCCTCGGTTCTGACCATTCCTTATAAATGTATGTCCTCGAGGCAGTTCAAATCACAGCTCACGAGCACTTGCTAGCCTACTGCATGCAAAAACTCACTCAAAGCCAGCGTATAGCAACAGCGACGCGTCACCGCCAGCAGCCCCTGCATGTCTTACTACAATTTCTACAATATATAAAAGGGCAGAAGGAGCAGCGACGTAGGCTTGAAAGATGGGGACGAGTCTCTTTGCAACCTTGTTTTCACGTTAACTGCACAGAAGCCTCGGTTCTGACCATTTTTCATAGATGTATGTCCTCGAGGCAGTAGAAATCACAGCTCACGAGCACTTGCTAGCCTACTGCGTGCAAAAACTCACACAAAGCCAGGGTATAGCAACAGCGACGCGTCACCGCCAGCAGCCCCTGAATGTCTTACTACAATTTCTACAATATATAAAAGGGCAGAAGGAGCAGCGACGTAGGCTTGAAAGATGGGGACGAGTCTCTTTGCAACCTTGTTTTCGCGTTAACTGCACAGAAGCCTTAGTTCTGACCATTCGTCATAAATATTTGTCCTCGAGGCAGTTGAAATCACAGCTCACGAGCACTTGCTAGCCTACTGCGTGCAAAAACTCACACAAAGCCAGCGTATAGCAACAGCGACGCGTCACCGCCAGCAGCCCCTGCATCTCAAACTACAATTTGTACGATGTCTAAAAGGGCAGAAGGAGCAGCGACGTAGGCTTGAAAGTTTGGGACGAGTCTGTGTGCAACCTTGTTTTCGCGTTAACTGCACAGAAGCCTCGGTTCTGACCATTTCTTATAAATGTATGTCCTCGAGGCAGTTCAAATCACAGCTCACGAGCACTTGCTAGCCTACTGCGTGCAAAAACTCACTCAAAGCCAGCGTATAGCAACAGCGACGCGTCACCGCCAGCAGCCCCTGCATGTCTTACTACAATTTCTACAATATATAAAAGGGCAGAAGGAGCAGCGACGTAGGCTTGAAAGATGGGGACGAGTCTGTGTGCAACCTTGTTTTCACGTTAACTGCACAGAAGCCTCGATTCTGACCATTTTTCATAGACGTATGTCCTCGAGGCAGTAGAAATCACAGCTCACGAGCACTTGCTAGCCTACTGCGTGCAAAAACTCACTCAAAGCCAGCGTATAGCAACAGTGACGCGTCAACGTCAGCAGTCCCTGAATGTCTAACTACAATTTGTACAATATATAAAAGGGCAGAAGGAGCAGCGACGTAAGCTTGAAAGTTGGGGACGAGTCTGTGTGCAACCTTGTTTTCGCGTTAACTGCACAGAAGCCTCAGTTCTGACCATTCTTCATAAATATTTGTCCTCGAGGCAGTTGAAATCACAGCTCACGAGCTCTTGCTGGCCTACTGCGTGCAAAAACTCACACAAAGCCAGCGTATAGCAACAGTGACGCGTCACCGTCAGCAGTCCCTGAATGTCTTACTACAATTTGTACAATATATAAAAGGGCAGAAGGAGCAGCGACCTAGGCTTGAATGTTGAGGACGAGTCTGTGTGCAACCTTGTTTTCGCGTTAACTGCACAGAAGCCTCGGTTCTGACCATTCTTTATAAATGTATGTCCTCGAGGCAGTTCAAATCACAGCTCACGAGCACTTGCTAGCCTACTGCGTGCAAAAACTCACTCAAAGCCAGCGCATAGCAACAGCGACGCGTCACCGCCAGCAGCCCCTGCATGTCTTACTACAATTTGTACGATATCTAAAAGGGCAGAAGGAGCAGCGACGTAGGCTTGAAAGTTGGGGACGAGTCTGTGTGCAACCTTGTTTTCGCGTTAACTGCACAGAAGCCTCGGTTCTGACCATTCCTTATAAATGTATGTCCTCGAGGCAGTTCAAATCACAGCTCACGAGCACTTGCTAGCCTACTGCGTGAAAAAACTCACTCAAAGCCTGCGTATAGCAACAGCGACGCGTCACCGCCAGCAGCCCCTGCATGTCTTACAACAATTTCTACAATATATAAAAGGGCAGAAGGAGCAGCGACGTAGGCTTGAAAGATGGGGACGAGTCTCTTTGCAACCTTGTTTTCACGTTAACTGCACAGAAGCCTCGTTTCTGACCATTTTTCTTAGATGTATGTCCTCGAGGCAGTAGAAATCACAGCTCACGAGCACTTGCTAGCCTACTGCGTGCAAAAACTCACTCAAAGCCAGCGCATAGCAACAGTGACGCGTCACCGTCAGCAGTCCCTGAATGTCTAACTACAATTTGTACAATATATAAAAGGGCAGAAGGAGCAGCGACGTAAGCTTGAAAGTTGGGGACGAGTCTGTGTGCAACCTTGTTTTCGCGTTAACTGCACAGAAGCCTCAGTTCTGACCATTCTTCATAAATATTTGTCCTCGAGGCAGTTGAAATCACAGCTCACGAGCTCTTGCTGGCCTACTGCGTGCAAAAACTCACACAAAGCCAGCGTATAGCAACAGTGACGCGTCACCGTCAGCAGTCCCTGAATGTCTTACTACAATTCGTACAATATATAAAAGGGCAGAAGGAGCAGCGACCTAGGCTTGAATCTTGGGGACGAGTCTGTGTGCAACCTTGTTTTCGCGTTAACTGCACAGAAGCCTCGGTTCTGACCATTCTTTATAAATGTATGTCCTCGAGGCAGTTGAAATCACAGTTCACGAGCTCTTGCTAGCCTACTGCGTGCAAAAACTCCCACAAAGCCAGCGTATAGCAACAGCGACGCGTCACCGCCAGCAGCCCCTGCATGTCTTACTACAATTTCTACAATGTGTAAAAGGGCAGAAGGAGCAGCGACGTAGGCTTGAATGTTGGGAACAAGTCTGTGTGCAACCTTGTTTTCGCGTTAACTGCACAGAAGCCTCGGTTCTGACCATTCTTTATAAATGTATGTCCTCGAGGCAGTTGAAATCACAGCTCACGAGCACTTGCTAGCCTACTGCGTGCAAAAACTCACTCAAAGCCTGCGTATAGCAACAGCGACGCGTCACCGCCAGCAGCCCCTGCATGTCTTACAACAATTTCTACAATATATAAAAGGGCAGAAGGAGCAGCGACGTAGGCTTGAAAGATGGGGACGAGTCTCTTTGCAACCTTGTTTTCACGTTAACTGCACAGAAGCCTCGTTTCTGACCATTTTTCTTAGATGTATGTCCTCGAGGCATTAGAAATCACAGCTCACGAGCACTTACTAGCCTACTGCGTGCAAAAAACTCACTCAAAGCCAGCGTATAGCAACAGCGACGCGTCACCGTCAGCAGCCCCTGAATGTCTTACTACAATTTGTTCAATATATAAAAGGGCAGAAGGAGCAGTGACGTAAGCTTCAAAGTTGGGGACGAGTCTGTGTGCAACCTTGTTTTCGCGTTAACTGCTGCACAGAAGCCTTAGTTCTGACCATTCTTCATAAATATTTGTCCTCGAGGCAGTTGAAATCACAGCTCACGAGCTCTTGCTAGCCTACTGCGTGCAAAAACTAAAACAAAGCCAGCGTATTGCAACAGCGACGCGTCACCGCCAGCAGTCCCTGAATGTCTTACTCCAATTTGTACGATATATAAAAGGGCAGAAGGAGCAGCGACCTAGGCTTGAATCTTGGGGACGAGTCTGTGTGCAACCTTGTTTTCGCGTTAACTGCACAGAAGCCTTGGTTCTGACCATTCTTTATAAATGTATGTCCTCGAGGCAGTTCAAATCACAGCTCACGAGCACTTGCTAGCCTACTGCGTGCAAAAACTCACTCAAAGGCAGCGTATAGCAACCGCGACGCGTCACCGCCAGCAGCCCCTGCATGTCTTACTACAATTTGTGCGATATCTAAAAGGGCAGAAGGAGCAGCGATGTAGGCTTGAAAGTTGGGGACGAGTCTGTGTGCAACCTTGTTTTCGCGTTAACTGCACAGAAGCCTCGGTTCTGACCATTCCTTATAAATGTATGTCCTCGAGGCAGTTCAAATCACAGCTCACGAGCACTTGCTAGCCTACTGCGTGCAAAAACTCACTCAAAGCCAGCGTATAGCAACAGCGACGCGTCACCGCCAGCAGCCCCTGCATGTCTTACTACAATTTCTACAATATATAAAAGGCCAGAAGGAGCAGCGACGTAGGCTTGAAAGATGGGGACGAGTCTCTTTGCAACCTTGTTTTCACGTTAACTGCACAGAAGCCTCGGTTCTGACCATTTTTCATAGATGTATGTCCTCGAGGCAGTAGAAATCACAGCTCCCGAGCACTTGCTAGCCTACTGCGTGCAAAAACTCACACAAAGCCAGGGTATAGCAACAGCGACGCGTCACTGCCAGCAGCCCCTGCATCTCTAACTACAATTTGTACGATATCTAAAAGGGCAGAAGGAGCAGCGACGTAGGCTTGAAAGTTGGGGACGAGTCTGTGTGCAACCTTGTTTTCGCGTTAACTGCACAGAAGCCTCGGTTCTGACCATTCCTTATAAATGTATGTCCTCGAGGCAGTTCAAATCACAGCTCACGAGCACTTGTTAGCCTACTGCGTGCAAAAACTCACTCAAAGCCAGCGTATAGCAACAGCGACGCGTCACCGCCAGCAGCCCCTGCATGTCTTACTACAATTTCTACAATATATAAAAGGGCAGAAGGAGCAGCGACGTAGGCTTGAAAGATGGGGACGAGTCTCTTTGCAACCTTGTTTTCACATTAACTGCGCAGAAGCCTCTGTTCTGACCATTTTTCATAGATGTATGTCCTCGAGGCAGTAGAAATCACAGCTCACGAGCACTTGCTAGCCTACTGCGTGCAAAAACTCACTCAAAGCCAGGGTATAGCAACAGCGACGCGTCACCGCCAGCAGCCCCTGCATCTCTAACTACAATTTGTACGATATCTAAAAGGGCAGAAGGAGCAGCGACGTAGGCTTGAAAGTTGGGGACGAGTCTGTGTGCAACCTTGTTTTCGCGTTAACTGCACAGAAGCCTCGGTTCTGACCATTCCTTATAAATGTATGTCCTCGAGGCAGTTCAAATCACAGCTCACGAGCACTTGCTAGCCTACTGCGTGCAAAAACTCACTCAAAGCCAGCGTATAGAAACAATGACGCGTCACCGTCAGCAGCCCCTGAATGTCTTACTACAATTTGTTCAATATATAAAAGGGCAGAAGGAGCAGCGACGTAAGCTTCAAAGTTGGGGACGAGTCTCTTTGCAACCTTGTTTTCGCGTTAACTGCACAGAAGCCTTAGTTCTGACCATTCTTCATAAATATTTGTCCTCGAGGCAGTTGAAATCACAGCTCACGAGCTCTTGCTAGCCTACTGCGTGCAAAAACTAAAACAAAGCCAGCGTATTGCAACAGCGACGCGTCACCGCCAGCAGCCCCTGCATGTCTTACTACAATTTCTACAATATATAAAAGGGCAGAAGGAGCAGCGACGTAGGCTTGAAAGTTGGGGACGAGTCTGTGTGCAACCTTGTTTTCGTGTTAACTGCACAGAAGCCTCGGTTCTGACCATTCCTTATAAATGTATGTCCTCGAGGCAGTTCAAATCACAGCTCACGAGCACTTGCTAGCCTACTGCGTGCAAAAACTCACTCAAAGCCAGCGTATAGCAACAGCGACGCGTCACCGCCAGCAGCCCCTGCATGTCTTACTACAATTTGTACGATATCTAAAAGGGCAGAAGGAGCAGCGACGTAG
Source organism: Dermacentor andersoni (assembly GCF_023375885.2). Classification (NCBI taxonomy): domain Eukaryota; kingdom Metazoa; phylum Arthropoda; class Arachnida; order Ixodida; family Ixodidae; genus Dermacentor; species Dermacentor andersoni. The sequence goes on along the minus strand of NW_027314752.1, from coordinate 4,830,231 downwards.
GCTTGAAAGTTGGGGACGAGTCTGTGTGCAACCTTGTTTTCGCGTTAACTGCACAGAAGCCTCGGTTCTGACCATTCCTTATAAATGTATGCCCTCGAGGCAGTTCAAATCACAGCTCACGAGCACTTGCTAGCCTACGGCGTGCAAAAACTCACTCAAAGCCAGCGTATAGCAACAGCGACGCGTCACTGCCAGCAGCCCCTGCATGTCTTACTACTATTTCTACAATATATAAAAGGGCAGAAGGAGCAGCGACGTAGGCTTGAAAGATGGGGACGAGTCTCTTTGCAACCTTGTTTTCACGTTAACTGCACAGAAGCCTCGGTTCTGACCATTTTTCATAGATGTATGTCCTCGAGGCAGTAGAAATCACAGCTCACGAGCACTTGCTAGCCTACTGCGTGCAAAAACTCACACAAAGCCAGGGTATAGCAACAGCGACGCGTCACCGCCAGCAGCCCCTGCATCTCTAACTACAATTTGTACGATATCTAAAAGGGCAGAAGGAGCAGCGACGTAGGCTTGAAAGTTGGGGACGAGTCTGTGTGCAACCTTGTTTTCGCGTTAACTGCACAGAAGCCTCGGTTCTGACCATTCCTTATAAATGTATGTCCTCGAGGCAGTTCAACTCACAGCTCACGAGCACTTGCTAGCCCACTGCGTGCAAAAACTCACTCAAAGCCTGCGTATAGCAACAGCGACGCGTCACCGCCAGCAGCCCCTGCATGTCTTCCTAGAATTTCTACAATATATAAAAGGGCAGAAGGAGCAGCGACGTAGGCTTGAAAGATGGGGACGAGTCTCTTTGCAACCTTGTATTCACGTTAACTGCACAGAAGCCTCGGTTCTGACCATTTTTCTTAGATGTATGTCCTCGAGGCAGTAGAAATCACAGCTCACGAGCACTTGCTAGCCTACTGCGTGCAAAAAACTCACCCAAAGCCAGCGTATAGCAACAGCGACGCGTCACCGTCAGCAGCCCCTGAATGTCTTACTACAATTTGTTCAATATATAAAAGGGCAGAAGGAGCAGCGACGTAAGCTTCTAAGTTGGGGACGAGTCTGTGTGCAACCTTGTTTTCGCGTTAACTGCACAGAAGCCTTAGTTCTGACCATTCTTCATAAATATTTGTCCTCGAGGCAGTTGAAATCACAGCTCACGAGCTCTTGCTAGCCCACTGCGTGCAAAAACTAAAACAAAACCAGCGTATTGCAACAGCGACGCGTCACCGCCAGTAGCCCCTGAATGTCTTACTCCAATATATAAAAGGGCAGAAGGAGCAGCGACCTAGGCTTGAATCTTGGGGACGAGTCTGTGTGCAACCTTGTTTTCGCGTTAACTGCACAGAAGCCTTGGTTCTGACCATTCTTTATAAATGTATTTCCTCGAGGCAGTTGAAATCACAGCTCACGAGCTCTTGCTAGCCTACTGCGTGCAAAAACTCACACAAAGCCAGCCTATAGCAACAGCGACGCGTCACCGCCAGCAGCCCCTGCATCTCAAACTACAATTTGTACGATGTCTAAAAGGGCAGAAGGAGCAGCGACGTAGGCTTGAAAGTTTGGGACGAGTCTGTATGCAACGTTGTTTTCGCGTTAACTGCACAGAAGCCTCGGTTCTGACCATTCTTTATAAATGTATGTCCTCGAGGCAGTAGAAAACACAGCTCACGGGCACTTGCTAGCCTACTGCTTGCAAAAACTCACTCAAAGCCAGCGTATAGCAACAGCGACGCGTCACCGCCAGCAGTCCCTGCATGTCTTACTCCAATTTGTACAATATATAAAAGGGCAGAAGGAGCAGCGACCTAGGCTTGAATCTTGGGGACGAGTCTGTGTTGCAACCTTGTTTTCGCGTTAACTGCACAGAAGCCTCGGTTCTGACCATTCTTAATAAATATTTGTCCTCGAGGCAGTGGAAATCACAGCTCACGAGCACTTGCTAGCCTACTGCGTGCAAAAACTCACTCAAAGCCAGTGTATAGCAACAGCGACGCGTCACCGCCAGCAGCCCCTGAATGTCTTACTACAATTTCTACAATATATAGAAGGGCAGAAGGAGCAGCGACGTAGGCTTAAAAGATGGGGACGAGTCTCTTTGCAACCTTGTTTTCGCGTTAACTGTACAGAAGCCTCGGTTCTGACCATTTTTCATAGACGTATGTCCTCGAGGCAGTAGAAATCACAGCTCACGAGCACTTGCTAGCCTACTGCGTGCAAAAACTCACTCAAAGCCATCGTATAGCAACAGTGACGCGTCACTGTCAGCAGCCCCTGAATGTCTTACTACAATTTGTACAATATATAAAAGGGCAGAAGGAGCAGCGACGTAAGCTTGAAAGTTGGGGACGAGTCTGTGTGCAACCTTGTTTTCGCGTTAACTGCACAGAAGCCTCAGTTCTGACCATTCTTCATTAATATTTGTCCTCGAGGCAGTTGAAATCACAGCTCACGAGCTCTTGCTGGCCTACTGCGTGCAAAAACTCACTCAAAGCCAGCGTATAGCAACAGCAACGCGTCGCCGCCAGCAGCCCCTGCATGTCTTACTCCAATTTGTACAATATATAAAAAGGCAGAAGGAGCAGCGATGTAGGCTTGAATGTTGGGGACGAGTCTGTGTGCAACCTTGTTTTCGCGTTAACTGCACAGAAGCCTCGGTTCTGACCATTCTTCATAAATATTTGTCCTCGAGGCAGTTGAAATCACAGCTCACGAGCTCTTGCAAGCCTACTGCGTGCAAAAACTCACTCAAAGCCAGCGTATAGCAACAGCGACGCGTCGCCGCAGGCAGCCCCTGAATGTCTTACTACAATTTCTACAATATTTAAAAGGGCAGAAGGAGCAGCGACGTAGGCTTGAATGTTGGGAACGAGTCTGTGTGCAACCTTGTTTTCGCGTTAACTGCACAGAAGCCTCGGTTCTGACCATTCATTATAAATGTATGTCCTCGAGGCAGTTGAAATCACAGTTCACGAGCTCTTGCTAGCCTACTGCGTGCTAAAACTCCCACAAAGCCAGCGTATAGCAACAGCGGCGCGTCACCGCCAGCAGTCCCTGCATGTCTTACTCCAATTTGTACAATATATAAAAGGGCAGAAGGAGCAGTGACGTAGGCTTCAATGTTGGGGACGTGTCTGTGTGCTACCTTGTTTCCGCGTTAACTGCACAGAAGCCTCGGTTCTGACCATTCTTCATAAATATTTGTCCTCGAGGCAGTTTAAATCACAGCTCACGAGCTCTTGCTAGCCTACTGCGTGCAAAAATTCACACAAAGCCAGCGTATAGCAACAGCGACGCGTCACCGCCAGCAGTCCCTGCATGTCTTACTCCAATTTGTACAATAAATAAAAGGGCAGAAGGAGCAGCGACGTAGGCTTCAATGTTGGGGACGAGTCTGTGTGCAACCTTGTTTCCGCGTTAACTGCACAGAAGCCTCGGTTCTGACCATTCCTTCTATATGTATGTCCTCGAGGCAGTACAAATCATAGCTCACGAGCTCTTGCTAGCCTACTGCGTGCAAAAACTCACACAAAGCCAGCGTATAGCAACACCGACGCGTCACCGCCAGCAGTCCCTGCATGTCTTACTCCAATTTGTACAATAAATAAAAGGGCAGAAGGAGCAGCGACGTAGGCTTGAATGTTGGGGACGAGTCTGTGTGCAACCTTGTTTTCGCGTTAACTGCACAGAAGCCTCGGTTCTCACCATTCTTTATAAATGTATGTCCTCGAGGTAGTTCAAATCACAGCTCACGAGCTCTTGCTAGCCTACTGCGTGCAAAAACTCACACAAAGCCAGCGTATAGCAACAAGCGACGCGTCACCGCCAGCAGTCCCTGTATGTCTTACTCCAATTTGTACAATAAATAAAAGGGCAGAAGGAGCAGTAACGTAGGCTTGAATGTTTGGGACGAGTCTGTGTGCAACCTTGTTTCCGCGTTAACAGCACAGAAGCCTCGGTTCTGACCATTCCTTATAAATGTATGTCCTCGAGGCAGTTCAAATCACAGCTCACGAGCACTTGCTAGCCTACTGCATGCAAAAACTCACTCAAAGCCAGCGTATAGCAACAGCGACGCGTCACCGCCAGCAGCCCCTGCATGTCTTACTACAATTTCTACAATATATAAAAGGGCAGAAGGAGCAGCGACGTAGGCTTGAAAGATGGGGACGAGTCTCTTTGCAACCTTGTTTTCACGTTAACTGCACAGAAGCCTCGGTTCTGACCATTTTTCATAGATGTATGTCCTCGAGGCAGTAGAAATCACAGCTCCCGAGCACTTGCTAGCCTACTGCGTGCAAAAACTCACACAAAGCCAGGGTATAGCAACAGCGACGCGTCACTGCCAGCAGCCCCTGCATCTCTAACTACAATTTGTACGATATCTAAAAGGGCAGAAGGAGCAGCGACGTAGGCTTGAAAGTTGGGGACGAGTCTGTGTGCAACCTTGTTTTCGCGTTAACTGCACAGAAGCCTCGGTTCTGACCATTCCTTATAAATGTATGTCCTCGAGGCAGTTCAAATCACAGCTCACGAGCACTTGTTAGCCTACTGCGTGCAAAAACTCACTCAAAGCCAGCGTATAGCAACAGCGACGCGTCACCGCCAGCAGCCCCTGCATGTCTTACTACAATTTCTACAATATATAAAAGGGCAGAAGGAGCAGCGACGTAGGCTTGAAAGATGGGGACGAGTCTCTTTGCAACCTTGTTTTCACATTAACTGCGCAGAAGCCTCTGTTCTGACCATTTTTCATAGATGTATGTCCTCGAGGCAGTAGAAATCACAGCTCACGAGCACTTGCTAGCCTACTGCGTGCAAAAACTCACTCAAAGCCAGGGTATAGCAACAGCGACGCGTCACCGCCAGCAGCCCCTGCATCTCTAACTACAATTTGTACGATATCTAAAAGGGCAGAAGGAGCAGCGACGTAGGCTTGAAAGTTGGGGACGAGTCTGTGTGCAACCTTGTTTTCGCGTTAACTGCACAGAAGCCTCGGTTCTGACCATTCCTTATAAATGTATGTCCTCGAGGCAGTTCAAATCACAGCTCACGAGCACTTGCTAGCCTACTGCGTGCAAAAACTCACTCAAAGCCAGCGTATAGAAACAATGACGCGTCACCGTCAGCAGCCCCTGAATGTCTTACTACAATTTGTTCAATATATAAAAGGGCAGAAGGAGCAGCGACGTAAGCTTCAAAGTTGGGGACGAGTCTCTTTGCAACCTTGTTTTCGCGTTAACTGCACAGAAGCCTTAGTTCTGACCATTCTTCATAAATATTTGTCCTCGAGGCAGTTGAAATCACAGCTCACGAGCTCTTGCTAGCCTACTGCGTGCAAAAACTAAAACAAAGCCAGCGTATTGCAACAGCGACGCGTCACCGCCAGCAGCCCCTGCATGTCTTACTACAATTTCTACAATATATAAAAGGGCAGAAGGAGCAGCGACGTAGGCTTGAAAGTTGGGGACGAGTCTGTGTGCAACCTTGTTTTCGTGTTAACTGCACAGAAGCCTCGGTTCTGACCATTCCTTATAAATGTATGTCCTCGAGGCAGTTCAAATCACAGCTCACGAGCACTTGCTAGCCTACTGCGTGCAAAAACTCACTCAAAGCCAGCGTATAGCAACAGCGACGCGTCACCGCCAGCAGCCCCTGCATGTCTTACTACAATTTGTACGATATCTAAAAGGGCAGAAGGAGCAGCGACGTAGGCTTGAAAGTTGGGGACGAGTCTGTGTGCAACCTTGTTTTCGCGTTAACTGCACAGAAGCCTCGGTTCTGACCATTCCTTATAAATGTATGCCCTCGAGGCAGTTCAAATCACAGCTCACGAGCACTTGCTAGCCTACGGCGTGCAAAAACTCACTCAAAGCCAGCGTATAGCAACAGCGACGCGTCACTGCCAGCAGCCCCTGCATGTCTTACTACTATTTCTACAATATATAAAAGGGCAGAAGGAGCAGCGACGTAGGCTTGAAAGATGGGGACGAGTCTCTTTGCAACCTTGTTTTCACGTTAACTGCACAGAAGCCTCGGTTCTGACCATTTTTCATAGATGTATGTCCTCGAGGCAGTAGAAATCACAGCTCACGAGCACTTGCTAGCCTACTGCGTGCAAAAACTCACACAAAGCCAGGGTATAGCAACAGCGACGCGTCACCGCCAGCAGCCCCTGCATCTCTAACTACAATTTGTACGATATCTAAAAGGGCAGAAGGAGCAGCGACGTAGGCTTGAAAGTTGGGGACGAGTCTGTGTGCAACCTTGTTTTCGCGTTAACTGCACAGAAGCCTCGGTTCTGACCATTCCTTATAAATGTATGTCCTCGAGGCAGTTCAACTCACAGCTCACGAGCACTTGCTAGCCCACTGCGTGCAAAAACTCACTCAAAGCCTGCGTATAGCAACAGCGACGCGTCACCGCCAGCAGCCCCTGCATGTCTTCCTAGAATTTCTACAATATATAAAAGGGCAGAAGGAGCAGCGACGTAGGCTTGAAAGATGGGGACGAGTCTCTTTGCAACCTTGTATTCACGTTAACTGCACAGAAGCCTCGGTTCTGACCATTTTTCTTAGATGTATGTCCTCGAGGCAGTAGAAATCACAGCTCACGAGCACTTGCTAGCCTACTGCGTGCAAAAAACTCACCCAAAGCCAGCGTATAGCAACAGCGACGCGTCACCGTCAGCAGCCCCTGAATGTCTTACTACAATTTGTTCAATATATAAAAGGGCAGAAGGAGCAGCGACGTAAGCTTCTAAGTTGGGGACGAGTCTGTGTGCAACCTTGTTTTCGCGTTAACTGCACAGAAGCCTTAGTTCTGACCATTCTTCATAAATATTTGTCCTCGAGGCAGTTGAAATCACAGCTCACGAGCTCTTGCTAGCCCACTGCGTGCAAAAACTAAAACAAAACCAGCGTATTGCAACAGCGACGCGTCACCGCCAGTAGCCCCTGAATGTCTTACTCCAATATATAAAAGGGCAGAAGGAGCAGCGACCTAGGCTTGAATCTTGGGGACGAGTCTGTGTGCAACCTTGTTTTCGCGTTAACTGCACAGAAGCCTTGGTTCTGACCATTCTTTATAAATGTATTTCCTCGAGGCAGTTGAAATCACAGCTCACGAGCTCTTGCTAGCCTACTGCGTGCAAAAACTCACACAAAGCCAGCCTATAGCAACAGCGACGCGTCACCGCCAGCAGCCCCTGCATCTCAAACTACAATTTGTACGATGTCTAAAAGGGCAGAAGGAGCAGCGACGTAGGCTTGAAAGTTTGGGACGAGTCTGTATGCAACGTTGTTTTCGCGTTAACTGCACAGAAGCCTCGGTTCTGACCATTCTTTATAAATGTATGTCCTCGAGGCAGTAGAAAACACAGCTCACGGGCACTTGCTAGCCTACTGCTTGCAAAAACTCACTCAAAGCCAGCGTATAGCAACAGCGACGCGTCACCGCCAGCAGTCCCTGCATGTCTTACTCCAATTTGTACAATATATAAAAGGGCAGAAGGAGCAGCGACCTAGGCTTGAATCTTGGGGACGAGTCTGTGTTGCAACCTTGTTTTCGCGTTAACTGCACAGAAGCCTCGGTTCTGACCATTCTTAATAAATATTTGTCCTCGAGGCAGTGGAAATCACAGCTCACGAGCACTTGCTAGCCTACTGCGTGCAAAAACTCACTCAAAGCCAGTGTATAGCAACAGCGACGCGTCACCGCCAGCAGCCCCTGAATGTCTTACTACAATTTCTACAATATATAGAAGGGCAGAAGGAGCAGCGACGTAGGCTTAAAAGATGGGGACGAGTCTCTTTGCAACCTTGTTTTCGCGTTAACTGTACAGAAGCCTCGGTTCTGACCATTTTTCATAGACGTATGTCCTCGAGGCAGTAGAAATCACAGCTCACGAGCACTTGCTAGCCTACTGCGTGCAAAAACTCACTCAAAGCCATCGTATAGCAACAGTGACGCGTCACTGTCAGCAGCCCCTGAATGTCTTACTACAATTTGTACAATATATAAAAGGGCAGAAGGAGCAGCGACGTAAGCTTGAAAGTTGGGGACGAGTCTGTGTGCAACCTTGTTTTCGCGTTAACTGCACAGAAGCCTCAGTTCTGACCATTCTTCATTAATATTTGTCCTCGAGGCAGTTGAAATCACAGCTCACGAGCTCTTGCTGGCCTACTGCGTGCAAAAACTCACTCAAAGCCAGCGTATAGCAACAGCAACGCGTCGCCGCCAGCAGCCCCTGCATGTCTTACTCCAATTTGTACAATATATAAAAAGGCAGAAGGAGCAGCGATGTAGGCTTGAATGTTGGGGACGAGTCTGTGTGCAACCTTGTTTTCGCGTTAACTGCACAGAAGCCTCGGTTCTGACCATTCTTCATAAATATTTGTCCTCGAGGCAGTTGAAATCACAGCTCACGAGCTCTTGCAAGCCTACTGCGTGCAAAAACTCACTCAAAGCCAGCGTATAGCAACAGCGACGCGTCGCCGCAGGCAGCCCCTGAATGTCTTACTACAATTTCTACAATATTTAAAAGGGCAGAAGGAGCAGCGACGTAGGCTTGAATGTTGGGAACGAGTCTGTGTGCAACCTTGTTTTCGCGTTAACTGCACAGAAGCCTCGGTTCTGACCATTCATTATAAATGTATGTCCTCGAGGCAGTTGAAATCACAGTTCACGAGCTCTTGCTAGCCTACTGCGTGCTAAAACTCCCACAAAGCCAGCGTATAGCAACAGCGGCGCGTCACCGCCAGCAGTCCCTGCATGTCTTACTCCAATTTGTACAATATATAAAAGGGCAGAAGGAGCAGTGACGTAGGCTTCAATGTTGGGGACGTGTCTGTGTGCTACCTTGTTTCCGCGTTAACTGCACAGAAGCCTCGGTTCTGACCATTCTTCATAAATATTTGTCCTCGAGGCAGTTTAAATCACAGCTCACGAGCTCTTGCTAGCCTACTGCGTGCAAAAATTCACACAAAGCCAGCGTATAGCAACAGCGACGCGTCACCGCCAGCAGTCCCTGCATGTCTTACTCCAATTTGTACAATAAATAAAAGGGCAGAAGGAGCAGCGACGTAGGCTTCAATGTTGGGGACGAGTCTGTGTGCAACCTTGTTTCCGCGTTAACTGCACAGAAGCCTCGGTTCTGACCATTCCTTCTATATGTATGTCCTCGAGGCAGTACAAATCATAGCTCACGAGCTCTTGCTAGCCTACTGCGTGCAAAAACTCACACAAAGCCAGCGTATAGCAACACCGACGCGTCACCGCCAGCAGTCCCTGCATGTCTTACTCCAATTTGTACAATAAATAAAAGGGCAGAAGGAGCAGCGACGTAGGCTTGAATGTTGGGGACGAGTCTGTGTGCAACCTTGTTTTCGCGTTAACTGCACAGAAGCCTCGGTTCTCACCATTCTTTATAAATGTATGTCCTCGAGGTAGTTCAAATCACAGCTCACGAGCTCTTGCTAGCCTACTGCGTGCAAAAACTCACACAAAGCCAGCGTATAGCAACAAGCGACGCGTCACCGCCAGCAGTCCCTGTATGTCTTACTCCAATTTGTACAATAAATAAAAGGGCAGAAGGAGCAGTAACGTAGGCTTGAATGTTTGGGACGAGTCTGTGTGCAACCTTGTTTCCGCGTTAACAGCACAGAAGCCTCGGTTCTGACCATTCCTTATAAATGTATGTCCTCGAGGCAGTTCAAATCACAGCTCACGAGCACTTGCTAGCCTACTGCATGCAAAAACTCACTCAAAGCCAGCGTATAGCAACAGCGACGCGTCACCGCCAGCAGCCCCTGCATGTCTTACTACAATTTCTACAATATATAAAAGGGCAGAAGGAGCAGCGACGTAGGCTTGAAAGATGGGGACGAGTCTCTTTGCAACCTTGTTTTCACGTTAACTGCACAGAAGCCTCGGTTCTGACCATTTTTCATAGATGTATGTCCTCGAGGCAGTAGAAATCACAGCTCACGAGCACTTGCTAGCCTACTGCGTGCAAAAACTCACACAAAGCCAGCGTATAGCAACAGCGACGCGTCACCGCCAGCAGCCCCTGCATCTCAAACTACAATTTGTACGATGTCTAAAAGGGCAGAAGGAGCAGCGACGTAGGCTTGAAAGTTTGGGACGAGTCTGTGTGCAACCTTGTTTTCGCGTTAACTGCACAGAAGCCTCGGTTCTGACCATTCCTTATAAATGTATGTCCTCGAGGCAGTTCAAATCACAGCTCACGAGCACTTGCTAGCCTACTGCATGCAAAAACTCACTCAAAGCCAGCGTATAGCAACAGCGACGCGTCACCGCCAGCAGCCCCTGAATGTCTTACTCCAATTTGTACAATATATAAAAGGGCAGAAGGAGCAGTGACGTAGGCTTCAATGTTGGGGACGTGTCTGTGTGCTACCTTGTTTCCGCGTTAACTGCACAGAAGCCTCGGTTCTGACCATTCTTCATAAATATTTGTCCTCGAGGCAGTTGAAATCACAGCTCACGAGCTCTTGCTAGCCTACTGCGTGCAAAAATTCACACAAAGCCAGCGTATAGCAACAGCGACGCGTCACCGCCAGCAGTCCCTGCATGTCTTACTCCAATTTGTACAATAAATAAAAGGGCAGAAGGAGCAGCGACGTAGGCTTCAATGTTGGGGACGAGTCAGTGTGCAACCTTGTTTCCGCGTTAACTGCACAGAAGCCTCGGTTCTGACCATTCCTTCTATATGTATGTCCTCGAGGCAGTACAAATCATAGCTCACGAGCTCTTGCTAGCCTACTGCGTGCAAAAACTCACACAAAGCCAGCGTATAGCAACAGCGACGCGTCACCGCCAGCAGTCCCTGCATGTCTTACTCCAATTTGTACAATAAATAAAAGGGCAGAAGGAGCAGCGACGTAGGCTTGAATGTTGGGGACGAGTCTGTGTGCAACCTTGTTTTCGCGTTAACTGCACAGAAGCCTCGGTTCTCACCATTCTTTATAAATGTATGTCCTCGAGGCAGTTCAAATCACAGCTCACGAGCTCTTGCTAGCCTACTGCGTGCAAAAACTCACACAAAGCCAGCGTATAGCAACAAGCGACGCGTCACCGCCAGCAGTCCCTGTATGTCTTACTCCAATTTGTACAATAAATAAAAGGGCAGAAGGAGCAGTAACGTAGGCTTGAATGTTTGGGACGAGTCTGTGTGCAACCTTGTTTCCGCGTTAACAGCACAGAAGCCTCGGTTCTGACCATTCCTTATAAATGTATGTCCTCGAGGCAGTTCAAATCACAGCTCACGAGCACTTGCTAGCCTACTGCATGCAAAAACTCACTCAAAGCCAGCGTATAGCAACAGCGACGCGTCACCGCCAGCAGCCCCTGCATGTCTTACTACAATTTCTACAATATATAAAAGGGCAGAAGGAGCAGCGACGTAGGCTTGAAAGATGGGGACGAGTCTCTTTGCAACCTTGTTTACACGTTAACTGCACAGAAGCCTCGGTTCTGACCATATTTCATAGATGTATGTCCTCGAGGCAGTAGAAATCACAGCTCACGAGCACTTGCTAGCCTACTGCGTGCAAAAAACTCACTCAAAGCCAGCGTATAGCAACAGTGACGCATCACGGTCAGCAGCCCCTGAATGTCTTACTACAATTTCTACAATATATAAAAGGGCAGAAGGAGCAGCGACGTAGGCTTGAAAGATGGGGACGAGTCTCTTTGCAACCTTGTTTTCGCGTTAACTGCACAGAAGCCTTAGTTCTGACCATTCGTCATAAATATTTGTCCTCGAGGCAGTTGAAATCACAGCTCACGAGCACTTGCTAGCCTACTGCCTGCAAAAACTCACTCAAAGCCAGCGTATAGCAACAGCGACGCGTCACCGCCAGCAGCCCCTGCATGTCTTACTACAATTTCTACAATATATAAAAGGGCAGAAGGAGCAGCGACGTAGGCTTGAAAGATGGGGACGAGTCTGTGTGCAACCTTGTTTTCGCGTTAACTGCACAGAAGCCTCGGTTCTGACCATTTTTCATAGACGTATGTCCTCGAGGCAGTAGAAATCACAGCTCACGAGCACTTGCTAGCCTACTGCGTGCAAAAACTCACTCAAAGCCAGCGTATAGCAACAGTGACGCGTCACCGTCAGCAGTCCCTGAATGTCTTACTACAATTTGTACAATATATAAAAGGGCAGAAGGAGCAGCGACGTAAGCTTGAAGTTGGGGACGAGTCTGTGTGCAACCTTGTTTTCGCGTTAACTGCACAGAAGCCTCAGTTCTGACCATTCTTCATAAATATTTGTCCTCGAGGCAGTTGAAATCACAGCTCACGAGCTCTTGCTGGCCTACTGCGTGCAAAAACTCACACAAAGCCAGCGTATAGCAACAGCGACGCGTCACCGCCAGCAGCCCCTGAATGTCTTACTCCAATTTGTACAATATATAAAAGGGCAGAAGGAGCAGCGACCTAGGCTTGAATCTTGGGGACGAGTCTGTGTGCAACTTTGTTTTCGCGTTAACTGCACAGAAGCCTCGGTTCTGACCATTCCTTATAAATGTATGTCCTCGAGGCAGTTCAAATCACAGCTCACGAGCATTTGCTAGCCTACTGCGTGCAAAAACTAACTCAAAGCCAGCGCATAGCAACAGCGACGCGTCACCGCCAGCAGCCCCTGCATGTCTTACTACAATTTGTACGATATCTAAAAGGGCAGAAGGAGCAGCGACGTAGGCTTGAAAGTTGGGGACGAGTCTGTGTGCAACCTTGTTTTCGCGTTAACTGCACAGAAGCCTCGGTTCTGACCATTCCTTATAAATGTATGTCCTCGAGGCAGTTCAAATCACAGCTCACGAGCACTTGCTAGCCTACTGCATGCAAAAACTCACTCAAAGCCAGCGTATAGCAACAGCGACGCGTCACCGCCAGCAGCCCCTGCATGTCTGACTACAATTTCTACAATATATAAAAGGGCAGAAGGAGCAGCGACGTAGGCTTGAAAGATGGGGACGAGTCTCTTTGCAACCTTGTTTTCACGTTAACTGCACAGAAGCCTCGGTTCTGACCATTTTTCATAGATGTATGTCCTCGAGGCAGTAGAAATCACAGCTCACGAGCACTTGCTAGCCTACTGCGTGCAAAAACTCACACAAAGCCAGGGTATAGCAACAGCGACGCGTCACCGCCAGCAGCCCCTGAATGTCTTACTACAATTTCTACAATATATAAAAGGGCAGAAGGAGCAGCGACGTAGGCTTGAAAGATGGGGACGAGTCTCTTTGCAACCTTGTTTTCGCGTTAACTGCACAGAAGCCTTAGTTCTGACCATTCGTCATAAATATTTGTCCTCGAGGCAGTTGAAATCACAGCTCACGAGCACTTGCTAGCCTACTGCGTGCAAAAACTCACACAAAGCCAGCGTATAGTAACAGCGACGCGTCACCGCCAGCAGCCCCTGCATCTCAAACTACAATTTGTACGATGTCTAAAAGGGCAGAAGGAGCAGCGACGTAGGCTTGAAAGTTTGGGACGAGTCTGTCTGCAACCTTGTTTTCGCGTTAACTGCACAGAAGCCTCGGTTCTGACCATTCCTTATAAATGTATGTCCTCGAGGCAGTTCAAATCACAGATCACGAGCACTTGCTAGCCTACTGCGTGCAAAAACTCACTCAAAGCCAGCGTATAGCAACAGCGACGCGTCACCGCCAGCAGCCCCTGAATGTCTAACTACAATTTGTACAATATATAAAAGGGCAGAAGGAGCAGCGACGTAAGCTTGAAAGTTGGGGACGAGTCTGTGTGCAACCTTGTTTTCGCGTTAACTGCACAGAAGCCTCAGTTCTGACCATTCTTCATAAATATTTGTCCTCGAGGCAGTTGAAATCACAGCTCACGAGCTCTTGCTGGCCTACTGCGTGCAAAAACTCACACAAAGCCAGCGTATAGCAACAGTGACGCGTCACCGTCAGCAGTCCCTGAATGTCTTACTACAATTTGTACAATATATAAAAGGGCAGAAGGAGCAGCGACCTAGGCTTGAATCTTGAGGACGAGTCTGTGTGCAACCCTGTTTTCGCGTTAACTGCACAGAAGCCTCGGTTCTGACCATTCTTTATAAATGTATGTCCTCGAGGCAGTTCAAATCACAGCTCACGAGCACTTGCTAGCCTACTGCGTGCAAAAACTCACTCAAAGCCAGCGCATAGCAACAGCGACGCGTCACCGCCAGCAGCCCCTGCATGTCTTACTACAATTTGTACGATATCTAAAAGGGCAGAAGGAGCAGCGACGTAGGCTTGAAAGTTGGGGACGAGTCTGTGTGCAACCTTGTTTTCGCGTTAACTGCACAGAAGCCTCGGTTCTGACCATTCCTTATAAATGTATGTCCTCGAGGCAGTTCAAATCACAGCTCACGAGCACTTGCTAGCCTACTGCGTGCAAAAACTCACTCAAAGCCAGCGTATAGCAACAGCGACGCGTCACCGCCAGCAGCCCCTGCATGTCTTACTACAATTTCTACAATATATAAAAGGGCAGAAGGAGCAGCAACGTAGGCTTGAAAGATGGGGACGAGTCTGTGTGCAACCTTGTTTTCGCGTTAACTGCACAGAAGCCTTGATTCTGACCATTTTTCATAGACGTATGTCCTCGAGGCAGTAGAAACCACAGCTCACGAGCACTTGCTAGCCTACTGCGTGCAAAAACTCACTCAAAGCCAGCGTATAGCAACAGTGACGCGTCACCGTCAGCAGTCCCTGAATGTCTAACTACAATTTGTACAATATATAAAAGGGCAGAAGGAGCAGCGACGTAAGCTTGAAAGTTGGGGACGAGTCTGTGTGCAACCTTGTTTTCGCGTTAACTGCACAGAAGCCTCAGTTCTGACCATTCTTCATAAATATTTGTCCTCGAGGCAGTTGAAATCACAGCTCACGAGCTCTTGCTGGCCTACTGCGTGCAAAAACTCACACAAAGCCAGCGTATAGCAACAGTGACGCGTCACCGTCAGCAGTCCCTGAATGTCTTACTACAATTTGTACAATATATAAAAGGGCAGAAGGAGCAGCGACCTAGGCTTGAATCTTGGGGACGAGTCTGTGTGCAACCTTGTTTTCGCGTTAACTGCACAGAAGCCTCGGTTCTGACCATTCTTTATAAATGTATGTCCTCGAGGCAGTTGAAATCACAGTTCACGAGCTCTTGCTAGCCTACTGCGTGCAAAAACTCCCACAAAGCCAGCGTATAGCAACAGCGACGCGTCACCGCCAGCAGCCCCTGCATGTCTTACTACAATTTCTACAATATGTAAAAGGGCAGAAGGAGCAGCGACGTAGGCTTGAATGTTGGGAACAAGTCTGTGTGCAACCTTGTTTTCGCGTTAACTGCACAGAAGCCTCGGTTCTGACCATTCTTTATAAATGTATGTCCTCGAGGCAGTTGAAATCACAGCTCACGAGCACTTGCTAGCCTACTGCGTGCAAAAACTCACTCAAAGCCTGCGTATAGCAACAGCGACGCGTCACCGCCAGCAGCCCCTGCATGTCTTACAACAATTTCTACAATATATAAAAGGGCAGAAGGAGCAGCGACGTAGGCTTGAAAGATGGCGACGAGTCTCTTTGCAACCTTGTTTTCACGTTAACTGCACAGAAGCCTCGTTTCTGACCATTTTTCTTAGATGTATGTCCTCGAGGCATTAGAAATCACAGCTCACGAGCACTTACTAGCCTACTACGTGCAAAAAACTCACTCAAAGCCAGCGTATAGCAACAGCGACGCGTCACCGTCAGCAGCCCCTGAATGTCTTACTACAATTTGTTCAATATATAAAAGGGCAGAAGGAGCAGCGACGTAAGCTTCAAAGTTGGGGACGAGTCTGTGTGCAACCTTGTTTTCGCGTTAACTGCTGCACAGAAGCCTTAGTTCTGACCATTCTTCATAAATATTTGTCCTCGAGGCAGTTGAAATCACAGCTCACGAGCTCTTGCTAGCCTACTGCGTGCAAAAACTAAAACAAAGCCAGCGTATTGCAACAGCGACGCGTCACCGCCAGCAGCCCCTGAATGTCTTACTACAATTTCTACAATATATAAAAGGCCAGAAGGAGCAGCGACGTAGGCTTGAATGATGGGGACGAGTCTCTTTGCAACCTTGTTTTCACGTTAACTGCACAGAAGCCTCGGTTCTGACCATTTTTCATAGATGTATGTCCTCGAGGCAGTAGAAATCACAGCTCACGAGCACTTGCTAGCCTACTAAGTGCAAAAACTCACACAAAGACAGGGTATAGCAACAGCGACGCGTCACCGCCAGCAGCCCCTGCATCTCAAACTACAATTTGTACGATGTCTAAAAGGGCAGAAGGAGCAGCGACGTAGGCTTGAAAGTTTGGGACGAGTCTGTGTGCAACCTTGTTTTCGCGTTAACTGCACAGAAGCCTCGGTTCTGACCATTCCTTATAAATATATGTCCTCGAGGCAGTAGAAATCACAGCTCACGAGCTCTTCTTATCCTACTGCGTGCAAAAACTTACACAAAGCCAGCGTATAGCAACAGCGACGCGTCACCGCCAGCAGCCCCTGCATGTCTTACTACAATTTCTACAATATATAAAAGGGCAGAAGGAGCAGCGACGTAGGCTTGAAAGATGGGGACGAGTCTCTTTGCAACCTTGTTTTCACGTTAACTGCACAGAAGCCTCGGTTCTGACCATTTTTCATAGATGTATGTCCTCGAGCCAGTAGAAATCACAGCTCACGAGCACTTGCTAGCCTACTGCGTGCAAAAAACTCACTCAAAGCTAGCGTATAGCAACAGTGACGCGTCACCGTCACCAGCCCCTGAATGTCTTACTACAATTTGTACAATATATAAAAGGGCAGAAGGAGCAGCGACGTAGGCTTGAAAGTTGGGGACGAGTCTGTGTGCAACCTTGTTTTCGCGTTAACTGCTGCACAGAAGCCTTAGTTCTGACCATTCTTCATAAATATTTGTCCTCGAGGCAGTTGAAATCACAGCTCACGAGCTCTTGCTAGCCTACTGCGTGCAAAAACTAAAACAAAGCCAGCGTATAGCAACAGCGACGCGTCACCGCCAGCAGCCCCTGCATGTCTTACTACAATTTCTACAATATATAAAAGGGCAGAAGGAGCAGCGACGTAGGCTTGAAAGATGGGGACGAGTCTCTTTGCAACCTTGTTTTCACGTTAACTGCACAGAAGCCTCGGTTCTGACCATTTTTCATAGATGTATGTCCTCGAGCCAGTAGAAATCACAGCTCACGAGCACTTGCTAGCCTACTGCGTGCAAAAAACTCACTCAAAGCCAGCGTATAGCAACAGTGACGCGTCACCGTCAGCAGCCCCTGAATGTCTTACTACAATTTGTACAATATATAAAAGGGCAGAAGGAGCAGCGACGTAGGCTTGAAAGTTGGGGACGAGTCTGTGTGCAACCTTGTTTTCGCGTTAACTGCACAGAAGCCTCGGTTCTGACCATTCCTTATAAATGTATGTCCTCGAGGCAGTTCAAATCACAGCTCACGAGCACTTGCTAGCCTACTGCGTGCAAAAACTCACTCAAAGGCAGCGTATAGCAACCGCGACGCGTCACCGCCAGCAGCCCCTGCATGTCTTACTACAATTTGTGCGATATCTAAAAGGGCAGAAGGAGCAGCGATGTAGGCTTGAAAGTTGGGGACGAGTCTGTGTGCAACCTTGTTTTCGCGTTAACTGCACAGAAGCGTCGGTTCTGACCATTCCTTATAAATGTATGTCCTCGAGGCAGTTCAAATCACAGCTCACGAGCACTTGCTAGCCTACTGCGTGCAAAAACTCACTCAAAGCCAGCGTATAGCAACAGCGACGCGTCACCGCCAGCAGCCCCTGCATGTCTTACTACAATTTCTACAATATATAAAAGGCCAGAAGGAGCAGCGACGTAGGCTTGAAAGATGGGGACGAGTCTCTTTGCAACCTTGTTTTCACGTTAACTGCACAGAAGCCTCGGTTCTGACCATTTTTCATAGATGTATGTCCTCGAGGCAGTAGAAATCACAGCTCACGAGCACTTGCTAGCCTACTAAGTGCAAAAACTCACACAAAGACAGGGTATAGCAACAGCGACGCGTCACCGCCAGCAGCCCCTGCATCTCAAACTACAATTTGTACGATGTCTAAAAGGGCAGAAGGAGCAGCGACGTAGGCTTGAAAGTTTGGGACGAGTCTGTGTGCAACCTTGTTTTCGCGTTAACTGCACAGAAGCCTCGGTTCTGACCATTCCTTATAAATATATGTCCTCGAGGCAGTAGAAATCACAGCTCACGAGCTCTTCTTATCCTACTGCGTGCAAAAACTTACACAAAGCCAGCGTATAGCAACAGCGACGCGTCACCGCCAGCAGCCCCTGCATGTCTTACTACAATTTCTACAATATATAAAAGGGCAGAAGGAGCAGCGACGTAGGCTTGAAAGATGGGGACGAGTCTCTTTGCAACCTTGTTTTCACGTTAACTGCACAGAAGCCTCGGTTCTGACCATTTTTCATAGATGTATGTCCTCGAGCCAGTAGAAATCACAGCTCACGAGCACTTGCTAGCCTACTGCGTGCAAAAAACTCACTCAAAGCCAGCGTATAGCAACAGTGACGCGTCACCGTCAGCAGCCCCTGAATGTCTTACTACAATTTGTACAATATATAAAAGGGCAGAAGGAGCAGCGACGTAGGCTTGAAAGTTGGGGACGAGTCTGTGTGCAACCTTGTTTTCGCGTTAACTGCACAGAAGCCTCGGTTCTGACCATTCCTTATAAATGTATGTCCTCGAGGCAGTTCAAATCACAGCTCACGAGCACTTGCTAGCCTACTGCGTGCAAAAACTCACTCAAAGCCAGCGTATAGCAACAGCGACGCGTCACCGCCAGCAGCCCCTGCATGTCTTACTACAATTTCTACAATATATAAAAGGGCAGAAGGAGCAGCAACGTAGGCTTGAAAGATGGGGACGAGTCTGTGTGCAACCTTGTTTTCGCGTTAACTGCACAGAAGCCTTGATTCTGACCATTTTTCATAGACGTATGTCCTCGAGGCAGTAGAAACCACAGCTCACGAGCACTTGCTAGCCTACTGCGTGCAAAAACTCACTCAAAGCCAGCGTATAGCAACAGTGACGCGTCACCGTCAGCAGTCCCTGAATGTCTAACTACAATTTGTACAATATATAAAAGGGCAGAAGGAGCAGCGACGTAAGCTTGAAAGTTGGGGACGAGTCTGTGTGCAACCTTGTTTTCGCGTTAACTGCACAGAAGCCTCAGTTCTGACCATTCTTCATAAATATTTGTCCTCGAGGCAGTTGAAATCACAGCTCACGAGCTCTTGCTGGCCTACTGCGTGCAAAAACTCACACAAAGCCAGCGTATAGCAACAGTGACGCGTCACCGTCAGCAGTCCCTGAATGTCTTACTACAATTTGTACAATATATAAAAGGGCAGAAGGAGCAGCGACCTAGGCTTGAATCTTGGGGACGAGTCTGTGTGCAACCTTGTTTTCGCGTTAACTGCACAGAAGCCTCGGTTCTGACCATTCTTTATAAATGTATGTCCTCGAGGCAGTTGAAATCACAGTTCACGAGCTCTTGCTAGCCTACTGCGTGCAAAAACTCCCACAAAGCCAGCGTATAGCAACAGCGACGCGTCACCGCCAGCAGCCCCTGCATGTCTTACTACAATTTCTACAATATGTAAAAGGGCAGAAGGAGCAGCGACGTAGGCTTGAATGTTGGGAACAAGTCTGTGTGCAACCTTGTTTTCGCGTTAACTGCACAGAAGCCTCGGTTCTGACCATTCTTTATAAATGTATGTCCTCGAGGCAGTTGAAATCACAGCTCACGAGCACTTGCTAGCCTACTGCGTGCAAAAACTCACTCAAAGCCTGCGTATAGCAACAGCGACGCGTCACCGCCAGCAGCCCCTGCATGTCTTACAACAATTTCTACAATATATAAAAGGGCAGAAGGAGCAGCGACGTAGGCTTGAAAGATGGCGACGAGTCTCTTTGCAACCTTGTTTTCACGTTAACTGCACAGAAGCCTCGTTTCTGACCATTTTTCTTAGATGTATGTCCTCGAGGCATTAGAAATCACAGCTCACGAGCACTTACTAGCCTACTACGTGCAAAAAACTCACTCAAAGCCAGCGTATAGCAACAGCGACGCGTCACCGTCAGCAGCCCCTGAATGTCTTACTACAATTTGTTCAATATATAAAAGGGCAGAAGGAGCAGCGACGTAAGCTTCAAAGTTGGGGACGAGTCTGTGTGCAACCTTGTTTTCGCGTTAACTGCTGCACAGAAGCCTTAGTTCTGACCATTCTTCATAAATATTTGTCCTCGAGGCAGTTGAAATCACAGCTCACGAGCTCTTGCTAGCCTACTGCGTGCAAAAACTAAAACAAAGCCAGCGTATTGCAACAGCGACGCGTCACCGCCAGCAGCCCCTGAATGTCTTACTACAATTTCTACAATATATAAAAGGCCAGAAGGAGCAGCGACGTAGGCTTGAAAGATGGGGACGAGTCTCTTTGCAACCTTGTTTTCACGTTAACTGCACAGAAGCCTCGGTTCTGACCATTTTTCATAGATGTATGTCCTCGAGGCAGTAGAAATCACAGCTCACGAGCACTTGCTAGCCTACTAAGTGCAAAAACTCACACAAAGACAGGGTATAGCAACAGCGACGCGTCACCGCCAGCAGCCCCTGCATCTCAAACTACAATTTGTACGATGTCTAAAAGGGCAGAAGGAGCAGCGACGTAGGCTTGAAAGTTTGGGACGAGTCTGTGTGCAACCTTGTTTTCGCGTTAACTGCACAGAAGCCTCGGTTCTGACCATTCCTTATAAATATATGTCCTCGAGGCAGTAGAAATCACAGCTCACGAGCTCTTCTTATCCTACTGCGTGCAAAAACTTACACAAAGCCAGCGTATAGCAACAGCGACGCGTCACCGCCAGCAGCCCCTGCATGTCTTACTACAATTTCTACAATATATAAAAGGGCAGAAGGAGCAGCGACGTAGGCTTGAAAGATGGGGACGAGTCTCTTTGCAACCTTGTTTTCACGTTAACTGCACAGAAGCCTCGGTTCTGACCATTTTTCATAGATGTATGTCCTCGAGCCAGTAGAAATCACAGCTCACGAGCACTTGCTAGCCTACTGCGTGCAAAAAACTCACTCAAAGCTAGCGTATAGCAACAGTGACGCGTCACCGTCACCAGCCCCTGAATGTCTTACTACAATTTGTACAATATATAAAAGGGCAGAAGGAGCAGCGACGTAGGCTTGAAAGTTGGGGACGAGTCTGTGTGCAACCTTGTTTTCGCGTTAACTGCTGCACAGAAGCCTTAGTTCTGACCATTCTTCATAAATATTTGTCCTCGAGGCAGTTGAAATCACAGCTCACGAGCTCTTGCTAGCCTACTGCGTGCAAAAA
This sequence comes from Dermacentor andersoni, assembly GCF_023375885.2. Lineage (NCBI taxonomy): Eukaryota > Metazoa > Arthropoda > Arachnida > Ixodida > Ixodidae > Dermacentor > Dermacentor andersoni. Next base: position 4,808,754 of record NW_027314752.1, on the reverse strand, counting down.
CTAAAACAAAGCCAGCGTATAGCAACAGCGACGCGTCACCGCCAGCAGCCCCTGCATGTCTTACTACAATTTCTACAATATATAAAAGGGCAGAAGGAGCAGCGACGTAGGCTTGAAAGATGGGGACGAGTCTCTTTGCAACCTTGTTTTCACGTTAACTGCACAGAAGCCTCGGTTCTGACCATTTTTCATAGATGTATGTCCTCGAGCCAGTAGAAATCACAGCTCACGAGCACTTGCTAGCCTACTGCGTGCAAAAAACTCACTCAAAGCCAGCGTATAGCAACAGTGACGCGTCACCGTCAGCAGCCCCTGAATGTCTTACTACAATTTGTACAATATATAAAAGGGCAGAAGGAGCAGCGACGTAGGCTTGAAAGTTGGGGACGAGTCTGTGTGCAACCTTGTTTTCGCGTTAACTGCACAGAAGCCTCGGTTCTGACCATTCCTTATAAATGTATGTCCTCGAGGCAGTTCAAATCACAGCTCACGAGCACTTGCTAGCCTACTGCGTGCAAAAACTCACTCAAAGGCAGCGTATAGCAACCGCGACGCGTCACCGCCAGCAGCCCCTGCATGTCTTACTACAATTTGTGCGATATCTAAAAGGGCAGAAGGAGCAGCGATGTAGGCTTGAAAGTTGGGGACGAGTCTGTGTGCAACCTTGTTTTCGCGTTAACTGCACAGAAGCGTCGGTTCTGACCATTCCTTATAAATGTATGTCCTCGAGGCAGTTCAAATCACAGCTCACGAGCACTTGCTAGCCTACTGCGTGCAAAAACTCACTCAAAGCCAGCGTATAGCAACAGCGACGCGTCACCGCCAGCAGCCCCTGCATGTCTTACTACAATTTCTACAATATATAAAAGGCCAGAAGGAGCAGCGACGTAGGCTTGAAAGATGGGGACGAGTCTCTTTGCAACCTTGTTTTCACGTTAACTGCACAGAAGCCTCGGTTCTGACCATTTTTCATAGATGTATGTCCTCGAGGCAGTAGAAATCACAGCTCACGAGCACTTGCTAGCCTACTAAGTGCAAAAACTCACACAAAGACAGGGTATAGCAACAGCGACGCGTCACCGCCAGCAGCCCCTGCATCTCAAACTACAATTTGTACGATGTCTAAAAGGGCAGAAGGAGCAGCGACGTAGGCTTGAAAGTTTGGGACGAGTCTGTGTGCAACCTTGTTTTCGCGTTAACTGCACAGAAGCCTCGGTTCTGACCATTCCTTATAAATATATGTCCTCGAGGCAGTAGAAATCACAGCTCACGAGCTCTTCTTATCCTACTGCGTGCAAAAACTTACACAAAGCCAGCGTATAGCAACAGCGACGCGTCACCGCCAGCAGCCCCTGCATGTCTTACTACAATTTCTACAATATATAAAAGGGCAGAAGGAGCAGCGACGTAGGCTTGAAAGATGGGGACGAGTCTCTTTGCAACCTTGTTTTCACGTTAACTGCACAGAAGCCTCGGTTCTGACCATTTTTCATAGATGTATGTCCTCGAGCCAGTAGAAATCACAGCTCACGAGCACTTGCTAGCCTACTGCGTGCAAAAAACTCACTCAAAGCCAGCGTATAGCAACAGTGACGCGTCACCGTCAGCAGCCCCTGAATGTCTTACTACAATTTGTACAATATATAAAAGGGCAGAAGGAGCAGCGACGTAGGCTTGAAAGTTGGGGACGAGTCTGTGTGCAACCTTGTTTTCGCGTTAACTGCACAGAAGCCTCGGTTCTGACCATTCCTTATAAATGTATGTCCTCGAGGCAGTTCAAATCACAGCTCACGAGCACTTGCTAGCCTACTGCGTGCAAAAACTCACTCAAAGGCAGCGTATAGCAACCGCGACGCGTCACCGCCAGCAGCCCCTGCATGTCTTACTACAATTTGTGCGATATCTAAAAGGGCAGAAGGAGCAGCGATGTAGGCTTGAAAGTTGGGGACGAGTCTGTGTGCAACCTTGTTTTCGCGTTAACTGCACAGAAGCGTCGGTTCTGACCATTCCTTATAAATGTATGTCCTCGAGGCAGTTCAAATCACAGCTCACGAGCACTTGCTAGCCTACTGCGTGCAAAAACTCACTCAAAGCCAGCGTATAGCAACAGCGACGCGTCACCGCCAGCAGCCCCTGCATGTCTTACTACAATTTCTACAATATATAAAAGGCCAGAAGGAGCAGCGACGTAGGCTTGAAAGATGGGGACGAGTCTCTTTGCAACCTTGTTTTCACGTTAACTCCACAGAAGCCTCGGTTCTGACCATTTTTCATAGATGTATGTCCTCGAGCCAGTAGAAATCACAGCTCACGAGCACTTGCTAGCCTACTGCGTGCAAAAAACTCACTCAAAGCCAGCGTATAGCAACAGCGACGCGTCACCGTCAGCAGCCCCTGAATGTCTTACTACAATTTGTTCAATATATAAAAGGGCAGTAGGAGCAGCGACGTAAGCTTCAAAGTTGGGGACGAGTCTTTGTGCAACCTTGTTTTCGCGTTAACTGCTGCACAGAAGCCTTAGTTCTGACCATTCTTCATAAATATTTGTCCTCGAGGCAGTTGAAATCACAGCTCACGAGCTCTTGCTAGCCTACTGCGTGAAAAAACTAAAACAAAGCCAGCGTATTGCAACAGCGACGCGTCACCGCCAGCAGCCCCTGAATGTCTTACTCCAATTTGTACGATATATAAAAGGGCAGAAGGAGCAGCGACCCAGGCTTGAATCTTGGGGACGAGTCTGTGTGCAACCTTGTTTTCGCGTTAACTGCACAGAAGCCTTGGTTCTGACCATTCTTTATAAATGTATGTCCTCGAGGCAGTTGAAATCACAGCTCACGAGCTCTTGCTAGCCTACTGCGTGCAAAAACTCACACAAAGCCAGCGTATAGCAACAGCGACGCGTCACCGCCAGCAGCCCCTGCATCTCAAACTACAATTTGTACGATGTCTAAAAGGGCAGAAGGAGCAGCGACGTAGGCTTCAAAGTTTGGGACGAGTCTGTGTGCAACCTTGTTTTCGCGTTAACTGCACAGAAGCCTCGGTTCTGACCATTCCTTATAAATATATGTCCTCGAGGCAGTAGAAATCACAGCTCACGAGCTCTTCTTATCCTACTGCGTGCAAAAACTTACACAAAGCCAGCGTATAGCAACAGCGACGCGTCACCGCCAGCAGCCCCTGCATGTCTTACTACAATTTCTACAATATATAAAAGGGCAGAAGGAGCAGCGACGTAGGCTTGAAAGATGGGGACGAGTCTCTTTGCAACCTTGTTTTCACGTTAACTGCACAGAAGCCTCGGTTCTGACCATTTTTCATAGATGTATGTCCTCGAGCCAGTAGAAATCACAGCTCACGAGCACTTGCTAGCCTACTGCGTGCAAAAAACTCACTCAAAGCCAGCGTATAGCAACAGTGACGCGTCACCGTCAGCAGCCCCTGAATGTCTTACTACAATTTGTACAATATATAAAAGGGCAGAAGGAGCAGCGACGTAGGCTTGAAAGTTGGGGACGAGTCTGTGTGCAACCTTGTTTTCGCGTTAACTGCACAGAAGCCTCGGTTCTGACCATTCCTTATAAATGTGTCCTCGAGGCAGTTCAAATCACAGCTCACGAGCACTTGCTAGCCTACTGCGTGCAAAAACTCCCTCAAAGGCAGCGTATAGCAACCGCGACGCGTCACCGCCAGCAGCCCCTGCATGTCTTACTACAATTTGTGCGATATCTAAAAGGGCAGAAGGAGCAGCGATGTAGGCTTGAAAGTTGGGGACGAGTCTGTGTGCAACCTTGTTTTCGCGTTAACTGCACAGAAGCCTCGGTTCTGACCATTCCTTATAAATGTATGTCCTTGAGGCAGTTCAAATCACAGCTCACGAGCACTTGCTAGCCTACTGCGTGCAAAAACTCACTCAAAGCCAGCGTATAGCAACAGCGACGCGTCACCACCAGCAGCCCCTGCATGTCTTACTACAATTTCTACAATATATAAAAGGCCAGAAGGAGCAGCGACGTAGGCTTGAAAGATGGGGACGAGTCTCTTTGCAACCTTGTTTTCACGTTAACTGCACAGAAGCCTCGGTTCTGACCATTTTTCATAGATGTATGTCCTCGAGGCAGTAGAAATCACAGCTCACGAGCACTTGCTAGCCTACTAAGTGCAAAAACTCACACAAAGACAGGGTATAGCAACAGCGACGCGTCACCGCCAGCAGCCCCTGCATCTCTAACTACAATTTGTACGATATCTAAAAGGGCAGAAGGAGCAGCGACGTAGGCTTGAAAGTTGGGGACGAGTCTGTGTGCAACCTTGTTTTCGCGTTAACTGCACAGAAGCCTCGGTTCTGACCATTCCTTATAAATGTATGTCCTCGAGGCAGTTCAAATCACAGCTCACGAGCACTTGCTAGCCTACTGCGTGCAAAAACTCACTCAAAGCCAGCGTATAGCAACAGCGACGCGTCACCGCCAGCAGCCCCTGCATGTCTTACTACAATTTGTACGATATATAAAAGGGCAGAAGGAGCAGCGACCTAGGCTTGAATCTTGGGGACGAGTCTGTGTGCAACCTTGTTTTCGCGTTAACTGCACAGAAGCCTTGGTTCTGACCATTCTTTATAAATGTATATCCTCGAGGCAGTTGAAATCACAGCTCACGAGCTCTTGCTAGCCTACTGCGTGCAAAAACTCACACAAAGCCAGCGTATAGCAACAGCGACGCGTCACCGCCAGCAGCCCCTGCATCTCAAACTACAATTTGTACGATGTCTAAAAGGGCAGAAGGAGCAGCGACGTAGGCTTGAATCTTGGGGACGAGTCTGTGTGCAACCTTGTTTTCGCGTTAACTGCACAGAAGCCTCGGTTCTGACCATTCTTTATAAATGTATGTCCTCGAGGCAGTTGAAATCACAGCTCACGAGCACTTGCTAGCCTACTGCGTGCAAAAACTCACTCAAAGCCTGCGTATAGCAACAGCGACGCGTCACCGCCAGCAGCCCCTGCATGTCTTACAACAATTTCTACAATATATAAAAGGGCAGAAGGAGCAGCGACGTAGGCTTGAAAGATGGCGACGAGTCTCTTTGCAACCTTGTTTTCACGTTAACTGCACAGAAGCCTCGTTTCTGACCATTTTTCTTAGATGTATGTCCTCGAGGCATTAGAAATCACAGCTCACGAGCACTTACTAGCCTACTGCGTGCAAAAAACTCACTCAAAGCCAGCGTATAGCAACAGCGACGCGTCACCGTCAGCAGCCCCTGAATGTCTTACTACAATTTGTTCAATATATAAAAGGGCAGAAGGAGCAGCGACGTAAGCTTCAAAGTTGGGGACGAGTCTGTGTGCAACCTTGTTTTCGCGTTAACTGCTGCACAGAAGCCTTAGTTCTGACCATTCTTCATAAATATTTGTCCTCAAGGCAGTTGAAATCACAGCTCACGAGTTCTTGCTAGCCTACTGCGTGCAAAAACTAAAACAAAGCCAGCGTATTGCAACAGCGACGCGTCACCGCCAGCAGCCCCTGAATGTCTTACTCCAATTTGTACGATATATAAAAGGGCAGAAGGAGCAGCGACCCAGGCTTGAATCTTGGGGACGAGTCTGTGTGCAACCTTGTTTTCGCGTTAACTGCACAGAAGCCTTGGTTCTGACCATTCTTTATAAATGTATGTCCTCGAGGCAGTTGAAATCACAGCTCACGAGCTCTTGCTAGCCTACTGCGTGCAAAAACTCACACAAAGCCAGCGTATAGCAACAGCGACGCGTCACCGCCAGCAGCCCCTGCATCTCAAACTACAATTTGTACGATGTCTAAAAGGGCAGAAGGAGCAGCGACGTAGGCTTGAAAGTTTGGGACGAGTCTGTGTGCAACCTTGTTTTCGCGTTAACTGCACAGAAGCCTCGGTTCTGACCATTCCTTATAAATATATGTCCTCGAGGCAGTAGAAATCACAGCTCACGAGCTCTTCTTATCCTACTGCGTGCAAAAACTTACACAAAGCCAGCGTATAGCAACAGCGACGCGTCACCGCCAGCAGCCCCTGCATGTCTTACTACAATTTCTACAATATATAAAAGGGCAGAAGGAGCAGCGACGTAGGCTTGAAAGTTTGGGACGAGTCTGTGTGCAACCTTGTTTTCGCGTTAACTGCACAGAAGCCTCGGTTCTGACCATTTTTCATAGATGTATGTCCTCGAGCCAGTAGAAATCACAGCTCACGAGCACTTGCTAGCCTACTGCGTGCAAAAAACTCACTCAAAGCCAGCGTATAGCAACAGTGACGCGTCACCGTCAGCAGCCCCTGAATGTCTTACTACAATTTGAACAATATATAAAAGGGCAGAAGGAGCAGCGACGTAGGCTTGAAAGTTGGGGACGAGTCTGTGTGCAACCTTGTTTTCGCGTTAACTGCACAGAAGCCTCGGTTCTGACCATTCCTTATAAATGTATGTCCTCGAGGCAGTTCAAATCACAGCTCACGAGCACTTGCTAGCCTACTGCGTGCAAAAACTCACTCAAAGGCAGCGTATAGCAACCGCGACGCGTCACCGCCAGCAGCCCCTGCATGTCTTACTACAATTTGTGCGATATCTAAAAGGGCAGAAGGAGCAGCGATGTAGGCTTGAAAGTTGGGGACGAGTCTGTGTGCAACCTTGTTTTCGCGTTAACTGCACAGAAGCCTCGGTTCTGACCATTCCTTATAAATGTATGTCCTCGAGGCAGTTCAAATCACAGCTCACGAGCACTTGCTAGCCTACTGCGTGCAAAAACTCACTCAAAGCCAGCGTATAGCAACAGCGACGCGTCACCGCCAGCAGCCCCTGCATGTCTTACTACAATTTCTACAATATATAAAAGGCCAGAAGGAGCAGCGACGTAGGCTTGAAAGATGGGGACGAGTCTCTTTGCAACCTTGTTTTCACGTTAACTGCACAGAAGCCTCGGTTCTGACCATTTTTCATAGATGTATGTCCTCGAGGCAGTAGAAATCACAGCTCACGAGCACTTGCTAGCCTACTAAGTGCAAAAACTCACACAAAGACAGGGTATAGCAACAGCGACGCGTCACCGCCAGCAGCCCCTGCATCTCTAACTACAATTTGTACGATATCTAAAAGGGCAGAAGGAGCAGCGACGTAGGCTTGAAAGTTGGGGACGAGTCTGTGTGCAACCTTGTTTTCGCGTTAACTGCACAGAAGCCTCGGTTCTGACCATTCCTTATAAATGTATGTCCTCGAGGCAGTTCAAATCACAGCTCACGAGCACTTGCTAGCCTACTGCGTGCAAAAACTCACTCAAAGCCAGCGTATAGCAACAGCGACGCGTCACCGCCAGCAGCCCCTGCATGTCTTACTACAATTTGTACGATATCTAAAAGGGCAGAAGGAGCAGCGACGTAGGCTTGAAAGTTGGGGACGAGTCTCTTTGCAACCTTGTTTTCACGTTAACTGCACAGAAGCCTCGGTTCTGACCATTTTTCATAGATGTATGTCCTCGAGGCAGTAGAAATCACAGCTCACGAGCACTTGCTAGCCTACTGCGTGCAAAAACTCACACAAAGCCAGGGTATAGCAACAGCGACGCGTCACCGCCAGCAGCCCCTGAATGTCTTACTCCAATTTGTACGATATATAAAAGGGCAGAAGGAGCAGCGACCTAGGCTTGAATCTTGGGGACGAGTCTGTGTGCAACCTTGTTTTCGCGTTAATTGCACAGAAGCCTTGGTTCTGACCATTCTTTATAAATGTATATCCTCGAGGCAGTTGAAATCACAGCTCACGAGCTCTTGCTAGCCTACTGCGTGCAAAAACTCACACAAAGCCAGCGTATAGCAACAGCGACGCGTCACCGCCAGCAGCCCCTGCATCTCAAACTACAATTTGTACGATGTCTAAAAGGGCAGAAGGAGCAGCGACGTAGGCTTGAATCTTGGGGACGAGTTCTGTATGCAACCTTGTTTTCGCGTTAACTGCACAGAAGCCTCGGTTCTGACCATTCCTTATAAATATATGTCCTCGAGGCAGTAGAAATCACAGCTCACGAGCTCTTCTTATCCTACTGCGTGCAAAAACTTACACAAAGCCAGCGTATAGCAACAGCGACGCGTCACCGCCAGCAGCCCCTGCATGTCTTACTACAATTTCTACAATATATAAAAGGGCAGAAGGAGCAGCGACGTAGGCTTGAAAGATGGGGACGAGTCTCTTTGCAACCTTGTTTTCACGTTAACTGCACAGAAGCCTCGGTTCTGACCATTTTTCATAGATGTATGTCCTCGAGCCAGTAGAAATCACAGCTCACGAGCACTTGCTAGCCTACTGCGTGCAAAAAACTCACTCAAAGCCAGCGTATAGCAACAGTGACGCGTCACCGTCAGCAGCCCCTGAATGTCTTACTACAATTTGTACAATATATAAAAGGGCAGAAGGAGCAGCGACGTAGGCTTGAAAGTTGGGGACGAGTCTGTGTGCAACCTTGTTTTCGCGTTAACTGCACAGAAGCCTCGGTTCTGACCATTCCTTATAAATGTATGTCCTCGAGGCAGTTCAAATCACATCTCACGAGCACTTGCTAGCCTACTGCGTGCAAAAACTCGCTCAAAGGCAGCGTATAGCAACAGCGACGCGTCACCGCCAGCAGCCCCTGCATGTCTTACTACAATTTGTACGATATCTAAAAGGGCAGAAGGAGCAGCGATGTAGGCTTGAAAGTTGGGGACGAGTCTGTGTGCAACCTTGTTTTCGCGTTAACTGCACAGAAGCCTCGGTTCTGACCATTCCTTATAAATGTATGTCCTCGAGGCAGTTCAAATCACAGCTCACGAGCACTTGCTAGCCTACTGCGTGCAAAAACTCACTCAAGGTCAGCGTATAGCAACAGCGACGCGTCACCGCCAGCAGCCCCTGCATGTCTTACTACAATTTCTACAATATATAAAAGGCCAGAAGGAGCAGCGACGTAGGCTTGAAAGATGGGGACGAGTCTCTTTGCAACCTTGTTTTCACGTTAACTGCACAGAAGCCTCGGTTCTGACCATTTTTCATAGATGTATGTCCTCGAGGCATTAGAAATCACAGCTCACGAGCACTTACTAGCCTACTGCGTGCAAAAAACTCACTCAAAGCCAGCGTATAGCAACAGCGACGCGTCACCGTCAGCAGCCCCTGAATGTCTTACTACAATTTGTTCAATATATAAAAGGGCAGAAGGAGCAGCGACATAAGCTTCAAAGTTGGGGACGAGTCTGTGTGCAACCTTGTTTTCGCGTTAACTGCTGCACAGAAGCCTTAGTTCTGACCATTCTTCATAAATATTTGTCCTCGAGGCAGTTGAAATCACAGCTCACGAGTTCTTGCTAGCCTACTGCGTGCAAAAACTAAAACAAAGCCAGCGTATTGCAACAGCGACGCGTCACCGCCAGCAGCCCCTGAATGTCTTACTCCAATTTGTACGATATATAAAAGGGCAGAAGGAGCAGCGACCCAGGCTTGAATCTTGGGGACGAGTCTGTGTGCAACCTTGTTTTCGCGTTAACTGCACAGAAGCCTTGGTTCTGACCATTCTTTATAAATGTATGTCCTCGAGGCAGTTGAAATCACAGCTCACGAGCTCTTGCTAGCCTACTGCGTGCAAAAACTCACACAAAGCCAGCGTATAGCAACAGCGACGCGTCACCGCCAGCAGCCCCTGCATCTCAAACTACAATTTGTACGATGTCTAAAAGGGCAGAAGGAGCAGCGACGTAGGCTTGAAAGTTTGGGACGAGTCTGTGTGCAACCTTGTTTTCGCGTTAACTGCACAGAAGCCTCGGTTCTGACCATTCCTTATAAATATATGTCCTCGAGCCAGTAGAAATCACAGCTCACGAGCACTTGCTAGCCTACTGCGTGCAAAAAACTCACTCAAAGCCAGCGTATAGCAACAGTGACGCGTCACCGTCAGCAGCCCCTGAATGTCTTACTACAATTTGTACAATATATAAAAGGGCAGAAGGAGCAGCGACGTAGGCTTGAAAGTTGGGGACGAGTCTGTGTGCAACCTTGTTTTCGCGTTAACTGCACAGAAGCCTCGGTTCTGACCATTCCTTATAAATGTATGTCCTCGAGGCAGTTCAAATCACAGCTCACGAGCACTTGCTAGCCTACTGCGTGCAAAAACTCACTCAAAGGCAGCGTATAGCAACCGCGACGCGTCACCGCCAGCAGCCCCTGCATGTCTTACTACAATTTGTGCGATATCTAAAAGGGCAGAAGGAGCAGCGATGTAGGCTTGAAAGTTGGGGACGAGTCTGTGTGCAACCTTGTTTTCGCGTTAACTGCACAGAAGCCTCGGTTCTGACCATTCCTTATAAATGTATGTCCTCGAGGCAGTTCAAATCACAGCTCACGAGCACTTGCTAGCCTACTGCGTGCAAAAACTCACTCAAAGCCAGCGTATAGCAACAGCGACGCGTCACCGCCAGCAGCCCCTGCATGTCTTACTACAATTTCTACAATATATAAAAGGCCAGAAGGAGCAGCGACGTAGGCTTGAAAGATGGGGACGAGTCTCTTTGCAACCTTGTTTTCACGTTAACTGCACAGAAGCCTCGGTTCTGACCATTTTTCATAGATGTATGTCCTCGAGGCAGTAGAAATCACAGCTCACGAGCACTTGCTAGCCTACTAAGTGCAAAAACTCACACAAAGACAGGGTATAGCAACAGCGACGCGTCACCGCTAGCAGCCCCTGCATCTCTAACTACAATTTGTACGATATCTAAAAGGGCAGAAGGAGCAGCGACGTAGGCTTGAAAGTTGGGGACGAGTCTGTGTGCAACCTTGTTTTCGCGTTAACTGCACAGAAGCCTCGGTTCTGACCATTCCTTATAAATGTATGTCCTCGAGGCAGTTCAAATCACAGCTCACGAGCACTTGCTAGCCTACTGCGTGCAAAAACTCACTCAAAGCCAGCGTATAGCAACAGCGACGCGTCACCACCAGCAGCCCCTGCATGTCTTACTACAATTTGTACGATATCTAAAAGGGCAGAAGGAGCAGCGACGTAGGCTTGAAAGTTGGGGACGAGTCTCTTTGCAACCTTGTTTTCACGTTAACTGCACAGAAGCCTCGGTTCTGACCATTTTTCATAGATGTATGTCCTCGAGGCAGTAGAAATCACAGCTCACGAGCACTTGCTAGCCTACTGCGTGCAAAAACTCACACAAAGCCAGGGTATAGCAACAGCGACGCGTCACCGCCAGCAGCCCCTGAATGTCTTACTCCAATTTGTACGATATATAAAAGGGCAGAAGGAGCAGCGACCTAGGCTTGAATCTTGGGGACGAGTCTGTGTGCAACCTTGTTTTCGCGTTAACTGCACAGAAGCCTTGGTTCTGACCATTCTTTATAAATGTATATCCTCGAGGCAGTTGAAATCACAGCTCACGAGCTCTTGCTAGCCTACTGCGTGCAAAAACTCACACAAAGCCAGCGTATAGCAACAGCGACGCGTCACCGCCAGCAGCCCCTGCATCTCAAACTACAATTTGTACGATGTCTAAAAGGGCAGAAGGAGCAGCGACGTAGGCTTGAATCTTGGGGACGAGTCTGTGTGCAACCTTGTTTTCGCGTTAACTGCACAGAAGCCTTGGTTCTGACCATTCTTTATAAATGTATGTCCTCGAGGCAGTTGAAATCACAGCTCACGAGCTCTTGCTAGCCTACTGCGTGCAAAAACTCACACAAAGCCAGCGTATAGCAACAGCGACACGTCACCGCCAGCAGCCCCTGCATCTCAAACTACAATTTGTACGATGTCTAAAAGGGCAGAAGGAGCAGCGACGTAGGCTTGAAAGTTTGGGACGAGTCTGTGTGCAACCTTGTTTTCGCGTTAACTGCACAGAAGCCTCGGTTCTGACCATTCCTTATAAATATATGTCCTCGAGGCAGTAGAAATCACAGCTCACGAGCTCTTCTTATCCTACTGCGTGCAAAAACTTACACAAAGCCAGCGTATAGCAACAGCGACGCGTCACCGCCAGCAGCCCCTGCATGTCTTACTACAATTTCTACAATATATAAAAGGGCAGAAGGAGCAGCGACGTAGGCTTGAAAGATGGGGACGAGTCTCTTTGCAACCTTGTTTTCACGTTAACTGCACAGAAGCCTCGGTTCTGACCATTCCTTATAAATGTATGTCCTCGAGGCAGTTCAAATCACAGCTCACGAGCACTTGCTAGCCTACTGCGTGCAAAAACTCACTCAAAGCCAGCGTATAGAAACAATGACGCGTCACCGTCAGCAGCCCCTGAATGTCTTACTACAATTTGTTCAATATATAAAAGGGCAGAAGGAGCAGCGACGTAAGCTTCAAAGTTGGGGACGAGTCTCTTTGCAACCTTGTTTTCGCGTTAACTGCACAGAAGCCTTAGTTCTGACCATTCTTCATAAATATTTGTCCTCGAGGCAGTTGAAATCACAGCTCACGAGCTCTTGCTAGCCTACTGCGTGCAAAAACTAAAACAAAGCCAGCGTATTGCAACAGCGACGCGTCACCGCCAGCAGCCCCTGCATGTCTTACTACAATTTCTACAATATATAAAAGGGCAGAAGGAGCAGCGACGTAGGCTTGAAAGTTGGGGACGAGTCTGTGTGCAACCTTGTTTTCGTGTTAACTGCACAGAAGCCTCGGTTCTGACCATTCCTTATAAATGTATGTCCTCGAGGCAGTTCAAATCACAGCTCACGAGCACTTGCTAGCCTACTGCGTGCAAAAACTCACTCAAAGCCAGCGTATAGCAACAGCGACGCGTCACCGCCAGCAGCCCCTGCATGTCTTACTACTATTTCTACAATATATAAAAGGGCAGAAGGAGCTGCGACGTAGGCTTGAAAGATGGGGACGAGTCTCTTTGCAACCTTGTTTTCACGTTAACTGCACAGAAGCCTCGGTTCTGACCATTTTTCATAGATGTATGTCCTCGAGGCAGTAGAAATCACAGCTCACGAGCACTTGCTAGCCTACTGCGTGCAAAAACTCACACAAAGCCAGGGTATAGCAACAGCGACGCGTCACCGCCAGCAGCCCCTGCATCTCTAACTACAATTTGTACGATATCTAAAAGGGCAGAAGGAGCAGCGACGTAGGCTTGAAAGTTGGGGACGAGTCTGTGTGCAACCTTGTTTTCGCGTTAACTGCACAGAAGCCTCGGTTCTGACCATTCCTTATAAATGTATGTCCTCGAGGCAGTTCAAATCACAGCTCACGAGCACTTGCTAGCCCACTGCGTGCAAAAACTCACTCAAAGCCTGCGTATAGCAACAGCGACGCGTCACCGCCAGCAGCCCCTGCATGTCTTCCTACAATTTCTACAATATATAAAAGGGCAGAAGGAGCAGCGACGTAGGCTTGAAAGATGGGGACGAGTCTCTTTGCAACCTTGTATTCACGTTAACTGCACAGAAGCCTCGGTTCTGACCATTTTTCTTAGATGTATGTCCTCGAGGCAGTTGAAATCACAGCTCACGAGCTCTTGCTAGCCCACTGCGTGCAAAAACTAAAACAAAACCAGCGTATTGCAACAGCGACGCGTCACCGCCAGTAGCCCCTGAATGTCTTACTCCAATTTGTACGATATATAAAAGGGCAGAAGGAGCAGCGACCGAGGCTTGAATCTTGGGGACGAGTCTGTGTGCAACCTTGTTTTCGCGTTAACTGCACAGAAGCCTTGGTTCTGACCATTCTTTATAAATGTATTTCCTCGAGGCAGTTGAAATCACAGCTCACGGGCACTTGCTAGCCTACTGCTTGCAAAAACTCACTCAAAGCCATCGTATAGCAACAGCGACGCGTCACCGCCAGCAGTCCCTGCATGTCTTACTCCAATTTGTACAATATATAAAAGGGCAGAAGGAGCAGCGACCTAGGCTTGAATCTTGGGGACGAGTCTGTGTGCAACCTTGTTTTCGCGTTAACTGCACAGAAGCCTCGGTTCTGACCATTCTTAATAAATATTTGTCCTCGAGGCAGTGGAAATCACAGCTCACGAGCACTTGCTAGCCTACTGCGTGCAAAAACTCACTCAAAGCCAGTGTATAGCAACAGCGACGCGTCACCGCCAGCAGCCCCTGAATGTCTTACTACAATTTCTACAATATATAGAAGGGCAGAAGGAGCAGCGACGTAGGCTTAAAAGATGGGGACGAGTCTCTTTGCAACCTTGTTTTCGCGTTAACTGTACAGAAGCCTCGGTTCTGACCATTTTTCATAGACGTATGTCCTCGAGGCAGTAGAAATCACAGCTCACGAGCACTTGCTAGCCTACTGCGTGCAAAAAGTCACTCAAAGCCAGCGTATAGCAACAGTGACGCGTCACTGTCAGCAGCCCCTGAATGTCTTACTACAATTTGTACAATATATAAAAGGGCAGAAGGAGCAGCGACGTAAGCTTGAAAGTTGGGGACGAGTCTGTGTGCAACCTTGTTTTCGCGTTAACTGCACAGAAGCCTCAGTTCTGACCATTCTTCATAAATATTTGTCCTCGAGGCAGTTGAAATCACAGCTCACGAGCTTTTGCTGGCCTACTGCGTGCAAAAACTCACTCAAAGCCAGCGTATAGCAACAGCAACGCGTCGCCGCCAGCAGCCCCTGCATGTCTTACTCCAATTTGTACAATATATAAAAGGGCAGAAGGAGCAGTGACGTAGGCTTCAATGTTGGGGACGAGTCTGTGTGCTACCTTGTTTCCGCGTTAACTGCACAGAAGCCTCGGTTCTGACCATTCTTCATAAATATTTGTCCTCGAGGCAGTTGAAATCACAGCTCACGAGCTCTTGCTAGCCTACTGCGTGCAAAAATTCACACAAAGCCAGCGTATAGCAACAGCGACGCGTCACCGCCAGCAGTCCCTGCATGTCTTACTCCAATTTGTACAATAAATAAAAGGGCAGAAGGAGCAGCGACGTAGGCTTGAATGTTGGGGACGAGTCTGTGTGCAACCTTGTTTCCGCGTTAACTGCACAGAAGCCTCGGTTCTGACCATTCCTTCTATATGTATGTCCTCGAGGCAGTACAAATCATAGCTCACGAGCTCTTGCTAGCCTACTGCGTGCAAAAACTCACACAAAGCCAGCGTATAGCAACAGCGACGCGTCACCGCCAGCAGTCCCTGCATGTCTTACTCCAATTTGTACAATAAATAAAAGGGCAGAAGGAGCAGCGACGTAGGCTTGAATGTTGGGGACGAGTCTGTGTGCAACCTTGTTTTCGCGTTAACTGCACAGAAGCCTCGGTTCTCACCATTCTTTATAAATGTATGTCCTCGAGGCAGTTCAAATCACAGCTCACGAGCTCTTGCTAGCCTACTGCGTGCAAAAACTCACACAAAGCCAGCGTATAGCAACAAGCGACGCGTCACCGCCAGCAGTCCCTGTATGTCTTACTCCAATTTGTACAATAAATAAAAGGGCAGAAGGAGCAGTAACTTGAAGTAGTAAAGGCAAGGCGCAAAAGACCAGGACTTAGGGAGAAGAACACAAACGACAGGACCGGCGCCACTCGAGACTGGCAAGCTGAGACGGCGATCAGGTTGACGCACAAAATGGCAGGATCGGTGCGAAAGCTTTGATGAAAGAAAGGGCCCAATGTAGAAGAAATATGCTCAAGTAAAACTCTTGCTTGGGCTAGTTGGTTCATGCTTGAAGTAGTAAAGGCAAGGCGCAAAAGACCAGGACTTAAGGAGAAGAACACAAACGACAGGACCATTTACTTGAGCATATTTCTTCTACATTGGGCCCTTTCTTTCATCAAAGCTTTCGCACCGATCCTGCCATTTTGTGCGTCAACCTGATCGCCGTCTCAGCTTGCCAGTCTCGAGTGGCGCCGGTCCTGTCGTTTGTGTTCTTCTCCCTAAGTCCTGGTCTTTTGCGCCTTGCCTTTACTACTTCAAGCATGAACCAACTAGCCCAAGCAAGAGTTTTACTTGAGCAGTAACGTAGGCTTGAATGTTTGGGACGAGTCTGTGTGCAACCTTGTTTCCGCGTTAACTGCACAGAAGCCTCGGTTCTGACCATTCCTTATAAATGTATGTCCTCAAGGCAGTTCAAATCACAGCTCACGAGCTCTTGCTAGCCTACTGCGTGCAAAAACTCACACAAAGCCAGCGTATAGCAACAGCGACGCGTCACCGCCAGCAGCCCCTGCAAGTCTTACTACAATTTGTACGATATCTAAAAGGGCAGAAGGAGCAGCGACGTAGGCTTGAAAGTTGGGGACGAGTCTGTGTGCAACCTTGTTTTCGCGTTAACTGCACAGAAGCCTCGGTTCTGACCATTCCTTATAAATGTATGTCCTCGAGGCAGTTCAAATCAACGCTCACGAGCACTTGCTAGCCTACTGCGTGCAAAAACTCACTCAAAGCCAGCGTATAGCAACAGCGACGCGTCACCGCCAGCAGCCCCTGCATGTCTTACTACAATTTCTACAATATATAAAAGGGCAGAAGGAGCAGCGACGTAGGCTTGAAAGATGGGGACGAGTCTCTTTGCAACCTTGTTTTCGCGTTAACTGCACAGAAGCCTCGGTTCTGACCATTTTTCATAGACGTATGTCCTCGAGGCAGTAGAAATCACAGCTCAGGAGCACTTGCTAGCCTACTGCGTGCAAAAACTCACTCAAAGCCAGCGTATAGCAACAGTGACGCGTCACCGTCAGCAGTCCCTGAATGTCTTACTACAATTTGTACAATATATAAAAGGGCAGAAGGAGCAGCGACGTAAGCTTGAAAGTTGGGGACGAGTCTGTGTGCAACCTTGTTTTCGCGTTAACTGCACAGAAGCCTCAGTTCTCACCATTCTTCATAAATGTATGTCCTCGAGGCAGTTCAAATCACAGCTCACGAGCACTTGCTAGCCTACTGCGTGCAAAAACTCACTCAAAGCCAGCGTATAGCAACAGCGACGCGTCACCGCCAGCAGCCCCTGCATGTCTTACTACAATTTCTACAATATATAAAAGGGCAGAAGGAGCAGCGACGTAGGCTTGAAAGATGGGGACGAGTCTCTTTGCAACCTTGTTTTCGCGTTACCTGCACAGAAGCCTCGGTTCTGACCATTTTTCATAGACGTATGTCCTCGAGGCAGTAGAAAACACAGCTCACGGGCACTTGCTAGCCTACTGCTTGCAAAAACTCACTCAAAGCCAGCGTATAGCAACAGCGACGCGTCACCGCCAGCAGTCCCTGCATGTCTTACTCCAATTTGTACAATATATAAAAGGGCAGAAGGAGCAGCGACCTAGGCTTGAATCTTGGGGACGAGTCTGTGTGCAACCTTGTTTTCGCGTTAACTGCACAGAAGCCTCGGTTCTGACCATTCTTAATAAATATTTGTCCTCGAGGCAGTGAAAATCACAGCTCACGAGCACTTGCTAGCCTACTGCGTGCAAAAACTCACTCAAAGCCAGCGTATAGCAACAGCGACGCGACACCGCCAGCAGCCCCTGAATGTCTTACTACAATTTCTACAATATATAGAAGGGCAGAAGGAGCAGCGACGTAGGCTTGAAAGATGGGGACGAGTCTGTGTGCACCCTTGTTTTCGCGTTAACTGTAGAGAAGCCTCGGTTCTGACCATTTTTCATAGACGTATGTCCTCGAGGCAGTAGAAATCACAGCTCACGAGCACTTGCTAGCGTACTGCGTGCAAAAACTCACTCAAAGCCAGCGTATAGCAACAGTGACGCGTCACTGTCAGCAGCCCCTGAATGTCTTACTACAATTTGTACAATATATAAAAGGGCAGAAGGAGCAGCGACGTAAGCTTGAAAGTTGGGGACGAGTCTGTGTGCAACCTTGTTTTCGCGTTAACTGCACAGAAGCCTCAGTTCTGACCATTCTTCATAAATATTTGTCCTCGAGGCAGTTGAAATCACAGCTCACGAGCTCTTGCTGGCCTACTGCGTGCAAAAACTCACTCAAAGCCAGCGTATAGCAACAGCAACGCGTCGCCGCCAGCAGCCCCTGCATGTCTTACTCCAATTTGTACAATATATAAAAAGGCAGAAGGAGCAGCGATGTAGGCTTGAATGTTAGGGACGAGTCTGTGTGCAACCTTGTTTTCGCGTTAACTGCACAGAAGCCTCGGTTCTGACCATTCTTCATAAATATTTGTCCTCGAGGCAGTTGAAATCACAGCTCACGAGCTCTTGCTAGCCTACTGCGTGCAAAAACTCACTCAAAGCCAGGGTATAGCAACAGCGACGCGTCGCCGCCAGCAGCCCCTGCATGTCTTACTACAATTTCTACAATATTTAAAAGGGCAGAAGGAGCAGCGACGTAGGCTTGAATGTTGGGAACGAGTCTGTGTGCAACCTTGTTTTCGCGTTAACTGCACAGAAGCCTCGGTTCTGACCATTCTTTATAAATGTATGTCCTCGAGGCAGTTGAAATCACAGTTCACGAGCTCTTGCTTGCCTACTGCGTGCTAAAACTCCCACAAAGCCAGCGTATAGCAACAGCGACGCGTCACCGCCAGCAGTCCCTGCATGTCTTACTCCAATTTGTACAATATATAAAAGGGCAGAAGGAGCAGTGACGTAGGCTTCAATGTTGGGGACGAGTCTGTGTGCAACCTTGTTTTCGCGTTAACTGCACAGAAGCCTCGGTTCTCACCATTCTTTATAAATGTATGTCCTCGAGGCAGTTCAAATCACAGCTCACGAGCTCTTGCTAGCCTACTGCGTGCAAAAACTCACACAAAGCCAGCGTATAGCAACAAGCGACGCGTCACCGCCAGCAGTCCCTGTATGTCTTAGTCCAATTTGTACAATAAATAAAAGGGCAGAAGGAGCAGCAACGTAGGCTTGAATGTTGGGGACGAGTCTGTGTGCAACCTTGTTTCCGCGTTAACTGCACAGAAGCCTCGGTTCTGACCATTCCTTATAAATGTATGTCCTCAAGGCAGTTCAAATCACAGCTCACGAGCTCTTGCTAGCCTACTGCGTGCAAAAACTCACACAAAGCCAGCGTATAGCAACAGCGACGCGTCACCGCCAGCAGCCCCTGCAAGTCTTACTACAATTTGTACGATATCTAAAAGGGCAGAAGGAGCAGCGACGTAGGCTTGAAAGTTGGGGACGAGTCTGTGTGCAACCTTGTTTTCGCGTTAACTGCACAGAAGCCTCGGTTCTGACCAATCCTTATAAATGTATGTCCTCGAGGCAGTTCAAATCACAGCTCACGAGCACTTGCTAGCCTACTGCGTGGAAAAACTCACTCAAAGCCAGCGTATAGCAACTGCGACGCGTCACCGCCAGCAGCCCCTGCATGTCTTACTACAATTTCTACAATATATAAAAGGGCAGAAGGAGCAGCGACGTAGGCTTGAAAGATGGGGACGAGTCTCTTTGCAACCTTGTTTTCGCGTTAACTGCACAGAAGCCTCGGTTCTGACCATTTTTCATGGACGTATGTCCTCGAGGCAGTAGAAATTACAGCTCAGGAGCACTTGCTAGCCTACTGCGTGCAAAAACTCACTCAAAGCCAGCGTATAGCAACAGTGACGCGTCAATGTCAGCAGTCCCTGAATGTCTTACTACAATTTGTACAATATATAAAAGGGCAGAAGGAGCAGCGACGTAAGCTTGAAAGTTGGGGACGAGTCTGTGTGCAACCTTGTTTTCGCGTTAACTGCACAGAAGCCTCAGTTCTCACCATTCTTCATAAATGTATCTCCTCGAGGCAGTTCAAATCACAGCTCACGAGCACTTGCTAGCCTACTGCGTGCAAAAACTCACTCAAAGCCAGCGTATAGCAACAGCGACGCGTCACCGCCAGCAGCCCCTGCATGTCTTACTCCAATTTGTACAATATATAAAAAGGCAGAAGGAGCAGCGATGTAGGCTTGAATGTTGGGGACGAGTCTGTGTGCAACCTTGTTTTCGCGTTAACTGCACAGAAGCCTCGGTTCTGACCATTCTTCATAAATATTTGTCCTCGAGGCAGTTGAAATCACAGCTCACGAGCTCTTGCTAGCCTACTGCGTGCAAAAACTCACTCAAAGCCAGCGTATAGCAAAAGCGACGCGTCGCCGCCAGCAGCCCCTGCATGTCTTACTACAATTTCTACAATATTTAAAAGGGCAGAAGGAGCAGCGACGTAGGCTTGAATGTTGGGAACGAGTCTGTGTGCAACCTTGTTTTCGCGTTAACTGCACAGAAGCCTCGGTTCTGACCATTCTTTATAAATGTATGTCCTCGAGGCAGTTGAAATCACAGTTCACGAGCTCTTGCTAGCCTACTGCGTGCTAAAACTCCCACAAAGCCAGCGTATAGCAACAGCGATGCGTCACCGCCAGCAGTCCCTGCATGTCTTACTCCAATTTGTACAATAAATAAAAGGGCAGAAGGAGCAGCGACGTAGGCTTGAATGTTGGGGACGAGTCTGTGTGCAACCTTGTTTTCGCGTTAACTGCACAGAAGCCTCGGTTCTGACCATTCCTTATAAATGTATGTCCTCGAGGCAGTTCAAATCACAGCTCACGAGCACTTGCTAGCCTACTGCGTGGAAAAACTCACTCAAAGCCAGCGTATAGCAACAGCGACGCGTCACCGCCAGCAGCCCCTGCATGTCTTACTACAATTTCTACAATATATAAAAGGGCAGAAGGAGCAGCGACGTAGGCTTGAAAGATGGGGACGAGTCTCTTTGCAACCTTGTTTTCGCGTTAACTGCACAGAATCCTCGGTTCTGACCATTTTTCATAGACGTATGTCCTCGAGGCAGTAGAAATCACAGCTCAGGAGCACTTGCTAGCCTACTGCGTGCAAAAACTCACTCAAAGCCAGCGTATAGCAACAGTGACGCGTCAATGTCAGCAGTCCCTGAATGTCTTACTACAATTTGTACAATATATAAAAGGGCAGAAGGAGCAGCGACGTAAGCTTGAAAGTTGGGGACGAGTCTGTGTGCAACCTTGTTTTCGCGTTAACTGCACAGAAGCCTCAGTTCTCACCATTCTTCATAAATGTATCTCCTCGAGGCAGTTCAAATCACAGCTCACGAGCACTTGCTAGCCTACTGCGTGCAAAAACTCACTCAAAGCCAGCGTATAGCAACAGCGACGCGTCACCGCCAGCAGCCCCTGCATGTCTTACTACAATTTCTACAATATATAAAAGGGCAGAAGGAGCAGCGACGTAGGCTTGAAAGATGGGGACGAGTCTCTTTGCAACCTTGTTTACACGTTAACTGCACAGAAGCCTCGGTTCTGACCATATTTCATAGATGTATGTCCTCGAGGCAGTAGAAATCACAGCTCACGAGCACTTGCTAGCCTACTGCGTGCAAAAACTCACTCAAAGCCAGCGTATAGCAACAGCGACGCGTCACCGCTAGCAGCCCCTGAATGTCTTAGTACAATTTCTACAATATATAGAAGGGCAGAAGGAGCAGCGACGTAGGCTTGAAAGATGGGGACGAGTCTCTTTGCAACCTTGTTTTCGCGTTAACTGTACAGAAGCCTCGGTTCTGACCATTTTTCATAGACGTATGTCCTCGAGGCAGTAGAAATCACAGCTCACGAGCACTTGCTAGCCTACTGCGTGCAAAAACTCACTCAAAGCCAGCGTATAGCAACAGTGACGCGTCACTGTCAGCAGCCCCTGAATGTCTTACTACAATTTGTACAATATATAAAAGGGCAGAAGGAGCAGCGACGTAAGCTTGAAAGTTGGGGACGAGTCTGTGTGCAACCTTGTTTTCGCGTTAACTGCACAGAAGCCTCAGTTCTGACCATTCTTCATAAATATTTGTCCTCGAGGCAGTTGAAATCACAGCTCACGAGCTCTTGCTGGCCTACTGCGTGCAAAAACTCACTCAAAGCCAGCGTATAGCAACAGCAACGCGTCGCCGCCAGCAGCCCCTGCATGTCTTACTCCAATTTGTACAATATATAAAAAGGCAGAAGGAGCAGCGATGTAGGCTTGAATGTTGGGGACGAGTCTGTGTGCAACCTTGTTTTCGCGTTAACTGCACAGAAGCCTCGGTTCTGACCATTCTTCATAAATATTTGTCCTCGAGGCAGTTGAAATCACAGCTCACGAGCTCTTGCTAGCCTACTGCGTGCAAAAACTCACTCAAAGCCAGCGTATAGCAACAGCGACGCGTCGCCGCCAGCAGCCCCTGCATGTCTTACTACAATTTCTACAATATTTAAAAGGGCAGAAGGAGCAGCGACGTAGGCTTGAATGTTGGGAACGAGTCTGTGTGCAACCTTGTTTTCGCGTTAACTGCACAGAAGCCTCGGTTCTGACCATTCTTTATAAATGTATGTCCTCGAGGCAGTTGAAATCACAGTTCACGAGCTCTTGCTAGCCTACTGCGTGCTAAAACTCCCACAAAGCCAGCGTATAGCCACAGCGACGCGTCACCGCCAGCAGTCCCTGCATGTCTTACTCCAATTTGTACAATAAATAAAAGGGCAGAAGGAGCAGCGACGTAGGCTTGAATGTTGGGGACGAGTCTGTGTCCAATGTTGTTTTCGCGTTAACTGCAGAGAAGCCTCGGTTCTCACCATTCTTTATAAATGTATGTCCTCGAGGCAGTTCAAATCACAGCTCACGAGCTCTTGCTAGCCTACTGCGTGCAAAAACTCACACAAAGCCAGCGTATAGCAACAAGCGACGCGTCACCGCCAGCAGTCCCTGTATGTCTTACTCCAATTTGTACAATAAATAAAAGGGCAGAAGGAGCAGCAACGTAGGCTTGAATGTTGGGGACGAGTCTGTGTGCAACCTTGTTTCCGCGTTAACTGCACAGAAGCCTCGGTTCTGACCATTCCTTATAAATGTATGTCCTCACGGCAGTTCAAATCACAGCTCACGAGCTCTTGCTAGCCTACTGCGTGCAAAAACTCACACAAAGCCAGCGTATAGCAACAGCGACGCGTCACCGCCAGCAGCCCCTGCAAGTCTTACTACAATTTGTACGATATCTAAAAGGGCAGAAGGAGCAGCGACGTAGGCTTGAAAGTTGGGGACGAGTCTGTGTGCAACCTTGTTTTCGCGTTAACTGCACAGAAGCCTCGGTTCTGACCATTCCTTATAAATGTATGTCCTCGAGGCAGTTCAAATCACAGCTCACGAGCACTTGCTAGCCTACTGCGTGCAAAAACTCACTCAAAGCCAGCGTATAGCAACAGCGACGCGTCACCGCCAGCAGCCCCTGCATGTCTTACTATAATTTCTACAATATATAAAAGGGCAGAAGGAGCAGCGACGTAGGCTTGAAAGATGGGGACGAGTCTCTTTGCAACCTTGTTTTCGCGTTAACTGCACAGAAGCCTCGGTTCTGACCATTTTTCATAGACGTATGTCCTCGAGGCAGTAGAAATCACAGCTCAGGAGCACTTGCTAGCCTACTGCGTGCAAAAACTCACTCATAGCCAGCGTATAGCAACAGTGACGCGTCACCGTCAGCAGTCCCTGAATGTCTTACTACAATTTGTACAATATATAAAAGGGCAGAAGGAGCAGCGACGTAAGCTTGAAAGTTGGGGACGAGTCTGTGTGCAACCTTGTTTCCGCGTTAACTGCACAGAAGCCTCGGTTCTGGCCATTCTTCATAAATATTTGTCCTCGGGGCAGTTGAAATCACAGCTCACGAGCTCTTGCTAGCCTACTGCGTGCAAAAATTCACACAAAGCCAGCGTATAGCAACAGCGACGCGTCACCGCCAGCAGCCCCTGAATGTCTTACTCCAATTTGTACGATATATAAAAGGGCAGAAGGAGCAGCGACCTAAGCTTGAATCTTGGGGACGAGTCTGTGTGCAACCTTGTTTACGCGTTAACTGCACAGAAGCCTTGGTTCTGACCATTCTTTATAAATGTATGTCCTTGAGGCAGTTGAAATCACAGCTCACCAGCTCTTGCTAGCCTACTGCGTGCAAAAACTCAAACAAAGCCAGCGTATAGCAACAGCGACGCGTCACCGCCAGCAGCCCCTCCATCTCAAACTACAATTTGTACGATGTCTAAAAGGGCAGAAGGAGCAGCGACGTATGCTTGAAAGTTTGGGACGAGTCTGTGTGCAACGTTGTTTTCGCGTTAACTGCACAGAAGCCTCGGTTCTGACCATTCCTTATAAATGTATGTCCTCGAGGCAGTTCAAATCACAGCTCACGAGCACTTGCAAGCCTACTGCGTGCAAAAACTCACTCAAAGCCAGCGTATAGCAACAGCGACGCGTCACCGTCAGCAGTCCCTGAATGTCTTACTACAATTTGTACAATATATAAAAGGGCAGAAGGAGCAGCGACCTAGGCTTGAATCTTGGGGACGAGTCTGTGTGCAACCTTGTTTTCGCGTTAACTGCACAGAAGCCTCGGTTCTGACCATTCTTTATAAATGTATGTCCTCGAGGCAGTTGAAATCACAGTTCACGAGCTCTTGCTAGCCTACTGCGTGCAAAAACTCCCCCAAAGCCAGCGTATAGAAACAGCGACGCGTCACCGCCAGCAGCCCCTGCATGTCTTACTACAATTTCTACAATATGTAAAAGGGCAGAAGGAGCAGCGACGTAGGCTTGAATGTTGGGAACGAGTCTGTGTGCAACCTTGTTTTCGCGTTAACTGCACAGAAGCCTCGGTTCTGACCATTCTTTATAAATGTATGTCCTCGAGGCAGTTGAAATCACAGCTCACGAGCACTTGCTAGCTTACTGCGAGCAAAAACTCACTCAAAGCCAGCGTATAGCAACAGCGACGCGTCACCGTCAGCAGTCCCTGCATGTCTTACTACAATTTCTACAATATATAAAAGGGCAGAAGGAGCAGCGACGTAGGCTTGAAAGATGGGGACGAGTCTCTTTGCAACCTTGTTTACACGTTAACTGCACAGAAGCCTCGGTTCTGACCATATTTCATAGATGTATGTCCTCGAGGCAGTAGAAATCACAGCTCACGAGCACTTGCTAGCCTACTGCGTGCAAAAAACTCACTCAAAGCCAGCGTATAGCAACAGTGACGCGTCACGGTCAGCAGCCCCTGAATGACTTACTACAATTTCTACAATATATAAAAGGGCAGAAGGAGCAGCGACGTAGGCTTGAAAGATAGGGACGAGTCTCTTTGCAACCTTGTTTTCGCGTTAACTGCACAGAAGCCTTAGTTCTGACCATTCGTCATAAATACTTGTCCTCGAGGCAGTTGAAATCACAGCTCACGAGCACTTGCTAGCCTACTGCGTGCAAAAACTCACTCAAAGCCAGCGTATAGCAACAGCGACGCGTCACCGCCAGCAGCCCCTGCATGTCTTACTACAATTTCTACAATATATAAAAGGGCAGAAGGAGCAGCGACGTAGGCTTGAAAGATGGGGACGAGTCTGTGTGCAACCTTGTTTTCGCGTTAACTGCACAGAAGCCTCGGTTCTGACCATTTTTCATAGACGTATGTCCTCGAGGCAGTAGAAATCACAGCTCACGAGCACTTGCTAGCCTACTGCGTGCAAAAACTCACTCAAAGCCAGCGTATAGCAACAGTGACGCGTCACCGTCAGCAGTCCCTGAATGTCTTACTACAATTTGTACAATATATAAAAGGGCAGAAGGAGCAGCGACGTAAGCTTGAAAGTTGGAGACGAGTCTGTGTGCAACCTTGTTTTCGCGTTAACTGCACAGAAGCCTCAGTTCTGACCATTCTTCATAAATATTTGTCCTCGAGGCAGTTGAAATCACAGCTCACGAGCTCTTGCTGGCCTACTGCGTGCAAAAACTCACACAAAGCCAGCGTATAGCAACAGCGACGCGTCACCGCCAGCAGCCCCTGAATGTCTTACTCCAATTTGTACAATATATAAAAGGGCAGAAGAAGCAGCGACCTAGGCTTGAATCTTGGGGACGAGTCTGTGTGCAACTTTGTTTTCGCGTTAACTGCACAGAAGCCTCGGTTCTGACCATTCCTTATAAATCTATGTCCTCGAGGCAGTTCAAATCACAGCTCACGAGCATTTGCTAGCCTACTGCGTGCAAAAACTCACTCAAAGCCAGCGCATAGCAACAGAGACGCGTCACCGCCAGCAGCCCCTGCATGTCTTACTACAATTTGTACGATATATAAAAGGGCAGAAGGAGCAGTGACGTAGGCTTGAATGTTGGGGACGAGTCTGTGTGCAACCTTGTTTCCGCGTTAACTGCACAGAAGCCTCGGTTCTGGCCATTCTTCATAAATATTTGTCCTCTGGGCAGTTGAAATCACAGCTCACGAGCTCTTGCTAGCCTACTGCGTGCAAAAATTCACACAAAGCCAGCGTATAGCAACAGCGACGCGTCACCGCCAGCAGTCCCTGCATGTCTTACTCCAATTTGTACAATATATAAAAGGGCAGAAGGAGCAGCGACCTAGGCTTGAATCTTGGGGACGAGTCTGTGTGCAACCTTGTTTTCGCGTTAACTGCACAGAAACCTCGGTTCTGACCATTCCTTATAAATGTATGTCCTCGAGGCAGTTCAAATCACAGCTCACGAGCACTTGCTAGCCTACTGCGTGCAAAAACTCACTCAAAGCCAGCGCATAGCAACAGCGACGCGTCACCGCCAGCAGCCCCTGCATGTCTTACTACAATTTGTACGGTATCTAAAAGGGCAGAAGGAGCAGCGACGTAGGCTTGAAAGTTGGGGACGAGTCTGTGTGCAACCTTGTTTTCGCGTTAACTGCACAGAAGCCTCGGTTCTGACCATTCCTTATAAATGTATGTCCTCGAGGCAGTTCAAATCACAGCTCACGAGCACTCGCTAGCCTACTGCGTGCAAAAACTAACACAAAGCCAGCGTATAGCAACAGCGACGCGTCTCCGCCAGCAGCCCCTGAATGTCTTACTCCAATTTGTACGATATATAAAAGGGCAGAAGGAGCAGCAACGTAGGCTTGAATGTTGGGGACGAGTCTGTGTGCAACCTTGTTTCCGCGTTAACTGCACAGAAGCCTCGGTTCTGACCATTCCTTATAAATGTATGTCCTCAAGGCAGTTCAAATCACAGCTCACGAGCTCTTGCTAGCCTACTGCGTGCAAAAACTCACACAAAGCCAGCGTATAGCAACAGCGACGCGTCACCGCCAGCAGCCCCTGCAAGTCTTACTACAATTTGTACGATATCTAAAAGGGCAGAAGGAGCAGCGACGTAGGCTTGAAAGTTGGGGACGAGTCTGTGTGCAACCTTGTTTTCGCGTTAACTGCACAGAAGCCTCGGTTCTGACCATTCCTTATAAATGTATGTCCTCGAGGCAGTTCAAATCACAGCTCACGAGCACTTGCTAGCCTACTGCGTGGAAAAACTCACTCAAAGCCAGCGTATAGCAACAGCGACGCGTCACCGCCAGCAGCCCCTGCATGTCTTACTACAATTTCTACAATATATAAAAGGGCAGAAGGAGCAGCGACGTAGGCTTGAAAGATGGGGACGAGTCTCTTTGCAACCTTGTTTTCGCGTTAACTGCACAGAAGCCTCGGTTCTGACCATTTTTCATAGACGTATGTCCTCGAGGCAGTAGAAATCACAGCTCAGGAGCACTTGCTAGCCTACTGCGTGCAAAAACTCACTCAAAGCCAGCGTATAGCAACAGTGACGCGTCACCGTCAGCAGTCCCTGAATGTCTTACTACAATTTGTACAATATATAAAAGGGCAGAAGGAGCAGCGACGTAAGCTTGAAAGTTGGGTGACGAGTCTGTGTGCAACCTTGTTTTCGCGTTAACTGCACAGAAGCCTCAGTTCTCACCATTTTTCATAGACGTATGTCCTCGAGGCAGTAGAAATCACAGCTCACGAGCACTTGCTAGCCTACTGCGTGCAAAAACTCACTCAAAGCCAGCGTATAGCAACAGTGACGCGTCACTGTCAGCAGCCCCTGAATGTCTTACTACAATTTGTACAATATATAAAAGGGCAGAAGGAGCAGCGACGTAAGCTTGAAAGTTGGGGACGAGTCTGTGTGCAACCTTGTTTTCGCGTTAACTGCACAGAAGCCTCAGTTCTGACCATTCTTCATAAATATTTGTCCTCGAGGCAGTTGAAATCACAGCTCACGAGCTCTTGCTGGCCTACTGCGTGCAAAAACTCACTCAAAGCCAGCGTATAGCAACAGCAACGCGTCGCCGTCAGCAGCCCCTGCATGTCTTACACCAATTTGTACAATATATAAAAAGGCAGAAGGAGCAGCGATGTAGGCTTGAATGTTGGGGACGAGTCTGTGTGCAACCTTGTTTTCGCGTTAACTGCACAGAAGCCTCGGTTCTGACCATTCTTCATAAATATTTGTCCTCGAGGCAGTTGAAATCACAGCTCACGAGTTCTTGCTAGCCTACTGCGTGCAAAAACTCACTCAAAGCCAGCGTATAGCAACAGCGACGCGTCGCCGCCAGCAGCCCCTGCATGTCTTACTACAATTTCTACAATATTTAAAAGGGCAGAAGGAGCAGCGACGTAGGCTTGAATGTTGGGAACGAGTCTGTGTGCAACCTTGTTTTCGCGTTAACTGCACAGAAGCCTCGGTTCTGACCATTCTTTATAAATGTATGTCCTCGAGGCAGTTGAAATCACAGTTCACGAGCTCTTGCTAGCCTACTGCGTGCTAAAACTCCCACAAAGCCAGCGTATAGCAACAGCGACGCGTCACCGCCAGCAGTCCCTGCATGTCTTACTCCAATTTGTACAATATATAAAAGGGCAGAAGGAGCAGTGACGTAGGCTTCAATGTTGGGGACGAGTCTGTGTGCAACCTTGTTTCCGCGTTAACTGCACAGAAGCCTCGGTTCTGACCATTCTTCATAAATATTTGTCCTCGAGGCAGTTGAAATCACAGCTCACGAGCTCTTGCTAGCCTACTGCGTGCAAAAATTCACACAAAGCCAGCGTATAGCAACAGCGACGCGTCACCGCCAGCAGTCCCTGCATGTCTTACTCCAATTTGTACAATAAATAAAAGGGCAGAAGGAGCAGCGACGTAGGCTTGAATGTTGGGGACGAGTCTGTGTGCAACCTTGTTTCCGCGTTAACTGCACAGAAGCCTCGGTTCTGACCATTCCTTATATATGTATGTCCTCGAGGCAGTACAAATCATAGCTCACGAGCTCTTGCTAGCCTACTGCGTGCAAAAACTCACACAAAGCCAGCGTATAGCAACAGCGACGCGTCACCGCCAGCAGTCCCTGCATGTCTTACTCCAATTTGTACAATAAATAAAAGGGCAGAAGGAGCAGCGACGTAGGCTTGAATGTTGGGGACGAGTCTGTGTGCAACGTTGTTTTCGCGTTAACTGCAGAGAAGCCTCGGTTCTCACCATTCTTTATAAATGTATGTCCTCGAGGCAGTTCAAATCACAGCTCACGAGCTCTTGCTAGCCTACTGCGTGCAAAAACTCACACAAAGCCAGCGTATAGCAACAAGCGACGCGTCACCGCCAGCAGTCCCTGTATGTCTTACTCCAATTTGTACAATAAATAAAAGGGCAGAAGGAGCAGCAACGTAGGCTTGAATGTTGGGGACGAGTCTGTGTGCAACCTTGTTTCCGCGTTAACTGCACAGAAGCCTCGGTTCTGACCATTCCTTATAAATGTATGTCCTCAAGGCAGTTCAAATCACAGCTCACGAGCTCTTGCTAGCCTACTGCGTGCAAAAACTCACACAAAGCCAGCGTATAGCAACAGCGACGCGTCACCGCCAGCAGCCCCTGCATGTCTTACTACAATTTCTACAATATATAAAAGGGCAGAAGGAGCAGCGACGTAGGCTTGAAAGATGGGGACGAGTCTCTTTGCAACCTTGTTTTCGCGTTAACTGCACAGAAGCCTCGGTTCTGACCATTTTTCATAGACGTATGTCCTCGAGGCAGTAGAAATCACAGCTCACGAGCACTTGCTAGCCTACTGCGTGCAAAAACTCACTCAAAGCCAGCGTATAGCAACAGTGACGCGTCACCGTCAGCAGTCCCTGAATGTCTTACTACAATTTGTACAATATATAAAAGGGCAGAAGGAGCAGCGACGTAAGCTTGAAAGTTGGGGACGAGTCTGTGTGCAACCTTGTTTTCGCGTTAACTGCACAGAAGCCTCAGTTCTGACCATTCTTCATAAATATTTGTCCTCGAGGCAGTTGAAATCACAGCTCACGAGCTCTTGCTGGCCTACTGCGTGCAAAAACTCACACAAAGCCAGCGTATAGCAACAGCGACGCGTCACCGCCAGCAGCCCCTGAATGTCTTACTCCAATTTGTACAATATATAAAAGGGCAGAAGGAGCAGCGACCTAGGCTTGAATCTTGGGGACGAGTCTGTGTGCAACTTTGTTTTCGCGTTAACTGCACAGAAGCCTCGGTTCTGACCATTCCTTATAAATGTATGTCCTCGAGGCAGTTCAAATCACAGCTCACGAGCATTTGCTAGCCTACTGCGTGCAAAAACTCACTCAAAGCCAGCGCATAGCAACAGCGACGCGTCACCGCCAGCAGCCCCTGCATGCATTACTACAATTTGTACGATATCTAAAAGGGCAGAAGGAGCAGTGACGTAGGCTTGAATGTTGGGGACGAGTCTGTGTGCAACCTTGTTTCCGCGTTAACTGCACAGAAGCCTCGGTTCTGGCCATTCTTCATAAATATTTGTCCTCGGGGCAGTTGAAATCACAGCTCACGAGCTCTTGCTAGCCTACTGCGTGCAAAAATTCACACAAAGCCAGCGTATAGCAACAGCGACGCGTCACCGCCAGCAGCCCCTGAATGTCTTACTCCAATTTGTACGATATATAAAAGGGCAGAAGGAGCAGCGACCTAAGCTTGAATCTTGAGGACGAGTCTGTGTGCAACCTTGTTTACGCGTTAACTGCACAGAAGCCTTGGTTCTGACCATTCTTTATAAATGTATGTCCTCGAGGCAGTTGAAATCACAGCTCACCAGCTCTTGCTAGCCTACTGCGTGCAAAAACTCACACAAAGCCAGCGTATAGCAACAGCGACGCGTCACCGCCAGCAGTCCCTGTATGTCTTACTCCAATTTGTACAATAAATAAAAGGGCAGAAGGAGCAGCAACGTAGGCTTGAATGTTGGGGACGAGTCTGTGTGCAACCTTGTTTCCGCGTTAACTGCACAGAAGCCTCGGTTCTGACCATTCCTTATAAATGTATGTCCTCAAGGCAGTTCAAATCACAGCTCACGAGCTCTTGCTAGCCTACTGCGTGCAAAAACTCACACAAAGCCAGCGTATAGCAACAGCGACGCGTCACCGCCAGCAGCCCCTGCATGTCTTACTACAATTTCTACAATATATAAAAGGGCAGAAGGAGCAGCGACGTAGGCTTGAAAGATGGGGACGAGTCTCTTTGCAACCTTGTTTTCGCGTTAACTGCACAGAAGCCTCGGTTCTGACCATTTTTCATAGACGTATGTCCTCGAGGCAGTAGAAATCACAGCTCACGAGCACTTGCTAGCCTACTGCGTGCAAAAACTCACTCAAAGCCAGCGTATAGCAACAGTGACGCGTCACCGTCAGCAGTCCCTGAATGTCTTACTACAATTTGTACAATATATAAAAGGGCAGAAGGAGCAGCGACGTAAGCTTGAAAGTTGGGGACGAGTCTGTGTGCAACCTTGTTTTCGCGTTAACTGCACAGAAGCCTCAGTTCTGACCATTCTTCATAAATATTTGTCCTCGAGGCAGTTGAAATCACAGCTCACGAGCTCTTGCTGGCCTACTGCGTGCAAAAACTCACACAAAGCCAGCGTATAGCAACAGCGACGCGTCACCGCCAGCAGCCCCTGAATGTCTTACTCCAATTTGTACAATATATAAAAGGGCAGAAGGAGCAGCGACCTAGGCTTGAATCTTGGGGACGAGTCTGTGTGCAAC
Source organism: Dermacentor andersoni (assembly GCF_023375885.2). Lineage (NCBI taxonomy): Eukaryota > Metazoa > Arthropoda > Arachnida > Ixodida > Ixodidae > Dermacentor > Dermacentor andersoni. The sequence goes on along the minus strand of NW_027314752.1, from coordinate 4,776,880 downwards.
TTTGTTTTCGCGTTAACTGCACAGAAGCCTCGGTTCTGACCATTCCTTATAAATGTATGTCCTCGAGGCAGTTCAAATCACAGCTCACGAGCATTTGCTAGCCTACTGCGTGCAAAAACTCACTCAAAGCCAGCGCATAGCAACAGCGACGCGTCACCGCCAGCAGCCCCTGCATGCATTACTACAATTTGTACGATATCTAAAAGGGCAGAAGGAGCAGTGACGTAGGCTTGAATGTTGGGGACGAGTCTGTGTGCAACCTTGTTTCCGCGTTAACTGCACAGAAGCCTCGGTTCTGGCCATTCTTCATAAATATTTGTCCTCGGGGCAGTTGAAATCACAGCTCACGAGCTCTTGCTAGCCTACTGCGTGCAAAAATTCACACAAAGCCAGCGTATAGCAACAGCGACGCGTCACCGCCAGCAGCCCCTGAATGTCTTACTCCAATTTGTACGATATATAAAAGGGCAGAAGGAGCAGCGACCTAAGCTTGAATCTTGAGGACGAGTCTGTGTGCAACCTTGTTTACGCGTTAACTGCACAGAAGCCTTGGTTCTGACCATTCTTTATAAATGTATGTCCTCGAGGCAGTTGAAATCACAGCTCACCAGCTCTTGCTAGCCTACTGCGTGCAAAAACTCACACAAAGCCAGCGTATAGCAACAGCGACGCGTCACCGCCAGCAGCCCCTGCATCTCAAACTACAATTTGTACGATGTCTAAAAGGGCAGAAGGAGCAGCGACGTAGGCTTGAAAGTTTGGGACGAGTCTGTGTGCAACCTTGTTTTCGCGTTAACTGCACAGAAGCCTCGGTTCTGACCATTCCTTATAAATGTATGTCCTCGAGGCAGTTCAAATCACAGCTCACGAGCACTTGCTAGCCTACTGCGTGCAAAAACTCACTCAAACCCAGCGTATAGCAACAGCGACGCGTCACCGCCAGCAGCCCCTGCATGTCTTACTACAATTTCTACAATATATAAAAGGGCAGAAGGAGCAGCGACGTAGGCTTGAAAGATGGGGACGAGTCTGTGTGCAACCTTGTTTTCGCGTTAACTGCACAGAAGCCTCGGTTCTGACCATTTTTCATAGACGTATGTCCTCGAGGCAGTAGAAATCACAGCTCACGAGCACTTGCTAGCCTACTGCGTGCAAAAACTCACTCAAAGCCAGCGTATAGCAACAGTGACGCGTCACCGTCAGCAGTCCCTGAATGTCTTACTACAATTTGTACAATATATAAAAGGGCAGAAGGAGCAGCGACGTAAGCTTGAAAGTTGGGGACGAGTCTGTGTGCAACCTTGTTTTCGCGTTAACTGCACAGAAGCCTCAGTTCTGACCATTCTTCATAAATATTTGTCCTCGAGGCAGTTGAAATCACAGCTCACGAGCTCTTGCTGGCCTACTGCGTGCAAAAACTCACACAAAGCCAGCGTATAGCAACAGCGACGCGTCACCGCCAGCAGCCCCTGAATGTCTTACTCCAATTTGTACAATATATAAAAGGGCAGAAGGAGCAGCGACCTAGGCTTGAATCTTGGGGACGAGTCTGTGTGCAACTTTGTTTTCGCGTTAACTGCACAGAAGCCTCGGTTCTGACCATTCCTTATAAATCTATGTCCTCGAGGCAGTTCAAATCACAGCTCACGAGCATTTGCTAGCCTACTGCGTGCAAAAACTCACTCAAAGCCAGCGCATAGCAACAGAGACGCGTCACCGCCAGCAGCCCCTGCATGTCTTACTACAATTTGTACGATATATAAAAGGGCAGAAGGAGCAGTGACGTAGGCTTGAATGTTGGGGACGAGTCTGTGTGCAACCTTGTTTCCGCGTTAACTGCACAGAAGCCTCGGTTCTGGCCATTCTTCATAAATATTTGTCCTCGGGGCAGTTGAAATCACAGCTCACGAGCTCTTGCTAGCCTACTGCGTGCAAAAATTCACACAAAGCCAGCGTATAGCAACAGCGACGCGTCACCGCCAGCAGTCCCTGCATGTCTTACTCCAATTTGTACAATATATAAAAGGGCAGAAGGAGCAGCGACCTAGGCTTGAATCTTGGGGACGAGTCTGTGTGCAACCTTGTTTTCGCGTTAACTGCACAGAAACCTCGGTTCTGACCATTCCTTATAAATGTATGTCCTCGAGGCAGTTCAAATCACAGCTCACGAGCACTTGCTAGCCTACTGCGTGCAAAAACTCACTCAAAGCCAGCGCATAGCAACAGCGACGCGTCACCGCCAGCAGCCCCTGCATGTCTTACTACAATTTGTACGATATCTAAAAGGGCAGAAGGAGCAGCGACGTAGGCTTGAAAGTTGGGGACGAGTCTGTGTGCAACCTTGTTTTCGCGTTAACTGCACAGAAGCCTCGGTTCTGACCATTCCTTATAAATGTATGTCCTCGAGGCAGTTCAAATCACAGCTCACGAGCACTCGCTAGCCTACTGCGTGCAAAAACTAACACAAAGCCAGCGTATAGCAACAGCGACGCGTCTCCGCCAGCAGCCCCTGAATGTCTTACTCCAATTTGTACGATATATAAAAGGGCAGAAGGAGCAGCAACGTAGGCTTGAATGTTGGGGACGAGTCTGTGTGCAACCTTGTTTCCGCGTTAACTGCACAGAAGCCTCGGTTCTGACCATTCCTTATAAATGTATGTCCTCAAGGCAGTTCAAATCACAGCTCACGAGCTCTTGCTAGCCTACTGCGTGCAAAAACTCACACAAAGCCAGCGTATAGCAACAGCGACGCGTCACCGCCAGCAGCCCCTGCAAGTCTTACTACAATTTGTACGATATCTAAAAGGGCAGAAGGAGCAGCGACGTAGGCTTGAAAGTTGGGGACGAGTGTGTGTGCAACCTTGTTTTCGCGTTAACTGCACAGAAGCCTCGGTTCTGACCATTCCTTATAAATGTATGTCCTCGAGGCAGTTCAAATCACAGCTCACGAGCACTTGCTAGCCTACTGCGTGGAAAAACTCACTCAAAGCCAGCGTATAGCAACCGCGACGCGTCACCGCGAGCAGCCCCTGCATGTCTTACTACAATTTCTACAATATATAAAAGGGCAGAAGGAGCAGCGACGTAGGCTTGAAAGATGGGGACGAGTCTCTTTGCAACCTTGTTTTCGCGTTAACTGCACAGAAGCCTCGGTTCTGACCATTTTTCATAGACGTATGTCCTCGAGGCAGTAGAAATCACAGCTCAGGAGCACTTGCTAGCCTACTGCGTGCAAAAACTCACTCAAAGCCAGCGTATAGCAACAGTGACGCGTCACCGTCAGCAGTCCCTGAATGTCTTACTACAATTTGTACAATATATAAAAGGGCAGAAGGAGCAGCGACGTAAGCTTGAAAGTTGGGTGACGAGTCTGTGTGCAACCTTGTTTTCGCGTTAACTGCACAGAAGCCTCAGTTCTCACCATTTTTCATAGACGTATGTCCTCGAGGCAGTAGAAATCACAGCTCACGAGCACTTGCTAGCCTACTGCGTGCAAAAACTCACTCAAAGCCAGCGTATAGCAACAGTGACGCGTCACTGTCAGCAGCCCCTGAATGTCTTACTACAATTTGTACAATATATAAAAGGGCAGAAGGAGCAGCGACGTAAGCTTGAAAGTTGGGGACGAGTCTGTGTGCAACCTTGTTTTCGCGTTAACTGCACAGAAGCCTCAGTTCTGACCATTCTTCATAAATATTTGTCCTCGAGGCAGTTGAAATCACAGCTCACGAGCTCTTGCTGGCCTACTGCGTGCAAAAACTCACTCAAAGCCAGCGTATAGCAACAGCAACGCGTCGCCGTCAGCAGCCCCTGCATGTCTTACACCAATTTGTACAATATATAAAAAGGCAGAAGGAGCAGCGATGTAGGCTTGAATGTTGGGGACGAGTCTGTGTGCAACCTTGTTTTCGCGTTAACTGCACAGAAGCCTCGGTTCTGACCATTCTTCATAAATATTTGTCCTCGAGGCAGTTGAAATCACAGCTCACGAGCTCTTGCTAGCCTACTGCGTCCAAAAACTCACTCAAAGCCAGCGTATAGCAACAGCGACGCGTCGCCGCCAGCAGCCCCTGCATGTCTTACTACAATTTCTACAATATTTAAAAGGGCAGAAGGAGCAGCGACCTAGGCTTGAATCTTGGGGACGAGTCTGTGTGCAACTTTGTTTTCGCGTTAACTGCACAGAAGCCTCGGTTCTGACCATTCCTTATAAATGTATGTCCTCGAGGCAGTTCAAATCACAGCTCACGAGCATTTGCTAGCCTACTGCGTGCAAAAACTCACTCAAAGCCAGCGCATAGCAACAGCGACGCGTCACCGCCAGCAGCCCCTGCATGCATTACTACAATTTGTACGATATCTAAAAGGGCAGAAGGAGCAGTGACGTAGGCTTGAATGTTGGGGACGAGTCTGTGTGCAACCTTGTTTCCGCGTTAACTGCACAGAAGCCTCGGTTCTGGCCATTCTTCATAAATATTTGTCCTCGGGGCAGTTGAAATCACAGCTCACGAGCTCTTGCTAGCCTACTGCGTGCAAAAATTCACACAAAGCCAGCGTATAGCAACAGCGACGCGTCACCGCCAGCAGCCCCTGAATGTCTTACTCCAATTTGTACGATATATAAAAGGGCAGAAGGAGCAGCGACCTAAGCTTGAATCTTGAGGACGAGTCTGTGTGCAACCTTGTTTACGCGTTAACTGCAGAGAAGCCTCGGTTCTCACCATTCTTTATAAATGTATGTCCTCGAGGCAGTTCAAATCACAGCTCACGAGCTCTTGCTAGCCTACTGCGTGCAAAAACTCACACAAAGCCAGCGTATAGCAACAAGCGACGCGTCACCGCCAGCAGTCCCTGTATGTCTTACTCCAATTTGTACAATAAATAAAAGGGCAGAAGGAGCAGCAACGTAGGCTTGAATGTTGGGGACGAGTCTGTGTGCAACCTTGTTTCCGCGTTAACTGCACAGAAGCCTCGGTTCTGACCATTCCTTATAAATGTATGTCCTCAAGGCAGTTCAAATCACAGCTCACGAGCTCTTGCTAGCCTACTGCGTGCAAAAACTCACACAAAGCCAGCGTATAGCAACAGCGACGCGTCACCGCCAGCAGCCCCTGCATGTCTTACTACAATTTCTACAATATATAAAAGGGCAGAAGGAGCAGCGACGTAGGCTTGAAAGATGGGGACGAGTCTCTTTGCAACCTTGTTTTCGCGTTAACTGCACAGAAGCCTCGGTTCTGACCATTTTTCATAGACGTATGTCCTCGAGGCAGTAGAAATCACAGCTCACGAGCACTTGCTAGCCTACTGCGTGCAAAAACTCACTCAAAGCCAGCGTATAGCAACAGTGACGCGTCACCGTCAGCAGTCCCTGAATGTCTTACTACAATTTGTACAATATATAAAAGGGCAGAAGGAGCAGCGACGTAAGCTTGAAAGTTGGGGACGAGTCTGTGTGCAACCTTGTTTTCGCGTTAACTGCACAGAAGCCTCAGTTCTGACCATTCTTCATAAATATTTGTCCTCGAGGCAGTTGAAATCACAGCTCACGAGCTCTTGCTGGCCTACTGCGTGCAAAAACTCACACAAAGCCAGCGTATAGCAACAGCGACGCGTCACCGCCAGCAGCCCCTGAATGTCTTACTCCAATTTGTACAATATATAAAAGGGCAGAAGGAGCAGCGACCTAGGCTTGAATCTTGGGGACGAGTCTGTGTGCAACTTTGTTTTCGCGTTAACTGCACAGAAGCCTCGGTTCTGACCATTCCTTATAAATGTATGTCCTCGAGGCAGTTCAAATCACAGCTCACGAGCATTTGCTAGCCTACTGCGTGCAAAAACTCACTCAAAGCCAGCGCATAGCAACAGCGACGCGTCACCGCCAGCAGCCCCTGCATGCATTACTACAATTTGTACGATATCTAAAAGGGCAGAAGGAGCAGTGACGTAGGCTTGAATGTTGGGGACGAGTCTGTGTGCAACCTTGTTTCCGCGTTAACTGCACAGAAGCCTCGGTTCTGGCCATTCTTCATAAATATTTGTCCTCGGGGCAGTTGAAATCACAGCTCACGAGCTCTTGCTAGCCTACTGCGTGCAAAAATTCACACAAAGCCAGCGTATAGCAACAGCGACGCGTCACCGCCAGCAGCCCCTGAATGTCTTACTCCAATTTGTACGATATATAAAAGGGCAGAAGGAGCAGCGACCTAAGCTTGAATCTTGAGGACGAGTCTGTGTGCAACCTTGTTTACGCGTTAACTGCACAGAAGCCTTGGTTCTGACCATTCTTTATAAATGTATGTCCTCGAGGCAGTTGAAATCACAGCTCACCAGCTCTTGCTAGCCTACTGCGTGCAAAAACTCACACAAAGCCAGCGTATAGCAACAGCGACGCGTCACCGCCAGCAGCCCCTGCATCTCAAACTACAATTTGTACGATGTCTAAAAGGGCAGAAGGAGCAGCGACGTAGGCTTGAAAGTTTGGGACGAGTCTGTGTGCAACCTTGTTTTCGCGTTAACTGCACAGAAGCCTCGGTTCTGACCATTCCTTATAAATGTATGTCCTCGAGGCAGTTCAAATCACAGCTCACGAGCACTTGCTAGCCTACTGCGTGCAAAAACTCACTCAAACCCAGCGTATAGCAACAGCGACGCGTCACCGCCAGCAGCCCCTGCATGTCTTACTACAATTTCTACAATATATAAAAGGGCAGAAGGAGCAGCGACGTAGGCTTGAAAGATGGGGACGAGTCTGTGTGCAACCTTGTTTTCGCGTTAACTGCACAGAAGCCTCGGTTCTGACCATTTTTCATAGACGTATGTCCTCGAGGCAGTAGAAATCACAGCTCACGAGCACTTGCTAGCCTACTGCGTGCAAAAACTCACTCAAAGCCAGCGTATAGCAACAGTGACGCGTCACCGTCAGCAGTCCCTGAATGTCTTACTACAATTTGTACAATATATAAAAGGGCAGAAGGAGCAGCGACGTAAGCTTGAAAGTTGGGGACGAGTCTGTGTGCAACCTTGTTTTCGCGTTAACTGCACAGAAGCCTCAGTTCTGACCATTCTTCATAAATATTTGTCCTCGAGGCAGTTGAAATCACAGCTCACGAGCTCTTGCTGGCCTACTGCGTGCAAAAACTCACACAAAGCCAGCGTATAGCAACAGCGACGCGTCACCGCCAGCAGCCCCTGAATGTCTTACTCCAATTTGTACAATATATAAAAGGGCAGAAGGAGCAGCGACCTAGGCTTGAATCTTGGGGACGAGTCTGTGTGCAACTTTGTTTTCGCGTTAACTGCACAGAAGCCTCGGTTCTGACCATTCCTTATAAATCTATGTCCTCGAGGCAGTTCAAATCACAGCTCACGAGCATTTGCTAGCCTACTGCGTGCAAAAACTCACTCAAAGCCAGCGCATAGCAACAGAGACGCGTCACCGCCAGCAGCCCCTGCATGTCTTACTACAATTTGTACGATATATAAAAGGGCAGAAGGAGCAGTGACGTAGGCTTGAATGTTGGGGACGAGTCTGTGTGCAACCTTGTTTCCGCGTTAACTGCACAGAAGCCTCGGTTCTGGCCATTCTTCATAAATATTTGTCCTCGGGGCAGTTGAAATCACAGCTCACGAGCTCTTGCTAGCCTACTGCGTGCAAAAATTCACACAAAGCCAGCGTATAGCAACAGCGACGCGTCACCGCCAGCAGTCCCTGCATGTCTTACTCCAATTTGTACAATATATAAAAGGGCAGAAGGAGCAGCGACCTAGGCTTGAATCTTGGGGACGAGTCTGTGTGCAACCTTGTTTTCGCGTTAACTGCACAGAAACCTCGGTTCTGACCATTCCTTATAAATGTATGTCCTCGAGGCAGTTCAAATCACAGCTCACGAGCACTTGCTAGCCTACTGCGTGCAAAAACTCACTCAAAGCCAGCGCATAGCAACAGCGACGCGTCACCGCCAGCAGCCCCTGCATGTCTTACTACAATTTGTACGATATCTAAAAGGGCAGAAGGAGCAGCGACGTAGGCTTGAAAGTTGGGGACGAGTCTGTGTGCAACCTTGTTTTCGCGTTAACTGCACAGAAGCCTCGGTTCTGACCATTCCTTATAAATGTATGTCCTCGAGGCAGTTCAAATCACAGCTCACGAGCACTCGCTAGCCTACTGCGTGCAAAAACTAACACAAAGCCAGCGTATAGCAACAGCGACGCGTCTCCGCCAGCAGCCCCTGAATGTCTTACTCCAATTTGTACGATATATAAAAGGGCAGAAGGAGCAGCAACGTAGGCTTGAATGTTGGGGACGAGTCTGTGTGCAACCTTGTTTCCGCGTTAACTGCACAGAAGCCTCGGTTCTGACCATTCCTTATAAATGTATGTCCTCAAGGCAGTTCAAATCACAGCTCACGAGCTCTTGCTAGCCTACTGCGTGCAAAAACTCACACAAAGCCAGCGTATAGCAACAGCGACGCGTCACCGCCAGCAGCCCCTGCAAGTCTTACTACAATTTGTACGATATCTAAAAGGGCAGAAGGAGCAGCGACGTAGGCTTGAAAGTTGGGGACGAGTGTGTGTGCAACCTTGTTTTCGCGTTAACTGCACAGAAGCCTCGGTTCTGACCATTCCTTATAAATGTATGTCCTCGAGGCAGTTCAAATCACAGCTCACGAGCACTTGCTAGCCTACTGCGTGGAAAAACTCACTCAAAGCCAGCGTATAGCAACCGCGACGCGTCACCGCGAGCAGCCCCTGCATGTCTTACTACAATTTCTACAATATATAAAAGGGCAGAAGGAGCAGCGACGTAGGCTTGAAAGATGGGGACGAGTCTCTTTGCAACCTTGTTTTCGCGTTAACTGCACAGAAGCCTCGGTTCTGACCATTTTTCATAGACGTATGTCCTCGAGGCAGTAGAAATCACAGCTCAGGAGCACTTGCTAGCCTACTGCGTGCAAAAACTCACTCAAAGCCAGCGTATAGCAACAGTGACGCGTCACCGTCAGCAGTCCCTGAATGTCTTACTACAATTTGTACAATATATAAAAGGGCAGAAGGAGCAGCGACGTAAGCTTGAAAGTTGGGTGACGAGTCTGTGTGCAACCTTGTTTTCGCGTTAACTGCACAGAAGCCTCAGTTCTCACCATTTTTCATAGACGTATGTCCTCGAGGCAGTAGAAATCACAGCTCACGAGCACTTGCTAGCCTACTGCGTGCAAAAACTCACTCAAAGCCAGCGTATAGCAACAGTGACGCGTCACTGTCAGCAGCCCCTGAATGTCTTACTACAATTTGTACAATATATAAAAGGGCAGAAGGAGCAGCGACGTAAGCTTGAAAGTTGGGGACGAGTCTGTGTGCAACCTTGTTTTCGCGTTAACTGCACAGAAGCCTCAGTTCTGACCATTCTTCATAAATATTTGTCCTCGAGGCAGTTGAAATCACAGCTCACGAGCTCTTGCTGGCCTACTGCGTGCAAAAACTCACTCAAAGCCAGCGTATAGCAACAGCAACGCGTCGCCGTCAGCAGCCCCTGCATGTCTTACACCAATTTGTACAATATATAAAAAGGCAGAAGGAGCAGCGATGTAGGCTTGAATGTTGGGGACGAGTCTGTGTGCAACCTTGTTTTCGCGTTAACTGCACAGAAGCCTCGGTTCTGACCATTCTTCATAAATATTTGTCCTCGAGGCAGTTGAAATCACAGCTCACGAGCTCTTGCTAGCCTACTGCGTCCAAAAACTCACTCAAAGCCAGCGTATAGCAACAGCGACGCGTCGCCGCCAGCAGCCCCTGCATGTCTTACTACAATTTCTACAATATTTAAAAGGGCAGAAGGAGCAGCGACGTAGGCTTGAATGTTGGGAACGAGTCTGTGTGCAACCTTGTTTTCGCGTTAACTGCACAGAAGCCTCGGTTCTGACCATTCTTTATAAATGTATGTCCTCGAGGCAGTTGAAATCACAGTTCACGAGCTCTTGCTAGCCTACTGCGTGCTAAAACTCCCACAAAGCCAGCGTATAGCAACAGCGACGCGTCACCGCCAGCAGTCCCTGCATGTCTTACTCCAATTTGTACAATATATAAAAGGGCAGAAGGAGCAGTGACGTAGGCTTCAATGTTGGGGACGAGTCTGTGTGCAACCTTGTTTCCGCGTTAACTGCACAGAAGCCTCGGTTCTGACCATTCTTCATAAATATTTGTCCTCGAGGCAGTTGAAATCACAGCTCACGAGCTCTTGCTAGCCTACTGCGTGCAAAAATTCACACAAAGCCAGCGTATAGCAACAGCGACGCGTCACCGCCAGCAGTCCCTGCATGTCTTACTCCAATTTGTACAATAAATAAAAGGGCAGAAGGAGCAGCGACGTAGGCTTGAATGTTGGGGACGAGTCTGTGTGCAACCTTGTTTCCGCGTTAACTGCACAGAAGCCTCGGTTCTGACCATTCCTTATATATGTATGTCCTCGAGGCAGTACAAATCATAGCTCACGAGCTCTTGCTAGCCTACTGCGTGCAAAAACTCACACAAAGCCAGCGTATAGCAACAGCGACGCGTCACCGCCAGCAGTCCCTGCATGTCTTACTCCAATTTGTACAATAAATAAAAGGGCAGAAGGAGCAGCGACGTAGGCTTGAATGTTGGGGACGAGTCTGTGTGCAACGTTGTTTTCGCGTTAACTGCAGAGAAGCCTCGGTTCTCACCATTCTTTATAAATGTATGTCCTCGAGGCAGTTCAAATCACAGCTCACGAGCTCTTGCTAGCCTACTGCGTGCAAAAACTCACACAAAGCCAGCGTATAGCAACAAGCGACGCGTCACCGCCAGCAGTCCCTGTATGTCTTACTCCAATTTGTACAATAAATAAAAGGGCAGAAGGAGCAGCAACGTAGGCTTGAATGTTGGGGACGAGTCTGTGTGCAACCTTGTTTCCGCGTTAACTGCACAGAAGCCTCGGTTCTGACCATTCCTTATAAATGTATGTCCTCAAGGCAGTTCAAATCACTGCTCACGAGCTCTTGCTAGCCTACTGCGTGCAAAAACTCACACAAAGCCAGCGTATAGCAACAGCGACGCGTCACCGCCAGCAGCCCCTGCAAGTCTTACTACAATTTGTACGATATCTAAAAGGGCAGAAGGAGCAGCGACGTAGGCTTGAAAGTTGGGGACGAGTCTGTGTGCAACCTTGTTTTCGCGTTAACTGCACAGAAGCCTCGGTTCTGACCATTCCTTATAAATGTATATCCTCGAGGCAGTTCAAATCACAGCTCACGAGCACTTGCTAGCCTACTGCGTGCAAAAACTCACTCAAAGCCAGCGTATAGCAACAGCGACGCGTCACCGCCAGCAGCCCCTGCATGTCTTACTACAATTTCTACAATATATAAAAGGGCAGAAGGAGCAGCGACGTAGGCTTGAAAGATGGGGACGAGTCTCTTTGCAACCTTGTTTTCGCGTTAACTGCACAGAAGCCTCGGTTCTGACAATTTTCATAGACGTATGTCCTCGAGGCAGTAGAAATCACAGCTCACGAGCACTTGCTAGCCTACTGCGTGCAAAAACTCACTCAAAGCCAGCGTATAGCAACAGTGACGCGTCACCGTCAGCAGTCCCTGAATGTCTTACTACAATTTGTACAATATATAAAAGGGCAGAAGGAGCAGCGACGTAAGCTTGAAAGTTGGGGACGAGTCTGTGTGCAACCTTGTTTTCGCGTTAACTGCACAGAAGCCTCAGTTCTGACCATTCTTCAAAAATATTTGTCCTCGAGGCAGTTGAAATCACAGCTCACGAGCTCTTGCTGGCCTACTGCGTGCAAAAACTCACACAAAGCCAGCGTATAGCAACAGCGACGCGTCACCGCCAGCAGCCCCTGAATGTCTTACTCCAATTTGTACAATATATAAAAGGGCAGAAGGAGCAGCGACCTAGGCTTGAATCTTGGGGACGAGTCTGTGTACAACTTTGTTTTCGCGTTAACTGCACAGAAGCCTCGGTTCTGACCATTCCTTATAAATGTATGTCCTCGAGGCAGTTCAAATCACAGCTCACGAGCATTTGCTAGCCTACTGCGTGCAAAAACTCACTCAAAGCCAGCGCATAGCAACAGCGACGCGTCACCGCCAGCAGCCCCTGCATGCATTACTACAATTTGTACGATATCTAAAAGGGCAGAAGGAGCAGTGACGTAGGCTTGAATGTTGGGGACGAGTCTGTGTGCAACCTTGTTTCCGCGTTAACTGCACAGAAGCCTCGGTTCTGGCCATTCTTCATAAATATTTGTCCTCGGGGCAGTTGAAATCACAGCTCACGAGCTCTTGCTAGCCTACTGCGTGCAAAAATTCACACAAAGCCAGCGTATAGCAACAGCGACGCGTCACCGCCAGCAGCCCCTGAATGTCTTACTCCAATTTGTACGATATATAAAAGGGCAGAAGGAGCAGCGACCTAAGCTTGAATCTTGAGGACGAGTCTGTGTGCAACCTTGTTTACGCGTTAACTGCACAGAAGCCTTGGTTCTGACCATTCTTTATAAATGTATGTCCTCGAGGCAGTTGAAATCACAGCTCACCAGCTCTTGCTAGCCTACTGCGTGCAAAAACTCACACAAAGCCAGCGTATAGCAACAGCGACGCGTCACCGCCAGCAGCCCCTGCATCTCAAACTACAATTTGTACGATGTCTAAAAGGGCAGAAGGAGCAGCGACGTAGGCTTGAAAGTTTGGGACGAGTCTGTGTGCAACCTTGTTTTCGCGTTAACTGCACAGAAGCCTCGGTTCTGACCATTCCTTATAAATGTATGTCCTCGAGGCAGTTCAAATCACAGCTCACGAGCACTTGCTAGCCTACTGCGTGCAAAAACTCACTCAAAGCCAGCGTATAGCAACAGCGACGCGTCACCGCCAGCAGCCCCTGCATGTCTTACTACAATTTCTACAATATATAAAAGGGCAGAAGGAGCAGCGATGTAGGCTTGAAAGATGGGGACGAGTCTGTGTGCAACCTTGTTTTCGCGTTAACTGCACAGAAGCCTCGGTTCTGACCATTTTTCATAGACGTATGTCCTCGAGGCAGTAGAAATCACAGCTCACGAGCACTTGCTAGCCTATTGCGTGCAAAAACTCACTCAAAGCCAGCGTATAGCAACAGTGACGCGTCACCGTCAGCAGTCCCTGAATGTCTAACTACAATTTGTACAATATATAAAAGGGCAGAAGGAGCAGCGACGTAAGCTTGAAAGTTGGGGACGAGTCTGTGTGCAACCTTGTTTTCGCGTTAACTGCACAGAAGCCTCAGTTCTGACCATTCTTCATAAATATTTGTCCTCGAGGCAGTTGAAATCACAGCTCACGAGCTCTTGCTGGCCTGCTGCGTGGAAAAACTCGCACAAAGCCAGCGTATAGCAACAGTGACGCGTCACCGTCAGCAGTCCCTGAATGTCTTACTACAATTTGTACAATATATAAAAGGGCAGAAGGAGCAGCGACCTAGGCTTGAATCTTGGGGACGAGTCTGTGTGCAACCTTGTTTTCGCGTTAACTGCACAGAAGCCTCGGTTCTGACCATTCTTTATAAATGTATGTCCTCGAGGCAGTTGAAATCACAGTTCACGAGCTCTTGCTAGCCTACTGCGTGCAAAAACTCCCACAAAGCCAGCGTATAGAAACAGCGACGCGTCACCGCCAGCAGCCCCTGCATGTCTTACTACAATTTCTACAATATGTAAAAGGGCAGAAGGAGCAGCGACGTAGGCTTGAATGTTGGGAACGAGTCTGTGTGCAACCTTGTTTTCGCGTTAACTGCACAGAAGCCTCGGTTCTGACCATTCTTTATAAATGTATGTCCTCAAGGCAGTTGAAATCACAGCTCACGAGCACTTGCTAGCCTACTGCGAGCAAAAACTCACTCAAAGCTAGCGTATAGCAACAGCGACGCGTCACCGCCAGCAGCCCCTGCATGTCTTACTACAATTTCTACAATATATAAAAGGGCAGAAGGAGCAGCGACGTAGGCTTGAAAGATGGGGACGAGTCTCTTTGCAACCTTGTTTACACGTTAACTGCACAGAAGCCTCGGTTCTGACCATATTTCATAGATGTATGTCCTCGAGGCAGTAGAAATCACAGCTCACGAGCACTTGCTAGCCTACTGCGTGCAAAAAACTCACTCAAAGCCAGCGTATAGCAACAGTGACGCGTCACGGTCAGCAGCCCCTGAATGACTTACTACAATTTCTATAATATACAAAAGGGCAGAAGGAGCAGCGACGTAGGCTTGAAAGATGGGGACGAGTCTCTTTGCAACCTTGTTTTCGCGTTAACTGCACAGAAGCCTTAGTTCTGACCATTCGTCATAAATATTTGTCCTCGAGGCAGTTGAAATCACAGCTCACGAGCACTTGCTAGCCTACTGCGTGCAAAAACTCACTCAAAGCCAGCGTATAGCAACAGCGACGCGTCACCGCCAGCAGCCCCTGCATGTCTTACTACAATTTCTACAATATATAAAAGGGCAGAAGGAGCAGCGACGTAGGCTTGAAAGATGGGGACGAGTCTGTGTGCAACCTTGTTTTCGCGTTAACTGCACAGAAGCCTCGGTTCTGACCATTTTTCATAGACGTATGTCCTCGAGGCGGTAGAAATCACAGCTCACGAGCACTTGCTAGCCTACTGCGTGCAAAAACTCACTCAAAGCCAGCGTATAGCAACAGCGACGCGTCACCGTCAGCAGTCCCTGAATGTCTTACTACAATTTGTACAATATATAAAAGGGCAGAAGGAGCAGCGACGTAAGCTTGAAAGTTGGGGACGAGTCTGTGTGCAACCTTGTTTTCGCGTTAACTGCACAGAAGCCTCAGTTCTGACCATTCTTCATAAATATTTGTCCTCGAGGCAGTTGAAATCACAGCTCACGAGCTCTTGCTGGCCTACTGCGTGCAAAAACTCACACAAAGCCAGCGTATAGCAACAGCGACGCGTCACCGCCAGCAGCCCCTGAATGTCTTACTCCAATTTGTACAATATATAAAAGGGCAGAAGGAGCAGCGACCTAGGCTTGAATCTTGGGGACGAGTCTGTGTGCAACTTTGTTTTCGCGTTAACTGCACAGAAGCCTCGGTTCTGACCATTCCTTATAAATGTATGTCCTCGAGGCAGTTCAAATCACAGCTCACGAGCATTTGCTAGCCTACTGCGTGCAAAAACTCACTCAAAGCCAGCGCATAGCAACAGAGACGCGTCACCGCCAGCAGCCCCTGCATGTCTTACTACAATTTGTACGATATCTAAAAGGGCTGAAGGAGCAGTGACGTAGGCTTGAATGTTGGGGACGAGTCTGTGTGCAACCTTGTTTCCGCGTTAACTGCACAGAAGCCTCGGTTCTGGCCATTCTTCATAAATATTTGTCCTCGGGGCAGTTGAAATCACAGCTCACGAGCTCTTGCTAGCCTACTGCGTGCAAAAATTCACACAAAGCCAGCGTATAGCAACAGCGACGCGTCACCGCCAGCAGTCCCTGCATGTCTTACTCCAATTTGTACAATATATAAAAGGGCAGAAGGAGCAGCGACCTAGGCTTGAATCTTGGGGACGAGTCTGTGTGCAACCTTGTTTTCGCGTTAACTGCACAGAAACCTCGGTTCTGACCATTCCTTATAAATGTATGTCCTCGAGGCAGTTCAAATCACAGCTCACGAGCACTTGCTAGCCTACTGCGTGCAAAAACACACTCAAAGCCAGCGCATAGCAACAGCGACGCGTCACCGCCAGCAGCCCCTGCATGTCTTACTACAATTTGTACGATATCTAAAAGGGCAGAAGGAGCAGCGACGTAGGCTTGAAAGTTGGGGACGAGTCTGTGTGCAACCTTGTTTTCGCGTTAACTGCACAGAAGCCTCGGTTCTGACCATTCCTTATAAATGTATGTCCTCGAGACAGTTCAAATCACAGCTCACGAGCACTTGCTAGCCTACTGCATGCAAAAACTCACTCAAAGCCAGCGTATAGCAACAGCGACGCGTCACCGCCAGCAGCCCCTGCATGTCTTACTACAATTTCTACAATATATAAAAGGGCAGAAGGAGCAGCGACGTAGGCTTGAAAGATGGGGACGAGTCTCTTTGCAACCTTGTTTTCACGTTAACTGCACAGAAGCCTCACTTCTGACCATTTTTCATAGATGTATGTCCTCGAGGCAGTAGAAATCACAGCTCACGAGCACTTGCTAGCCTACTGCGTGCAAAAACTCACACAAAGCCAGGGTATAGCAACAGCGACGCGTCACCGCCAGCAGCCCCTGAATGTCTTACTACAATTTCTACAATATATAAAAGGGCAGAAGGAGCAGCGACGTAGGCTTGAAAGATGGGGACGAGTCTGTGTGCAACCTTGTTTTCGCGTTAACTGCACAGAAGCCTTAGTTCTGACCATTCGTCATAAATATTTGTCCTCGAGGCAGTTGAAATCACAGTTCACGAGCTCTTGCTAGCCTACTGCGTGCAAAAACTCACACAAAGCCAGGGTATAGCAACAGCGACGCGTCACCGCCAGCAGCCCCTGCATCTCTAACTACAATTTGTACGATATCTGAAAGGGCAGAAGGAGCAGCGACGTAGGCATGAAAGTTGGGGACGAGTTTGTGTGCAACCTTGTTTTCGCGTAAACTGCACAGAAGCCTCGGTTCTGACCATTCCTTATAAATGTATGTCCTCGAGCCAGTTCAAATCACAGCTCACGAGCACTCGCTAGCCTACTGCGTGCAAAAACTAACACAAAGCCAGCGTATAGCAACAGCGACGCGTCACCGCCAGCAGCCCCTGAATGTCTTACTCCAATTTGTACGATATATAAAAGGGCAGAAGGAGCAGCGACCTAGGCTTGAATCTTGGGGACGAGTCTGTCTGCAACCTTGTTTTCGCGTTAACGGCACAGAAGCCTTTGTTCTGACCATTCTTTATAAATGTATGTCCTCGAGGCAGTTGAAATCACAGCTCACGAGCTATTGCTAGCCTACTGCGTGCAAAAACTCACACAAAGCCAGTGTATCGAAACAGCAACGCGTCACCGCCAGCAGTCCCTGCATGTCTTACTCCAATTTGTACAATATATAAAAGGGCAGAAGGAGCAGTGACGTAGGCTTGAATGTTGGGGACGAGTCTGTGTGCAACCTTGTTTCCGCGTTAACTGCACAGAAGCCTCGGTTCTGGCCATTCTTCATAAATATTTGTCCTCGAGGCAGTTGAAATCACAGCTCACGAGCTCTTGCTAGCCTACTGCGTGCTAAAATTCACACAAAGCCAGCGTATAGCAACAGCGACGCGTCACTGCCAGCATCCCCTGCATGTCTTACTACAATTTCTACAATATATAAGAGGGCAGAAGGAGCAGCGACGTAGGCTTGAAAGATGGGGACGAGTCTCTTTGCAACCTTGTTTTCACGTTAACTGCACAGAAGCCTCGGTTCTCACCATTTTTCATAGATGTATGTCCTCGAGGCAGTAGAAATCACAGCTCACGAGCACTTGCTAGCCTACTGCGTGCAAAAAACTCACTCAAAGCCAGCGTATAGCAACAGTGACGCGTCACCATCAGCAGCCCCTGAATGTCTTACTACAATTTGTACAATATATAAAAGGGTAGAAGGAGCAGCGACGTAGGCTTGAAAGTTGGGGACGAGTCTGTGTGCAACCTTGTTTTCGCGTTAACTGCACAGAAGCCTCGGTTCTGGCCATTCCTTATAAATGTATGTCCTCGAGGCAGTTCAAATCACAGCTCACGAGCACTTGCTAGCCTACTGCGTGCAAAAACTCACTCAAAGCCAGCGTATAGCAACAGCGACGCGTCACCGCCAGCAGCCCCTGCATGTCTTACTACAATTTCTACAATATATAAAAGGGCAGAAGGAGCAGCGACGTAGGCTTGAAAGATGGGGACGAGTCTCTTTGCAACCTTGTTTTCACGTTAACTGCACAGAAGCCTCGGTTCTGACCATTTTTCATAGATGTATGTCCTCGAGGCAGTAGAAATCACAGCTCACGAGCACTTGCTATCCTACTGCGTGCAAAAACTCACACAAAGCCAGGGTATAGCAACAGCGACGCGTCACCGCCAGCAGCCCCTGCATCTCTAACTACAATTTGTACGATATCTAAAAGGGCAGAAGGAGCAGCGACGTAGGCATGAAAGTTGGGGACGAGTTTGTGTGCAACCTTGTTTTCGCGTTAACTGCACAGAAGCCGCGGTTCTGACCATTCCTTATAAATGTATGTCCTCGAGGCAGTTCAAATCACAGCTCACGAGCACTTGCTAGCCTACTGCGTGCAAAAACTAACACAAAGCCAGCGTATAGCAACAGCGATGCGTCACCGCCAGCAGCCCCTGAATGTCTTACTCCAATTTGTACGATATATAAAAGGGCAGAAGGAGCAGCGACCTAGGCTTGAATCTTGGGGACGAGTCTGTCTGCAACCTTGTTTTCGCGTTAACGGCACAGAAGCCTTGGTTCTGACCATTCTTTATAAATGTATGTCCTCGAGGCAGTTGAAATCACAGCTCACGAGCTATTGCTAGCCTACTGCGTGCAAAAACTCACACAAAGCCAGTGTATCGCAACAGCAACGCGTCACCGCCAGCAGCCCCTGCATCTCTAACTACAATTTGTACGATATCTGAAAGGGCAGAAGGAGCAGCGACGTAGGCATGAAAGTTGGGGACGAGTTTGTGTGCAACCTTGTTTTCGCGTAAACTGCACAGAAGCCTCGGTTCTGACCATTCCTTATAAATGTATGTCCTCGAGCCAGTTCAAATCACAGCTCACGAGCACTCGCTAGCCTACTGCGTGCAAAAACTAACACAAAGCCAGCGTATAGCAACAGCGACGCGTCACCGCCAGCAGCCCCTGAATGTCTTACTCCAATTTGTACGATATATAAAAGGGCAGAAGGAGCAGCGACCTAGGCTTGAATCTTGGGGACGAGTCTGTCTGCAACCTTGTTTTCGCGTTAACGGCACAGAAGCCTTTGTTCTGACCATTCTTTATAAATGTATGTCCTCGAGGCAGTTGAAATCACAGCTCACGAGCTATTGCTAGCCTACTGCGTGCAAAAACTCACACAAAGCCAGTGTATCGAAACAGCAACGCGTCACCGCCAGCAGTCCCTGCATGTCTTACTCCAATTTGTACAATATATAAAAGGGCAGAAGGAGCAGTGACGTAGGCTTGAATGTTGGGGACGAGTCTGTGTGCAACCTTGTTTCCGCGTTAACTGCACAGAAGCCTCGGTTCTGGCCATTCTTCATAAATATTTGTCCTCGAGGCAGTTGAAATCACAGCTCACGAGCTCTTGCTAGCCTACTGCGTGCTAAAATTCACACAAAGCCAGCGTATAGCAACAGCGACGCGTCACTGCCAGCAGCCCCTGCATGTCTTACTACAATTTCTACAATATATAAGAGGGCAGAAGGAGCAGCGACGTAGGCTTGAAAGATGGGGACGAGTCTCTTTGCAACCTTGTTTTCACGTTAACTGCACAGAAGCCTCGGTTCTCACCATTTTTCATAGATGTATGTCCTCGAGGCAGTAGAAATCACAGCTCACGAGCACTTGCTAGCCTACTGCGTGCAAAAAACTCACTCAAAGCCAGCGTATAGCAACAGTGACGCGTCACCATCAGCAGCCCCTGAATGTCTTACTACAATTTGTACAATATATAAAAGGGTAGAAGGAGCAGCGACGTAGGCTTGAAAGTTGGGGACGAGTCTGTGTGCAACCTTGTTTTCGCGTTAACTGCACAGAAGCCTCGGTTCTGGCCATTCCTTATAAATGTATGTCCTCGAGGCAGTTCAAATCACAGCTCACGAGCACTTGCTAGCCTACTGCGTGCAAAAACTCACTCAAAGCCAGCGTATAGCAACAGCGACGCGTCACCGCCAGCAGCCCCTGCATGTCTTACTACAATTTCTACAATATATAAAAGGGCAGAAGGAGCAGCGACGTAGGCTTGAAAGATGGGGACGAGTCTCTTTGCAACCTTGTTTTCACGTTAACTGCACAGAAGCCTCGGTTCTGACCATTTTTCATAGATGTATGTCCTCGAGGCAGTAGAAATCACAGCTCACGAGCACTTGCTATCCTACTGCGTGCAAAAACTCACACAAAGCCAGGGTATAGCAACAGCGACGCGTCACCGCCAGCAGCCCCTGCATCTCTAACTACAATTTGTACGATATCTAAAAGGGCAGAAGGAGCAGCGACGTAGGCATGAAAGTTGGGGACGAGTTTGTGTGCAACCTTGTTTTCGCGTTAACTGCACAGAAGCCGCGGTTCTGACCATTCCTTATAAATGTATGTCCTCGAGGCAGTTCAAATCACAGCTCACGAGCACTTGCTAGCCTACTGCGTGCAAAAACTAACACAAAGCCAGCGTATAGCAACAGCGACGCGTCACCGCCAGCAGCCCCTGAATGTCTTACTCCAATTTGTACGATATATAAAAGGGCAGAAGGAGCAGCGACCTAGGCTTGAATCTTGGGGACGAGTCTGTCTGCAATCTTGTTTTCGCGTTAACGGCACAGAAGCCTTGGTTCTGACCATTCTTTATAAATGTATGTCCTCGAGGCAGTTGAAATCACAGCTCACGAGCTATTGCTAGCCTACTGCGTGCAAAAACTCACACAAAGCCAGTGTATCGCAACAGCAACGCGTCACCGCCAGCAGCCCCTGCATCTCAAACTACAATTTGTACGATGTCTAAAAGGGCAGAAGGAGCAGCGACGTAGGCTTGAAAGTTTGGGACGAGTCTTTATGCAACGTTGTTTTCGCGTTAACTGCACAGAAGCCTCGGTTCTGACCATTCTTTATAAATGTATGTCCTCGAGGAAGTAGAAAACACAGCTCACGGGCACTTGCTAGCCTACTGCTTGCAAAAACTCACTCAAAGCCAGCGTATAGCAACAGCGACGCGTCACCGCCAGCAGTCCCTGCATGTCTTACTCCAATTTGTACGATATATAAAAGGGCAGAAGGAGCAGCGACCTAGGCTTGAATCTTGGGGACGAGTCTGTGTGCAACCTTGATTTCGAGTTAACTGCACAGAAGCCTCGGTTCTGACCATTCTTTATAAATATATGTCCTCGAGGCAGTTGAAATCACAGCTCACGAGCTCTTGCTAGCCTACTACGTGCAAAAACTCACAGAAAGCCAGCGTATAGCAACAGCGACGCGTCACCGCCAGCAGCCCCTGCATGTCTTACTCCAATTTGTACGATATATAAAAAGGCAGAAGGAGCAGCGACCTAGGCTTGAATCTTGGGGACGAGTCTGTGTGCAACCTTGTTTTCGCGTTAACTGCACAGAAGCCTTGGTTCTGACCATTCTTTATATATGTATGTCCTCGAGGCAGTTGAAATCACAGTTCACGAGCTCTTGCTAGCCTACTGCGTGCAAAAACTCCCACAAAGCCAGCGTATAGCAACAGCGACGCGTCACCGCCAGCAGTCCCTGCATGTCTTACTCCAATTTGTACAATATATAAAAGGGCAGAAGGAGCAGTGACGTAGGCTTGAATGTTGGGGACGAGTCTGTGTGCAACCTTGCTTCCGCGTTAACTGCACAGAAGCCTCAGTTCTGACCATTCTTCAAAAATATTTGTCCTCGAGGCAGTTGAAATCACAGCTCACGAGCTCTTGCTGGCCTACTGCGTGCAAAAACTCACACAAAGCCTGCGTATAGCAACAGCGACGCGTCACCGCCAGCAGCCCCTGAATGTCTTACTCCAATTTGTGCAATATATAAAAGGGCAGAAGGAGCAGCGACCTAGGCTTGAATCTTGGGGACGAGTCTGTGTGCAACCTTGTTTTCGCGTTAACTGCACAGAAGCCTTGGTTCTGACCATTCTTTATAAATGTATTTCCTCGAGGCAGTTGAAATCACAGCTCAAGAGCTCTTGCTAGCCTACTGCGTGCAAAAACTCACACAAAGCCAGCGTATAGCAACAGCGACGCGTCACCGCCAGCAGCCCCTGCATCTCAAACTACAATTTGTACGATGTCTAAAAGGGCAGAAGGAGCAGCGACGTAGGCTTGAAAGTTTGGGACGAGTCTGTATGCAACGTTGTTTTCGCGTTAACTGCACACAAGCCTCGGTTCTGACCATTCTTTATAAATGTATGTCCTCGAGGCAGTAGAAAACACAGCTCACGGGCACTTGCTAGCCTACTGCGTGCAAAAACTCACTCAAAGCCAGCGTATAGCAACAGCGACGCGTCACCGCCAGCAGTCCCTGCATGTCTTACTCCAATTTGTACAATATATAAAAGGGCAGAAGGAGCAGCGACCTAGGCTTGAATCTTGGGGACGAGTCTGTCTGCAACCTTGTTTTCGCGTTAACGGCACAGAAGCCTTCGTTCTGACCATTCTTTATAAATGTATGTCCTCGAGGCAGTTGAAATCACAGCTCACGAGCTATTGCTAGCCTACTGCGTGCAAAAACTCACACAAAGCCAGTGTATCGAAACAGCAACGCGTCACCGCCAGCAGTCCCTGCATGTCTTACTCCAATTTGTACAATATATAAAAGGGCAGAAGGAGCAGTGACGTAGGCTTGAATGTTGGGGACGAGTCTGTGTGCAACCTTGTTTCCGCGTTAACTGCACAGAAGCCTCGGTTCTGGCCATTCTTCATAAATATTTGTCCTCGAGGCAGTTGAAATCACAGCTCACGAGCTCTTGCTAGCCTACTGCGTGCTAAAATTCACACAAAGCCAGCGTATAGCAACAGCGACGCGTCACTGCCAGCAGCCCCTGCATGTCTTACTACAATTTCTACAATATATAAGAGGGCAGAAGGAGCAGCGACGTAGGCTTGAAAGATGGGGACGAGTCTCTTTGCAACCTTGTTTTCACGTTAACTGCACAGAAGCCTCGGTTCTCACCATTTTTCATAGATGTATGTCCTCGAGGCAGTAGAAATCACAGCTCACGAGCACTTGCTAGCCTACTGCGTGCAAAAAACTCACTCAAAGCCAGCGTATAGCAACAGTGACGCGTCACCATCAGCAGCCCCTGAATGTCTTACTACAATTTGTACAATATATAAAAGGGTAGAAGGAGCAGCGACGTAGGCTTGAAAGTTGGGGACGAGTCTGTGTGCAACCTTGTTTTCGCGTTAACTGCACAGAAGCCTCGGTTCTGGCCATTCCTTATAAATGTATGTCCTCGAGGCAGTTCAAATCACAGCTCACGAGCACTTGCTAGCCTACTGCGTGCAAAAACTCACTCAAAGCCAGCGTATAGCAACAGCGACGCGTCACCGCCAGCAGCCCCTGCATGTCTTACTACAATTTCTACAATATATAAAAGGGCAGAAGGAGCAGCGACGTAGGCTTGAAAGATGGGGACGAGTCTCTTTGCAACCTTGTTTTCACGTTAACTGCACAGAAGCCTCGGTTCTGACCATTTTTCATAGATGTATGTCCTCGAGCCAGTAGAAATCACAGCTCACGAGCACTTGCTATCCTACTGCGTGCAAAAACTCACACAAAGCCAGGGTATAGCAACAGCGACGCGTCACCGCGAGCAGCCCCTGCATCTCTAACTACAATTTGTACGATATCTAAAAGGGCAAAAGGAGCAGCGACGTAGGCATGAAAGTTGGGGACGAGTTTGTGTGCAACCTTGTTTTCGCGTTAACTGCACAGAAGCCGCGGTTCTGACCATTCCTTATAAATGTATGTCCTCGAGGCAGTTCAAATCACAGCTCACGAGCACTTGCTAGCCTACTGCGTGCAAAAACTAACACAAAGCCAGCGTATAGCAACAGCGACGCGTCACCGCCAGCAGCCCCTGAATGTCTTACTCCAATTTGTACGATATATAAAAGGGCAGAAGGAGCAGCGACCTAGGCTTGAATCTTGGGGACAAGTCTGTCTGCAACCTTGTTTTCGCGTTAACGGCACAGAAGCCTTGGTTCTGACCATTCTTTATAAATGTATGTCCTCGAGGCAGTTGAAATCACAGATCACGACCTATTGCTAGCCTACTGCGTGCAAAAACTCACACAAAGCCAGTGTATCGCAACAGCAACGCGTCACCGCCAGCAGCCCCTGCATCTCAAACTACAATTTGTACGATGTCTAAAAGGGCAGAAGGAGCAGCGACGTAGGCTTGAAAGTTTGGGACGAGTCTTTATGCAACGTTGCTTTCGCGTTAACTGCACAGAAGCCTGGGTTCTGACCATTCTTTATAAATGTATGTCCTCGAGGCAGTAGAAAACACAGCTCACGGGCACTTGCTAGCCTACTGCTTGCAAAAACTCACTCAAAGCCAGCGTATAGCAACAGCGACGCGTCACCGCCAGCAGTCCCTGCATGTCTTACTCCAATTTGTACGATATATAAAAGGGCAGAAGGAGCAGCGACCTAGGCTTGAATCTTGGGGACGAGTCTGTGTGCAACCTTGATTTCGAGTTAACTGCACAGAAGCCTCGGTTCTGACCATTCTTTATAAATATATGTCCTCGAGGCAGTTGAAATCACAGCTCACGAGCTCTTGCTAGCCTACTACGTGCAAAAACTCACAGAAAGCCAGCGTATAGCAACAGCGACGCGTCACCGCCAGCAGCCCCTGCATGTCTTACTCCAATTTGTACGATATATAAAAAGGCAGAAGGAGCAGCGACCTAGGCTTGAATCTTGGGGACGAGTCTGTGTGCAACCTTGTTTTCGCGTTAACTGCACAGAAGCCTTGGTTCTGACCATTCTTTATATATGTATGTCCTCGAGGCAGTTGAAATCACAGTTCACGAGCTCTTGCTAGCCTACTGCGTGCAAAAACTCCCACAAAGCCAGCGTATAGCAACAGCGACGCGTCACCGCCAGCAGTGCCTGCATGTCTTACTCCAATTTGTACAATATATAAAAGGGCAGAAGGAGCAGTGACGTAGGCTTGAATGTTGGGGACGAGTCTGTGTGCAACCTTGCTTCCGCGTTAACTGCACAGAAGCCTCAGTTCTGACCATTCTTCAAAAATATTTGTCCTCGAGGCAGTTGAAATCACAGCTCACGAGCTCTTGCTGGCCTACTGCGTGCAAAAACTCACACAAAGCCTGCGTATAGCAACAGCGACGCGTCACCGCCAGCAGCCCCTGAATGTCTTACTCCAATTTGTGCAATATATAAAAGGGCAGAAGGAGCAGCGACCTAGGCTTGAATCTTGGGGACGAGTCTGTGTGCAACCTTGTTTTCGCGTTAACTGCACAGAAGCCTTGGTTCTGACCATTCTTTATAAATGTATTTCCTCGAGGCAGTTGAAATCACAGCTCACGAGCTCTTGCTAGCCTACTGCGTGCAAAAACTCACACAAAGCCAGCGTATAGCAACAGCGACGCGTCACCGCCAGCAGCCCCTGCATCTCAAACTACAATTTGTACGATGTCTAAAAGGGCAGAAGGAGCAGCGACGTAGGCTTGAAAGTTTGGGACGAGTCTGTATGCAACGTTGTTTTCGCGTTAACTGCACACAAGCCTCGGTTCTGACCATTCTTTATAAATGTATGTCCTCGAGGCAGTAGAAAACACAGCTCACGGGCACTTGCTAGCCTACTGCGTGCAAAAACTCACTCAAAGCCAGCGTATAGCAACAGCGACGCGTCACCGCCAGCAGTCCCTGCATGTCTTACTCCAATTTGTACAATATATAAAAGGGCAGAAGGAGCAGCGACCTAGGCTTGAATCTTGGGGACGAGTCTGTCTGCAACCTTGTTTTCGCGTTAACGGCACAGAAGCCTTCGTTCTGACCATTCTTTATAAATGTATGTCCTCGAGGCAGTTGAAATCACAGCTCACGAGCTATTGCTAGCCTACTGCGTGCAAAAACTCACACAAAGCCAGTGTATCGAAACAGCAACGCGTCACCGCCAGCAGTCCCTGCATGTCTTACTCCAATTTGTACAATATATAAAAGGGCAGAAGGAGCAGTGACGTAGGCTTGAATGTTGGGGACGAGTCTGTGTGCAACCTTGTTTCCGCGTTAACTGCACAGAAGCCTCGGTTCTGGCCATTCTTCATAAATATTTGTCCTCGAGGCAGTTGAAATCACAGCTCACGAGCTCTTGCTAGCCTACTGCGTGCTAAAATTCACACAAAGCCAGCGTATAGCAACAGCGACGCGTCACTGCCAGCAGCCCCTGCATGTCTTACAACAATTTCTACAATATATAAGAGGGCAGAAGGAGCAGCGACGTAGGCTTGAAAGATGGGGACGAGTCTCTTTGCAACCTTGTTTTCACGTTAACTGCACAGAAGCCTCGGTTCTCACCATTTTTCATAGATGTATGTCCTCGAGGCAGTAGAAATCACAGCTCACGAGCACTTGCTAGCCTACTGCGTGCAAAAAGCTCACTCAAAGCCAGCGTATAGCAACAGTGACGCGTCACCATCAGCAGCCCCTGAATGTCTTACTACAATTTGTACAATATATAAAAGGGTAGAAGGAGCAGCGACGTAGGCTTGAAAGTTGGGGACGAGTCTGTGTGCAACCTTGTTTTCGCGTTAACTGCACAGAAGCCTCGGTTCTGGCCATTCCTTATAAATGTATGTCCTCGAGGCAGTTCAAATCACAGCTCACGAGCACTTGCTAGCCTACTGCGTGCAAAAACTCACTCAAAGCCAGCGTATAGCAACAGCGACGCGTCACCGCCAGCAGCCCCTGCATGTCTTACTACAATTTCTACAATATATAAAACGGCAGAAGGAGCAGCGACGTAGGCTTGAAAGATGGGGACGAGTCTCTTTGCAACCTTGTTTTCACGTTAACTGCACAGAAGCCTCGGTTCTGACCATTTTTCATAGATGTACGTCCTCGAGGCAGTAGAAATCACAGCTCACGAGCACTTGCTATCCTACTGCGTGCAAAAACTCACACAAAGCCAGGGTATAGCAACAGCGACGCGTCACCGCCAGCAGCCCCTGCATCTCTAACTACAATTTGTACGATATCTAAAAGGGCAAAAGGAGCAGCGACGTAGGCATGAAAGTTGGGGACGAGTTTGTGTGCAACCTTGTTTTCGCGTTAACTGCACAGAAGCCGCGGTTCTGACCATTCCTTATAAATGTATGTCCTCGAGGCAGTTCAAATCACAGCTCACGAGCACTTGCTAGCCTACTGCGTGCAAAAACTAACACAAAGCCAGCGTATAGCAACAGCGACGCGTCACCGCCAGCAGCCCCTGAATGTCTTACTCCAATTTGTACGATATATAAAAGGGCAGAAGGAGCAGCGACCTAGGCTTGAATCTTGGGGACAAGTCTGTCTGCAACCTTGTTTTCGCGTTAACGGCACAGAAGCCTTGGTTCTGACCATTCTTTATAAATGTATGTCCTCGAGGCAGTTGAAATCACAGATCACGAGCTATTGCTAGCCTACTGCGTGCAAAAACTCACACAAAGCCAGTGTATCGCAACAGCAACGCGTCACCGCCAGCAGCCCCTGCATCTCAAACTACAATTTGTACGATGTCTAAAAGGGCAGAAGGAGCAGCGACGTAGGCTTGAAAGTTTGGGACGAGTCTTTATGCAACGTTGCTTTCGCGTTAACTGCACAGAAGCCTCGGTTCTGACCATTCTTTATAAATGTATGTCCTCGAGGCAGTAGAAAACACAGCTCACGGGCACTTGCTAGCCTACTGCTTGCAAAAACTCACTCAAAGCCAGCGTATAGCAACAGCGACGCGTCACCGCCAGCAGTCCCTGCATGTCTTACTCCAATTTGTACGATATATAAAAGGGCAGAAGGAGCAGCGACCTAGGCTTGAATCTTGGGGACGAGTCTGTGTGCAACCTTGATTTCGAGTTAACTGCACAGAAGCCTCGGTTCTGACCATTCTTTATAAATATATGTCCTCGAGGCAGTTGAAATCACAGCTCACGAGCTCTTGCTAGCCTACTACGTGCAAAAACTCACAGAAAGCCAGCGTATAGCAACAGCGACGCGTCACCGCCAGCAGCCCCTGCATGTCTTACTCCAATTTGTACAATATATAAAAGGGCAGAAGGAGCAGTGACGTAGGCTTGAATGTTGGGGACGAGTCTGTGTGCAACCTTGTTTTCGCGTTAACTGCACAGAAGCCTTGGTTCTGACCATTCTTTATAAATGTATTTCCTCGAGGCAGTTGAAATCACAGCTCACGAGCTCTTGCTAGCCTACTGCGTGCAAAAACTCACACAAAGCCAGCGTATAGCAACAGCGACGCGTCACCGCCAGCAGCCCCTGCCTCTCAAACTACAATTTGTACGATGTCTAAAAGGGCAGAAGGAGCAGCGACGTAGGCTTGAAAGTTTGGGACGAGTCTGTATGCAACGTTGTTTTCGCGTTAACTGCACACAAGCCTCGGTTCTGACCATTCTTTATAAATGTATGTCCTCGAGGCAGTAGAAAACACAGCTCACGGGCACTTGCTAGCCTACTGCGTGCAAAAACTCACTCAAAGCCAGCGTATAGCAACAGCGACGCGTCACCGCCAGCAGTCCCTGCATGTCTTACTCCAATTTGTACAATATATAAAAGGGCAGAAGGAGCAGCGACCTAGGCTTGAATCTTGGGGACGAGTCTGTCTGCAACCTTGTTTTCGCGTTAACGGCACAGAAGCCTTCGTTCTGACCATTCTTTATAAATGTATGTCCTCGAGGCAGTTGAAATCACAGCTCACGAGCTATTGCTAGCCTACTGCGTGCAAAAACTCACACAAAGCCAGTGTATCGAAACAGCAACGCGTCACCGCCAGCAGTCCCTGCATGTCTTACTCCAATTTGTACAATATATAAAAGGGCAGAAGGAGCAGTGACGTAGGCTTGAATGTTGGGGACGAGTCTGTGTGCAACCTTGTTTCCGCGTTAACTGCACAGAAGCCTCGGTTCTGGCCATTCTTCATAAATATTTGTCCTCCAGGCAGTTGAAATCACAGCTCACGAGCTCTTGCTAGCCTACTGCGTGCTAAAATTCACACAAAGCCAGCGTATAGCAACAGCGACGCGTCACTGCCAGCAGCCCCTGCATGTCTTACAACAATTTCTACAATATATAAGAGGGCAGAAGGAGCAGCGACGTAGGCTTGAAAGATGGGGACGAGTCTCTTTGCAACCTTGTTTTCACGTTAACTGCACAGAAGCCTCGGTTCTCACCATTTTTCATAGATGTATGTCCTCGAGGCAGTAGAAATCACAGCTCACGAGCACTTGCTAGCCTACTGCGTGCAAAAAGCTCACTCAAAGCCAGCGTATAGCAACAGTGACGCGTCACCATCAGCAGCCCCTGAATGTCTTACTACAATTTGTACAATATATAAAAGGGTAGAAGGAGCAGCGACGTAGGCTTGAAAGTTGGGGACGAGTCTGTGTGCAACCTTGTTTTCGCGTTAACTGCACAGAAGCCTCGGTTCTGGCCATTCCTTATAAATGTATGTCCTCGAGGCAGTTCAAATCACAGCTCACGAGCACTTGCTAGCCTACTGCGTGCAAAAACTCACTCAAAGCCAGCGTATAGCAACAGCGACGCGTCACCGCCAGCAGCCCCTGCATGTCTTACTACAATTTCTACAATATATAAAAGGGCAGAAGGAGCAGCGACGTAGGCTTGAAAGATGGGGACGAGTCTCTTTGCAACCTTGTTTTCACGTTAACTGCACAGAAGCCTCGGTTCTGACCATTTTTCATAGATGTACGTCCTCGAGGCAGTAGAAATCACAGCTCACGAGCACTTGCTATCCTACTGCGTGCAAAAACTCACACAAAGCCAGGGTATAGCAACAGCGACGCGTCACCGCCAGCAGCCCCTGCATCTCTAACTACAATTTGTACGATATCTAAAAGGGCAAAAGGAGCAGCGACGTAGGCATGAAAGTTGGGGACGAGTTTGTGTGCAACCTTGTTTTCGCGTTAACTGCACAGAAGCCGCGGTTCTGACCATTCCTTATAAATGTATGTCCTCGAGGCAGTTCAAATCACAGCTCACGAGCACTTGCTAGCCTACTGCGTGCAAAAACTAACACAAAGCCAGCGTATAGCAACAGCGACGCGTCACCGCCAGCAGCCCCTGAATGTCTTACTCCAATTTGTACGATATATAAAAGGGCAGAAGGAGCAGCGACCTAGGCTTGAATCTTGGGGACAAGTCTGTCTGCAACCTTGTTTTCGCGTTAACGGCACAGAAGCCTTGGTTCTGACCATTCTTTATAAATGTATGTCCTCGAGGCAGTTGAAATCACAGATCACGAGCTATTGCTAGCCTACTGCGTGCAAAAACTCACACAAAGCCAGTGTATCGCAACAGCAACGCGTCACCGCCAGCAGCCCCTGCATCTCAAACTACAATTTGTACGATGTCTAAAAGGGCAGAAGGAGCAGCGACGTAGGCTTGAAAGTTTGGGACGAGTCTTTATGCAACGTTGCTTTCGCGTTAACTGCACAGAAGCCTCGGTTCTGATCATTCTTTATAAATGTATGTCCTCGAGGCAGTAGAAAACACAGCTCACGGGCACTTGCTAGCCTACTGCTTGCAAAAACTCACTCAAAGCCAGCGTATAGCAACAGCGACGCGTCACCGCCAGCAGTCCCTGCATGTCTTACTCCAATTTGTACGATATATAAAAGGGCAGAAGGAGCAGCGACCTAGGCTTGAATCTTGGGGACGAGTCTGTGTGCAACCTTGATTTCGAGTTAACTGCACAGAAGCCTCGGTTCTGACCATTCTTTATAAATATATGTCCTCGAGGCAGTTGAAATCACAGCTCACGAGCTCTTGCTAGCCTACTACGTGCAAAAACTCACAGAAAGCCAGCGTATAGCAACAGCGACGCGTCACCGCCAGCAGCCCCTGCATGTCTTACTCCAATTTGTACGATATATAAAAAGGCAGAAGGAGCAGCGACCTAGGCTTGAATCTTGGGGACGAGTCTGTGTGCAACCTTGTTTTCGCGTTAACTGCACAGAAGCCTTGGTTCTGACCATTCTTTATATATGTATGTCCTCGAGGCAGTTGAAATCACAGTTCACGAGCTCTTGCTAGCCTACTGCGTGCAAAAACTCCCACAAAGCCAGCGTATAGCAACAGCGACGCGTCACCGCCAGCAGTGCCTGCATGTCTTACTCCAATTTGTACAATATATAAAAGGGCAGAAGGAGCAGTGACGTAGGCTTGAATGTTGGGGGCGAGTCTGTGTGCAACCTTGCTTCCGCGTTAACTGCACAGAAGCCTCAGTTCTGACCATTCTTCAAAAATATTTGTCCTCGAGGCAGTTGAAATCACAGCTCACGAGCTCTTGCTGGCCTACTGCGTGCAAAAACTCACACAAAGCCTGCGTATAGCAACAGCGACGCGTCACCGCCAGCAGCCCCTGAATGTCTTACTCCAATTTGTGCAATATATAAAAGGGCAGAAGGAGCAGCGACCTAGGCTTGAATCTTGGGGACGAGTCTGTGTGCAACCTTGTTTTCGCGTTAACTGCACAGAAGCCTTGGTTCTGACCATTCTTTATAAATGTATTTCCTCGAGGCAGTTGAAATCACAGCTCACGAGCTCTTGCTAGCCTACTGCGTGCAAAAACTCACACAAAGCCAGCGTATAGCAACAGCGACGCGTCACCGCCAGCAGCCCCTGCATCTCAAACTACAATTTGTACGATGTCTAAAAGGGCAGAAGGAGCAGCGACGTAGGCTTGAAAGTTTGGGACGAGTCTGTATGCAACGTTGTTTTCGCGTTAACTGCACACAAGCCTCGGTTCTGACCATTCTTTATAAATGTATGTCCTCGAGGCAGTAGAAAACACAGCTCACGGGCACATGCTAGCCTACTGCGTGCAAAAACTCACTCAAAGCCAGCGTATAGCAACAGCGACGCGTCACCGCCAGCAGTCCCTGCATGCCTTACTCCAATTTGTACAATATATAAAAGGGCAGAAGGAGCAGCGACCTAGGCTTGAATCTTGGGGACGAGTCTGTGTGCAACCTTGTTTTCGCGTTAACTGCACAGAAGCCTCGGTTCTGACCATTCTTCATAAATATTTGTCCTCGAGGCAGTGGAAATCACAGCTCACGAGCACTTGCTAGACTACTGCATGCAAAATCTCACTCAAAGCCAGCGTATAGCAACAGCGACGCGTCACCGCCAGCAGCCCCTGAATGTCTTACTACAATTTCTACAATATATAAAAGGGCAGAAGGAGCAGCGACGTAGGCTTGAAAGATGGAGACGAGTCTCTTTGCAACCTTGTTTTCGCGTTAACTGTACAGAAGCCTCGGTTCTGACCATTTTTCATAGACGTATGTCCTCGAGGCAGTTGAAATCACAGCTCACGAGCTCTTGCTGGCCTACTGCGTGCAAAAACTCACACAAAGCCAGCGTATAGCAACAGCGACGCGTCACCGCCAGCAGTCCCTGCATGTCTTACTCCAATTTGTACAATAAATAAAAGGGCAGAAGGAGCAGCGACGTAGGCTTGAATGTTGGGGACGAGTCTGTGTGCAACCTTGTTTTCGCGTTAACTGCACAGAAGCCTCGGTTCTCACCATTCTTTATAAATGTATGTCCTCGAGGCAGTTCAAATCACAGCTCACGAGCTCTTGCTAGCCTACTGCATGCAAAAACTCACACAAAGCCAGCGTATAGCAACAAGCGACGCGTCACCGCCAGCAGTCCCTGTATGTCTTACTCCAATTTGTACAATAAATAAAAGGGCAGAAGGAGCAGCAACGTAGGCTTGAATGTTGGGGACGAGTCTGTGTGCAACCTTGTTTCCGCGTTAACTGCACAGAAGCCTCGGTTCTGACCATTCCTTATAAATGTATGTCCTCGAGGCAGTTCAAATCACAGCTCACCAGCTCTTGCTAGCCTACTGCGTGCAAAAACTCACACAAAGCCAGCGTATAGCAACAGCGACGCGTCACCGCCAGCAGTCCCTGCATGTCTTACTCCAATTTGTACAATAAATAAAAGGGCAGAAGGAGCAGCGACGTAGGATTGAATGTTGGGGACGAGTCTGTGCGCAACCTTGTTTTCGCGTTAACTGCACAGAACCCTCGGTTCTCACCATTCTTTATAAATGTATGTCCTCGAGGCGGTTGAAATCACAGCTCACGAGCTCTTGCTAGCCTACTGCGTGCAAAAACTCACACAAAGGCAGCGTATAGCAACAGCGACGCGTCACCGCCAGCAGCCCCTGCATGTCTTACTACAATTTGTACGATATCTAAAAGGGCAGAAGGAGCACCGATGTAGGCTTGAAAGTTGGGGACGAGTCTGTGTGCAACCTTGTTTTCGCGTTAACTGCACAGAAGCCTCGGTTCTGACCATTCCTTATAAATGTATGTCCTCGAGGCAGTTCAAATCACAGCTCACGAGCACTTGCTAGCCTACTGCGTGCAAAAACTCACTCAAAGCCAGCGTATAGCAACAGCGACGCGTCACCGCAAGCAGCCCCTGCATGTCTTACTACAATTTCTACAATATATAAAAGGGCAGAAGGAGCAGCGACGTAGGCTTGAAAGATGGGGACGAGTCTCTTTGCAACCTTGTTTTCACGTTAACTGCACAGAAGCCTCGGTTCTGACCATTTTTCATAGATGTATGTCCTCGAGGCAGTAGAAATCACAGCTCACGAGCACTTTCTAGCCTACTGCGTGCAAAAACTCACACAAAGCCAGGGTATAGCAACAGCGACGCGTCACCGCCAGCAGCCCCTGCATCTCTAACTACAATTTGTACGATATCTAAAAGGGCAGAAGGAGCAGCGACGTAGGCTTGAAAGTTGGGGACGAGTCTGTGTGCAACCTTGTTTTCGCGTTAACTGCACAGAAGCCTCGGTTCTGACCATTCCTTATAGATGTATGTCCTCGAGGCAGTTCAAATCACAGCTCACGAGCACTTGCTAGCCTACTGGGTGCAAAAACTCACTCAAAGCCTGCGTATAGCAACAGCGACGCGTCACCGCCAGCAGCCCCTGCATGTCTTACTACAATTTCTACAATATATAAAAGGGCAGAAGGAGCAGCGACGTAGGCTTGAAAGATGGCGACGAGTCTCTTTGCAACCTTGTTTTCACGTTAACTTCATAGATGTATGTCCTCGAGGCAGTAGAAATCACAGCTCACGAGCACTTGCTAGCCTACTGCGTGCAAAAAACTCACTCAAAGCCAGCCTATAGCAACAGTGACGCGTCACCGTCAGCAGCCCCTGAATGTCTTACTACAATTTGTGCAATATTTAAAAGGGCAGAAGGAGCAGCGACGTAGGCTTGAAAGTTGGGGACGAGTCTGTGTGCAACCTTGTTTTCGCATTAACTGCACAGAAGCATTAGTTCTGACCATTCGTCATAAATATTTGTCCTCGAGGCAGTTGAAATCACAGCTCACGAGCTCTTGCTAGCCTACTGCGTGCAAAAACTCACACAAAGCCAGCGTATAGCAACAGCGACGCGTCACCGCCAGCAGCCCCTGCATCTCAAACTACAATTTGTACGATGTCTTAAAGGGCAGAAGCAGCAGCGACGTAGGCTTGAAAGTTTGGGACGAGTCTGTATGCAACGTTGTTTTCGCGTTAACTGCACACAAGCCTCGGTTCTGACCATTCTTTATAAATGTATGTCCTCGAGGCAGTAGAAAACACAGCTCACGGGCACTTGCTAGCCTACTGCGTGCAAAAACTCACTCAAAGCCAGCGTATAGCAACAGCGACGCGTCACCGCCAGCAGTCCCTGCATGTCTTACTCCAATTTGTACAATATATAAAAGGGCAGAAGGAGCAGCGACCTAGGCTTGAATCTTGGGGACGAGTCTGTCTGCAACCTTGTTTTCGCGTTAACGGCACAGAAGCCTTCGTTCTGACCATTCTTTATAAATGTATGTCCTCGAGGCAGTTGAAATCACAGCTCACGAGCTATTGCTAGCCTACTGCGTGCAAAAACTCACACAAAGCCAGTGTATCGAAACAGCAACGCGTCACCGCCAGCAGTCCCTGCATGTCTTACTCCAATTTGTACAATATATAAAAGGGCAGAAGGAGCAGTGACGTAGGCTTGAATGTTGGGGACGAGTCTGTGTGCAACCTTGTTTCCGCGTTAACTGCACAGAAGCCTCGGTTCTGGCCATTCTTCATAAATATTTGTCCTCGAGGCAGTTGAAATCACAGCTCACGAGCTCTTGCTAGCCTACTGCGTGCTAAAATTCACACAAAGCCAGCGTATAGCAACAGCGACGCGTCACTGCCAGCAGCCCCTGCATGTCTTACTACAATTTCTACAATATATAAGAGGGCAGAAGGAGCAGCGACGTAGGCTTGAAAGATGGGGACGAGTCTCTTTGCAACCTTGTTTTCACGTTAACTGCACAGAAGCCTCGGTTCTCACCATTTTTCATAGATGTATGTCCTCGAGGCAGTAGAAATCACAGCTCACGAACACTTGCTAGCCTACTGCGTGCAAAAAACTCACTCAAAGCCAGCGTATAGCAACAGTGACGCGTCACCATCAGCAGCCCCTGAATGTCTTACTACAATTTGTACAATATATAAAAGGGTAGAAGGAGCAGCGACGTAGGCTTGAAAGTTGGGGACGAGTCTGTGTGCAACCTTGTTTTCGCGTTAACTGCACAGAAGCCTCGGTTCTCACCATTCTTTATAAATGTATGTCCTCGAGGCAGTTCAAATCACAGCTCACGAGCACTTGCTAGCCTACTGCGTGCAAAAACTCACTCAAAGCCAGCGTATAGCAACACCGACGCGTCACCGCAAGCAGCCCCTGCATGTCTTACTACAATTTCTACAATATATAAAAGGGCAGAAGGAGCAGCGACGTAGGCTTGAAAGATGGGGACGAGTCTCTTTGCAACCTTGTTTTCACGTTAACTGCACAGAAGCCTCGGTTCTGACCATTTTTCATAGATGTATGTCCTCGAGGCAGTAGAAATCACAGCTCACGAGCACTTGCTAGCCTACTGCGTGCAAAAACTCACACAAAGCCAGGGTATAGCAACAGCGACGCGTCACCGCCAGCAGCCCCTGCATCTCTAACTACAATTTGGACGATATCTAAAAGGGCAGAAGGAGCAGCGACGTAGGCTTGAAAGTTGGGGACGAGTCTGTGTGCAACCTTGTTTTCGCGTTAACTGCACAGAAGCCTCGGTTCTGACCATTCCTTATAAATGTATGTCCTCGAGGCAGTTCAAATCACAGCTCACGAGCACTTGCTAGCCTACTGGGTGCAAAAGCTCACTCAAAGCCTGCGTATAGCAACAGCGACGCGTCACCGCCAGCAGCCCCTGCATGTCTTACTACAATTTCTACAATATATAAAAGGGCAGAAGGAGCAGCGACGTAGGCTTGAAAGATGGCGACGAGTCTCTTTGCAACCTTGTTTTCACGTTAAGTTCATAGATGTATGTCCTCGAGGCAGTAGAAATCACAGCTCACGAGCACTTGCTAGCCTACTGCGTGCAAAAAACTCAATCAAAGCCAGCGTATAGCAACAGAGACGCGTCACCGTCAGCAGCCCCTGAATGTCTTACTACAATTTGTACAATATATAAAAGGGCAGAAGGAGCAGCGACGTAGGCTTGAAAGTTGGGGACGAGTCTGTGTGCAACCTTGTTTTCGCGTTAACTGCACAGAAGCCTTAGTTCTGACCATTCGTCATAAATATTTGTCCTCGAGGCAGTTGAAATCACAGCTCACGAGCACTTGCTAGCCTACTGCGTGCAAAAACTAACACAAAGCCAGCGTATAGCAACAGCGACGCGTCACCGCCAGCAGCCCCTGAATGTCTTACTCCAATTTGTACGATATATAAAAGGGCAGAAGGAGCAGCGACCTAGGCTTGAATCTTGGGGACGAGTCTGTGTGCAACCTTGTTTTCGCGTTAACTGCACAGAAGCCTTGGTTCTGACCATTCTTTATAAATGTATGTCCTCGAGGCAGTTGAAATCACAGCTCACCAGCTCTTGCTAGCCTACTGCGTGCAAAAACTCCCACAAAGCCAGCGTATAGCAACAGCGACGCGTCACCGCCAGCAGCCCCTGCATCTCAAACTACAGTTTGTACGATGTCTAAAAGGGCAGAAGGAGCAGCGACGTAGGCTTGAAAGTTTGGGACGAGTCTGTGTGCAACCTTGTTTTCGCGTTAACTGCACAGAAGCCTCGGTTCTGACCATTCCTTATAAATGTATGTCCTCTAGGCAGTTCAAATCACAGCTCACGAGCACTTGCTAGCCTACTGCGTGCAAAAACTCACTCAAAGCCAGCGTATAGCAACAGCGACGCGTCACCACCAGCAGCCCCTGCATGTCTTACTACAATTTCTACAATATATAAAAGGGCAGAAGGAGCAGCGACGTAGGCTTGAAAGATGGGGACGAGTCTGTGTGCAACCTTGTTTTCGCGTTAAGTGCCCAGAAGCCTCGATTCTGACCATTTTTCATAGACGTATGTCCTCGAGGCAGTAGAAATCACAGCTCACGAGCACTTGCTAGCCTACTGCGTGCAAAAACTCACTCAAAGCCAGCGTATAGCAACAGTGACGCGTCACC
Source organism: Dermacentor andersoni (assembly GCF_023375885.2). Lineage (NCBI taxonomy): Eukaryota > Metazoa > Arthropoda > Arachnida > Ixodida > Ixodidae > Dermacentor > Dermacentor andersoni. The sequence continues at coordinate 4,739,325 of NW_027314752.1, read as the reverse complement.
GTCAGCAGGCCCTGAATGTCTTACTAAAATTTGTACAATATATAAAAGGGCAGAAGGAGCAGCGACGTAAGCTTGAAAGTTGGGGACGAGTCTGTGTGCAACCTTGTTTTCGCGTTAACTGCACAGAAGCCTCAGTTCTGACCATTCTTCATAAATATTTGTCCTCGAGGCAGTTGAAATCACAGCTCACGAGATCTTGCTGGCCTACTGCGTGCAAAAACTCACACAAAGCCAGCGTATAGCAACAGTGACGCGTCACCGTCAGCAGTCCCTGAATGTCTTACTACAATTTGTACAATATATAAAAGGGCAGAAGGAGCAGCGACCTAGGCTTGAATCTTGGGGACGAGTCTGTGTGCAACCTTGTTTTCGCGGTAACTGCACAGAAGCCTCGGTTCTGACCATTCTTTATAAATGTATGTCTTCGAGGCAGTTGAAATCACAGTTCACGAGCTCTTGCTAGCCTACTGCGTGCAAAAAGTCCCACAAAGCCAGCGTATAGCAACAGCGACGCGTCACCGCCAGCAGCCCCTGCATGTCTTACTACAATTTCTACAATATATAAAAGGGCAGAAGGAGCAGCGACGTAGGCTTGAATGTTGGGAACGAGTCTGTGTGCAACCTTGTTTTCGCGTTAACTGCACAGAAGCCTCGGTTCTGACCATTCTTTATAAATTTATGTCCTCGAGGCAGTTGAAATCACAGTTCACGAGCACTTGCTAGCCTACTGCGTGCAAAAACTCACTCAAAGGCAGCGTATAGCAACAGTGACGCGTCACGGTCAGCAGCCCCTGAATGTCTTACTACAATTTCTACAATATATAAAAGGGCAGAAGGAGCAGCGACGTAGGCTTGAAAGATGGGGACGAGTCTCTTTGCAACCTTGTTTTCGCGTTAACTGCACAGAAGCCTCGGTTCTGACCATTCGTTATAAATATATGTCCTCGAGGCAGTAGAAATCACAGCTCACGAGCTCTTCTTATCCTACTGCGTGCAAAAACTTACACAAAGCCAGCGTATAGCAACAGCGACGCGTCACCGCCAGCAGCCCCTGCATGTCTTACTACAATTTCTACAATATATAAAAGGGCAGAAGGAGCAGTGACGTAGACTTGAATGTTGGGGATGAGTCTGTGTGCAACCTTGTTTCCGCGTTAACTGCACAGAAGCCTCGGTTCTGACCATATTTCATAGATATATGTCCTCGAGCCAGTAGAAATCACAGCTCACGAGCACTTGCTAGCCTACTGCGTGCAAAAAACTCACTCAAAGCCAGCGTATAGCAACAGTGACGCGTCACGGTCAGCAGCCCCTGAATGTCCTACTACAATTTCTACAATATATAAAAGGGCAGAAGGAGCAGCGACGTAGGCTTGAAAGATGGGGACGAGTCTCTTTGCAACCTTGTTTTCGCGTTAACTGCACAGAAGCCTCGGTTCTGACCATTCGTTATAAATATATGTCCTCGAGGCAGTAGAAATCACAGCTCACGAGCTCTTCTTATCCTACTGCGTGCAAAAACTTACACAAAGCCAGCGTATAGCAACAGCGACGCGTCACCGCCAGCAGCCCCTGCATGTCTTACTACAATTTCTACAATATATAAAAGGGCAGAAGGAGCAGTGACGTAGGCTTGAATGTTGGGGATGAGTCTGTGTGCAACCTTATTTCCGCGTTAACTGCACAGAAGCCTCGGTTCTGACCATATTTCATAGATGTATGTCCTCGAGCCAGTAGAAATCACAGCTCACGAGCACTTGCTAGCCTACTGCGTGCAAAAAACTCACTCAAAGCCAGCGTATAGCAACAGTGACGCGTCACGGTCAGCAGCCCCTGAATGTCTTACTACAATTTCTACAATATATAAAAGGGCAGAAGGAGCAGCGACGTAGGCTTGAAAGTTGGGGACGAGTCTGTGTGCAACCTTGTTTTCGCGTTAACTGCACAGAAGCCTCGGTTCTGACCATTCCTTATAAATGTATGTCCTCGAGGCAGTTCAAATCACAGCTCACGAGCACTTGCTAGCCTACTGCGTGCAAAAACTCACTCAAAGGCAGCGTATAGCAACAGCGACGCGTCACCGCCACCAGCCCCTGCATGTCTTACTACAATTTCTACAATATATAAACGGCCAGAAGGAGCAGCGACGTAGGCTTGAAAGATGGGGACGAGTCTCTTTGCAACCTTGTTTTCACGTTAACTGCACAGAAGCCTCGGTTCTGACCATTTTTCATAGATGTATGTCCTCGAGGCAGTAGAAATCACAGCTCACGAGCACTTGCTAGCCTACTGCGTGCAAAAACTCACAGAAAGCCAGGGTATAGCAACAGCGACGCGTCACCGCCAGCAGCCCCTGCATCTCTAACTACAATTTGTACGATATCTAAAAGGGCAGAAGGAGCAGCGACGTAGGCTTGAAAGTTGGGGACGAGTCTGTGTGCAACCTTGTTTTCGCGTTAACTGCACAGAAGCCTCGGTTCTGACCATTCCTTATAAATGTATGTCCTCGAGGCAGTTCAAATCACAGCTCACGAGCACTTCCTAGCCTACTGCGTGCAAAAACTCACTCAAAGCCAGCGTATAGAAACAGTGACGCGTCACCGTCAGCAGCCCCTGAATGTCCTACTACAATTTGTTCAATACATAAAAGGGCAGAAGGAGCAGCGACGTAAGCTTCAAAGTTGGGGACGAGTCTGTGTGCAACCTTGTTTTCGCGTTAACTGCACAGAAGCCTTAGTTCTGACCATTCTTCATAAATATTTGTCCTCGAGGCAGTTGAAATCACAGCTCACGAGCTCTTGCTAGCCTACTGCGTGCAAAAACTAAAACAAAGCCAGCGTATTGCAACACCGACGCGTCACCGCCAGCAGCCCCTGAATGTCTTACTCCAATTTGTACGATATCTAAAAGGGCAGAAGGAGCAGCGACGTAGGCTTGAAAGTTGGGGACGAGTCTGTGTGCAACCTTGTTTTCGCGTTAACTGCACAGAAACCTCGGTTCTGACCATTCCTTATATATGTATGTCCTCGAGGCAGTTCAAATCACAGCTCACGAGCACTTGCTAGCCTACTGCGTGCAAAAACTCACTCAAAGCCAGCGTATAGCAACAGCGACGCGTCACCGCCAGCAGCCCCTGCATGTCTTACTACTATTTCTACAATATATAAAAGGGCAGAAGGAGCAGCGACGTAGGCTTGAAAGAAGGGGACGAGTCTCTTTGCATCCTTGTTTTCACGTTAACTGCACAGAAGCCTCGGTTCTGACCATTTTTCATAGATGTATGTCCTCGAGGCAGTAGAAATCACAGCTCACGAGCACTTGCTAGCCTACTGCGTGCAAAAACTCACACAAAGCCAGGGTATAGCAACAGCGACGCGTCACCGCCAGCAGCCCCTGAATGTCTTACTCCAATTTGTACGATATATAAAAGGGCAGAAGGAGCAGCGACCCAGGCTTGAATCTTGGGGACGAGTATGTGTGCAACCTTGTTTTCGCGTTAACTGCACAGAAGCCTTGCTTCTGACCATTCTTTATAAATGTATGTCCTCGAGGCAGTTGAAATCACAGCTCACGAGCTCTTGCTAGCCTACTGCGTGCAAAAACTCACACAAAGCCAGCGTATAGCAACAGCGACGCGTCACCGCCAGCAGCCCCTGCATCTCAAACTACAATTTGTACGATGTCTAAAAGGGCAGAAGGAGCAGCGACGTAGGCTTGAAAGTTTGGGACGAGTCTGTGTGCAACCTTGTTTTCGCGTTAACTGCACAGAAGCCTTAGTTCTGACCATTCTTCATAAATATTTGTCCTCGAGGCAGTTGAAATCACAGCTCACGAGCTCTTGCTAGCCTACCGCGTGCAAAAACTAAAACAAAGCCAGCGTATTGCAACAGCGACGCGTCACCGCCAGCAGCCCCTGAATGTCTTACTCCAATTTGTACGATATATAAAAGGGCAGAAGGAGCAGCGACCTAGGCTTGAATCTTGGGGACGAGTCTGTGTGCAACCTTGTTTTCGCGTTAACTGCACATAAGCCTTGGTTCTGACCATTCTTTATAAATGTATGTCCTCGAGGCAGTTGAAATCACAGCTCACGAGTTCTTGCTAGCCTACTGCGTGCAAAAACTCACACAAAGCCAGCGTATAGCAACAGCGACGCGTCACCGCCAGCAGCCCCTGCATCTAAAACTACAATTTGTACGATGTCTAAAAGGGCAGAAGGAGCAGCGAGGTAGGCTTGAATGTTGGGGATGAGTCTGTGTGCAACCTTGTTTCCGCGTTAACTGCACAGAAGCCTTGGTTCTGACCATATTTCATAGATGTATGTCCTCGAGCCAGTAGAAATCACAGCTCACGAGCACTTGCTAGCCTACTGCGTGCAAAAAACTCACTCAAAGCCAGCGTATAGCAACAGTGACGCGTCACGGTCAGCAGCCCCTGAATGTCTTACTACAATTTCTACAATATATAAAAGGGCAGAAGGAGCAGCGACGTAGGCTTGAAAGATGGGGACGAGTCTCTTTGCAACCTTGTTTTCGCGTTAACTGCACAGAAGCCTCGGTTCTGGCCATTCGTTATAAATATATGTCCTCGAGGCAGTAGAAATCACAGCTCACGACCTCTTCTTATCCTACTGCGTGCAAAAACTTACACAAAGCCAGCGTATAGCAACAGCGACGCGTCACCGCCAGCAGCCCCTGCATGTCTTACTACAATTTCTACAATATATAAAAGGGCAGAAGGAGCAGTGACGTAGGCTTGAATGTTGGGGATGAGTCTGTGTGCAACCTTATTTCCGCGTTAACTGCACAGAAGCCTCGGTTCTGACCATATTTCATAGATGTATGTCCTCGAGCCAGTAGAAATCACAGCTCACGAGCACTTGCTAGCCTACTGCGTGCAAAAAACTCACTCAAAGCCAGCGTATAGGAACAGTGACGCGTCACGGTCAGCAGCCCCTGAATGTCTTACTGTAATTTCTACAATATATAAAAGGGCAGAAGGAGCAGCGACGTAGGCTTGAAAGTTGGGGACGAGTCTGTGTGCAACCTTGTTCTCGCGTTAACTGCACAGAAGCCTCGGTTCTGACCATTCCTTATAAATGTATGTCCTCGAGGCAGTTCAAATCACAGCTCACGAGCACTTGCTAGCCTACTGCGTGCAAAAACTCACTCAAAGGCAGCGTATAGCAACAGCGACGCGTCACCGCCAGCAGCCCCTGCATGTCTTACTACAATTTGTACGATATCTAAAAGGGCAGAAGGAGCAGCGATGTAGGCTTGAAAGTTGGGGACGCGTCTGTGTGCAACCTTGTTTTCGCGTTAACTGCACAGAAGCCTCGGTTCTGACCATTCCTTATAAATGTATGTCCTCGAGGCAGTTCAAATCACAGCTCACGCGCACTTGCTAGCCTACTGCGTGCAAAAACTCACTCAAAGCCAGCGTATAGAAACAGTGACGCGTCACCGTCAGCAGCCCCTGTATGTCTTACTACAATTTGTTCAATACATAAAAGGGCAGAAGGAGCAGCGACGTAAGCTTCAAAGTTGGGGACGAGTCTGTGTGCAACCTTGTTTTCGCGTTAACTGCACAGAAGCCTTAGTTCTGACCATTCTTCATAAATATTTGTCCTCGAGGCAGTTGAAATCACAGCTCACGAGCTCTTGCTAGCCTACTGCGTGCAAAAACTAAAACAAAGCCAGCGTATTGCAACAGCGACGCGTCACCGCCAGCAGTCCCTGAATGTCTTACTCCAATTTGTACGATATCTAAAAGGGCAGAAGGAGCAGCGACGTAGGCTTGAAAGTTGGGGACGAGTCTGTGTGCAACCTTGTTTTCGCGTTAACTGCACAGAAGCCTCGGTTCTGACCATTCCTTATATATGTATGTCCTCGAGGCAGTTCAAATCACAGCTCACGAGCACTTGCTAGCCTACTGCGTGCAAAAACTCACTCAAAGTCAGCGTATAGCAACATCGACGCGTCACCGCCAGCAGCCCCTGCATGTCTTACTACAATTTGTACGATATCTAAAAGGGCAGAAGGAGCAGCGACGTAGGCTTGAAAGTTGGGGACGAGTCTGTGTGCAACCTTGTTTTCGCGTTAACTGCACAGAAGCCTCGGTTCTGGCCATTCCTTATAAATGTATGTCCTCGAGGCAGTTCAAATCACAGCTCACGAGCACTTGCTAGCCTACTGCGTGCAAAAACTCACTCAAAGCCAGCGTATAGCAACAGCGACGCGTCACCGCCAGCAGCCCCTGCATGTCTTACTACTATTTCTACAATATATAAAAGGGCAGAAGGAGCAGCGACGTAGGCTTGAAAGATGGGGACGAGTCTCTTTGCATCCTTGTTTTCACGTTAACTGCACAGAAGCCTCGGTTCTGACCATTTTTCATAGATGTATGTCCTCGAGGCAGTAGAAATCACAGCTCACGAGCACTTGCTAGCCTACTGCGTGCAAAAACTCACACAAAGCCAGGGTATAGCAACAGCGACGCGTCACCGCCAGCAGCCCCTGAATGTCTTACTCCAATTTGTACGATATATAAAAGGGCAGAAGGAGCAGCGACCCAGGCTTGAATCTTGGGGACGAGTCTGTGTGCAACCTTGTTTTCGCATTAACTGCACAGAAGCCTTGGTTCTGACCATTCTTTATAAATGTATGTCCTCGAGGCAGTTGAAATCACAGCTCACGAGCTCTTGCTAGCCTACTGCGTGCAAAAACTCACACAAAGCCAGCGTATAGCAACAGCGACGCGTCACCGCCAGCAGCCCCTGCATCTAAAACTACAATTTGTACGATGTCTAAAAGGGCAGAAGGAGCAGCGACGTAGGCTTGAAAGTTTGGGACGAGTCTGTGTGCAACCTTGTTTTCGCGTTAACTGCACAGAAGCCTCGGTTCTGACCATTCCTTATAAATATATATCCTCGAGGCAGTAGAAATCACAGCTCACGAGCTCTTCTTATCCTACTGCGTGCAAAAACTTACACAAAGCCAGCGTATAGCAACAGCGACGCGTCACCGCCAGCAGCCCCTGCATGTCTTCCTACAATTTCTACAATATATAAAAGGGCAGAAGGAGCAGCGACGTACGCTTGAAAGATGGGGACGAGTTTCTTTACAACCTTGTTTTAACGTTAACTGCACAGAAGCCTCGGTTCTGACCATTTTTCATAGATGTATGTCCTCGAGGCAGTAGAAATCACAGCTCACGAGCACTTGATAGCCTACTGCGTGCAGAAAACTCACTCAAAGCCAGCGTATAGCAACAGTGACGCGTCACCGTCAGCAGCCCCTGAATGTCTTATACAATTTGTACAATATATAAAAGGGCAGAAGGAGCAGCGACGTAGGCTTGAAAGTTGGGGACGAGTCTGTGTGCAACCTTGTTTTCGCGTTAACTGCACAGAAGCCTCGGTTCTGACCATTCCTTATAAATGTATGTCCTCGAGGCAGTTCAAATCACAGCTCACGAGCACTTGCTAGCCTACTACGTGCAAAAACTCACTAAAAGGCAGCGTATAGCAACAGCGACGCGTCACCGCCAGCAGCCCCTGCAAGTCTTACTACAATTTGTACGATATCTAAAAGGGCAGAAGGAGCAGCGATGTAGGCTTGAAAGTTGGGGACGAGTCTGTGTGCAACCTTGTTTTCGCGTTAACTGCACAGAAGCCTCGGTTCTGACCATTCCTTATAAATGTATGTCCTCGAGGCAGTTCAAATCACAGCTCACGAGCACTTGCTAGCCTACTGCGTGCAAAAACTCACTCAAAGCCAGCGTATAGCAACAGCGACGCGTCACCGCCAGCAGCCCCTGCATGTCTTACTACAATTTCTACAATATATAAAAGGGCAGAAGGAGCAGCGACGTAGGCTTGAAAGATGGGGACGAGTCTTTTTGCAACCTTGTTTTCACGTTAACTGCACAGAAGCCTCGGTTCTGACCATTTTTCATAGATGTATGTCCTCGAGGCAGTAGAAATCACAGCTCACGAGCTCTTGCTAGCCTACTGCGTGCAAAAACTCCCACAAAGCCAGCGTATAGCAACAGCGACGCGTCACCGCCAGCAGCCCCTGCATCTCAAACTACAGTTTGTACGATGTCTAAAAGGGCAGAAGGAGCAGCGACGTAGGCTTGAAAGTTTGGGACGAGTCTGTGTGCAACCTTGTTTTCGCGTTAACTGCACAGAACCCTCGGTTCTGACCATTCCTTATATATGTATGTCCTCGAGGCAGTTCAAATCACAGCTCACGAGCACTTGCTAGCCTACTGCGTGCAAATACTTACTCAAAGCCAGCGTATAGCAACAGCGACGCGTCACCGCCAGCAGCCCCTGCATGTCTTACTACAATTTGTACGATATCTAAAAGGGCAGAAGGAGCAGCGACGTAGGCTTGAAAGTTGGGGACGAGTCTGTGTGCAACCTTGTTTTCGCGTTAACTGCACAGAAGCCTCGGTTCTGGCCATTCCTTATAAATGTATGTCCTCGAGGCAGTTCAAATCACAGCTCACGAGCACTTGCTAGCCTACTGCGTGCAAAAACTCACTCAAAGCCAGCGTATAGCAACAGCGACGCGTCACCGCCAGCAGCCCCTGCATGTCTTACTACTATTTCTACAATATATAAAAGGGCAGAAGGAGCAGCGACGTAGGCTTGAAAGAAGGGGACGAGCCTCTTTGCATCCTTGTTTTCACGTTAACTGCACAGAAGCCTCGGTTCTGACCATTTTTCATAGATGTATGTCCTCGAGGCAGTAGAAATCACAGCTCACGAGCACTTGCTAGCCTACTGCGTGCAAAAACTCACACAAAGCCAGGGTATAGCAACAGCGACGCGTCACCGCCAGCAGCCCCTGAATGTCTTACTCCAATTTGTACGATATATAAAAGGGCAGAAGGAGCAGCGACCCAGGCTTGAATCTTGGGGACGAGTCTGTGTGCAACCTTGTTTTCGCGTTAACTGCACAGAAGCCTTGGTTCTGACCATTCTTTATAAATGTATGTCCTCGAGGCAGTTGAAATCACAGCTCACGAGCTCTTGCTAGCCTACTGCGTGCAAAAACTCACACAAAGCCAGCGTATAGCAACAGCGACGCGTCACCGCCAGCAGCCCCTGCATCTCAAACTACAATTTGTACGATGTCTAAAAGGGCAGAAGGAGCAGCGACGTAGGCTTGAAAGTTTGGGACGAGTCTGTGTGCAACCTTGTTTTCGCATTAACTGCACAGAAGCCTTAGTTCTGACCATTCTTCATAAATATTTGTCCTCGAGGCAGTTGAAATCACAGCTCACGAGCTCTTGCTAGCCTACCGCGTGCAAAAACTAAAACAAAGCCAGCGTATTGCAACAGCGACGCGTCACCGCCAGCAGCCCCTGAATGTCTTACTCCAATTTGTACCATATATAAAAGGGCAGAAGGAGCAGCGACCTAGGCTTGAATCTTGGGGACGAGTCTGTGTGCAACCTTGTTTTCGCGTTAACTGCACAGAAGCCTTGGTTCTGACCATTCTTTATAAATGTATGTCCTCGAGGCAGTTGAAATCACAGCTCACGAGCTCTTGCTAGCCTACTGCGTGCAAAAACTCACACAAAGCCAGCGTATAGCAACAGCGACGCGTCACCGCCAGCAGCCCCTGCATCTAAAACTACAATTTGTACGATGTCTAAAAGGGTAGAAGGAGCAGCGTCGTAGGCTTGAATGTTGGGGATGAGTCTGTGTGCAACCTTGTTTCCGCGTTAACTGCACAGAAGCCTTGGTTCTGACCATATTTCATAGATGTATGTCCTCGAGCCAGTAGAAATCACAGCTCACGAGCACTTGCTAGCCTACTGCGTGCAAAAAACTCACTCAAAGCCAGCGTATAGCAACAGTGACGCGTCACGGTCAGCAGCCCCTGAATGTCTTACTACAATTTCTACAATATATAAAAGGGCAGAAGGAGCAGCGACGTAGGCTTGAAAGATGGGGACGAGTCTCTTTGCAACCTTGTTTTCGCGTTAACTGCACAGAAGCCTCGGTTCTGACCATTCGTTATAAATATATGTCCTCGAGGCAGTAGAAATCACAGCTCACGAGCTCTTCTTATCCTACTGCGTGCAAAAACTTACACAAAGCCAGCGTATAGCAACAGCGACGCGTCACCGCCAGCAGCCCCTGCATGTCTTACTACAATTTCTACAATATATAAAAGGGCAGAAGGAGCAGTGACGTAGGCTTGAATGTTGGGGATGAGTCTGTGTGCAACCTTATTTCCGCGTTAACTGCACAGAAGCCTCGGTTCTGACCATATTTCATAGATGTATGTCCTCGAGCCAGTAGAAATCACAGCTCACGAGCACTTGCTAGCCTACTGCGTGCAAAAAACTCACTCAAAGCCAGCGTATAGCAACAGTGACGCGTCACGGTCAGCAGCCCCTGAATGTCTTACTATAATTTCTACAATATATAAAAGGGCAGAAGGAGCAGCGACGTAGGCTTGAAAGTTGGGGACGAGTCTGTGTGCAACCTTGTTTTCGCGTTAACTGCACAGAAGCCTCGGTTCTAACCATTCCTTATAAATGTATGTCCTCGAGGCAGTTCAAATCACAGCTCACGAGCACTTGCTAGCCTACTGCGTGCAAAAACTCACTCAAAGGCAGCGTATAGCAACAGCGACGCGTCACCGCCAGCAGCCCCTGCATGTCTTACTACAATTTGTACGATATCTAAAAGGGCAGAAGGAGCAGCGATGTAGGCTTGAAAGTTGGGGACGCGTCTGTGGGCAACCTTGTTTTCGCGTTAACTGCACAGAAGCCTCGGTTCTGACCATTTTTCATAGATGTATGTCCTCGAGGCAGTAGAAATCACAGGTCACGAGCACTTGCTAGCCTACTGCGTGCAAAAACTCACAGAAAGCCAGGGTATAGCAACAGCGACGCGTCACCGCCAGCAGCCCCTGCATCTCTAACTACAATTTGTACGATATCTAAAAGGGCAGAAGGAGCAGCGACGTAGGCTTGAAAGTTGGGGACGAGTCTGTGTGCAACCTTGTTTTCGCGTTAACTGCACAGAAGCCTCGGTTCTGACCATTCCTTATAAATGTATGTCCTCGAGGTAGTTCAAATCACAGCTCACGAGCACTTGCTAGCCTACTGCGTGCAAAAACTCACTCAAAGCCAGCGTATAGAAACAGTGACGCGTCACCGTCAGCAGCCCCTGAATGTCTTACTACAATTTGTTCAATACATAAAAGGGCAGAAGGAGCAGCGACGTAAGCTTCAAAGTTGGGGACGAGTCTGTGTGCAACCTTGTTTTCGCGTTAACTGCACAGAAGCCTTAGTTCTGACCATTCTTCATAAATATTTGTCCTCGAGGCAGTTGAAATCACAGCTCACGAGCTCTTGCTAGCCTACTGCGTGCAAAAACTAAAACAAAGCCAGCGTATTGCAACAGCGACGCGTCACCGCCAGCAGCCCCTGAATGTCTTACTCCAATTTGTACGATATCTAAAAGGGCAGAAGGAGCAGCGACGTAGGCTTGAAAGTTGGGGACGAGTCTGTGTGCAACCTTGTTTTCGCGTTAACTGCACAGAAGCCTCGGTTCTGACCATTCCTTATATATGTATGTCCTCGAGGCAGTTCAAATCACAGCTCACGAGCACTTGCTAGCCTACTGCGTGCAAAAACTCACTCAAAGCCAGCTTATAGCAACATCGACGCGTCACCGCCAGCAGCCCCTGCATGTCTTACTACAATTTGTACGATATCTAAAAGGGCAGAAGGAGCAGCGACGTAGGCTTGAAAGTTGGGGACGAGTCTGTGTGCAACCTTGTTTTCGCGTTAACTGCACAGAAGCCTCGGTTCTGGCCATTCCTTATAAATGTATGTCCTCGAGGCAGTTCAAATCACAGCTCACGAGCACTTGCTAGCCTACTGCGTGCAAAAACTCACTCAAAGCCAGCGTATAGCAACAGCGACGCGTCACCGCCAGCAGCCCCTGCATGTCTTACTACTATTTCTACAATATATAAAAGGGCAGAAGGAGCAGCGACGTAGGCTTGAAAGATGGGGACGAGTCTCTTTGCATCCTTGTTTTCACGTTAACTGCACAGAAGCCTCGGTTCTGACCATTTTTCATAGATGTATGTCCTCGAGGCAGTAGAAATCACAGCTCACGAGCACTTGCTAGCCTACTGCGTGCAAAAACTCACACAAAGCCAGGGTATAGCAACAGCGACGCGTCACCGCCAGCAGCCCCTGAATGTCTTACTCCAATTTGTACGATATATAAAAGGGCAGAAGGAGCAGCGACCCAGGCTTGAATCTTGGGGACGAGTCTGTGTGCAACCTTGTTTTCGCATTAACTGCACAGAAGCCTTGGTTCTGACCATTCTTTATAAATGTATGTCCTCGAGGCAGTTGAAATCACAGCTCACGAGCTCTTGCTAGCCTACTGCGTGCAAAAACTCACACAAAGCCAGCGTATAGCAACAGCGACGCGTCACCGCCAGCAGCCCCTGCATCTAAAACTACAATTTGTACGATGTCTAAAAGGGCAGAAGGAGCAGCGACGTAGGCTTGAAAGTTTGGGACGAGTCTGTGTGCAACCTTGTTTTCGCGTTAACTGCACAGAAGCCTCGGTTCTGACCATTCCTTATAAATATATATCCTCGAGGCAGTAGAAATCACAGCTCACGAGCTCTTCTTATCCTACTGCGTGCAAAAACTTACACAAAGCCAGCGTATAGCAACAGCGACGCGTCACCGCCAGCAGCCCCTGCATGTCTTCCTACAATTTCTACAATATATAAAAGGGCAGAAGGAGCAGCGACGTACGCTTGAAAGATGGGGACGAGTTTCTTTACAACCTTGTTTTAACGTTAACTGCACAGAAGCCTCGGTTCTGACCATTTTTCATAGATGTATGTCCTCGAGGCAGTAGAAATCACAGCTCACGAGCACTTGATAGCCTACTGCGTGCAGAAAACTCACTCAAAGCCAGCGTATAGCAACAGTGACGCGTCACCGTCAGCAGCCCCTGAATGTCTTATACAATTTGTACAATATATAAAAGGGCAGAAGGAGCAGCGACGTAGGCTTGAAAGTTGGGGACGAGTCTGTGTGCAACCTTGTTTTCGCGTTAACTGCACAGAAGCCTCGGTTCTGACCATTCCTTATAAATGTATGTCCTCGAGGCAGTTCAAATCACAGCTCACGAGCACTTGCTAGCCTACTACGTGCAAAAACTCACTAAAAGGCAGCGTATAGCAACAGCGACGCGTCACCGCCAGCAGCCCCTGCAAGTCTTACTACAATTTGTACGATATCTAAAAGGGCAGAAGGAGCAGCGATGTAGGCTTGAAAGTTGGGGACGAGTCTGTGTGCAACCTTGTTTTCGCGTTAACTGCACAGAAGCCTCGGTTCTGACCATTCCTTATAAATGTATGTCCTCGAGGCAGTTCAAATCACAGCTCACGAGCACTTGCTAGCCTACTGCGTGCAAAAACTCACTCAAAGCCAGCGTATAGCAACAGCGACGCGTCACCGCCAGCAGCCCCTGCATGTCTTACTACTATTTCTACAATATATAAAAGGGCAGAAGGAGCAGCGACGTAGGCTTGAAAGAAGGGGACGAGCCTCTTTGCATCCTTGTTTTCACGTTAACTGCACAGAAGCCTCGGTTCTGACCATTTTTCATAGATGTATGTCCTCGAGGCAGTAGAAATCACAGCTCACGAGCACTTGCTAGCCTACTGCGTGCAAAAACTCACACAAAGCCAGGGTATAGCAACAGCGACGCGTCACCGCCAGCAGCCCCTGAATGTCTTACTCCAATTTGTACGATATATAAAAGGGCAGAAGGAGCAGCGACCCAGGCTTGAATCTTGGGGACGAGTCTGTGTGCAACCTTGTTTTCGCGTTAACTGCACAGAAGCCTTGGTTCTGACCATTCTTTATAAATGTATGTCCTCGAGGCAGTTGAAATCACAGCTCACGAGCTCTTGCTAGCCTACTGCGTGCAAAAACTCACACAAAGCCAGCGTATAGCAACAGCGACGCGTCACCGCCAGCAGCCCCTGCATCTCAAACTACAATTTGTACGATGTCTAAAAGGGCAGAAGGAGCAGCGACGTAGGCTTGAAAGTTTGGGACGAGTCTGTGTGCAACCTTGTTTTCGCATTAACTGCACAGAAGCCTTAGTTCTGACCATTCTTCATAAATATTTGTCCTCGAGGCAGTTGAAATCACAGCTCACGAGCTCTTGCTAGCCTACCGCGTGCAAAAACTAAAACAAAGCCAGCGTATTGCAACAGCGACGCGTCACCGCCAGCAGCCCCTGAATGTCTTACTCCAATTTGTACCATATATAAAAGGGCAGAAGGAGCAGCGACCTAGGCTTGAATCTTGGGGACGAGTCTGTGTGCAACCTTGTTTTCGCGTTAACTGCACAGAAGCCTTGGTTCTGACCATTCTTTATAAATGTATGTCCTCGAGGCAGTTGAAATCACAGCTCACGAGCTCTTGCTAGCCTACTGCGTGCAAAAACTCACACAAAGCCAGCGTATAGCAACAGCGACGCGTCACCGCCAGCAGCCCCTGCATCTAAAACTACAATTTGTACGATGTCTAAAAGGGTAGAAGGAGCAGCGTCGTAGGCTTGAATGTTGGGGATGAGTCTGTGTGCAACCTTGTTTCCGCGTTAACTGCACAGAAGCCTTGGTTCTGACCATATTTCATAGATGTATGTCCTCGAGCCAGTAGAAATCACAGCTCACGAGCACTTGCTAGCCTACTGCGTGCAAAAAACTCACTCAAAGCCAGCGTATAGCAACAGTGACGCGTCACGGTCAGCAGCCCCTGAATGTCTTACTACAATTTCTACAATATATAAAAGGGCAGAAGGAGCAGCGACGTAGGCTTGAAAGATGGGGACGAGTCTCTTTGCAACCTTGTTTTCGCGTTAACTGCACAGAAGCCTCGGTTCTGACCATTCGTTATAAATATATGTCCTCGAGGCAGTAGAAATCACAGCTCACGAGCTCTTCTTATCCTACTGCGTGCAAAAACTTACACAAAGCCAGCGTATAGCAACAGCGACGCGTCACCGCCAGCAGCCCCTGCATGTCTTACTACAATTTCTACAATATATAAAAGGGCAGAAGGAGCAGTGACGTAGGCTTGAATGTTGGGGATGAGTCTGTGTGCAACCTTATTTCCGCGTTAACTGCACAGAAGCCTCGGTTCTGACCATATTTCATAGATGTATGTCCTCGAGCCAGTAGAAATCACAGCTCACGAGCACTTGCTAGCCTACTGCGTGCAAAAAACTCACTCAAAGCCAGCGTATAGCAACAGTGACGCGTCACGGTCAGCAGCCCCTGAATGTCTTACTATAATTTCTACAATATATAAAAGGGCAGAAGGAGCAGCGACGTAGGCTTGAAAGTTGGGGACGAGTCTGTGTGCAACCTTGTTTTCGCGTTAACTGCACAGAAGCCTCGGTTCTGACCATTCCTTATAAATGTATGTCCTCGAGGCAGTTCAAATCACAGCTCACGAGCACTTGCTAGCCTACTGCGTGCAAAAACTCACTCAAAGGCAGCGTATAGCAACAGCGACGCGTCACCGCCAGCAGCCCCTGCATGTCTTACTACAATTTGTACGATATCTAAAAGGGCAGAAGGAGCAGCGATGTAGGCTTGAAAGTTGGGGACGCGTCTGTGGGCAACCTTGTTTTCGCGTTAACTGCACAGAAGCCTCGGTTCTGACCATTCCTTATAAATGTATGTCCTCGAGGCAGTTCAAATCACAGCTCACGAGCACTTGCTAGCCTACTGCGTGCAAAAACTCACTCAAAGCCAGCGTATAGCAACAGCGACGCGTCACCGCCAGCAGCCCCTGCATGTCTTACTACAATTTCTACAATATATAAACGGCCAGAAGGAGCAGCGACGTAGGCTTGAAAGATGGGGACGAGTCTCTTTGCAACCTTGTTTTCACGTTAACTGCACAGAAGCCTCGGTTCTGACCATTTTTCATAGATGTATGTCCTCGAGGCAGTAGAAATCACAGGTCACGAGCACTTGCTAGCCTACTGCGTGCAAAAACTCACAGAAAGCCAGGGTATAGCAACAGCGACGCGTCACCGCCAGCAGCCCCTGCATCTCTAACTACAATTTGTACGATATCTAAAAGGGCAGAAGGAGCAGCGACGTAGGCTTGAAAGTTGGGGACGAGTCTGTGTGCAACCTTGTTTTCGCGTTAACTGCACAGAAGCCTCGGTTCTGACCATTCCTTATAAATGTATGTCCTCGAGGTAGTTCAAATCACAGCTCACGAGCACTTGCTAGCCTACTGCGTGCAAAAACTCACTCAAAGCCAGCGTATAGAAACAGTGACGCGTCACCGTCAGCAGCCCCTGAATGTCTTACTACAATTTGTTCAATACATAAAAGGGCAGAAGGAGCAGCGACGTAAGCTTCAAAGTTGGGGACGAGTCTGTGTGCAACCTTGTTTTCGCGTTAACTGCACAGAAGCCTTAGTTCTGACCATTCTTCATAAATATTTGTCCTCGAGGCAGTTGAAATCACAGCTCACGAGCTCTTGCTAGCCTACTGCGTGCAAAAACTAAAACAAAGCCAGCGTATTGCAACAGCGACGCGTCACCGCCAGCAGCCCCTGAATGTCTTACTCCAATTTGTACGATATCTAAAAGGGCAGAAGGAGCAGCGACGTAGGCTTGAAAGTTGGGGACGAGTCTGTGTGCAACCTTGTTTTCGCGTTAACTGCACAGAAGCCTCGGTTCTGACCATTCCTTATATATGTATGTCCTCGAGGCAGTTCAAATCACAGCTCACGAGCACTTGCTAGCCTACTGCGTGCAAAAACTCACTCAAAGCCAGCTTATAGCAACATCGACGCGTCACCGCCAGCAGCCCCTGCATGTCTTACTACAATTTGTACGATATCTAAAAGGGCAGAAGGAGCAGCGACGTAGGCTTGAAAGTTGGGGACGAGTCTGTGTGCAACCTTGTTTTCGCGTTAACTGCACAGAAGCCTCGGTTCTGGCCATTCCTTATAAATGTATGTCCTCGAGGCAGTTCAAATCACAGCTCACGAGCACTTGCTAGCCTACTGCGTGCAAAAACTCACTCAAAGCCAGCGTATAGCAACAGCGACGCGTCACCGCCAGCAGCCCCTGCATGTCTTACTACTATTTCTACAATATATAAAAGGGCAGAAGGAGCAGCGACGTAGGCTTGAAAGATGGGGACGAGTCTCTCTGCATCCTTGTTTTCACGTTAACTGCACAGAAGCCTCGGTTCTGACCATTTTTCATAGATGTATGTCCTCGAGGCAGTAGAAATCACAGCTCACGAGCACTTGCTAGCCTACTGCGTGCAAAAACTCACACAAAGCCAGGGTATAGCAACAGCGACGCGTCACCGCCAGCAGCCCCTGAATGTCTTACTCCAATTTGTACGATATATAAAAGGGCAGAAGGAGCAGCGACCCAGGCTTGAATCTTGGGGACGAGTCTGTGTGCAACCTTGTTTTCGCGTTAACTGCACAGAAGCCTTGGTTCTGACCATTCTTTATAAATGTATGTCCTCGAGGCAGTTGAAATCACAGCTCACGAGCTCTTGCTAGCCTACTGCGTGCAAAAACTCACACAAAGCCAGCGTATAGCAACAGCGACGCGTCACCGCCAGCAGCCCCTGCATCTAAAACTACAATTTGTACGATGTCTAAAAGGGCAGAAGGAGCAGCGACGTAGGCTTGAAAGTTTGGGACGAGTCTGTGTGCAACCTTGTTTTCGCGTTAACTGCACAGAAGCCTCGGTTCTGACCATTCCTTATAAATATATATCCTCGAGGCAGTAGAAATCACAGCTCACGAGCTCTTCTTATCCTACTGCGTGCAAAAACTTACACAAAGCCAGCGTATAGCAACAGCGACGCGTCACCGCCAGCAGCCCCTGCATGTCTTCCTACAATTTCTACAATATATAAAAGGGCAGAAGGAGCAGCGACGTACGCTTGAAAGATGGGGACGAGTTTCTTTACAACCTTGTTTTAACGTTAACTGCACAGAAGCCTCGGTTCTGACCATTTTTCATAGATGTATGTCCTCGAGGCAGTAGAAATCACAGCTCACGAGCACTTGATAGCCTACTGCGTGCAGAAAACTCACTCAAAGCCAGCGTATAGCAACAGTGACGCGTCACCGTCAGCAGCCCCTGAATGTCTTACTACAATTTGTACAATATATAAAAGGGCAGAAGGAGCAGCGACGTAGGCTTGAAAGTTGGGGACGAGTCTGTGTGCAACCTTGTTTTCGCGTTAACTGCACAGAAGCCTCGGTTCTGACCATTCCTTATAAATGTATGTCCTCGAGGCAGTTCAAACCACAGCTCACGAGCACTTGCTAGCCTACTGCGTGCAAAAACTCACTAAAAGGCAGCGTATAGCAACAGCGACGCGTCACCGCCAGCAGCCCCTGCAAGTCTTACTACAATTTGTACGATATCTAAAAGGGCAGAAGGAGCTGCGATGTAGGCTTGAAAGTTGGGGACGAGTCTGTGTGCAACCTTGTTTTCGCGTTAACTGCACAGAAGCCTCGGTTCTGACCATTCCTTATAAATGTATGTCCTCGAGGCAGTTCAAATCACAGCTAACGAGCACTTGCTAGCCTACTGCGTGCAAAAACTCACTCAAAGCCAGCGTATAGCAAAAGCGACGCGTCACCGCCAGCAGCCCCTGCATGTCTTACTACAATTTCTACAATATATAAAAGGGCAGAAGGAGCAGCGACGTAGGCTTGAAAGATGGGGACGAGTCTTTTTGCAACCTTGTTTTCACGTTAACTGCACAGAAGCCTCGGTTCTGACCATTTTTCTTAGATGTATGTCCTCGAGGCAGTAGAAATCACAGCTCACGAGCACTTGCTAGCCTACTGCGTGCAAAAACTCACACAAAGCCAGGGTATAGCAACAGCGACGCGTCACCGCCAGCAGCCCCTGCATCTCTAACTACAATTTGTACGATATCTAAAAGGGCAGAAGGAGCAGCGACCTAGGCTTGAAAGTTGGGGACGAGTCTGTGTGCAACCTTGTTTTCGCGTTAACTGCACAGAAGCCTCGGTTCTGACCATTCCTTATAAATGTATGTCCTCGAGGCAGTTCAAATCACAGCTCACGAGCACTTGCTAGCCTACTGCGTGCAAAAACTCACTCAAAGCCAGCGTATAGAAACAGTGACGCGTCACCGTCAGCAGCCCCTGAATGTCTTACTACAATATGTTCAATACATAAAAGGGCAGAAGGAGCAGCGACGTAAGCTTCAAAGTTGGGGACGAGTCTGTGTGCAACCTTGTTTTCGCGTTAACTGCACAGAAGCCTTAGTTCTGACCATTCTTCATAAATATTTGTCCTCGAGGCAGTTGAAATCACAGCTCACGAGCTCTTGCTAGCCTACTGCGTGCAAAAACTAAAACAAAGCCAGCGTATTGCAACAGCGACGCGTCACCGCCAGCAGCCCCTGAATGTCTTACTCCAATTTGTACGATATATAAAAGGGCAGAAGGAGCAGCGACCTAGGCTTGAATCTTGGGGACGAGTCTGTGTGCAACCTTGTTTTCGCGTTAACTGCACAGAAGCCTTGGTTCTGACCATTCTTTATAAATGTATGTCCTCGAGGCAGATGAAATCACAGCTCACGAGCTCTTGCTAGCCTACTGCGTGCAAAAACTCACACAAAGCCAGCGTATAGCAACAGCGACGCGTCACCGCCAGCAGCCCCTGCATCTCAAACTACAATTTGTACGATGTCTAAAAGGGCAGAAGGAGCAGCGACGCAGGCTTGAAAGTTTGGGACGAGTCTGTGTGCAACCTTGTTTTCGCGTTAACTGCACAGAAGCCTTAGTTCTGACCATTCTTCATAAATATTTGTCCTCGAGGCAGTTGAAATCACAGCTCACGAGCTCTTGCTAGCCTACTGCGTGCAAAAACTAAAACAAAGCCAGCGTATTGCAACAGCGACGCGTCACCGCCAGCAGCCCCTGAATGTCTTACTCCAATTTGTACGATATATAAAAGGGCAGAAGGAGCAGCGACCTAGGCTTGAATCTTGGGGACGAGTCTGTGTGCAACCTTGTTTTCGCGTTAACTGCACAGAAGCCTTGGTTCTGACCATTCTTTATAAATGTATGTCCTCGAGGCAGTTGAAATCACAGCTCACGAGCTCTTGCTAGCCTACTGCGTGCGAAAACTCACACAAAGCCAGCGTATAGCAACAGCGACGCGTCACCGCCAGCAGCCCCTGCATCTAAAACTACAATTTGTACGATGTCTAAAAGGGCAGAAGGAGCAGCGACGTAGGCTTGAAAGTTTGGGACGAGTCTGTGTGCAACCTTGTTTTCGCGTTAACTGCACAGAAGCCTCGGTTCTGACCATTCCTTATAAATATATATCCTCGAGGCAGTAGAAATCACAGCTCACGAGCTCTTCTTATCCTACTGCGTGCAAAAACTCACTCAAAGCCAGCGTATAGCAAAAGCGACGCGTCACCGCCAGCAGCCCCTGCATGTCTTACTACAATTTCTACAATATATAAAAGGGCAGAAGGAGCAGCGACGTAGGCTTGAAAGATGGGGACGAGTCTTTTTGCAACCTTGTTTTCACGTTAACTGCACAGAAGCCTCGGTTCTGACCATTTTTCTTAGATGTATGTCCTCGAGGCAGTAGAAATCACAGCTCACGAGCACTTGCTAGCCTACTGCGTGCAAAAACTCACACAAAGCCAGGGTATAGCAACAGCGACGCGTCACCGCCAGCAGCCCCTGCATCTCTAACTACAATTTGTACGATATCTAAAAGGGCAGAAGGAGCAGCGACCTAGGCTTGAAAGTTGGGGACGAGTCTGTGTGCAACCTTGTTTTCGCGTTAACTGCACAGAAGCCTCGGTTCTGACCATTCCTTATAAATGTATGTCCTCGAGGCAGTTCAAATCACAGCTCACGAGCACTTGCTAGCCTACTGCGTGCAAAAACTCACTCAAAGCCAGCGTATAGAAACAGTGACGCGTCACCGTCAGCAGCCCCTGAATGTCTTACTACAATATGTTCAATACATAAAAGGGCAGAAGGAGCAGCGACGTAAGCTTCAAAGTTGGGGACGAGTCTGTGTGCAACCTTGTTTTCGCGTTAACTGCACAGAAGCCTTAGTTCTGACCATTCTTCATAAATATTTGTCCTCGAGGCAGTTGAAATCACAGCTCACGAGCTCTTGCTAGCCTACTGCGTGCAAAAACTAAAACAAAGCCAGCGTATTGCAACAGCGACGCGTCACCGCCAGCAGCCCCTGAATGTCTTACTCCAATTTGTACGATATATAAAAGGGCAGAAGGAGCAGCGACCTAGGCTTGAATCTTGGGGACGAGTCTGTGTGCAACCTTGTTTTCGCGTTAACTGCACAGAAGCCTTGGTTCTGACCATTCTTTATAAATGTATGTCCTCGAGGCAGATGAAATCACAGCTCACGAGCTCTTGCTAGCCTACTGCGTGCAAAAACTCACACAAAGCCAGCGTATAGCAACAGCGACGCGTCACCGCCAGCAGCCCCTGCATCTCAAACTACAATTTGTACGATGTCTAAAAGGGCAGAAGGAGCAGCGACGCAGGCTTGAAAGTTTGGGACGAGTCTGTGTGCAACCTTGTTTTCGCGTTAACTGCACAGAAGCCTTAGTTCTGACCATTCTTCATAAATATTTGTCCTCGAGGCAGTTGAAATCACAGCTCACGAGCTCTTGCTAGCCTACTGCGTGCAAAAACTAAAACAAAGCCAGCGTATTGCAACAGCGACGCGTCACCGCCAGCAGCCCCTGAATGTCTTACTCCAATTTGTACGATATATAAAAGGGCAGAAGGAGCAGCGACCTAGGCTTGAATCTTGGGGACGAGTCTGTGTGCAACCTTGTTTTCGCGTTAACTGCACAGAAGCCTTGGTTCTGACCATTCTTTATAAATGTATGTCCTCGAGGCAGTTGAAATCACAGCTCACGAGCTCTTGCTAGCCTACTGCGTGCGAAAACTCACACAAAGCCAGCGTATAGCAACAGCGACGCGTCACCGCCAGCAGCCCCTGCATCTAAAACTACAATTTGTACGATGTCTAAAAGGGCAGAAGGAGCAGCGACGTAGGCTTGAAAGTTTGGGACGAGTCTGTGTGCAACCTTGTTTTCGCGTTAACTGCACAGAAGCCTCGGTTCTGACCATTCCTTATAAATATATATCCTCGAGGCAGTAGAAATCACAGCTCACGAGCTCTTCTTATCC
The DNA here is from genome assembly GCF_023375885.2 of Dermacentor andersoni. Classification (NCBI taxonomy): domain Eukaryota; kingdom Metazoa; phylum Arthropoda; class Arachnida; order Ixodida; family Ixodidae; genus Dermacentor; species Dermacentor andersoni. The sequence continues at coordinate 4,717,011 of NW_027314752.1, read as the reverse complement.
TACTGCGTGCAAAAACTTACACAAAGCAAGCGTATAGCAACAGCGACGCGTCACCGCCAGCAGCCCCTGCATGTCTTACTACAATTTCTACAATATATAAAAGGGCAGAAGGAGCAGCGACGTAGGCTTGAAAGATGGGGACGAGTCTCTTTGCAACCTTGTTTTAACGTTAACTGCACAGAAGCCTCGGTTCAGACCATTTTTCATAGATGTATGTCCTCGAGGCAGTAGAAATCACAGCTCACGAGCACTTGCTAGCCTACTGCGTGCAAAAAACTCACTCAAAGCCAGCGTATAGCAACAGTGACGCGTCACCGTCAGCAGCCCCTGAATGTCTTACTACAATTTGTACAATATATAAAAGGGCAGAAGGAGCAGCGACGTAGGCTTGAAAGTTGGGGAAGAGTCTGTGTGCAACCTTGTTTTCGCGTTAACTGCACAGAAGCCTCGGTTCTGACCATTCCTTATAAATGTATGTCCTCGGGGCAGTTCAAATCACAGCTCACGAGCACTTGCTAGCCTACTGCGTGCAAAAACTCACTCAAAGGCAGCGTATAGCAACAGCGACGCGTCACCGCCAGCAGCCCCTGCAAGTCTTACTACAATTTGTACGATATCTAAAAGGGCAGAAGGAGCAGCGATGTAGGCTTGAAAGTTGGGGACGAGTCTGTGTGCAACCTTGTTTTCGCGTTAACTGCACAGAAGCCTCGGTTCTGACCATTCCTTATAAATGTATGTCCTCGAGGCAGTTCAAATCACAGCTCACGAGCAATTGCTAGCCTACTGCGTGCAAAAACTCACTCAAAGCCAGCGTATAGCAACAGCGACGCGTCACCGCCAGCAGCCCCTGCATGTCTTACTACAATTTCTACAATATATAAACGGCCAGAAGGAGCAGCGACGTAGGCTTGAAAGATGGGGACGAGTCTCTTTGCAACCTTGTTTTCACGTTAACTGCACAGAAGCCTCGGTTCTGACCATTTTTCATAGATGTATGTCCTCGAGGCAGTAGAAATCACAGCTGACGAGCACTTGCTAGCCTACTGCGTGCAAAAACTCACACAAAGCCAGGGTATAGCAACAGCGATGCGTCACCGCCAGCAGCCCCTGAATGTCTTACAACAATTTGTTCAATACATAAAAGGGCAGAAGGAGCAGCGACGTAAGCTTCAAAGTTGGGGACGAGTCTGTGTGCAACCTTGTTTTCGCGTTAACTGCACAGAAGCCTTAGTTCTGACCATTCTTCATAAATATTTGTCCTCGAGGCAGTTGAAATCACAGCTCACGAGCTCTTGCTAGCCTACTGCGTGCAAAAACTAAAACAAAGCCAGCGTATTGCAACAGCGACGCGTCACCGCCAGCAGCCCCTGAATGTCTTACTCCAATTTGTACGATATCTAAAAGGGCAGAAGGAGCAGCGACGTAGGCTTGAAAGTTGGGGACGAGTCTGTGTGCAACCTTGTTTTCGCGTTAACTGCACAGAAGCCTCGGTTCTGACCATTCCTTATAAATGTATGTCCTCGAGGCAGTTCAAATCACAGCTCACGAGCACTTGCTAGCCTACTGCGTGCAAAAACTCACTCAAAGCCAGCGTATAGCAACAGCGACGCGTCACCGCCAGCAGCCCCTGCATGTCTTACTACAATTTGTACGATATCTAAAAGGGCAGAAGGAGCAGCGACGTAGGCTTGAAAGTTGGGGACGAGTCTCTTTGCAACCTTGTTTTCACGTTAACTGCACAGAAGCCTCGGTTCTGACCATTTTTCATAGATGTATGTCCTCGAGGCAGTAGAAATCACAGCTCACGAGCACTTGCTAGCCTACTGCGTGCAAAAACTCACACAAAGCCAGGGTATAGCAACAGCGACGCGTCACCGCCAGCAGCCCCTGAATGTCTTACTCCAATTTGTACGATATATAAAAGGGCAGAAGGAGCAGCGACCTAGGCTTGAATCTTGGGGACGAGTCTGTGTGCAACCTTGTTTTCGCGTTAACTACACAGAAGCCTTGGTTCTGACCATTCTTTATAAATGTATGTCCTCGAGGCAGTTGAAATCACAGCACACGAGCTCTTGCTAGCCTACTGCGTGCAAAAACTCACACAAAGCCACCGTATAGCAACAGCGACGCGTCACCGCCAGCAGCCCCTGCATCTCAAACTACAATTTGTACGATGTCTAAAAGGGCAGAAGGAGCAGCGACGTAGGCTTGAAAGTTTGGGACGAGTCTGTGTGCAACCTTGTTTTCACGTTAACTGCACAGAAGCCTTAGTTCTGACCATTCTTCATAAATATTTGTCCTCGAGGCAGTTGAAATCACAGCTCACGAGCTCTTGCTAGCCTACTGCGTGCAAAAACTAAAACAAAGCCAGCGTATTGCAACAGCGACGCGTCACCGCCAGCAGCCCCTGAATGTCTTACTCCAATTTGTACGATATATAAAAGGGCAGAAGGAGCAGCGACCTAGGCTTGAATCTTGGGGACGAGTCTGTGTGCAACCTTGTTTTCGCGTTAACTGCACAGAAGCCTTGGTTCTGACCATTCTTTATAAATGTATGTCCTCGAGGCAGTTGAAATCACAGCTCACGAGCTCTTGCTAGCCTACTGCGTGCAAAAACTCACACAAAGCCAGCGTATAGCAACAGCGACGCGTCACCGCCAGCAGCCCCTGCATCTAAAGCTACAATTTGTACGATGTCTAAAAGGGCAGAAGGAGCAGCGACGTAGGCTTGAAAGTTTGGGACGAGTCTGTGTGTAACCTTGTTTTCGCGTTAACTGCACAGAAGCCTCGGTTCTGACCATTCCTTATAAATATATGTCCTCGAGGCAGTAGAAATCACAGCTCACGAGCTCTTCTTATCCTACTGCGTGCAAAAACTTACACAAAGCCAGCGTATAGCAACAGCGACGCGTCACCGCCAGCAGCCCCTGCATGTCTTACTACAATTTCTACAATATAAAAAAGGGCAGAAGGAGCAGCGACGTAGGCTTGAAAGATGGGGACGAGTCTCTTTGCAACCTTGTTTTCACGTTAAATGCACAGAAGCCTCGGTTCTGACCATTTTTCATAGATGTATGTCCTCGAGCCAGTAGAAATCACAGCTCACGAGCACTTGCTAGCCTACTGCGTGCAAAAACTCACTCAAAGCCAGCGTATAGCAACAGTGACGCGCCACCGTCAGCAGCCCCTGAATGTCTTACTACAATTTGTACAATATATAAAAGGGCAGAAGGAGCAGCGACGTAGGCTTGAAAGTTGGGGACGAGTCTGTGTGCAACCTTGTTTTCGCGTTAACTGCACAGAAGCCTCGGTTCTGACCATTCCTTATAAATGTATGTCCTCGAGGCAGTTCAAATCACAGCTCACGAGCACTTGCTAGCCTACTGCGTGCGAAAACTCACACAAAGCCAGCGTATAGCAACAGCGACGCGTCACCGCCAGCAGCCCCTGCATCTAAAACTACAATTTGTACGATGTCTAAAAGGGCAGAAGGAGCAGCGACGTAGGCTTGAAAGTTTGGGACGAGTCTGTGTGCAACCTTGTTTTCGCGTTAACTGCACAGAAGCCTCGGTTCTGACCATTCCTTATAAATATATATCCTCGAGGCAGTTCAAATCACAGCTCACGAGCAATTGCTAGCCTACTGCGTGCAAAAACTCACTCAAAGCCAGCGTATAGCAACAGCGACGCGTCACCGCCAGCAGCCCCTGCATGTCTTACTACAATTTCTACAATATATAAACGGCCAGAAGGAGCAGCGACGTAGGCTTGAAAGATGGGGACGAGTCTCTTTGCAACCTTGTTTTCGCGTTAACTGCACAGAAGCCTCGGTTTTGACCATTCTTCATAAATATTTGTCCTCGAGGCAGTTGAAATCACAGCTCACGAGCTCTTGCTAGCCTACTGCGTGCAAAAACTCACTCAAAGCCAGCGTATAGCAACAGCGACGCGTCGTCGCCAGCAGCCCCTGCATGTCTTACTACAATTTCTACAATATTTAAAAGGGCAGAAGGAGCAGCGACGTAGGCTTGAATGTTTGGAACGAGTCTGTGTGCAACCTTGTTTTCGCGTTAACTGCACAGAAGCCTCGGTTCTGACCATTCTTTATAAATGTATGTCCTCGAGGCAGTTGAAATCACAGTTCACTTGCTCTTGCTAGCCTACTGCGTGCTAAAACTCCCACAAAGCCAGCGTATAGCAACAGCGACGCGTCACCGCCAGCAGTCCCCGCATGTCTTACTCCAATTTGTACAATATATAAAAGGGCAGAAGGAGCAGTGACGTAGGCTTCAATGTTGGGGACGAGTCTGTGTGCAACCTTGTTTCCGCGTTAACTGCACAGAAGCCTCGGTTCTGACCATTCTTCATAAATATTTGTCCTCGAGGCAGTTGAAATCACAGCTCACGAGCTCTTGCTAGCCTACTGCGTGCAAAAATTCACACAAAGCCAGCGTATAGCAACAGCGACGCGTCACCGCCAGCAGTCCCTGCATGTCTTACTCCAATTTGTACAATAAATAAAAGGGCAGAAGGAGCAGCGACGTAGGCTTGAATGTTGGGGACGAGTCTGTGTGCAACCTTGTTTCCGCGTTAACTGCACAGAAGCCTCGGTTCTGACCATTCCTTATATATGTATGTCCTCGAGGCAGTACAAATCATAGCTCACGAGCTCTTGCTAGCCTACTGCGTGCAAAAACTCACTCAAAGCCAGCGTATAGCAACAGCGACGCGTCACCGCCAGCAGCCCCTGAATGTCTTACTACAATTTCTACAATATATAGAAGGGCAGAAGGAGCAGCGACGTAGGCTTGAAAGATGAGGACGAGTCTCTTTGCAACCTTGTTTTCGCGTTAACTGTACAGAAGCCTCGGTTCTGACCATTTTTCATAGACGTATGTCCTCGAGGCAGTAGAAATCACAGCTCACGAGCACTTGCTAGCCTACTGCGTGCAAAAACTCACTCAAAGCCAGCGTATAGCAACAGCAACGCGTCGCCGCCAGCAGCCCCTGCATGTCTTACTCCAATTTGTACAATATATAAAAAGGCAGAAGGAGCAGCGATGTAGGCTTGAATGTTGGGGACGAGTCTGTGTGCAACCTTGTTTTCGCGTTAACTGCACAGAAGCCTCGGTTCTGACCATTCTTCATAAATATTTGTCCTCGAGGCAGTTGAAATCACAGCTCACGAGCTCTTGCTAGCCTACTGCGTGCAAAAACTCACTCAAAGCCAGCGTATAGCAACAGCGACGCGTCGCCGCCAGCAGCCCCTGCATGTCTTACTACAATTTCTACAATATTTAAAAGGGCAGAAGGAGCAGCGACGTAGGCTTGAATGTTGGGAACGAGTCTGTGTGCAACCTTGTTTTCGCGTTAACTGCACAGAAGCCTCGGTTCTGACCATTCTTTATAAATGTATGTCCTCGAGGCAGTTGAAATCACAGTTCACGAGCTCTTGCTAGCCTACTGCGTGCTAAAACTCCCACAAAGCCAGCGTATAGCAACAGCGACGCGTCACCGCCAGCAGTCCCTGCATGTCTTACTCCAATTTGTACAATATATAAAAGGGCAGAAGGAGCAGTGACGTAGGCTTCAATGTTGGGGACGAGTCTGTGTGCAACCTTCTTTCCGCGTTAACTGCACAGAAGCCTCGGTTCTGACCATTCTTCATAAATATTTGTCCTCGAGGCAGTTGAAATCACAGCTCACGAGCTCTTGCTAGCCTACTGCGTGCAAAAATTCACACAAAGCCAGCGTATAGCAACAGCGACGCGTCACCGCCAGCAGTCCCTGCATGTCTTACTCCAATTTGTACAATAAATAAAAGGGCAGAAGGAGCAGCGACGTAGGCTTGAATGTTGGGGACGAGTCTGTGTGCAACCTTGTTTTCGCGTTAACTGCACAGAAGCCTCGGTTCTCACCATTCTTTATAAATGTATGTCCTCGAGGCAGTTCAAATCACAGCTCACGAGCTCTTGCTAGCCTACTGCGTGCAAAAACTCACACAAAGCCAGCGTATAGCAACAAGCGACGCGTCACCGCCAGCAGTCCCTGTATGTCTTACTCCAATTTGTACAATATATAAAAGGGCAGAAGGAGCAGCAACGTAGGCTTGAATGTTGGGGACGAGTCTGTGTGCAACCTTGTTTCCGCGTTAACTGCACAGAAGCCTCGGTTCTGACCATTCCTTATAAATGTATGTCCTCAAGGCAGTTCAAATCACAGCTCACGAGCTCTTGCTAGCCTACTGCGTGCAAAAACTCACACAAAGCCAGCGTATAGCAACAGCGACGCGTCACCGCCAGCAGCCCCTGCAAGTCTTACTACAATTTGTACGATATCTAAAAGGGCAGAAGGAGCAGCGACGTAGGCTTGAAAGTTGGGGACGAGTCTCTTTGCAACCTGGTTTTCGCGTTAACTGCAAAGAAGCCTCGGTTCTGACCATTTTTCATAGACGTATGTCCTCGAGGCAGTAGAAATCACAGCTCAGGAGCACTTGCTAGCCTACTGCGTGCAAAAACTCACTCAAAGCCAGCGTATAGCAACAGCGACGCGTCACCGCCAGCGGCCCCTGCATGTCTTACTACAATTTCTACAATATATAAAAGGGCAGAAGGAGCAGCGACGTAGGCTTGAAAGATGGGGACGAGTCTCTTTGCAACCTTCATCATCATCATCATCATCAGCCTGATTACGCCCACTGCAGGGCAAAGGCCTCTCCCATACTTCTCCAACTACCCCGGTCATGTACTAATTGTGGCCATGTTGACCCTCCAAACTTCCTAATCTCATCTGCCCACCTAACTTTCTGTCGCCCCCTGCTACGCTTCCCTTCCCTCGGAATCCAGTCCGTAACCCTTAATGACCATCGGTTATCTTCCCTCCTCATTACATGTCCTGCCCATGCCCATTTCTTTTTCTTGATTTCAACTAAGATGTCATTAACGCGCGTTTGTTCCCTCACCCAATCTGCTCTTTTCTTATCCCTTAACGTTACACCTATCATTTTTCTTTCCATAGCTCGTTGCGTCGTCCTCAATTTAAGTAGAACCCTTTTCGTAAGCCTCCAGGTTTCTGCCCCGTACGTGAGTACTGGTAAGACACAGCTGTTATACACTTTTCTCTTGAGGGATAATGGCAACCTGCTGTTCATGATCTGCGAATGCCTGCCAAACGCACCCCAGCCCATTCTTATTCTTCTGATTATTTCACTCTCATGATCTGGATCAGCAGTCACTACCTGTCCTAAGTAGATGTATTCTCTTACCACTTCCAGTGCCTCGCTACCTATCGTAAACTGCTGTTCCCTTCCGAGACTGTTAAACATTACTTTAGTTTTCTGCAGATTCATTTTTAGTCCCACCCTTCTGCTCTGCCTCTCCAGATCAGTGAGCATGCATTGCAGTTGGTCCCCTGAGTTACTAAGCAAGGCAATATCATCAGCGAAGCGCAAGTTACTAAGGTATTCTCCATTTACTCTTATCCCCAATTCTTCCCAATCCAGGTCTCTGAATACCTCCTGTAAACACGCTGTGAATAGCATTGGAGAGATCGTATCTCCCTGCCTGACGCCTTTCTTTATTGGGATTTTGTTGCTTTCTTTATGGAGGAGTACAGTGGCTGTGGAGCCGCTATAGATATCTTTCAGTATTTTTACATACGGCTCGTCTACACCCTGATTCCGCAATGCCTCCATGACTGCTGAGGTTTCGACTGAATCAAACGCTTTCTCGTAATCAATGAAAGCTATATATAATGGTTGGTTATATTCCGCACATTTCTCTATCACCTGATTGATAGTGTGAATATGATCTATTGTTGAGTAGCCTTTACGGAATCCTGCCTGGTCCTTTGGTTGACGGAAGTCTAAGGTGTTCCGGATTCTATTTGCAATTACCTTAGTAAATACTTTGTAGGCAACGGACAGTAAGCTGATCGGTCTATAATTTTTCAAGTCTTTGGCGTCGCCTTTCTTATGGATTAGGATTATGTTAGCGTTCTTCCAAGATTCCGGTACGCTCGAGGTCTTGAGGCATTGCGTATATAGGCTGGCCAGTTTTTCTAGAACAATCTGCCCACCATCCTTCAGCAAATCTGCTGTTACCTGATCCTCCCCAGCTGCCTTCCCCCTTTGTATACCTCCCAAGGCTTTCTTTACTTCTTCCGGCGTTACTTCTGGGATATCGAATTCCTCTAGATTATTCTCTCTTCCATTATCATCGTGGGTGCCACTCGTACTGTATAAATCTCTATAGAACTCCTCAGCCACTTGAACTATCTCATCCATATTAGTAATGATATTGCCGGCTTTGTCTCTTAGCGCATACATCTGATTCTTGCCAATTCCTAGTTTCTTCTTCACTGCTTTTAGGCTTCCTCCGTTCCTGAGAGCTTGTTCAATTCTATCCATGTTATACTTCCTTATGTCAGCTGTCTTACGCTTGTTGATTAACTTCGAAAGTTCTGCCAGTTCTATTCTAGCTGTAGGGTTAGAAGCTTTCATACATTGGCGTTTCTTGATCAGATCTTTCGTCTCCTGCGATAGCTTACTGGTATCCTGTCTAACGGAGTTACCACCGACTTCTATTGCACACTCCTTAATGATGCCCACAAGATTGTCATTCATTGCTTCAACACTAAGATCCTCTTCGTGACTTAAAGCCGAATACCTGTTCTGTAGCTTGATCTGGAATTCCTCTATTTTCCCTCTTAGCGCTAACTCATTGATCGGCTTCTTATGTACCAGTTTCCTCCGTTCCCTCCTCAGGTCTAGGCTAATTCGAGTTCTTACCATCCTGTGGTCACTGCAGCACACCTTACCGAGCACGTCCACATCTTGTATGATGCCAGGGTTAGCGCAGAGTATGAAATCTATTTCATTTCTAGTCTCGCCGTTCGGGCTCCTCCATGTCCACTTTCGGTTATTCCGCTTGCGGAAGAAGGTATTCATTATCCTCATATTATTCTGTTCTGCAAACTCTACTAATACCTCCCCCCTGCTATTCCTAGTGCCTATGCCATATTCCCCCACTGCCTTGTCTCCAGCATGCTTCTTGCCTACCTTGGCATTGAAATCGCCCATCAGTATAGTGTATTTTGTTTTCACTCTACCCATCGCCGATTCCACGTCTTCGTAGAAGCTTTCGACTTCCTGGTCATCATGACTGGATGTAGGGGCGTAGACCTGTACAACCTTCATTTTGTACCTCTTATTAAGTTTCACAACAAGACATGCCACCCTCTCGTTAATGCTATAGAATTCCTGTATGTTACCAGCTATATTCTTATTAATCAGGAATCCGACTCCTAGTTCTCGTCTCTCCGCTAAGCCCCGGTAGCACAGGACGTGCCCGCTCCTTAACACTGTATATGCTTCTTTTGGCCTCCTAACTTCACTGAGCCCTATTATATCCCATTTACTGCCCTCTAATTCTTCCAATAGCACAGCTAGACTCGCCTCACTAGATAATGTTCTTGCGTTAAACGTTGCCAGGTTCATATTCCAATGGCGGCCTGTCCGGAGCCAGGGATTCTTAGCACCCTCTGCAGCGTCACAGATCTGACCGCCGCCGTGGTCAGTTGCTTCGCGGCTGCTGGGGACTGAGGGCCGGGGTTCGATTGTTGTATTCATATAGGAGGTTGTGGCCAAGTACTGCACCAGGGTGGCCAATCCTGCTCTGGTGAGGGAGTGTGTTACCGGTTCTGCTCACCGGCATCAGGCCACACTCCAGGCCTGTTTGTGCAATTTTATCAACACGCGGATTTTTTTTTTTTTTTGATCCGGTGGAAAATTGCGCGGCACCGGGATTCGAACCACGGACCTCTTGCACGCGAGGCGGGTGTTCTACCTCTACGCCACCGCTGCATTGGACTTGTTGCAACCTTGTTTACACGTTAACTGTACAGAAGCCTCGGTTCTGACCATTTTTCATAGACGTATGTCCTCGAGGCAGTAGAAATCACAGCTCACGAGCACTTGCTAGCCTACTGCGTGCAAAAACTCACTCAAAGCCAGCGTATAGCAACAGTGACGCGTCACTGTCAGCAGCCCCTGAATGTCTTACTACAATTTGTACAATATATAAAAGGGCAGAAGGAGCAGCGACGTAAGCTTGAAAGTTGGGGACGAGTCTGTGTGCAACCTTGTTTTCGCGTTAACTGCACAGAAGCCTCAGTTCTGACCATTCTTCATAAATATTTGTCCTCGAGGCAGTTGAAATCACAGCTCACGAGCTCTTGCTGGCCTACTCCGTGCAAAAACTCACTCAAAGCCAGCGTATAGCAACAGCAACGCGTCGCCGCCAGCAGCCCCTGCATGTCTTACTCCAATTTGTACAATATATAAAAAGGCAGAAGGAGCAGCGATGTAGGCTTGAATGTTGGGGACGAGTCTGTGTGCAACCTTGTTTTCGCGTTAACTGCACAGAAGCCTCGGTTCTGACCATTCTTCATAAATATTTGTCCTCGAGGCAGTTGAAATCACAGCTCACGAGCTCTTGCTAGCCTACTGCGTGCAAAAACTCCCACAAAGCCAGCGTATAGCAACAGCGACGCGTCACCGCCAGCAGTCCCTGCATGTCCTACTCCAATTTGTACAATATATAAAAGGGCAGAAGGAGCAGTGACGTAGGCTTCAATGTTGGGGACGAGTCTGTGTGCAACCTTGTTTCCGCGTTAACTGCACAGAAGCCTCGGTTCTGACCATTCTTCATAAATATTTGTCCTCGAGGCAGTTGAAATCACAGCTCACGAGCTCTTGCTAGCCTACTGCGTGCAAAAATTCACACAAAGCCAGCGTATAGCAACAGCGACGCGTCACTGCCAGCAGTCCCTGCATGTCTTACTCCAATTTGTACAATAAATAAAAGGGCAGAAGGAGCAGCGACGTAGGCTTGAATGTTGGGGACGAGTCTGTGTGCAACCTTGTTTCCGCGTTAACTGCACAGAAGCCTCGGTTCTGACCATTCCTTATATATGTATGTCCTCGAGGCAGTACAAATCATAGCTCACGAGCTCTTGCTAGCCTACTGCGTGCAAAAACTCACACAAAGCCAGCGTATAGCAACAGCGACGCGTCACCGCCAGCAGTCCCTGCATGTCTTACTCCAATTTGTACAATAAATAAAAGGGCAGAAGGAACAGCGACGTAGGCTTGAATGTTGGGGACGAGTCTGTGTGCAACCTTGTTTTCGCGTTAACTGCACAGAAGCCTCGGTTCTCACCATTCTTTATAAATGTGTGTCCTCGAGGCAGTTCAAATCACAGCTCATGAGCTCTTGCTAGCCTACTGCGTGCAAAAACTCACACAAAGCCAGCGTATAGCAACAGCGACGCGTCACCGCCAGCAGCCCCTGCAAGTCTTACTACAATTTGTACGATATCTAAAAGGGCAGATGGAGCAGCGACGTAGGCTTGAAAGTTGGGGACGAGTCTGTGTGCAACCTTGTTTTCGCGTTAACTGCACAGAAGCCTCGGTTCTGACCATTCCTTATAAATGTATGTCCTCGAGGCAGTTCAAATCACAGCTCACGAGCACTTGCTAGCCTACTGCGTGCAAAAACTCACTCAAAGCCAGCGTATAGCAACAGCGACGCGTCACCGCCAGCAGCCCCTGCATGTCTTACTACAATTTCTACAATATATAAAAGGGCAGAAGGAGCAGCGACGTATGCTTGAAAGATGGGGACGAGTCTCTTTGCAACCTTGTTTTCGCGTTAACTGCACAGAAGCCTCGGTTCTGACCATTTTTCATAGACGTATGTCCTCGAGGCAGTAGAAATCACAGCTCAGGAGCACTTGCTAGCCTACTGCGTGCAAAAACTCACTCAAAGCCAGCGTATAGCAACAGTGACGCGTCACCGTCAGCATTCCCTGAATGTCTTACTACAATATATACAATATATAAAAGGGCAGAAGGAGCAGCGACGTAAGCTTGAAAGTTGGGGACGAGTCTGTGTGCAACCTTGTTTTCGCGTAAACTGCACAGAAGCCTCAGTTCTGACCATTCTTCATAAATATTTGTCCTCGAGGCAGTTGAAATCACAGCTCACGAGCTCTTGCTGGCCTACTGCGTGCAAAAACTCACACAAAGCCAGCGTATAGCAACAGCGACGCGTCACCGCCAGCAGCCCCTGAATGTCTTACTCCAATTTGTACAATATATAAAAGGGCAGAAGGAGCAGCGACCTAGGCTTGAATCTTGGGGACGAGTCTGTGTGCAACTTTGTTTTCGCGTTAACTGCACAGAAGCCTCGGTTCTGACCATTCCTTATAAATGTATGTCCTCGAGGCAGTTCAAATCACAGCTCACGAGCATTTGCTAGCCTACTGCGTGCAAAAACTCACTCAAAGCCAGCGCATAGCAACAGCGACGCGTCACCGCCAGCAGCCCCTGCATGTCTTACTACAATTTGTACGATATCTAAAAGGGCAGAAGGAGCAGTGACGTAGGCTTGAATGTTGGGGACGAGTCTGTGTGCAACCTTGTTTCCGCGTTAACTGCATAGAAGCCTCGGTTCTGGCCATTCTTCATAAATATTTGTCCTCGGGGCAGTTGAAATCACAGCTCACGAGCTCTTGCTAGCCTATTGCGTGCAAAAATTCACACAAAGCCAGCGTATAGCAACAGCGACGCGTCACCGCCAGCAGTCCCTGCATGTCTTACTCCAATTTGTACAATATATAAAAGGGCAGAAGGAGCAGCGACCTAGGCTTGAATCTTGGGGACGAGTCTGTGTGCAACCTTGTTTTTGCGTTAACTGCACAGAAGCCTCGGTTCTGACCATTCCTTATAAATGTATGTCCTCGAGGCAGTTCAAATCACAGCTCACGAGCACTTGCTAGCCTACTGCGTGCAAAAACTCACTCAAATCCAGCGCATAGCAACAGCGACGCGTCACCGCCAGCAGCCCCTGCATGTCTTACTACAATTTGTACGATATCTAAAAGGGCAGAAGGAGCAGCGACGTAGGCTTGAAAGTTGGGGACGAGTCTGTGTGCAACCTTGTTTTCCCGTTAACTGCACAGAAGCCTCGGTTCTGACCATTCCTTATAGATGTATGTCCTCGAGGCAGTTCAAATCACAGCTCACGAGCACTTGCTAGCCTACTGCGAGCAAAAACTCACTCAAAGCCAGCGTATAGCAACAGCGACGCGTCACCGCCAGCAGCCCCTGCTTGTCTTACTACAATTTCTACAATATATAAAAGGGCAGAAGGAGCAGCGACGTAGGCTTGAAAGATGGGGACGAGTCTCTTTGCAACCTTGTTTACACGTTAACTGCACAGAAGCCTCGGTTCTGACCATATTTCATAGATGTATGTCCTCGAGGCAGTTCAAATCACAGCTCACGAGCTCTTGCTAGCCTACTGCGTGCAAAAACACACACAAAGCCAGCGTATAGCAACAAGCGACGCGTCACCGCCAGCAGCCCCTGAATGTCTTACTACAATTTCTACAATATATAAAAGGGCAGAAGGAGCAGCGACGTAGGCTTGAAAGATGGGGACGAGTCTCTTTGCAACCTTGTTTTCGCGTTAACTGCACAGAAGCCTTAGTTCTGACCATTCGTCATAAATATTTGTCCTCGAGGCAGTTGAAATCACAGCTCACGAGCACTTGCTAGCCTACTGCGTGCAAAAACTCACACAAAGCCAGCGTATAGCAACAGTGACGCGTCACCGTCAGCAGTCCCTGAATGTCTTACTACAATTTGTACAATATATAAAAGGGCAGAAGGAGCAGCGACCTAGGCTTGAATCTTGGGGACGAGTCTGTGTGCAACCTTGTTTTCGCGTTAACTGCACAGAAGCCTCGGTTCTGACCAATCTTTATAAATGCATGTCCTCGAGGCAGTTGAAATCACAGCTCACCAGCTCTTGCTAGCCTACTGCGTGCAAAAACTCACACAAAGCCAGCGTATAGCAACAGCGACGCGTCACCGTCAGCAGTCCCTGAATGTCTAACTACAATTTGTACAATATATAAAAGGGCAGAAGGAGCAGCGACGTAAGCTTGAAAGTTGGGGACGAGTCTGTGTGCAACCTTGTTTTCGCGTTAACTGCACAGAAGCCTCAGTTCTGACCATTCTTCATAAATATTTGTCCTCGAGGCAGTTGAAATCACAGCTCACGAGCTCTTGCTGGCCTACTGCGTGCAAAAACTCACACAAAGCCAGCGTATAGCAACAGTGACGCGTCACCGTCAGCAGTCCCTGAATGTCTTACTACAATTTGTACAATATATAAAAGGGCAGAAGGAGCAGCGACCTAGGCTTGAATCTTGGGGACGAGTCTGTGTGCAACCTTGTTTTCGCGTTAACTGCACAGAAGCCTCGGTTCTGACCATTCTTTATAAATGTATGTCCTCGAGGCAGTTGAAATCACAGTTCACGAGCTCTTGCTAGCCTACTGCGTGCAAAAACTCCCACAAAGCCAGCGTATAGCAACAGCGACGCGTCACCGCCAGCAGCCCCTGCATGTCTTACTACAATTTCTACAATATATAAAAGGGCAGAAGGAGCAGCGACGTAGGCTTGAATGTTGGGAACGAGTCTGTGTGCAACCTTGTTTTCGCGTTAACTGCACAGAAGCCTCGGTTCTGACCATTCTTTATAAATGTATGTCCTCGAGGCAGTTGAAATCACAGTTCACGAGCTCTTGCTAGCCTACTGCGTGCAAAAACTCCCACAAAGCCAGCGTATAGCAACAGCGACGCGTCACCGCCAGCAGCCCCTGCATGTCTTACTACAATTTCTACAATATATAAAAGGGCAGAAGGAGCAGCGATCTAGGCTTGAATCTTGGGGACGAGTCTGTGTGCAACCTTGTTTTCGCGTTAACTGCACAGAAGCCTCGGTTCTGACCATTCTTTATAAATGTATGTCCTCGAGGCAGTTGAAATCACAGTTCACGAGCTCTTGCTAGCCTACTGCGTGCAAAAACTCCCACAAAGCCAGCGTATAGCAACAGCGACGCGTCACCGCCAGCAGCCCCTGCATGTCTTACTACAATTTCTACAATATGTAAAAGGGCAGAAGGAGCAGCGACGTAGGCTTGAATGTTGGGAACGAGTCTGTGTGCAACCTTGTTTTCGCGTTAACTGCACAGAAGCCTCGGTTCTGACCATTCTTTATAAATGTATGTCCTCGAGGCAGTTGAAATCACAGCTCACGAGCACTTGCTAGCCTACTGCGAGCAAAAACTCACTCAAAGCCAGCGTATAGCAACAGCGACGCGTCACCGCCAGCAGCCCCTGCATGTCTTACTACAATTTCTACAATATATAAAAGGGCAGAAGGAGCAGCGACGTAGGCTTGAAAGATGGGGACGAGTCTCTTTGCAACCTTGTTTTCGCGTTAACTGCACAGAAGCCTTAGTTCTGACCATTCGTCATAAATATTTGTCCTCGAGGCAGTTGAAATCACAGCTCACGAGCACTTGCTAGCCTACTGCGTGCAAAAACTCACTCAAAGCCAGCGTATAGCAGCAGCGACGCGTCACCGCCAGCAGCCCCTGCATGTCTTACTACAATTTCTACAATATATAAAAGGGCAGAAGGAGCAGGGACGTAGGCTTGAAAGATGGGGACGAGTCTGTGTACAACCTTGTTTTCGCGTTAACTGCACAGAAGCCTCGGTTCTGACCAATTTTCATAGACGTATGTCCTCGAGGCAGTAGAAATCACAGCTCACGAGCACTTGCTAGCCTACTGCGTGCAAAAACTCACTCAAAGCCAGCGTATAGCAACAGTGACGCGTCACCGTCAGCAGTCCCTGAATGTCTTACTACAATTTGTACAATATATAAAAGGGCAGAAGGAGCAGCGACGTAAGCTTGAAGTTGGGGACGAGTCTGTGTGCAACCTTGTTTTCGCGTTAACTGCACAGAAGCCTCAGTTCTGACCATTCTTCATAAATATTTGTCCTCGAGGCAGTTGAAATCACAGCTCACGAGCTCTTGCTAGCCTACTGCGTGCAAAAACTCACTCAAAGCCAGCGTATAGCAACAGCGACGCGTCGCCGCCAGCAGCCCCTGCATGTCTTACTACAATTTCTACAATATTTAAAAGGGCAGAAGGAGCAGCGACGTAGGCTTGAATGTTGGGAACGAGTCTGTGTGCAACCTTGTTTTCGCGTTAACTGCACAGAAGCCTCGGTTCTGACCATTCTTTATAAATGTATGTCCTCGAGGCAGTTGAAATCACAGTTCACGAGCTCTTGCTAGCCTACTGCGTGCTAAAACTCCCACAAAGCCAGCGTATAGCAACAGCGACGCGTCACCGCCAGCAGTCCCTGCATGTCTTACTCCAATTTGTACAATATATAAAAGGGCAGAAGGAGCAGTGACATAGGCTTCAATGTTGGGGACGAGTCTGTGTGCAACCTTGTTTCCGCGTTAACTGCACAGAAGCCTCGGTTCTGACCATTCTTCATAAATATTTGTCCTCGAGGCAGTTGAAATCACAGCTCACGAGCTCTTGCTAGCCTACTGCGTGCAAAAATTCACACAAAGCCAGCGTATAGCAACAGCGACGCGTCACCGCCAGCAGTCCCTGCATGTCTTACTCCAATTTGTACAATAAATAAAAGGGCAGAAGGAGCAGCGACGTAGGCTTGAATGTTGGGGACGAGTCTGTGTGCAACCTTGTTTCCGCGTTAACTGCACAGAAGCCTCGGTTCTGACCATTCCTTATATATGTATGTCCTCGAGGCAGTACAAATCATAGCTCACGAGCTCTTGCTAGCCTACTGCGTGCAAAAACTCACACAAAGCCAGCGTATAGCAACAGCGACGCGTCACCGCCAGCAGTCCCTGCATGTCTTACTCCAATTTGTACAATAAATAAAAGGGCAGAAGGAGCAGCGACGTAGGCTTGAATGTTGGGGACGAGTCTGTGTGCAACCTTGTTTTCGCGTTAACTGCACAGAAGCCTCGGTTCTCACCATTCTTTATAAATGTATGTCCTCGAGGCAGTTCAAATCACAGCTCATGAGCTCTTGCTAGCCTACTGCGTGCAAAAACTCACACAAAGCCAGCGTATAGCAACAGCGACGCGTCACCGCCAGCAGCCCCTGCAAGTCTTACTACAATTTGTACGATATCTAAAAGGGCAGATGGAGCAGCGACGTAGGCTTGAAAGTTGGGGACGAGTCTGTGTGCAACCTTGTTTTCGCGTTAACTGCACAGAAGCCTCGGTTCTGACCATGCCTTATAAATGTATGTCCTCGAGGCAGTTCAAATCACAGCTCACGAGCACTTGCTAGCCTACTGCGTGCAAAAACTCACTCAAAGCCAGCGTATAGCAACAGCGACGCGTCACCGCCAGCAGCCCCTGCATGTCTTACTACAATTTCTACAATATATAAAAGGGCAGAAGGAGCAGCGACGTATGCTTGAAAGATGGGGACGAGTCTCTTTGCAACCTTGTTTTCGCGTTAACTGCACAGAAGCCTCGGTTCTGACCATTTTTCATAGACGTATGTCCTCGAGGCAGTAGAAATCACAGCTCAGGAGCACTTGCTAGCCTACTGCGTGCAAAAACTCACTCAAAGCCAGCGTATAGCAACAGTGACGCGTCACCGTCAGCAGTCCCTGAATGTCTTACTACAATATGTACAATATATAAAAGGGCAGAAGGAGCAGCGACGTAAGCTTGAAAGTTGGGGACGAGTCTGTGTGCAACCTTGTTTTCGCGTTAACTGCACAGAAGCCTCAGTTCTGACCATTCTTCATAAATATTTGTCCTCGAGGCAGTTGAAATCACAGCTCACGAGCTCTTGCTGGCCTACTGCGTGCAAAAACTCACACAAAGCCAGCGTATAGCAACAGCGACGCGTCACCGCCAGCAGCCCCTGAATGTCTTACTCCAATTTGTACAATATATAAAAGGGCAGAAGGAGCAGCGACCTAGGCTTGAATCTTGGGGACGAGTCTGTGTGCAACTTTGTTTTCGCGTTAACTGCACAGAAGCCTCGGTTCTGACCATTCCTTATAAATGTATGTCCTCGAGGCAGTTCAAATCACAGCTCACGAGCATTTGCTAGCCTACTGCGTGCAAAAACTCACTCAAAGCCAGCGCATAGCAACAGCGACGCGTCACCGCCAGCAGCCCCTGCATGTCTTACTACAATTTGTACGATATCTAAAAGGGCAGAAGGAGCAGTGACGTAGGCTTGAATGTTGGGGACGAGTCTGTGTGCAACCTTGTTTCCGCGTTAACTGCATAGAAGCCTCGGTTCTGGCCATTCTTCATAAATATTTGTCCTCGGGGCAGTTGAAATCACAGCTCACGAGCTCTTGCTAGCCTATTGCGTGCAAAAATTCACACAAAGCCAGCGTATAGCAACAGCGACGCGTCACCGCCAGCAGTCCCTGCATGTCTTACTCCAATTTGTACAATATATAAAAGGGCAGAAGGAGCAGCGACCTAGGCTTGAATCTTGGGGACGAGTCTGTGTGCAACCTTGTTTTTGCGTTAACTGCACAGAAGCCTCGGTTCTGACCATTCCTTATAAATGTATGTCCTCGAGGCAGTTCAAATCACAGCTCACGAGCACTTGCTAGCCTACTGCGTGCAAAAACTCACTCAAATCCAGCGCATAGCAACAGCTACGCGTCACCGCCAGCAGCCCCTGCATGTCTTACTACAATTTGTACGATATCTAAAAGGGCAGAAGGAGCAGCGACGTAGGCTTGAAAGTTGGGGACGAGTCTGTGTGCAACCTTGTTTTCGCGTTAACTGCACAGAAGCCTCGGTTCTGACCATTCCTTATAAATGTATGTCCTCGAGGCAGTTCAAATCACAGCTCACGAGCACTTGCTAGCCTACTGCATGCAAAAACTCACTCAAAGCCAGCGTATAGCAACAGCGACGCGTCACCGCCAGCAGCCCCTGCATGTCTTACTACAATTTCTACAATATATAAAAGGGCAGAAGGAGCAGCGACGTAGGCTTGAAAGATGGGGACGAGCCTCTTTGCAACCTTGTTTTCACGTTAACTGCACAGAAGCCTCGGTTCTGACCATTTTTCATAGATGTATGTCCTCGAGGCAGTAGAAATCACAGCTCACGAGCACTTGCTAGCCTACTGCGTGCAAAAACTCACACAAAGCCAGGGTATAGCAACAGACGCGTCACCGCCAGCAGCCCCTGCATCTCTAACTACAATTTGTACGATATCTAAAAGGCCAGAAGGAGCAGCGACGTAGGCATGAAAGTTGGGGACGAGTCTGTGTGCAACCTTGTTTTCCCGTTAACTGCACAGAAGCCTCGGTTCTGACCATTCCTTATAGATGTATGTCCTCGAGGCAGTTCAAATCACAGCTCACGAGCACTTGCTAGCCTACTGCGAGCAAAAACTCACTCAAAGCCAGCGTATAGCAACAGCGACGCGTCACCGCCAGCAGCCCCTGCTTGTCTTACTACAATTTCTACAATATATAAAAGGGCAGAAAGAGCAGCGACGTAGGCTTGAAAGATGGGGACGAGTCTCTTTGCAACCTTGTTTACACGTTAACTGCACAGAAGCCTCGGTTCTGACCATATTTCATAGATGTATGTCCTCGAGGCAGTTCAAATCACAGCTCACGAGCACTTGCTAGCCTACTGCGTGCAAAAACTAACACAAAGCCAGCGTATAGCAACAGCGACGCGTCACCGCCAGCAGCCCCTGAATGCCTTACTCCAATTTGTACGATATATAAAAGGGCAGAAGGAGCAACGTCCTAGGCTTGAATCTTGGGGACGAGTCTGTGTGCAACCTTGTTTTCGCGTTAACTGCACAGAAGCCTTGGTTCTGACCATTCTTTATAGATGTATGTCCTCGAGGCAGTTGAAATCACAGCTCACCAGCTCTTGCTAGCCTACTGCGTGCAAAAACTCACACAAAGCCAGCGTATAGCAACAGCGACGCGTCACCGTCAGCAGTCCCTGAATGTCTAACTACAATTTGTACAATATATAAAAGGGCAGAAGGAGCAGCGACGTAAGCTTGAAAGTTGGGGACGAGTCTGTGTGCAACCTTGTTTTCGCGTTAACTGCACAGAAGCCTCAGTTCTGACCATTCTTCATAAATATTTGTCCTCGAGGCAGTTGAAATCACAGCTCACGAGCTCTTGCTGGCCTACTGCGTGCAAAAACTCACACAAAGCCAGCGTATAGCAACAGTGACGCGTCACCATCAGCAGTCCCTGAATGTCTTACTACAATTTGTACAATATATAAAAGGGCAGAAGGAGCAGCGACCTAGGCTTGAATCTTGGGGACGAGTCTGTGTGCAACCTTGTTTTCGCGTTAACTGCACAGAAGCCTCGGTTCTGACCATTCTTTATAAATGTATGTCCTCGAGGCAGTTGAAATCACAGTTCACGAGCTCTTGCTAGCCTACTGCGTGCAAAAACTCCCACAAAGCCAGCGTATAGCAACAGCGACGCGTCACCGCCAGCAGCCCCTGCATGTCTTACTACAATTTCTACAATATGTAAAAGGGCAGAAGGAGCAGCGACGTAGGCTTGAATGTTGGGAACGAGTCTGTGTGCAACCTTGTTTTCGCGTTAACTGCACAGAAGCCTCGGTTCTGACCATTCTTTATAAATGTATGTCCTCGAGGCAGTTGAAATCACAGCTCACGAGCACTTGCTAGCCTACTGCGAGCAAAAACTCACTCAAAGCCAGCGTATAGCAACAGCGACGCGTCACCGCCAGCAGCCCCTGCATGTCTTACTACAATTTCTACAATATATAAAAGGGCAGAAGGAGCAGCGACGTAGGCTTGAAAGATGGGGACGAGTCTCTTTGCAACCTTGTTTACACGTTAACTGCACAGAAGCCTCGGTTCTGACCATATTTCATAGATGTATGTCCTCGAGGCAGTAGAAATCACAGCTCACGAGCACTTGCTAGCCTACTGCGTGCAAAAAACTCACTCAAAGCCAGCGTATAGCAACAGTGACGCGTCACGGTCAGCAGCCCCTGAATGTCTTACTACAATTTCTACAATATATAAAAGGGCAGAAGGAGCAGCGACGTAGGCTTGAAAGATGGGGACGAGTCTCTTTGCAACCTTGTTTTCGCGTTAACTGCACAGAAGCCTTAGTTCTGACCATTCGTCATAAATATTTGTCCTCGAGGCAGTTGAAATCACAGCTCACGAGCACTTGCTAGCCTACTGCGTGCAAAAACTCACTCAAAGCCAGCGTATAGCAACAGCGACGCGTCACCGCCAGCAGCCCCTGCATGTCTTACTACAATTTCTACAATATATAAAAGGGCAGAAGGAGCAGCGACGTAGGCTTGAAAGATGGGGACGAGTCTGTGTGCAACCTTGTTTTCGCGTTAACTGCACAGAAGCCTCGGTTCTGACCATTTTTCATAGACGTATGTCCTCGAGGCAGTAGAAATCACAGCTCACGAGCACTTGCTAGCCTACTGCGTGCAAAAACTCACTCAAAGCCAGCGTATAGCAACAGTGACGCGTCACCGTCAGCAGTCCCTGATTGTCTTACTACAATTTGTACAATATATAAAAGGGCAGAAGGAGCAGCGACGTAAGCTTGAAGTTGGGGACGAGTCTGTGTGCAACCTTGTTTTCGCGTTAACTGCACAGAAGCCTCAGTTCTGACCATTCTTCATAAATATTTGTCCTCGAGGCAGTTGAAATCACAGCTCACGAGCTCTTGCTGGCCTACTGCGTGCAAAAACTCACACAAAGCCAGCGTATAGCAACAGCGACGCGTCACCGCCAGCAGCCCCTGAATGTCTTACTCCAATTTGTACAATATATAAAAGGGCAGAAGGAGCAGCGACCTATGCTTGAATCTTGGGGACGAGTCTGTGTGCAACTTTGTTTTCGCGTTAACTGCACAGAAGCCTCGGTTCTGACCATTCCTTATAAATGTATGTCCTCGAGGCAGTTCAAATCACAGCTCACGAGCATTTGCTAGCCTACTGCGTGCAAAAACTAACTCAAAGCCAGCGCATAGCAACAGCGACGCGTCACCGCCAGCAGCCCCTGCATGTCTTACTACAATTTGTACGATATCTAAAAGGGCAGAAGGAGCAGCGACGTAGGCTTGAAAGTTGGGGACGAGTCTGTGTGCAACCTTGTTTTCGCGTTAACTGCACAGAAGCCTCGGTTCTGACCATTCCTTATAAATGTATGTCCTCGAGGCAGTTCAAATCACAGCTCACGAGCACTTGCTAGCCTACTGCATGCAAAAACTCACTCAAAGCCAGCGTATAGCAACAGCGACGCGTCACCGCCAGCAGCCCCTGCATGTCTTACTACAATTTCTACAATATATAAAAGGGCAGAAGGAGCAGCGACGTAGGCTTGAATGTTGGGGACGAGTCTGTGTGCAACCTTGTTTCCGCGTTAACTGCACAGAAGCCTCGGTTCTGACCATTCCTTATATATGTATGTCCTCGAGGCAGTACAAATCATAGCTCACGAGCTCTTGCTAGCCTACTGCGTGCAAAAACTCACACAAAGCCAGCGTATAGCAACAGCGACGCGTCACCGCCAGCAGTCCCTGCATGTCTTACTCCAATTTGTACAATAAATAAAAGGGCAGAAGGAGCAGCGACGTAGGCTTGAATGTTGGGGACGAGTCTGTGTGCAACCTTGTTTTCGCGTTAACTGCACAGAAGCCTCGGTTCTCACCATTCTTTATAAATGTATGTCCTCGAGGCAGTTGAAATCACAGCTCACGAGCACTTGCTAGCCTACTGCGCGCAAAAACTCACTCAAAGCCTGCGTATAGCAACAGCGACGCGTCACCGCCAGCAGCCCCTGCATCTCAAACTACAATTTGTACGATGTCTAAAAGGGCAGAAGGAGCAGCGACGTAGGCTTGAAAGTTTGGGACGAGTCTGTGTGCAACCTTGTTTTCGCGTTAACTGCACAGAAGCCTCGGTTCTGACCATTCCTTATAAATGTATGTCCTCGAGGCAGTTCAAATCACAGCTCACGAGCACTTGCTAGCCTACTGCGTGCAAAAACTCACTCAAAGCCAGCGTATAGCAACAGCGACGCGTCACCGCCAGCAGCCCCTACATGTCTTACTACCATTTCTACAATATATAAAAGGGCTGAAGGAGCAGCGACGTAGGCTTGAAAGATGGGGACGAGTCTGTGTGCAACCTTGTTTTCGCGTTAACTGCACAGAAGCCTTGATTTTGACCATTTTTCATAGACGTATGTCCTCGAGGCAGTTCAAATCACAGCTCACGAGCACTTGCTAGCCTACTGCGTGCAAAAACTCACTCAAAGCCAGCGTATAGCAACAGCGACGCGTCACCGCCAGCAGCCCCTGCATGTCTTACTACAATTTCTACAATATATAAAAGGGCAGAAGGAGCAGCGACGTATGCTTGAAAGATGGGGACGAGTCTCTTTGCAACCTTGTTTTCGCGTTAACTGCACAGAAGCCTCGGTTCTGACCATTTTTCATAGACGTATGTCCTCGAGGCAGTAGAAATCACAGCTCAGGAGCACTTGCTAGCCTACTGCGTGCAAAAACTCACTCAAAGCCAGCGTATAGCAACAGTGACGCGTCACCGTCAGCAGTCCCTGAATGTCTTACTACAATATGTACAATATATAAAAGGGCAGAAGGAGCAGCGACGTAAGCTTGAAAGTTGGGGACGAGTCTGTGTGCAACCTTGTTTTCGCGTTAACTGCACAGAAGCCTCAGTTCTGACCATTCTTCATAAATATTTGTCCTCGAGGCAGTTGAAATCACAGCTCACGAGCTCTTGCTGGCCTACTGCGTGCAAAAACTCACACAAAGCCAGCGTATAGCAACAGCGACGCGTCACCGCCAGCAGCCCCTGAATGTCTTACTCCAATTTGTACAATATATAAAAGGGCAGAAGGAGCAGCGACCTAGGCTTGAATCTTGGGGACGAGTCTGTGTGCAACTTTGTTTTCGCGTTAACTGCACAGAAGCCTCGGTTCTGACCATTCCTTATAAATGTATGTCCTCGAGGCAGTTCAAATCACAGCTCACGAGCATTTGCTAGCCTACTGCGTGCAAAAACTCACTCAAAGCCAGCGCATAGCAACAGCGACGCGTCACCGCCAGCAGCCCCTGCATGTCTTACTACAATTTGTACGATATCTAAAAGGGCAGAAGGAGCAGTGACGTAGGCTTGAATGTTGGGGACGAGTCTGTGTGCAACCTTGTTTCCGCGTTAACTGCATAGAAGCCTCGGTTCTGGCCATTCTTCATAAATATTTGTCCTCGGGACAGTTGAAATCACAGCTCACGAGCTCTTGCTAGCCTATTGCGTGCAAAAATTCACACAAAGCCAGCGTATAGCAACAGCGACGCGTCACCGCCAGCAGTCCCTGCATGTCTTACTCCAATTTGTACAATATATAAAAGGGCAGAAGGAGCAGCGACCTAGGCTTGAATCTTGGGGACGAGTCTGTGTGCAACCTTGTTTTTGCGTTAACTGCACAGAAGCCTCGGTTCTGACCATTCCTTATAAATGTATGTCCTCGAGGCAGTTCAAATCACAGCTCACGAGCACTTGCTAGCCTACTGCGTGCAAAAACTCACTCAAATCCAGCGCATAGCAACAGCGACGCGTCACCGCCAGCAGCCCCTGCATGTCTTACTACAATTTGTACGATATCTAAAAGGGCAGAAGGAGCAGCGACGTAGGCTTGAAAGTTGGGGACGAGTCTGTGTGCAACCTTGTTTTCGCGTTAACTGCACAGAAGC
The DNA here is from genome assembly GCF_023375885.2 of Dermacentor andersoni. Lineage (NCBI taxonomy): Eukaryota > Metazoa > Arthropoda > Arachnida > Ixodida > Ixodidae > Dermacentor > Dermacentor andersoni. Next base: position 4,692,286 of record NW_027314752.1, on the reverse strand, counting down.
CTCGGTTCTGACCATTCCTTATAAATGTATGTCCTCGAGGCAGTTCAAATCACAGCTCACGAGCACTTGCTAGCCTACTGCATGCAAAAACTCACTCAAAGCCAGCGTATAGCAACAGCGACGCGTCACCGCCAGCAGCCCCTGCATGTCTTACTACAATTTCTACAATATATAAAAGGGCAGAAGGAGCAGCGACGTAGGCTTGAAAGATGGGGACGAGCCTCTTTGCAACCTTGTTTTCACGTTAACTGCACAGAAGCCTCGGTTCTGACCATTTTTCATAGATGTATGTCCTCGAGGCAGTTGAAATCACAGTTCACGAGCACTTGCTAGCCTACTGCGTGCAAAAACTCCCACAAAGCCAGCGTATAGCAACAGCGACGCGTCACCGCCAGCAGCCCCTGCATGTCTTACTACAATTTCTACAATATGTAAAAGGGCAGAAGGAGCAGCGACGTAGGCTTGAATGTTGGGAACGAGTCTGTGTGCAACCTTGTTTTCGCGTTAACTGCACAGAAGCCTCGGTTCTGACCATTCTTTATAAATGTATGTCCTCGAGGCAGTTGAAATCACAGCTCACGAGCACTTGCTAGCCTACTGCGAGCAAAAACTCACTCAAAGCCAGCGTATAGCAACAGCGACGCGTCACCGCCAGCAGCCCCTGCATGTCTTACTACAATTTCTACAATATATAAAAGGGCAGAAGGAGCAGCGACGTAGGCTTGAAAGATGGGGACGAGTCTCTTTGCAACCTTGTTTACACGTTAACTGCACAGAAGCCTCGGTTCTGACCATATTTCATAGATGTATGTCCTCGAGGCAGTAGAAATCACAGCTCACGAGCACTTGCTAGCCTACTGCGTGCAAAAAACTCACTCAAAGCCAGCGTATAGCAACAGTGACGCGTCACGGTCAGCAGCCCCTGAATGTCTTACTACAATTTCTACAATATATAAAAGGGCAGAAGGAGCAGCGACGTAGGCTTGAAAGATGGGGACGAGTCTCTTTGCAACCTTGTTTTCGCGTTAACTGCACAGAAGCCTTAGTTCTGACCATTCGTCATAAATATTTGTCCTCGAGGCAGTTGAAATCACAGCTCACGAGCACTTGCTAGCCTACTGCGTGCAAAAACTCACTCAAAGCCAGCGTATAGCAACAGCGACGCGTCACCGCCAGCAGCCCCTGCATGTCTTACTACAATTTCTACAATATATAAAAGGGCAGAAGGAGCAGCGACGTAGGCTTGAAAGATGGGGACGAGTCTGTGTGCAACCTTGTTTTCGCGTTAACTGCACAGAAGCCTCGGTTCTGACCATTTTTCATAGACGTATGTCCTCGAGGCAGTAGAAATCACAGCTCACGAGCACTTGCTAGCCTACTGCGTGCAAAAACTCACTCAAAGCCAGCGTATAGCAACAGTGACGCGTCACCGTCAGCAGTCCCTGATTGTCTTACTACAATTTGTACAATATATAAAAGGGCAGAAGGAGCAGCGACGTAAGCTTGAAGTTGGGGACGAGTCTGTGTGCAACCTTGTTTTCGCGTTAACTGCACAGAAGCCTCAGTTCTGACCATTCTTCATAAATATTTGTCCTCGAGGCAGTTGAAATCACAGCTCACGAGCTCTTCCTGGCCTACTGCGTGCAAAAACTCACACAAAGCCAGCGTATAGCAACAGCGACGCGTCACCGCCAGCAGCCCCTGAATGTCTTACTCCAATTTGTACAATATATAAAAGGGCAGAAGGAGCAGCGACCTAGGCTTGAATCTTGGGGACGAGTCTGTGTGCAACTTTGTTTTCGCGTTAACTGCACAGAAGCCTCGGTTCTGACCATTCCTTATAAATGTATGTCCTCGAGGCAGTTCAAATCACAGCTCACGAGCACTTGCTAGCCTACTGCGTGCAAAAACTCACTCAAAGCCAGCGCATAGCAACAGCGACGCGTCACCGCCAGCAGCCCCTGCATGTCTTACTACAATTTGTACGATATCTAAAAGGGCAGAAGGAGCAGCGACGTAGGCTTGAAAGTTGGGGACGAGTCTGTGTGCAACCTTGTTTTCGCGTTAACTGCACAGAAGCCTCGGTTCTGACCATTCCTTATAAATGTATGTCCTCGAGGCAGTTCAAATCACAGCTCACGAGCACTTGCTAGCCTACTGCATGCAAAAACTCACTCAAAGCCAGCGTATAGCAACAGCGACGCGTCACCGCCAGCAGCCCCTGCATGTCTTACTACAATTTCTACAATATATAAAAGGGCAGAAGGAGCAGCGACGTAGGCTTGAAAGATGGGGACGAGTCTCTTTGCAACCTTGTTTTCACGTTAACTGCACAGAAGCCTCGGTTCTGACCATTTTTCATAGATGTATGTCCTCGAGGCAGTAGAAATCACAGCTCACGAGCACTTGCTAGCCTACTGCGTGCAAAAACTCACACAAAGCCAGGGTATAGCAACAGCGACGCGTCACCGCCAGCAGCCCCTGAATGTCTTACTACAATTTCTACAATATATAAAAGGGCAGAAGGAGCAGCGACGTAGGCTTGAAAGATGGGGACGAGTCTCTTTGCAACCTTGTTTTCGCGTTAACTGCACAGAATCCTTAGTTCTGACCATTCGTCATAAATATTTGTCCTCGAGGCAGTTGAAATCACAGCTCACGAGCACTTGCTAGCCTACTGCGTGCAAAAACTCACACAAAGCCAGCTTATAGCAACAGCGACGCGTCACCGCCAGCAGCCCCTGCATCTCAAACTACAATTTGTACGATGTCTAAAAGGGCAGAAGGAGCAGCGACGTAGGCTTGAAAGTTTGGGACGAGTCTGTGTGCAACCTTGTTTTCGCGTTAACTGCACACAAGCCTCGGTTCTGACCATTCCTTATAAATGTATGTCCTCGAGGCAGTTCAAATCACAGCTCACGAGCACTTGCTAGCCTACTGCGTGCAAAAACTCACTCAAAGCCAGCGTATAGCAACAGCGACGCGTCACCGCCAGCAGCCCCTGCATGTCTTACTACAATTTCTACAATATATAAAAGGGCAGAAGGAGCAGCGACGTAGGCTTGAAAGATGGGGACGAGTCTGTGTGCAACCTTGTTTTCGCGTTAACTGCACAGAAGCCTCGATTCTGACCATTTTTCATAGACGTATGTCCTCGAGGCAGTAGAAATCACAGCCCACGAGCACTTGCTAGCCTACTGCGTGCAAAAACTCACTCAAAGCCAGCGTATAGCAACAGTGACGCGTCACCGTCAGCAGTCCCTGAATGTCTAACTACAATTTGTACAATATATAAAAGGGCAGCAGGAGCAGCGACGTAAGCTTGAAAGTTGGGGACGAGTCTGTGTGCAACCTTGTTTTCGCGTTAACTGCACAGAAGCCTCAGTTCTGACCATTCTTCATAAATATTTGTCCTCGAGGCAGTTGAAATCACAGCTCACGAGCTCTTGCTGGCCTACTGCGTGCAAAAACTCACACAAAGCCAGCGTATAGCAACAGTGACGCGTCACCGTCAGCAGTCCCTGAATGTCTTACTACAATTTGTACAATATATAAAAGGGCAGAAGGAGCAGCGACCTAGGCTTGAATCTTGGGGACGAGTCTGTGTGCAACCTTGTTTTCGCGTTAACTGCACAGAAGCCTCGGTTCTCACCATTCTTTATAAATGTATGTCCTCGAGGCAGTTCAAATCACAGCTCACGAGCACTTGCTAGCCTACTGCGTGCAAAAACTCACTCAAAGCCAGCGCATAGCAACAGCGACGCGTCACCGCCAGCAGCCCCTGCATGTCTTACTACAATTTGTACGATATCTAAAAGGGCAGAAGGAGCAGCGACGTAGGCTTGAAAGTTGGGGACGAGTCTGTGTGCAACCTTGTTTTCGCGTTAACTGCACAGAAGCCTCGGTTCTGACCATTCCTTATAAATGTATGTCCTCGAGGCAGTTCAAATCACAGCTCACCAAGCACTTGCTAGCCTACTGCGTGCAAAAACTCACTCAAAGCCAGCGTATAGCAACAGCGACGCGTCACCGCCAGCAGCCCCTGCATGTCTTACTACAATTTCTACAATATATAAAAGGGCAGAAGGAGCAGCGACGTAGGCTTGAAAGATGGGGACGAGTCTGTGTGCAACCTTGTTTTCGCGTTAACTGCACAGAAGCCTTGATTCTGACCATTTTTCATAGACGTATGTCCTCGAGGCAGTAGAAATCACAGCTCACGAGCACTTGCTAGCCTACTGCGTGCAAAAACTCACTCAAAGCCAGCGTATAGCAACAGTGACGCGTCACCGTCAGCAGTCCCTGAATGTCTAACTACAATTTGTACAATATATAAAAGGGCAGAAGGAGCAGCGACGTAAGCTTGAAAGTGGGGGACGAGTCTCTTTGCAACCTTGTTTACACGTTAACTGCACAGAAGCCTCGGTTCTGACCATATTTCATAGATGTATGTCCTCGAGGCAGTAGAAATCACAGCTCACGAGCACTTGCTAGCCTACTGCGTGCAAAAAACTCACTCAAAGCCAACGTAAAGCAACAGTGACGCGTCACCGTCAGCAGCCCCTGAATGTCTTACTACAATTTCTACAATATATAAAAGGGCAGAAGGAGCAGCGACGTAGGCTTGAAAGATGGGGACGAGTCTCTTTGCAACCTTGTTTTCGCGTTAACTGCACAGAAGCCTTAGTTCTGACCATTCGTCATAAATATTTGTCCTCGAGGCAGTTGAAATCACAGCTCACGAGCACTTGCTAGCCTACTGCGTGCAAAAACTAACACAAAGCCAGCGTATAGCAACAGCGACGCGTCACCGCCAGCAGCCCCTGAATGCCTTACTCCAATTTGTACGATATATAAAAGGGCAGAAGGAGCAGCGTCCTAGGCTTGAATCTTGGGGACGAGTCTGTGTGCAACCTTGTTTTCGCGTTAACTGCACAGAAGCCTTGGTTCTGACCATTCTTTATAGATGTATTTCCTCGAGGCAGTTGAAATCACAGCTCACCAGCTCTTGCTAGCCTACTGCGTGCAAAAACTCACACAAAGCCAGCGTATAGCAACAGCGACGCGTCACCGTCAGCAGTCCCTGAATGTCTAACTACAATTTGTACAATATATAAAAGGGCAGAAGGAGCAGCGACGTAAGCTTGAAAGTTGGGGACGAGTCTGTGTGCAACCTTGTTTTCGCGTTAACTGCACAGAAGCCTCAGTTCTGACCATTCTTCATAAATATTTGTCCTCGAGGCAGTTGAAATCACAGCTCACGAGCTCTTGCTGGCCTACTGCGTGCAAAAACTCACACAAAGCCAGCGTATAGCAACAGTGACGCGTCACCGTCAGCAGTCCCTCAATGTCTTACTACAATTTGTACAATATATAAAAGGGCAGAAGGAGCAGCGACCTAGGCTTGAATCTTGGGGACGAGTCTGTGTGCAACCTTGTTTTCGCGTTAACTGCACAGAAGCCTCGGTTCTGACCATTCTTTATAAATGTATGTCCTCGAGGCAGTTGAAATCACAGTTCACGAGCTCTTGCTAGCCTACTGCGTGCAAAAACTCCCACAAAGCCAGCGTATAGCAACAGCGACGCGTCACCGCCAGCAGCCCCTGCATGTCTTACTACAATTTCTACAATATGTAAAAGGGCAGAAGGAGCAGCGACGTAGGCTTGAATGTTGGGAACGAGTCTGTGTGCAACCTTGTTTTCGCGTTAACTGCACAGAAGCCTTGGTTCTGACCATTCTTTATAAATGTATGTCCTCGAGGCAGTTGAAATCACAGCTCACGAGCACTTGCTAGCCTACTGCGAGCAAAAACTCACTCAAAGCCAGCGTATAGCAACAGCGACGCGTCACCGCCAGCAGCCCCTGCATGTCTTACTACAATTTCTACAATATATAAAAGGGCAGAAGGAGCAGCGACGTAGGCTTGAAAGATGGGGACGAGTCTGTGTGCAACCTTGTTTTCGCGTTAACTGCACAGAACCCTCGATTCTGACCATTTTTCATAGACGTATGTCCTCGAGGCAGTAGAAATCACAGCTCACGAGCACTTGCTAGCCTACTGCGTGCAAAAACTCACACAAAGCCAGCGTATAGCAACAGTGACGCGTCACCGTCAGCAGTCCCTCAATGTCTTACTACAATTTGTACAATATATAAAAGGGCAGAAGGAGCAGCGACCTAGGCTTGAATCTTGGGGACGAGTCTGTGTGCAACCTTGTTTTCGCGTTAACTGCACAGAAGCCTCGGTTCTGACCATTCTTTATAAATTTATGTCCTCGAGGCAGTTGAAATCACAGTTCACGAGCTCTTGCTAGCCTACTGCGTGCAAAAACTCCCACAAAGCCAGCGTATAGCAACAGCGACGCGTCACCGCCAGCAGCCCCTGCATGTCTTACTACAATTTCTACAATATGTAAAAGGGCAGAAGGAGCAGCGACGTAGGCTTGAATGTTGGGAACGAGTCTGTGTGCAACCTTGTTTTCGCGTTAACTGCACAGAAGCCTCGGTTCTGACCATTCTTTATAAATGTATGTCCTCGAGGCAGTTGAAATCACAGCTCACGAGCACTTGCTAGCCTACTGCGAGCAAAAACTCACTCAAAGCCAGCGTATAGCAACAGCGACGCGTCACCGCCAGCAGCCCCTGCATGTCTTACTACAATTTCTACAATATATAAAAGGGCAGAAGGAGCAGCGACGTAGGCTTGAAAGATGGGGACGAGTCTCTCTGCAACCTTGTTTACACGTTAACTGCACAGAAGCCTCGGTTCTGACCATATTTCATAGATGTATGTCCTCGAGGCAGTAGAAATCACAGCTCACGAGTACTTGCTAGCCTACTGCGTGCAAAAAACTCACTCAAAGCCAGCGTATAGCAACAGTGACGCGTCACGGTCAGCAGCCCCTGAATGTCTTACTACAATTTCTACAATATATAAAAGGGCAGAAGGAGCAGCGACGTAGGCTTGAAAGATGGGGACGAGTCTCTTTGCAACCTTGTTTTCGCGTTAACTGCACAGAAGCCTTAGTTCTGACCATTCGTCATAAATATTTGTCCTCGAGGCAGTTGAAATCACAGCTCACGAGCACTTGCTAGCCTACTGCGTGCAAAAACTCACTCAAAGCCAGCGTATAGCAACAGCGACGCGTCACCGCCAGCAGCCCCTGCATGTCTTACTACTATTTCTACAATATATAAAAGGGCAGAAGGAGCAGCGACGTAGGCTTGAAAGATGGGGACGAGTCTGTGTGCAACCTTGTTTTCGCGTTAACTGCACAGAAGCCTCGGTTCTGACCATTTTTCATAGACGTATGTCCTCGAGGCAGTAGAAATCACAGCTCACGAGCACTTGCTAGCCTTCTGCGTGCAAAAACTCACTCAAAGCCAGCGTATAGCAACAGTGACGCGTCACCGTCAGCAGTCCCTGAATGTCTTACTACAATTTGTACAATATATAAAAGGGCAGAAGGAGCAGCGACGTAAGCTTGAAGTTGGGGACGAGTCTGTGTGCAACCTTGTTTTGGCGTTAACTGCACAGAAGCCTCAGTTGTGACCATTCTTCATAAATATTTGTCCTCGAGACAGTTGAAATCACAGCTCACGAGCTCTTGCTGGCCTACTGCGTGCAAAAACTCACACAAAGCCAGCGTATAGCAACAGCGACGCGTCACCGCCAGCAGCCCCTGAATGTCTTACTCCAATTTGTACAATATATAAAAGGGCACAAGGAGCAGCGACCTAGGCTTGAACCTTGGGGACGAGTCTGTGTGCAACCTTGTTTTCGCGTTAACTGCACAGAAGCCTCGGTTCTGACCATTCCTTATAAATGTATGTCCTCGAGGCAGTTCAAATCACAGCTCACGAGCACTTGCTAGCCTACTGCATGCAAAAACTCACTCAAAGCCAGCGTATAGCAACAGCGACGCGTCACCGCCAGCAGCCCCTGCATGTCTTACTACAATTTCTACAATATATAAAAGGGCAGAAGGAGCAGCGACGTAGGCTTGAAAGATGGGGACGAGTCTCTTTGCAACCTTGTTTTCACGTTAACTGCACAGAAGCCTCGGTTCTGACCATTTTTCATAGATGTATGTCCTCGAGGCAGTAGAAATCACAGCTCACGAGCACTTGCTAGCCTACTGCGTGCAAAAACTCACACAAAGCCAGGGTATAGCAACAGCGACGCGTCACCGCCAGCAGCCCCTGAATGTCTTACTACAATTTCTACAATATATAAAAGGGCAGAAGGAGCAGCGACGTAGGCTTGAAAGATGGGGACGAGTCTCTTTGCAACCTTGTTTTCGCGTTAACTGCACAGAAGCCTTAGTTCTGACCATTCGTCATAAATATTTGTCCTCGAGGCAGTTGAAATCACAGCTCACGAGCACTTGCTAGCCTACTGCGTGCAAAAACTCACACAAAGCCAGCGTATAGCAACAGCGACGCGTCACCGCCAGCAGCCCCTGCATCTCAAACTACAATTTGTACGATGTCTAAAAGGGCAGAAGGAGCAGCGACGTAGGCTTGAAAGTTTGGGACGAGTCTGTGTGCAACCTTGTTTTCGCGTTAACTGCACAGAAGCCTCGGTTCTGACCATTCCTTATAAATGTATGTCCTCGAGGCAGTTCAAATCAAAGCTCACGAGCACTTGCTAGCCTACTGCGTGCAAAAACTCACTCAAAGCCAGCGTATAGCAACAGCGACGCGTCACCGCCAGCAGCCCCTGCATGTCTTACTACAATTTCTACAATATATAAAAGGGCAGAAGGAGCAGCGACGTAGGCTTGAAAGATGGGGACGAGTCTGTGTGCAACCTTGTTTTCGCGTTAAGTGCCCAGAAGCCTCGGTTCTGAACATTTTTCATAGACGTATGTCCTCGAGGCAGTTGAAATCACAGCTCACCAGCTCTTGCTAGCCTACTGCGTGCAAAAACTCACACAAAGCCAGCGTATAGCAACAGTGACGCGTCACCGTCAGCAGTCCCTGAATGTCTAACTACAATTTGTACAATATATAAAAGGGCAGAAGGAGCAGCGACGTAAGCTTGAAAGTTGGGGACGAGTCTGTGTGCAACCTTGTTTTCGCGTTAACTGCACAGAAGCCTCAGTTCTGACCATTCTTCATAAATATTTGTCCTCGAGGCAGTTGAAATCACAGCTCACGAGCTCTTGCTGGCCTACTGCGTGCAAAAACTCACACAAAGCCAGCGTATAGCAACAGTGACGCGTCACCGTCAGCAGTCCCTGAATGTCTTACTACAATTTGTACAATATATAAAAGGGCAGAAGGAGCAGCGACCTAGGCTTGAATCTTGGGGACGAGTCTGTGTGCAACCTTGTTTTCGCGTTAACTGCACAGAAGCCTCGGTTCTCACCATTCTTTATAAATGTATGTCCTCGAGGCAGTTCAAATCACAGCTCACGAGCACTTGCTAGCCTACTGCGTGCAAAAACTCACTCAAAGCCAGCGCATAGCAACAGCGACGCGTCACCGCCAGCAGCCCCTGCATGTCTTACTACAATTTGTACGATATCTAAAAGGGCAGAAGGAGCAGCGACGTAGGCTTGAAAGTTGGGGACGAGTCTGTGTGCAACCTTGTTTTCGCGTTAACTGCACAGAAGCCTCGGTTCTGACCATTCCTTATAAATGTATGTCCTCGAGGCAGTTCAAATCACAGCTCACCAAGCACTTGCTAGCCTACTGCGTGCAAAAACTCACTCAAAGCCAGCGTATAGCAACAGCGACGCGTCACCGCCAGCAGCCCCTGCATGTCTTACTACAATTTCTACAATATATAAAAGGGCAGAAGGAGCAGCGACGTAGGCTTGAAAGATGGGGACGAGTCTGTGTGCAACCTTGTTTTCGCGTTAACTGCACAGAAGCCTTGATTCTGACCATTTTTCATAGACGTATGTCCTCGAGGCAGTAGAAATCACAGCTCACGAGCACTTGCTAGCCTACTGCGTGCAAAAACTCACTCAAAGCCAGCGTATAGCAACAGTGACGCGTCACCGTCAGCAGTCCCTGAATGTCTAACTACAATTTGTACAATATATAAAAGGGCAGAAGGAGCAGCGACGTAAGCTTGAAAGTGGGGGACGAGTCTCTTTGCAACCTTGTTTACACGTTAACTGCACAGAAGCCTCGGTTCTGACCATATTTCATAGATGTATGTCCTCGAGGCAGTAGAAATCACAGCTCACGAGCACTTGCTAGCCTACTGCGTGCAAAAAACTCACTCAAAGCCAACGTAAAGCAACAGTGACGCGTCACCGTCAGCAGCCCCTGAATGTCTTACTACAATTTCTACAATATATAAAAGGGCAGAAGGAGCAGCGACGTAGGCTTGAAAGATGGGGACGAGTCTCTTTGCAACCTTGTTTTCGCGTTAACTGCACAGAAGCCTTAGTTCTGACCATTCGTCATAAATATTTGTCCTCGAGGCAGTTGAAATCACAGCTCACGAGCACTTGCTAGCCTACTGCGTGCAAAAACTAACACAAAGCCAGCGTATAGCAACAGCGACGCGTCACCGCCAGCAGCCCCTGAATGCCTTACTCCAATTTGTACGATATATAAAAGGGCAGAAGGAGCAGCGTCCTAGGCTTGAATCTTGGGGACGAGTCTGTGTGCAACCTTGTTTTCGCGTTAACTGCACAGAAGCCTTGGTTCTGACCATTCTTTATAGATGTATTTCCTCGAGGCAGTTGAAATCACAGCTCACCAGCTCTTGCTAGCCTACTGCGTGCAAAAACTCACACAAAGCCAGCGTATAGCAACAGCGACGCGTCAACGTCAGCAGTCCCTGAATGTCTAACTACAATTTGTACAATATATAAAAGGGCAGAAGGAGCAGCGACGTAAGCTTGAAAGTTGGGGACGAGTCTGTGTGCAACCTTGTTTTCGCGTTAACTGCACAGAAGCCTCAGTTCTGACCATTCTTCATAAATATTTGTCCTCGAGGCAGTTGAAATCACAGCTCACGAGCTCTTGCTGGCCTACTGCGTGCAAAAACTCACACAAAGCCAGCGTTTAGCAACAGTGACGCGTCACCGTCAGCAGTCCCTCAATGTCTTACTACAATTTGTACAATATATAAAAGGGCAGAAGGAGCAGCGACCTAGGCTTGAATCTTGGGGACGAGTCTGTGTGCAACCTTGTTTTCGCGTTAACTGCACAGAAGCCTCGGTTCTGACCATTCTTTATAAATGTATGTCCTCGAGGCAGTTGAAATCACAGTTCACGAGCTCTTGCTAGCCTACTGCGTGCAAAAACTCCCACAAAGCCAGCGTATAGCAACAGCGACGCGTCACCGCCAGCAGCCCCTGCATGTCTTACTACAATTTCTACAATATGTAAAAGGGCAGAAGGAGCAGCGACGTAGGCTTGAATGTTGGGAACGAGTCTGTGTGCAACCTTGTTTTCGCGTTAACTGCACAGAAGCCTTGGTTCTGACCATTCTTTATAAATGTATGTCCTCGAGGCAGTTGAAATCACAGCTCACGAGCACTTGCTAGCCTACTGCGAGCAAAAACTCACTCAAAGCCAGCGTATAGCAACAGCGACGCGTCACCGCCAGCAGCCCCTGCATGTCTTACTACAATTTCTACAATATATAAAAGGGCAGAAGGAGCAGCGACGTAGGCTTGAAAGATGGGGACGAGTCTGTGTGCAACCTTGTTTTCGCGTTAACTGCACAGAAGCCTCGATTCTGACCATTTTTCATAGACGTATGTCCTCGAGGCAGTAGAAATCACAGCTCACGAGCACTTGCTAGCCTACTGCGTGCAAAAACTCACTCAAAGCCAGCGTATAGCAACAGCGACGCGTCACCGCCAGCAGCCCCTGCATGTCTTACTACAATTTCTACAATATATAAAAGGGCAGAAGGAGCAGCGACGTAGGCTTGAAAGATGGGGACGAGTCTCTTTGCAACCTTGTTTACACGTTAACTGCACAGAAGCCTCGGTTCTGACCATATTTCATAGATGTATGTCCTCGAGGCAGTAGAAATCACAGCTCACGAGCACTTGCTAGCCTACTGCGTGCAAAAAACTCACTCAAAGCCAGCGTATAGCAACAGTGACGCGTCACGGTCAGCAGCCCCTGAATGTCTTACTACAATTTCTACAATATATAAAAGGGCAGAAGGAGCAGCGACGTAGGCTTGAAAGATGGGGACGAGTCTCTTTGCACCCTTGTTTTCGCGTTAACTGCACAGAAGCCTTAGTTCTGACCATTCGTCATAAATATTTGTCCTCGAGGCAGTTGAAATCACAGCTCACGAGCACTTGCTAGCCTACTGCGTGCAAAAACTCACTCAAAGCCAGCGTATAGCAACAGCGACGCGTCACCGCCAGCAGCCCCTGCATGTCTTACTACTATTTCTACAATATATAAAAGGGCAGAAGGAGCAGCGACGTAGGCTTGAAAGATGGGGACGAGTCTGTGTGCAACCTTGTTTTCGCGTTAACTGCACAGAAGCCTCGGTTCTGACCATTTTTCATAGACGTATGTCCTCGAGGCAGTTGAAATCACAGCTCACGAGCACTTGCTAGCCTTCTGCGTGCAAAAACTCACTCAAAGCCAGCGTATAGCAACAGTGACGCGTCACCGTCAGCAGTCCCTGAATGTCTTACTACAATTTGTACAATATATAAAAGGGCAGAAGGAGCAGCGACGTAAGCTTGAAGTTGGGGACGAGTCTGTGTGCAACCTTGTTTTGGCGTTAACTGCACAGAAGCCTCAGTTCTGACCATTCTTCATAAATATTTGTCCTCGAGACAGTTGAAATCACAGCTCACGAGCTCTTGCTGGCCTACTGCGTGCAAAAACTCACACAAAGCCAGCGTATAGCAACAGCGACGCGTCACCGCCAGCAGCCCCTGAATGTCTTACTCCAATTTGTACAATATATAAAAGGGCAGAAGGAGCAGCGACCTAGGCTTGAACCTTGGGGACGAGTCTGTGTGCAACCTTGTTTTCGCGTTAACTGCACAGAAGCCTCGGTTCTGACCATTCCTTATAAATGTATGTCCTCGAGGCAGTTCAAATCACAGCTCACGAGCACTTGCTAGCCTACTGCATGCAAAAACTCACTCCAAGCCAGCGTATAGCAACAGCGACGCGTCACCGCCAGCAGCCCCTGCATGTCTTACTACAATTTGTACGATATCTAAAAGGGCAGAAGGAGCAGCGACGTAGGCTTGAAAGTTGGGGACGAGTCTGTGTGCAACCTTGTTTTCGCGTTAACTGCACAGAAGCCTCGGTTCTGACCATTCCTTATAAATGTATGTCCTCGAGGCAGTTCAAATCACAGCTCACCAAGCACTTGCTAGCCTACTGCGTGCAAAAACTCACTCAAAGCCAGCGTATAGCAACAGCGACGCGTCACCGCCAGCAGCCCCTGCATGTCTTACTACAATTTCTACAATATATAAAAGGGCAGAAGGAGCAGCGACGTAGGCTTGAAAGATGGGGACGAGTCTGTGTGCAACCTTGTTTTCGCGTTAACTGCACAGAAGCCTTGATTCTGACCATTTTTCATAGACGTATGTCCTCGAGGCAGTAGAAATCACAGCTCACGAGCACTTGCTAGCCTACTGCGTGCAAAAACTCACTCAAAGCCAGCGTATAGCAACAGTGACGCGTCACCGTCAGCAGTCCCTGAATGTCTAACTACAATTTGTACAATATATAAAAGGGCAGAAGGAGCAGCGACGTAAGCTTGAAAGTGGGGGACGAGTCTCTTTGCAACCTTGTTTACACGTTAACTGCACAGAAGCCTCGGTTCTGACCATATTTCATAGATGTATGTCCTCGAGGCAGTAGAAATCACAGCTCACGAGCACTTGCTAGCCTACTGCGTGCAAAAAACTCACTCAAAGCCAACGTAAAGCAACAGTGACGCGTCACCGTCAGCAGCCCCTGAATGTCTTACTACAATTTCTACAATATATAAAAGGGCAGAAGGAGCAGCGACGTAGGCTTGAAAGATGGGGACGAGTCTCTTTGCAACCTTGTTTTCGCGTTAACTGCACAGAAGCCTTAGTTCTGACCATTCGTCATAAATATTTGTCCTCGAGGCAGTTGAAATCACAGCTCACGAGCACTTGCTAGCCTACTGCGTGCAAAAACTAACACAAAGCCAGCGTATAGCAACAGCGACGCGTCACCGCCAGCAGCCCCTGAATGCCTTACTCCAATTTGTACGATATATAAAAGGGCAGAAGGAGCAGCGTCCTAGGCTTGAATCTTGGGGACGAGTCTGTGTGCAACCTTGTTTTCGCGTTAACTGCACAGAAGCCTTGGTTCTGACCATTCTTTATAGATGTATTTCCTCGAGGCAGTTGAAATCACAGCTCACCAGCTCTTGCTAGCCTACTGCGTGCAAAAACTCACACAAAGCCAGCGTATAGCAACAGCGACGCGTCAACGTCAGCAGTCCCTGAATGTCTAACTACAATTTGTACAATATATAAAAGGGCAGAAGGAGCAGCGACGTAAGCTTGAAAGTTGGGGACGAGTCTGTGTGCAACCTTGTTTTCGCGTTAACTGCACAGAAGCCTCAGTTCTGACCATTCTTCATAAATATTTGTCCTCGAGGCAGTTGAAATCACAGCTCACGAGCTCTTGCTGGCCTACTGCGTGCAAAAACTCACACAAAGCCAGCGTATAGCAACAGTGACGCGTCACCGTCAGCAGTCCCTCAATGTCTTACTACAATTTGTACAATATATAAAAGGGCAGAAGGAGCAGCGACCTAGGCTTGAATCTTGGGGACGAGTCTGTGTGCAACCTTGTTTTCGCGTTAACTGCACAGAAGCCTCGGTTCTGACCATTCTTTATAAATGTATGTCCTCGAGGCAGTTGAAATCACAGTTCACGAGCTCTTGCTAGCCTACTGCGTGCAAAAACTCCCACAAAGCCAGCGTATAGCAACAGCGACGCGTCACCGCCAGCAGCCCCTGCATGTCTTACTACAATTTCTACAATATGTAAAAGGGCAGAAGGAGCAGCGACGTAGGCTTGAATGTTGGGAACGAGTCTGTGTGCAACCTTGTTTTCGCGTTAACTGCACAGAAGCCTTGGTTCTGACCATTCTTTATAAATGTATGTCCTCGAGGCAGTTGAAATCACAGCTCACGAGCACTTGCTAGCCTACTGCGAGCAAAAACTCACTCAAAGCCAGCGTATAGCAACAGCGACGCGTCACCGCCAGCAGCCCCTGCATGTCTTACTACAATTTCTACAATATATAAAAGGGCAGAAGGAGCAGCGACGTAGGCTTGAAAGATGGGGACGAGTCTGTGTGCAACCTTGTTTTCGCGTTAACTGCACAGAAGCCTCGATTCTGACCATTTTTCATAGACGTATGTCCTCGAGGCAGTAGAAATCACAGCTCACGAGCACTTGCTAGCCTACTGCGTGCAAAAACTCACACAAAGCCAGCGTATAGCAACAGTGACGCGTCACCGTCAGCAGTCCCTCAATGTCTTACTACAATTTGTACAATATATAAAAGGGCAGAAGGAGCAGCGACCTAGGCTTGAATCTTGGGGACGAGTCTGTGTGCAACTTTGTTTTCGCGTTAACTGCACAGAAGCCTCGGTTCTGACCATTCTTTATAAATGTATGTCCTCGAGGCAGTTGAAATCACAGTTCACGAGCTCTTGCTAGCCTACTGCGTGCAAAAACTCCCACAAAGCCAGCGTATAGCAACAGCGACGCGTCACCGCCAGCAGCCCCTGCATGTCTTACTACAATTTCTACAATATGTAAAAGGGCAGAAGGAGCAGCGACGTAGGCTTGAATGTTGGGAACGAGTCTGTGTGCAACCTTGTTTTCGCGTTAACTGCACAGAAGCCTCGGTTCTGACCATTCTTTATAAATGTATGTCCTCGAGGCAGTTGAAATCACAGCTCACGAGCACTTGCTAGCCTACTGCGAGCCAAAACTCACTCAAAGCCAGCGTATAGCAACAGCGACGCGTCACCGCCAGCAGCCCCTGCATGTCTTACTACAATTTCTACAATATATAAAAGGGCAGAAGGAGCAGCGACGTAGGCTTGAAAGATGGGGACGAGTCTCTTTGCAACCTTGTTTACACGTTAACTGCACAGAAGCCTCGGTTCTGACCATATTTCATAGATGTATGTCCTCGAGGCAGTAGAAATCACAGCTCACGAGCACTTGCTAGCCTACTGCGTGCAAAAAACTCACTCAAAGCCAGCGTATAGCAACAGTGACGCGTCACGGTCAGCAGCCCCTGAATGTCTTACTACAATTTCTACAATATATAAAAGGGCAGAAGGAGCAGCGACGTAGGCTTGAAAGATGGGGACGAGTCTCTTTGCACCCTTGTTTTCGCGTTAACTGCACAGAAGCCTTAGTTCTGACCATTCGTCATAAATATTTGTCCTCGAGGCAGTTGAAATCACAGCTCACGAGCACTTGCTAGCCTACTGCGTGCAAAAACTCACTCAAAGCCAGCGTATAGCAACAGCGACGCGTCACCGCCAGCAGCCCCTGCATGTCTTACTACTATTTCTACAATATATAAAAGGGCAGAAGGAGCAGCGACGTAGGCTTGAAAGATGGGGACGAGTCTGTGTGCAACCTTGTTTTCGCGTTAACTGCACAGAAGCCTCGGTTCTGACCATTTTTCATAGACGTATGTCCTCGAGGCAGTTGAAATCACAGCTCACGAGCACTTGCTAGCCTTCTGCGTGCAAAAACTCACTCAAAGCCAGCGTATAGCAACAGTGACGCGTCACCGTCAGCAGTCCCTGAATGTCTTACTACAATTTGTACAATATATAAAAGGGCAGAAGGAGCAGCGACGTAAGCTTGAAGTTGGGGACGAGTCTGTGTGCAACCTTGTTTTGGCGTTAACTGCACAGAAGCCTCAGTTCTGACCATTCTTCATAAATATTTGTCCTCGAGACAGTTGAAATCACAGCTCACGAGCTCTTGCTGGCCTACTGCGTGCAAAAACTCACACAAAGCCAGCGTATAGCAACAGCGACGCGTCACCGCCAGCAGCCCCTGAATGTCTTACTCCAATTTGTACAATATATAAAAGGGCAGAAGGAGCAGCGACCTAGGCTTGAACCTTGGGGACGAGTCTGTGTGCAACCTTGTTTTCGCGTTAACTGCACAGAAGCCTCGGTTCTGACCATTCCTTATAAATGTATGTCCTCGAGGCAGTTCAAATCACAGCTCACGAGCACTTGCTAGCCTACTGCATGCAAAAACTCACTCAAAGCCAGCGTATAGCAACAGCGACGCGTCACCGCCAGCAGCCCCTGCATGTCTTACTACAATTTCTACAATATATAAAAGGGCAGAAGGAGCAGCGACGTAGGCTTGAAAGATGGGGACGAGTCTCTTTGCAACCTTGTTTTCACGTTAACTGCACAGAAGCCTCGGTTCTGACCATTTTTCATAGATGTATGTCCTCGAGGCAGTAGAAATCACAGCTCACGAGCACTTGCTAGCCTACTGCGTGCAAAAACTCACACAAAGCCAGGGTATAGCAACAGCGACGCGTCACCGCCAGCAGCCCCTGAATGTCTTACTACAATTTCTACAATATATAAAAGGGCAGAAGGAGCAGCGACGTAGGCTTGAAAGATGGGGACGAGTCTCTTTGCAACCTTGTTTTCGCGTTAACTGCACAGAAGCCTTAGTTCTGACCATTTGTCATAAATATTTGTCCTCGAGGCAGTTGAAATCACAGCTCACGAGCACTTGCTAGCCTACTGCGTGCAAAAACTCACTCAAAGCCAGCGTATAGCAACAGCGACGCGTCACCGCCAGCAGCCCCTGCATGTCTTACTACAATTTCTACAATATATAAAAGGGCAGAAGGAGCAGCGACGTAGGCTTGAAAGATGGGGACGAGTCTGTGTGCAACCTTGTTTTCGCGTTAAGTGCCCAGAAGCCTCGGTTCTGACCATTTTTCATAGACGTATGTCCTCGAGGCAGTAGAAATCACAGCTCACGAGCACTTGCTAGCCTACTGCGTGCAAAAACTCACTCAAAGCCAGCGTATAACAACAGTGACGCGTCACCGTCAGCAGTCCCTGAATGTCTTACTACAATTTGTACAATATATAAAAGGGCAGAAGGAGCAGCGACCTAGGCTTGAATCTTGGGGACGAGTCTGTGTGCAACCTTGTTTTCGCGTTAACTGCACAGAAGCCTCGGTTCTGACCATTCTTTATAAATGTATGTCCTCGAGGCAGTTGAAATCACAGTTCACGAGCTCTTGCTAGCCTACTGCGTGCAAAAACTCCCACAAAGCCAGCGTATAGCAACAGCGACGCGTCACCGCCAGCAGCCCCTGCATGTCTTACTACAATTTCTACAATATGTAAAAGGGCAGAAGGAGCAGCGACGTAGGCTTGAATGTTGGGAAGAAGTCCGTGTGCAACCTTGTTTTCGCGTTAACTGCACAGAAGCCTCGGTTCTGACCATTCTTTATAAATGTATGTCCTCGAGGCAGTTGAAATCACAGCTCACGAGCACTTGCTAGCCTACTGCGTGCAAAAACTCACTCAAAGCCTGCGTATAGCAACAGCGACGCGTCACCGCCAGCAGCCCCTGCATGTCTTACAACAATTTCTACAATATATAAAATGGCAGAAGGAGCAGCGACGTAGGCTTGAAAGATGGGGACGAGTCTCTTTGCAACCTTGTTTTCACGTTAACTGCACAGAAGCCTCGTTTCTGACCATTTTTCTTAGATGTATGTCCTCGAGGCATTAGAAATCACAGCTCACGAGCACTTGCTAGCCTACTGCGTGCAAAAAACTCACTCAAAGCCAGCGTATAGCAACAGCGACGCGTCACCGTCAGCAGCCCCTGAATGTCTTACTACAATTTGTTCAATATATAAAAGGGCAGAAGGAGCAGCGACGTAAGCTTCAAAGTTGGGGACGAGTCTGTGTGCAACCTTGTTTTCGCGTTAACTGCTGCACAGAAGCCTTAGTTCTGACCATTCTTCATAAATATTTGTCCTCGAGGCAGTTGAAATCACAGCTCACGAGCTCTTGTAGCCTACTGCGTGCAAAAACTAAAACAAAGCCAGCGTATTGCAACAGCGACGCGTCACCGCCAGCAGCCCCTGAATGTCTTACTCCAATTTGTACGATATATAAAAGGGCAGAAGGAGCAGCGACCTAGGCTTGAATCTTGGGGACGAGTCTGTGTGCAACCTTGTTTTCGCGTTAACTGCACAGAAGCCTTGGTTCTGACCATTCTTTATAAATGTATGTCCTCGAGGCAGTTGAAATCACAGCTCACGAGCTCTTGCTAGCCTACTGCGTGCAAAAACTCACACAAAGCCAGCGTTATAGCAACAGCGACGCGTCACCGCCAGCAGCCCCTGCATCTCAAACTACAATTTGTACGATGTCTAAAAGGGCAGAAGGAGCAGCGACGTAGGCTTGAAAGTTTGGGACGAGTCTGTGTGCAACCTTGTTTTCGCGTTAACTGCACAGAAGCCTCGGTTCTGACCATTCCTTATAAATATATGTCCTCGAGGCAGTAGAAATCACAGCTCACGAGCTCTTCTTATCCTACTGCGTGCAAAAACTTACACAAAGCCAGCGTATAGCAACAGCGACGCGTCACCGCCAGCAGCCCCTGCATGTCTTACTACAATTTCTACAATATATAAAAGGGCAGAAGGAGCAGCGACGTAGGCTTGAAAGATGGGGACGAGTCTCTTTGCAACCTTGTTTTCACGTTAACTGCACAGAAGCCTCGGTTCTGACCATTTTTCATAGATGTATGTCCTCGAGCCAGTAGAAATCACAGCTCACGAGCACTTGCTAGCCTACTGCGTGCAAAAAACTCACTCAAAGCCAGCGTATAGCAACAGTGACGCGTCACCGCCAGCAGCCCCTGCATGTCTTACAACAATTTCTACAATATATAAAAGGGCAGAAGGAGCAGCGACGTAGGCTTGAAAGATGGGGACGAGTCTCTTTGCAACCTTGTTTTCACGTTAACTGCACAGAAGCCTCGTTTCTGACCATTTTTCTTAGATGTATGTCCTCGAGGCATTAGAAATCACAGCTCACGAGCACTTGCTAGCCTACTGCGTGCAAAAAACTCACTCAAAGCCAGCGTATAGCAACAGCGACGCGTCACCGTCAGAAGCCCCTGAATGTCTTACTACAATTTGTTCAATATATAAAAGGGCAGAAGGAGCAGCGACGTAAGCTTCAAAGTTGGGGACGAGTCTGTGTGCAACCTTGTTTTCGCGTTAACTGCTGCACAGAAGCCTTAGTTCTGACCATTCTTCATAAATATTTGTCCTCGAGGCAGTTGAAATCACAGCTCACGAGCTCTTGTAGCCTACTGCGTGCAAAAACTAAAACAAAGCCAGCGTATTGCAACAGCGACGCGTCACCGCCAGCAGCCCCTGAATGTCTTACTCCAATTTGTACGATATATAAAAGGGCAGAAGGAGCAGCGACCTAGGCTTGAATCTTGGGGACGAGTCTGTGTGCAACCTTGTTTTCGCGTTAACTGCACAGAAGCCTTGGTTCTGACCATTCTTTATAAATGTATGTCCTCGAGGCAGTTGAAATCACAGCTCACGAGCTCTTGCTAGCCTACTGCGTGCAAAAACTCACACAAAGCCAGCGTTATAGCAACAGCGACGCGTCACCGCCAGCAGCCCCTGCATGTCTTACTACAATTTCTACAATATATAAAAGGGCAGAAGGAGCAGCGACGTAGGCTTGAAAGATGGGGACGAGTCTCTTTGCAACCTTGTTTTCACGTTAACTGCACAGAAGCCTCGGTTCTGACCATTTTTCATAGATGTATGTCCTCGAGCCAGTAGAAATCACAGCTCACGAGCACTTGCTAGCCTACTGCGTGCAAAAAACTCACTCAAAGCCAGCGTATAGCAACAGTGACGCGTCACCGTCAGCAGCCCCTGAATGTCTTACTACAATTTGTACAATATATAAAAGGGCAGAAGGAGCAGCGACGTAGGCTTGAAAGTTGGGGACGAGTCTGTGTGCAACCTTGTTTTCGCGTTAACTGCACAGAAGCCTCGGTTCTGACCATTCCTTATAAATGTATGTCCTCGAGGCAGTTCAAATCACAGCTCACGAGCACTTGCTAGCCTACTGCGTGCAAAAACTCACTCAAAGGCAGCGTATAGCAACCGCGACGCGTCACCGCCAGCATCCCCTGCATGTCTTACTACAATTTGTGCGATATCTAAAAGGGCAGAAGGAGCAGCGATGTAGGCTTGAAAGTTGGGGACGAGTCTCTTTGCAACCTTGTTTTCACGTTAACTGCACAGAAGCCTCGGTTCTGACCATTTTTCATAGATGTATGTCCTCGAGGCAGTAGAAATCACAGCTCACGAGCACTTGCTAGCCTACTGCGTGCAAAAACTCACACAAAGCCAGGGTATAGCAACAGCGACGCGTCACCGCCAGCAGCCCCTGAATGTCTTACTCCAATTTGTACGATATATAAAAGGGCAGAAGGAGCAGCGACCTAGGCTTGAATCTTGGGGACGAGTCTGTGTGCAACCTTGTTTTCGCGTTAACTGCACAGAAGCCTTGGTTCTGACCATTCTTTATAAATGTATGTCCTCGAGGCAGTTGAAATCACAGCTCACGAGCTCTTGCTAGCCTACTGCGTGCAAAAACTCACACAAAGCCAGCGTATAGCAACAGCGACGCGTCACCGCCAGCAGCCCCTGCATCTCAAACTACAATTTGTACGATGTCTAAAAGGGCAGAAGGAGCAGCGACGTAGGCTTGAATCTTGGGGACGAGTCTGTGTGCAACCTTGTTTTCGCGTTAACTGCACAGAAGCCTTGGTTCTGACCATTCTTTATAAATGTATGTCCTCGAGGCAGTTGAAATCACAGCTCACGAGCTCTTGCTAGCCTACTGCGTGCAAAAACTCACACAAAGCCAGCGTTATAGCAACAGCGACGCGTCACCGCCAGCAGCCCCTGCATCTCAAACTACAATTTGTACGATGTCTAAAAGGGCAGAAGGAGCAGCGACGTAGGCTTGAAAGTTTGGGACGAGTCTGTGTGCAACCTTGTTTTCGCGTTAACTGCACAGAAGCCTCGGTTCTGACCATTCCTTATAAATATATGTCCTCGAGGCAGTAGAAATCACAGCTCACGAGCTCTTCTTATCCTACTGCGTGCAAAAACTTACACAAAGCCAGCGTATAGCAACAGCGACGCGTCACCGCCAGCAGCCCCTGCATGTCTTACTACAATTTCTACAATATATAAAAGGGCAGAAGGAGCAGCGACGTAGGCTTGAAAGATGGGGACGAGTCTCTTTGCAACCTTGTTTTCACGTTAACTGCACAGAAGCCTCGGTTCTGACCATTTTTCATAGATGTATGTCCTCGAGCCAGTAGAAATCACAGCTCACGAGCACTTGCTAGCCTACTGCGTGCAAAAAACTCACTCAAAGCCAGCGTATAGCAACAGCGACGCGTCACCGCCAGCAGCCCCTGCATGTCTTACTACAATTTCTACAATATATAAAAGGGCAGAAGGAGCAGCGACGTAGGCTTGAAAGATGGGGACGAGTCTGTGTGCAACCTTGTTTTCGCGTTAACTGCACAGAAGCCTCGATTCTGACCATTTTTCTTAGATGTATGTCCTCGAGGCATTAGAAATCACAGCTCACGAGCACTTGCTAGCCTACTGCGTGCAAAAAACTCACTCAAAGCCAGCGTATAGCAACAGCGACGCGTCACCGTCAGAAGCCCCTGAATGTCTTACTACAATTTGTTCAATATATAAAAGGGCAGAAGGAGCAGCGACGTAAGCTTCAAAGTTGGGGACGAGTCTGTGTGCAACCTTGTTTTCGCGTTAACTGCTGCACAGAAGCCTTAGTTCTGACCATTCTTCATAAATATTTGTCCTCGAGGCAGTTGAAATCACAGCTCACGAGCTCTTGTAGCCTACTGCGTGCAAAAACTAAAACAAAGCCAGCGTATTGCAACAGCGACGCGTCACCGCCAGCAGCCCCTGAATGTCTTACTCCAATTTGTACGATATATAAAAGGGCAGAAGGAGCAGCGACCTAGGCTTGAATCTTGGGGACGAGTCTGTGTGCAACCTTGTTTTCGCGTTAACTGCACAGAAGCCTTGGTTCTGACCATTCTTTATAAATGTATGTCCTCGAGGCAGTTGAAATCACAGCTCACGAGCTCTTGCTAGCCTACTGCGTGCAAAAACTCACACAAAGCCAGCGTTATAGCAACAGCGACGCGTCACCGCCAGCAGCCCCTGCATGTCTTACTACAATTTCTACAATATATAAAAGGGCAGAAGGAGCAGCGACGTAGGCTTGAAAGATGGGGACGAGTCTCTTTGCAACCTTGTTTTCACGTTAACTGCACAGAAGCCTCGGTTCTGACCATTTTTCATAGATGTATGTCCTCGAGCCAGTAGAAATCACAGCTCACGAGCACTTGCTAGCCTACTGCGTGCAAAAAACTCACTCAAAGCCAGCGTATAGCAACAGTGACGCGTCACCGTCAGCAGCCCCTGAATGTCTTACTACAATTTGTACAATATATAAAAGGGCAGAAGGAGCAGCGACGTAGGCTTGAAAGTTGGGGACGAGTCTGTGTGCAACCTTGTTTTCGCGTTAACTGCACAGAAGCCTCGGTTCTGACCATTCCTTATAAATGTATGTCCTCGAGGCAGTTCAAATCACAGCTCACGAGCACTTGCTAGCCTACTGCGTGCAAAAACTCACTCAAAGGCAGCGTATAGCAACCGCGACGCGTCACCGCCAGCATCCCCTGCATGTCTTACTACAATTTGTGCGATATCTAAAAGGGCAGAAGGAGCAGCGATGTAGGCTTGAAAGTTGGGGACGAGTCTCTTTGCAACCTTGTTTTCACGTTAACTGCACAGAAGCCTCGGTTCTGACCATTTTTCATAGATGTATGTCCTCGAGGCAGTAGAAATCACAGCTCACGAGCACTTGCTAGCCTACTGCGTGCAAAAACTCACACAAAGCCAGGGTATAGCAACAGCGACGCGTCACCGCCAGCAGCCCCTGAATGTCTTACTCCAATTTGTACGATATATAAAAGGGCAGAAGGAGCAGCGACCTAGGCTTGAATCTTGGGGACGAGTCTGTGTGCAACCTTGTTTTCGCGTTAACTGCACAGAAGCCTTGGTTCTGACCATTCTTTATAAATGTATGTCCTCGAGGCAGTTGAAATCACAGCTCACGAGCTCTTGCTAGCCTACTGCGTGCAAAAACTCACACAAAGCCAGCGTATAGCAACAGCGACGCGTCACCGCCAGCAGCCCCTGCATCTCAAACTACAATTTGTACGATGTCTAAAAGGGCAGAAGGAGCAGCGACGTAGGCTTGAATCTTGGGGACGAGTCTGTGTGCAACCTTGTTTTCGCGTTAACTGCACAGAAGCCTTGGTTCTGACCATTCTTTATAAATGTATGTCCTCGAGGCAGTTGAAGTCACAGCTCACGAGCTCTTGCTAGCCTACTGCGTGCAAAAACTCACACAAAGCCAGCGTATAGCAACAGCGACGCGTCACCGCCAGCAGCCCCTGCATCTCAAACTACAATTTGTACGATGTCTAAAAGGGCAGAAGGAGCAGCGACGTAGGCTTGAAAGTTTGGGACGAGTCTGTGTGCAACCTTGTTTTCGCGTTAACTGCACAGAAGCCTCGGTTCTGACCATTCCTTATAAATATATGTCCTCGAGGCAATAGAAATCACAGCTCACGAGCTCTTCTTATCCTACTGCGTGCAAAAACTTACACAAAGCCAGCGTATAGCAACAGCGACGCGTCACCGCCAGCAGCCCCTGCATGTCTTACTACAATTTCTACAATATATAAAAGGGCAGAAGGAGCAGCGACGTAGGCTTGAAAGATGGGGACGAGTCTCTTTGCAACCTTGTTTTCACGTTAACTGCACAGAAGCCTCGGTTCTGACCATTTTTCATAGATGTATGTCCTCGAGCCAGTAGAAATCACAGCTCACGAGCACTTGCTAGCCTACTGCGTGCAAAAAACTCACTCAAAGCCAGCGTATAGCAACAGTGACGCGTCACCGTCAGCAGCCCCTGAATGTCTTACTACAATTTGTACAATATATAAAAGGGCAGAAGGAGCAGCGACGTAGGCTTGAAAGTTGGGGACGAGTCTGTGTGCAACCTTGTTTTCGCGTTAACTGCACAGAAGCCTCGGTTCTGACCATTCCTTATAAATGTATGTCCTCGAGGCAGTTCAAATCACATCTCACGAGCACTTGCTAGCCTACTGCGTGCAAAAACTCACTCAAAGGCAGCGTATAGCAACAGCGACGCGTCACCGCCAGCAGCCCCTGCATGTCTTACTACAATTTGTACGATATCTAAAAGGGCAGAAGGAGCAGCGATGTAGGCTTGAAAGTTGGGGACGAGTCTGTGTGCAACCTTGTTTTCGCGTTAACTGCACAGAAGCCTCGGTTCTGACCATTCCTTATAAATGTATGTCCTCGAGGCAGTTCAAATCACAGCTCACGAGCACTTGCTAGCCTACTGCGTGCAAAAACTCACTCAAAGTCAGCGTATAGCAACAGCGACGCGTCACCGCCAGCAGCCCCTGCATGTCATACTACAATTTCTACAATATATAAAAGGCCAGAAGGAGCAGCGACGTAGGCTTGAAAGATTGGGACGAGTCTCTTTGCAACCTTGTTTTCACGTTAACTGCACAGAAGCCTCGGTTCTGACCATTTTTCATAGATGTATGTCCTCGAGGCAGTAGAAATCACAGCTCCCGAGCACTTGCTAGCCTACTGCGTGCAAAAACTCACACAAAGCCAGGGTATAGCAACAGCGACGCGTCACCGCCAGCAGCCCCTGCATCTCTAACTACAATTTGTACGATATATAAAAGGGCAGAAGGAGCAGCGACCTAGGCTTGAATCTTGGGGACGAGTCTGTGTGCAACCTTGTTTTCGCGTTAACTGCACAGAAGCCTTGGTTCTGACCATTCTTTATAAATGTATGTCCTCGAGGCAGTTGAAATCACAGCTCACGAGCTCTTGCTAGCCTACTGCGTGCAAAAACTCACACAAAGCCAGCGTTATAGCAACAGCGACGCGTCACCGCCAGCAGCCCCTGCATGTCTTACTACAATTTCTACAATATATAAAAGGGCAGAAGGAGCAGCGACGTAGGCTTGAAAGATGGGGACGAGTCTCTTTGCAACCTTGTTTTCACGTTAACTGCACAGAAGCCTCGGTTCTGACCATTTTTCATAGATGTATGTCCTCGAGCCAGTAGAAATCACAGCTCACGAGCACTTGCTAGCCTACTGCGTGCAAAAAACTCACTCAAAGCCAGCGTATAGCAACAGTGACGCGTCACCGTCAGCAGCCCCTGAATGTCTTACTACAATTTGTACAATATATAAAAGGGCAGAAGGAGCAGCGACGTAGGCTTGAAAGTTGGGGACGAGTCTGTGTGCAACCTTGTTTTCGCGTTAACTGCACAGAAGCCTCGGTTCTGACCATTCCTTATAAATGTATGTCCTCGAGGCAGTTCAAATCACAGCTCACGAGCACTTGCTAGCCTACTGCGTGCAAAAACTCACTCAAAGGCAGCGTATAGCAACCGCGACGCGTCACCGCCAGCATCCCCTGCATGTCTTACTACAATTTGTGCGATATCTAAAAGGGCAGAAGGAGCAGCGATGTAGGCTTGAAAGTTGGGGACGAGTCTCTTTGCAACCTTGTTTTCACGTTAACTGCACAGAAGCCTCGGTTCTGACCATTTTTCATAGATGTATGTCCTCGAGGCAGTAGAAATCACAGCTCACGAGCACTTGCTAGCCTACTGCGTGCAAAAACTCACACAAAGCCAGGGTATAGCAACAGCGACGCGTCACCGCCAGCAGCCCCTGAATGTCTTACTCCAATTTGTACGATATATAAAAGGGCAGAAGGAGCAGCGACCTAGGCTTGAATCTTGGGGACGAGTCTGTGTGCAACCTTGTTTTCGCGTTAACTGCACAGAAGCCTTGGTTCTGACCATTCTTTATAAATGTATGTCCTCGAGGCAGTTGAAATCACAGCTCACGAGCTCTTGCTAGCCTACTGCGTGCAAAAACTCACACAAAGCCAGCGTATAGCAACAGCGACGCGTCACCGCCAGCAGCCCCTGCATCTCAAACTACAATTTGTACGATGTCTAAAAGGGCAGAAGGACCAGCGACGTAGGCTTGAATCTTGGGGACGAGTCTGTGTGCAACCTTGTTTTCGCGTTAACTGCACAGAAGCCTTGGTTCTGACCATTCTTTATAAATGTATGTCCTCGAGGCAGTTGAAATCACAGCTCACGAGCTCTTGCTAGCCTACTGCGTGCAAAAACTCACACAAAGCCAGCGTTATAGCAACAGCGACGCGTCACCGCCAGCAGCCCCTGCATCTCAAACTACAATTTGTACGATGTCTAAAAGGGCAGAAGGAGCAGCGACGTAGGCTTGAAAGTTTGGGACGAGTCTGTGTGCAACCTTGTTTTCGCGTTAACTGCACAGAAGCCTCGGTTCTGACCATTCCTTATAAATATATGTCCTCGAGGCAGTAGAAATCACAGCTCACGAGCTCTTCTTATCCTACTGCGTGCAAAAACTTACACAAAGCCAGCGTATAGCAACAGCGACGCGTCACCGCCAGCAGCCCCTGCATGTCTTACTACAATTTCTACAATATATAAAAGGGCAGAAGGAGCAGCGACGTAGGCTTGAAAGATGGGGACGAGTCTCTTTGCAACCTTGTTTTCACGTTAACTGCACAGAAGCCTCGGTTCTGACCATTTTTCATAGATGTATGTCCTCGAGCCAGTAGAAATCACAGCTCACGAGCACTTGCTAGCCTACTGCGTGCAAAAAACTCACTCAAAGCCAGCGTATAGCAACAGTGACGCGTCACCGCCAGCAGCCCCTGCATGTCTTACAACAATTTCTACAATATATAAAAGGGCAGAAGGAGCAGCGACGTAGGCTTGAAAGATGGGGACGAGTCTCTTTGCAACCTTGTTTTCACGTTAACTGCACAGAAGCCTCGTTTCTGACCATTTTTCTTAGATGTATGTCCTCGAGGCATTAGAAATCACAGCTCACGAGCACTTGCTAGCCTACTGCGTGCAAAAAACTCACTCAAAGCCAGCGTATAGCAACAGCGACGCGTCACCGTCAGAAGCCCCTGAATGTCTTACTACAATTTGTTCAATATATAAAAGGGCAGAAGGAGCAGCGACGTAAGCTTCAAAGTTGGGGACGAGTCTGTGTGCAACCTTGTTTTCGCGTTAACTGCTGCACAGAAGCCTTAGTTCTGACCATTCTTCATAAATATTTGTCCTCGAGGCAGTTGAAATCACAGCTCACGAGCTCTTGTAGCCTACTGCGTGCAAAAACTAAAACAAAGCCAGCGTATTGCAACAGCGACGCGTCACCGCCAGCAGCCCCTGAATGTCTTACTCCAATTTGTACGATATATAAAAGGGCAGAAGGAGCAGCGACCTAGGCTTGAATCTTGGGGACGAGTCTGTGTGCAACCTTGTTTTCGCGTTAACTGCACAGAAGCCTTGGTTCTGACCATTCTTTATAAATGTATGTCCTCGAGGCAGTTGAAATCACAGCTCACGAGCTCTTGCTAGCCTACTGCGTGCAAAAACTCACACAAAGCCAGCGTTATAGCAACAGCGACGCGTCACCGCCAGCAGCCCCTGCATGTCTTACTACAATTTCTACAATATATAAAAGGGCAGAAGGAGCAGCGACGTAGGCTTGAAAGATGGGGACGAGTCTCTTTGCAACCTTGTTTTCACGTTAACTGCACAGAAGCCTCGGTTCTGACCATTTTTCATAGATGTATGTCCTCGAGCCAGTAGAAATCACAGCTCACGAGCACTTGCTAGCCTACTGCGTGCAAAAAACTCACTCAAAGCCAGCGTATAGCAACAGTGACGCGTCACCGTCAGCAGCCCCTGAATGTCTTACTACAATTTGTACAATATATAAAAGGGCAGAAGGAGCAGCGACGTAGGCTTGAAAGTTGGGGACGAGTCTGTGTGCAACCTTGTTTTCGCGTTAACTGCACAGAAGCCTCGGTTCTGACCATTCCTTATAAATGTATGTCCTCGAGGCAGTTCAAATCACAGCTCACGAGCACTTGCTAGCCTACTGCGTGCAAAAACTCACTCAAAGGCAGCGTATAGCAACCGCGACGCGTCACCGCCAGCATCCCCTGCATGTCTTACTACAATTTGTGCGATATCTAAAAGGGCAGAAGGAGCAGCGATGTAGGCTTGAAAGTTGGGGACGAGTCTCTTTGCAACCTTGTTTTCACGTTAACTGCACAGAAGCCTCGGTTCTGACCATTTTTCATAGATGTATGTCCTCGAGGCAGTAGAAATCACAGCTCACGAGCACTTGCTAGCCTACTGCGTGCAAAAACTCACACAAAGCCAGGGTATAGCAACAGCGACGCGTCACCGCCAGCAGCCCCTGAATGTCTTACTCCAATTTGTACGATATATAAAAGGGCAGAAGGAGCAGCGACCTAGGCTTGAATCTTGGGGACGAGTCTGTGTGCAACCTTGTTTTCGCGTTAACTGCACAGAAGCCTTGGTTCTGACCATTCTTTATAAATGTATGTCCTCGAGGCAGTTGAAATCACAGCTCACGAGCTCTTGCTAGCCTACTGCGTGCAAAAACTCACACAAAGCCAGCGTATAGCAACAGCGACGCGTCACCGCCAGCAGCCCCTGCATCTCAAACTACAATTTGTACGATGTCTAAAAGGGCAGAAGGAGCAGCGACGTAGGCTTGAATCTTGGGGACGAGTCTGTGTGCAACCTTGTTTTCGCGTTAACTGCACAGAAGCCTTGGTTCTGACCATTCTTTATAAATGTATGTCCTCGAGGCAGTTGAAGTCACAGCTCACGAGCTCTTGCTAGCCTACTGCGTGCAAAAACTCACACAAAGCCAGCGTATAGCAACAGCGACGCGTCACCGCCAGCAGCCCCTGCATCTCAAACTACAATTTGTACGATGTCTAAAAGGGCAGAAGGAGCAGCGACGTAGGCTTGAAAGTTTGGGACGAGTCTGTGTGCAACCTTGTTTTCGCGTTAACTGCACAGAAGCCTCGGTTCTGACCATTCCTTATAAATATATGTCCTCGAGGCAATAGAAATCACAGCTCACGAGCTCTTCTTATCCTACTGCGTGCAAAAACTTACACAAAGCCAGCGTATAGCAACAGCGACGCGTCACCGCCAGCAGCCCCTGCATGTCTTACTACAATTTCTACAATATATAAAAGGGCAGAAGGAGCAGCGACGTAGGCTTGAAAGATGGGGACGAGTCTCTTTGCAACCTTGTTTTCACGTTAACTGCACAGAAGCCTCGGTTCTGACCATTTTTCATAGATGTATGTCCTCGAGCCAGTAGAAATCACAGCTCACGAGCACTTGCTAGCCTACTGCGTGCAAAAAACTCACTCAAAGCCAGCGTATAGCAACAGTGACGCGTCACCGTCAGCAGCCCCTGAATGTCTTACTACAATTTGTACAATATATAAAAGGGCAGAAGGAGCAGCGACGTAGGCTTGAAAGTTGGGGACGAGTCTGTGTGCAACCTTGTTTTCGCGTTAACTGCACAGAAGCCTCGGTTCTGACCATTCCTTATAAATGTATGTCCTCGAGGCAGTTCAAATCACATCTCACGAGCACTTGCTAGCCTACTGCGTGCAAAAACTCACTCAAAGGCAGCGTATAGCAACAGCGACGCGTCACCGCCAGCAGCCCCTGCATGTCTTACTACAATTTGTACGATATCTAAAAGGGCAGAAGGAGCAGCGATGTAGGCTTGAAAGTTGGGGACGAGTCTGTGTGCAACCTTGTTTTCGCGTTAACTGCACAGAAGCCTCGGTTCTGACCATTCCTTATAAATGTATGTCCTCGAGGCAGTTCAAATCACAGCTCACGAGCACTTGCTAGCCTACTGCGTGCAAAAACTCACTCAAAGTCAGCGTATAGCAACAGCGACGCGTCACCGCCAGCAGCCCCTGCATGTCTTACTACAATTTCTACAATATATAAAAGGCCAGAAGGAGCAGCGACGTAGGCTTGAAAGATTGGGACGAGTCTCTTTGCAACCTTGTTTTCACGTTAACTGCACAGAAGCCTCGGTTCTGACCATTTTTCATAGATGTATGTCCTCGAGGCAGTAGAAATCACAGCTCCCGAGCACTTGCTAGCCTACTGCGTGCAAAAACTCACACAAAGCCAGGGTATAGCAACAGCGACGCGTCACCGCCAGCAGCCCCTGCATCTCTAACTACAATTTGTACGATATCTAAAAGGGCAGAAGGAGCAGCGACGTAGGCTTGAAAGTTGGGGACGAGTCTGTGTGCAACCTTGTTTTCGCGTTAACTGCACAGAAGCCTTAGTTCTGACCATTCTTCATAAATATTTGTCCTCGAGACAGTTGAAATCACAGCTCACGAGCTCTTGCTAGCCTACTGCGTGCAAAAACTAAAACAAAGCCAGCGTATTGCAACAGCGACGCGTCACCGCCAGCAGCCCCTGCATGTCTTACTACAATTTCTACAATATATAAAAGGGCAGAAGGAGCAGCGACGTAGGCTTGAAAGTTGGGGACGAGTCTGTGTGCAACCTTGTTTTCGTGTTAACTGCACAGAAGCCTCGGTTCTGACCATTCCTTATAAATGTATGTCCTCGAGGCAGTTCAAATCACAGCTCACGAGCACTTGCTAGCCTACTGCGTGCAAAAACTCACTCAAAGCCAGCGTATAGCAACAGCGACGCGTCACCGCCAGCAGCCCCTGCATGTCTTACTACAATTTGTACGATATCTAAAAGGGCAGAAGGAGCAGCGACGTAGGCTTGAAAGTTGGGGACGAGTCTGTGTCCAACCTTGTTTTCGCGTTAACTGCACAGAAGCCTCGGTTCTGACCATTCCTTATAAATGTATGTCCTCGAGGCAGTTCAAATCACAGCTCACGAGCACTTGCTAGCCTACTGCGTGCAAAAACTCACTCAAAGCCAGCGTATAGCAACAGCGACGCGTCACCGCCAGCAGCCCCTGCATGTCTTACTACTATTTCTACAATATATAAAAGGGCAGAAGGAGCAGCGACGTAGGCTTGAAAGATGGGGACGAGTCTCTTTGCAACCTTGTTTTCACGTTAACTGCACAGAAGCCTCGGTTCTGACCATTTTTCATAGATGTATGTCCTCGAGGCAGTAGAAATCACAGCTCACGAGCACTTGCTAGCCTACTGCGTGCAAAAACTCACACAAAGCCAGGGTATAGCAACAGCGACGCGTCACCGCCAGCAGCCCCTGCATCTCTAACTACAATTTGTACGATATCTAAAAGGGCAGAAGGAGCAGCGACGTAGGCTTGAAAGTTGGGGACGAGTCTGTGTGCAACCTTGTTTTCGCGTTAACTGCACAGAAGCCTCGGTTCTGACCATTCCTTATAAATGTATGTCCTCGAGGCAGTTCAAATCACAGCTCACGAGCACTTGCTAGCCCACTGCGTGCAAAAACTCACTCAAAGCCTGCGTATAGCAACAGCGACGCGTCACCGCCAGCAGCCCCTGCATGTCTTCCTACAATTTCTACAATATATAAAAGGGCAGAAGGAGCAGCGACGTAGGCTTGAAAGATGGGGACGAGTCTCTTTGCAACCTTGTATTCACGTTAACTGCACAGAAGCCTCGGTTCTGACCATTTTTCTTAGATGTATGTCCTCGAGGCAGTAGAAATCACAGCTCACGAGCACTTGCTAGCCTACTGCGTGCAAAAAACTCACTCAAAGCCAGCGTATAGCAACAGCGACGCGTCACCGTCAGCAGCCCCTGAATGTCTTACTACAATTTGTTCAATATATAAAAGGGCAGAAGGAGCAGCGACGTAAGCTTCAAAGTTGGGGACGAGTCTGTGTGCAACCTTGTTTTCGCGTTAACTGCACAGAAGCCTTAGTTCTGACCATTCTTCATAAATATTTGTCCTCGAGGCAGTTGAAATCACAGCTCACGAGCTCTTGCTAGCCCACTGCGTGCAAAAACTAAAACAAAACCAGCGTATTGCAACAGCGACGCGTCACCGCCAGTAGCCCCTGAATGTCTTACTCCAATTTGTACGATATATAAAAGGGCAGAAGGAGCAGCGACGTAGGCTTAAAAGATGGGGACGAGTCTCTTTGCAACCTTGTTTTCGCGTTAACTGTACAGAAGCCTCGGTTCTGACCATTTTTCATAGACGTATGTCCTCGAGGCAGTAGAAATCACAGCTCACGAGCACTTGCTAGCCTACTGCGTGCAAAAACTCACTCAAAGCCAGCGTATAGCAACAGTGACGCGTCACCGTCAGCAGTCCCTGAATGTCTAACTACAATTTGTACAATATATAAAAGGGCAGAAGGAGCAGCGACGTAAGCTTGAAAGTTGGGGACGAGTCTGTGTGCAACCTTGTTTTCGCGTTAACTGCACAGAAGCCTCAGTTCTGACCATTCTTCATAACTATTTGTCCTCGAGGCAGTTGAAATCACAGCTCACGAGCTCTTGCTGGCCTACTGCGTGCAAAAACTCACACAAAGCCAGCGTATAGCAACAGTGACGCGTCACCGTCAGCAGTCCCTGAATGTCTTACTACAATTTGTACAATATATAAAAGGGCAGAAGGAGCAGCGACCTAGGCTTGAATCTTGGGGACGAGTCTGTGTGCAACCTTGTTTTCGCGTTAACTGCACAGAAGCCTCGGTTCTGACCATTCTTTATAAATGTATGTCCTCGAGGCAGTTGAAATCACAGTTCACGAGCTCTTGCTAGCCTACTGCGTGCAAAAACTCCCACAAAGCCAGCGTATAGCAACAGCGACGCGTCACCGCCAGCAGCCCCTGCATGTCTTACTACAATTTCTACAATATGTAAAAGGGCAGAAGGAGCAGCGACGTAGGCTTGAATGTTGGGAACAAGTCTGTGTGCAACCTTGTTTTCGCGTTAACTGCACAGAAGCCTCGGTTCTGACCATTCTTTATAAATGTATGTCCTCGAGGCAGTTGAAATCACAGCTCACGAGCACTTGCTAGCCTACTGCGTGCAAAAACTCACTCAAAGCCTGCGTATAGCAACAGCGACGCGTCACCGCCAGCAGCCCCTGCATGTCTTACAACAATTTCTTCAATATATAAAAGGGCAGAAGGAGCAGCGACGTAGGCTTGAAAGATGGGGACGAGTCTCTTTGCAACCTTGTTTTCACGTTAACTGCACAGAAGACTCGTTTCTGACCATTTTTCTTAGATGTATGTCCTCGAGGCATTAGAAATCACAGCTCACGAGCACTTGCTAGCCTACTGCGTGCAAAAAACTCACTCAAAGCCAGCGTATAGCAACAGCGACGCGTCACCGTCAGCAGCCCCTGAATGTCTTACTACAATTTGTTCAATATATAAAAGGGCAGAAGGAGCAGCGACGTAAGCTTCAAAGTTGGGGACGAGTCTGTGTGCAACCTTGTTTTCGCGTTAACTGCTGCACAGAAGCCTTAGTTCTGACCATTCTTCATAAATATTTGTCCTCGAGGCAGTTGAAATCACAGCTCACGAGCTCTTGTAGCCTACTGCGTGCAAAAACTAAAACAAAGCCAGCGTATTGCAACAGCGACGCGTCACCGCCAGCAGCCCCTGAATGTCTTACTCCAATTTGTACGATATATAAAAGGGCAGAAGGAGCAGCGACCTAGGCTTGAATCTTGGGGACGAGTCTGTGTGCAACCTTGTTTTCGCGTTAACTGCACAGAAGCCTTGGTTCTGACCATTCTTTATAAATGTATGTCCTCGAGGCAGTTGAAATCACAGCTCACGAGCTCTTGCTAGCCTACTGCGTGCAAAAACTCACACAAAGCCAGCGTATAGCAACAGCGACGCGTCACCGCCAGCAGCCCCTGCATCTCAAACTACAATTTGTACGATGTCTAAAAGGGCAGAAGGAGCAGCGACGTAGGCTTGAAAGTTTGGGACGAGTCTGTGTGCAACCTTGTTTTCGCGTTAACTGCACAGAAGCCTCGGTTCTGACCATTCCTTATAAATATATGTCCTCGAGGCAGTAGAAATCACAGCTCACGAGCTCTTCTTATCCTACTGCGTGCAAAAACTTACACAAAGCCAGCGTATAGCAACAGCGACGCGTCACCGCCAGCAGCCCCTGCATGTCTTACTACAATTTCTACAATATATAAAAGGGCAGAAGGAGCAGCGACGTAGGCTTGAAAGATGGGGACGAGTCTCTTTGCAACCTTGTTTTCACGTTAACTGCACAGAAGCCTCGGTTCTGACCATTTTTCATAGATGTATGTCCTCGAGCCAGTAGAAATCACAGCTCACGAGCACTTGCTAGCCTACTGCGTGCAAAAAACTCACTCAAAGCCAGCGTATAGCAACAGTGACGCGTCACCGTCAGCAGCCCCTGAATGTCTTACTACAATTTGTACAATATATAAAAGGGCAGAAGGAGCAGCGACGTAGGCTTGAAAGTTGGGGACGAGTCTGTGTGCAACCTTGTTTTCGCGTTAACTGCACAGAAGCCTCGGTTCTGACCATTCCTTATAAATGTATGTCCTCGAGGCAGTTCAAATCACAGCTCACGAGCACTTGCTAGCCTACTGCGTGCAAAAACTCACTCAAAGGCAGCGTATAGCAACCGCGACGCGTCACCGCCAGCAGCCCCTGCATGTCTTACTACAATTTGTGCGATATCTAAAAGGGCAGAAGGAGCAGCGATGTAGGCTTGAAAGTTGGGGACGAGTCTGTGTGCAACCTTGTTTTCGCGTTAACTGCACAGAAGCCTCGGTTCTGACCATTCCTTATAAATGTATGTCCTCGAGGCAGTTCAAATCACAGCTCACGAGCACTTGCTAGCCTACTGCGTGCAAAAACTCACTCAAAGCCAGCGTATAGCAACAGCGACGCGTCACCGCCAGCAGCCCCTGCATGTCTTACTACAATTTCTACAATATATAAAAGGCCAGAAGGAGCAGCGACGTAGGCTTGAAAGATGGGGACGAGTCTCTTTGCAACCTTGTTTTCACGTTAACTGCACAGAAGCCTCGGTTCTGACCATTTTTCATAGATGTATGTCCTCGAGGCAGTAGAAATCACAGCTCACGAGCACTTGCTAGCCTACTGCGTGCAAAAACTCACACAAAGCCAGGGTATAGCAACAGCGACGCGTCACCGCCAGCAGCCCCTGCATCTCTAACTACAATTTGTACGATATCTAAAAGGGCAGAAGGAGCAGCGACGTAGGCTTGAAAGTTGGGGACGAGTCTCTTTGCAACCTTGTTTTCACGTTAACTGCACAGAAGCCTCGGTTCTGACCATTTTTCATAGATGTATGTCCTCGAGGCAGTAGAAATCACAGCTCACGAACACTTGCTAGCCTACTGCGTGCAAAAACTCACACAAAGCCAGGGTATAGCAACAGCGACGCGTCACCGCCAGCAGCCCCTGAATGTCTTACTCCAATTTGTACGATATATAAAAGGGCAGAAGGAGCAGCGACCTAGGCTTGAATCTTGGGGACGAGTCTGTGTGCAACCTTGTTTTCGCGTTAACTGCACAGAAGCCTTGGTTCTGACCATTCTTTATAAATGTATGTCCTCGAGGCAGTTGAAATCACAGCTCACGAGCTCTTGCTAGCCTACTGCGTGCAAAAACTCACACAAAGCCAGCGTATAGCAACAGCGACGCGTCACCGCCAGCAGCCCCTGCATCTCAAACTACAATTTGTACGATGTCTAAAAGGGCAGAAGGAGCAGCGACGTAGGCTTGAAAGTTTGGGACGAGTCTGTGTGCAACCTTGTTTTCGCGTTAACTGCACAGAAGCCTCGGTTCTGACCATTCCTTATAAATATATGTCCTCGAGGCAGTAGAAATCACAGCTCACGAGCCCTTCTTATCCTACTGCGTGCAAAAACTTACACAAAGCCAGCGTATAGCAACAGCGACGCGTCACCGCCAGCAGCCCCTGCATGTCTTACTACAAATTCTACAATATATAAAAGGGCAGAAGGAGCAGCGACGTAGGCTTGAAAGATGGGGACGAGTCTCTTTGCAACCTTGTTTTCACGTTAACTGCACAGAAGCCTCGGTTCTGACCATTTTTCATAGATGTATGTCCTCGAGCCAGTAGAAATCACAGCTCACGAGCACTTGCTAGCCTACTGCGTGCAAAAAACTCACTCAAAGCCAGCGTATAGCAACAGCGACGCGTCACCGCCAGCAGCCCCTGCATGTCTTACTACAATTTCTACAATATATAAAAGGCCAGAAGGAGCAGCGACGTAGGCTTGAAAGATGGCGACGAGTCTCTTTGCAACCTTGTTTTCACGTTAACTGCACAGAAGCCTCGGTTCTGACCATTTTTCATAGATGTATGTCCTCGAGGCAGTAGAAATCACAGCTCACGAGCACTTGCTAGCCTACTGCGTGCAAAAACTCACACAAAGCCAGGGTATAGCAACAGCGACGCGTCACCGCCAGCAGCCCCTGCATCTCTAACTACAATTTGTACGATATCTAAAAGGGCAAAAGGAGCAGCGACGTAGGCTTGAAAGTTGGGGACGAGTCTGTGTGCAACCTTGTTTTCGCGTTAACTGCACAGAAGCCTCGGTTCTGACCATTCCTTATAAATGTATGTCCTCGAGGCAGTTCAAATCACAGCTCACGAGCACTTGCTAGCCTACTGCGTGCAAAAACTAACTCAAAGCCAGCGTATAGCAACAGCGACGCGTCACCGCCAGCAGCCCCTGCATGTCTTACTACAATTTGTACGATATCTAAAAGGGCAGAAGGAGCAGCGACGTAGGCTTGAAAGTTGGGGACGAGTCTCTTTGCAACCTTGTTTTCACGTTAACTGCACAGAAGCCTCGGTTCTGACCATTTTTCATAGATGTATGTCCTCGAGGCAGTAGAAATCACAGCTCACGAACACTTGCTAGCCTACTGCGTGCAAAAACTCACACAAAGCCAGGGTATAGCAACAGCGACGCGTCACCGCCAGCAGCCCCTGAATGTCTTACTCCAATTTGTACGATATATAAAAGGGCAGAAGGAGCAGCGACCTAGGCTTGAATCTTGGGGACGAGTCTGTGTGCAACCTTGTTTTCGCGTTAACTGCACAGAAGCCTTGGTTCTGACCATTCTTTATAAATGTATGTCCTCGAGGCAGTTGAAATCACAGCTCACGAGCTCTTGCTAGCCTACTGCGTGCAAAAACTCACACAAAGCCAGCGTATAGCAACAGCGACGCGTCACCGCCAGCAGCCCCTGCATCTCAAACTACAATTTGTACGATGTCTAAAAGGGCAGAAGGAGCAGCGACGTAGGCTTGAATCTTGGGGACGAGTCTGTGTGCAACCTTGTTTTCGCGTTAACTGCACAGAAGCCTTGGTTCTGACCATTCTTTATAAATGTATGTCCTCGAGGCAGTTGAAATCACAGCTCACGAGCTCTTGCTAGCCTACTGCGTGCAAAAACTCACACAAAGCCAGCGTATAGCAACAGCGACGCGTCACCGCCAGCAGCCCCTGCATCTCAAACTACAATTTGTACGATGTCTAAAAGGGCAGAAGGAGCAGCGACGTAGGCTTGAAAGTTTGGGACGAGTCTGTGTGCAACCTTGTTTTCGCGTTAACTGCACAGAAGCCTCGGTTCTGACCATTCCTTATAAATATATGTCCTCGAGGCAGTAGAAATCACAGCTCACGAGCTCTTCTTATCCTACTGCGTGCAAAAACTTACACAAAGCCAGCGTATAGCAACAGCGACGCGTCACCGCCAGCAGCCCCTGCATGTCTTACTACAAATTCTACAATATATAAAAGGGCAGAAGGAGCAGCGACGTAGGCTTGAAAGATGGGGACGAGTC
Organism: Dermacentor andersoni; assembly: GCF_023375885.2. Classification (NCBI taxonomy): domain Eukaryota; kingdom Metazoa; phylum Arthropoda; class Arachnida; order Ixodida; family Ixodidae; genus Dermacentor; species Dermacentor andersoni. Next base: position 4,653,284 of record NW_027314752.1, on the reverse strand, counting down.
TCTTTGCAACCTTGTTTTCACGTTAACTGCACAGAAGCCTCGGTTCTGACCATTTTTCATAGATGTATGTCCTCGAGCCAGTATAAATCACAGCTCACGAGCACTTGCTAGCCTACTGCGTGCAAAAAACTCACTCAAAGCCAGCGTATAGCAACAGTGACGCGTCACCGTCAGCAGCCCCTGAATGTCTTACTACAATTTGTACAATATATAAAAGGGCAGAAGGAGCAGCGACGTAGGCTTGAAAGTTGGGGACGAGTCTGTGTGCAACCTTGTTTTCGCGTTAACTGCACAGAAGCCTCGGTTCTGACCATTCCTTATAAATGTATGTCCTCGAGGCAGTTCAAATCACATCTCACGAGCACTTGCTAGCCTACTGCGTGCAAAAACTCACTCAAAGGCAGCGTATAGCAACAGCGACGCGTCACCGCCAGCAGCCCCTGCATGTCTTACTACAATTTGTACGATATCTAAAAGGGCAGAAGGAGCAGCGATGTAGGCTTGAAAGTTGGGGACGAGTCTGTGTGCAACCTTGTTTTCGCGTTAACTGCACAGAAGCCTCGGTTCTGACCATTCCTTATAAATGTATGTCCTCGAGGCAGTTCAAATCACAGCTCACGAGCACTTGCTAGCCTACTGCGTGCAAAAACTCACTCAAAGTCAGCGTATAGCAACAGCGACGCGTCACCGCCAGCAGCCACTGCATGTCTTACTACAATTTCTACAATATATAAAAGGCCAGAAGGAGCAGCGACGTAGGCTTGAAAGATGGGGACGAGTCTCTTTGCAACCTTGTTTTCACGTTAACTGCACAGAAGCCTCGGTTCTGACCATTTTTCATAGATGTATGTCCTCGAGGCAGTAGAAATCACAGCTCCCGAGCACTTGCTAGCCTACTGCGTGCAAAAACTCACACAAAGCCAGGGTATAGCAACAGCGACGCGTCACCGCCAGCAGCCCCTGCATCTCTAACTACAATTTGTACAATATCTAAAAGGGCAGAAGGAGCAGCGACGTAGGCTTGAAAGTTGGGGACGAGTCTGTGTGCAACCTTGTTTTCGCGTTAACTGCACAGAAGCCTCGGTTCTGACCATTCCTTATAAATGTATGTCCTCGAGGCAGTTCAAATCACAGCTCACGAGCACTTGCTAGCCTACTGCGTGCAAAAACTCACTCAAAGCCAGCGTATAGCAACAGCGACGCGTCACCGCCAGCAGCCCCTGCATGTCTTACTACAATTTCTACAATATATAAAAGGGCAGAAGGAGCAGCGACGTAGGCTTGAAAGATGGGGACGAGTCTCTTTGCAACCTTGTTTTCACATTAACTGCGCAGAAGCCTCTGTTCTGACCATTTTTCATAGATGTATGTCCTCGAGGCAGTAGAAATCACAGCTCACGAGCACTTGCTAGCCTACTGCGTGCAAAAACTCACTCAAAGCCAGGGTATAGCAACAGCGACGCGTCACCGCCAGCAGCCCCTGCATCTCTAACTACAATTTGTACGATATCTAAAAGGGCAGAAGGAGCAGCGACGTAGGCTTGAAAGTTGGGGACGAGTCTGTGTGCAACCTTGTTTTCGCGTTAACTGCACAGAAGCCTCGGTTCTGACCATTCCTTATAAATGTATGTCCTCGAGGCAGTTCAAATCACAGCTCACGAGCACTTGCTAGCCTACTGCGTGCAAAAACTCACTCAAAGCCAGCGTATAGAAACAATGACGCGTCACCGTCAGCAGCCCCTGAATGTCTTACTACAATTTGTTCAATATATAAAAGGGCAGAAGGAGCAGCGACGTAAGCTTCAAAGTTGGGGACGAGTCTCTTTGCAACCTTGTTTTCGCGTTAACTGCACAGAAGCCTTAGTTCTGACCATTCTTCATAAATATTTGTCCTCGAGGCAGTTGAAATCACAGCTCACGAGCTCTTGCTAGCCTACTGCGTGCAAAAACTAAAACAAAGCCAGCGTATTGCAACAGCGACGCGTCACCGCCAGCAGCCCCTGCATGTCTTACTACAATTTCTACAATATATAAAAGGGCAGAAGGAGCAGCGACGTAGGCTTGAAAGTTGGGGACGAGTCTGTGTGCAACCTTGTTTTCGTGTTAACTGCACAGAAGCCTCGGTTCTGACCATTCCTTATAAATGTATGTCCTCGAGGCAGTTAAAATCACAGCTCACGAGCACTTGCTAGCCTACTGCGTGCAAAAACTCACTCAAAGCCAGCGTATAGCAACAGCGACGCGTCACCGCCAGCAGCCCCTGCATGTCTTACTACAATTTGTACGATATCTAAAAGGGCAGAAGGAGCAGCGACGTAGGCTGGAAAGTTGGGGACGAGTCTGTGTGCAACCTTGTTTTCGCGTTAACTGCACAGAAGCCTCGGTTCTGACCATTCCTTATAAATGTATGTCCTCGAGGCAGTTCAAATCACAGCTCACGAGCACTTGCTAGCCTACTGCGTGCAAAAACTCACTCAAAGCCAGCGTATAGCAACAGCGACGCGTCACCGCCAGCAGCCCCTGCATGTCTTACTACTATTTCTACAATATATAAAAGGGCAGAAGGAGCAGCGACGTAGGCTTGAAAGATGGGGACGAGTCTCTTTGCAACCTTGTTTTCACGTTAACTGCACAGAAGCCTCGGTTCTGACCATTTTTCATAGATGTATGTCCTCGAGGCAGTAGAAATCACAGCTCACGAGCACTTGCTAGCCTACTGCGTGCAAAAACTCACACAAAGCCAGGGTATAGCAACAGCGACGCGTCACCGTCAGCAGCCCCTGAATGTCTTACTACAATTTGTTCAATATATAAAAGGGCAGAAGGAGCAGCGACGTAAGCTTCAAAGTTGGGGACGAGTCTGTGTGCAACCTTGTTTTCGCGTTAACTGCACAGAAGCCTTAGTTCTGACCATTCTTCATAAATATTTGTCCTCGAGGCAGTTGAAATCACAGCTCACGAGCTCTTGCTAGCCCACTGCGTGCAAAAACTAAAACAAAACCAGCGTATTGCAACAGCGACGCGTCACCGCCAGTAGCCCCTGAATGTCTTACTCCAATTTGTACGATATATAAAAGGGCAGAAGGAGCAACGACGTAGGCTTAAAAGATGGGGACGAGTCTCTTTGCAACCTTGTTTTCGCGTTAACTGCACAGAAGCCTTAGTTCTGACCATTCTTCATAAATATTTGTCCTCGAGGCAGTTGAAATCACAGCTCACGAGCTCTTGCTAGCCTACTGCGTGCAAAAACTCACACAAAGCCAGCGTATAGCAACAGTGACGCGTCACCGTCAGCAGTCCCTCAATGTCTTACTACAATTTGTACAATATATAAAAGGGCAGAAGGAGCAGCGACCTAGGCTTGAATCTTGGGGACGAGTCTGTGTGCAACCTTGTTTTCGCGTTAACTGCACAGAAGCCTCGGTTCTGACCATTCTTTATAAATGTATGTCCTCGAGGCAGTTGAAATCACAGCTCACGAGCACTTGCTAGCCTACTGCGAGCAAAAACTCACTCAAAGCCAGCGTATAGCAACAGCGACGCGTCACCGCCAGCAGCCCCTGCATGTCTTACTACAATTTCTACAATATATAAAAGGGCAGAAGGAGCAGCGACGTAGGCTTGAAAGATGGGGACGAGTCTGTGTGCAACCTTGTTTTCGCGTTAACTGCACAGAAGCCTCGATTCTGACCATTTTTCATAGACGTATGTCCTCGAGGCAGTAGAAATCACAGCTCACGAGCACTTGCTAGCCTACTGCGTGCAAAAACTCACACAAAGCCAGCGTATAGCAACAGTGACGCGTCACCGTCAGCAGTCCCTCAATGTCTTACTACAATTTGTACAATATATAAAAGGGCAGAAGGAGCAGCGACCTAGGCTTGAATCTTGGGGACGAGTCTGTGTGCAACTTTGTTTTCGCGTTAACTGCACAGAAGCCTCGGTTCTGACCATTCTTTATAAATGTATGTCCTCGAGGCAGTTGAAATCACAGTTCACGAGCTCTTGCTAGCCTACTGCGTGCAAAAACTCCCACAAAGCCAGCGTATAGCAACAGCGACGCGTCACCGCCAGCAGCCCCTGCATGTCTTACTACAATTTCTACAATATGTAAAAGGGCAGAAGGAGCAGCGACGTAGGCTTGAATGTTGGGAACGAGTCTGTGTGCAACCTTGTTTTCGCGTTAACTGCACAGAAGCCTCGGTTCTGACCATTCTTTATAAATGTATGTCCTCGAGGCAGTTGAAATCACAGCTCACGAGCACTTGCTAGCCTACTGCGAGCCAAAACTCACTCAAAGCCAGCGTATAGCAACAGCGACGCGTCACCGCCAGCAGCCGCTGCATGTCTTACTACAATTTCTACAATATATAAAAGGGCAGAAGGAGCAGCGACGTAGGCTTGAAAGATGGGGACGAGTCTCTTTGCAACCTTGTTTACACGTTAACTGCACAGAAGCCTCGGTTCTGACCATATTTCATAGATGTATGTCCTCGAGGCAGTAGAAATCACAGCTCACGAGCACTTGCTAGCCTACTGCGTGCAAAAAACTCACTCAAAGCCAGCGTATAGCAACAGTGACGCGTCACGGTCAGCAGCCCCTGAATGTCTTACTACAATTTCTACAATATATAAAAGGGCAGAAGGAGCAGCGACGTAGGCTTGAAAGATGGGGACGAGTCTCTTTGCACCCTTGTTTTCGCGTTAACTGCACAGAAGCCTTAGTTCTGACCATTCGTCATAAATATTTGTCCTCGAGGCAGTTGAAATCACAGCTCACGAGCACTTGCTAGCCTACTGCGTGCAAAAACTCACTCAAAGCCAGCGTATAGCAACAGCGACGCGTCACCGCCAGCAGCCCCTGCATGTCTTACTACTATTTCTACAATATATAAAAGGGCAGAAGGAGCAGCGACGTAGGCTTGAAAGATGGGGACGAGTCTGTGTGCAACCTTGTTTTCGCGTTAACTGCACAGAAGCCTCGGTTCTGACCATTTTTCATAGACGTATGTCCTCGAGGCAGTTGAAATCACAGCTCACGAGCACTTGCTAGCCTTCTGCGTGCAAAAACTCACTCAAAGCCAGCGTATAGCAACAGTGACGCGTCACCGTCAGCAGTCCCTGAATGTCTTACTACAATTTGTACAATATATAAAAGGGCAGAAGGAGCAGCGACGTAAGCTTGAAGTTGGGGACGAGTCTGTGTGCAACCTTGTTTTGGCGTTAACTGCACAGAAGCCTCAGTTCTGACCATTCTTCATAAATATTTGTCCTCGAGACAGTTGAAATCACAGCTCACGAGCTCTTGCTGGCCTACTGCGTGCAAAAACTCACACAAAGCCAGCGTATAGCAACAGCGACGCGTCACCGCCAGCAGCCCCTGAATGTCTTACTCCAATTTGTACAATATATAAAAGGGCAGAAGGAGCAGCGACCTAGGCTTGAACCTTGGGGACGAGTCTGTGTGCAACCTTGTTTTCGCGTTAACTGCACAGAAGCCTCGGTTCTGACCATTCCTTATAAATGTATGTCCTCGAGGCAGTTCAAATCACAGCTCACGAGCACTTGCTAGCCTACTGCATGCAAAAACTCACTCAAAGCCAGCGTATAGCAACAGCGACGCGTCACCGCCAGCAGCCCCTGCATGTCTTACTACAATTTCTACAATATATAAAAGGGCAGAAGGAGCAGCGACGTAGGCTTGAAAGATGGGGACGAGTCTCTTTGCAACCTTGTTTTCACGTTAACTGCACAGAAGCCTCGGTTCTGACCATTTTTCATAGATGTATGTCCTCGAGGCAGTAGAAATCACAGCTCACGAGCACTTGCTAGCCTACTGCGTGCAAAAACTCACACAAAGCCAGGGTATAGCAACAGCGACGCGTCACCGCCAGCAGCCCCTGAATGTCTTACTACAATTTCTACAATATATAAAAGGGCAGAAGGAGCAGCGACGTAGGCTTGAAAGATGGGGACGAGTCTCTTTGCAACCTTGTTTTCGCGTTAACTGCACAGAAGCCTTAGTTCTGACCATTTGTCATAAATATTTGTCCTCGAGGCAGTTGAAATCACAGCTCACGAGCACTTGCTAGCCTACTGCGTGCAAAAACTCACTCAAAGCCAGCGTATAGCAACAGCGACGCGTCACCGCCAGCAGCCCCTGCATGTCTTACTACAATTTCTACAATATATAAAAGGGCAGAAGGAGCAGCGACGTAGGCTTGAAAGATGGGGACGAGTCTGTGTGCAACCTTGTTTTCGCGTTAAGTGCCCAGAAGCCTCGGTTCTGACCATTTTTCATAGACGTATGTCCTCGAGGCAGTAGAAATCACAGCTCACGAGCACTTGCTAGCCTACTGCGTGCAAAAACTCACTCAAAGCCAGCGTATAACAACAGTGACGCGTCACCGTCAGCAGTCCCTGAATGTCTTACTACAATTTGTACAATATATAAAAGGGCAGAAGGAGCAGCGACCTAGGCTTGAATCTTGGGGACGAGTCTGTGTGCAACCTTGTTTTCGCGTTAACTGCACAGAAGCCTCGGTTCTGACCATTCTTTATAAATGTATGTCCTCGAGGCAGTTGAAATCACAGTTCACGAGCTCTTGCTAGCCTACTGCGTGCAAAAACTCCCACAAAGCCAGCGTATAGCAACAGCGACGCGTCACCGCCAGCAGCCCCTGCATGTCTTACTACAATTTCTACAATATGTAAAAGGGCAGAAGGAGCAGCGACGTAGGCTTGAATGTTGGGAAGAAGTCCGTGTGCAACCTTGTTTTCGCGTTAACTGCACAGAAGCCTCGGTTCTGACCATTCTTTATAAATGTATGTCCTCGAGGCAGTTGAAATCACAGCTCACGAGCACTTGCTAGCCTACTGCGTGCAAAAACTCACTCAAAGCCTGCGTATAGCAACAGCGACGCGTCACCGCCAGCAGCCCCTGCATGTCTTACAACAATTTCTACAATATATAAAATGGCAGAAGGAGCAGCGACGTAGGCTTGAAAGATGGGGACGAGTCTCTTTGCAACCTTGTTTTCACGTTAACTGCACAGAAGCCTCGTTTCTGACCATTTTTCTTAGATGTATGTCCTCGAGGCATTAGAAATCACAGCTCACGAGCACTTGCTAGCCTACTGCGTGCAAAAAACTCACTCAAAGCCAGCGTATAGCAACAGCGACGCGTCACCGTCAGCAGCCCCTGAATGTCTTACTACAATTTGTTCAATATATAAAAGGGCAGAAGGAGCAGCGACGTAAGCTTCAAAGTTGGGGACGAGTCTGTGTGCAACCTTGTTTTCGCGTTAACTGCTGCACAGAAGCCTTAGTTCTGACCATTCTTCATAAATATTTGTCCTCGAGGCAGTTGAAATCACAGCTCACGAGCTCTTGTAGCCTACTGCGTGCAAAAACTAAAACAAAGCCAGCGTATTGCAACAGCGACGCGTCACCGCCAGCAGCCCCTGAATGTCTTACTCCAATTTGTACGATATATAAAAGGGCAGAAGGAGCAGCGACCTAGGCTTGAATCTTGGGGACGAGTCTGTGTGCAACCTTGTTTTCGCGTTAACTGCACAGAAGCCTTGGTTCTGACCATTCTTTATAAATGTATGTCCTCGAGGCAGTTGAAATCACAGCTCACGAGCTCTTGCTAGCCTACTGCGTGCAAAAACTCACACAAAGCCAGCGTTATAGCAACAGCGACGCGTCACCGCCAGCAGCCCCTGCATCTCAAACTACAATTTGTACGATGTCTAAAAGGGCAGAAGGAGCAGCGACGTAGGCTTGAAAGTTTGGGACGAGTCTGTGTGCAACCTTGTTTTCGCGTTAACTGCACAGAAGCCTCGGTTCTGACCATTCCTTATAAATATATGTCCTCGAGGCAGTAGAAATCACAGCTCACGAGCTCTTCTTATCCTACTGCGTGCAAAAACTTACACAAAGCCAGCGTATAGCAACAGCGACGCGTCACCGCCAGCAGCCCCTGCATGTCTTACTACAATTTCTACAATATATAAAAGGGCAGAAGGAGCAGCGACGTAGGCTTGAAAGATGGGGACGAGTCTCTTTGCAACCTTGTTTTCACGTTAACTGCACAGAAGCCTCGGTTCTGACCATTTTTCATAGATGTATGTCCTCGAGCCAGTAGAAATCACAGCTCACGAGCACTTGCTAGCCTACTGCGTGCAAAAAACTCACTCAAAGCCAGCGTATAGCAACAGTGACGCGTCACCGCCAGCAGCCCCTGCATGTCTTACAACAATTTCTACAATATATAAAAGGGCAGAAGGAGCAGCGACGTAGGCTTGAAAGATGGGGACGAGTCTCTTTGCAACCTTGTTTTCACGTTAACTGCACAGAAGCCTCGTTTCTGACCATTTTTCTTAGATGTATGTCCTCGAGGCATTAGAAATCACAGCTCACGAGCACTTGCTAGCCTACTGCGTGCAAAAAACTCACTCAAAGCCAGCGTATAGCAACAGCGACGCGTCACCGTCAGAAGCCCCTGAATGTCTTACTACAATTTGTTCAATATATAAAAGGGCAGAAGGAGCAGCGACGTAAGCTTCAAAGTTGGGGACGAGTCTGTGTGCAACCTTGTTTTCGCGTTAACTGCTGCACAGAAGCCTTAGTTCTGACCATTCTTCATAAATATTTGTCCTCGAGGCAGTTGAAATCACAGCTCACGAGCTCTTGTAGCCTACTGCGTGCAAAAACTAAAACAAAGCCAGCGTATTGCAACAGCGACGCGTCACCGCCAGCAGCCCCTGAATGTCTTACTCCAATTTGTACGATATATAAAAGGGCAGAAGGAGCAGCGACCTAGGCTTGAATCTTGGGGACGAGTCTGTGTGCAACCTTGTTTTCGCGTTAACTGCACAGAAGCCTTGGTTCTGACCATTCTTTATAAATGTATGTCCTCGAGGCAGTTGAAATCACAGCTCACGAGCTCTTGCTAGCCTACTGCGTGCAAAAACTCACACAAAGCCAGCGTTATAGCAACAGCGACGCGTCACCGCCAGCAGCCCCTGCATGTCTTACTACAATTTCTACAATATATAAAAGGGCAGAAGGAGCAGCGACGTAGGCTTGAAAGATGGGGACGAGTCTCTTTGCAACCTTGTTTTCACGTTAACTGCACAGAAGCCTCGGTTCTGACCATTTTTCATAGATGTATGTCCTCGAGCCAGTAGAAATCACAGCTCACGAGCACTTGCTAGCCTACTGCGTGCAAAAAACTCACTCAAAGCCAGCGTATAGCAACAGTGACGCGTCACCGTCAGCAGCCCCTGAATGTCTTACTACAATTTGTACAATATATAAAAGGGCAGAAGGAGCAGCGACGTAGGCTTGAAAGTTGGGGACGAGTCTGTGTGCAACCTTGTTTTCGCGTTAACTGCACAGAAGCCTCGGTTCTGACCATTCCTTATAAATGTATGTCCTCGAGGCAGTTCAAATCACAGCTCACGAGCACTTGCTAGCCTACTGCGTGCAAAAACTCACTCAAAGGCAGCGTATAGCAACCGCGACGCGTCACCGCCAGCATCCCCTGCATGTCTTACTACAATTTGTGCGATATCTAAAAGGGCAGAAGGAGCAGCGATGTAGGCTTGAAAGTTGGGGACGAGTCTCTTTGCAACCTTGTTTTCACGTTAACTGCACAGAAGCCTCGGTTCTGACCATTTTTCATAGATGTATGTCCTCGAGGCAGTAGAAATCACAGCTCACGAGCACTTGCTAGCCTACTGCGTGCAAAAACTCACACAAAGCCAGGGTATAGCAACAGCGACGCGTCACCGCCAGCAGCCCCTGAATGTCTTACTCCAATTTGTACGATATATAAAAGGGCAGAAGGAGCAGCGACCTAGGCTTGAATCTTGGGGACGAGTCTGTGTGCAACCTTGTTTTCGCGTTAACTGCACAGAAGCCTTGGTTCTGACCATTCTTTATAAATGTATGTCCTCGAGGCAGTTGAAATCACAGCTCACGAGCTCTTGCTAGCCTACTGCGTGCAAAAACTCACACAAAGCCAGCGTATAGCAACAGCGACGCGTCACCGCCAGCAGCCCCTGCATCTCAAACTACAATTTGTACGATGTCTAAAAGGGCAGAAGGAGCAGCGACGTAGGCTTGAATCTTGGGGACGAGTCTGTGTGCAACCTTGTTTTCGCGTTAACTGCACAGAAGCCTTGGTTCTGACCATTCTTTATAAATGTATGTCCTCGAGGCAGTTGAAATCACAGCTCACGAGCTCTTGCTAGCCTACTGCGTGCAAAAACTCACACAAAGCCAGCGTTATAGCAACAGCGACGCGTCACCGCCAGCAGCCCCTGCATCTCAAACTACAATTTGTACGATGTCTAAAAGGGCAGAAGGAGCAGCGACGTAGGCTTGAAAGTTTGGGACGAGTCTGTGTGCAACCTTGTTTTCGCGTTAACTGCACAGAAGCCTCGGTTCTGACCATTCCTTATAAATATATGTCCTCGAGGCAGTAGAAATCACAGCTCACGAGCTCTTCTTATCCTACTGCGTGCAAAAACTTACACAAAGCCAGCGTATAGCAACAGCGACGCGTCACCGCCAGCAGCCCCTGCATGTCTTACTACAATTTCTACAATATATAAAAGGGCAGAAGGAGCAGCGACGTAGGCTTGAAAGATGGGGACGAGTCTCTTTGCAACCTTGTTTTCACGTTAACTGCACAGAAGCCTCGGTTCTGACCATTTTTCATAGATGTATGTCCTCGAGCCAGTAGAAATCACAGCTCACGAGCACTTGCTAGCCTACTGCGTGCAAAAAACTCACTCAAAGCCAGCGTATAGCAACAGCGACGCGTCACCGCCAGCAGCCCCTGCATGTCTTACTACAATTTCTACAATATATAAAAGGGCAGAAGGAGCAGCGACGTAGGCTTGAAAGATGGGGACGAGTCTGTGTGCAACCTTGTTTTCGCGTTAACTGCACAGAAGCCTCGATTCTGACCATTTTTCTTAGATGTATGTCCTCGAGGCATTAGAAATCACAGCTCACGAGCACTTGCTAGCCTACTGCGTGCAAAAAACTCACTCAAAGCCAGCGTATAGCAACAGCGACGCGTCACCGTCAGAAGCCCCTGAATGTCTTACTACAATTTGTTCAATATATAAAAGGGCAGAAGGAGCAGCGACGTAAGCTTCAAAGTTGGGGACGAGTCTGTGTGCAACCTTGTTTTCGCGTTAACTGCTGCACAGAAGCCTTAGTTCTGACCATTCTTCATAAATATTTGTCCTCGAGGCAGTTGAAATCACAGCTCACGAGCTCTTGTAGCCTACTGCGTGCAAAAACTAAAACAAAGCCAGCGTATTGCAACAGCGACGCGTCACCGCCAGCAGCCCCTGAATGTCTTACTCCAATTTGTACGATATATAAAAGGGCAGAAGGAGCAGCGACCTAGGCTTGAATCTTGGGGACGAGTCTGTGTGCAACCTTGTTTTCGCGTTAACTGCACAGAAGCCTTGGTTCTGACCATTCTTTATAAATGTATGTCCTCGAGGCAGTTGAAATCACAGCTCACGAGCTCTTGCTAGCCTACTGCGTGCAAAAACTCACACAAAGCCAGCGTTATAGCAACAGCGACGCGTCACCGCCAGCAGCCCCTGCATGTCTTACTACAATTTCTACAATATATAAAAGGGCAGAAGGAGCAGCGACGTAGGCTTGAAAGATGGGGACGAGTCTCTTTGCAACCTTGTTTTCACGTTAACTGCACAGAAGCCTCGGTTCTGACCATTTTTCATAGATGTATGTCCTCGAGCCAGTAGAAATCACAGCTCACGAGCACTTGCTAGCCTACTGCGTGCAAAAAACTCACTCAAAGCCAGCGTATAGCAACAGTGACGCGTCACCGTCAGCAGCCCCTGAATGTCTTACTACAATTTGTACAATATATAAAAGGGCAGAAGGAGCAGCGACGTAGGCTTGAAAGTTGGGGACGAGTCTGTGTGCAACCTTGTTTTCGCGTTAACTGCACAGAAGCCTCGGTTCTGACCATTCCTTATAAATGTATGTCCTCGAGGCAGTTCAAATCACAGCTCACGAGCACTTGCTAGCCTACTGCGTGCAAAAACTCACTCAAAGGCAGCGTATAGCAACCGCGACGCGTCACCGCCAGCATCCCCTGCATGTCTTACTACAATTTGTGCGATATCTAAAAGGGCAGAAGGAGCAGCGATGTAGGCTTGAAAGTTGGGGACGAGTCTCTTTGCAACCTTGTTTTCACGTTAACTGCACAGAAGCCTCGGTTCTGACCATTTTTCATAGATGTATGTCCTCGAGGCAGTAGAAATCACAGCTCACGAGCACTTGCTAGCCTACTGCGTGCAAAAACTCACACAAAGCCAGGGTATAGCAACAGCGACGCGTCACCGCCAGCAGCCCCTGAATGTCTTACTCCAATTTGTACGATATATAAAAGGGCAGAAGGAGCAGCGACCTAGGCTTGAATCTTGGGGACGAGTCTGTGTGCAACCTTGTTTTCGCGTTAACTGCACAGAAGCCTTGGTTCTGACCATTCTTTATAAATGTATGTCCTCGAGGCAGTTGAAATCACAGCTCACGAGCTCTTGCTAGCCTACTGCGTGCAAAAACTCACACAAAGCCAGCGTATAGCAACAGCGACGCGTCACCGCCAGCAGCCCCTGCATCTCAAACTACAATTTGTACGATGTCTAAAAGGGCAGAAGGAGCAGCGACGTAGGCTTGAATCTTGGGGACGAGTCTGTGTGCAACCTTGTTTTCGCGTTAACTGCACAGAAGCCTTGGTTCTGACCATTCTTTATAAATGTATGTCCTCGAGGCAGTTGAAGTCACAGCTCACGAGCTCTTGCTAGCCTACTGCGTGCAAAAACTCACACAAAGCCAGCGTATAGCAACAGCGACGCGTCACCGCCAGCAGCCCCTGCATCTCAAACTACAATTTGTACGATGTCTAAAAGGGCAGAAGGAGCAGCGACGTAGGCTTGAAAGTTTGGGACGAGTCTGTGTGCAACCTTGTTTTCGCGTTAACTGCACAGAAGCCTCGGTTCTGACCATTCCTTATAAATATATGTCCTCGAGGCAATAGAAATCACAGCTCACGAGCTCTTCTTATCCTACTGCGTGCAAAAACTTACACAAAGCCAGCGTATAGCAACAGCGACGCGTCACCGCCAGCAGCCCCTGCATGTCTTACTACAATTTCTACAATATATAAAAGGGCAGAAGGAGCAGCGACGTAGGCTTGAAAGATGGGGACGAGTCTCTTTGCAACCTTGTTTTCACGTTAACTGCACAGAAGCCTCGGTTCTGACCATTTTTCATAGATGTATGTCCTCGAGCCAGTAGAAATCACAGCTCACGAGCACTTGCTAGCCTACTGCGTGCAAAAAACTCACTCAAAGCCAGCGTATAGCAACAGTGACGCGTCACCGTCAGCAGCCCCTGAATGTCTTACTACAATTTGTACAATATATAAAAGGGCAGAAGGAGCAGCGACGTAGGCTTGAAAGTTGGGGACGAGTCTGTGTGCAACCTTGTTTTCGCGTTAACTGCACAGAAGCCTCGGTTCTGACCATTCCTTATAAATGTATGTCCTCGAGGCAGTTCAAATCACATCTCACGAGCACTTGCTAGCCTACTGCGTGCAAAAACTCACTCAAAGGCAGCGTATAGCAACAGCGACGCGTCACCGCCAGCAGCCCCTGCATGTCTTACTACAATTTGTACGATATCTAAAAGGGCAGAAGGAGCAGCGATGTAGGCTTGAAAGTTGGGGACGAGTCTGTGTGCAACCTTGTTTTCGCGTTAACTGCACAGAAGCCTCGGTTCTGACCATTCCTTATAAATGTATGTCCTCGAGGCAGTTCAAATCACAGCTCACGAGCACTTGCTAGCCTACTGCGTGCAAAAACTCACTCAAAGTCAGCGTATAGCAACAGCGACGCGTCACCGCCAGCAGCCCCTGCATGTCATACTACAATTTCTACAATATATAAAAGGCCAGAAGGAGCAGCGACGTAGGCTTGAAAGATTGGGACGAGTCTCTTTGCAACCTTGTTTTCACGTTAACTGCACAGAAGCCTCGGTTCTGACCATTTTTCATAGATGTATGTCCTCGAGGCAGTAGAAATCACAGCTCCCGAGCACTTGCTAGCCTACTGCGTGCAAAAACTCACACAAAGCCAGGGTATAGCAACAGCGACGCGTCACCGCCAGCAGCCCCTGCATCTCTAACTACAATTTGTACGATATATAAAAGGGCAGAAGGAGCAGCGACCTAGGCTTGAATCTTGGGGACGAGTCTGTGTGCAACCTTGTTTTCGCGTTAACTGCACAGAAGCCTTGGTTCTGACCATTCTTTATAAATGTATGTCCTCGAGGCAGTTGAAATCACAGCTCACGAGCTCTTGCTAGCCTACTGCGTGCAAAAACTCACACAAAGCCAGCGTTATAGCAACAGCGACGCGTCACCGCCAGCAGCCCCTGCATGTCTTACTACAATTTCTACAATATATAAAAGGGCAGAAGGAGCAGCGACGTAGGCTTGAAAGATGGGGACGAGTCTCTTTGCAACCTTGTTTTCACGTTAACTGCACAGAAGCCTCGGTTCTGACCATTTTTCATAGATGTATGTCCTCGAGCCAGTAGAAATCACAGCTCACGAGCACTTGCTAGCCTACTGCGTGCAAAAAACTCACTCAAAGCCAGCGTATAGCAACAGTGACGCGTCACCGTCAGCAGCCCCTGAATGTCTTACTACAATTTGTACAATATATAAAAGGGCAGAAGGAGCAGCGACGTAGGCTTGAAAGTTGGGGACGAGTCTGTGTGCAACCTTGTTTTCGCGTTAACTGCACAGAAGCCTCGGTTCTGACCATTCCTTATAAATGTATGTCCTCGAGGCAGTTCAAATCACAGCTCACGAGCACTTGCTAGCCTACTGCGTGCAAAAACTCACTCAAAGGCAGCGTATAGCAACCGCGACGCGTCACCGCCAGCATCCCCTGCATGTCTTACTACAATTTGTGCGATATCTAAAAGGGCAGAAGGAGCAGCGATGTAGGCTTGAAAGTTGGGGACGAGTCTCTTTGCAACCTTGTTTTCACGTTAACTGCACAGAAGCCTCGGTTCTGACCATTTTTCATAGATGTATGTCCTCGAGGCAGTAGAAATCACAGCTCACGAGCACTTGCTAGCCTACTGCGTGCAAAAACTCACACAAAGCCAGGGTATAGCAACAGCGACGCGTCACCGCCAGCAGCCCCTGAATGTCTTACTCCAATTTGTACGATATATAAAAGGGCAGAAGGAGCAGCGACCTAGGCTTGAATCTTGGGGACGAGTCTGTGTGCAACCTTGTTTTCGCGTTAACTGCACAGAAGCCTTGGTTCTGACCATTCTTTATAAATGTATGTCCTCGAGGCAGTTGAAATCACAGCTCACGAGCTCTTGCTAGCCTACTGCGTGCAAAAACTCACACAAAGCCAGCGTATAGCAACAGCGACGCGTCACCGCCAGCAGCCCCTGCATCTCAAACTACAATTTGTACGATGTCTAAAAGGGCAGAAGGACCAGCGACGTAGGCTTGAATCTTGGGGACGAGTCTGTGTGCAACCTTGTTTTCGCGTTAACTGCACAGAAGCCTTGGTTCTGACCATTCTTTATAAATGTATGTCCTCGAGGCAGTTGAAATCACAGCTCACGAGCTCTTGCTAGCCTACTGCGTGCAAAAACTCACACAAAGCCAGCGTTATAGCAACAGCGACGCGTCACCGCCAGCAGCCCCTGCATCTCAAACTACAATTTGTACGATGTCTAAAAGGGCAGAAGGAGCAGCGACGTAGGCTTGAAAGTTTGGGACGAGTCTGTGTGCAACCTTGTTTTCGCGTTAACTGCACAGAAGCCTCGGTTCTGACCATTCCTTATAAATATATGTCCTCGAGGCAGTAGAAATCACAGCTCACGAGCTCTTCTTATCCTACTGCGTGCAAAAACTTACACAAAGCCAGCGTATAGCAACAGCGACGCGTCACCGCCAGCAGCCCCTGCATGTCTTACTACAATTTCTACAATATATAAAAGGGCAGAAGGAGCAGCGACGTAGGCTTGAAAGATGGGGACGAGTCTCTTTGCAACCTTGTTTTCACGTTAACTGCACAGAAGCCTCGGTTCTGACCATTTTTCATAGATGTATGTCCTCGAGCCAGTAGAAATCACAGCTCACGAGCACTTGCTAGCCTACTGCGTGCAAAAAACTCACTCAAAGCCAGCGTATAGCAACAGTGACGCGTCACCGCCAGCAGCCCCTGCATGTCTTACAACAATTTCTACAATATATAAAAGGGCAGAAGGAGCAGCGACGTAGGCTTGAAAGATGGGGACGAGTCTCTTTGCAACCTTGTTTTCACGTTAACTGCACAGAAGCCTCGTTTCTGACCATTTTTCTTAGATGTATGTCCTCGAGGCATTAGAAATCACAGCTCACGAGCACTTGCTAGCCTACTGCGTGCAAAAAACTCACTCAAAGCCAGCGTATAGCAACAGCGACGCGTCACCGTCAGAAGCCCCTGAATGTCTTACTACAATTTGTTCAATATATAAAAGGGCAGAAGGAGCAGCGACGTAAGCTTCAAAGTTGGGGACGAGTCTGTGTGCAACCTTGTTTTCGCGTTAACTGCTGCACAGAAGCCTTAGTTCTGACCATTCTTCATAAATATTTGTCCTCGAGGCAGTTGAAATCACAGCTCACGAGCTCTTGTAGCCTACTGCGTGCAAAAACTAAAACAAAGCCAGCGTATTGCAACAGCGACGCGTCACCGCCAGCAGCCCCTGAATGTCTTACTCCAATTTGTACGATATATAAAAGGGCAGAAGGAGCAGCGACCTAGGCTTGAATCTTGGGGACGAGTCTGTGTGCAACCTTGTTTTCGCGTTAACTGCACAGAAGCCTTGGTTCTGACCATTCTTTATAAATGTATGTCCTCGAGGCAGTTGAAATCACAGCTCACGAGCTCTTGCTAGCCTACTGCGTGCAAAAACTCACACAAAGCCAGCGTTATAGCAACAGCGACGCGTCACCGCCAGCAGCCCCTGCATGTCTTACTACAATTTCTACAATATATAAAAGGGCAGAAGGAGCAGCGACGTAGGCTTGAAAGATGGGGACGAGTCTCTTTGCAACCTTGTTTTCACGTTAACTGCACAGAAGCCTCGGTTCTGACCATTTTTCATAGATGTATGTCCTCGAGCCAGTAGAAATCACAGCTCACGAGCACTTGCTAGCCTACTGCGTGCAAAAAACTCACTCAAAGCCAGCGTATAGCAACAGTGACGCGTCACCGTCAGCAGCCCCTGAATGTCTTACTACAATTTGTACAATATATAAAAGGGCAGAAGGAGCAGCGACGTAGGCTTGAAAGTTGGGGACGAGTCTGTGTGCAACCTTGTTTTCGCGTTAACTGCACAGAAGCCTCGGTTCTGACCATTCCTTATAAATGTATGTCCTCGAGGCAGTTCAAATCACAGCTCACGAGCACTTGCTAGCCTACTGCGTGCAAAAACTCACTCAAAGGCAGCGTATAGCAACCGCGACGCGTCACCGCCAGCATCCCCTGCATGTCTTACTACAATTTGTGCGATATCTAAAAGGGCAGAAGGAGCAGCGATGTAGGCTTGAAAGTTGGGGACGAGTCTCTTTGCAACCTTGTTTTCACGTTAACTGCACAGAAGCCTCGGTTCTGACCATTTTTCATAGATGTATGTCCTCGAGGCAGTAGAAATCACAGCTCACGAGCACTTGCTAGCCTACTGCGTGCAAAAACTCACACAAAGCCAGGGTATAGCAACAGCGACGCGTCACCGCCAGCAGCCCCTGAATGTCTTACTCCAATTTGTACGATATATAAAAGGGCAGAAGGAGCAGCGACCTAGGCTTGAATCTTGGGGACGAGTCTGTGTGCAACCTTGTTTTCGCGTTAACTGCACAGAAGCCTTGGTTCTGACCATTCTTTATAAATGTATGTCCTCGAGGCAGTTGAAATCACAGCTCACGAGCTCTTGCTAGCCTACTGCGTGCAAAAACTCACACAAAGCCAGCGTATAGCAACAGCGACGCGTCACCGCCAGCAGCCCCTGCATCTCAAACTACAATTTGTACGATGTCTAAAAGGGCAGAAGGAGCAGCGACGTAGGCTTGAATCTTGGGGACGAGTCTGTGTGCAACCTTGTTTTCGCGTTAACTGCACAGAAGCCTTGGTTCTGACCATTCTTTATAAATGTATGTCCTCGAGGCAGTTGAAGTCACAGCTCACGAGCTCTTGCTAGCCTACTGCGTGCAAAAACTCACACAAAGCCAGCGTATAGCAACAGCGACGCGTCACCGCCAGCAGCCCCTGCATCTCAAACTACAATTTGTACGATGTCTAAAAGGGCAGAAGGAGCAGCGACGTAGGCTTGAAAGTTTGGGACGAGTCTGTGTGCAACCTTGTTTTCGCGTTAACTGCACAGAAGCCTCGGTTCTGACCATTCCTTATAAATATATGTCCTCGAGGCAATAGAAATCACAGCTCACGAGCTCTTCTTATCCTACTGCGTGCAAAAACTTACACAAAGCCAGCGTATAGCAACAGCGACGCGTCACCGCCAGCAGCCCCTGCATGTCTTACTACAATTTCTACAATATATAAAAGGGCAGAAGGAGCAGCGACGTAGGCTTGAAAGATGGGGACGAGTCTCTTTGCAACCTTGTTTTCACGTTAACTGCACAGAAGCCTCGGTTCTGACCATTTTTCATAGATGTATGTCCTCGAGCCAGTAGAAATCACAGCTCACGAGCACTTGCTAGCCTACTGCGTGCAAAAAACTCACTCAAAGCCAGCGTATAGCAACAGTGACGCGTCACCGTCAGCAGCCCCTGAATGTCTTACTACAATTTGTACAATATATAAAAGGGCAGAAGGAGCAGCGACGTAGGCTTGAAAGTTGGGGACGAGTCTGTGTGCAACCTTGTTTTCGCGTTAACTGCACAGAAGCCTCGGTTCTGACCATTCCTTATAAATGTATGTCCTCGAGGCAGTTCAAATCACATCTCACGAGCACTTGCTAGCCTACTGCGTGCAAAAACTCACTCAAAGGCAGCGTATAGCAACAGCGACGCGTCACCGCCAGCAGCCCCTGCATGTCTTACTACAATTTGTACGATATCTAAAAGGGCAGAAGGAGCAGCGATGTAGGCTTGAAAGTTGGGGACGAGTCTGTGTGCAACCTTGTTTTCGCGTTAACTGCACAGAAGCCTCGGTTCTGACCATTCCTTATAAATGTATGTCCTCGAGGCAGTTCAAATCACAGCTCACGAGCACTTGCTAGCCTACTGCGTGCAAAAACTCACTCAAAGTCAGCGTATAGCAACAGCGACGCGTCACCGCCAGCAGCCCCTGCATGTCTTACTACAATTTCTACAATATATAAAAGGCCAGAAGGAGCAGCGACGTAGGCTTGAAAGATTGGGACGAGTCTCTTTGCAACCTTGTTTTCACGTTAACTGCACAGAAGCCTCGGTTCTGACCATTTTTCATAGATGTATGTCCTCGAGGCAGTAGAAATCACAGCTCCCGAGCACTTGCTAGCCTACTGCGTGCAAAAACTCACACAAAGCCAGGGTATAGCAACAGCGACGCGTCACCGCCAGCAGCCCCTGCATCTCTAACTACAATTTGTACGATATCTAAAAGGGCAGAAGGAGCAGCGACGTAGGCTTGAAAGTTGGGGACGAGTCTGTGTGCAACCTTGTTTTCGCGTTAACTGCACAGAAGCCTTAGTTCTGACCATTCTTCATAAATATTTGTCCTCGAGACAGTTGAAATCACAGCTCACGAGCTCTTGCTAGCCTACTGCGTGCAAAAACTAAAACAAAGCCAGCGTATTGCAACAGCGACGCGTCACCGCCAGCAGCCCCTGCATGTCTTACTACAATTTCTACAATATATAAAAGGGCAGAAGGAGCAGCGACGTAGGCTTGAAAGTTGGGGACGAGTCTGTGTGCAACCTTGTTTTCGTGTTAACTGCACAGAAGCCTCGGTTCTGACCATTCCTTATAAATGTATGTCCTCGAGGCAGTTCAAATCACAGCTCACGAGCACTTGCTAGCCTACTGCGTGCAAAAACTCACTCAAAGCCAGCGTATAGCAACAGCGACGCGTCACCGCCAGCAGCCCCTGCATGTCTTACTACAATTTGTACGATATCTAAAAGGGCAGAAGGAGCAGCGACGTAGGCTTGAAAGTTGGGGACGAGTCTGTGTCCAACCTTGTTTTCGCGTTAACTGCACAGAAGCCTCGGTTCTGACCATTCCTTATAAATGTATGTCCTCGAGGCAGTTCAAATCACAGCTCACGAGCACTTGCTAGCCTACTGCGTGCAAAAACTCACTCAAAGCCAGCGTATAGCAACAGCGACGCGTCACCGCCAGCAGCCCCTGCATGTCTTACTACTATTTCTACAATATATAAAAGGGCAGAAGGAGCAGCGACGTAGGCTTGAAAGATGGGGACGAGTCTCTTTGCAACCTTGTTTTCACGTTAACTGCACAGAAGCCTCGGTTCTGACCATTTTTCATAGATGTATGTCCTCGAGGCAGTAGAAATCACAGCTCACGAGCACTTGCTAGCCTACTGCGTGCAAAAACTCACACAAAGCCAGGGTATAGCAACAGCGACGCGTCACCGCCAGCAGCCCCTGCATCTCTAACTACAATTTGTACGATATCTAAAAGGGCAGAAGGAGCAGCGACGTAGGCTTGAAAGTTGGGGACGAGTCTGTGTGCAACCTTGTTTTCGCGTTAACTGCACAGAAGCCTCGGTTCTGACCATTCCTTATAAATGTATGTCCTCGAGGCAGTTCAAATCACAGCTCACGAGCACTTGCTAGCCCACTGCGTGCAAAAACTCACTCAAAGCCTGCGTATAGCAACAGCGACGCGTCACCGCCAGCAGCCCCTGCATGTCTTCCTACAATTTCTACAATATATAAAAGGGCAGAAGGAGCAGCGACGTAGGCTTGAAAGATGGGGACGAGTCTCTTTGCAACCTTGTATTCACGTTAACTGCACAGAAGCCTCGGTTCTGACCATTTTGCTTAGATGTATGTCCTCGAGGCAGTAGAAATCACAGCTCACGAGCACTTGCTAGCCTACTGCGTGCAAAAAACTCACTCAAAGCCAGCGTATAGCAACAGCGACGCGTCACCGTCAGCAGCCCCTGAATGTCTTACTACAATTTGTTCAATATATAAAAGGGCAGAAGGAGCAGCGACGTAAGCTTCAAAGTTGGGGACGAGTCTGTGTGCAACCTTGTTTTCGCGTTAACTGCACAGAAGCCTTAGTTCTGACCATTCTTCATAAATATTTGTCCTCGAGGCAGTTGAAATCACAGCTCACGAGCTCTTGCTAGCCCACTGCGTGCAAAAACTAAAACAAAACCAGCGTATTGCAACAGCGACGCGTCACCGCCAGTAGCCCCTGAATGTCTTACTCCAATTTGTACGATATATAAAAGGGCAGAAGGAGCAGCGACGTAGGCTTAAAAGATGGGGACGAGTCTCTTTGCAACCTTGTTTTCGCGTTAACTGTACAGAAGCCTCGGTTCTGACCATTTTTCATAGACGTATGTCCTCGAGGCAGTAGAAATCACAGCTCACGAGCACTTGCTAGCCTACTGCGTGCAAAAACTCACTCAAAGCCAGCGTATAGCAACAGTGACGCGTCACCGTCAGCAGTCCCTGAATGTCTAACTACAATTTGTACAATATATAAAAGGGCAGAAGGAGCAGCGACGTAAGCTTGAAAGTTGGGGACGAGTCTGTGTGCAACCTTGTTTTCGCGTTAACTGCACAGAAGCCTCAGTTCTGACCATTCTTCATAACTATTTGTCCTCGAGGCAGTTGAAATCACAGCTCACGAGCTCTTGCTGGCCTACTGCGTGCAAAAACTCACACAAAGCCAGCGTATAGCAACAGTGACGCGTCACCGTCAGCAGTCCCTGAATGTCTTACTACAATTTGTACAATATATAAAAGGGCAGAAGGAGCAGCGACCTAGGCTTGAATCTTGGGGACGAGTCTGTGTGCAACCTTGTTTTCGCGTTAACTGCACAGAAGCCTCGGTTCTGACCATTCTTTATAAATGTATGTCCTCGAGGCAGTTGAAATCACAGTTCACGAGCTCTTGCTAGCCTACTGCGTGCAAAAACTCCCACAAAGCCAGCGTATAGCAACAGCGACGCGTCACCGCCAGCAGCCCCTGCATGTCTTACTACAATTTCTACAATATGTAAAAGGGCAGAAGGAGCAGCGACGTAGGCTTGAATGTTGGGAACAAGTCTGTGTGCAACCTTGTTTTCGCGTTAACTGCACAGAAGCCTCGGTTCTGACCATTCTTTATAAATGTATGTCCTCGAGGCAGTTGAAATCACAGCTCACGAGCACTTGCTAGCCTACTGCGTGCAAAAACTCACTCAAAGCCTGCGTATAGCAACAGCGACGCGTCACCGCCAGCAGCCCCTGCATGTCTTACAACAATTTCTTCAATATATAAAAGGGCAGAAGGAGCAGCGACGTAGGCTTGAAAGATGGGGACGAGTCTCTTTGCAACCTTGTTTTCACGTTAACTGCACAGAAGACTCGTTTCTGACCATTTTTCTTAGATGTATGTCCTCGAGGCATTAGAAATCACAGCTCACGAGCACTTGCTAGCCTACTGCGTGCAAAAAACTCACTCAAAGCCAGCGTATAGCAACAGCGACGCGTCACCGTCAGCAGCCCCTGAATGTCTTACTACAATTTGTTCAATATATAAAAGGGCAGAAGGAGCAGCGACGTAAGCTTCAAAGTTGGGGACGAGTCTGTGTGCAACCTTGTTTTCGCGTTAACTGCTGCACAGAAGCCTTAGTTCTGACCATTCTTCATAAATATTTGTCCTCGAGGCAGTTGAAATCACAGCTCACGAGCTCTTGTAGCCTACTGCGTGCAAAAACTAAAACAAAGCCAGCGTATTGCAACAGCGACGCGTCACCGCCAGCAGCCCCTGAATGTCTTACTCCAATTTGTACGATATATAAAAGGGCAGAAGGAGCAGCGACCTAGGCTTGAATCTTGGGGACGAGTCTGTGTGCAACCTTGTTTTCGCGTTAACTGCACAGAAGCCTTGGTTCTGACCATTCTTTATAAATGTATGTCCTCGAGGCAGTTGAAATCACAGCTCACGAGCTCTTGCTAGCCTACTGCGTGCAAAAACTCACACAAAGCCAGCGTATAGCAACAGCGACGCGTCACCGCCAGCAGCCCCTGCATCTCAAACTACAATTTGTACGATGTCTAAAAGGGCAGAAGGAGCAGCGACGTAGGCTTGAAAGTTTGGGACGAGTCTGTGTGCAACCTTGTTTTCGCGTTAACTGCACAGAAGCCTCGGTTCTGACCATTCCTTATAAATATATGTCCTCGAGGCAGTAGAAATCACAGCTCACGAGCTCTTCTTATCCTACTGCGTGCAAAAACTTACACAAAGCCAGCGTATAGCAACAGCGACGCGTCACCGCCAGCAGCCCCTGCATGTCTTACTACAATTTCTACAATATATAAAAGGGCAGAAGGAGCAGCGACGTAGGCTTGAAAGATGGGGACGAGTCTCTTTGCAACCTTGTTTTCACGTTAACTGCACAGAAGCCTCGGTTCTGACCATTTTTCATAGATGTATGTCCTCGAGCCAGTAGAAATCACAGCTCACGAGCACTTGCTAGCCTACTGCGTGCAAAAAACTCACTCAAAGCCAGCGTATAGCAACAGTGACGCGTCACCGTCAGCAGCCCCTGAATGTCTTACTACAATTTGTACAATATATAAAAGGGCAGAAGGAGCAGCGACGTAGGCTTGAAAGTTGGGGACGAGTCTGTGTGCAACCTTGTTTTCGCGTTAACTGCACAGAAGCCTCGGTTCTGACCATTCCTTATAAATGTATGTCCTCGAGGCAGTTCAAATCACAGCTCACGAGCACTTGCTAGCCCACTGCGTGCAAAAACTCACTCAAAGCCTGCGTATAGCAACAGCGACGCGTCACCGCCAGCAGCCCCTGCATGTCTTCCTACAATTTCTACAATATATAAAAGGGCAGAAGGAGCAGCGACGTAGGCTTGAAAGATGGGGACGAGTCTCTTTGCAACCTTGTATTCACGTTAACTGCACAGAAGCCTCGGTTCTGACCATTTTTCTTAGATGTATGTCCTCGAGGCAGTAGAAATCACAGCTCACGAGCACTTGCTAGCCTACTGCGTGCAAAAAACTCACTCAAAGCCAGCGTATAGCAACAGCGACGCGTCACCGTCAGCAGCCCCTGAATGTCTTACTACAATTTGTTCAATATATAAAAGGGCAGAAGGAGCAGCGACGTAAGCTTCAAAGTTGGGGACGAGTCTGTGTGCAACCTTGTTTTCGCGTTAACTGCACAGAAGCCTTAGTTCTGACCATTCTTCATAAATATTTGTCCTCGAGGCAGTTGAAATCACAGCTCACGAGCTCTTGCTAGCCCACTGCGTGCAAAAACTAAAACAAAACCAGCGTATTGCAACAGCGACGCGTCACCGCCAGTAGCCCCTGAATGTCTTACTCCAATTTGTACGATATATAAAAGGGCAGAAGGAGCAGCGACGTAGGCTTAAAAGATGGGGACGAGTCTCTTTGCAACCTTGTTTTCGCGTTAACTGTACAGAAGCCTCGGTTCTGACCATTTTTCATAGACGTATGTCCTCGAGGCAGTAGAAATCACAGCTCACGAGCACTTGCTAGCCTACTGCGTGCAAAAACTCACTCAAAGCCAGCGTATAGCAACAGTGACGCGTCACCGTCAGCAGTCCCTGAATGTCTAACTACAATTTGTACAATATATAAAAGGGCAGAAGGAGCAGCGACGTAAGCTTGAAAGTTGGGGACGAGTCTGTGTGCAACCTTGTTTTCGCGTTAACTGCACAGAAGCCTCAGTTCTGACCATTCTTCATAACTATTTGTCCTCGAGGCAGTTGAAATCACAGCTCACGAGCTCTTGCTGGCCTACTGCGTGCAAAAACTCACACAAAGCCAGCGTATAGCAACAGTGACGCGTCACCGTCAGCAGTCCCTGAATGTCTTACTACAATTTGTACAATATATAAAAGGGCAGAAGGAGCAGCGACCTAGGCTTGAATCTTGGGGACGAGTCTGTGTGCAACCTTGTTTTCGCGTTAACTGCACAGAAGCCTCGGTTCTGACCATTCTTTATAAATGTATGTCCTCGAGGCAGTTGAAATCACAGTTCACGAGCTCTTGCTAGCCTACTGCGTGCAAAAACTCCCACAAAGCCAGCGTATAGCAACAGCGACGCGTCACCGCCAGCAGCCCCTGCATGTCTTACTACAATTTCTACAATATGTAAAAGGGCAGAAGGAGCAGCGACGTAGGCTTGAATGTTGGGAACAAGTCTGTGTGCAACCTTGTTTTCGCGTTAACTGCACAGAAGCCTCGGTTCTGACCATTCTTTATAAATGTATGTCCTCGAGGCAGTTGAAATCACAGCTCACGAGCACTTGCTAGCCTACTGCGTGCAAAAACTCACTCAAAGCCTGCGTATAGCAACAGCGACGCGTCACCGCCAGCAGCCCCTGCATGTCTTACAACAATTTCTTCAATATATAAAAGGGCAGAAGGAGCAGCGACGTAGGCTTGAAAGATGGGGACGAGTCTCTTTGCAACCTTGTTTTCACGTTAACTGCACAGAAGACTCGTTTCTGACCATTTTTCTTAGATGTATGTCCTCGAGGCATTAGAAATCACAGCTCACGAGCACTTGCTAGCCTACTGCGTGCAAAAAACTCACTCAAAGCCAGCGTATAGCAACAGCGACGCGTCACCGTCAGCAGCCCCTGAATGTCTTACTACAATTTGTTCAATATATAAAAGGGCAGAAGGAGCAGCGACGTAAGCTTCAAAGTTGGGGACGAGTCTGTGTGCAACCTTGTTTTCGCGTTAACTGCTGCACAGAAGCCTTAGTTCTGACCATTCTTCATAAATATTTGTCCTCGAGGCAGTTGAAATCACAGCTCACGAGCTCTTGTAGCCTACTGCGTGCAAAAACTAAAACAAAGCCAGCGTATTGCAACAGCGACGCGTCACCGCCAGCAGCCCCTGAATGTCTTACTCCAATTTGTACGATATATAAAAGGGCAGAAGGAGCAGCGACCTAGGCTTGAATCTTGGGGACGAGTCTGTGTGCAACCTTGTTTTCGCGTTAACTGCACAGAAGCCTTGGTTCTGACCATTCTTTATAAATGTATGTCCTCGAGGCAGTTGAAATCACAGCTCACGAGCTCTTGCTAGCCTACTGCGTGCAAAAACTCACACAAAGCCAGCGTATAGCAACAGCGACGCGTCACCGCCAGCAGCCCCTGCATCTCAAACTACAATTTGTACGATGTCTAAAAGGGCAGAAGGAGCAGCGACGTAGGCTTGAAAGTTTGGGACGAGTCTGTGTGCAACCTTGTTTTCGCGTTAACTGCACAGAAGCCTCGGTTCTGACCATTCCTTATAAATATATGTCCTCGAGGCAGTAGAAATCACAGCTCACGAGCTCTTCTTATCCTACTGCGTGCAAAAACTTACACAAAGCCAGCGTATAGCAACAGCGACGCGTCACCGCCAGCAGCCCCTGCATGTCTTACTACAATTTCTACAATATATAAAAGGGCAGAAGGAGCAGCGACGTAGGCTTGAAAGATGGGGACGAGTCTCTTTGCAACCTTGTTTTCACGTTAACTGCACAGAAGCCTCGGTTCTGACCATTTTTCATAGATGTATGTCCTCGAGCCAGTAGAAATCACAGCTCACGAGCACTTGCTAGCCTACTGCGTGCAAAAAACTCACTCAAAGCCAGCGTATAGCAACAGTGACGCGTCACCGTCAGCAGCCCCTGAATGTCTTACTACAATTTGTACAATATATAAAAGGGCAGAAGGAGCAGCGACGTAGGCTTGAAAGTTGGGGACGAGTCTGTGTGCAACCTTGTTTTCGCGTTAACTGCACAGAAGCCTCGGTTCTGACCATTCCTTATAAATGTATGTCCTCGAGGCAGTTCAAATCACAGCTCACGAGCACTTGCTAGCCTACTGCGTGCAAAAACTCACTCAAAGGCAGCGTATAGCAACCGCGACGCGTCACCGCCAGCAGCCCCTGCATGTCTTACTACAATTTGTGCGATATCTAAAAGGGCAGAAGGAGCAGCGATGTAGGCTTGAAAGTTGGGGACGAGTCTGTGTGCAACCTTGTTTTCGCGTTAACTGCACAGAAGCCTCGGTTCTGACCATTCCTTATAAATGTATGTCCTCGAGGCAGTTCAAATCACAGCTCACGAGCACTTGCTAGCCTACTGCGTGCAAAAACTCACTCAAAGCCAGCGTATAGCAACAGCGACGCGTCACCGCCAGCAGCCCCTGCATGTCTTACTACAATTTCTACAATATATAAAAGGCCAGAAGGAGCAGCGACGTAGGCTTGAAAGATGGGGACGAGTCTCTTTGCAACCTTGTTTTCACGTTAACTGCACAGAAGCCTCGGTTCTGACCATTTTTCATAGATGTATGTCCTCGAGGCAGTAGAAATCACAGCTCACGAGCACTTGCTAGCCTACTGCGTGCAAAAACTCACACAAAGCCAGGGTATAGCAACAGCGACGCGTCACCGCCAGCAGCCCCTGCATCTCTAACTACAATTTGTACGATATCTAAAAGGGCAGAAGGAGCAGCGACGTAGGCTTGAAAGTTGGGGACGAGTCTCTTTGCAACCTTGTTTTCACGTTAACTGCACAGAAGCCTCGGTTCTGACCATTTTTCATAGATGTATGTCCTCGAGGCAGTAGAAATCACAGCTCACGAACACTTGCTAGCCTACTGCGTGCAAAAACTCACACAAAGCCAGGGTATAGCAACAGCGACGCGTCACCGCCAGCAGCCCCTGAATGTCTTACTCCAATTTGTACGATATATAAAAGGGCAGAAGGAGCAGCGACCTAGGCTTGAATCTTGGGGACGAGTCTGTGTGCAACCTTGTTTTCGCGTTAACTGCACAGAAGCCTTGGTTCTGACCATTCTTTATAAATGTATGTCCTCGAGGCAGTTGAAATCACAGCTCACGAGCTCTTGCTAGCCTACTGCGTGCAAAAACTCACACAAAGCCAGCGTATAGCAACAGCGACGCGTCACCGCCAGCAGCCCCTGCATCTCAAACTACAATTTGTACGATGTCTAAAAGGGCAGAAGGAGCAGCGACGTAGGCTTGAAAGTTTGGGACGAGTCTGTGTGCAACCTTGTTTTCGCGTTAACTGCACAGAAGCCTCAGTTCTGACCATTCCTTATAAATATATGTCCTCGAGGCAGTAGAAATCACAGCTCACGAGCCCTTCTTATCCTACTGCGTGCAAAAACTTACACAAAGCCAGCGTATAGCAACAGCGACGCGTCACCGCCAGCAGCCCCTGCATGTCTTACTACAAATTCTACAATATATAAAAGGGCAGAAGGAGCAGCGACGTAGGCTTGAAAGATGGGGACGAGTCTCTTTGCAACCTTGTTTTCACGTTAACTGCACAGAAGCCTCGGTTCTGACCATTTTTCATAGATGTATGTCCTCGAGCCAGTAGAAATCACAGCTCACGAGCACTTGCTAGCCTACTGCGTGCAAAAAACTCACTCAAAGCCAGCGTATAGCAACAGCGACGCGTCACCGCCAGCAGCCCCTGCATGTCTTACTACAATTTCTACAATATATAAAAGGCCAGAAGGAGCAGCGACGTAGGCTTGAAAGATGGCGACGAGTCTCTTTGCAACCTTGTTTTCACGTTAACTGCACAGAAGCCTCGGTTCTGACCATTTTTCATAGATGTATGTCCTCGAGGCAGTAGAAATCACAGCTCACGAGCACTTGCTAGCCTACTGCGTGCAAAAACTCACACAAAGCCAGGGTATAGCAACAGCGACGCGTCACCGCCAGCAGCCCCTGCATCTCTAACTACAATTTGTACGATATCTAAAAGGGCAAAAGGAGCAGCGACGTAGGCTTGAAAGTTGGGGACGAGTCTGTGTGCAACCTTGTTTTCGCGTTAACTGCACAGAAGCCTCGGTTCTGACCATTCCTTATAAATGTATGTCCTCGAGGCAGTTCAAATCACAGCTCACGAGCACTTGCTAGCCTACTGCGTGCAAAAACTAACTCAAAGCCAGCGTATAGCAACAGCGACGCGTCACCGCCAGCAGCCCCTGCATGTCTTACTACAATTTGTACGATATCTAAAAGGGCAGAAGGAGCAGCGACGTAGGCTTGAAAGTTGGGGACGAGTCTCTTTGCAACCTTGTTTTCACGTTAACTGCACAGAAGCCTCGGTTCTGACCATTTTTCATAGATGTATGTCCTCGAGGCAGTAGAAATCACAGCTCACGAACACTTGCTAGCCTACTGCGTGCAAAAACTCACACAAAGCCAGGGTATAGCAACAGCGACGCGTCACCGCCAGCAGCCCCTGAATGTCTTACTCCAATTTGTACGATATATAAAAGGGCAGAAGGAGCAGCGACCTAGGCTTGAATCTTGGGGACGAGTCTGTGTGCAACCTTGTTTTCGCGTTAACTGCACAGAAGCCTTGGTTCTGACCATTCTTTATAAATGTATGTCCTCGAGGCAGTTGAAATCACAGCTCACGAGCTCTTGCTAGCCTACTGCGTGCAAAAACTCACACAAAGCCAGCGTATAGCAACAGCGACGCGTCACCGCCAGCAGCCCCTGCATCTCAAACTACAATTTGTACGATGTCTAAAAGGGCAGAAGGAGCAGCGACGTAGGCTTGAATCTTGGGGACGAGTCTGTGTGCAACCTTGTTTTCGCGTTAACTGCACAGAAGCCTTGGTTCTGACCATTCTTTATAAATGTATGTCCTCGAGGCAGTTGAAATCACAGCTCACGAGCTCTTGCTAGCCTACTGCGTGCAAAAACTCACACAAAGCCAGCGTATAGCAACAGCGACGCGTCACCGCCAGCAGCCCCTGCATCTCAAACTACAATTTGTACGATGTCTAAAAGGGCAGAAGGAGCAGCGACGTAGGCTTGAAAGTTTGGGACGAGTCTGTGTGCAACCTTGTTTTCGCGTTAACTGCACAGAAGCCTCGGTTCTGACCATTCCTTATAAATATATGTCCTCGAGGCAGTAGAAATCACAGCTCACGAGCTCTTCTTATCCTACTGCGTGCAAAAACTTACACAAAGCCAGCGTATAGCAACAGCGACGCGTCACCGCCAGCAGCCCCTGCATGTCTTACTACAAATTCTACAATATATAAAAGGGCAGAAGGAGCAGCGACGTAGGCTTGAAAGATGGGGACGAGTCTCTTTGCAACCTTGTTTTCACGTTAACTGCACAGAAGCCTCGGTTCTGACCATTTTTCATAGATGTATGTCCTCGAGCCAGTATAAATCACAGCTCACGAGCACTTGCTAGCCTACTGCGTGCAAAAAACTCACTCAAAGCCAGCGTATAGCAACAGTGACGCGTCACCGTCAGCAGCCCCTGAATGTCTTACTACAATTTGTACAATATATAAAAGGGCAGAAGGAGCAGCGACGTAGGCTTGAAAGTTGGGGACGAGTCTGTGTGCAACCTTGTTTTCGCGTTAACTGCACAGAAGCCTCGGTTCTGACCATTCCTTATAAATGTATGTCCTCGAGGCAGTTCAAATCACATCTCACGAGCACTTGCTAGCCTACTGCGTGCAAAAACTCACTCAAAGGCAGCGTATAGCAACAGCGACGCGTCACCGCCAGCAGCCCCTGCATGTCTTACTACAATTTGTACGATATCTAAAAGGGCAGAAGGAGCAGCGATGTAGGCTTGAAAGTTGGGGACGAGTCTGTGTGCAACCTTGTTTTCGCGTTAACTGCACAGAAGCCTCGGTTCTGACCATTCCTTATAAATGTATGTCCTCGAGGCAGTTCAAATCACAGCTCACGAGCACTTGCTAGCCTACTGCGTGCAAAAACTCACTCAAAGTCAGCGTATAGCAACAGCGACGCGTCACCGCCAGCAGCCACTGCATGTCTTACTACAATTTCTACAATATATAAAAGGCCAGAAGGAGCAGCGACGTAGGCTTGAAAGATGGGGACGAGTCTCTTTGCAACCTTGTTTTCACGTTAACTGCACAGAAGCCTCGGTTCTGACCATTTTTCATAGATGTATGTCCTCGAGGCAGTAGAAATCACAGCTCCCGAGCACTTGCTAGCCTACTGCGTGCAAAAACTCACACAAAGCCAGGGTATAGCAACAGCGACGCGTCACCGCCAGCAGCCCCTGCATCTCTAACTACAATTTGTACGATATCTAAAAGGGCAAAAGGAGCAGCGACGTAGGCTTGAAAGTTGGGGACGAGTCTGTGTGCAACCTTGTTTTCGCGTTAACTGCACAGAAGCCTCGGTTCTGACCATTCCTTATAAATGTATGTCCTCGAGGCAGTTCAAATCACAGCTCACGAGCACTTGCTAGCCTACTGCGTGCAAAAACTAACTCAAAGCCAGCGTATAGCAACAGCGACGCGTCACCGCCAGCAGCCCCTGCATGTCTTACTACAATTTGTACGATATCTAAAAGGGCAGAAGGAGCAGCGACGTAGGCTTGAAAGTTGGGGACGAGTCTCTTTGCAACCTTGTTTTCACGTTAACTGCACAGAAGCCTCGGTTCTGACCATTTTTCATAGATGTATGTCCTCGAGGCAGTAGAAATCACAGCTCACGAACACTTGCTAGCCTACTGCGTGCAAAAACTCACACAAAGCCAGGGTATAGCAACAGCGACGCGTCACCGCCAGCAGCCCCTGAATGTCTTACTCCAATTTGTACGATATATAAAAGGGCAGAAGGAGCAGCGACCTAGGCTTGAATCTTGGGGACGAGTCTGTGTGCAACCTTGTTTTCGCGTTAACTGCACAGAAGCCTTGGTTCTGACCATTCTTTATAAATGTATGTCCTCGAGGCAGTTGAAATCACAGCTCACGAGCTCTTGCTAGCCTACTGCGTGCAAAAACTCACACAAAGCCAGCGTATAGCAACAGCGACGCGTCACCGCCAGCAGCCCCTGCATCTCAAACTACAATTTGTACGATGTCTAAAAGGGCAGAAGGAGCAGCGACGTAGGCTTGAATCTTGGGGACGAGTCTGTGTGCAACCTTGTTTTCGCGTTAACTGCACAGAAGCCTTGGTTCTGACCATTCTTTATAAATGTATGTCCTCGAGGCAGTTGAAATCACAGCTCACGAGCTCTTGCTAGCCTACTGCGTGCAAAAACTCACACAAAGCCAGCGTATAGCAACAGCGACGCGTCACCGCCAGCAGCCCCTGCATCTCAAACTACAATTTGTACGATGTCTAAAAGGGCAGAAGGAGCAGCGACGTAGGCTTGAAAGTTTGGGACGAGTCTGTGTGCAACCTTGTTTTCGCGTTAACTGCACAGAAGCCTCGGTTCTGACCATTCCTTATAAATATATGTCCTCGAGGCAGTAGAAATCACAGCTCACGAGCTCTTCTTATCCTACTGCGTGCAAAAACTTACACAAAGCCAGCGTATAGCAACAGCGACGCGTCACCGCCAGCAGCCCCTGCATGTCTTACTACAAATTCTACAATATATAAAAGGGCAGAAGGAGCAGCGACGTAGGCTTGAAAGATGGGGACGAGTCTCTTTGCAACCTTGTTTTCACGTTAACTGCACAGAAGCCTCGGTTCTGACCATTTTTCATAGATGTATGTCCTCGAGCCAGTATAAATCACAGCTCACGAGCACTTGCTAGCCTACTGCGTGCAAAAAACTCACTCAAAGCCAGCGTATAGCAACAGTGACGCGTCACCGTCAGCAGCCCCTGAATGTCTTACTACAATTTGTACAATATATAAAAGGGCAGAAGGAGCAGCGACGTAGGCTTGAAAGTTGGGGACGAGTCTGTGTGCAACCTTGTTTTCGCGTTAACTGCACAGAAGCCTCGGTTCTGACCATTCCTTATAAATGTATGTCCTCGAGGCAGTTCAAATCACATCTCACGAGCACTTGCTAGCCTACTGCGTGCAAAAACTCACTCAAAGGCAGCGTATAGCAACAGCGACGCGTCACCGCCAGCAGCCCCTGCATGTCTTACTACAATTTGTACGATATCTAAAAGGGCAGAAGGAGCAGCGATGTAGGCTTGAAAGTTGGGGACGAGTCTGTGTGCAACCTTGTTTTCGCGTTAACTGCACAGAAGCCTCGGTTCTGACCATTCCTTATAAATGTATGTCCTCGAGGCAGTTCAAATCACAGCTCACGAGCACTTGCTAGCCTACTGCGTGCAAAAACTCACTCAAAGTCAGCGTATAGCAACAGCGACGCGTCACCGCCAGCAGCCACTGCATGTCTTACTACAATTTCTACAATATATAAAAGGCCAGAAGGAGCAGCGACGTAGGCTTGAAAGATGGGGACGAGTCTCTTTGCAACCTTGTTTTCACGTTAACTGCACAGAAGCCTCGGTTCTGACCATTTTTCATAGATGTATGTCCTCGAGGCAGTAGAAATCACAGCTCCCGAGCACTTGCTAGCCTACTGCGTGCAAAAACTCACACAAAGCCAGGGTATAGCAACAGCGACGCGTCACCGCCAGCAGCCCCTGCATCTCTAACTACAATTTGTACAATATCTAAAAGGGCAGAAGGAGCAGCGACGTAGGCTTGAAAGTTGGGGACGAGTCTGTGTGCAACCTTGTTTTCGCGTTAACTGCACAGAAGCCTCGGTTCTGACCATTCCTTATAAATGTATGTCCTCGAGGCAGTTCAAATCACAGCTCACGAGCACTTGCTAGCCTACTGCGTGCAAAAACTCACTCAAAGCCAGCGTATAGCAACAGCGACGCGTCACCGCCAGCAGCCCCTGCATGTCTTACTACAATTTCTACAATATATAAAAGGGCAGAAGGAGCAGCGACGTAGGCTTGAAAGATGGGGACGAGTCTCTTTGCAACCTTGTTTTCACATTAACTGCGCAGAAGCCTCTGTTCTGACCATTTTTCATAGATGTATGTCCTCGAGGCAGTAGAAATCACAGCTCACGAGCACTTGCTAGCCTACTGCGTGCAAAAACTCACTCAAAGCCAGGGTATAGCAACAGCGACGCGTCACCGCCAGCAGCCCCTGCATCTCTAACTACAATTTGTACGATATCTAAAAGGGCAGAAGGAGCAGCGACGTAGGCTTGAAAGTTGGGGACGAGTCTGTGTGCAACCTTGTTTTCGCGTTAACTGCACAGAAGCCTCGGTTCTGACCATTCCTTATAAATGTATGTCCTCGAGGCAGTTCAAATCACAGCTCACGAGCACTTGCTAGCCTACTGCGTGCAAAAACTCACTCAAAGCCAGCGTATAGAAACAATGACGCGTCACCGTCAGCAGCCCCTGAATGTCTTACTACAATTTGTTCAATATATAAAAGGGCAGAAGGAGCAGCGACGTAAGCTTCAAAGTTGGGGACGAGTCTCTTTGCAACCTTGTTTTCGCGTTAACTGCACAGAAGCCTTAGTTCTGACCATTCTTCATAAATATTTGTCCTCGAGGCAGTTGAAATCACAGCTCACGAGCTCTTGCTAGCCTACTGCGTGCAAAAACTAAAACAAAGCCAGCGTATTGCAACAGCGACGCGTCACCGCCAGCAGCCCCTGCATGTCTTACTACAATTTCTACAATATATAAAAGGGCAGAAGGAGCAGCGACGTAGGCTTGAAAGTTGGGGACGAGTCTGTGTGCAACCTTGTTTTCGTGTTAACTGCACAGAAGCCTCGGTTCTGACCATTCCTTATAAATGTATGTCCTCGAGGCAGTTAAAATCACAGCTCACGAGCACTTGCTAGCCTACTGCGTGCAAAAACTCACTCAAAGCCAGCGTATAGCAACAGCGACGCGTCACCGCCAGCAGCCCCTGCATGTCTTACTACAATTTCTACGATATCTAAAAGGGCAGAAGGAGCAGCGACGTAGGCTTGAAAGTTGGGGACGAGTCTGTGTGCAACCTTGTTTTCGCGTTAACTGCACAGAAGCCTCGGTTCTGACCATTCCTTATAAATGTATGTCCTCGAGGCAGTTCAAATCACAGCTCACGAGCACTTGCTAGCCTACTGCGTGCAAAAACTCACTCAAAGCCAGCGTATAGCAACAGCGACGCGTCACCGCCAGCAGCCCCTGCATGTCTTACTACTATTTCTACAATATATAAAAGGGCAGAAGGAGCAGCGACGTAGGCTTGAAAGATGGGGACGAGTCTCTTTGCAACCTTGTTTTCACGTTAACTGCACAGAAGCCTCGGTTCTGACCATTTTTCATATATGTATGTCCTCGAGGCAGTAGAAATCACAGCTCACGAGCACTTGCTAGCCTACTGCGTGCAAAAACTCACACAAAGCCAGGGTATAGCAACAGCGACGCGTCACCGTCAGCAGCCCCTGAATGTCTTACTACAATTTGTTCAATATATAAAAGGGCAGAAGGAGCAGCGACGTAAGCTTCAAAGTTGGGGACGAGTCTGTGTGCAACCTTGTTTTCGCGTTAACTGCACAGAAGCCTTAGTTCTGACCATTCTTCATAAATATTTGTCCTCGAGGCAGTTGAAATCACAGCTCACGAGCTCTTGCTAGCCCACTGCGTGCAAAAACTAAAACAAAACCAGCGTATTGCAACAGCGACGCGTCACCGCCAGTAGCCCCTGAATGTCTTACTCCAATTTGTACGATATATAAAAGGGCAGAAGGAGCAACGACGTAGGCTTAAAAGATGGGGACGAGTCTCTTTGCAACCTTGTTTTCGCGTTAACTGCACAGAAGCCTTAGTTCTGACCATTCTTCATAAATATTTGTCCTCGAGGCAGTTGAAATCACAGCTCACGAGCTCTTGCTAGCCTACTGCGTGCAAAAACTCACACAAAGCCAGCGTATAGCAACAGTGACGCGTCACCGTCAGCAGTCCCTCAATGTCTTACTACAATTTGTACAATATATAAAAGGGCAGAAGGAGCAGCGACCTAGGCTTGAATCTTGGGGACGAGTCTGTGTGCAACCTTGTTTTCGCGTTAACTGCACAGAAGCCTCGGTTCTGACCATTCTTTATAAATGTATGTCCTCGAGGCAGTTGAAATCACAGTTCACGAGCTCTTGCTAGCCTACTGCGTGCAAAAACTCCCACAAAGCCAGCGTATAGCAACAGCGACGCGTCACCGCCAGCAGCCCCTGCATGTCTTACTACAATTTCTACAATATGTAAAAGGGCAGAAGGAGCAGCGACGTAGGCTTGAATGTTGGGAACGAGTCTGTGTGCAACCTTGTTTTCGCGTTAACTGCACAGAAGCCTTGGTTCTGACCATTCTTTATAAATGTATGTCCTCGAGGCAGTTGAAATCACAGCTCACGAGCACTTGCTAGCCTACTGCGAGCAAAAACTCACTCAAAGCCAGCGTATAGCAACAGCGACGCGTCACCGCCAGCAGCCCCTGCATGTCTTACTACAATTTCTACAATATATAAAAGGGCAGAAGGAGCAGCGACGTAGGCTTGAAAGATGGGGACGAGTCTGTGTGCAACCTTGTTTTCGCGTTAACTGCACAGAAGCCTCGATTCTGACCATTTTTCATAGACGTATGTCCTCGAGGCAGTAGAAATCACAGCTCACGAGCACTTGCTAGCCTACTGCGTGCAAAAACTCACACAAAGCCAGCGTATAGCAACAGTGACGCGTCACCGTCAGCAGTCCCTCAATGTCTTACTACAATTTGTACAATATATAAAAGGGCAGAAGGAGCAGCGACCTAGGCTTGAATCTTGGGGACGAGTCTGTGTGCAACTTTGTTTTCGCGTTAACTGCACAGAAGCCTCGGTTCTGACCATTCTTTATAAATGTATGTCCTCGAGGCAGTTGAAATCACAGTTCACGAGCTCTTGCTAGCCTACTGCGTGCAAAAACTCCCACAAAGCCAGCGTATAGCAACAGCGACGCGTCACCGCCAGCAGCCCCTGCATGTCTTACTACAATTTCTACAATATGTAAAAGGGCAGAAGGAGCAGCGACGTAGGCTTGAATGTTGGGAACGAGTCTGTGTGCAACCTTGTTTTCGCGTTAACTGCACAGAAGCCTCGGTTCTGACCATTCTTTATAAATGTATGTCCTCGAGGCAGTTGAAATCACAGCTCACGAGCACTTGCTAGCCTACTGCGAGCCAAAACTCACTCAAAGCCAGCGTATAGCAACAGCGACGCGTCACCGCCAGCAGCCCCTGCATGTCTTACTACAATTTCTACAATATATAAAAGGGCAGAAGGAGCAGCGACGTAGGCTTGAAAGATGGGGACGAGTCTCTTTGCAACCTTGTTTACACGTTAACTGCACAGAAGCCTCGGTTCTGACCATATTTCATAGATGTATGTCCTCGAGGCAGTAGAAATCACAGCTCACGAGCACTTGCTAGCCTACTGCGTGCAAAAAACTCACTCAAAGCCAGCGTATAGCAACAGTGACGCGTCACGGTCAGCAGCCCCTGAATGTCTTACTACAATTTCTACAATATATAAAAGGGCAGAAGGAGCAGCGACGTAGGCTTGAAAGATGGGGACGAGTCTCTTTGCACCCTTGTTTTCGCGTTAACTGCACAGAAGCCTTAGTTCTGACCATTCGTCATAAATATTTGTCCTCGAGGCAGTTGAAATCACAGCTCACGAGCACTTGCTAGCCTACTGCGTGCAAAAACTCACTCAAAGCCAGCGTATAGCAACAGCGACGCGTCACCGCCAGCAGCCCCTGCATGTCTTACTACTATTTCTACAATATATAAAAGGGCAGAAGGAGCAGCGACGTAGGCTTGAAAGATGGGGACGAGTCTGTGTGCAACCTTGTTTTCGCGTTAACTGCACAGAAGCCTCGGTTCTGACCATTTTTCATAGACGTATGTCCTCGAGGCAGTTGAAATCACAGCTCACGAGCACTTGCTAGCCTTCTGCGTGCAAAAACTCACTCAAAGCCAGCGTATAGCAACAGTGACGCGTCACCGTCAGCAGTCCCTGAATGTCTTACTACAATTTGTACAATATATAAAAGGGCAGAAGGAGCAGCGACGTAAGCTTGAAGTTGGGGACGAGTCTGTGTGCAACCTTGTTTTGGCGTTAACTGCACAGAAGCCTCAGTTCTGACCATTCTTCATAAATATTTGTCCTCGAGACAGTTGAAATCACAGCTCACGAGCTCTTGCTGGCCTACTGCGTGCAAAAACTCACACAAAGCCAGCGTATAGCAACAGCGACGCGTCACCGCCAGCAGCCCCTGAATGTCTTACTCCAATTTGTACAATATATAAAAGGGCAGAAGGAGCAGCGACCTAGGCTTGAACCTTGGGGACGAGTCTGTGTGCAACCTTGTTTTCGCGTTAACTGCACAGAAGCCTCGGTTCTGACCATTCCTTATAAATGTATGTCCTCGAGGCAGTTCAAATCACAGCTCACGAGCACTTGCTAGCCTACTGCATGCAAAAACTCACTCAAAGCCAGCGTATAGCAACAGCGACGCGTCACCGCCAGCAGCCCCTGCATGTCTTACTACAATTTCTACAATATATAAAAGGGCAGAAGGAGCAGCGACGTAGGCTTGAAAGATGGGGACGAGTCTCTTTGCAACCTTGTTTTCACGTTAACTGCACAGAAGCCTCGGTTCTGACCATTTTTCATAGATGTATGTCCTCGAGGCAGTAGAAATCACAGCTCACGAGCACTTGCTAGCCTACTGCGTGCAAAAACTCACACAAAGCCAGGGTATAGCAACAGCGACGCGTCACCGCCAGCAGCCCCTGAATGTCTTACTACAATTTCTACAATATATAAAAGGGCAGAAGGAGCAGCGACGTAGGCTTGAAAGATGGGGACGAGTCTCTTTGCAACCTTGTTTTCGCGTTAACTGCACAGAAGCCTTAGTTCTGACCATTTGTCATAAATATTTGTCCTCGAGGCAGTTGAAATCACAGCTCACGAGCACTTGCTAGCCTACTGCGTGCAAAAACTCACTCAAAGCCAGCGTATAGCAACAGCGACGCGTCACCGCCAGCAGCCCCTGCATGTCTTACTACAATTTCTACAATATATAAAAGGGCAGAAGGAGCAGCGACGTAGGCTTGAAAGATGGGGACGAGTCTGTGTGCAACCTTGTTTTCGCGTTAAGTGCCCAGAAGCCTCGGTTCTGACCATTTTTCATAGACGTATGTCCTCGAGGCAGTAGAAATCACAGCTCACGAGCACTTGCTAGCCTACTGCGTGCAAAAACTCACTCAAAGCCAGCGTATAACAACAGTGACGCGTCACCGTCAGCAGTCCCTGAATGTCTTACTACAATTTGTACAATATATAAAAGGGCAGAAGGAGCAGCGACCTAGGCTTGAATCTTGGGGACGAGTCTGTGTGCAACCTTGTTTTCGCGTTAACTGCACAGAAGCCTCGGTTCTGACCATTCTTTATAAATGTATGTCCTCGAGGCAGTTGAAATCACAGTTCACGAGCTCTTGCTAGCCTACTGCGTGCAAAAACTCCCACAAAGCCAGCGTATAGCAACAGCGACGCGTCACCGCCAGCAGCCCCTGCATGTCTTACTACAATTTCTACAATATGTAAAAGGGCAGAAGGAGCAGCGACGTAGGCTTGAATGTTGGGAAGAAGTCCGTGTGCAACCTTGTTTTCGCGTTAACTGCACAGAAGCCTCGGTTCTGACCATTCTTTATAAATGTATGTCCTCGAGGCAGTTGAAATCACAGCTCACGAGCACTTGCTAGCCTACTGCGTGCAAAAACTCACTCAAAGCCTGCGTATAGCAACAGCGACGCGTCACCGCCAGCAGCCCCTGCATGTCTTACAACAATTTCTACAATATATAAAATGGCAGAAGGAGCAGCGACGTAGGCTTGAAAGATGGGGACGAGTCTCTTTGCAACCTTGTTTTCACGTTAACTGCACAGAAGCCTCGTTTCTGACCATTTTTCTTAGATGTATGTCCTCGAGGCATTAGAAATCACAGCTCACGAGCACTTGCTAGCCTACTGCGTGCAAAAAACTCACTCAAAGCCAGC
Organism: Dermacentor andersoni; assembly: GCF_023375885.2. Classification (NCBI taxonomy): domain Eukaryota; kingdom Metazoa; phylum Arthropoda; class Arachnida; order Ixodida; family Ixodidae; genus Dermacentor; species Dermacentor andersoni. The sequence continues at coordinate 4,613,057 of NW_027314752.1, read as the reverse complement.
GTATAGCAACAGCGACGCGTCACCGTCAGCAGCCCCTGAATGTCTTACTACAATTTGTTCAATATATAAAAGGGCAGAAGGAGCAGCGACGTAAGCTTCAAAGTTGGGGACGAGTCTGTGTGCAACCTTGTTTTCGCGTTAACTGCTGCACAGAAGCCTTAGTTCTGACCATTCTTCATAAATATTTGTCCTCGAGGCAGTTGAAATCACAGCTCACGAGCTCTTGTAGCCTACTGCGTGCAAAAACTAAAACAAAGCCAGCGTATTGCAACAGCGACGCGTCACCGCCAGCAGCCCCTGAATGTCTTACTCCAATTTGTACGATATATAAAAGGGCAGAAGGAGCAGCGACCTAGGCTTGAATCTTGGGGACGAGTCTGTGTGCAACCTTGTTTTCGCGTTAACTGCACAGAAGCCTTGGTTCTGACCATTCTTTATAAATGTATGTCCTCGAGGCAGTTGAAATCACAGCTCACGAGCTCTTGCTAGCCTACTGCGTGCAAAAACTCACACAAAGCCAGCGTTATAGCAACAGCGACGCGTCACCGCCAGCAGCCCCTGCATCTCAAACTACAATTTGTACGATGTCTAAAAGGGCAGAAGGAGCAGCGACGTAGGCTTGAAAGTTTGGGACGAGTCTGTGTGCAACCTTGTTTTCGCGTTAACTGCACAGAAGCCTCGGTTCTGACCATTCCTTATAAATATATGTCCTCGAGGCAGTAGAAATCACAGCTCACGAGCTCTTCTTATCCTACTGCGTGCAAAAACTTACACAAAGCCAGCGTATAGCAACAGCGACGCGTCACCGCCAGCAGCCCCTGCATGTCTTACTACAATTTCTACAATATATAAAAGGGCAGAAGGAGCAGCGACGTAGGCTTGAAAGATGGGGACGAGTCTCTTTGCAACCTTGTTTTCACGTTAACTGCACAGAAGCCTCGGTTCTGACCATTTTTCATAGATGTATGTCCTCGAGCCAGTAGAAATCACAGCTCACGAGCACTTGCTAGCCTACTGCGTGCAAAAAACTCACTCAAAGCCAGCGTATAGCAACAGTGACGCGTCACCGCCAGCAGCCCCTGCATGTCTTACAACAATTTCTACAATATATAAAAGGGCAGAAGGAGCAGCGACGTAGGCTTGAAAGATGGGGACGAGTCTCTTTGCAACCTTGTTTTCACGTTAACTGCACAGAAGCCTCGTTTCTGACCATTTTTCTTAGATGTATGTCCTCGAGGCATTAGAAATCACAGCTCACGAGCACTTGCTAGCCTACTGCGTGCAAAAAACTCACTCAAAGCCAGCGTATAGCAACAGCGACGCGTCACCGTCAGAAGCCCCTGAATGTCTTACTACAATTTGTTCAATATATAAAAGGGCAGAAGGAGCAGCGACGTAAGCTTCAAAGTTGGGGACGAGTCTGTGTGCAACCTTGTTTTCGCGTTAACTGCTGCACAGAAGCCTTAGTTCTGACCATTCTTCATAAATATTTGTCCTCGAGGCAGTTGAAATCACAGCTCACGAGCTCTTGTAGCCTACTGCGTGCAAAAACTAAAACAAAGCCAGCGTATTGCAACAGCGACGCGTCACCGCCAGCAGCCCCTGAATGTCTTACTCCAATTTGTACGATATATAAAAGGGCAGAAGGAGCAGCGACCTAGGCTTGAATCTTGGGGACGAGTCTGTGTGCAACCTTGTTTTCGCGTTAACTGCACAGAAGCCTTGGTTCTGACCATTCTTTATAAATGTATGTCCTCGAGGCAGTTGAAATCACAGCTCACGAGCTCTTGCTAGCCTACTGCGTGCAAAAACTCACACAAAGCCAGCGTTATAGCAACAGCGACGCGTCACCGCCAGCAGCCCCTGCATGTCTTACTACAATTTCTACAATATATAAAAGGGCAGAAGGAGCAGCGACGTAGGCTTGAAAGATGGGGACGAGTCTCTTTGCAACCTTGTTTTCACGTTAACTGCACAGAAGCCTCGGTTCTGACCATTTTTCATAGATGTATGTCCTCGAGCCAGTAGAAATCACAGCTCACGAGCACTTGCTAGCCTACTGCGTGCAAAAAACTCACTCAAAGCCAGCGTATAGCAACAGTGACGCGTCACCGTCAGCAGCCCCTGAATGTCTTACTACAATTTGTACAATATATAAAAGGGCAGAAGGAGCAGCGACGTAGGCTTGAAAGTTGGGGACGAGTCTGTGTGCAACCTTGTTTTCGCGTTAACTGCACAGAAGCCTCGGTTCTGACCATTCCTTATAAATGTATGTCCTCGAGGCAGTTCAAATCACAGCTCACGAGCACTTGCTAGCCTACTGCGTGCAAAAACTCACTCAAAGGCAGCGTATAGCAACCGCGACGCGTCACCGCCAGCATCCCCTGCATGTCTTACTACAATTTGTGCGATATCTAAAAGGGCAGAAGGAGCAGCGATGTAGGCTTGAAAGTTGGGGACGAGTCTCTTTGCAACCTTGTTTTCACGTTAACTGCACAGAAGCCTCGGTTCTGACCATTTTTCATAGATGTATGTCCTCGAGGCAGTAGAAATCACAGCTCACGAGCACTTGCTAGCCTACTGCGTGCAAAAACTCACACAAAGCCAGGGTATAGCAACAGCGACGCGTCACCGCCAGCAGCCCCTGAATGTCTTACTCCAATTTGTACGATATATAAAAGGGCAGAAGGAGCAGCGACCTAGGCTTGAATCTTGGGGACGAGTCTGTGTGCAACCTTGTTTTCGCGTTAACTGCACAGAAGCCTTGGTTCTGACCATTCTTTATAAATGTATGTCCTCGAGGCAGTTGAAATCACAGCTCACGAGCTCTTGCTAGCCTACTGCGTGCAAAAACTCACACAAAGCCAGCGTATAGCAACAGCGACGCGTCACCGCCAGCAGCCCCTGCATCTCAAACTACAATTTGTACGATGTCTAAAAGGGCAGAAGGAGCAGCGACGTAGGCTTGAATCTTGGGGACGAGTCTGTGTGCAACCTTGTTTTCGCGTTAACTGCACAGAAGCCTTGGTTCTGACCATTCTTTATAAATGTATGTCCTCGAGGCAGTTGAAATCACAGCTCACGAGCTCTTGCTAGCCTACTGCGTGCAAAAACTCACACAAAGCCAGCGTTATAGCAACAGCGACGCGTCACCGCCAGCAGCCCCTGCATCTCAAACTACAATTTGTACGATGTCTAAAAGGGCAGAAGGAGCAGCGACGTAGGCTTGAAAGTTTGGGACGAGTCTGTGTGCAACCTTGTTTTCGCGTTAACTGCACAGAAGCCTCGGTTCTGACCATTCCTTATAAATATATGTCCTCGAGGCAGTAGAAATCACAGCTCACGAGCTCTTCTTATCCTACTGCGTGCAAAAACTTACACAAAGCCAGCGTATAGCAACAGCGACGCGTCACCGCCAGCAGCCCCTGCATGTCTTACTACAATTTCTACAATATATAAAAGGGCAGAAGGAGCAGCGACGTAGGCTTGAAAGATGGGGACGAGTCTCTTTGCAACCTTGTTTTCACGTTAACTGCACAGAAGCCTCGGTTCTGACCATTTTTCATAGATGTATGTCCTCGAGCCAGTAGAAATCACAGCTCACGAGCACTTGCTAGCCTACTGCGTGCAAAAAACTCACTCAAAGCCAGCGTATAGCAACAGCGACGCGTCACCGCCAGCAGCCCCTGCATGTCTTACTACAATTTCTACAATATATAAAAGGGCAGAAGGAGCAGCGACGTAGGCTTGAAAGATGGGGACGAGTCTGTGTGCAACCTTGTTTTCGCGTTAACTGCACAGAAGCCTCGATTCTGACCATTTTTCTTAGATGTATGTCCTCGAGGCATTAGAAATCACAGCTCACGAGCACTTGCTAGCCTACTGCGTGCAAAAAACTCACTCAAAGCCAGCGTATAGCAACAGCGACGCGTCACCGTCAGAAGCCCCTGAATGTCTTACTACAATTTGTTCAATATATAAAAGGGCAGAAGGAGCAGCGACGTAAGCTTCAAAGTTGGGGACGAGTCTGTGTGCAACCTTGTTTTCGCGTTAACTGCTGCACAGAAGCCTTAGTTCTGACCATTCTTCATAAATATTTGTCCTCGAGGCAGTTGAAATCACAGCTCACGAGCTCTTGTAGCCTACTGCGTGCAAAAACTAAAACAAAGCCAGCGTATTGCAACAGCGACGCGTCACCGCCAGCAGCCCCTGAATGTCTTACTCCAATTTGTACGATATATAAAAGGGCAGAAGGAGCAGCGACCTAGGCTTGAATCTTGGGGACGAGTCTGTGTGCAACCTTGTTTTCGCGTTAACTGCACAGAAGCCTTGGTTCTGACCATTCTTTATAAATGTATGTCCTCGAGGCAGTTGAAATCACAGCTCACGAGCTCTTGCTAGCCTACTGCGTGCAAAAACTCACACAAAGCCAGCGTTATAGCAACAGCGACGCGTCACCGCCAGCAGCCCCTGCATGTCTTACTACAATTTCTACAATATATAAAAGGGCAGAAGGAGCAGCGACGTAGGCTTGAAAGATGGGGACGAGTCTCTTTGCAACCTTGTTTTCACGTTAACTGCACAGAAGCCTCGGTTCTGACCATTTTTCATAGATGTATGTCCTCGAGCCAGTAGAAATCACAGCTCACGAGCACTTGCTAGCCTACTGCGTGCAAAAAACTCACTCAAAGCCAGCGTATAGCAACAGTGACGCGTCACCGTCAGCAGCCCCTGAATGTCTTACTACAATTTGTACAATATATAAAAGGGCAGAAGGAGCAGCGACGTAGGCTTGAAAGTTGGGGACGAGTCTGTGTGCAACCTTGTTTTCGCGTTAACTGCACAGAAGCCTCGGTTCTGACCATTCCTTATAAATGTATGTCCTCGAGGCAGTTCAAATCACAGCTCACGAGCACTTGCTAGCCTACTGCGTGCAAAAACTCACTCAAAGGCAGCGTATAGCAACCGCGACGCGTCACCGCCAGCATCCCCTGCATGTCTTACTACAATTTGTGCGATATCTAAAAGGGCAGAAGGAGCAGCGATGTAGGCTTGAAAGTTGGGGACGAGTCTCTTTGCAACCTTGTTTTCACGTTAACTGCACAGAAGCCTCGGTTCTGACCATTTTTCATAGATGTATGTCCTCGAGGCAGTAGAAATCACAGCTCACGAGCACTTGCTAGCCTACTGCGTGCAAAAACTCACACAAAGCCAGGGTATAGCAACAGCGACGCGTCACCGCCAGCAGCCCCTGAATGTCTTACTCCAATTTGTACGATATATAAAAGGGCAGAAGGAGCAGCGACCTAGGCTTGAATCTTGGGGACGAGTCTGTGTGCAACCTTGTTTTCGCGTTAACTGCACAGAAGCCTTGGTTCTGACCATTCTTTATAAATGTATGTCCTCGAGGCAGTTGAAATCACAGCTCACGAGCTCTTGCTAGCCTACTGCGTGCAAAAACTCACACAAAGCCAGCGTATAGCAACAGCGACGCGTCACCGCCAGCAGCCCCTGCATCTCAAACTACAATTTGTACGATGTCTAAAAGGGCAGAAGGAGCAGCGACGTAGGCTTGAATCTTGGGGACGAGTCTGTGTGCAACCTTGTTTTCGCGTTAACTGCACAGAAGCCTTGGTTCTGACCATTCTTTATAAATGTATGTCCTCGAGGCAGTTGAAGTCACAGCTCACGAGCTCTTGCTAGCCTACTGCGTGCAAAAACTCACACAAAGCCAGGGTATAGCAACAGCGACGCGTCACCGCCAGCAGCCCCTGAATGTCTTACTACAATTTCTACAATATATAAAAGGGCAGAAGGAGCAGCGACGTAGGCTTGAAAGATGGGGACGAGTCTCTTTGCAACCTTGTTTTCGCGTTAACTGCACAGAAGCCTTAGTTCTGACCATTTGTCATAAATATTTGTCCTCGAGGCAGTTGAAATCACAGCTCACGAGCACTTGCTAGCCTACTGCGTGCAAAAACTCACTCAAAGCCAGCGTATAGCAACAGCGACGCGTCACCGCCAGCAGCCCCTGCATGTCTTACTACAATTTCTACAATATATAAAAGGGCAGAAGGAGCAGCGACGTAGGCTTGAAAGATGGGGACGAGTCTGTGTGCAACCTTGTTTTCGCGTTAAGTGCCCAGAAGCCTCGGTTCTGACCATTTTTCATAGACGTATGTCCTCGAGGCAGTAGAAATCACAGCTCACGAGCACTTGCTAGCCTACTGCGTGCAAAAACTCACTCAAAGCCAGCGTATAACAACAGTGACGCGTCACCGTCAGCAGTCCCTGAATGTCTTACTACAATTTGTACAATATATAAAAGGGCAGAAGGAGCAGCGACCTAGGCTTGAATCTTGGGGACGAGTCTGTGTGCAACCTTGTTTTCGCGTTAACTGCACAGAAGCCTCGGTTCTGACCATTCTTTATAAATGTATGTCCTCGAGGCAGTTGAAATCACAGTTCACGAGCTCTTGCTAGCCTACTGCGTGCAAAAACTCCCACAAAGCCAGCGTATAGCAACAGCGACGCGTCACCGCCAGCAGCCCCTGCATGTCTTACTACAATTTCTACAATATGTAAAAGGGCAGAAGGAGCAGCGACGTAGGCTTGAATGTTGGGAAGAAGTCCGTGTGCAACCTTGTTTTCGCGTTAACTGCACAGAAGCCTCGGTTCTGACCATTCTTTATAAATGTATGTCCTCGAGGCAGTTGAAATCACAGCTCACGAGCACTTGCTAGCCTACTGCGTGCAAAAACTCACTCAAAGCCTGCGTATAGCAACAGCGACGCGTCACCGCCAGCAGCCCCTGCATGTCTTACAACAATTTCTACAATATATAAAATGGCAGAAGGAGCAGCGACGTAGGCTTGAAAGATGGGGACGAGTCTCTTTGCAACCTTGTTTTCACGTTAACTGCACAGAAGCCTCGTTTCTGACCATTTTTCTTAGATGTATGTCCTCGAGGCATTAGAAATCACAGCTCACGAGCACTTGCTAGCCTACTGCGTGCAAAAAACTCACTCAAAGCCAGCGTATAGCAACAGCGACGCGTCACCGTCAGCAGCCCCTGAATGTCTTACTACAATTTGTTCAATATATAAAAGGGCAGAAGGAGCAGCGACGTAAGCTTCAAAGTTGGGGACGAGTCTGTGTGCAACCTTGTTTTCGCGTTAACTGCTGCACAGAAGCCTTAGTTCTGACCATTCTTCATAAATATTTGTCCTCGAGGCAGTTGAAATCACAGCTCACGAGCTCTTGTAGCCTACTGCGTGCAAAAACTAAAACAAAGCCAGCGTATTGCAACAGCGACGCGTCACCGCCAGCAGCCCCTGAATGTCTTACTCCAATTTGTACGATATATAAAAGGGCAGAAGGAGCAGCGACCTAGGCTTGAATCTTGGGGACGAGTCTGTGTGCAACCTTGTTTTCGCGTTAACTGCACAGAAGCCTTGGTTCTGACCATTCTTTATAAATGTATGTCCTCGAGGCAGTTGAAATCACAGCTCACGAGCTCTTGCTAGCCTACTGCGTGCAAAAACTCACACAAAGCCAGCGTTATAGCAACAGCGACGCGTCACCGCCAGCAGCCCCTGCATCTCAAACTACAATTTGTACGATGTCTAAAAGGGCAGAAGGAGCAGCGACGTAGGCTTGAAAGTTTGGGACGAGTCTGTGTGCAACCTTGTTTTCGCGTTAACTGCACAGAAGCCTCGGTTCTGACCATTCCTTATAAATATATGTCCTCGAGGCAGTAGAAATCACAGCTCACGAGCTCTTCTTATCCTACTGCGTGCAAAAACTTACACAAAGCCAGCGTATAGCAACAGCGACGCGTCACCGCCAGCAGCCCCTGCATGTCTTACTACAATTTCTACAATATATAAAAGGGCAGAAGGAGCAGCGACGTAGGCTTGAAAGATGGGGACGAGTCTCTTTGCAACCTTGTTTTCACGTTAACTGCACAGAAGCCTCGGTTCTGACCATTTTTCATAGATGTATGTCCTCGAGCCAGTAGAAATCACAGCTCACGAGCACTTGCTAGCCTACTGCGTGCAAAAAACTCACTCAAAGCCAGCGTATAGCAACAGTGACGCGTCACCGCCAGCAGCCCCTGCATGTCTTACAACAATTTCTACAATATATAAAAGGGCAGAAGGAGCAGCGACGTAGGCTTGAAAGATGGGGACGAGTCTCTTTGCAACCTTGTTTTCACGTTAACTGCACAGAAGCCTCGTTTCTGACCATTTTTCTTAGATGTATGTCCTCGAGGCATTAGAAATCACAGCTCACGAGCACTTGCTAGCCTACTGCGTGCAAAAAACTCACTCAAAGCCAGCGTATAGCAACAGCGACGCGTCACCGTCAGAAGCCCCTGAATGTCTTACTACAATTTGTTCAATATATAAAAGGGCAGAAGGAGCAGCGACGTAAGCTTCAAAGTTGGGGACGAGTCTGTGTGCAACCTTGTTTTCGCGTTAACTGCTGCACAGAAGCCTTAGTTCTGACCATTCTTCATAAATATTTGTCCTCGAGGCAGTTGAAATCACAGCTCACGAGCTCTTGTAGCCTACTGCGTGCAAAAACTAAAACAAAGCCAGCGTATTGCAACAGCGACGCGTCACCGCCAGCAGCCCCTGAATGTCTTACTCCAATTTGTACGATATATAAAAGGGCAGAAGGAGCAGCGACCTAGGCTTGAATCTTGGGGACGAGTCTGTGTGCAACCTTGTTTTCGCGTTAACTGCACAGAAGCCTTGGTTCTGACCATTCTTTATAAATGTATGTCCTCGAGGCAGTTGAAATCACAGCTCACGAGCTCTTGCTAGCCTACTGCGTGCAAAAACTCACACAAAGCCAGCGTTATAGCAACAGCGACGCGTCACCGCCAGCAGCCCCTGCATGTCTTACTACAATTTCTACAATATATAAAAGGGCAGAAGGAGCAGCGACGTAGGCTTGAAAGATGGGGACGAGTCTCTTTGCAACCTTGTTTTCACGTTAACTGCACAGAAGCCTCGGTTCTGACCATTTTTCATAGATGTATGTCCTCGAGCCAGTAGAAATCACAGCTCACGAGCACTTGCTAGCCTACTGCGTGCAAAAAACTCACTCAAAGCCAGCGTATAGCAACAGTGACGCGTCACCCTCAGCAGCCCCTGAATGTCTTACTACAATTTGTACAATATATAAAAGGGCAGAAGGAGCAGCGACGTAGGCTTGAAAGTTGGGGACGAGTCTGTGTGCAACCTTGTTTTCGCGTTAACTGCACAGAAGCCTCGGTTCTGACCATTCCTTATAAATGTATGTCCTCGAGGCAGTTCAAATCACAGCTCACGAGCACTTGCTAGCCTACTGCGTGCAAAAACTCACTCAAAGGCAGCGTATAGCAACCGCGACGCGTCACCGCCAGCATCCCCTGCATGTCTTACTACAATTTGTGCGATATCTAAAAGGGCAGAAGGAGCAGCGATGTAGGCTTGAAAGTTGGGGACGAGTCTCTTTGCAACCTTGTTTTCACGTTAACTGCACAGAAGCCTCGGTTCTGACCATTTTTCATAGATGTATGTCCTCGAGGCAGTAGAAATCACAGCTCACGAGCACTTGCTAGCCTACTGCGTGCAAAAACTCACACAAAGCCAGGGTATAGCAACAGCGACGCGTCACCGCCAGCAGCCCCTGAATGTCTTACTCCAATTTGTACGATATATAAAAGGGCAGAAGGAGCAGCGACCTAGGCTTGAATCTTGGGGACGAGTCTGTGTGCAACCTTGTTTTCGCGTTAACTGCACAGAAGCCTTGGTTCTGACCATTCTTTATAAATGTATGTCCTCGAGGCAGTTGAAATCACAGCTCACGAGCTCTTGCTAGCCTACTGCGTGCAAAAACTCACACAAAGCCAGCGTATAGCAACAGCGACGCGTCACCGCCAGCAGCCCCTGCATCTCAAACTACAATTTGTACGATGTCTAAAAGGGCAGAAGGAGCAGCGACGTAGGCTTGAATCTTGGGGACGAGTCTGTGTGCAACCTTGTTTTCGCGTTAACTGCACAGAAGCCTTGGTTCTGACCATTCTTTATAAATGTATGTCCTCGAGGCAGTTGAAATCACAGCTCACGAGCTCTTGCTAGCCTACTGCGTGCAAAAACTCACACAAAGCCAGCGTTATAGCAACAGCGACGCGTCACCGCCAGCAGCCCCTGCATCTCAAACTACAATTTGTACGATGTCTAAAAGGGCAGAAGGAGCAGCGACGTAGGCTTGAAAGTTTGGGACGAGTCTGTGTGCAACCTTGTTTTCGCGTTAACTGCACAGAAGCCTCGGTTCTGACCATTCCTTATAAATATATGTCCTCGAGGCAGTAGAAATCACAGCTCACGAGCTCTTCTTATCCTACTGCGTGCAAAAACTTACACAAAGCCAGCGTATAGCAACAGCGACGCGTCACCGCCAGCAGCCCCTGCATGTCTTACTACAATTTCTACAATATATAAAAGGGCAGAAGGAGCAGCGACGTAGGCTTGAAAGATGGGGACGAGTCTCTTTGCAACCTTGTTTTCACGTTAACTGCACAGAAGCCTCGGTTCTGACCATTTTTCATAGATGTATGTCCTCGAGCCAGTAGAAATCACAGCTCACGAGCACTTGCTAGCCTACTGCGTGCAAAAAACTCACTCAAAGCCAGCGTATAGCAACAGCGACGCGTCACCGCCAGCAGCCCCTGCATGTCTTACTACAATTTCTACAATATATAAAAGGGCAGAAGGAGCAGCGACGTAGGCTTGAAAGATGGGGACGAGTCTGTGTGCAACCTTGTTTTCGCGTTAACTGCACAGAAGCCTCGATTCTGACCATTTTTCTTAGATGTATGTCCTCGAGGCATTAGAAATCACAGCTCACGAGCACTTGCTAGCCTACTGCGTGCAAAAAACTCACTCAAAGCCAGCGTATAGCAACAGCGACGCGTCACCGTCAGAAGCCCCTGAATGTCTTACTACAATTTGTTCAATATATAAAAGGGCAGAAGGAGCAGCGACGTAAGCTTCAAAGTTGGGGACGAGTCTGTGTGCAACCTTGTTTTCGCGTTAACTGCTGCACAGAAGCCTTAGTTCTGACCATTCTTCATAAATATTTGTCCTCGAGGCAGTTGAAATCACAGCTCACGAGCTCTTGTAGCCTACTGCGTGCAAAAACTAAAACAAAGCCAGCGTATTGCAACAGCGACGCGTCACCGCCAGCAGCCCCTGAATGTCTTACTCCAATTTGTACGATATATAAAAGGGCAGAAGGAGCAGCGACCTAGGCTTGAATCTTGGGGACGAGTCTGTGTGCAACCTTGTTTTCGCGTTAACTGCACAGAAGCCTTGGTTCTGACCATTCTTTATAAATGTATGTCCTCGAGGCAGTTGAAATCACAGCTCACGAGCTCTTGCTAGCCTACTGCGTGCAAAAACTCACACAAAGCCAGCGTTATAGCAACAGCGACGCGTCACCGCCAGCAGCCCCTGCATGTCTTACTACAATTTCTACAATATATAAAAGGGCAGAAGGAGCAGCGACGTAGGCTTGAAAGATGGGGACGAGTCTCTTTGCAACCTTGTTTTCACGTTAACTGCACAGAAGCCTCGGTTCTGACCATTTTTCATAGATGTATGTCCTCGAGCCTGTAGAAATCACAGCTCACGAGCACTTGCTAGCCTACTGCGTGCAAAAAACTCACTCAAAGCCAGCGTATAGCAACAGTGACGCGTCACCGTCAGCAGCCCCTGAATGTCTTACTACAATTTGTACAATATATAAAAGGGCAGAAGGAGCAGCGACGTAGGCTTGAAAGTTGGGGACGAGTCTGTGTGCAACCTTGTTTTCGCGTTAACTGCACAGAAGCCTCGGTTCTGACCATTCCTTATAAATGTATGTCCTCGAGGCAGTTCAAATCACAGCTCACGAGCACTTGCTAGCCTACTGCGTGCAAAAACTCACTCAAAGGCAGCGTATAGCAACCGCGACGCGTCACCGCCAGCATCCCCTGCATGTCTTACTACAATTTGTGCGATATCTAAAAGGGCAGAAGGAGCAGCGATGTAGGCTTGAAAGTTGGGGACGAGTCTCTTTGCAACCTTGTTTTCACGTTAACTGCACAGAAGCCTCGGTTCTGACCATTTTTCATAGATGTATGTCCTCGAGGCAGTAGAAATCACAGCTCACGAGCACTTGCTAGCCTACTGCGTGCAAAAACTCACACAAAGCCAGGGTATAGCAACAGCGACGCGTCACCGCCAGCAGCCCCTGAATGTCTTACTCCAATTTGTACGATATATAAAAGGGCAGAAGGAGCAGCGACCTAGGCTTGAATCTTGGGGACGAGTCTGTGTGCAACCTTGTTTTCGCGTTAACTGCACAGAAGCCTTGGTTCTGACCATTCTTTATAAATGTATGTCCTCGAGGCAGTTGAAATCACAGCTCACGAGCTCTTGCTAGCCTACTGCGTGCAAAAACTCACACAAAGCCAGCGTATAGCAACAGCGACGCGTCACCGCCAGCAGCCCCTGCATCTCAAACTACAATTTGTACGATGTCTAAAAGGGCAGAAGGAGCAGCGACGTAGGCTTGAATCTTGGGGACGAGTCTGTGTGCAACCTTGTTTTCGCGTTAACTGCACAGAAGCCTTGGTTCTGACCATTCTTTATAAATGTATGTCCTCGAGGCAGTTGAAGTCACAGCTCACGAGCTCTTGCTAGCCTACTGCGTGCAAAAACTCACACAAAGCCAGCGTATAGCAACAGCGACGCGTCACCGCCAGCAGCCCCTGCATCTCAAACTACAATTTGTACGATGTCTAAAAGGGCAGAAGGAGCAGCGACGTAGGCTTGAAAGTTTGGGACGAGTCTGTGTGCAACCTTGTTTTCGCGTTAACTGCACAGAAGCCTCGGTTCTGACCATTCCTTATAAATATATGTCCTCGAGGCAATAGAAATCACAGCTCACGAGCTCTTCTTATCCTACTGCGTGCAAAAACTTACACAAAGCCAGCGTATAGCAACAGCGACGCGTCACCGCCAGCAGCCCCTGCATGTCTTACTACAATTTCTACAATATATAAAAGGGCAGAAGGAGCAGCGACGTAGGCTTGAAAGATGGGGACGAGTCTCTTTGCAACCTTGTTTTCACGTTAACTGCACAGAAGCCTCGGTTCTGACCATTTTTCATAGATGTATGTCCTCGAGCCAGTAGAAATCACAGCTCACGAGCACTTGCTAGCCTACTGCGTGCAAAAAACTCACTCAAAGCCAGCGTATAGCAACAGTGACGCGTCACCGTCAGCAGCCCCTGAATGTCTTACTACAATTTGTACAATATATAAAAGGGCAGAAGGAGCAGCGACGTAGGCTTGAAAGTTGGGGACGAGTCTGTGTGCAACCTTGTTTTCGCGTTAACTGCACAGAAGCCTCGGTTCTGACCATTCCTTATAAATGTATGTCCTCGAGGCAGTTCAAATCACATCTCACGAGCACTTGCTAGCCTACTGCGTGCAAAAACTCACTCAAAGGCAGCGTATAGCAACAGCGACGCGTCACCGCCAGCAGCCCCTGCATGTCTTACTACAATTTGTACGATATCTAAAAGGGCAGAAGGAGCAGCGATGTAGGCTTGAAAGTTGGGGACGAGTCTGTGTGCAACCTTGTTTTCGCGTTAACTGCACAGAAGCCTCGGTTCTGACCATTCCTTATAAATGTATGTCCTCGAGGCAGTTCAAATCACAGCTCACGAGCACTTGCTAGCCTACTGCGTGCAAAAACTCACTCAAAGTCAGCGTATAGCAACAGCGACGCGTCACCGCCAGCAGCCCCTGCATGTCATACTACAATTTCTACAATATATAAAAGGCCAGAAGGAGCAGCGACGTAGGCTTGAAAGATTGGGACGAGTCTCTTTGCAACCTTGTTTTCACGTTAACTGCACAGAAGCCTCGGTTCTGACCATTTTTCATAGATGTATGTCCTCGAGGCAGTAGAAATCACAGCTCCCGAGCACTTGCTAGCCTACTGCGTGCAAAAACTCACACAAAGCCAGGGTATAGCAACAGCGACGCGTCACCGCCAGCAGCCCCTGCATCTCTAACTACAATTTGTACGATATATAAAAGGGCAGAAGGAGCAGCGACCTAGGCTTGAATCTTGGGGACGAGTCTGTGTGCAACCTTGTTTTCGCGTTAACTGCACAGAAGCCTTGGTTCTGACCATTCTTTATAAATGTATGTCCTCGAGGCAGTTGAAATCACAGCTCACGAGCTCTTGCTAGCCTACTGCGTGCAAAAACTCACACAAAGCCAGCGTTATAGCAACAGCGACGCGTCACCGCCAGCAGCCCCTGCATGTCTTACTACAATTTCTACAATATATAAAAGGGCAGAAGGAGCAGCGACGTAGGCTTGAAAGATGGGGACGAGTCTCTTTGCAACCTTGTTTTCACGTTAACTGCACAGAAGCCTCGGTTCTGACCATTTTTCATAGATGTATGTCCTCGAGCCAGTAGAAATCACAGCTCACGAGCACTTGCTAGCCTACTGCGTGCAAAAAACTCACTCAAAGCCAGCGTATAGCAACAGTGACGCGTCACCGTCAGCAGCCCCTGAATGTCTTACTACAATTTGTACAATATATAAAAGGGCAGAAGGAGCAGCGACGTAGGCTTGAAAGTTGGGGACGAGTCTGTGTGCAACCTTGTTTTCGCGTTAACTGCACAGAAGCCTCGGTTCTGACCATTCCTTATAAATGTATGTCCTCGAGGCAGTTCAAATCACAGCTCACGAGCACTTGCTAGCCTACTGCGTGCAAAAACTCACTCAAAGGCAGCGTATAGCAACCGCGACGCGTCACCGCCAGCATCCCCTGCATGTCTTACTACAATTTGTGCGATATCTAAAAGGGCAGAAGGAGCAGCGATGTAGGCTTGAAAGTTGGGGACGAGTCTCTTTGCAACCTTGTTTTCACGTTAACTGCACAGAAGCCTCGGTTCTGACCATTTTTCATAGATGTATGTCCTCGAGGCAGTAGAAATCACAGCTCACGAGCACTTGCTAGCCTACTGCGTGCAAAAACTCACACAAAGCCAGGGTATAGCAACAGCGACGCGTCACCGCCAGCAGCCCCTGAATGTCTTACTCCAATTTGTACGATATATAAAAGGGCAGAAGGAGCAGCGACCTAGGCTTGAATCTTGGGGACGAGTCTGTGTGCAACCTTGTTTTCGCGTTAACTGCACAGAAGCCTTGGTTCTGACCATTCTTTATAAATGTATGTCCTCGAGGCAGTTGAAATCACAGCTCACGAGCTCTTGCTAGCCTACTGCGTGCAAAAACTCACACAAAGCCAGCGTATAGCAACAGCGACGCGTCACCGCCAGCAGCCCCTGCATCTCAAACTACAATTTGTACGATGTCTAAAAGGGCAGAAGGACCAGCGACGTAGGCTTGAATCTTGGGGACGAGTCTGTGTGCAACCTTGTTTTCGCGTTAACTGCACAGAAGCCTTGGTTCTGACCATTCTTTATAAATGTATGTCCTCGAGGCAGTTGAAATCACAGCTCACGAGCTCTTGCTAGCCTACTGCGTGCAAAAACTCACACAAAGCCAGCGTTATAGCAACAGCGACGCGTCACCGCCAGCAGCCCCTGCATCTCAAACTACAATTTGTACGATGTCTAAAAGGGCAGAAGGAGCAGCGACGTAGGCTTGAAAGTTTGGGACGAGTCTGTGTGCAACCTTGTTTTCGCGTTAACTGCACAGAAGCCTCGGTTCTGACCATTCCTTATAAATATATGTCCTCGAGGCAGTAGAAATCACAGCTCACGAGCTCTTCTTATCCTACTGCGTGCAAAAACTTACACAAAGCCAGCGTATAGCAACAGCGACGCGTCACCGCCAGCAGCCCCTGCATGTCTTACTACAATTTCTACAATATATAAAAGGGCAGAAGGAGCAGCGACGTAGGCTTGAAAGATGGGGACGAGTCTCTTTGCAACCTTGTTTTCACGTTAACTGCACAGAAGCCTCGGTTCTGACCATTTTTCATAGATGTATGTCCTCGAGCCAGTAGAAATCACAGCTCACGAGCACTTGCTAGCCTACTGCGTGCAAAAAACTCACTCAAAGCCAGCGTATAGCAACAGTGACGCGTCACCGCCAGCAGCCCCTGCATGTCTTACAACAATTTCTACAATATATAAAAGGGCAGAAGGAGCAGCGACGTAGGCTTGAAAGATGGGGACGAGTCTCTTTGCAACCTTGTTTTCACGTTAACTGCACAGAAGCCTCGTTTCTGACCATTTTTCTTAGATGTATGTCCTCGAGGCATTAGAAATCACAGCTCACGAGCACTTGCTAGCCTACTGCGTGCAAAAAACTCACTCAAAGCCAGCGTATAGCAACAGCGACGCGTCACCGTCAGAAGCCCCTGAATGTCTTACTACAATTTGTTCAATATATAAAAGGGCAGAAGGAGCAGCGACGTAAGCTTCAAAGTTGGGGACGAGTCTGTGTGCAACCTTGTTTTCGCGTTAACTGCTGCACAGAAGCCTTAGTTCTGACCATTCTTCATAAATATTTGTCCTCGAGGCAGTTGAAATCACAGCTCACGAGCTCTTGTAGCCTACTGCGTGCAAAAACTAAAACAAAGCCAGCGTATTGCAACAGCGACGCGTCACCGCCAGCAGCCCCTGAATGTCTTACTCCAATTTGTACGATATATAAAAGGGCAGAAGGAGCAGCGACCTAGGCTTGAATCTTGGGGACGAGTCTGTGTGCAACCTTGTTTTCGCGTTAACTGCACAGAAGCCTTGGTTCTGACCATTCTTTATAAATGTATGTCCTCGAGGCAGTTGAAATCACAGCTCACGAGCTCTTGCTAGCCTACTGCGTGCAAAAACTCACACAAAGCCAGCGTTATAGCAACAGCGACGCGTCACCGCCAGCAGCCCCTGCATGTCTTACTACAATTTCTACAATATATAAAAGGGCAGAAGGAGCAGCGACGTAGGCTTGAAAGATGGGGACGAGTCTCTTTGCAACCTTGTTTTCACGTTAACTGCACAGAAGCCTCGGTTCTGACCATTTTTCATAGATGTATGTCCTCGAGCCAGTAGAAATCACAGCTCACGAGCACTTGCTAGCCTACTGCGTGCAAAAAACTCACTCAAAGCCAGCGTATAGCAACAGTGACGCGTCACCGTCAGCAGCCCCTGAATGTCTTACTACAATTTGTACAATATATAAAAGGGCAGAAGGAGCAGCGACGTAGGCTTGAAAGTTGGGGACGAGTCTGTGTGCAACCTTGTTTTCGCGTTAACTGCACAGAAGCCTCGGTTCTGACCATTCCTTATAAATGTATGTCCTCGAGGCAGTTCAAATCACAGCTCACGAGCACTTGCTAGCCTACTGCGTGCAAAAACTCACTCAAAGGCAGCGTATAGCAACCGCGACGCGTCACCGCCAGCATCCCCTGCATGTCTTACTACAATTTGTGCGATATCTAAAAGGGCAGAAGGAGCAGCGATGTAGGCTTGAAAGTTGGGGACGAGTCTCTTTGCAACCTTGTTTTCACGTTAACTGCACAGAAGCCTCGGTTCTGACCATTTTTCATAGATGTATGTCCTCGAGGCAGTAGAAATCACAGCTCACGAGCACTTGCTAGCCTACTGCGTGCAAAAACTCACACAAAGCCAGGGTATAGCAACAGCGACGCGTCACCGCCAGCAGCCCCTGAATGTCTTACTCCAATTTGTACGATATATAAAAGGGCAGAAGGAGCAGCGACCTAGGCTTGAATCTTGGGGACGAGTCTGTGTGCAACCTTGTTTTCGCGTTAACTGCACAGAAGCCTTGGTTCTGACCATTCTTTATAAATGTATGTCCTCGAGGCAGTTGAAATCACAGCTCACGAGCTCTTGCTAGCCTACTGCGTGCAAAAACTCACACAAAGCCAGCGTATAGCAACAGCGACGCGTCACCGCCAGCAGCCCCTGCATCTCAAACTACAATTTGTACGATGTCTAAAAGGGCAGAAGGAGCAGCGACGTAGGCTTGAATCTTGGGGACGAGTCTGTGTGCAACCTTGTTTTCGCGTTAACTGCACAGAAGCCTTGGTTCTGACCATTCTTTATAAATGTATGTCCTCGAGCCAGTAGAAATCACAGCTCACGAGCACTTGCTAGCCTACTGCGTGCAAAAAACTCACTCAAAGCCAGCGTATAGCAACAGTGACGCGTCACCGTCAGCAGCCCCTGAATGTCTTACTACAATTTGTACAATATATAAAAGGGCAGAAGGAGCAGCGACGTAGGCTTGAAAGTTGGGGACGAGTCTGTGTGCAACCTTGTTTTCGCGTTAACTGCACAGAAGCCTCGGTTCTGACCATTCCTTATAAATGTATGTCCTCGAGGCAGTTCAAATCACATCTCACGAGCACTTGCTAGCCTACTGCGTGCAAAAACTCACTCAAAGGCAGCGTATAGCAACAGCGACGCGTCACCGCCAGCAGCCCCTGCATGTCTTACTACAATTTGTACGATATCTAAAAGGGCAGAAGGAGCAGCGATGTAGGCTTGAAAGTTGGGGACGAGTCTGTGTGCAACCTTGTTTTCGCGTTAACTGCACAGAAGCCTCGGTTCTGACCATTCCTTATAAATGTATGTCCTCGAGGCAGTTCAAATCACAGCTCACGAGCACTTGCTAGCCTACTGCGTGCAAAAACTCACTCAAAGTCAGCGTATAGCAACAGCGACGCGTCACCGCCAGCAGCCCCTGCATGTCTTACTACAATTTCTACAATATATAAAAGGCCAGAAGGAGCAGCGACGTAGGCTTGAAAGATTGGGACGAGTCTCTTTGCAACCTTGTTTTCACGTTAACTGCACAGAAGCCTCGGTTCTGACCATTTTTCATAGATGTATGTCCTCGAGGCAGTAGAAATCACAGCTCCCGAGCACTTGCTAGCCTACTGCGTGCAAAAACTCACACAAAGCCAGGGTATAGCAACAGCGACGCGTCACCGCCAGCAGCCCCTGCATCTCTAACTACAATTTGTACGATATCTAAAAGGGCAGAAGGAGCAGCGACGTAGGCTTGAAAGTTGGGGACGAGTCTGTGTGCAACCTTGTTTTCGCGTTAACTGCACAGAAGCCTTAGTTCTGACCATTCTTCATAAATATTTGTCCTCGAGACAGTTGAAATCACAGCTCACGAGCTCTTGCTAGCCTACTGCGTGCAAAAACTAAAACAAAGCCAGCGTATTGCAACAGCGACGCGTCACCGCCAGCAGCCCCTGCATGTCTTACTACAATTTCTACAATATATAAAAGGGCAGAAGGAGCAGCGACGTAGGCTTGAAAGTTGGGGACGAGTCTGTGTGCAACCTTGTTTTCGTGTTAACTGCACAGAAGCCTCGGTTCTGACCATTCCTTATAAATGTATGTCCTCGAGGCAGTTCAAATCACAGCTCACGAGCACTTGCTAGCCTACTGCGTGCAAAAACTCACTCAAAGCCAGCGTATAGCAACAGCGACGCGTCACCGCCAGCAGCCCCTGCATGTCTTACTACAATTTGTACGATATCTAAAAGGGCAGAAGGAGCAGCGACGTAGGCTTGAAAGTTGGGGACGAGTCTGTGTCCAACCTTGTTTTCGCGTTAACTGCACAGAAGCCTCGGTTCTGACCATTCCTTATAAATGTATGTCCTCGAGGCAGTTCAAATCACAGCTCACGAGCACTTGCTAGCCTACTGCGTGCAAAAACTCACTCAAAGCCAGCGTATAGCAACAGCGACGCGTCACCGCCAGCAGCCCCTGCATGTCTTACTACTATTTCTACAATATATAAAAGGGCAGAAGGAGCAGCGACGTAGGCTTGAAAGATGGGGACGAGTCTCTTTGCAACCTTGTTTTCACGTTAACTGCACAGAAGCCTCGGTTCTGACCATTTTTCATAGATGTATGTCCTCGAGGCAGTAGAAATCACAGCTCACGAGCACTTGCTAGCCTACTGCGTGCAAAAACTCACACAAAGCCAGGGTATAGCAACAGCGACGCGTCACCGCCAGCAGCCCCTGCATCTCTAACTACAATTTGTACGATATCTAAAAGGGCAGAAGGAGCAGCGACGTAGGCTTGAAAGTTGGGGACGAGTCTGTGTGCAACCTTGTTTTCGCGTTAACTGCACAGAAGCCTCGGTTCTGACCATTCCTTATAAATGTATGTCCTCGAGGCAGTTCAAATCACAGCTCACGAGCACTTGCTAGCCCACTGCGTGCAAAAACTCACTCAAAGCCTGCGTATAGCAACAGCGACGCGTCACCGCCAGCAGCCCCTGCATGTCTTCCTACAATTTCTACAATATATAAAAGGGCAGAAGGAGCAGCGACGTAGGCTTGAAAGATGGGGACGAGTCTCTTTGCAACCTTGTATTCACGTTAACTGCACAGAAGCCTCGGTTCTGACCATTTTTCTTAGATGTATGTCCTCGAGGCAGTAGAAATCACAGCTCACGAGCACTTGCTAGCCTACTGCGTGCAAAAAACTCACTCAAAGCCAGCGTATAGCAACAGCGACGCGTCACCGTCAGCAGCCCCTGAATGTCTTACTACAATTTGTTCAATATATAAAAGGGCAGAAGGAGCAGCGACGTAAGCTTCAAAGTTGGGGACGAGTCTGTGTGCAACCTTGTTTTCGCGTTAACTGCACAGAAGCCTTAGTTCTGACCATTCTTCATAAATATTTGTCCTCGAGGCAGTTGAAATCACAGCTCACGAGCTCTTGCTAGCCCACTGCGTGCAAAAACTAAAACAAAACCAGCGTATTGCAACAGCGACGCGTCACCGCCAGTAGCCCCTGAATGTCTTACTCCAATTTGTACGATATATAAAAGGGCAGAAGGAGCAGCGACGTAGGCTTAAAAGATGGGGACGAGTCTCTTTGCAACCTTGTTTTCGCGTTAACTGTACAGAAGCCTCGGTTCTGACCATTTTTCATAGACGTATGTCCTCGAGGCAGTAGAAATCACAGCTCACGAGCACTTGCTAGCCTACTGCGTGCAAAAACTCACTCAAAGCCAGCGTATAGCAACAGTGACGCGTCACCGTCAGCAGTCCCTGAATGTCTAACTACAATTTGTACAATATATAAAAGGGCAGAAGGAGCAGCGACGTAAGCTTGAAAGTTGGGGACGAGTCTGTGTGCAACCTTGTTTTCGCGTTAACTGCACAGAAGCCTCAGTTCTGACCATTCTTCATAACTATTTGTCCTCGAGGCAGTTGAAATCACAGCTCACGAGCTCTTGCTGGCCTACTGCGTGCAAAAACTCACACAAAGCCAGCGTATAGCAACAGTGACGCGTCACCGTCAGCAGTCCCTGAATGTCTTACTACAATTTGTACAATATATAAAAGGGCAGAAGGAGCAGCGACCTAGGCTTGAATCTTGGGGACGAGTCTGTGTGCAACCTTGTTTTCGCGTTAACTGCACAGAAGCCTCGGTTCTGACCATTCTTTATAAATGTATGTCCTCGAGGCAGTTGAAATCACAGTTCACGAGCTCTTGCTAGCCTACTGCGTGCAAAAACTCCCACAAAGCCAGCGTATAGCAACAGCGACGCGTCACCGCCAGCAGCCCCTGCATGTCTTACTACAATTTCTACAATATGTAAAAGGGCAGAAGGAGCAGCGACGTAGGCTTGAATGTTGGGAACAAGTCTGTGTGCAACCTTGTTTTCGCGTTAACTGCACAGAAGCCTCGGTTCTGACCATTCTTTATAAATGTATGTCCTCGAGGCAGTTGAAATCACAGCTCACGAGCACTTGCTAGCCTACTGCGTGCAAAAACTCACTCAAAGCCTGCGTATAGCAACAGCGACGCGTCACCGCCAGCAGCCCCTGCATGTCTTACAACAATTTCTTCAATATATAAAAGGGCAGAAGGAGCAGCGACGTAGGCTTGAAAGATGGGGACGAGTCTCTTTGCAACCTTGTTTTCACGTTAACTGCACAGAAGACTCGTTTCTGACCATTTTTCTTAGATGTATGTCCTCGAGGCATTAGAAATCACAGCTCACGAGCACTTGCTAGCCTACTGCGTGCAAAAAACTCACTCAAAGCCAGCGTATAGCAACAGCGACGCGTCACCGTCAGCAGCCCCTGAATGTCTTACTACAATTTGTTCAATATATAAAAGGGCAGAAGGAGCAGCGACGTAAGCTTCAAAGTTGGGGACGAGTCTGTGTGCAACCTTGTTTTCGCGTTAACTGCTGCACAGAAGCCTTAGTTCTGACCATTCTTCATAAATATTTGTCCTCGAGGCAGTTGAAATCACAGCTCACGAGCTCTTGTAGCCTACTGCGTGCAAAAACTAAAACAAAGCCAGCGTATTGCAACAGCGACGCGTCACCGCCAGCAGCCCCTGAATGTCTTACTCCAATTTGTACGATATATAAAAGGGCAGAAGGAGCAGCGACCTAGGCTTGAATCTTGGGGACGAGTCTGTGTGCAACCTTGTTTTCGCGTTAACTGCACAGAAGCCTTGGTTCTGACCATTCTTTATAAATGTATGTCCTCGAGGCAGTTGAAATCACAGCTCACGAGCTCTTGCTAGCCTACTGCGTGCAAAAACTCACACAAAGCCAGCGTATAGCAACAGCGACGCGTCACCGCCAGCAGCCCCTGCATCTCAAACTACAATTTGTACGATGTCTAAAAGGGCAGAAGGAGCAGCGACGTAGGCTTGAAAGTTTGGGACGAGTCTGTGTGCAACCTTGTTTTCGCGTTAACTGCACAGAAGCCTCGGTTCTGACCATTCCTTATAAATATATGTCCTCGAGGCAGTAGAAATCACAGCTCACGAGCTCTTCTTATCCTACTGCGTGCAAAAACTTACACAAAGCCAGCGTATAGCAACAGCGACGCGTCACCGCCAGCAGCCCCTGCATGTCTTACTACAATTTCTACAATATATAAAAGGGCAGAAGGAGCAGCGACGTAGGCTTGAAAGATGGGGACGAGTCTCTTTGCAACCTTGTTTTCACGTTAACTGCACAGAAGCCTCGGTTCTGACCATTTTTCATAGATGTATGTCCTCGAGCCAGTAGAAATCACAGCTCACGAGCACTTGCTAGCCTACTGCGTGCAAAAAACTCACTCAAAGCCAGCGTATAGCAACAGTGACGCGTCACCGTCAGCAGCCCCTGAATGTCTTACTACAATTTGTACAATATATAAAAGGGCAGAAGGAGCAGCGACGTAGGCTTGAAAGTTGGGGACGAGTCTGTGTGCAACCTTGTTTTCGCGTTAACTGCACAGAAGCCTCGGTTCTGACCATTCCTTATAAATGTATGTCCTCGAGGCAGTTCAAATCACAGCTCACGAGCACTTGCTAGCCTACTGCGTGCAAAAACTCACTCAAAGGCAGCGTATAGCAACCGCGACGCGTCACCGCCAGCAGCCCCTGCATGTCTTACTACAATTTGTGCGATATCTAAAAGGGCAGAAGGAGCAGCGATGTAGGCTTGAAAGTTGGGGACGAGTCTGTGTGCAACCTTGTTTTCGCGTTAACTGCACAGAAGCCTCGGTTCTGACCATTCCTTATAAATGTATGTCCTCGAGGCAGTTCAAATCACAGCTCACGAGCACTTGCTAGCCTACTGCGTGCAAAAACTCACTCAAAGCCAGCGTATAGCAACAGCGACGCGTCACCGCCAGCAGCCCCTGCATGTCTTACTACAATTTCTACAATATATAAAAGGCCAGAAGGAGCAGCGACGTAGGCTTGAAAGATGGGGACGAGTCTCTTTGCAACCTTGTTTTCACGTTAACTGCACAGAAGCCTCGGTTCTGACCATTTTTCATAGATGTATGTCCTCGAGGCAGTAGAAATCACAGCTCACGAGCACTTGCTAGCCTACTGCGTGCAAAAACTCACACAAAGCCAGGGTATAGCAACAGCGACGCGTCACCGCCAGCAGCCCCTGCATCTCTAACTACAATTTGTACGATATCTAAAAGGGCAGAAGGAGCAGCGACGTAGGCTTGAAAGTTGGGGACGAGTCTCTTTGCAACCTTGTTTTCACGTTAACTGCACAGAAGCCTCGGTTCTGACCATTTTTCATAGATGTATGTCCTCGAGGCAGTAGAAATCACAGCTCACGAACACTTGCTAGCCTACTGCGTGCAAAAACTCACACAAAGCCAGGGTATAGCAACAGCGACGCGTCACCGCCAGCAGCCCCTGAATGTCTTACTCCAATTTGTACGATATATAAAAGGGCAGAAGGAGCAGCGACCTAGGCTTGAATCTTGGGGACGAGTCTGTGTGCAACCTTGTTTTCGCGTTAACTGCACAGAAGCCTTGGTTCTGACCATTCTTTATAAATGTATGTCCTCGAGGCAGTTGAAATCACAGCTCACGAGCTCTTGCTAGCCTACTGCGTGCAAAAACTCACACAAAGCCAGCGTATAGCAACAGCGACGCGTCACCGCCAGCAGCCCCTGCATCTCAAACTACAATTTGTACGATGTCTAAAAGGGCAGAAGGAGCAGCGACGTAGGCTTGAAAGTTTGGGACGAGTCTGTGTGCAACCTTGTTTTCGCGTTAACTGCACAGAAGCCTCGGTTCTGACCATTCCTTATAAATATATGTCCTCGAGGCAGTAGAAATCACAGCTCACGAGCCCTTCTTATCCTACTGCGTGCAAAAACTTACACAAAGCCAGCGTATAGCAACAGCGACGCGTCACCGCCAGCAGCCCCTGCATGTCTTACTACAAATTCTACAATATATAAAAGGGCAGAAGGAGCAGCGACGTAGGCTTGAAAGATGGGGACGAGTCTCTTTGCAACCTTGTTTTCACGTTAACTGCACAGAAGCCTCGGTTCTGACCATTTTTCATAGATGTATGTCCTCGAGCCAGTAGAAATCACAGCTCACGAGCACTTGCTAGCCTACTGCGTGCAAAAAACTCACTCAAAGCCAGCGTATAGCAACAGCGACGCGTCACCGCCAGCAGCCCCTGCATGTCTTACTACAATTTCTACAATATATAAAAGGCCAGAAGGAGCAGCGACGTAGGCTTGAAAGATGGCGACGAGTCTCTTTGCAACCTTGTTTTCACGTTAACTGCACAGAAGCCTCGGTTCTGACCATTTTTCATAGATGTATGTCCTCGAGGCAGTAGAAATCACAGCTCACGAGCACTTGCTAGCCTACTGCGTGCAAAAACTCACACAAAGCCAGGGTATAGCAACAGCGACGCGTCACCGCCAGCAGCCCCTGCATCTCTAACTACAATTTGTACGATATCTAAAAGGGCAAAAGGAGCAGCGACGTAGGCTTGAAAGTTGGGGACGAGTCTGTGTGCAACCTTGTTTTCGCGTTAACTGCACAGAGGCCTCGGTTCTGACCATTCCTTATAAATGTATGTCCTCGAGGCAGTTCAAATCACAGCTCACGAGCACTTGCTAGCCTACTGCGTGCAAAAACTAACTCAAAGCCAGCGTATAGCAACAGCGACGCGTCACCGCCAGCAGCCCCTGCATGTCTTACTACAATTTGTACGATATCTAAAAGGGCAGAAGGAGCAGCGACGTAGGCTTGAAAGTTGGGGACGAGTCTCTTTGCAACCTTGTTTTCACGTTAACTGCACAGAAGCCTCGGTTCTGACCATTTTTCATAGATGTATGTCCTCGAGGCAGTAGAAATCACAGCTCACGAACACTTGCTAGCCTACTGCGTGCAAAAACTCACACAAAGCCAGGGTATAGCAACAGCGACGCGTCACCGCCAGCAGCCCCTGAATGTCTTACTCCAATTTGTACGATATATAAAAGGGCAGAAGGAGCAGCGACCTAGGCTTGAATCTTGGGGACGAGTCTGTGTGCAACCTTGTTTTCGCGTTAACTGCACAGAAGCCTTGGTTCTGACCATTCTTTATAAATGTATGTCCTCGAGGCAGTTGAAATCACAGCTCACGAGCTCTTGCTAGCCTACTGCGTGCAAAAACTCACACAAAGCCAGCGTATAGCAACAGCGACGCGTCACCGCCAGCAGCCCCTGCATCTCAAACTACAATTTGTACGATGTCTAAAAGGGCAGAAGGAGCAGCGACGTAGGCTTGAATCTTGGGGACGAGTCTGTGTGCAACCTTGTTTTCGCGTTAACTGCACAGAAGCCTTGGTTCTGACCATTCTTTATAAATGTATGTCCTCGAGGCAGTTGAAATCACAGCTCACGAGCTCTTGCTAGCCTACTGCGTGCAAAAACTCACACAAAGCCAGCGTATAGCAACAGCGACGCGTCACCGCCAGCAGCCCCTGCATCTCAAACTACAATTTGTACGATGTCTAAAAGGGCAGAAGGAGCAGCGACGTAGGCTTGAAAGTTTGGGACGAGTCTGTGTGCAACCTTGTTTTCGCGTTAACTGCACAGAAGCCTCGGTTCTGACCATTCCTTATAAATATATGTCCTCGAGGCAGTAGAAATCACAGCTCACGAGCTCTTCTTATCCTACTGCGTGCAAAAACTTACACAAAGCCAGCGTATAGCAACAGCGACGCGTCACCGCCAGCAGCCCCTGCATGTCTTACTACAAATTCTACAATATATAAAAGGGCAGAAGGAGCAGCGACGTAGGCTTGAAAGATGGGGACGAGTCTCTTTGCAACCTTGTTTTCACGTTAACTGCACAGAAGCCTCGGTTCTGACCATTTTTCATAGATGTATGTCCTCGAGCCAGTATAAATCACAGCTCACGAGCACTTGCTAGCCTACTGCGTGCAAAAAACTCACTCAAAGCCAGCGTATAGCAACAGTGACGCGTCACCGTCAGCAGCCCCTGAATGTCTTACTACAATTTGTACAATATATAAAAGGGCAGAAGGAGCAGCGACGTAGGCTTGAAAGTTGGGGACGAGTCTGTGTGCAACCTTGTTTTCGCGTTAACTGCACAGAAGCCTCGGTTCTGACCATTCCTTATAAATGTATGTCCTCGAGGCAGTTCAAATCACATCTCACGAGCACTTGCTAGCCTACTGCGTGCAAAAACTCACTCAAAGGCAGCGTATAGCAACAGCGACGCGTCACCGCCAGCAGCCCCTGCATGTCTTACTACAATTTGTACGATATCTAAAAGGGCAGAAGGAGCAGCGATGTAGGCTTGAAAGTTGGGGACGAGTCTGTGTGCAACCTTGTTTTCGCGTTAACTGCACAGAAGCCTCGGTTCTGACCATTCCTTATAAATGTATGTCCTCGAGGCAGTTCAAATCACAGCTCACGAGCACTTGCTAGCCTACTGCGTGCAAAAACTCACTCAAAGTCAGCGTATAGCAACAGCGACGCGTCACCGCCAGCAGCCACTGCATGTCTTACTACAATTTCTACAATATATAAAAGGCCAGAAGGAGCAGCGACGTAGGCTTGAAAGATGGGGACGAGTCTCTTTGCAACCTTGTTTTCACGTTAACTGCACAGAAGCCTCGGTTCTGACCATTTTTCATAGATGTATGTCCTCGAGGCAGTAGAAATCACAGCTCCCGAGCACTTGCTAGCCTACTGCGTGCAAAAACTCACACAAAGCCAGGGTATAGCAACAGCGACGCGTCACCGCCAGCAGCCCCTGCATCTCTAACTACAATTTGTACAATATCTAAAAGGGCAGAAGGAGCAGCGACGTAGGCTTGAAAGTTGGGGACGAGTCTGTGTGCAACCTTGTTTTCGCGTTAACTGCACAGAAGCCTCGGTTCTGACCATTCCTTATAAATGTATGTCCTCGAGGCAGTTCAAATCACAGCTCACGAGCACTTGCTAGCCTACTGCGTGCAAAAACTCACTCAAAGCCAGCGTATAGCAACAGCGACGCGTCACCGCCAGCAGCCCCTGCATGTCTTACTACAATTTCTACAATATATAAAAGGGCAGAAGGAGCAGCGACGTAGGCTTGAAAGATGGGGACGAGTCTCTTTGCAACCTTGTTTTCACATTAACTGCGCAGAAGCCTCTGTTCTGACCATTTTTCATAGATGTATGTCCTCGAGGCAGTAGAAATCACAGCTCACGAGCACTTGCTAGCCTACTGCGTGCAAAAACTCACTCAAAGCCAGGGTATAGCAACAGCGACGCGTCACCGCCAGCAGCCCCTGCATCTCTAACTACAATTTGTACGATATCTAAAAGGGCAGAAGGAGCAGCGACGTAGGCTTGAAAGTTGGGGACGAGTCTGTGTGCAACCTTGTTTTCGCGTTAACTGCACAGAAGCCTCGGTTCTGACCATTCCTTATAAATGTATGTCCTCGAGGCAGTTCAAATCACAGCTCACGAGCACTTGCTAGCCTACTGCGTGCAAAAACTCACTCAAAGCCAGCGTATAGAAACAATGACGCGTCACCGTCAGCAGCCCCTGAATGTCTTACTACAATTTGTTCAATATATAAAAGGGCAGAAGGAGCAGCGACGTAAGCTTCAAAGTTGGGGACGAGTCTCTTTGCAACCTTGTTTTCGCGTTAACTGCACAGAAGCCTTAGTTCTGACCATTCTTCATAAATATTTGTCCTCGAGGCAGTTGAAATCACAGCTCACGAGCTCTTGCTAGCCTACTGCGTGCAAAAACTAAAACAAAGCCAGCGTATTGCAACAGCGACGCGTCACCGCCAGCAGCCCCTGCATGTCTTACTACAATTTCTACAATATATAAAAGGGC
Source organism: Dermacentor andersoni (assembly GCF_023375885.2). Lineage (NCBI taxonomy): Eukaryota > Metazoa > Arthropoda > Arachnida > Ixodida > Ixodidae > Dermacentor > Dermacentor andersoni. Next base: position 4,584,331 of record NW_027314752.1, on the reverse strand, counting down.
AGAAGGAGCAGCGACGTAGGCTTGAAAGTTGGGGACGAGTCTGTGTGCAACCTTGTTTTCGTGTTAACTGCACAGAAGCCTCGGTTCTGACCATTCCTTATAAATGTATGTCCTCGAGGCAGTTAAAATCACAGCTCACGAGCACTTGCTAGCCTACTGCGTGCAAAAACTCACTCAAAGCCAGCGTATAGCAACAGCGACGCGTCACCGCCAGCAGCCCCTGCATGTCTTACTACAATTTGTACGATATCTAAAAGGGCAGAAGGAGCAGCGACGTAGGCTTGAAAGTTGGGGACGAGTCTGTGTGCAACCTTGTTTTCGCGTTAACTGCACAGAAGCCTCGGTTCTGACCATTCCTTATAAATGTATGTCCTCGAGGCAGTTCAAATCACAGCTCACGAGCACTTGCTAGCCTACTGCGTGCAAAAACTCACTCAAAGCCAGCGTATAGCAACAGCGACGCGTCACCGCCAGCAGCCCCTGCATGTCTTACTACTATTTCTACAATATATAAAAGGGCAGAAGGAGCAGCGACGTAGGCTTGAAAGATGGGGACGAGTCTCTTTGCAACCTTGTTTTCACGTTAACTGCACAGAAGCCTCGGTTCTGACCATTTTTCATAGATGTATGTCCTCGAGGCAGTAGAAATCACAGCTCACGAGCACTTGCTAGCCTACTGCGTGCAAAAACTCACACAAAGCCAGGGTATAGCAACAGCGACGCGTCACCGTCAGCAGCCCCTGAATGTCTTACTACAATTTGTTCACTATATAAAAGGGCAGAAGGAGCAGCGACGTAAGCTTCAAAGTTGGGGACGAGTCTGTGTGCAACCTTGTTTTCGCGTTAACTGCACAGAAGCCTTAGTTCTGACCATTCTTCATAAATATTTGTCCTCGAGGCAGTTGAAATCACAGCTCACGAGCTCTTGCTAGCCCACTGCGTGCAAAAACTAAAACAAAACCAGCGTATTGCAACAGCGACGCGTCACCGCCAGTAGCCCCTGAATGTCTTACTCCAATTTGTACGATATATAAAAGGGCAGAAGGAGCAACGACGTAGGCTTAAAAGATGGGGACGAGTCTCTTTGCAACCTTGTTTTCGCGTTAACTGTACAGAAGCCTCGGCTCTGACCATTTTTCATAGACGTATGTCCTCGAGGCAGTAGAAATCACAGCTCACGAGCACTTGCTAGCCTACTGCGTGCAAAAACTCACTCAAAGCCAGCGTATAGAACAGCGACGCGTCACCGCCAGCAGCCCCTGCATGTCTTACTACAATTTCTACAATATATAAAAGGGCAGAAGGAGCAGCGACGTAGGCTTGAAAGATGGGGACGAGTCTCTTTGCAACCTTGTTTTCACATTAACTGCGCAGAAGCCTCTGTTCTGACCATTTTTCATAGATGTATGTCCTCGAGGCAGTAGAAATCACAGCTCACGAGCACTTGCTAGCCTACTGCGTGCAAAAACTCACTCAAAGCCAGGGTATAGCAACAGCGACGCGTCACCGCCAGCAGCCCCTGCATCTCTAACTACAATTTGTACGATATCTAAAAGGGCAGAAGGAGCAGCGACGTAGGCTTGAAAGTTGGGGACGAGTCTGTGTGCAACCTTGTTTTCGCGTTAACTGCACAGAAGCCTCGGTTCTGACCATTCCTTATAAATGTATGTCCTCGAGGCAGTTCAAATCACAGCTCACGAGCACTTGCTAGCCTACTGCGTGCAAAAACTCACTCAAAGCCAGCGTATAGCAACAGCGACGCGTCACCGCCTGCAGCCCCTGCATGTCTTACTACTATTTCTACAATATATAAAAGGGCAGAAGGAGCAGCGACGTAGGCTTGAAAGATGGGGACGAGTCTCTTTGCAACCTTGTTTTCACGTTAACTGCACAGAAGCCTCGGTTCTGACCATTTTTCATAGATGTATGTCCTCGAGGCAGTAGAAATCACAGCTCACGAGCACTTGCTAGCCTACTGCGTGCAAAAACTCACACAAAGCCAGGGTATAGCAACAGCGACGCGTCACCGTCAGCAGCCCCTGAATGTCTTACTACAATTTGTTCAATATATAAAAGGGCAGAAGGAGCAGCGACGTAATCTTCAAAGTTGGGGACGAGTCTGTGTGCAACCTTGTTTTCGCGTTAACTGCACAGAAGCCTTAGTTCTGACCATTCTTCATAAATATTTGTCCTCGAGGCAGTTGAAATCACAGCTCACGAGCTCTTGCTAGCCCACTGCGTGCAAAAACTAAAACAAAACCAGCGTATTGCAACAGCGACGCGTCACCGCCAGTAGCCCCTGAATGTCTTACTCCAATTTGTACGATATATAAAAGGGCAGAAGGAGCAACGACGTACGCTTAAAAGATGGGGACGAGTCTCTTTGCAACCTTGTTTTCGCGTTAACTGTACAGAAGCCTCGGCTCTGACCATTTTTCATAGACGTATGTCCTCGAGGCAGTAGAAATCACAGCTCACGAGCACTTGCTAGCCTACTGCGTGCAAAAACTCACTCAAAGCCAGCGTATAGCAACAGTGACGCGTCACTGTCAGCAGCCCCTGAATGTCTTACTACAATTTGTACAATATATAAAAGGGCAGAAGGAGCAGCGACGTAAGCTTGAAAGTTGGGGACGAGTCTGTGTGCAACCTTGTTTTCGCGTTAACTGCACAGAAGCCTCAGTTCTGACCAGTCTTCATAAATATTTGTCCTCGAGGCAGTTGAAATCACAGCTCACGAGCTCTTGCTGGCCTACTGCGTGCAAAAACTCACTCAAAGCCAGCGTATAGCAACAGCAACGCGTCGCCGCCAGCAGCCCCTGCATGTCTTACTCCAATTTGTACAATATATAAAAAGGCAGAAGGAGCAGCGATGTAGGCTTGAATGTTGGGGACGAGTCTGTGTGCAACCTTGTTTTCGCGTTAACTGCACAGAAGCCTCGGTTCTGACCATTCTTCATAAATATTTGTCCTCGAGGCAGTTGAAATCACAGCTCACGAGCTCTTGCTAGCCTACTGCGTGCAAAAACTCACTCAAAGCCAGCGTATAGCAACAGCGACGCGTCGCCGCCAGCAGCCCCTGCATGTCTTACTACAATTTCTACAATATTTAAAAGGGCAGAAGGAGCAGCGACGTAGGCTTGAATGTTGGGAACGAGTCTGTGTGCAACCTTGTTTTCGCGTTAACTGCACAGAAGCCTCGGTTCTGACCATTCATTATAAATGTATGTCCTCGAGGCAGTTGAAATCACAGTTCACGAGCTCTTGCTAGCCTACTGCGTGCTAAAACTCCCACAAAGCCAGCGTATAGCAACAGCGACGCGTCACCGCCAGCAGTCCCTGCATGTCTTACTCCAATTTGTACAATATATAAAAGGGCAGAAGGAGCAGTGACGTAGGCTTCAATGTTGGGGACGAGTCTGTGTGCTACCTTGTTTCCGCGTTAACTGCACAGAAGCCTCGGTTCTGACCATTCTTCATAAATATTTGTCCTCGAGGCAGTTGAAATCACAGCTCACGAGCTCTTGCTAGCCTACTGCGTGCAAAAATTCACACAAAGCCAGCGTATAGCAACAGCGACGCGTCACCGCCAGCAGTCCCTGCATGTCTTACTCCAATTTGTACAATAAATAAAAGGGCAGAAGGAGCAGCGACGTAGGCTTGAATGTTGGGGACGAGTCTGTGTGCAACCTTGTTTCCGCGTTAACTGCACAGAAGCCTCGGTTCTGACCATTCCTTCTATATGTATGTCCTCGAGGCAGTACAAATCATAGCTCACGAGCTCTTGCTAGCCTACTGCGTGCAAAAACTCACACAAAGCCAGCGTATAGCAACAGCGACGCGCCACCGCCAGCAGTCCCTGCATGTCTTACTCCAATTTGTACAATAAATAAAAGGGCAGAAGGAGCAGCGACGTAGGCTTGAATGTTGGGGACGAGTCTGTGTGCAACCTTGTTTTCGAGTTAACTGCACAGAAGCCTCGGTTCTCACCATTCCTTATAAATGTATGTCCTCAAGGCAGTTCAAATCACAGCTCACGAGCTCTTGCTAGCCTACTGCGTGCAAAAACTCACACAAAGCCAGCGTATAGCAACAGCGACGCGTCACCGCCAGCAGCCCCTGCAAGTCTTACTACAATTTGTACGATATCTAAAAGGGCAGAAGGAGCAGCGACGTAGGCTTGAAAGTTGGGGACGAGTCTGTGTGCAACCTTGTTTTCGCGTTAACTGCACAGAAGCCTCGGTTCTGACCATTCCTTATAAATGTATGTCCTCGAGGCAGTTCAAATCACAGCTCACGAGCACTTGCTAGCCTACTGCGTGCAAAAACTCACTCAAAGCCAGCGTATAGCAACAGCGACGCGTCACCGCCAGCAGCCCCTGCATGTCTTACTACAATTTCTACAATATATAAAAGGGCAGAAGGAGCAGCGACGTAGGCTCGAAAGATGGGGACGAGTCTCTTTGCAACCTTGTTTTCGCGTTAACTGCACAGAAGCCTCGGTTCTGACCATTTTTCATAGACGTATGTCCTCGAGGCAGTAGAAATCACAGCTCAGGAGCACTTGCTAGCCTACTGCGTGCAAAAACTCACTCAAAGCCAGCGTATAGCAACAGTGACGCGTCACCGTCAGCAGTCCCTGAATGTCTTACTACAATTTGTACAATATATAAAAGGGCAGAAGGAGCAGCGACGTAAGCTTGAAAGTTGGGGACGAGTCTGTGTGCAACCTTGTTTTCGCGTTAACTGCACAGAAGCCTCAGTTCTCACCATTCTTCATAAATGTATGTCCTCGAGGCAGTTCAAATCACAGCTCACGAGCACTTGCTAGCCTACTGCGTGCAAAAACTCACTCAAAGCCAGCGTATAGCAACAGCGACGCGACACCGCCAGCAGCCCCTGAATGTCTTACTACAATTTCTACAATATATAGAAGGGCAGAAGGAGCAGCGACGTAGGCTTGAAAGATGGGGACGAGTCTCTTTGCAACCTTGTTTTCGCGTTAACTGTACAGAAGCCTCGGTTCTGACCATTTTTCATAGACGTATGTCCTCGAGGCAGTAGAAATCACAGCTCACGAGCACTTGCTAGCCTACTGCGTGCAAAAACTCACTCAAAGCCAGCGTATAGCAACAGTGACGCGTCACTGTCAGCAGCCCCTGAATGTCTTACTACAATTTGTACAATATATAAAAGGGCAGAAGGAGCAGCGACGTAAGCTTGAAAGTTGGGGACGAGTCTGTGTGCAACCTTGTTTTCGCGTTAACTGCACAGAAGCCTCAGTTCTGACCATTCTTCATAAATATTTGTCCTCGAGGCAGTTGAAATCACAGCTCACGAGCTCTTGCTGGCCTACTGCGTGCAAAAACTCACTCAAAGCCAGCGTATAGCAACAGCAACGCGTCGCCGCCAGCAGCCCCTGCATGTCTTACTCCAATTTGTACAATATATAAAAAGGCAGAAGGAGCAGCGATGTAGGCTTGAATGTTGGGGACGAGTCTGTGTGCAACCTTGTTTTCGCGTTAACTGCACAGAAGCCTCGGTTCTGACCATTCTTCATAAATATTTGTCCTCGAGGCAGTTGAAATCACAGCTCACGAGCTCTTGCTAGCCTACTGCGTGCAAAAACTCACTCAAAGCCAGCGTATAGCAACAGCGACGCGTCGCCGCCAGCAGCCCCTGCATGTCTTACTACATTTTCTACAATATCTAAAAGGGCAGAAGGAGCAGCGACGTAGGCTTGAATGTTGGGAACGAGTCTGTGTGCAACCTTGTTTTCGCGTTAACGGCACAGAAGCCTCGGTTCTGACCATTCTTTATAAATGTATGTCCTCGAGGCAGTTGAAATCACAGTTCACGAGCTCTTGCTAGCCTACTGCGTGCTAAAACTCCCACAAAGCCAGCGTATAGCAACAGCGACGCGTCACCGCCAGCAGTCCCTGCATGTCTTACTCCAATTTGTACAATATATAAAAGGGCAGAAGGAGCAGTGACGTAGGCTTTAATGTTGGGGACGAGTCTGTGTGCTACCTTGTTTCCGCGTTAACTGCACAGAAGCCTCGGTTCTGACCATTCTTCATAAATATTTGTCCTCGAGGCAGTTGAAATCAGGTCACGAGCTCTTGCTAGCCTACTGCGTGCAAAAACTCACACAAAGCCAGCGTATAGCAACAGCGACGCGTCACCGCCAGCAGTCCCTGCATGTCTTACTCCAATTTGTACAATAAATAAAAGGGCAGAAGGAGCAGCGACGTAGGCTTGAATGTTGGGGACGAGTCTGTGTGCAACCTTGTTTTCGCGTTAACTGCAGAGAAGCCTCGGTTCTCACCATTCTTTATAAATGTATGTCCTCGAGGCAGTTCAAATCACAGCTCACGAGCTCTTGCTAGCCTACTGCGTGCAAAAACTCACACAAAGCCAGCGTATAGCAACAAGCGACGCGTCACCGCCAGCAGTCCCTGTATGTCTTACTCCAATTTGTACAATAAATAAAAGGGCAGAAGGAGCAGCAACGTAGGCTTGAATGTTGGGGACGAGTCTGTGTGCAACCTTGTTTCCGCGTTAACTGCACAGAAGCCTCGGTTCTGACCATTTTTCATAGATGTATGTCCTCGAGGCAGTAGAAATCACAGCTCACGAGCACTTGCTAGCCTACTGCGTGCAAAAACTCACACAAAGCCAGGGTATAGCAACAGCGACGCGTCACCGCCAGCAGCCCCTGCATCTCTAACTACAATTTGTACGATATCTAGAAGGGCAGAAGGAGCAGCGACGTAGGCTTGAAAGTTGGGGACGAGTCTGTGTGCAACCTTGTTTTCGCGTTAACTGCACAGAAGCCACGGTTCTGACCATTCCTTATAAATGTATGTCCTCGAGGCAGTTCAAATCGCAGCTCACGAGCACTTGCTAGCCTACTGCGTGCAAAAACTCTCTCAAAGCCAGCGTATAGCAACAGCGACGCGTCACCGCCAGCAGCCCCTGCATGTCTTACTACAATTTCTACAATATATAAAAGGGCAGAAGAGCAGCGACGTAGGCTTGAAAGATGGGGACGAGTCTCTTTGCAACCTTGTTTTCGCGTTAACTGCACAGAAGCCTCGGTTCTGACCATTTTTCATAGACGTATGTCCTCGAGGCAGTAGAAATCACAGCTCAGGAGCACTTGCTAGCCTACTGCGTGCAAAAACTCACTCAAAGCCAGCGTATAGCAACAGTGACGCGTCACCGTCAGCAGTCCCTGAATGTCTTACTACAATTTGTACAATATATAAAAGGGCAGAAGGAGCAGCGACGTAAGCTTGAAAGTTGGGGACGAGTCTGTGTGCAACCTTGTTTTCGCGTTAACTGCACAGAAGCCTCAGTTCTCACCATTCTTCATAAATGTATCTCCTCGAGGCAGTTCAAATCACAGCTCACGAGCACTTGCTAGCCTACTGCGTGCAAAAACTCACTCAAAGCCAGCGTATAGCAACAACGACGCGTCACCGCCAGCAGCCCCTGCATGTCTTACTACAATTTCTACAATATATAAAAGGGCAGAAGGAGCAGCGACGTAGGCTTGAAAGATGGGGACGAGTCTCTTTGCAACCTTGTTTACACGTTAACTGCACAGAAGCCTCGGTTCTGACCATATTTCATAGATGTATGTCCTCGAAGCAGTAGAAATCACAGCTCACGAGCACTTGCTAGCCTACTGCGTGCAAAAACTCACTCAAAGCCAGCGTATAGCAACAGCGACGCGTCACCGCTAGCAGTCCCTGAATGTCTTACTACAATTTGTACAATATATAAAAAGGCAGAAGGAGCAGCGATGTAGGCTTGAATGTTGGGGACGAGTCTGTGTGCAACCTTGTTTTCGCGTTAACTGCACAGAAGCCTCGGTTCTGACCATTCTTCATAAATATTTGCCCTCGAGGCAGTTGAAATCACAGCTCACGAGCTCTTGCTAGCCTACTGCGTGCAAAAACTCCCACAAAGCCAGCGTATAGCAACAGCGACGCGTCGCCGCCAGCAGTCCCTGCATGTCTTACTCCAATTTGTACAATAAATAAAAGGGCAGAAGGAGCAGCGACGTAGGCATGAATGTTGGGGACGAGTCTGTGTGCAACGTTGTTTTCGCGTTAACTGCACTGAAGCCTCGGTTCTGACCATTCTTTATAAATGTATGTCCTCGAGGCAGTTGAAATCACAGTTCACGAGCTCTTGCTAGCCTACTGCGTGCTAAAACTCCCACAAAGCCAGCGTATAGCAACAGCGACGCGTCACCGCCAGCAGTCCCTGCATGTCTTACTCCAATTTGTACAATAAATAAAAGGGCAGAAGGAGCAGCGACGTAGGCTTGAATGTTGGGAACGAGTCTGTGTGCAACCTTGTTTTCGCGTTAACTGCACTGAAGCCTCGGTTCTGACCATTCTTTATAAATGTATGTCCTCGAGGCAGTTGAAATCACAGTTCACGAGCTCTTGCTAGCCTACTGCGTGCTAAAACTCCCACAAAGCCAGCGTATAGCAACAGCGACGCGTCGCCGCCAGCAGTCCCTGCATGTCTTACTCCAATTTGTACAATAAATAAAAGGGCAGAAGGAGCAGCGATGTAGGCTTGAATGTTGGGGACGAGTCTGTGTGCAACCTTGTTTTCGCGTTAACTGCACAGAAGCCTCGGTTCTGACCATTCTTCATAAATATTTGTCCTCGAGGCAGTTGAAATCACAGCTCACGAGCACTTGCTAGCCTACTGCGTGCAAAAACTCACTCAAAGCCAGCGTATAGCAACAGCGACGCGTCGCCGCCAGCAGCCCCTGCATGTCTTACTACAATTTCTACAATATTTAAAAGGGCAGAAGGAGCAGCGACGTAGGCTTGAATGTTGGGAACGAGTCTGTGTGCAACCTTGTTTTCGCGTTAACTGCACTGAAGCCTCGGTTCTGACCATTCTTTATAAATGTATGTCCTCGAGGCAGTTGAAATCACAGTTCACGAGCTCTTGCTAGCCTACTGCGTGCTAAAACTCCCACAAAGCCAGCGTATAGCAACAGCGACGCGTCACCGCCAGCAGTCCCTGCATGTCTTACTCCAATTTGTACAATAAATAAAAGGGCAGAAGGAGCAGCGACGTAGGCTTGAATGTTGGGGACGAGTCTGTGTGCAACGTTGTTTTCGCGTTAACTGCAGAGAAGCCTCGGTTCTCACCATTCTTTATAAATGTATGTCCTCGAGGCAGTTCAAATCACAGCTCACGAGCTCTTGCTAGCCTACTGCGTGCAAAAACTCACACAAAGCAAGCGTATAGCAACAAGCGACGCGTCACCGCCAGCAGTCCCTGTATGTCTTACTCCAATTTGTACAATAAATAAAAGGGCAGAAGGAGCAGCAACGTAGGCTTGAATGTTGGGGACGAGTCTGTGTGCAACCTTGTTTCCGCGTTAACTGCACAGAAGCCTCGGTTCTGACCATTCCTTATAAATGTATGTCCTCAAGGCTGTTCAAATCACAGCTCACGAGCTCTTGCTAGCCTACTGCGTGCAAAAACTCTCTCAAAGCCAGCGTATAGCAACAGCGACGCGTCACCGCCAGCAGCCCCTGCATGTCTTACTACAATTTCTACAATATATAAAAGGGCAGAAGAGCAGCGACGTAGGCTTGAAAGATGGGGACGAGTCTCTTTGCAACCTTGTTTTCGCGTTAACTGCACAGAAGCCTCGGTTCTGACCATTTTTCATAGACGTATGTCCTCGAGGCAGTAGAAATCACAGCTCAGGAGCACTTGCTAGCCTACTGCGTGCAAAAACTCACTCAAAGCCAGCGTATAGCAACAGTGACGCGTCACCGTCAGCAGTCCCTGAATGTCTTACTACAATTTGTACAATATATAAAAGGGCAGAAGGAGCAGCGACGTAAGCTTGAAAGTTGGGGACGAGTCTGTGTGCAACCTTGTTTTCGCGTTAACTGCACAGAAGCCTCAGTTCTCACCATTCTTCATAAATGTATCTCCTCGAGGCAGTTCAAATCACAGCTCACGAGCACTTGCTAGCCTACTGCGTGCAAATACTCACTCAAAGCCAGCGTATAGCAACAACGACGCGTCACCGCCAGCAGCCCCTGCATGTCTTACTACAATTTCTACAATATATAAAAGGGCAGAAGGAGCAGCGACGTAGGCTTGAAAGATGGGGACGAGTCTCTTTGCAACCTTGTTTACACGTTAACTGCACAGAAGCCTCGGTTCTGACCATATTTCATAGATGTATGTCCTCGAAGCAGTAGAAATCACAGCTCACGAGCACTTGCTAGCCTACTGCGTGCAAAAACTCACTCAAAGCCAGCGTATAGCAACAGCGACGCGTCACCGCTAGCAGTCCCTGAATGTCTTACTACAATTTGTACAATATATAAAAAGGCAGAAGGAGCAGCGATGTAGGCTTGAATGTTGGGGACGAGTCTGTGTGCAACCTTGTTTTCGCGTTAACTGCACAGAAGCCTCGGTTCTGACCATTCTTCATAAATATTTGCCCTCGAGGCAGTTGAAATCACAGCTCACGAGCTCTTGCTAGCCTACTGCGTGCAAAAACTCCCACAAAGCCAGCGTATAGCAACAGCGACGCGTCGCCGCCAGCAGTCCCTGCATGTCTTACTCCAATTTGTACAATAAATAAAAGGGCAGAAGGAGCAGCGACGTAGGCTTGAATGTTGGGGACGAGTCTGTGTGCAACGTTGTTTTCGCGTTAACTGCACTGAAGCCTCGGTTCTGACCATTCTTTATAAATGTATGTCCTCGAGGCAGTTGAAATCACAGTTCACGAGCTCTTGCTAGCCTACTGCGTGCTAAAACTCCCACAAAGCCAGCGTATAGCAACAGCGACGCGTCACCGCCAGCAGTCCCTGCATGTCTTACTCCAATTTGTACAATAAATAAAAGGGCAGAAGGAGCAGCGACGTAGGCTTGAATGTTGGGAACGAGTCTGTGTGCAACCTTGTTTTCGCGTTAACTGCACTGAAGCCTCGGTTCTGACCATTCTTTATAAATGTATGTCCTCGAGGCAGTTGAAATCACAGTTCACGAGCTCTTGCTAGCCTACTGCGTGCTAAAACTCCCACAAAGCCAGCGTATAGCAACAGCGACGCGTCGCCGCCAGCAGTCCCTGCATGTCTTACTCCAATTTGTACAATAAATAAAAGGGCAGAAGGAGCAGCGATGTAGGCTTGAATGTTGGGGACGAGTCTGTGTGCAACCTTGTTTTCGCGTTAACTGCACAGAAGCCTCGGTTCTGACCATTCTTCATAAATATTTGTCCTCGAGGCAGTTGAAATCACAGCTCACGAGCACTTGCTAGCCTACTGCGTGCAAAAACTCACTCAAAGCCAGCGTATAGCAACAGCGACGCGTCGCCGCCAGCAGCCCCTGCATGTCTTACTACAATTTCTACAATATTTAAAAGGGCAGAAGGAGCAGCGACGTAGGCTTGAATGTTGGGAACGAGTCTGTGTGCAACCTTGTTTTCGCGTTAACTGCACTGAAGCCTCGGTTCTGACCATTCTTTATAAATGTATGTCCTCGAGGCAGTTGAAATCACAGTTCACGAGCTCTTGCTAGCCTACTGCGTGCTAAAACTCCCACAAAGCCAGCGTATAGCAACAGCGACGCGTCACCGCCAGCAGTCCCTGCATGTCTTACTCCAATTTGTACAATAAATAAAAGGGCAGAAGGAGCAGCGACGTAGGCTTGAATGTTGGGGACGAGTCTGTGTGCAACGTTGTTTTCGCGTTAACTGCAGAGAAGCCTCGGTTCTCACCATTCTTTATAAATGTATGTCCTCGAGGCAGTTCAAATCACAGCTCACGAGCTCTTGCTAGCCTACTGCGTGCAAAAACTCACACAAAGCAAGCGTATAGCAACAAGCGACGCGTCACCGCCAGCAGTCCCTGTATGTCTTACTCCAATTTGTACAATAAATAAAAGGGCAGAAGGAGCAGCAACGTAGGCTTGAATGTTGGGGACGAGTCTGTGTGCAACCTTGTTTCCGCGTTAACTGCACAGAAGCCTCGGTTCTGACCATTCCTTATAAATGTATGTCCTCAAGGCTGTTCAAATCACAGCTCACGAGCTCTTGCTAGCCTACTGCGTGCAAAAACTCACTCAAAGCCAGCGTATAGCAACAGCGACGCGTCACCGCCAGCAGCCCCTGCATGTCTTACTACAATTTCTACAATATATAAAAGGGCAGAAGGAGCAGCGACGTAGGCTTGAAAGATGGGGACGAGTCTCTTTGCAACCTTGTTTTCGCGTTAACTGCACAGAAGCCTCGGTTCTGACCATTTTTCATAGACGTATGTCCTCGAGGCAGTAGAAATCACAGCTCAGGAGCACTTGCTAGCCTACTGCGTGCAAAAACTCACTCAAAGCCAGCGTATAGCAACAGTGACGCGTCACCGTCAGCAGTCCCTGAATGTCTTACTACAATTTGTACAATATATAAAAGGGCAGAAGGAGCAGCGACGTAAGCTTGAAAGTTGGGGACGAGTCTGTGTGCAACCTTGTTTTCGCGTTAACTGCACAGAAGCCTCAGTTCTGACCATTCTTCATAAATATTTGTCCTCGAGGCAGTTGAAATCACAGCTCACGAGCTCTTGCTTGCCTACTGCGTGCAAAAACTCACACAAAGCCAGCGTATAGCAACAGCGACGCGTCACCGCCAGCAGCCCCTGAATGTCTTACTCCAATTTGTACGATATCTAAAAGGGCAGAAGGAGCAGTGACGTAGGCTTGAATGTTGGGGACGAGTCTGTGTGCAACCTTGTTTTCGCGTTAACTGCACAGAAGCCTCGGTTCTGACCATTTTTCATAGACGTATGTCCTCGAGGCAGTAGAAATCACAGCTCAGGAGCACTTGCTAGCCTACTGCGTGGAAAAACTCACTCAAAGCCAGCGTATAGCAACAGCGACGCGTCACCGCAAGCAGCCCCTGCATGTCTTACTACAATTTCTACAATATATAAAAGGGCAGAAGAGCAGCGACGTAGGCTTGAAAGATGGGGACGAGTCTCTTTGCAACCTTGTTTTCGCGTTAACTGCACAGAAGCCTCGGTTCTGACCATTTTTCATAGACGTATGTCCTCGAGGCAGTAGAAATCACAGCTCAGGAGTACTTGCTAGCCTACTGCGTGCAAAAACTCACTCAAAGCCAGCGTATAGCAACAGTGACGCGTCACCGTCAGCAGTCCCTGAATGTCTTACTACAATTTGTACAATATATAAAAGGGCAGAAGGAGCAGCGACGTAAGCTTGAAAGTTGGGGACGAGTCTGTGTGCAACCTTGTTTTCGCGTTAACTGCACAGAAGCCTCAGTTCTCACCATTCTTCATAAATTTATCTCCTCGAGGCAGTTCAAATCACAGCTCACGAGCACTTGCTAGCCTACTGCGTGCAAAAACTCACTCAAAGCCAGCGTATAGCAACAGCGACGCGTCACCGCCAGCAGCCCCTGCATGTCTTACTACAATTTCTACAATATATAAAAGGGCAGAAGGAGCAGCGACGTAGGCTTGAAAGATGGGGACGAGTCTCTTTGCAACCTTGTTTACACGTTAACTGCACAGAAGCCTCGGTTCTGACCATATTTCATAGATGTATGTCCTCGAGGCAGTAGAAATCACAGCTCACGAGCACTTGCTAGCCTACTGCGTGCAAAAACTCACTCAAAGCCAGCGTATAGCAACAGCGACGCGTCACCGCTAGCAGCCCCTGAATGTCTTACTACAATTTCTACAATATATAGAAGGGCAGAAGGAGCAGCGACGCAGGCTTGAAAGATGGGGACGAGTCTCTTTGCAACCTTGTTTTCGCGTTAACTGTACAGAAGCCTCAGTTTTGACCATTTTTCATAGACGTATGTCCTCGAGGCAGTAGAAATCACAGCTCACGAGCACTTGCTAGCCTACTGCGTGCAAAAACTCACTCAAAGCCAGCGTATAGCAACAGTGACGCGTCACTGTCAGCAGCCCCTGAATGTCTTACTACAATTTGTACAATATATAAAAAGGCAGAAGGAGCAGCGATGTAGGCTTGAATGTTGGGGACGAGTCTGTGTGCAACCTTGTTTTCGCGTTAACTGCACAGAAGCCTCGGTTCTGACCATTCTTCATAAATATTTGTCCTCGAGGCAGTTGAAATCACAGCTCACGAGCTCTTGCTAGCCTACTGCGTGCAAAAACTCACTCAAAGCCAGCGTATAGCAACAGCGACGCGTCGCCGCCAGCAGCCCCTGCATGTCTTACTACAATTTCTACAATATTTAAAAGGGCAGAAGGAGCAGCGACGTAGGCTTGAATGTTGGGAACGAGTCTGTGTGCAACCTTGTTTTCGCGTTAACTGCACAGAAGCCTCGGTTCTGACCATTCTTTATAAATGTATGTCCTCGAGGCAGTTGAAATCACAGTTCACGAGCTCTTGCTAGCCTACTGCGTGCTAAAACTCCCACAAAGCCAGCGTATAGCAACAGCGACGCGTCACCGCCAGCAGTCCCTGCATGTCTTACTCCAATTTGTACAATAAATAAAAGGGCAGAAGGAGCAGCGACGTAGGCTTGAATGTTGGGGAAGAGTCTGTGTGCAACGTTGTTTTCGCGTTAACTGCAGAGAAGCCTCGGTTCTCACCATTCTTTATAAATGTATGTCCTCGAGGCAGTTCAAATCACAGCTCACGAGCTCTTGCTAGCCTACTGCGTGCAAAAACTCACACAAAGCCAGCGTATAGCAACAAGCGACGCGTCACCGCCAGCAGTCCCTGTATGTCTTACTCCAATTTGTACAATAAATAAAAGGGCAGAAGGAGCAGCAACGTAGGCTTGAATGTTGGGGACGAGTCTGTGTGCAACCTTGTTTCCGCGTTAACTGCACAGAAGCCTCGGTTCTGACCATTCCTTATAAATGTATGTCCTCAAGGCTGTTCAAATCACAGCTCACGAGCTCTTGCTAGCCTACTGCGTGCAAAAACTCACACAAAGCCAGCGTATAGCAACAGCGACGCGTCACCGCCAGCAGCCCCTGCAAGTCTTACTACAATTTGTACGATATCTAAAAGGGCAGAAGGAGCAGCGACGTAGGCTTGAAAGTTGGGGACGAGTCTGTGTGCAACCTTGTTTTCGCGTTAACTGCACAGAAGCCTCGGTTCTGACCATTCCTTATAAATGTATGTCCTCGAGGCAGTTCAAATCACAGCTCACGAGCACTTGCTAGCCTACTGCGTGCAAAAACTCACTCAAAGCCAGCGTATAGCAACAGCGACGCGTCACCGCCAGCAGCCCCTGCATGTCTTACTACAATTTCTACAATATATAAAAGGGCAGAAGGAGCAGCGACGTAGGCTTGAGAGATGGGGACGAGTCTCTTTGCAACCTTGTTTTCGCGTTAACTGCACAGAAGCCTCGGTTCTGACCATTTTTCATAGACGTATGTCCTCGAGGCAGTAGAAATCACAGCTCAGGAGCACTTGCTAGCCTACTGCGTGCAAAAACTCACTCAAAGCCAGCGTATAGCAACAGTGACGCGTCACCGTCAGCAGTCCCTGAATGTCTTACTACAATTTGTACAATATATAAAAGGGCAGAAGGAGCAGCGACGTAAGCTTGAAAGTTGGGGACGAGTCTGTGTGCAACCTTGTTTTCGCGTTAACTGCACAGAAGCCTCAGTTCTGACCATTCTTCATAAATATTTGTCCTCGAGGCAGTTGAAATCACAGCTCACGAGCTCTTGCTTGCCTACTGCGTGCAAAAACTCACACAAAGCCAGCGTATAGCAACAGCGACGCGTCACCGCCAGCAGCCCCTGAATGTCTTACTCCAATTTGTACGATATCTAAAAGGGCAGAAGGAGCAGTGACGTAGGCTTGAATGTTGGGGACGAGTCTGTGTGCAACCTTGTTTCCGCGTTAACTGCACAGAAGCCTCGGTTCTGGCCATTCTTCATAAATATTTGTCCTCGGGGCAGTTGAAATCACAGCTCACGAGCTCTTGCTAGCCTACTGCGTGCAAAAATTCACACAAAGCCAGCGTATAGCAACAGCGACGCGTCACCGCCAGCAGCCCCTGAATGTCTTACTCCAATTTGTACGATATATAAAAGGGCAGAAGGAGCAGCGACCTAAGCTTGAATCTTGGGGACGAGTCTGTGTGCAACCTTGTTTACGCGTTAACTGCACAGAAGCCTTGGTTCTGACCATTCTTTATAAATGTATGTCCTCGAGGCAGTTGAAATCACAGCTCACCAGCTCTTGCTAGCCTACTGCGTGCAAAAACTCACACAAAGCCAGCGTATAGCAACAGCGACGCGTCACCGCCAGCAGCCCCTGCATCTCAAACTACAATTTGTACGATGTCTAAAAGGGCAGAAGGAGCAGCGACGTAGGCTTGAAAGTTTGGGACGAGTCTGTGTGCAACCTTGTTTTCGCGTTAACTACACAGAAGCCTCGGTTCTGACCATTCCTTATAAATGTATGTCCTCGAGGCAGTTCAAATCACAGCTCACGAGCACTTGCTAGCCTACTGCGTGCAAAAACTCACTCAAAGCCAGCGTATAGCAACAGCGACGCGTCACCGCCAGCAGCCCCTGCATGTCTTACTACAATTTCTACAATATATAAAAGGGCAGAAGGAGCAGCGACGTAGGCTTGAAAGATGGGGACGAGTCTGTGTGCAACCTTGTTTTCGCGTTAACTGCACAGAAGCCTCGGTTCTGACCATTTTTCATAGACGTATGTCCTCGAGGCAGTAGAAATCACAGCTCACGAGCACTTGCTAGCCTACTGCGTGCAAAAACTCACTCAAAGCCAGCGTATAGCAACAGTGACGCGTCACCGCCAGCAGTCCCTGAATGTCTAACTACAATTTGTACAATATATAAAAGGGCAGAAGGAGCAGCGACGTAAGCTTGAAAGTTGGGGACGAGTCTGTGTGCAACCTTGTTTTCGCGTTAACTGCACAGAAGCCTCAGTTCTGACCATTCTTCATAAATATTTGTCCTCGAGGCAGTTGAAATCACAGCTCACGAGCACTTGCTAGCCTACTGCGTGCAAAAAACTCACTCAAAGCCAGCGTATAGCAACAGTGACGCGTCACGGTCAGCAGCCCCTGAATGACTTACTACAATTTCTACAATATATAAAAGGGCAGAAGGAGCAGCGACGTAGGCTTGAAAGATGGGGACCAGTCTCTTTGCAACCTTGTTTTCGCGTTAACTGCACAGAAGCCTTAGTTCTGACCATTCGTCATAAATATTTGTCCTCGAGGCAGTTGAAATCACAGCTCACGAGCACTTGCTAGCCTACTGCGTGCAAAAACTCACTCAAAGCCAGCGTATAGCAACAGCGACGCGTCACCGCCAGCAGCCCCTGCACGTCTTACTACAATTTCTACAATACATAAAAGGGCAGAAGGAGCAGCGACGTAGGCTTGAAAGATGGGGACGAGTCTGTGTGCAACCTTGTTTTCGCGTTAACTGCACAGAAGCCTCGGTTCTGACCATTTTTCATAGACGTATGTCCTCGAGGCAGTAGAAATCACAGCTCACGAGCACTTGCTAGCCTACTGCGTGCAAAAACTCACTCAAAGCCAGCGTATAGCAACAGTGACGCGTCACCGTCAGCAGTCCCTGAATGTCTTACTACAATTTGTACAATATATAAAAGGGCAGAAGGAGCAGCGACGTAAGCTTGAAAGTTGGGGACGAGTCTGTGTGCAACCTTGTTTTCGCGTTAACTGCACAGAAGCCTCAGTTCTGACCATTCTTCATAAATATTTGTCCTCGAGGCAGTTGAAATCACAGCTCACGAGCACTTGCTAGCCTACTGCGTGCAAAAAACTCACTCAAAGCCAGCGTATAGCAACAGTGACGCGTCACGGTCAGCAGCCCCTGAATGACTTACTACAATTTCTACAATATATAAAAGGGCAGAAGGAGCAGCGACGTAGGCTTGAAAGATGGGGACCAGTCTCTTTGCAACCTTGTTTTCGCGTTAACTGCACAGAAGCCTTAGTTCTGACCATTCGTCATAAATATTTGTCCTCGAGGCAGTTGAAATCACAGCTCACGAGCACTTGCTAGCCTACTGCGTGCAAAAACTCACTCAAAGCCAGCGTATAGCAACAGCGACGCGTCACCGCCAGCAGCCCCTGCACGTCTTACTACAATTTCTACAATACATAAAAGGGCAGAAGGAGCAGCGACGTAGGCTTGAAAGATGGGGACGAGTCTGTGTGCAACCTTGTTTTCGCGTTAACTGCACAGAAGCCTCGGTTCTGACCATTTTTCATAGACGTATGTCCTCGAGGCAGTAGAAATCACAGCTCACGAGCACTTGCTAGCCTACTGCGTGCAAAAACTCACTCAAAGCCAGCGTATAGCAACAGTGACGCGTCACCGTCAGCAGTCCCTGAATGTCTTACTACAATTTGTACAATATATAAAAGGGCAGAAGGAGCAGCGACGTAAGCTTGAAAGTTGGGGACGAGTCTGTGTGCAACCCTGTTTTCGCGTTAACTGCACAGAAGCCTCAGTTCTGACCATTCTTCATAAATATTTGTCCTCGAGGCAGTTGAAATCACAGCTCACGAGCTCTTGCTGGCCTACTGCGTGCAAAAACTCACACAAAGCCAACCTATAGCAACAGCGACGCGTCACCGCCAGCAGCCCCTGAATGTCTTACTCCAATTTGTACAATATATAAAAGGGCAGAAGGAGCAGCGACCTAGGCTTGAATCGTGGGGACGAGTCTGTGTGCAACCTTGTTTTCGCGTTAACTGCACAGAAACCTCGGTTCTGACCATTCCTTATAAATGTATGTCCTCGAGGCAGTTCAAATCACAGCTCACGAGCACTTGCTAGCCTACTGCGTGCAAATACTCACTCAAAGCCAGCGCATAGCAACAGCGACGCGTCACCGCCAGCAGCCCCTGCATGCCTTACTACAATTTGTACGATATCTAAAAGGGCAGAAGGAGCAGCGACGTAGGCTTGAAAGTTGGGGACGAGTCTGTGTGCAACCTTGTTTTCGCGTTAACTGCACAGAAGCCTCGGTTCTGACCATTCCTTATAAATGTATGTCCTCGAGGCAGTTCAAATCACAGCTCACGAGCACTCGCTAGCCTACTGCGTGCAAAAACTCACACAAAGCCAGTGTATCGCAACAGCAACGCGTCACCGCCAGCAGTCCCTGCATGTCTTACTCCAATTTGTACAATATGTAAAAGGGCAGAAGGAGCAGTGACGTAGGCTTGAATGTTGGGGACGAGTCTGTGTGCAACCTTGTTTCCGCGTTAACTGCACAGAAGCCTCGGTTCTGGCCATTCTTCATAAATATTTGTCCTCGAGGCAGTTGAAATCACAGCTCACGAGCTCTTGCTAGCCTACTGCGTGCAAAAATTCACACAAAGCCAGCGTATAGCAACAGCGACGCGTCACCGCCAGCAGCCCCTGCATTTCTTACTACAATTTCTACAATATATAAGAGGGCAGAAGGAGCAGCGACGTAGGCTTGAAAGATGGGGACGAGTCTCTTTACAACCTTGTTTTCACGTTAACTGCACAGAAGCCTCGGTTCTGACCATTTTTCATAGACGTATGTCCTCGAGGCAGTAGAAATCACAGCTCACGAGCACTTGCTAGCCTACTGCGTGCAAAAACTCACTCAAAGCCAGCGTATAGCAACAGTGACGCGTCACCGTCAGCAGTCCCTGAATGTCTTACTACAATTTGTACAATATATAAAAGGGTAGAAGGAGCAGCGACGTAGGCTTGAAAGATGGGGACGAGTCTCTTTGCAACCTTGTTTTCACGTTAACTGCACAGAAGCCTCGGTTCTGACCATTCCTTATAAATGTATGTCCTCGAGGCAGTAGAAATCACAGCTCACGAGCACTTGCTAGCCTACTGCGTGCAAAAAACTCACTCAAAGCCAGCGTATAGCAACAGTGACGCGTCACCATCAGCAGCCCCTGAATGTCTTACTACAATTTGTACAATATATAAAAGGGTAGAAGGAGCAGCGACGTAGGCTTGAAAGATGGGGACGAGTCTCTTTGCAACCTTGTTTTCACGTTAACTGCACAGAAGCCTCGGTTCTGACCATTCGTCATAAATATTTGTCCTCGAGGCAGTTGAAATCACAGCTCACGAGCACTTGCTAGCCTACTGCGTGCAAAAACTCACTCAAAGCCAGCGTATAACAACAGCGACGCGTCACCGCCAGCAGCCCCTGCATGTCTTACTACAATTTCTACAATATATAAAAGGGCAGAAGGAGCAGCGACGTAGGCTTGAAAGATGGGGACGAGTCTGTGTGCAACCTTGTTTTCGCGTTAACTGCACAGAAGCCTCGGTTCTGACCATTTTTCATAGACGTATGTCCTCGAGGCAGTAGAAATCACAGCTCACGAGCACTTGCTAGCCTACTGCGTGCAAAAACTCACTCAAAGCCAGCGTATAGCAACAGTGACGCGTCACCGTCAGCAGTCCCTGAATGTCTTACTACAATTTGTACAATATATAAAAGGGCATAAGGAGCAGCGACGTAAGCTTGAAAGTTGGGGACAAGTCTGTGTGCAACCTTGTTTTCGCGTTAACTGCACAGAAGCCTCAGTTCTGACCATTCTTCATAAATATTTGTCCTCGAGGCAGTTGAAATCACAGTTCACGAGCTCTTGCTAGCCTACTGCGTGCAAAAACTCCCACAAAGCCAGCGTATACCAACAGCGACGCGTCACCGCCAGCAGCCCCTGCATGTCTTACTACAATTTCTACAATATGTAAAACGGCAGAAGGAGCAGCGACGTAGGCTTGAATGTTGGGAACGAGTCTGTGTGCAACCTTGTTTTCGCGTTAACTGCACAGAAGCCTCGGTTCTGACCATTCTTTATAAATGTATGTCCTCGAGGCAGTTGAAATCACAGTTCACGAGCTCTTGCTAGCCTACTGCGTGCAAAAACTCCCACAAAGCCAGCGTATAGCAACAGCGACGCGTCACCGCCAGCAGTCCCTGCATGTCTTACTCCAATTTGTACAATATATAAAAGGGCAGAAGGAGCAGTGACGTAGGCTTGAATGTTGGGGACGAGTCTGTGTGCAACCTTGTTTTCGCGTTAACTGCACAGAAGCCTCGGTTCTGACCATTCTTAATAAATATTTGTCCTCGAGGCAGTGAAAATCACAGCTCACGAGCACTTGCTAGCCTACTGCGTGCAAAAACTCACTCAAAGCCAGCGTATAGCAACAGCGACGCGACACCGCCAGCAGCCCCTGAACGTCTTACTACAATTTCTACAATATATAGAAGGGCAGAAGGAGCAGCGACGTAGGCTTGAAAGATGGGGACGAGTCTCTTTGCAACCTTGTTTTCGCGTTAACTGTACAGAAGCCTCGGTTCTGAACATTTTTCATAGACGTATCTCCTCGAGGCAGTAGAAATCACAGCTCACGAGCACTTGCTAGCCTACTGCGTGCAAAAACTCACTCAAAGCCAGCGTATAGCAACAGTGACGCGTCACTGTCAGCAGCCCCTGAATGTCTTACTACAATTTGTACAATATATAAAAGGGCAGAAGGAGCAGCGACGTAAGCTTGAAAGTTGGGGACGAGTCTGTGTGCAACCTTGTTTTCGCGTTAACTGCACAGAAGCCTCAGTTCTGACCATTCTTCATAAATATTTGTCCTCGAGGCAGTTGAAATCACAGCTCACGAGCTCTTGCTGGCCTACTGCGTGCAAAAACTCACTCAAAGCCAGCGTATAGCAACAGCAACGCGTCGCCGCCAGCAGCCCCTGCATGTCTTACTCCAATTTGTACAATATATAAAAAGGCAGAAGGAGCAGCGATGTAGGCTTGAATGTTGGGGACGAGTCTGTGTGCAACCTTGTTTTCGCGTTAACTGCACAGAAGCCTCGGTTCTGACCATTCTTCATAAATATTTGTCCTCGAGGCAGTTGAAATCACAGCTCACGAGCTCTTGCTAGCCTACTGCGTGCAAAAACTCACTCAAAGCCAGCTTATAGCAACAGCGACGCGTCGCCGCCAGCAGCCCCTGCATGTCTTACTACAATTTCTACAATATTTAAAAGGGCAGAAGGAGCAGCGACGTAGGCTTGAATGTTGGGAACGAGTCTGTGTGCAACCTTGTTTTCGCGTTAACTGCACAGAAGCCTCGGTTCTGACCATTCTTTATAAATGTATGTCCTCGAGGCAGTTGAAATCACAGTTCACGAGCTCTTGCTAGCCTACTGCGTGCTAAAACTCCCACAAAGCCAGCGTATAGCAACAGCGACGCGTCACCGCCAGCAGTCCCTGCATGTCTTACTCCAATTTGTACAATATATAAAAGGGCAGAAGGAGCAGTGACGTAGGCTTCAATGTTGGGGACGAGTCTGTGTGCTACCTTGTTTCCGCGTTAACTGCACAGAAGCCTCGGTTCTGACCATTCTTCATAAATATTTGTCCTCGAGGCAGTTGAAATCATAGCTCACGAGCTCTTGCTAGCCTACTGCGTGCAAAAACTCACACAAAGCCAGCGTATAGCAACAGCGACGCGTCACCGCCAGCAGTCCCTGCATGTCTTACTCCAATTTGTACAATAAATAAAAGGGCAGAAGGAGCAGCGACGTAGGCTTGAATGTTGGGGACGAGTCTGTGTGCAACCTTGTTTTCGCGTTAACTGCACAGAAGCCTCGGTTCTCACCATTCTTTATAAATGTATGTCCTCGAGGCAGCTCAAATCACAGCTCACGAGCTCTTGCTAGCCTACTGCGTGCAAAAACTCACACAAAGCCAGCGTATAGCAACAAGCGAGGCGTCACCGCCAGCAGTCCCTGTATGTCTTACTCCAATTTGTACAATAAATAAAAGGGCAGAAGGAGCAGCAACGTAGGCTTGAATGTTGGGGACGAGTCTGTGTGCAACCTTGTTTCCGCGTTAACTGCACAGAAGCCTCGGTTCTGACCATTCCTTATAAATGTATGTCCTCAAGGCAGTTCAAATCACAGCTGACGAGCTCTTGCTAGCCTACTGCGTGCAAAAACTCACACAAAGCCAGCGTATAGCAACAGCGACGCGTCACCGCCAGCAGCCCCTGCAAGTCTTACTACAATTTGTACGATATCTAAAAGGGCAGAAGGAGCAGCGACGTAGGCTTGAAAGTTGGGGACGAGTCTGTGTGCAACCTTATTTTCGCGTTAACTGCAGAGAAGCCTCGGTTCTGACCATTCCTTATAAATGTATGTCCTCGAGGCAGTTCAAATCACAGCTCACGAGCACTTGCTTGCCTACTGCGTGGAAAAACTCACTCAAAGCCAGCGTATAGCAACAGCGACGCGTCACCGCCAGCAGCCCCTGCATGTCTTACTACAATTTCTACAATATATAAAAGGGCAGAAGGAGCAGCGACGT
Organism: Dermacentor andersoni; assembly: GCF_023375885.2. Lineage (NCBI taxonomy): Eukaryota > Metazoa > Arthropoda > Arachnida > Ixodida > Ixodidae > Dermacentor > Dermacentor andersoni. The sequence goes on along the minus strand of NW_027314752.1, from coordinate 4,560,912 downwards.
AGGCTTGAAAGATGGGGACGAGTCTCTTTGCAACCTTGTTTTCGCGTTAACTGCACAGAAGCCTCGGTTCTGACCATTTTTCATAGACGTATGTCCTCGAGGCAGTAGAAATCACAGCTCAGGAGCACTTGCTAGCCTACTGCGTGCAAAAACTCACTCAAAGCCAGCGTATAGCAACAGTGACGCGTCACCGTCAGCAGTCCCTGAATGTCTTACTACAATTTGTACAATATATAAAAGGGCAGAAGGAGCAGCGACGTAAGCTTGAAAGTTGGGGACGAGTCTGTGTGCAACCTTGTTTTCGCGTTAACTGCACAGAAGCCTCAGTTCTCACCATTCTTCATAAATCTATGTCCTCGAGGCAGTTCAAATCACAGCTCACGAGCACTTGCTAGCCTACTGCGTGCAAAAACTCACTCAAAGCCAGCGTATAGCAACAGCGACGCGTCACCGCCAGCAGCCCCTGCATGTCTTACTACAATTTCTACAATATATAAAAGGGCAGAAGGAGCAGCGACGTAGGCTTGAAAGATGGGGACGAGTCTCTTTGCAACCTTGTTTACACGTTAACTGCACAGAAGCCTCGGTTCTGACCATTTTTCATAGACGTATGTCCTCGAGGCAGTAGAAATCACAGCTCAGGAGCACTTGCTAGCCTACTGCGTGCAAAAACTCACTCAAAGCCAGCGTATAGCAACAGTGCCGCGTCACCGTCAGCAGTCCCTGAATGTCTTACTACAATTTGTACAATATATAAAAGGGCAGAAGGAGCAGCGACGTAAGCTTGAAAGTTGGGGACGAGTCTGTGTGCAACCTTGTTTTCGCGTTAACTGCACAGAAGCCTCAGTTCTCACCATTCTTCATAAATCTATGTCCTCGAGGCAGTTCAAATCACAGCTCACGAGCACTTGCTAGCCTACTGCGTGCAAAAACTCACTCAAAGCCAGCGTATAGCAACAGCGACGCGTCACCGCCAGCAGCCCCTGCATGTCTTACTACAATTTCTACAATATATAAAAGGGCAGAAGGAGCAGCGACGTAGGCTTGAAAGATGGGGACGAGTCTCTTTGCAACCTTGTTTTCGCGTTAACTGTACAGAAGCCTCGGTTCTGACCATTTTTCATAGACGTATGTCCTCGAGGCAGTAGAAATCACAGCTCACGAGCACTTGCTAGCCTACTGCGTGCAAAAACTCACTCAAAGCCAGCGTATAGCAACAGTGACGCGTCACTGTCAGCAGTCCCTGCATGTCTTACTCCAATTTGTACAATATATAAAAGGGCAGAAGGAGCAGTGACGTAGGCTTCAATGTTGGGGACGAGTCTGTGTGCAACCTTGTTTCCGCGTTAACTGCACAGAAGCCTCGGTTCTGACCATTCTTCATAAATATTTGTCCTCGAGGCAGTTGAAATCACAGCTCACGAGCTCTTGCTAGCCTACTGCGTGCAAAAATTCACACAAAGCCAGCGTATAGCAACAGCGACGCGTCACCGCCAGCAGTCCCTGCATGTCTTACTCCAATTTGTACAATAAATAAAAGGGCAGAAGGAGCAGCGACGTAGGCTTGAATGTTGGGGACGAGTCTGTGTGCAACCTTGTTTCCGCGTTAACTGCACAGAAGCCTCGGTTCTGACCATTCCTTATATATGTATGTCCTCGAGGCAGTACAAATCATAGCTCACGAGCTCTTGCTAGCCTACTGCGTGCAAAAACTCACACAAAGCCAGCGTATAGCAACAGCGACGCGTCACCGCCAGCAGTCCCTGCATGTCTTACTCCAATTTGTACAATAAATAAAAGGGCAGAAGGAGCAGCGACGTAGGCTTGAATGTTGGGGACGAGTCTGTGTGCAACGTTGTTTTCGCGTTAACTGCAGAGAAGCCTCGGTTCTCACCATTCTTTATAAATGTATGTCCTCGAGGCAGTTCAAATCACAGCTCACGAGCTCTTGCTAGCCTACTGCGTGCAAAAACTCACACAAAGCCAGCGTATAGCAACAAGCGACGCGTCACCGCCAGCAGTCCCTGTATGTCTTACTCCAATTTGTACAATAAATAAAAGGGCAGAAGGAGCAGCAACGTAGGCTTGAATGTTGGGGACGAGTCTGTGTGCAACCTCGTTTCCGCGTTAACTGCACAGAAGCCTCGGTTCTGACCATTCCTTAAAAATGTATGTCCTCAAGGCAGTTCAAATCACAGCTCACGAGCTCTTGCTAGCCTACTGCGTGCAAAAACTCACACAAAGCCAGCGTATAGCAACAGCGACGCGTCACCGCCAGCAGCCCCTGCAAGTCTTACTACAATTTGTACGATATCTAAAAGGGCAGAAGGAGCAGCGACGTAGGCTTGAAAGTTGGGGACGAGTCTGTGTGCAACCTTGTTTTCGCGTTAACTGCACAGAAGCCTCGGTTCTGACCATTCCTTATAAATGTATGTCCTCGAGGCAGTTCAAATCACAGCTCACGAGCACTTGCTAGCTTACTGCGTGCAAAAACTCACTCAAAGCCAGCGTATAGCAACAGCGACGCGTCACCGCCAGCAGCCCCTGCATGTCTTACTACAATTTCTACAATATATAAAAGGGCAGAAGGAGCAGCGACGTAGGCTTGAAAGATGGGGACGAGTCTCTTTGCAACCTTGTTTTCGCGTTAACTGCACAGAAGCCTCGGTTCTGACCATTTTTCATAGACGTATGTCCTCGAGGCAGTAGAAATCACAGCTCAGGAGCACTTGCTAGCCTACTGCGTGCAAAAACTCACTCAAAGCCAGCGTATAGCAACAGTGACGCGTCACCGTCAGCAGTCCCTGAATGTCTTACTACAATTTGTACAATATATAAAAGGGCAGAAGGAGCAGCGACGTAAGCTTGAAAGTTGGGGACGAGTCTGTGTGCAACCTTGTTTTCGCGTTAACTGCACAGAAGCCTCAGTTCTGACCATTCTTCATAAATATTTGTCCTCGAGGCAGTTGAAATCACAGCTCACGAGCTCTTGCTGGCCTACTGCGTGCAAAAACTCACACAAAGCCAGCGTATAGCAACAGCGACGCGTCACCGCCAGCAGCCCCTGAATGTCTTACTCCAATTTGTACAATATATAAAAGGGCAGAAGGAGCAGCGACCTAGGCTTGAATCTTGGGGACGAGTCTGTGTGCAACTTTGTTTTCGCGTTAACTGCACAGAAGCCTAGGTTCTGACCATTCCTTATAAATGTATGTCCTCGAGGCAGTTCAAATCACAGCTCACGAGCATTTGCTAGCCTACTGCGTGCAAAAACTCACTCAAAGCCAGCGCATAGCAACAGCGACGCGTCACCGCCAGCAGCCCCTGCATGTCTTACTACAATTTGTACGATATCTAAAAGGGCAGAAGGAGCAGTGACGTAGGCTTGAATGTTGGGGACGAGTCTGTGTGCAACCTTGTTTCCGCGTTAACTGCACAGAAGCCTCGGTTCTGGCCATTCTTCATAAATATTTGTCCTCGGGGCAGTTGAAATCACAGCTCACGAGCTCTTGCTAGCCTACTGCGTGCAAAAATTCACACAAAGCCAGCGTATAGCAACAGCGACGCGTCACCGCCAGCAGCCCCTGAATGTCTTACTCCAATTTGTACGATATATAAAAGGGCAGAAGGAGCAGCGACCTAAGCTTGAATCTTGAGGACGAGTCTGTGTGCAACCTTGTTTACGCGTTAACTGCACAGAAGCCTTGGTTCTGACCATTCTTTATAAATGTATGTCCTCGAGGCAGTTGAAATCACAGCTCACCAGCTCTTGCTAGCCTACTGCGTGCAAAAACTCACACAAAGCCAGCGTATAGCAACAGCGACGCGTCACCGCCAGCAGCCCCTGCATCTCAAACTACAATTTGTACGATGTCTAAAAGGGCAGAAGGAGCAGCGACGTAGGCTTGAAAGTTTGGGACGAGTCTCTTTGCAAACTTGTTCTCGCGTTAACTGTACAGAAGCCTCGGTTCTGACCATTTTTCAAAGACGTATGTCCTCGAGGCAGTTCAAATCACAGCTCACGAGCACTTGCTAGCCTACTGCGTGCAAAAACTCACTCAAAGCCAGCGTATAGCAACAGCGACGCGTCACCGCCAGCAGCCCCTGCATGTCTTACTACAATTTCTACAATATATAAAAGGGCAGAAGGAGCAGCGACGTAGGCTTGAAAGATGGGGACGAGTCTGTGTGCAACCTTGTTTTCGCGTTAACTGCACAGAAGCCTCGGTTCTGACCATTTTTCATAGACGTATGTCCTCGAGGCAGTAGAAATCACAGCTCACGAGCACTTGCTAGCCTATTGCGTGCAAAAACTCACTCAAAGCCAGCGTAGAGCAACAGTGACGCGTCACCGTCAGCAGTCCCTGAATGTCTAACTACAATTTCTACAATATATAAAAGGGCAGAAGGAGCAGCGACGTAAGCTTGAAAGTTGGGGACGAGTCTGTGTGCAACCTTGTTTTCGCGTTAACTGCACAGAAGCCTCAGTTCTGACCATTCTTCATAAATATTTGTCCTCGAGGCAGTTGAAATCACAGCTCACGAGCTCTTGCTGGCCTACTGCGTGGAAAAACTCACACAAAGCCAGCGTATAGCAACAGCGACGCGTCACCGCCAGCAGCCCCTGCATCTCAAACTACAATTTGTACGATGTCTAAAAGGGCAGAAGGAGCAGCGACGTAGGCTTGAAAGTTTGGGACGAGTCTGTGTGCAACCTTGTTTTCGCGTTAACTGCACAGAAGCCTCGGTTCTAACCATTCCTTATAAATGTATGTCCTCGAGGCAGTTCAAATCACAGCTCACGAGCACTTGCTAGCCTACTGCGTGCAAAAACTCACTCAAAGCCAGCGTATAGCAACAGCGACGCGTCACCGCCAGCAGCCCCTGCATGTCTTACTACAATTTCTACAATATATAAAAGGGCAGAAGGAGCAGCGACGTAGGCTTGAAAGATGGGGACGAGTCTGTGTGCAACCTTGTTTTCGCGTTAACTGCACAGAAGCCTCGGTTCTGACCATTTTTCATAGACGTATGTCCTCGAGGCAGTAGAAATCACAGCTCACGAGCACTTGCTAGCCTATTGCGTGCAAAAACTCACTCAAAGCCAGCGTATAGCAACAGTGACGCGTCACCGTCAGCAGTCCCTGAATGTCTAACTACAATTTGTACAATATATAAAAGGGCAGAAGGAGCAGCGACGTAAGCTTGAAAGTTGGGGACGAGTCTGTGTGCAACCTTGTTTTCGCGTTAACTGCACAGAAGCCTCAGTTCTGACCATTCTTCATAAATATTTGTCCTCGAGGCAGTTGAAATCACAGCTCACGAGCTCTTGCTGGCCTACTGCGTGGAAAAACTCACACAAAGCCAGCGTATAGCAACAGTGACGCGTCACCGTCAGCAGTCCCTGAATGTCTTACTACAATTTGTACAATATATAAAAGGGCAGAAGGAGCAGCGACCTAGGCTTGAATCTTGGGGACGAGTCTGTGTGCAACCTTGTTTTCGCGTTAACTGCACAGAAGCCTCGGTTCTGACCATTCTTTATGAATGTATGTCCTCGAGGCAGTTGAAATCACAGTTCACGAGCTCTTGCTAGCCTACTGCGTGCAAAAACTCCCACAAAGCCAGCGTATAGAAACAGCGACGCGTCACCGCCAGCAGCCCCTGCATGTCTTACTACAATTTCTACAATATGTAAAAGGGCAGAAGGAGCAGCGACGTAGGCTTGAATGTTGGGAACGAGTCTGTGTGCAACCTTGTTTTCGCGTTAACTGCACAGAAGCCTCGGTTCTGACCATTCTTTATAAATGTATGTCCTCGAGGCAGTTGAAATCACAGCTCACGAGCACTTGCTAGCCTACTGCGAGCAAAAACTCACTCAAAGCCAGCGTATAGCAACAGCGACGCGTCACCGCCAGCAGCCCCTGCATGTCTTACTACAATTTCTACAATATATAAAAGGGCAGAAGGAGCAGCGACGTAGGCTTGAAAGATGGGGACGAGTCTCTTTGCAACCTTGTTTACACGTTAACTGCACAGAAGCCTCGGTTCTGACCATATTTCATAGATGTATGTCCTCGAGGCAGTAGAAATCACAGCTCACGAGCACTTGCTAGCCTACTGCGTGCAAAAAACTCACTCAAAGCCAGCGTATAGCAACAGTGACGCGTCACGGTCAGCAGCCCCTGAATGACTTACTACAATTTCTACAATATATAAAAGGGCAGAAGGAGCAGCGACGTAGGCTTGAAAGATGGGGACGAGTCTCTTTGCAACCTTGTTTTCGCGTTAACTGCACAGAAGCCTTAGTTCTGACCATTCGTCATAAATATTTGTCCTCGAGGCAGTTGAAATCACAGCTCACGAGCACTTGTTAGCCTACTGCGTGCAAAAACTCACTCAAAGCCAGCGTATAGCAACAGCGACGCGTCACCGCCAGCAGCCCCTGCATGTCTTACTACAATTTCTACAATATATAAAAGGGCAGAAGGAGCAGCGACGTAGGCTTGAAAGATGGGGACGAGTCTGTGTGCAACCTTGTTTTCGCGTTAACTGCACAGGAGCCTCGGTTCTCACCATTTTTCATAGACGTATGTCCTCGAGGCAGTAGAAATCACAGCTCACGAGCACTTGCTAGCCTACTGCGTACAAAAACTCACTCAAAGCCAGCGTATAGCAACAGTGACGCGTCACCGTCAGCAGTCCCTGAATGTCTTACTACAATTTGTACAATATATAAAAGGGCAGAAGGAGCAGCGACGTAAGCTTGAAAGTTGGGGACGAGTCTGTGTGCAACCTTGTTTTCGCGTTAACTGCACAGAAGCCTCAGTTCTGACCATTCTTCATAAATATTTGTCCTCGAGGCAGTTGAAATCACAGCTCACGAGCTCTTGCTGGCCTACTGCGTGCAAAAACTCACACAAAGCCAGCGTATAGCAACAGCGACGCGTCACCGCCAGCAGCCCCTGAATGTCTTACTCCAATTTGTACAATATATAAAAGGGCAGAAGGAGCAGCGACCTAGGCTTGAATCTTGGGGACGAGTCTGTGTGCAACTTTGTTTTCGCGTTAACTGCACAGAAGCCTCGGTTCTGACCATTCCTTATAAATGTATGTCCTCGAGGCAGTTCAAATCACAGCTCACGAGCATTTGCTAGCCTACTGCGTGCAAAAACTCACTCAAAGCCAGCGCATAGCAACAGAGACGCGTCACCGCCAGCAGCCCCTGCATGTCTTACTACAATTTGTACGATATCTAAAAGGGCAGAAGGAGCAGTGACGTAGGCTTGAATGTTGGGGACGAGTCTGTGTGCAACCTTGTTTCCGCGTTAACTGCACAGAAGCCTCGGTTCTGGCCATTCTTCATAAATATTTGTCCTCAGGGCAGTTGAAATCACAGCTCACGAGCTCTTGCTAGCCTACTGCGTGCAAAAATTCACACAAAGCCAGCGTATAGCAACAGCGACGCGTCACCGCCAGCAGTCCCTGCATGTCTTACTCCAATTTGTACAATATATAAAAGGGCAGAAGGAGCAGCGACCTAGGCTTGAATCTTGGGGACGAGTCTGTGTGCAACCTTGTTTTCGCGTTAACTGCACAGAAACCTCGGTTCTGACCATTCCTTATAAATGTATGTCCTCGAGGCAGTTCAAATCACAGCTCACGAGCACTTGCTAGCCTACTGCGTGCAAAAACACACTCAAAGCCAGCGCATAGCAACAGCGACGCGTCACCGCCAGCAGCCCCTGCATGTCTTACTACAATTTGTACGATATCTAAAAGGGCAGAAGGAGCAGCGACGTAGGCTTGAAAGTTGGGGACGAGTCTGTGTGCAACCTTGTTTTCGCGTTAACTGCACAGAAGTCTCGGTTCTGACCATTCCTTATAAATGTATGTCCTCGAGGCAGTTCAAATCACAGCTCACGAGCACTTGCTAGCCTACTGCATGCAAAAACTTACTCAAAGCCAGCGTATAGCAACAGCGACGCGTCACCGCCAGCAGCCCCTGCATGTCTTACTACAATTTCTACAATATATAAAAGGGCAGAAGGAGCAGCGACGTAGGCTTGAAAGATGGGGACGAGTCTCTTTGCAACCTTGTTTTCACGTTAACTGCACAGAAGCCTCGGTTCTGACCATTTTTCATAGATGTATGTCCTCGAGGCAGTAGAAATCACAGCTCACGAGCACTTGCTAGCCTACTGCGTGCAAAAACTCACACAAAGCCAGCGTATAGCAACAGCGACGCGTCACCGCCAGCAGCCCCTGAATGTCTTACTACAATATCTACAATATATAAAAGGGCAGAAGGAGCAGCGACGTAGGCTTGAAAGATGGGGACGAGTCTGTGTGCAACCTTGTTTTCGCGTTAACTGCACAGAAGCCTTAGTTCTGACCATTCGTCATAAATATTTGTCCTCGAGGCAGTTGAAATCACAGTTCACGAGCTCTTGCTAGCCTACTGCGTGCAAAAACTCACACAAAGCCAGGGTATAGCAACAGCGACGCGTCACCGCCAGCAGCCCCTGCATCTCTAACTACAATTTGTACGATATCTAAAAGGGCAGAAGGAGCAGCGACGTAGGCATGAAAGTTGGGGACGAGTTTGTGTGCAACCTTGTTTTCGCGTAAACTGCACAGAAGCCTCGGTTCTGACCATTCCTTATAAATGTATGTCCTCGAGGCAGTTCAAATCACAGCTCACGAGCACTCGCTAGCCTACTGCGTGCAAAAACTAACACAAAGCCAGCGTATAGCAACAGCGACGCGTCACCGCCAGCAGCCGCTGAATGTCTTACTCCAATTTGTACGATATATAAAAGGGCAGAAGGAGCAGCGACCTAGGCTTGAATCTTGGGGACGAGTCTGTCTGCAACCTTGTTTTCGCGTTAACGGCACAGAAGCCTTCGTTCTGACCATTCTTTATAAATGTATGTCCTCGAGGCAGTTGAAATCACAGCTCACGAGCTATTGCTAGCCTACTGCGTGCAAAAACTCACACAAAGCCAGTGTATCGCAACAGCAACGCGTCACCGCCAGCAGTCCCTGCATGTCTTACTCCAATTTGTACAATATATAAAAGGGCAGAAGGAGCAGTGACGTAGGCTTGAATGTTGGGGACGAGTCTGTGTGCAACCTTGTTTCCGCGTTAACTGCACAGAAGCCTCGGTTCTGGCCATTCTTCATAAATATTTGTCCTCGAGGCAGTTGAAATCACAGCTCACGAGCTCTTGCTAGCCTACTGCGTGCTAAAATTCACACAAAGCCAGCGTATAGCAACAGCGACGCGTCACCATCAGCAGCCCCTGAATGTCTTACTACAATTTGTACAATATATAAAAGGGTAGAAGGAGCAGCGACGTAGGCTTGAAAGTTGGGGACGAGTCTGTGTGCAACCTTGTTTTCGCGTTAACTCCACAGAAGCCTCGGTTCTGGCCATTCCTTATAAATGTATGTCCTCGAGGCAGTTCAAATCACAGCTCACGAGCACTTGCTAGCCTACTGCGTGCAAAAACTCACTCAAAGCCAGCGTATAGCAACAGCGACGCGTCACCGCCAGCAGCGCCTGCATGTCTTACTACAATTTCTACAATATATAAAAGGGCAGAAGGAGCAGCGACGTAGGCTTGAAAGATGGGGACGAGTCTCTTTGCAACCTTGTTTTCACGTTAACTGCACAGAAGCCTCGGTAATGACCATTTTTCATAGATGTATGTCCTCGAGGCAGTAGAAATCACAGCTCACGAGCACTTGCTATCTTACTGCGTGCAAAAACTCACACAAAGCCAGGGTATAGCAACAGCGACGCGTCACCGCCAGCAGCCCCTGCATCTCTAACTACAATTTGTACGATATCTAAAAGGGCAGAAGGAGCAGCGACGTAGGCATGAAAGTTGGGGACGAGTTTGTGTACAACCTTGTTTTCGCGTTAACTGCACAGAAGCCGCGGTTCTGACCATTCCTTATAAATGTATGTCCTCGAGGCAGTTCAAATCACAGCTCACGAGCACTTGCTAGCCTACTGCGTGCAAAAACTAACACAAAGCCAGCGTATAGCAACAGCGACGCGTCACCGCCAGCAGCCCCTGAATGTCTTACTCCAATTTGTACGATATATAAAAGGGCAGAAGGAGCAGCGACCTAGGCTTGAATCTTGGGGACGAGTCTGTCTGCAACCTTGTTTTCGCGTTAACGGCACAGAAGCCTTGGTTCTGACCATTCTTTATAAATGTATGTCCTCGAGGCAGTTGAAATCACAGCTCACGAGCTATTGCTAGCCTACTGCGTGCAAAAACTCACACAAAGCCAGTGTATCGCAACAGCAACGCGTCACCGCCAGCAGCCCCTGCATCTCAAACTACAATATGTACGATGTCTAAAAGGGCAGAAGGAGCAGCGACGTAGGCTTGAAAGTTTGGGACGAGTCTTTATGCAACGTTGTTTTCGCGTTAACTGCACAGAAGCCTCGGTTCTGACCATTCTTTATAAATGTATGTCCTCGAGGCAGTAGAAAACACAGCTCACGGGCACTTGCTAGCCTACTGCGTGCAAGAACTCCCACAAAGCCAGCGTATAGCAACAGCGACGCGTCACCGCCAGCAGTCCCTGCATGTCTTACTCCAATTTGTACAATATATAAAAGGGCAGAAGGAGCAGTGACGTAGGCTTGAATGTTGGGGACGAGTCTGTGTGCAACCTTGCTTCCGCGTTAACTGCACAGAAGCCTCGGTTCTGGCCATTCTTCATAAATATTTGTCCTCGAGGCAGTTGAAATCACAGCTCACGAGCTCTTGCTAGCCTACTGCGTGCAAAAATTCACACAAAGCCAGCGTATAGCAACAGCGACGCGTCACCACCAGCAGCCCCTGCATGTCTTACTACAATTTCTACAATATATAAAAGGGCAGAAGGAGCAGCGACGTAGGCTTGAAAGATGGGGACGAGTCTCTTTGCAACTTTGTTTTCACGTTAACTGCACAGAAGCCTCGGTTCTGACCATTTTTCATAGATGTATGTCCTCGAGGCAGTAGAAATCACAGCTCACGAGCACTTGCTAGCCTACTGCGTGCAAAAAACTCACTCAAAGCCAGCGTATTGCAACAGCGACGCGTCACCGCCAGCAGCCCCTGCATGTCTTACTACAATTTGTACAATATATAAAAGGGCAGAAGGAGCAGCGACGTACGCTTGAAAGTTGGGGACGAGTCTGTGTGCAACCTTATTTTCGCGTTAACTGCACAGAAGCCTCGGTTCTCACCATTCCTTATAAATGTATGTCCTCGAGGCAGTTCAAATCACAGCTCACGAGCACTTGCTAGCCTACTGCGTGCAAAAACTCACTCAAAGCCAGCGTATAGCAACAGCGACGCGTCACCGCCAGCAGCCCCTGCATGTCTTACTACAATTTGTACGATATCTAAAAGGGCAGAAGGAGCAGCGACGTAGGCTTGAAAGATAGGGACGAGTCTCTTTGCAACCTTGTTTTCGCGTTAACTGCACAGAAGCCTCGGTTCTGACCATTTTTTATAAATGTATGTCCTCGAGGCAGTTGAAATCACAGTTCACGAGCTCTTGCTAGCCTACTGCGTGCAAAAACTCCCACAAAGCCAGCGTATTGCAACAGCGACGCGTCACCGCCAGCAGTCCCTGCATGTCTTACTCCAATTTGTACAATATATAAAAGGGCAGAAGGAGCAGTGACGTAGGCTTGAATGTTGGGGACGAGTCTGTGTGCAACCTTGTTTCCGCGTTAACTGCACAGAAGCCTCGGTTCTGACCATTCTTCATAAATATTTGTCCTCGAGGCGGTTGAAATCAAAGCTCACGAGCTCTTGCTAGCCTACTGCGTGCAAAAAATCACACAAAGCCAGCGTATAGCAACAGCGACGCGTCACCGCCAGCAGTCCCTGCATGTCTTACTACAATTTCTACAATATGTAAAAGGGCAGAAGGAGCAGCGACCTAGGCTTGAATCTTGGGGACGAGTCTGTGTGCAACCTTGTTTTCGCGTTAACTGCACAGAAGCCTCGGTTCTGACAATTCTTTATAAATTTATGTCCTCGAGGCGGTTGAAATCACAGCTCACGAGCTCTTGCTAGCCTACTGCATGCAAAAACTCACTGAAAGCCAGCGTATAGCAACAGCGACGCGTCCCCGCCAGCAGTCCCTGTATGTCTTACTCCAATTTGTATAATATATAAAAGAGGAGAAGGAGCAGCGACGTAGGCTTGAAAGTTGGGGACGAGTCTGTGTGCAACCTTGTTTTCGCGTTAACTGCACAGAAGTCTCGGTTCTGACCATTCTTCATAAATATTTGTCCTCGAGGCAGTTGAAATCACAGCTCACGAGCGCTAGCTAGCCTACTGCGTGCAAAAACTAGCACAAAGCCACCGTATAGCAACAGGGACGCGTCACCGCCAGCAGTTCCGGCATGTCGTACTCCAATTTGTACAATATATAAAAGGGCAGAAGGAGCAGTGACGTAGGCTTGAATGTTGGAGACGAGTCTGTGTGCAACCTTGATTCCGCGGTAACTGCACAGAAGCCTTGGTTCTCACCATTCTTCATAAATATTTGTCCTCGAGGCAGTTGAAATCACAGCTCACGAGCTCTTGCTAGCCTACTGCGTGCAAATATTCACACAAAGCCAGCGTATAGCAACAGCGACGCGTCCCCGCCAGCAGTCCCTGCATGTCTTACTCCAATTTGTACAATATATAAAAGAGGAGAAGGAGCAGCGACGTAGGCTTGAAAGTTGGGGACGAGTCTGTGTGCAACCTTGTTTTCGCGTTAACTGCACAGAAGCCTCGGTTCTGACCATTCTTCATAAATATTTGTCCTCGAGGCAGTTGAAATCACAGCTCCCGAGCGCTAGCTAGCCTACTGCGTGCAAAAACTAGCACAAAGCCACCGTATAGCAACAGCGACGCGTCACCGCCAGCAGTCCCTGCATGTCTTACTCCAATTTGTACAATATATAAAAGGGCAGAAGGAGCAGTGACGTAGGCTTGAATGTTGGGGACGAGTCTGTGTGCAACCTTGTATCCGCGTTAACTGCACAGAAGCCTCGGTTCTGACCATTCTTCATAAATATTTCTCCTCGAGGCGGTTGAAATCACAGCTCACGAGCTCTTGCTAGCCTACTGCGTGCAAAAATTCACACAAAGCCAGCGTATAGCAACAGCGACGCGTCACCGCCAGCAGTCCCTGCATGTCTTACTCCAATTTGTACGATATCTAAAAGGGCAGAAGGAGCAGCGACGTAGGCATGAAAGTTGGGGACGAGTTTGTGTGCAACCTTGTTTTCGCGTAAACTGCACAGAAGCCTCGGTTCTGACCATTCCTTATAAATGTATGTCCTCGAGGCAGTTCAAATCACAGCTCACGAGCACTCGCTAGCCTACTGCGTGCAAAAACTAACACAAAGCCAGCGTAAAGCAACAGCGACGCGTCACCGCCAGCAGCCCCTGAATGTCTTACTCCAATTTGTACGATATATAAAAGGGCAGAAGGAGCAGCGACCTAGGCTTGAATCTTGGGGACGAGTCTGTCTGCAACCTTGTTTTCGCGTTAACGGCACAGAAGCCTTCGTTCTGACCATTCTTTATAAATGTATGTCCTCGAGGCAGTTGAAATCACAGCTCACGAGCTATTGCTAGCCTACTGCGTGCAAAAACTCACTCAAAGCCAGCGTATAGCAACAGCGACGCGTCACCGCCAGCAGCCCTGCATGTCTTACTACAATTTGTACGATATCTAAAAGGGCAGAAGGAGCAGCGACGTAGGCTTGAAAGATAGGGACGAGTCTCTTTGCAACCTTGTTTTCGCGTTAACTGCACAGAAGCCTCTGTTCTGACCATTATTTATAAATATATGTGCTCGAGGCAGTAGAAATCACAGCTCACGAGCTCTTGCTAGCCTACTGCGTGCAAAAAATCAAACAAAGCCAGCGTATAGCAACAGTGACGCGTCACCGTCAGCAGCCCCTGAATGTCTTACTACAATTTGTACAATATATAAAAGGGCAGAAGGAGTGCGACGTAGGCTTGAAAGATGGGGACGAGTCTCTTTGCAACCTTGTTTTCACGTTAACTGCACAGAAGCCTCGGTTCTGACCATTTTTCATAGATGTATGTCCTCGAGGCAGTAGAAATCACAGCTCACGAGCACTTGCTAGCCTACTGCGTGCAAAAACTCACACAAAGCCAGGGTATAGCAACAGCGACGAGTCACCGCCAGCAGCCCCTGCATCTCTAACTACAATTTCTACGATATCTAAAAGGGCAGAAGGAGCAGCGACGTAGGCATGAAAGTTGGGGACGAGTTTGTGTGCAACCTTGTTTTCGCGTTAACTGCACAAAAGCCTCGGTTCTGACCATTCCTTATACATGTATGTCCTCGAGGCAGTTGAAATCACAGCTCACGAGCTATTGCTAGCCTACTGCGTGCAAAAACTCACACAAAGCCAGTGTATCGCAACAGCAACGCGTCACCGCCAGCAGCCCCTGCATGTCTTACTCCAATTTGTACAATATATAAAAGGGCAGAAGGAGCAGCGACCTAGGCTTGAATCTTGCGGACGAGTCTGTGTGCAACCTTGTTTTCGCGTTAACTGCACAGAAGCCTTGGTTCTGACCATTCTTTATAAATGTATGTCCTCGAGGCAGTAGAAAACACAGCTCACGAGCTCTTGCTAGCCTACTGCGTGCAAAAACTCACACAAAGCCAGCTTATAGCAACAGCGACGCGTCACCGCCAGCAGTCCCTGCATGTCTTACTCCAATTTGTACAATATATAAAAGGGCAGAAGGAGCAGCGACCTAGGCTTGAATCTTGGGGACGAGTCTGTGTGCAACCTTGTTTTCGCGTTAACTGCACAGAAGCCTCGGTTCTGACCATTCTTCATAAATAATTGTCCTCGAGGCAGTTGCAATCACTGCTAACGAGCACTTGCTAGCCTACTGCGTGCAAAAATTCACACAAAGCCAGCGTATAGCAACAGCGACGCGTCACCGCCAGCAGCCCCTGCATGTCTTACTCCAATTTGTACAATATATAAAAGGGCAGAAGGAGCAGCGACCTAGGCTTGAATCTTGGGGACGAGTCTGTGTGCAACCTTGTTTTCGCGTCAACTGCATAGAAGCCTCGGTTCTGACCATTCTTTATAAATCTTTGTCCTCGAGGCAGTTGAAATCACAGCTCACGAGCTCTTGCTGGCCTACTGCGTGCAAAAACTCCCACAAAGCCAGCGTATAGCAACAGCGACGCGTCACCGCCAGCAGTCCCTGCATGTCTTACTCCAATTTGTACAATATATAAAAGGGCAGAAGGAGCAGTGACGTAGGCTTGAATGTTGGGGACGAGTCTGTGTGCAACCTTGTTTCCGCGTTAACTGCACAGAAGTCTCGGTTCTGGCCATTCTTCATAAATATTTGTCCTCGAGGCAGTTGAATTCACAGCTCACGAGCTCTTGCTAGCCTACTGAGTGCAAAAATTCACACAAAGCCAGCGCATAGCAACAGCGACGCGTCACCGCCAGCAGCCCCTGCATGTCTTACTACAATTTGTACGATATCTAAAAGGGCAGAAGGAGCAGCGACGAAGGCTTGAAAGTTGGGGACGAGTCTGTGTGCAACCTTGTTTCCGCGTTAACTGCACAGAAGCCTCGGTTCTGACCATTCTTTATAAATGTATGTCCTCGAGGCAGTTCAAATCACAGCTCACGAGCTCTTGCTAGCCTACAGCATGAAAAAACTCACACAAAGCCAGCGCATAGCAACAGCGACGCGTCACCGCCAGCAGCCCCTGCATGTCTTACTACAATTTGTACGATATCTAAAAGGGCAGAAGGAGCAGCGACGAAGGCTTGAAAGTTGGGGACGAGTCTGTGTGCAACCTTGTTTCCGCGTTAACTACACAGAAGCCTCGGTTCTGACCATTCCTTATAAATGTATGTCCTCGAGGCAGTTCAAATCACAGCTCACGAGCTCTTGCTAGCCTACAGCATGAAAAAACTCACACAAAGCCAGCGCATAGCAACAGCGACGCGTCACCGCCAGCAGCACCTGCATGTCTTACTACAATTTCTACAATATATAAAAGGGCAGAAGGAGCAGCGACGTAGGCTTGAAAGATGGGGACGAGTCTCTTTGCAACCTTGTTTTCACGTTAACTGCACAGAAGCCTCGGTTCTGACCATTTTTCATAGATGTATGTCCTCGAGGCAGTAGAAATCACAGCTCACGAGCACTTGCTATCCTACTGCGTGCAAAAACTCACACAAAGCCAGGGTATAGCAACAGCGACGCGTCACCGCCAGCAGCCCCTGCATCTCTAACTACAATTTGTACGATATCTAAAAGGGCAGAAGGAGCAGCGACGTAGGCATGAAAGTTGGGGACGAGTTTGTGTGCAACCTTGTTTTCGCGTTAACTGCACAGAAGCCGCGGTTCTGACCATTCCTTATAAATGTATGTCCTCGAGGCAGTTCAAATCACAGCTCACGAGCACTTGCTAGCCTACTGCGTGCAAAAACTAACACAAAGCCAGCGTATAGCAACAGCGACGCGTCACCGCCAGCAGCCCCTGAATGTCTTACTCCAATTTGTACGATATATAAAAGGGCAGAAGGAGCAGCGACCTAGGCTTGAATCTTGGGGACGAGTCTGTCTGCAACCTTGTTTTCGCGTTAACGGCACAGAAGCCTTGGTTCTGACCATTCTTTATAAATGTATGTCCTCGAGGCAGTTGAAATCACAGGTCACGAGCTCTTGCTGGCTTACTGCGTGCAAAAACTCCCACAAAGCCAGCGTATAGCAACAGCGACGCGTCACCGCCAGCAGTCCCTGCATGTCTTACTCCAATTTGTACAATATATAAAAGGGCAGAAGGAGCAGTGACGTAGGCTTGAATGTTGGCGACGAGTCTGTGTGCAACCTTGTTTTTGCGTTAACTGCACAGATGCCTCGGTTCTGGCCATTCTTCATAAATATTTGTCCTCGAGGCAGTTGAATTCACAGCTCACGAGCGCTAGCTAGCCTACTGCGTGCAAAAACTAGCACAAAGCCACCGTATAGCAACAGGGACGCGTCACCGCCAGCAGTTCCGGCATGTCGTACTCCAATTTGTACAATATATAAAAGGGCAGAAGGAGCAGTGACGTAGGCTTGAATGTTGGAGACGAGTCTGTGTGCAACCTTGATTCCGCGGTAACTGCACAGAAGCCTCGGTTCTCACCATTCTTCATAAATATTTGTCCTCGAGGCAGTTGAAATCACAGCTCACGAGCTCTTGCTAGCCTACTGCGTGCAAATATTCACACAAAGCCAGCGTATAGCAACAGCGACGCGTCCCCGCCAGCAGTCCCTGCATGTCTTACTCCAATTTGTACAATATATAAAAGAGGAGAAGGAGCAGCGACGTAGGCTTGAAAGTTGGGGACGAGTCTGTGTGCAACCTTGTTTTCGCGTTAACTGCACAGAAGCTTCGGTTCTGACCATTCTTCATAAATATTTGTCCTCGAGGCAGTTGAAATCACAGCTCCCGAGCGCTAGCTAGCCTACTGCGTGCAAAAACTAGCAGAAAGCCACCGTATAGCAACAGCGACGCGTCACCGCCAGCAGTCCCTGCATGTCTTACTCCAATTTGTACAATATATAAAAGGGCAGAAGGAGCAGTGACGTAGGCTTGAATGTTGGGGACGAGTCTGTGTGCAACCTTGTTTCCGCGTTAACTGCACAGAAGTCTCGGTTCTGGCCATTCTTCATAAATATTTGTCCTCGAGGCAGTTGAATTCACAGCTCACGAGCTCTTGCTAGCCTACTGCGTGCAAAAATTCACACAAAGCCAGCGCATAGCAACAGCGGCGCGTCACCGCCAGCAGCCCCTGCATGTCTTACTACAATTTGTACGATATCTAAAAGGGCAGAAGGAGCAGCGACGAAGGCTTGAAAGTTGGGGACGAGTCTGTGTGCAACCTTGTTTCCGCGTTAACTGCACAGAAGCCTCGGTTCTGACCATTCTTTATAAATGTATGTCCTCGAGGCAGTTCAAATCACAGCTCACGAGCTCTTGCTAGCCTACAGCGTGAAAAAACTCACACAAAGCCAGCGCATACCAACAGCGACGCGTCACCGCCAGCAGCCCCTGCATGTCTTACTACAATTTGTACGATATCTAAAAGGGCAGAAGGAGCAGCGACGAAGGCTTGAAAGTTGGGGACGAGTCTGTGTGCAACCTTGTTTCCGCGTTAACTGCACAGAAGCCTCGGTTCTGACCATTCCTTGTAAATGTATGTCCTCGAGGCAGTTCAAATCACAGCTCACGAGCACTTGCTAGCCTACTGCGTGCAAAAACTGACTCAAAGCCAGCGCATAGCAACAGCGACGCGTCACCGCCAGCAGCCCTTGCATGTCTTACTACAATTTGTACGATATCTAAAAGGGCAGAAGGAGCAGCGACGTAGGCTTGAAAGTTGGGGACGAGTCTGTGTGCAACCTTGTTTTCGCGTTAACTGCACAGAAGCCTCGGTTCTGACCATTCCTTATAAATGTATGTCCTCGAGGCAGTTCAAATCACAGCTCACGAGCACTTGCTAGCCTACTGCGTGCAAAAACTCACTCAAAGCCAGCGTATAGCAACAGCGACGCGTCACCGCCAGCAGCCCCTGCATGTCTTACTACAATTTCTACAATATATAAAAGGGCAGAAGGAGCAGCGACGTAGGCTTGAAAGATGGGGACGAGTCTCTTTGCAACCTTGTTTTCACGTTAACTGCACAGAAGCCTCGGTTCTGACCATTTTTCATAGATGTATGTCCTCGAGGCAGTTGAAATCACAGCTCACGAGCTCTTGCTAGCCTACTGCGTGCAAAAACTCACACAAAGCCAGCGTATAGCAACAGCGACGCGTCACAGCCAGCTGTGCCTGTATGTCTTACTCCAATTTGTACAATATATAAAAGAGGAGAAGGAGCAGCGACGTAGGCTTGAAAGTTGGGGACGAGTCTGTGTGCAACCTTGTTTTCGCGTTAACTGCACAGAAGCCGCGGTTCTGACCATTCCTTATAAATGTATGTCCTCGAGGCAGTTCAAATCACAGCTCACGAGCACTTGCTAGCCTACTGCGTGCAAAAACTCACACAAAGCCAGGGTATAGCAACAGCGACGCGTCACCGCCAGCAGCCCCTGAATGTCTTACTCCAATTTGTACGATATATAAAAGGGCAGAAGGAGCAGCGACCTAGGCTTGAATCTTGGGGACGAGTTTGTCTGCAACCTTGTTTTCGCGTTAATGGCACAGAAGCCTTGGTTCTGACCATTCTTTATAAATGTATGTCCTCGAGGCAGTTGAAATCACAGCTCACGAGCTATTGCTAGCCTACTGCGTGCAAAAACTCACACAAAGCCAGTGTATCGCAACAGCAACGCGTCACCGCCAGCAGCCCCTGCATGTCTTACTCCAATTTGTACAATATATAAAAGGGCAGAAGGAGCAGCGACCTAGGCTTGAATCTTGGGGACGAGTCTGTGTGCAACCTTGTTTTCGCGTTAACTGCACAGAAGCCTCGGTTCTGACCATTCTTCATAAATAATTGTCCTCGAGGCAGTTGCAATCACAGCTAACGAGCACTTGCTAGCCTACTGCGTGCAAAAATTCACACAAAGCAGCAACAGCGACGCGTCACCGCCAGCAGCCCCTGCATGTCTTACTCCAATTTGTACAATATATAAAAGGGCAGAAGGAGCAGCGACCTAGGCTTGAATCTTGGGGACGAGTCTGTGTGCAACCTTGTTTTCGCGTCAACTGCATAGAAGCCTCGGTTCTGACCATTCTTTATAAATGTATGTCCTCGAGGCAGTTGAAATCACAGCTCACGAGCTCTTGCTGGCCTACTGCGTGCAAAAACTCCCACAAAGCCAGCGTATAGCAACAGCGACGCGTCACCGCCAGCAGTCCCTGCATGTCTTACTCCAATTTGTACAATATATAAAAGGGCAGAAGGAGCAGTGACGTAGGCTTGAATGTTGGGGACGAGTCTGTGTGCAACCTTGTTTCCGCGTTAACTGCACAGAAGTCTCGGTTCTGGCCATTCTTCATAAATATTTGTCCTCGAGGCAGTTGAATTCACAGCTCACGAGCTCTTGCTAGCCTACTGCGTGCAAAAATTCACACAAAGCCAGCGCATAGCAACAGCGACGCGTCACCGCCAGCAGCCCCTGCATGTCTTACTACAATTTGTACGATATCTAAAAGGGCAGAAGGAGCAGCGACGAAGGCTTGAAAGTTGGGGACGAGTCTGTGTGCAACCTTGTTTCCGCGTTAACTGTACAGAAGCCTCGGTTCTGACCATTCTTTATAAATGTATGTCCTCGAGGCAGTTCAAATCACAGCTCACGAGCTCTTGCTAGCCTACAGCATGAAAAAACTCACACAAAGCCAGCGCATAGCAACAGCGACGCGTCACCGCCAGCAGCCCCTGCATGTCTTACTACAATTTGTACGATATCTAAAAGGGAAGAAGGAGCAGCGACGAAGGCTTGAAAGTTGGGGACGAGTCTGTGTGCAACCTTGTTTCCGCGTTAACTGCACAGAAGCCTCGGTTCTGACCATTCCTTATAAATGTATGTCCTCGAGGCAGTTCAAATCACAGCTCACGAGCTCTTGCTAGCCTACAGCATGAAAAAACTCACACAAAGCCAGCGCATAGCAACAGCGACGCGTCACCGCCAGCAGCCCCTGCATGTCTTACTACAATTTCTACAATATATAAAAGGGCAGAAGGAGCAGCGACGTAGGCTTGAAAGATGGGGACGAGTCTCTTTGCAACCTTGTTTTCACGTTAACTGCACAGAAGCCTCGGTTCTGACCATTTTTCATAGATGTATGTCCTCGAGGCAGTAGAAATCACAGCTCACGAGCACTTGCTATCCTACTGCGTGCAAAAACTCACACAAAGCCAGGGTATAGCAACAGCGACGCGTCACCGCCAGCAGCCCCTGCATCTCTAACTACAATTTGTACGATATCTAAAAGGGCAGAAGGAGCAGCGACGTAGGCATGAAAGTTGGGGACGAGTTTGTGTGCAACCTTGTTTTCGCGTTAACTGCACAGAAGCCGCGGTTCTGACCATTCCTTATAAATGTATGTCCTCGAGGCAGTTCAAATCACAGCTCACGAGCACTTGCTAGCCTACTGCGTGCAAAAACTAACACAAAGCCAGCGTATAGCAACAGCGACGCGTCACCGCCAGCAGCCCCTGAATGTCTTACTCCAATTTGTACGATATATAAAAGGGCAGAAGGAGCAGCGACCTAGGCTTGAATCTTGGGGACGAGTCTGTCTGCAACCTTGTTTTCGCGTTAACGGCACAGAAGCCTTGGTTCTGACCATTCTTTATAAATGTATGTCCTCGAGGCAGTTGAAATCACAGCTCACGAGCTCTTGCTAGCCTACTGCGTGCAAAAACTCACACAAAGCCAGCTTATAGCAACAGCGACGCGTCACCGCCAGCAGTCCCTGCATGTCTTACTCCAATTAGTACAATATATAAAAGGGCAGAAGGAGCAGCGACCTAGGCTTGAATCTTGGGGACGAGTCTGTGTGCAACCTTGTTTTCGCGTTAACTGCACAGAAGCCTCGGTTCTGACCATTCTTCATAAATATTTGTCCTCGAGGCAGTTGCAATCACAGCTAACGAGCACTTGCTAGCCTACTGCGTGCAAAAATTCACACAAAGCCAGCGTATAGCAACAGCGACGCGTCACCGCCAGCAGCCCCTGCATGTCTTACTCCAATTTGTACAATATATAAAAGGGCAGAAGGAGCAGCGACCTAGGCTTGAATCTTGGGGAGGAGTCTGTGTGCAACCTTGTTTTCGCGTCAACTGCACAGAAGCCTCAGTTCTGACCATTCTTTATAAATGTATGTCCTCGAGGCAGTTGAAATCACAGGTCACGAGCTCTTGCTGGCCTACTGCGTGCAAAAACTCCGACAAAGCCAGCGTATAGCAACAGCGACGCGTCACCGCCAGCAGTCCCTGCATGTCTTACTCCAATTTGTACAATATATAAAAGGGCAGAAGGAGCAGTGACGTAGGCTTGAATGTTGGCGACGAGTCTGTGTGCAACCTTGTTTTTGCGTTAACTGCACAGATGCGTCGGTTCTGACCATTCTTCATAAATATATGTCCTCGAGGCAGTTGAAATCACAGCTCACGAGCTCTTGCTAGCCTACTGCGTGCAAAAACTCCCACAAAGCCAGCGTATAGCAACAGCGACGCGTCACCGCCAGCAGTCCCTGCATGTCTTACTCCAATTTGTACAATATATAAAAGGGCAGAAGGAGCAGTGACCTAGGCTTGAATGTTGGGGACGAGTCTGTGTGCAACCTTGTTTCCGCGTTAACTGCACAGAAGTCTCGGTTCTGGCCATTCTTCATAAATATTTGTCCTCGAGGCAGTTGAATTCACAGCTCACGAGCTCTTGCTAGCCTACTGCGTGCAAAAATTCACACAAAGCCAGCGCATAGCAACAGCGACGCGTCACCGCCAGCAGCCCCTGCATGTCTTACTACAATTTGTACGATATCTAAAAGGGCAGAAGGAGCAGCGACGAAGGCTTGAAAGTTGGGGACGAGTCTGTGTGCAACCTTGTTTCCGCGTTAACTGCACAGAAGCCTCGGTTCTGACCATTCCTTATAAATGTATGTCCTCGAGGCTGTTCAAATCACAGCTCACGAGCACTTGCTAGCCTACTGCGTGCAAAAACTGACTCAAAGCCAGCGTATAGCAACAGCGACGCGTCACCGCCAGCAGCCCCTGCATGTCTTACTACAATTTGTACGATATCTAAAAGGGCAGAAGGAGCAGCGACGAAGGCTTGAAAGTTGGGGACGAGTCTGTGTGCAACCTTGTTTCCGCGTTAACTGCACAGAAGCCTCGGTTCTGACCATTCCTTATAAATGTATGTCCTCGAGGCTGTTCAAATCACAGCTCACGAGCACTTGCTAGCCTACTGCGTGCAAAAACTGACTCAAAGCCAGCGTATAGCAACAGCGACGCGTCACCGCCAGCAGCCCCTGCATGTCTTACTACAATTTGTACGATATCTAAAAGGGCAGAAGGAGCAGCGACGTAGGCTTGAAAGTTGGGGACGAGTCTGTGTGCAACCTTGTTTTCGCGTTAACTGCACAGAAGCCTCGGTTCTGACCATTCCTTATAAATGTATGTCCTCGAGGCAGTTCAAATCACAGCTCACGAGCACTTGCTAGCCTACTGCGTGCAAAAACTCACTCAAAGCCAGCGTATAGCAACAGCGACGCGTCACCGCCAGCAGCCCCTGCATGTCTTACTACAATTTGTACGATATCTAAAAGGGCAGAAGGAGCAGCGACGAAGGCTTGAAAGTTGGGGACGAGTCTGTGTGCAACCTTGTTTCCGCGTTAACTGCACAGAAGCCTCGGTTCTGACCATTCCTTATAAATGTATGTCCTCGAGGCTGTTCAAATCACAGCTCACGAGCACTTGCTAGCCTACTGCGTGCAAAAACTCACTCAAAGCCAGCGTATAGCAACAGCGACGCGTCACCGCCAGCAGCCCCTGCATGTCTTACTACAATTTGTACGATATCTAAAAGGGCAGAAGGAGCAGCGACGAAGGCTTGAAAGTTGGGGACGAGTCTGTGTGCAACCTTGTTTCCGCGTTAACTGCACAGAAGCCTCGGTTCTGACCATTCCTTATAAATGTATGTCCTCGAGGCAGTTCAAATCACAGCTCACGAGCACTTGCTAGCCTACTGCGTGAAAAAACTCACACAAAGCCAGCGCATACCAACAGCGACGCGTCACCGCCAGCAGCCCCTGCATGTCTTACTACAATTTGTACGATATCTAAAAGGGCAGAAGGAGCAGCGACGAAGGCTTGAAAGTTGGGGACGAGTCTGTGTGCAACCTTGTTTCCGCGTTAACTGCACAGAAGCCTCGGTTCTGACCATTCCTTATAAATGTATGTCCTCGAGGCTGTTCAAATCACAGCTCACGAGCACTTGCTAGCCTACTGCGTGCAAAAACTGACTCAAAGCCAGCGCATAGCAACAGCGACGCGTCACCGCCAGCAGCCCCTGCATGTCTTACTACAATTTCTACAATATATAAAAGGGCAGAAGGAGCAGCGACGTAGGCTTGAAAGTTGGGGACGAGTCTGTGTGCAACCTTGTTTTCGCGTTAACTGCACAGAAGCCTCGGTTCTGACCATTTTTCATAGATGTATGTCCTCGAGGCAGTTGAAATCACAGCTCACGAGCTCTTGCTAGCCTACTGCGTGCAAAAACTCACACAAAGCCAGCGTATAGCAACAGCGACGCGTCACAGCCAGCTGTCCCTGTATGTCTTACTCCAATTTGTACAATATATAAAAGAGGAGAAGGAGCAGCGACGTAGGCTTGAAAGTTGGGGACGAGTCTGTGTGCAACCTTGTTTTCGCGTTAACTGCACAGAAGCCTCGGTTCTGACCATTCTTCATAAATATTTGTCCTCGAGGCAGTTCAAATCACAGTTCTCGAGCGCTAGCTAGCCTACTGCGTGCAAAAACTAGCACAAAGCCACCGTATAGCAACAGCGACGCGTCACAGCCAGCTGTCCCTGTATGTCTTACTCCAATTTGTGCAATATATAAAAGGGCCGAAGGAGCAGCGATGTAGGCTTGAAAGTTGGGGACGAGTCTGTGTGCAACCTTGTTTTCGCGTTTACTGCACAGAAGCCTCGGTTCTGACCATTCTTTATTAATGTATGTCCTCGAGGCAGTAGAAATCACAGCTCACGAGCACTTGCTAGCACACTACGTGCAAGAACTCACTCAAAGCCAGCGTATAGCAACAGCAACGCGTCGCCGCCAGCAGCCCCTGTATGTCTTACTCCAATTTGTACAATATATAAAAGGGCAGAAGGAGCAGCGATGTCGGCTTGAATGTTGGGGACGAGTCTGTGTGCAACCTTGTTTTTGCGTTAACTGCACAGAAGCCTCGGTTCTGACCATTCTTCATAAATATTTGTCCTCGAGGCAGTTGAAATCACAGCTCACGAGCGCTTGCTAGCCTACTGCGTGCAAAAACTAGCACAAAGCCAGCGTATAGCAACAGCGACGCCTAACCGCCAGCAGCCCCTGCATCTTTAACTACAATTTGTACAATATCTAAAAGGGCAGAATGAGCAGCGACGTAGGCTTGAATGTTGGGGACGAGTCTGTGTGCAATCTTGTTTTTGCGTTAACTGCACAGAAGCCTCGGTTCTGACCATTCTTCATAAATATTTGTCTTCGAGGCAGTTGAAATCACAGCTCACGAGCTCTTGCTAACCTACTGCGTGCAAAAACTAGCACAAAGCCAGCGTATAGCAACAGCGACGCGTCACCGCCAGCAGTCCCTGTATGTCTTACTCCAATTTGTACAATATATAAAAGGGCAGAAGGAGCAGTGACGTAGGCTTGAATGTTGGCGACGAGTCTGTGTGCAACCTTGTTTTTGCGTTAACTGCACAGATGCGTCGGTTCTGACCATTCTTCATAAATATATGTCCTCGAGGCAGTTGAAATCACAGCTCACGAGCTCTTGCTAGCCTACTGCGTGCAAAAACTCCCACAAAGCCAGCGTATAGCAACAGCGACGCGTCACCGCCAGCAGTCCCTGCATGTCTTACTCCAATTTGTACAATATATAAAAGGGCAGAAGGAGCAGTGACCTAGGCTTGAATGTTGGGGACGAGTCTGTGTGCAACCTTGTTTCCGCGTTAACTGCACAGAAGTCTCGGTTCTGGCCATTCTTCATAAATATTTGTCCTCGAGGCAGTTGAATTCACAGCTCACGAGCTCTTGCTAGCCTACTGCGTGCAAAAATTCACACAAAGCCAGCGCATAGCAACAGCGACGCGTCACCGCCAGCAGCCCCTGCATGTCTTACTACAATTTGTACGATATCTAAAAGGGCAGAAGGAGCAGCGACGAAGGCTTGAAAGTTGGGGACGAGTCTGTGTGCAACCTTGTTTCCGCGTTAACTGCACAGAAGCCTCGGTTCTGACCATTCTTTATAAATGTATGTCCTCGAGGCAGTTCAAATCACAGCTCACGAGCTCTTGCTAGCCTACAGCGTGAAAAAACTCACACAAAGCCAGCGCATACCAACAGCGACGCGTCACCGCCAGCAGCCCCTGCATGTCTTACTACAATTTGTACGATATCTAAAAGGGCAGAAGGAGCAGCGACGAAGGCTTGAAAGTTGGGGACGAGTCTGTGTGCAACCTTGTTTCCGCGTTAACTGCACAGAAGCCTCGGTTCTGACCATTCCTTATAAATGTATGTCCTCGAGGCTGTTCAAATCACAGCTCACGAGCACTTGCTAGCCTACTGCGTGCAAAAACTGACTCAAAGCCAGCGCATAGCAACAGCGACGCGTCACCGCCAGCAGCCCTTGCATGTCTTACTACAATTTGTACGATATCTAAAAGGGCAGAAGGAGCAGCGACGTAGGCTTGAAAGTTGGGGACGAGTCTGTGTGCAACCTTGTTTTCGCGTTAACTGCACAGAAGCCTCGGTTCTGACCATTCCTTATAAATGTATGTCCTCGAGGCAGTTCAAATCACAGCTCACGAGCACTTGCTAGCCTACTGCGTGCAAAAACTCACTCAAAGCCAGCGTATAGCAACAGCGACGCGTCCCCGCCAGCAGCCCCTGCATGTCTTACTACAATTTCTACAATATATAAAAGGGCAGAAGGAGCAGCGACGTAGGCTTGAAAGATGGGGACGAGTCTCTTTGCAACCTTGTTTTCACGTTAACTGCACAGAAGCCTCGGTTCTGACCATTTTTCATAGATGTATGTCCTCGAGGCAGTTGAAATCACAGCTCACGAGCTCTTGCTAGCCTACTGCGTGCAAAAACTCACACAAAGCCAGCGTATAGCAACAGCGACGCGTCACAGCCAGCTGTCCCTGTATGTCTTACTCCAATTTGTACAATATATAAAAGAGGAGAAGGAGCAGCGACGTAGGCTTGAAAGTTGGGGACGAGTCTGTGTGCAACCTTGTTTTCGCGTTAACTGCACAGAAGCCTCGGTTCTGACCATTCTTCATAAATATTTGTCCTCGAGGCAGTTCAAATCACAGTTCTCGAGCGCTAGCTAGCCTACTGCGTGCAAAAACTAGCACAAAGCCACCGTATAGCAACAGCGACGCGTCACAGCCAGCTGTCCCTGTATGTCTTACTCCAATTTGTGCAATATATAAAAGGGCAGAAGGAGCAGCGATGTAGGCTTGAAAGTTGGGGACGAGTCTGTGTGCAACCTTGTTTTCGCGTTTACTGCACAGAAGCCTCGGTTCTGACCATTCTTTATTAATGTATGTCCTCGAGGCAGTAGAAATCACAGCTCACGAGCACTTGCTAGCACACTACGTGCAAAAACTAGCACAAAGCCAGCGTATAGCAACAGCGACGCCTCACCGCCAGCAGCCCCTGCATCTTTAACTACAATTTGTACAATATCTAAAAGGGCAGAATGAGCAGCGACGTAGGCTTGAATGTTGGGGACGAGTCTGTGTGCAATCTTGTTTTTGCGTTAACTGCACAGAAGCCTCGGTTCTGACCATTCTTCATAAATATTTGTCTTCGAGGCAGTTGAAATCACAGCTCACGAGCTCTTGCTAACCTACTGCGTGCAAAAACTAGCACAAAGCCAGCGTATAGCAACAGCGACGCGTCACCGCCAGCAGTCCCTGTATGTCTTACTCCAATTTGTACAATATATAAAAGGGCAGAAGGAGCAGTGACGTAGGCTTGAATGTTGGCGACGAGTCTGTGTGCAACGCGGTAGGGCTTCTGACGAATTGGTGTTGCTTGCCCTGTATGGATGCGGTGTTGCATACGAGACGCCGGTGGTGTATGGGACGCTCGTTGGCCTTGAGCAAAATCGAACACTGTGGCGTAGCGAGCGAGCACAGCTTCCAGCAGACACTGCTCACTAGAAGACAGCGACTTGTCAATCATGCGCTTAAAGTCAGCAGAATTATCATAGTTGGAGTCGGGGTTGGTTTTTTTTTCGGCAGTTGACATTTCGACCGTTCCGACGCTGACAATGGCTTGTTCATCAAAACTTGCCAGTTTAAGTCTTAGCGGCAATGTTATAGATTGGGTTGAAACGTTCACTGTACACAAACGAGTACAACCATCAGTGGTGACCACGAGGGAGCGAGGGACTATCGCATATTTCTTGAGCGCATTGTTATAATCGGGCTCGGCTAAACCACAACAAGCACCTGTACGAGGGCGAGAATTAGTGACAGGTACAAACATTGCAGTCTTAGGGGGCAAACACACATCTTGTGACACGGTGAGAACGTCGGCGGCATCACTGGTGCTATCTGTCATTGAAGATAGCGCGTCGCGGTGAAGAGAAATCGCGCCACTTCCACAATCCAAAGTTGCCCCCCACTCACGCAAGAAATCAATTCCTAAAATAATGTCATGCGTTGTACGTACAAGCACAGTAAATTCACTTCTAAATGGCTGCTCCCCTATCGTAACTGAAACAGAACAGACCCCAAGTGGGCGTAACATTTCCCCGCCAACTCCACGAAAGGTAGCGTTCCGATCCCAAGAAAACATAACTTTTTGTCCAAGACGATTTTTGAAGGACAGGCTCATAACAGAAACTGCCGCCCCAGTGTCAACTAAAGCAAAAGCACTCACATTGTCAACTAAAACGCACACTTTGTTTTTAAACAATTTTACACAAGGGGGTCTTGATGAAGATGAACATATTGCGGCCTCACCCCCGTCGGTCGCTCCAGCTAGTTTCCCAGCGGCGGCGGTGATAACGAGCGACGACGAGGTGATGGAGAGCGTCGCTGTCGTGTCGGTGGTGGTGTCAGGCTGCGATCGGAAACGGGGGAGTCACTGCGGTTTGCGCGTCCCTGCTGCAGCCGCTGGAAGGAACTGGGATATGGCTAGGGCTCGTCAGCGGGCGCGTAGGAATTAAACCGTGGAGCACGCTGCTCGCGGCGGTGGCAATACCTAGCAATGTGTCCAGCCACACCGCAGCTGTAGCAAGTGCGGGAGTCGCGGCTTGTTGCGGGTGACACCGGTGACATGGGTGTCAGGTAGAAACGTACTCTCAGGCTGGTTGTAGGAGGGAATAGCCCGCGGAACAAATCGTTGTGGTGCATCTTGTCGGCGTCCCAGACTTGTCGGTTGCGGTGGCAAGTTGCTGCTCTCCGTACGATCAGCATAGGTCCTGCGAGGTTCTCGGAAACTCTGAGGTGCCCTGGTGGACCGTGGCACACGAGAACGATGATGAAATGCACACTGATGGCACACATGAGCGTCGTCAACAACTTTAAGGCGTTCAAGCTCTTCTTTAACCACTTGCCGAATCACTGAGGAGATGTCGTCGTGCGTTGGGACGGACACACTTGCAATAGTAGTAACATTGTCCAATCGTCCAAACTTTGGCCCAATCCTTCTCATCTTCAGCGCTTCAAACGCCCGGCAATGTTTCTTCAGATCAGACGGAGTACTAAGATCGTCCTTCGTTATAAGAAAATTATAAACATCTTCAGCGATTCCTTTAAGCAGATGTCCTACTTTGTCTTCGTCTGTCGTGGTAGCGCTGACGATTCCGCATAATTTGAGAACAGCCTCTATGTACGTTGTACACGTTTCGCCAGGTAATTGAGCTCGTCGGGAAAGCGTCTGCTCAGCATTCTTTTTCTTAGAGATTGGGTCCCCGAAGCACTTGGTGAATACTTCTACAAAATTATCCCAGCTTGTTAGAACGCTCTCTTGGTTCTCAAACCAGAGGAGCGCGGTTCCAGCGAGAAGAAAAACCACGTTATCGAGCTGCTTCGTAGTGTTCCAGTGGTTGTGGCGATTCACTCTGTTGTAGTGTTTAAGCCAGTCGTCGACGTCTTCGTTGGCCTTCCCCGAAAGGTGGGTGGCTCTCGCAGCGGTGTCCAGTAGCCAGCCTGTCCTGCGTGATTGCTGTCTGGTCCGCCACAGGTGGGGTCGTCATTGCCTTCTCCGGAATCGGCCATGTCCGCTGCTTGTGGTCGTAAACCAGCCAAGCGCCTACTCCGTCGGACAGTTGGTAGAGCTGGGTCGTCCAGGATTGTCCAAGATTTATCCCGCACCTCCACCAAAGATGTTACGAATGATGTTTATTTACAGAGTGAAACGGTGAAACGAGGTCCGAGAGGGAAGCTACAGGCCAGGCCCAGCCGGCGCAGAGTACCGCGAGGTCCCGCGCGCACACTCTACTTCGTCTTTCTCTGCCTCAGCCGCAGCCGCGCAGTGCTGCGACAATATATAAAAGGGCAGAAGGAGCAGCGACGTAGGCTCGAAAGTTGGGTGGAGTGTGTGTGCAACTTTTTATTCGCGTTAACTGCACAGAAGCCTGGGTTCTGACCATACTTCATAAATATATATCCTCGAGGCAGTGGAAACCATAGCTCAAGAGCTCCTGCTAGCCTACTGCGTGCAAAAACTCACACAAAGACAGCGTATACCAACAGCGACGCATCACCGCCAGCAGCCCCTGCATCTCTTACTACAATTTGTACAATATATAAGGGCAGAAGGAGCAGAGACGTAGGCTCGAAAGTTGGGTGGAGTGTGTGTGCAACCTTTTATTCGCGTTAACTGCACAGAAGCCTGGGTTCTGACCATTCTTCATAAATATTTATCCTCGAGGCAGTAGAAACCATAGCTCAAGAGCTCCTGCTAGCCTACTGCGTGCAAATACACAAAGTCAGCATACAGCAACAGCGACGCGTAGCCGCGAGCAGCCAACACATCTATCAGTACTATTTATAAAAGAAATAGAAGGGCAGAAGGAGCAGCGACGTAGGTTTGAAAGTTGGGGACGAGTCTGTGTGCAACCTTGCTTTCGCGTTAACTGCACAGAAGCCTCGGTTCTGACCATTCTTAAATAATGTATGTCCTCGAGGCAGCAGAAATCACAGCTCACGGGCACTTGCTAGCCTACGGCGTGCAAAAACTCACTCAAAGCCAGCGTATAGCAACAGTGACGCGTCACCGTCAGCAGCCCCTGAATGTCTTACCACAATTTGTACAATATATAAAAGGGCAGAAGGAGCAGCGACGTAAGCTTGAAAGTTGGGGACGAGTCTGTGTGCAACCTTGTTTTCGCGTTAACTGCACAGAAGCCTCAGTTCTGACCATTCTTCGTAAATATTTGTCCTCGAGGCCGTCGAAATCACAGCTCACGAGCTCTTGCTAGCCTACTGCGTGCAAAAACTCACACAAAGCCAGCTTATAGCAACAGCGACGCGTCACCGCCAGCAGTCCCTGCATGTCTTACTCCAATTTGTACAATATATAAAAGGGCAGAAGGAGCAGTGACCTAGGCTTGAATCTTGGGGACGAGTCTGTGTGCAACCTTGTTTTCGCGTTAACTGCACAGAAGCCTCGGTTCTGAC
Source organism: Dermacentor andersoni (assembly GCF_023375885.2). Lineage (NCBI taxonomy): Eukaryota > Metazoa > Arthropoda > Arachnida > Ixodida > Ixodidae > Dermacentor > Dermacentor andersoni. Next base: position 4,529,436 of record NW_027314752.1, on the reverse strand, counting down.
CATTCTTCATAAATATTTGTCCTCGAGGCAGTTGAAATCACAGCTCACGAGCTCTTGCTAGCCTACTGCGTGCAAAAACTCACACAAAGCCAGCGTATAGCAACAGCGACACGTCACCGCCAGCAGTCCCTGCATGTCTCACTCCAATTTGTGCAATATATAAAAGGGCAGAAGGAGCAGCGATGTAGGCTTGAATGTTAGTGACTAGTCTGTCTGCAACCTTGTTTTCGCATTAACTGCACAGAAGCCTCGGTTCTGACCATTCTCCATAAATATTTGTCCTCGAGGCAGTTGAAATCACAGCTCACGAGCTCTTGCTAGCCTACTGCGTGCAAAAACTCCCACAAAGCCAGCGTATAGCAACAGCGACGCGTCACCGCCAGCAGTCCCTGCATGTCTTACTCCAATTTGTACAATATATAAAAGGGCAGAAGGAGCAGCGACGTAGGCTTGAAAGTTGGGCACGAGTCTGTGTGCAACCTTGTTTCCGCGTTAACTGCACAGAAGCCTCGGTTCTGACCGTTCTTCATAAATATTTCTCCTCGAGGCAGTTGAAATCACAGCTCACGAGCTCTTGCTAGCCTACTGCGTGCAAAAACTCACTCAAAGCCAGCGTATAGCAACAGCAACGCGTCACCGCCAGCAGCCCCTGCATGTCTTACTCCAATTTGTGCAATATATAAAAGGGCAGAAGGAGCAGCGATGTAGGCTTGAATGTTAGTGACTAGTCTGTCTGCAACCTTGTTTTCGCATTAACTGCACAGAAGCCTCGGTTCTGACCACTCTCCATAAATATTTGTCCTCGAGGCAGTTGAAATCACAGCTCACGAGCTCTTGCTAGCCTACTGCGTGCAAAAACTCACTCAAAGCCAGCGTATAGCAACAACGACGCGTCACCGCCAGCAGTCCCTCTATGTCTTACTCCAATTTGTACAATATATAAAAGGGCAGAAGGAGCAGCGACGTAGGCTTGAATGTTGGGGACGAGTCTGTGTGCAACCTTGTTTTTGCGTTAACTGCACAGAAGCCTCGGTTCTGACCATTCGTCATAAATATTTGTCCTCGAGGCAGTTGAAATCACAGCTCACGAGCGCTTGCTAGCCTACTGCGCGCAAAAATTCACACAAAGCCAGCGTATAGCAACAGCGACGTGTCACCGCCAGCAGCCCCTGCATGTCTTACTCCAATTTGTACAATATATAAAAGGGCAGAAGGAGCAGCGACGTAGGCTTGAAAGATGGGGACGAGTCTATTTGCAACCTTGTTTTCGCGTTAACTGCACAGAAGCCTCGGTTCTGACCATTTTTCATAGATGTATGTCCTCGAGGCAGTTGAAATCACAGCTCACGAGCGCTTGCTAGCCTACTGCGCGCAAAAACTCACTCAAAGCCAGCGTATAGCAACAGCGACGCGTCACCGCCAGCAGCCCCTGAATGTCTTACTCCAATTTGTACGATATATAAAAGGGCAGAAGGAGCAGCGACCTAGGCTTGAATCTTGGGGACGAGTCTGTGTGCAACCTTGTTGTAGCGTTAACTGCGCAAAAGCCTCGGTTCTGACCATTCTTTATAAATGTATGTCCTCGAGGCAGTAGAAAACACAGCCCACGGGCACTTGCTAGCCTACTGCGTGCAAAAACTCACGCAAAGCCAGCGTTTAGCAACAGCGATGCGTCACCGCCAGCAGTCTCTGCATGTCTTACTCCAATAGCCAGCGTATAGCAACAGCGATGCGTCACCGCCAGCAGTCTCTGCATGTCTTACTCCAATTTGTACAATATATAAAAGGGCAGAAGGAGCAGCGACCTAGGCTTGAATCTTGGGGACTAGTCTGTGTGCAACCTTGTTTTCGCGTTAACTGCACCGAAGCCTCGGTTCCGATCATTCTTTATAAATGTATGTCCTCGAGGCAGTTGAAATAACCGCTCACGAGCTCTTGCTAACCTACTGCGTGCAAAAACTCACACAAAGCCAGCGTATAGCAACAGCGACGCGTCACCGCCAGCAGCCACTGCATGTCTTACTACAATTTCTACAATATATAAAAGGGCAGACGGAGCAGCGACGTAGGCTTTAAAGATGGGGACGAGTCTCTTTGCAACGTTGTTTTCGCGTTAACTGCACAGAAGCATCGGTTCTGACCATTCTTTATAAATTTATGTCCTCGAGGCAGTTGAAATCACAGCTCACGAGCTCTTGCTAGCATACTGCGTGCAAAAACTCACTTAAAGCCAGCGTATAGCAACAGCGACGCGTCACCGCCAGCAGCCCCTGCATGTCTTACTACAATTTCTCCAATATGTAAAAGGGCAGAAGGAGCAGCGACGTAGGCTTGAAAGTTGGGGACGAGTCTGTGTGCAGCCTTGTTTTCGCGTTAACTGCACAGAAGCCTCGCCTCTGACCATTCTTCATAAATATTTGTCCTCGAGGCAGTTGAAATCACAGCTCACGAGCTCTTGCTAGCCTTCTGCGTGCAAAAACTCACTGAAAGCCAGCGTATAGCAACAGCGACGCGTCACCGCCAGCAGTCCCTGTATGTCTTACTCCAATTTGTACAATATATAAAAGGGCAGAAGGAGCAGCGACCTAGGCTTGAATCTTGGGGACGAGTCTGTGTGCAACCTTGTTTTCGCATTAACTGCACAGAAGCCTCGGTTCTGACCATTCTTCATAAATATTTGTCCTCGAGGCAGTTGAAATCACAGCTCACGAGCGCTTGCTAGCCTACTGCGTGCAAAAATTCACACAAAGCCAGCGTATAGCAACAGCGACGCGTCACCGCCAGCAGCCCCTGCATGTCTTACTATAATTTCTACAATATGTAAAAGGGCAGAAGGAGCAGCGACGTAGGCTTGAAAGTTGGGGAAGAGTCTGTGTGCAACCTTGTTTTCGCGTTAACTGCACAGAAGCCTCGCTTCTGACCATTCTTCATAAATATTTGTCCTCGAGGCAGTTGAAATCACAGCTCACGAGCTCTTGCTAGCCTACAGCGCGCAAGAACTCCCTCAAAGCCAGCGTATAGCAACAGCAACGCGTCACCGCCAGCAGCCCGTGCATGTCTTACTATAATTTCTACAATATATAAGAGGGCAGAAGGAGCAGCGATGTAGGCTTGAATGTTGGGGAAGAGTCTGTGTGCAACCTTGTTTTCGCGTTAACTGCACAGAAGCCTCGGTTCTGACCATTCTTCATAAATATTTGTCCTCGAGGCAGTTGAAATCACAGCTCACGAGCGCTTGCTAGCCTACTGCGTGCAAAAACTCACACAAAGCCAGCGTATAGCAAAAGCGACGCGTCACCGCCAGCAGCCCCTGCATGTCTTACTCCAATTTGTACAATATATAAAAGGGCAGAAGGAGCAGCGACGTAGGCTTGAATGTTGGCGACGAGTCTGTGTGCAACCTTGTTTTTGCGTTAACTGCACAGATGCCTCGATTCTGACCATTCTTCATAAATATATGTCCTCGAGGCAGTTGAAATCACAGCTCACGAGCTCTTGCTAGCCTACTGCGTGCAAAAACTCACACAAAGCCAGCGTATAGCAACAGCGACACGTCACCGCCAGCAGTCCCTGCATGTCTCACTCCAATTTGTGCAATATATAAAAGGGCAGAAGGAGCAGCGATGTTGGCTTGAATGTTAGTGACTAGTCTGTCTGCAACCTTGTTTTCGCATTAACTGCACAGAAGCCTCGGTTCTGACCATTCTCCATAAATATTTGTCCTCGAGGCAGTTGAAATCACAGCTCACGAGCTCTTGCTAGCCTACTGCGTGCAAAAACTCCCACAAAGCCAGCGTATAGCAACAGCGACGCGTCACCGCCAGCAGTCCCTGCATGTCTTACTCCAATTTGTACAATATATAAAAGGGCAGAAGGAGCAGCGACGTAGGCTTGAAAGTTGGGCACGAGTCTGTGTGCAACCTTGTTTCCGCGTTAACTGCACAGAAGCCTCGGTTCTGACCGTTCTTCATAAATATTTCTCCTCGAGGCAGTTGAAATCACAGCTCACGAGCTCTTGCTAGCCTACTGCGTGCAAAAACTCACTCAAAGCCAGCGTATAGCAACAGCAACGCGTCACCGCCAGCAGCCCCTGCATGTCTTACTCCAATTTGTGCAATATATAAAAGGGCAGAAGGAGCAGCGATGTAGGCTTGAATGTTAGTGACTAGTCTGTCTGCAACCTTGTTTTCGCATTAACTGCACAGAAGCCTCGGTTCTGACCATTCTCCATAAATATTTGTCCTCGAGGCAGTTGAAATCACAGCTCACGAGCTCTTGCTAGCCTACTGCGTGCAAAAACTCACTCAAAGCCAGCGTATAGCAACAACGACGCGTCACCGCCAGCAGTCCCTCTATGTCTTACTCCAATTTGTACAATATATAAAAGGGCAGAAGGAGCAGCGACGTAGGCTTGAATGTTGGGGACGAGTCTGTGTGCAACCTTGTTTTTGCGTTAACTGCACAGAAGCCTCGGTTCTGACCATTCGTCATAAATATTTGTCCTCGAGGCAGTTGAAATCACAGCTCACGAGCGCTTGCTAGCCTACTGCGCGCAAAAATTCACACAAAGCCAGCGTATAGCAATAGCGACGTGTCACCGCCAGCAGCCCCTGCATGTCTTACTCCAATTTGTACAATATATAAAAGGGCAGAAGGAGCAGCGACGTAGGCTTGAAAGATGGGGACGAGTCTATTTGCAACCTTGTTTTCGCGTTAACTGCACAGAAGCCTCGGTTCTGACCATTTTTCATAGATGTATGTCCTCGAGGCAGTTGAAATCACAGCTCACGAGCGCTTGCTAGCCTACTGCGCGCAAAAACTCACTCAAAGCCAGCGTATAGCAACAGCGACGCGTCACCGCCAGCAGCCCCTGAATGTCTTACTCCAATTTGTACGATATATAAAAGGGCAGAAGGAGCAGCGACCTAGGCTTGAATCTTGGGGACGAGTCTGTGTGCAACCTTGTTGTAGCGTTAACTGCGCAAAAGCCTCGGTTCTGACCATTCTTTATAAATGTATGTCCTCGAGGCAGTAGAAAACACAGCTCACGGGCACTTGCTAGCCTACTGCGTGCAAAAACTCACGCAAAGCCAGCGTTTAGCAACAGCGATGCGTCACCGCCAGCAGTCTCTGCATGTCTTACTCCAATAGCCAGCGTATAGCAACAGCGATGCGTCACCGCCAGCAGTCTCTGCATGTCTTACTCCAATTTGTACAATATATAAAAGGGCAGAAGGAGCAGCGACCTAGGCTTGAATCTTGGGGACGAGTCTGTGTGCAACCTTGTTTTCGCGTTAACTGCACCGAAGCCTCGGTTCCGATCATTCTTTATAAATGTATGTCCTCGAGGCAGTTGAAATAACCGCTCACGAGCTCTTGCTAACCTACTGCGTGCAAAAACTCACACAAAGCCAGCGTATAGCAACAGCGACGCGTCACCGCCAGCAGCCCCTGCATGTCTTACTACAATTTCTACAATATATAAAAGGGCAGACGGAGCAGCGACGTAGGCTTTAAAGATGGGGACGAGTCTCTTTGCAACGTTGTTTTCGCGTTAACTGCACAGAAGCATCGGTTCTGACCATTCTTTATAAATTTATGTCCTCGAGGCAGTTGAAATCAAAGCTCACGAGCTCTTGCTAGCATACTGCGTGCAAAAACTCACACAAAGCCACCGTATAGCAACAGCGACGCGTCACCGCCAGCAGCCCCTGCATGTCTTACTACAATTTCTCCAATATGTAAAAGGGCAGAAGGAGCAGCGACGTAGGCTTGAAAGTTGGGGACGAGTCTGTGTGCAGCCTTGTTTTCGCGTTAACTGCACAGAAGCCTCGCCTCTGACCATTCTTCATAAATATTTGTCCTCGAGGCAGTTGAAATCACAGCTCACGAGCTCTTGCTAGCCTACAGCGCGCAAGAACTCCCTCAAAGCCAGCGTATAGCAACAGCGACGCGTCACCGCCAGCAGTCCCTGTATGTCTTACTCCAATTTGTACAATATATAAAAGGGCAGAAGGAGCAGCGACCTAGGCTTGAATCTTGGGGACGAGTCTGTGTGCAACCTTGTTTTCGCATTAACTGCACAGAAGCCTCGGTTCTGACCATTCTTCATAAATATTTGTCCTCGAGGCAGTTGAAATCACAGCTCACGAGCGCTTGCTAGCCTACTGCGTGCAAAAATTCACACAAAGCCAGCGTATAGCAACAGCGACGCGTCACCGCCAGCAGCCCCTGCATGTCTTACTATAATTTCTACAATATGTAAAAGGGCAGAAGGAGCAGCGACGTAGGCTTGAAAGTTGGGGAAGAGTCTGTGTGCAACCTTGTTTTCGCGTTAACTGCACAGAAGCCTCGCTTCTGACCATTCTTCATAAATATTTGTCCTCGAGGCAGTTGAAATCACAGCTCACGAGCTCTTGCTAGCCTACAGCGCGCAAGAACTCCCTCAAAGCCAGCGTATAGCAACAGCAACGCGTCACCGCCAGCAGCCCGTGCATGTCTTACTATAATTTCTACAATATATAAGAGGGCAGAAGGAGCAGCGATGTAGGCTTGAATGCTGGGGAAGAGTCTGTGTGCAACCTTGTTTTCGCGTTAACTGCACAGAAGCCTCGGTTCTGACCATTCTTCATAAATATTTGTCCTCGAGGCAGTTGAAATCACAGCTCACGAGCGCTTGCTAGCCTACTGCGTGCAAAAACTCACACAAAGCCAGCGTATAGCAACAGCGACACGTCACTGTCAGCAGCCCCTGAATGTCTTACTCCAATTTGTACAATATATAAAAGGGCAGACTGAGCAGCGACCTAGGCTTGAATCTTGGGGACGAGTCTGTGTGCCACCTTGTTTTCGCGTTAACTGCACAGAAGCCTCGGTTCTGACCATTCTTTATAAATGTATGTCCTCGAGGCAGTTGAAATCACAGCTCACGAGCTCTTGCTAGCCTACTGCGTGCAAAAACTCACTCAAAGCCAGCGTATAGCAACAGTGACGCGTCACCGTCAGCAGCCCCTGAATGTCTTACTACAATTTGTACAATTTTAGAAAGGGCAGAAGGAGCAGCGACGTAAGCTTGAAAGTTGGGGACGAGTCTGTGTGCAACCTTGTTTTCGCGTTAACTGCACAGAAGCCTCGGTTCTGACCATTCTTCATAAATATTTGTCCTCGAGGCAGTTGAAATCACAGCTCACGAGCGCTTGCTAGCCTACTGCGTGCAAAAACTCACACAAAGCCAGCGTATAGCAACAGTGACGCGTCACCGTCAGCAGCCCCTGAATGTCTTACTACAATTTGTACAATTTTAGAAAGGGCAGAAGGAGCAGCGACGTAAGCTTGAAAGTTGGGGACGAGTCTGTGTGCAACCTTGTTTTCGCGTTAACTGCACAGAAGCCTCGGTTCTGACCATTCTTCATAAATATTTGTCCTCGAGGCAGTTGAAATCACAGCTCACGAGCGCTTGCTAGCCTACTGCGTGCAAAAACTCACACAAAGCCAGCGTATAGCAACAGCGACACGTCACTGTCAGCAGCCCCTGAATGTCTTACTCCAATTTGTACAATATATAAAAGGGCAGACTGAGCAGCGACCTAGGCTTGAATCTTGGGGACGAGTCTGTGTGCCACCTTGTTTTCGCGTTAACTGCACAGAAGCCTCGGTTCTGACCATTCTTTATAAATGTATGTCCTCGAGGCAGGTGAAATGACAGCTCACGAGCTCTTGCTAGCCTACTGCGTGCAAAAACTCACTCAAAGCCAGCGTATAGCAACAGCGACGCGTCACCGCCAGCAGTCCCTGCATGTCTTACTCCAATTTGTACAATATATAAAAGGGCAGAAGGAGCAGCGACCTAGGCTTGAATCTTGGGGACGAGTCTGTGTGCAACCTTGTTTTGGCGTTAACTGCACAGAAGCCTCGCTTCTGACCATTCTTCATAAATATTTGTCCTCGAGGCAGTTGAAATCACAGCTCACGAGCGCTTGCTAGCCTACTGCGTGCAAAAATTCCCGCAAAGCCAGCGTATAGCAACAGCGACGCGTCACCGCCAGCAGCCCCTGCATGTCTTACTACAATTTCTACAATATGTAAAAGGGCAGAAGGAGCAGCGACGTAGGCTTGAAAGTTGGGGACGACTCTGTGTGCAACCTTGTTTTCGCGTTAACTGCACAGAAGCCTCGGTTCTGACCATTCTTCATAAATATTTGTCCTCGAAGCAGTTGAAATCACAGCTCACGAGCGCTTGCTAGCCTACTGCGTGCAAAAACTCACACAAAGCCAGCGTATAGCAACAGCGACGCGTCACCGCCAGCAGCCCCGGCATGTCTTACTCCAATTTGTACAATATATAAAAGGGCAGAAGGAGCAGCGACGTAGGCTTGAAAGATGGGGACGAGTCTCTTTGCAACCATGTTTTCGCGTTAACTGCACAGAAGCCTCGGTTCTGACCATTTTTCATAGATGTATGTCCTCGAGGCAGTAGAAATCACAGCTCACGAGCACTTGCTAGCCTACTGCGTGCAAAAATTCACACAAAGCCAGCGTATAGCAACAGCGACGCGTCACCGCCAGCAGCACCTGCATGTCTTACTCCAATTTGTACAATATATAAAAGGGCAGAAGGAGCAGCGACCTAGGCTTGCATCTTGGGGACGAGTCTGTGTGCAACCTTGTTTTCGCGTTAACTGCACAGAAGCCTCGGTTCTGACCATTCTTTATTGTATGTCCTCGAGGCAGTTGAAATCACAGCTCACGAGCTCTTGCTAGCCTACTGCGTGCAAAAACTCACACAAAGCCAGCGTATAGCAACAGCGACACGTCACCGCCAGCCGTCCCTGCATGTCTTACTCCAATTTGTACAATATATAAAAGGGCAGAAGGAGCAGCGACGTAGGCTTGAAAGTTGGGCACGAGTCTGTGTGCAACCTTGTTTTCGCGTTAACTGCACAGAAGCCTCGGTTCTGACCATTCTTCCTAAACATTTGTCCTCGAGGCAGGTGAAATCCCAGCTCACGAGCTCTTGCTAGCCTACTGCGTGCAAAAACTCACACAAAGCCAGCGTATAGCAACTGCGACGCGTCACCGCCAGCAGCCCCTGCATCTCAAACTACAATTTGTACGATGTCTAAAAGGGCAGAAGGAGCAGCGACGTAGGCTTGAAAGTTTGGGACGAGTCTGTGTGCAACCTTGTTTCCGCGTTAACTGCACAGAAGCCTCGGTTCTGACCATTCTTCCTAAACATTTGTCCTCGAGGCAGGTGAAATCACAGCTCACGAGCTCTTGCTAGCCTACTGCGTGCAAAAACTCACACAAAGCCAGCGTATAGCAACTGCGACGCGTCACCGCCAGCAGCCCCTGCATCTCAAACTACAATTTGTACGATGTCTAAAAGGGCAGAAGGAGCAGCGACGTAGGCTTGAAAGTTTGGGACGAGTCTGTGTGCAACCTTGTTTCCGCGTTAACTGCACAGAAGCCTCGGTTCTGACCATTCTTCCTAAACATTTGTCCTCGAGGCAGGTGAAATCACAGCTCACGAGCTCTTGCTAGCCTACTGCGTGCAAAAACTCACACAAAGCCAGCGTATAGCAACAGTGACGCGTCACCGCCAGCAGCCCCTGCATCTCAAACTACAATTTGTACGATGTCTAAAAGGGCAGAAGGAGCAGCGACGTAGGCTTGAAAGTTTGGGACGAGTCTGTGTGCAACCTTGTTTCCGCGTTAACTGCACAGAAGCCTCGGTTCTGACCATTCTTCCTAAACATTTGTCCTCGAGGCAGGTGAAATCACAGCTCACGAGCTCTTGCTAGCCTACTGCGTGCAAAAACTCACACAAAGCCAGCGTATAGCAACTGCGACGCGTCACCGCCAGCAGCCCCTGCATCTCAAACTACAATTTGTACGATGTCTAAAAGGGCAGAAGGAGCAGCGACGTAGGCTTGAAAGTTTGGGACGAGTCTGTGTGCAACCTTGTTTCCGCGTTAACTGCACAGAAGCCTCGGTTCTGACCATTCTTCCTAAACATTTGTCCTCGAGGCAGGTGAAATCACAGCTCACGAGCTCTTGCTAGCCTACTGCGTGCAAAAACTCACACAAAGCCAGCGTATAGCAACAGTGACGCGTCACCGCCAGCAGCCCCTGCATCTCAAACTGCAATTTGTACGATGTCTAAAAGGGCAGAAGGAGCAGCGATGTAGGCTTGAATGTTAGTGACTTGTCTGTCTGCAACCTTGTTTTCGCATTAACTGCACAGAAGCCTCGGTTCTGACCATTCGTCATAAATATTTGTCCTCGAGGCAGTTGAAATCACAGCTCACGAGCGCTTGCTAGCCTACTGCGCGCAAAAATTCACACAAAGCCAGCGTATAGCAACAGCGACGTGTCACCGCCAGCAGCCCCTGCATGTCTTACTCCAATTTGTACAATATATAAAAGGGCAGAAGGAGCAGCGACGTAGGCTTGAAAGATGGGGACGAGTCTATTTGCAACCTTGTTTTCGCGTTAACTGCACAGAAGCCTCGGTTCTGACCATTTTTCATAGATGTATGTCCTCGAGTCTGTAGAAATCACCGCTCACGACCTCTTGCTAGCCTACTGCGTGCAAAAACTCACACAAAGCCAGCGTATAGCAACTGCGACGCGTCACCGCCAGCAGCCCCTGCATCTCAAACTACAATTTGTACGATGTCTAAAAGGGCAGAAGGAGCAGCGACGTAGGCTTGAAAGTTTGGGACGAGTCTGTGTGCAACCTTGTTTCCGCGTTAACTGCACAGAAGCCTCGGTTCTGACCATTCTTCCTAAACATTTGTCCTCGAGGCAGGTGAAATCACAGCTCACGAGCTCTTGCTAGCCTACTGCGTGCAAAAACTCACACAAAGCCAGCGTATAGCAACAGCGACGCGTCACCGCCGGCAGCCCCTGAATGTCTTACTCCAATTTGTACGATATATAAAAGGGCAGAAGGAGCAGCGACGTAGGCTTGAAAGATGGGGACGAGTCTCTTTGCAACCTTGTTTTCACGTTAACTGCACAGAAGCCTCGGTTCGTTATCTCCCTTGCCTCTTGACGGCGATGACGCGCTAAATCTGCACCATCATTGCGTCGTGCATCCCTCCTTCGACCAAGCAAGTGTTCGGCGGCACACGTTCGCTTTTGTATTGACATTAAAGATTTATACTGCTCGATTTCGAGAGAAAAAAACGAATGTACATCGAAAGCGGACGGGCAGCAAGGAATGTAGAGTACTCACGGAGCGATGCCATTGATCAGATTATCACAAACGACTGGGCTCGGTCAGGTCGCCCTTATAAACGTTCTTTTTCAGCATCAGTTATGCTTTCAAATAGATTACTTCTAAACATTTGTGCAATACAGACGAACGTTTAATAATAATTCGCTCAGCTAGATAATCTCGAGGACTGGCTCCAAGCTAATCATGTCCGTTAGCTGCCTAAGATCAATTATTGACAATTTAATTATCGTACCTTCGTTTATTACGCGAACAACTAATGAACTTACACCGTATCTAGAGGCTAGCAATTTCAACACTCGAATGATAACAATAATGTCAGCAAGATTTATATTGCTCTATTAAAGTTTGGCGCCGTGTAAAAATAACTGCCTTGATATTCATGGTGCAATTCAACTTCATCAACTTAAGCACCTGTGCCCAACAGTGCACTTCTGCTTCTGCTCCTACGCTATACAAGAAACACTTCAGCGCTACGGTATATAACACAAGGTGTGCGAGAACATTGTGCGTGCTCCCGATTACTATATAAGCGTTGGTGGCATCAGGGTCGGTTTTCTGGCGTCTTTAAGCTGCCTGGTGGAGAGCAACGGATACTTTTTAGTACATTGTATCAAATAGAGTAGCGCGCACGTGTATGTTAGAACAAAAAGTACCGAAGTATTGGGGTGAGTTCCTTGCGGTATATATTTTAAGTGTCTATTGTGAACACATAAAGAAAGAAAATACCGGATTTTTTAAAGAAATAATGTTGACATAAGTATGCTAGTCAAGGGAAACATGAGTTCCTACCCTAGTGCCCGAGGTGGAAGCAGCCCCAAACCGCACGGCTACATTGGCACACGGTTCATTAAGGCAAAGGGCTCAAGTGGCTCGTAGCAATTGCTCATACACCCCCCCTCCCCCAATAAGCGGTGTCTAGTCCAGTGATACAAAGTAGAAGAGTGATACAAGAAAAGTGGAGGAATGGTACAAAAAATACCAGCAGCAATGGCTCCTTCCCGAAAAAAGAACGACATAATCAGGAATGGCTAATACCTTCGTAAGGAAGCAAAGATGCAGTGGCTGAATATGTATGAAGAAACCAAAGGAAAAAAAGAACGAAGGAAAGAAAGAAGGAACAAAAGAATGAAAGAGAGAACAATGAAAGAAACGAAAAAAGAGAGACAAAGAGAAAGTAAAAAAAAATCATGAGCCATTCCACTCCGTGAAGGTGGTTGACGAGCGAAGCTATTTAGCACATGACTCGGAGGTGACACATAATTTTGAACAAAAGGTACAAACTCATTTATTGTCCTGAGGGTCGTCATTATTTCACTCGCAACTGCAATCACATTCTTTGAAAATGTCAAATCGGTACACGTACGCCGCTGGATGGACGGTTGGGCAGGATCAGTGTGTCATCGCATGGGGTATGTCTGCAACACGGAACGCGTAAACCGCTCCCTTTTCGATACCCACACATACACATTGAAATCACCGACAACAACAGAGATAGTGTCATCGCAGCTAATTTACGCAAAGTGAGTAGCCATGAAACTTACGGGACTATGAGCCATTGCATTTTTTGCTTGCTTACTGGGGTATGAGCCATTGATGATGACATTCTTCGACATGCTGCTTTGTATGTTGTATGCGTGATTAGAAAGAATTTAAGTACTGTTCGCTTGACTTTACTGAGGGCTCGTAGCCTCTGTCTTAGGGGGCTATGAGGCATTGCATTTTTTGCTTGCTTACTGGGGTATGAGCCATTGATGATGACATTCTTCGACATGCTGCTTTGTATGTTGTATGCGTGATTAGAAAGAATTTACGTACTGTTCGCTTGACTTTATTGAGGGCTCGTAGCCTCTCTCTTAGGGGGCTATGAGGCATTGCATTTTTTTGTTTGATTGGGAGTATTCGTGTTGCTATACAGTTTTTTCATTGACACTTTTAACCGAATTATAATATTTGAGAAGTTGAATAATTAATTAGGGCTAGATATTTAATTAGGCCAAATAAAAAAATTAATCTGAGTGTCTCCAAGCGATGGCAAACAACATTACCTTGAGTCTGTTCAGCTACGTTGTATTTGCATATTTTTAATGTTTCTCTCAAGATACGTGGGACACCCTGTATATACGCATAGGTATATACAGTGCTTGACTATGCGTATGACTTGCTGTTGAATTGACACCATGTAATTATTCGTCCTTTCATTACAGATTATAAGTCCCGATTTCTCTGTGTAAACTTAAGGTCTAGGTTTGTCGCTGCCTTGCCACAAATATTCGCAAGTGTCTAAATCACATGCGTTGTCCGTTAGTGGCAGAATGTCGTCATCCTACATCAGTCCGGGGACCGTCTGTTGCGCGATTTTACTATTACTCATGCAAGATAAATCACACCCTAATTAACTATTTGCCAGTCGTCCCCCCCCCCCCCCCCCCGCCCCCGACAACAGTGCCACATTGAAGTGATCGCGCATCGCGACAAGCTTGGCGAGGTCGGTTTTTACGCCTCCCATTTCCAGCCACCCTAAAGCTGTGACTTCGGCGTGGCGCCGCTAAGTCAGAGGGTGTGGGTTGGAATGCCAGCCGAGGCGAGCGCATTTCCACGGCAACGAAATGCAAGAAGTGTAGCGTACCGTGCATTGTGTGGAAGTTGAAAGAACGCCCAGGTAGGCAAAATTAATCGGGAGTCTGCGACTACGATGTGCCTGATAATTATATCGTCGTTCCTGCTCGTAAAACCGAAGGATTTATTATAATTCACTTTAAACAATCAATCTATTCGCGGCAAAGCACTCAACTTAAAATTCCGATATTTTCCGTCCCAACCCAGATCTAATCGCGTCCGCACTGCCCCATCTGTTACGAGTTACGGAAAAACATTATTCAATGCTTTCCCCCAGAGTGTTGCTATTAAGGTAAATAGCATCATTTGCCTTTATTCAGCCATTTCGAACATATCTGTCCGTCCGTCCGTCCGTCCGTCTGTCGGTCTGTCTGTCTGTAATCTTACGCCGACCCAGTGGCGGAAGTAGTCTACCTGCTTGGGCCCCTAGCTATGTGATCCTTTCATTCCTGATGACGCAAGGAAACCAAGCCGGATGCCACCAATGCTCAGAAATCTATTAGCGCAAACAATACTCTCGCACACCTTTTTTGATGTACCTTGGCGCGGAGGCGTTTCTTGTACAATGTAGGAGAAAACATTGTAAAGACAGAGGTGCAGGTTTGGGTGCATCTGTTCTAAGTTCAACTTGAATTGCGTCAAGAAAACCTGTCCGAGTATTCGCACCTGCTTTATTAGGTGCCTACTGCACCAACAATATACAGGCGGTCTTCTTTAGCGGCACCGAATATTAAGGAATAGATCAATGTAAATCTTCCTGACATTATTCTTATCATTCGAGTGTTCAGATAGTAACCTCCGGATACGGATCAAGTTGAGCAGTTGTGTGCGCAATTTACGAATGTATGTTAATTACCATTTAAATAATTGTTTTGGGTGGCTAAAGCAAATTAGCAGTCTGGAGCCTGTCTTCGACATATTGTAGTTGAGCGAATATATGCTTAATAATCATGCATCTGTAAGAGCTAAGAACAAATATTTTGTAATTAAGCGTTCTCTAAAAGCCTAACTGACGCGGAAAACGATCGTGGGTAGTATCGACCTGACCGCTTCCAGCCTTTCGAGATATTGCGATGAATGGCACGGCTCCGTGAGCATGTTCCTTGCGGCCAGGCGACTGTCGATATTTATTCACATCGTTTTTCTGAAGGCAAGCCGTTTAAAGTTTAAATGTCAATGTAGCAACGAACGTGCGCTGCCGAAATCGTGCTTGGTCGCAGAAACGATGCACGATTGAATGATAGTGCAGATTTAGCGCGTCAATGCTCTCAAGGCATTGCGCTGCCGCCAACGGAAGCAAGATAACGAAGTTGAACTGCTTGGCTGCTTCTTACGGGGCCGCGCCAGCCAAGGGCGGCAATACTGACGTCACAGGAGCACTTTTTTGTCGGTTTCACTTTAACAAAGAGATAATGCTACAAATGCAGTGTCATTCGTTCTTGTCTCGAGGATTTAAACACGGGTTTTAATGCTCTCCACACAGCGTTTGTTTCCAAGAGTAGGTGTAAGCAGGAAAATGTTCACTCACACCCGAAAACACACAAACACCCTCGCACGCACACATACGCACTCTCTCTCCCTCGCACAAGCACACACTCTCTTTCTCACAAGCACTCGCACGCTCTCTCCATCGCACGCACATATATCCATGCGCGCACAAACACGCACTTTAGTCCGCAGGCATGCATGCTGAAAGACGTGCACATTCACACGCCGCCATGCATGCGCCGCAAGCACGCAAGCGCACGCACACATGCACTAACACGCAGATCCAGGCATGCACACACACCGCGAACACTCACGCACGCATACACGTACTCGCGTGCATGCATTTGCAAATATGGAGGCACTAGCACGCACACACACTCTCCCCTTGCACGCACACACACGCAGTCTCTCTCTCCCTCGCGCATACACACGCTCTTTCTCCCTCGCACACAAACACACTTTCTGTCTCCCTCGCACACAAACGCACTCTCCCTCACACGCACGTACTCTCTCTCCATCCGTCATACGCACGCACGCACACACACACGCACACACACACACACGCGCGCGCACACACACACACACACTATACGCACGCACAGCCATCCACACAAACACGCACACATTCCTTCGCAATCGTGCATGCTGAAATTCGAAAACCCGTTGGCACGCGTACACGTTCACACGCGGCCACGCATGCACCGTAAGCGCGCGCACATGCGCACGCACACACGCTGCAAACGCTCACATACGCTGCGAACGCTCACACACGTCGCGAACGCTGACACACGCATACATGCACTCGCGTGCATGCAAACGCAAATATGGAGGCACACGCCCGCACACTCATACACAGAGCGAACATGCGCATAGAACCATACCCAGGCACGCTCAAGACATGCACATACATAACCACTCTGTACCATCTCGGCTGCTTCTCAAAAGCCTGTACGTGCCAACAGGCTGCATAACACTCCCTGTACCAATGCCTTCTCGATGCCAACTGTAATCAATCGCTTTATGGTTTAAATTTGGCGCTTTTTCAAGCCAATGTGCCCTCTGGTGGGAGGGTGCAAAACGATTTTCTCTTGTCGTTGGACTTCACCTCCCCTGTCTGACTTGCTCTAACTGCTTTAACGTACCACCAATGTTCCGACTAAGTGCCAAAATGCATATGTTGCTAGAAGGGACTACCCTCTTGTTGTAGTCATTTGAAACTTTTTTACCCTCGCCCTATATTCTGAAATATAAATTCGAAAAAAAATTTTCCCATTGACTTACACTTGTGCGTTGCTGTGAAGTTCCGAAGGAGAATGTCCAGAATTCCTGGACATGGTAAGCGCAATCTCGCTTTAACAAATGAGACGGTTTTCTCCCAGGTTCTTAAAGCGTTACATATTAACCTGCTCTATATCTTTTCACGGGTCGGGAAAAGGAAAGCAAGAGCATGGTAATGAAGAAGATCTGCAAAATGTAATTGGGCTGGTAAGAGCATTCTCCCTTTAGGAATATAGACGATTTTTTCCCCCGGTTCGTTAGGCGTTACATATTAATCTGCTCTATATCTTCGCACGGGTCGGGAAAAGGAAAGCAAGAACATGGTCATGAACAAGCGCTGCAAAATGTATATAAGCTGGTAAGCGCCATCGCGCTTTAAAAAAATGGACGATTTTGTCCCCGGTTCTCAAGGCGTTACATATTAACATGCTCTATATCATCCCACGCGTCCGAAAAAGACAGCACGAGCATGGTCATGAACAAGAGCTGCACAATGTAATTGGGCTGGTAAGCGCATTCTCGCTTTAGGCAAATAGACAATTTTGTTTCTTTTCTTTAAGGCGTTACATATTAACCTGCTCTATTTCTTCCCACGCGTCAGAAAAAGAAAGCAGGAGCATGGTCATGAACAAGAGCAGCAAAATGTAATTTTCCTGGTAAGCGCAATCTCGCTTTAACAAATGAGACGGTTTCTCTCCGTTTATTAAGACGTTAAATATTAACCTGGTCTTTAGCTTTCCACGGGTCGGGAAAAGGAAAGCAAGAGCATTGCCGTGAACAAGAGCTGCAGAATGTAATTGGGCTGGTAAAGGCAATCTCGCAATAACAAATTAGACGATTTTGTCCCCTGTTCTTAAACGTTAAATATTAACCAGCTCTATATCTTCCCACAGCTCGGAAAAATGAAAGCAAGAGCATGGTCATGAAGAAGAGCTGCAAAATGTAATTGGCCTGGTAAGGGCATTCTCGCTTTAAGATAATGGATGATTTTGTCGCCCCCGGTTCCTAAGGCGTTACATATTAAACTGCTCTATATCTTCCCACGGGTCGGAAAAAGAAACAAGGGCATGGTCATGAACAAGTGCTGGAAATTGTAATTGGGTTGGTAACAGCATTCTCGCTTTAACAAATTAGACGATTTTGCCCCCGGTTCTAAAGACATAAAATATTAACGTGCTCTATACCTTCTCACGGGTCGGCAAAAGGAAAGCAAGACCATGGTCATGAAGAAGAGCTGCAAAATTTAATTGGGCTGGTAAGCGCATATTCCCTTTAAGAAAATAGATGATTTTGCACCCGGTTCTTAAGGGGTTACATATTTACCTGCTCTAAATCTTCCCACGGGTCGGAAAAAGAAAGCAAGAGCATGGTCATGAAGAAGAGCTGCAAAATGTAAACGGGCTGGTAAGCGCAATATCACTGTAACAAATTAGGCGATTTTGTCCCCGGATCTCAAGGCGTTACATATTAACCTGCTTTATATCTTCCCATGGGTCGGAAAAAGACAGCAAAAGCATGGTCATGCAGAAGAGCTGCAAATTTAAATGTACTGGTAAGCCCCTTCTCGCTTTAAGAAAATGGACAATTTTGTCCCCGGTTCTCAAGGCATTACATATTACCCTCCCCTATATCTTCTCACGGGTCGGAAAAAGACAGCAAGAGCATGGTCATGAACAAGAGCTACAGGATGTAATTGGCCTGGTAAGCGTATTCTCGCTTTAAGAAAACAGATGATTTTGTCCCCGATTCTTAAGGCGTAACATATTAACCAGCTCTTTATCTTCTCACGGGTAGTAAAAAGAGAAGCAAAAGTATCGTCTTGAAGAAGAGCTCCATATGTAATTGGGCTGGTAAACGCAATCTCGCTTTAACAAATTAGACGATTTTGTCCCCGTTTCTGAAATGTGAAATATTATTTTTTTATTTATATATTTTTATTTACAAATACTGCAGCCCAGAAGGGCTATATCAGCAGTGGGTGAATACAAATATGAGAAAGAAAATCACTATACAAAAGAACCATACGTGAGTAACATGACTAAGGGAGCATTCAATGGCATCCCCAAATTCTCTTTGTGGTAAAGAACGGATGGCACCAGGCAGGTCATTCCAGAGTTCAATTGTCCGAGGAAAAAAACTGTATTTAAAAGTGTTGGTGCGAGCAAAAAAGGCGGATAAGTTTAAATCATTGCTGTTTCTCGTGATTAGGGGCTTTGCACGGGTCAAATATGTGTTAGGGGAAGCATAATGTGGAGAGTAATACAGAGAGTGTAGAAGTTTCAGAGAAATAATTTGACGACGGTGGGAAAGAGGGGTAAACCAAGCATATTCAGATGAGATGACGGTGAAAACATTCTATCGTAACGGTGGTATATGAAACGAACCGCCTTATTCTGAACAAATTCATTTTTTTTGGATGTCCGAAATTTTGTAAGGGTTCCTTATGGTAGACGCATATTCAATAATAAGTCTTACAAGTGTTTTGTATGTAATGAGTTTAGTTTCTTTGGGGGCAGCACGTAGAGTTTGGGTTAGATAACCAAGTTGTTTTAGTCCTTTGTTGCAAGTTGTTACAATATGTTCTGACCAGGATAATCTTGGAGTGAAAAGGAGGCCTAAATACTTATATTCATATGCGCGCTGCAGAAAAGTGGATTAATAGGTGTAATTGAAATATGAGCAATTAGCATGCTTGTGAAAGGACATGGCGACTGTTTTCTTGAAGTTAATGTTCATTTGCCAGAGTTCGCACCATTCACAAAAACTTATGAATGATTGATTCAGAGTGTAATGATCGTTAGGTGAAGAAATGACATTGTAGAGAACGCAGTCGTCAGCGTAAAGCCGAATTTTTACTGATACAGAGCTTGGAATGTCGTTAATATAAAGCAAAAAAAGCAATGGCTCTAATATAGAACCTTTGGGCACACCGGAAGATACTGATGCGTCAGGAGAGTTGAATGAAATAAAAGAAGCATACTGTGAACGATCATAAAGAAAACTACGGATCCAGTCAACGAGAACAGGGTTATTAAGGATAAAGCTTAGTTTATGTAATAGATTAGGATGTGATACAGTATCAAACGCTTTGGAGAAATCAATGAAGAGTGCATCTAATTCATGACCTATATCGAGAGCAAAAGCGAGGTCATGTGTAAATTCAGTATTTTAGGTCACTGTGCTAAAACCACTACGAAATCCATGCTGAGCGCTGTATAAAATGTTATAAGACTCGAGAAAAGTGATAATGTGTTTATAAATTATGTGTTCAAGGAGTTTGCATGCATGAGAAGTTAACGAAATGGGTCTATAATTTAGAAGAGATTGTTTCTGCCCAGATTTGAACAATGGAATGACTCTAGCCCGTTTCCATGAACAAGGAACTGTACAAGTAGATACAGATTTCTCAAAAATCAATGTGAGGTATTGACACGTCTAAAGCGCATAACGATGAAGGAACACATTCTTGACATTGTCTGGACTGCAGCCTTTTTTGGTGTAAAGATTTAAAATAAGGTTCAGGAATCCTTGCTTACATATTGTAATATTGTTAATTGCACAGGACATGTTAGTTGTCGTGGAGTAGGGAGGAATTACGACATTGTCCTGTCTGAATACAGACTGAAAATATTTATTGAATGCTTTACCAATAGGCCCAGGATCGCCTATTTCGGAATCATCTAATAGAAATGTCTGGGTGGTGTTCTTCATTGGCGAAATTGAGCTCCAAAATTAACCTGCTCTATATCTTCCCACGGGACGGAAAAAGACAGCAAGAGCATGGTCATGAACAAGCGCTGCAAGATCTAAATTGGCTGGTAAGCGCATTCTCCCTTTAAGAAAATAGACGATTTGGTCCCCGGTTCTTAATACGTTACATATTCACCTGCTCGATAGCTTCACACAGGTCAAAAAAAGGAAAGGAAGAGCATGGTCGTGAACAAGAGCTGCAAATAATTGGGCTAGTAAGATCATTCTCGCTTTAAGGAAATGGACGATATTGTCGCCGGTTCTCAAGGCGTAACATATTGACCTGCTCTATATCTTCCCACGGGTCGGAAAAAGGCAGCAACAGCATGGTCATGAACAAGAGCTGCAAAATGTAATTGGGCTGGTAAGCGCATTCTCGCTTTAAAAAATAGATCATTTTGTCTCCGGTTCTTAAGGCGTCACATATTAACAAGCTCTATATCTTCCCACGGGTCGGAAAAAGACAGCAAGAGGATGGTCGTGAACAAGAGCTGGAAAATGTAATTGGGCTGGTAAGCGCATTTTCGCTTTAAGAAAATAGTCGATTTTGTCCCATGTTCTCAAGGCGTTATATATTAACCTGCTCTACATATTTCCACGGGAATAATTGGACTTGCAAGATCATACTCGCTCTTAGGAAGTGGACGATATTCCGCCGGTTCTCAAGGTGTTACATATTGACCTGCTCTATATCTTCCCACGGGTCGGAAAAAAGAGCGCAACAGCATGGTCATGAACAAGAGCTGCAAAATGTAATTGCGCTGGTAAGCGCATTCTCGATTTAAGAAAATAGACCATTTTGCCCCCGGTTCTTAAGGCATTACTAATTAACCTGGTCTATATCATCCCACGGGTCAGAAAAAGTAAAGCAAGAGCATGGCTGTGAACAAGAGGTCCAAATTATTGGGCTTGTAAGATCATTCTCGCTTTAAGAAAATGAACGATTTTATCCCCGGTTCTCAAGGCGTTACATATTAACCTGCTCTATATCTTCCCACGGGGCGGAAAAAGGAAAGCAAGACCGTGGTCATGAACAAGAGCTACAAAATTTAATTCGGATGGTAAGCGCAATCTCGCTTTAACAAATTAGACGATTTTGTCCCCGGTTCTTAAGACGTTAAATATTAACCTGCTCTATATGTTCCCATGGGTTGGAAAAAGGGAAGCAAGAGCATAGTCATGAAGAAGTGATGCAAAATGTATTTGGGCTGGTAAGCGCATTCTCCCTTTAGGATTATAGACGATTTCGCCCCCGGATCTCAAAGCGTTACACATTAACCTGCTGTATATCTTCCCACGGGTCAGAAAAAAACAGCAAGAGCATGGTCATGAACAAGCGCTGAAAAATGTTATGTGGCTGATAGGGGCATTCTCGCTTTAGGCAAATAGACGATATTGTCCCCGGACCTCGAGGCGTTACATATTAACCACCTCTATAGCTTCACACGGGTCGGAAAAAGGAATGCAAGTGCATGGTCATGAACAAGAACTGCAAATTGTAATTGGGTTGGTAAGCGCATTCTCCCTTTAAGAAAATAGACGATGTTGTCCCTGGTTCTTAAAGCGTGACATATTAACCTGCTCTATATCTTCCCACGGGTCGGAAAAAGACAGCAAGGGCATGGTCATTAACAAGAGCTGCAAGATGTAATTAGGCTGGTAAGGGCATTCTCGCTTTAGGAAAATAGACGATTTTGTACCCGGTTTTATGGGCATTACATATTAAACTTGTCTATATCATTCCACGGGTCAGAAAACGGAAAGCAAGAGCATGGTCATAAACAAGAGCTTCAAATAATTGTGCTGGTAAGTTCATTCTCGCTTTAAAAAAAAGGACGATTTTGTCCCTGGTTCTCTAGGCGTTACATAATAACCTGCTCTATAGCTTAACAAGTGTCGGAAAAGGGAAAGCTAGAGCATCGTCATGAACAAGAGCTGCAAATTGTAATTGGGCTGGTAAGCGCAATCTCGCTTTAACAAAATAGACGATTCTGTCCCCGGTTCTTAAGACGTTAAATATTAACCTGCTCTATATGTTCCCATGGGTTGGAAAAAGGGAAGCAAGAGCATAGTCATGAAGAAGTGATGCAAAATGTATTTGGGCTGGTAAGCGCATTCTCCCTTTAGGATTATAGACGATTTCGCCCCCGGATCTCAAAGCGTTACACATTAACCTGCTGTATATCTTCCCACGGGTCGGAAAAAAACAGCAAGAGCATGGTCATGAACAAGCGCTGAAAAATGTTATGTGGCTGATAGGGGCATTCTCGCTTTAGGCAAATAGACGATATTGTACCCGGACCTCGAGGCGTTACATATTAACCAGCTCTATAGCTTCACACGGGTCGGAAAAAGGAAAGCAAGTGCATGGTCATGAACAAGAACTGCAAATTGTAATTGGGTTGGTAAGTGCATTCTCCCTTTAAGAAAAAAGACGATGTTGTCCCTGGTTCTTAAAGCGTGACATATTAACCTTCTCTATATCTTCCCATGGCTCGGAAAAAGATAGCAAGAGCATGGTCATGAGCAAGCGCGGCAAAATGTTTTTTGCTGGTAAATGCATTCTCGCTTTAAAGAAAAAGATGATTTTGTTCCCGGTTCTCGAGGCGTGACATGTTAACGTGGTCTATATCTTCCCACGGGTCAGAAAAAGGAAAGCAAGAGCAGGGTCATGAACAAGAGCTGCAAAAAATTGGGCTTGTCAGATCATTCTCGCTGTAAGGAAATGGACGAGTTTGTTGCCGGTTCTCAGGCGCTACAGATTGACCTGCTTTATATCTTCCCACGGGTCGGAAAAAAGACAGCAACAGCATGGGACATGAAAAAGAACTGCAAAATGTAATTGGACTGGTAACCGCATTCTCGCTTTAAGAAAATAGGCCATTTTGTCCCCGGTTTCTAAGCGTTACATAATAACCTGGTCTATATCAACCTACGGGTCAGTAAAAGGAAAGCAAGAGCATGGTCAGGGACAAGGGCTGCAAACAATTGGGCTTGTAAGATAATTCTCGCTTTAGGAAAATGGACGATTTTGTCCCCGGTTCTCACGGCGTTACACATTAACCTGCTCTCTATCTTCCCACGGGCCGGAAAAAGGAAGGCAAGAGCATGGTCATGAACAAGAGCTCCAAAATGTAATTCGGCTGGTAAGCGCAATCTCGCTTTAACAAATTAGGTGATTTTGTCCCCGGTTCTTAAGAGGTTAAATATAAACCTGCTCTATATATTCCCATGGTTTGGAAAAAGGAAAGCAAGAGCATGGTCACGAAGAACAGCTGCAAAATGTATTTGGGCTGGTAAGCGCATCCTCCCTTTAGGAATATAGACGATTTTGTCTCCGGTTCTCAAGGCGTTACATGTTAACCCTCTCTATATTTTCCCACGGGTAGGAAAAAAAACAGCAAGAGCATGGTCATGAACTAGCGCTACAAAATGTAATATGGCTCGTAAGGGCATTCTCGCTTTAAGAGAATAGACGATATTGTCCCCGGTTCTCAAGGCGGTACATATTAACCAAATCTATTGATTCATACGGGTCGGAAAAAGGAAAGCAAGAGCATGGTCATGAACAAGAACTTCAAAATGTAATTGGGTTGGTAAGCGCATTCTCCCTTTAAGAAAATAGACGATTTTGTCTCCGGATCGTAAGGCGTTGCATATTAACCTGCTTTATGTCTTCCCACTGGTCGGAAAAAGGAGCGCAACAGCATGGTCATGAACAAGAGCTGCAAAATGTATTTGGGCTGGTAAGCGCATTCTCCCTTTACGAATATAGACGATTTTGTCCCCGGTTCTCAAGGCGTTACATGTTAACCCTCTCTATATTTTCCCACTGGTCGAAAAAAGACAGCAAGAGGACGGTCATGAACAAGAGCTGCAAAATGTAATTAACCTGGTAAGCGCATTCTCGCTTTAGGTAAATAGACGATTTTATCCCCGGTTCCTAATGCGTTACACATTAACGTGCTCTATAGCTTCACACGCGTCGGAAAAAGGAAAGCAAGAGCATGGTCATGAACAAAAGCTGCAAATTGTAATTTGGTTGATAAGCGCAATCTCGCTTTAACTAAATAGACGATATTGTCCGCGGTTCTTAAGGCGTTACATATTAACCTTCTCTATATCTTCCCACGGATCGGAAAAAGACAGCAAGAGCATGGTCATGAACAAGAGCTGCAAAGAGTAATTGGGCTGGTAAGCGCATATTCCCTTTAAGAAAATAGACGATTTTGTCCCCGATTTTTAAGGCGTTACATATTAACCTGCCCTATATCTTTCCACGCGTCAGGAAAAGATAGCAAGAGCATGGTCATGAACAAGAGCTGCAATATGTAATTGTGCTGGTAAGCGCAATCTCGCTTTAACAAATGAGACGGTTTTCTCCCCGTTTATTAGGACGTTAAATATTAACCTGGTCTATGGCTTCCCACAGGTCGGAAAAAGACAGCAAGAACATGGCCATGAACAAGAGCTGCAAATTGTAATTGGGCTGGTAAGCGCATTCACGCTTTAAGAAAATGGACGATTTTGTCCCCGGTTCTCAAGGCGTTACATATTAACATGTTCTATATCTTCCCACGCGTAAGAAAAAGACAGCAAGAGCATGGTCATGAACAACAGCTGCAAAATGTAAATGGTCTGGTAAGCGCATTCTCGCTTTAAGAAATAGATGATTTTGTCCCCGGTTCCAAATGCGTTACATATTATCCTGCTCTATAGCTTCACACAGGTCGGAAAAAGGAAAGCAAGAGTATGGTCATTAACAAGAGCTGCAAATTTTAAAGCGCATTCTCGCTTTAGGAAAATAGACGATTTTGTCCCTGGTTCTTAAGGCGTTACATATTAGCCTGCTCTATATCTTCCCACGCGTCAGAAAAAGACAGCTAGTGCATGGTCATGAACAAGAGCTGCAAAATGTAATTGGGCTGGTAAGCGCAATCTCGCTTGAACAAATGAGACGGTTTTCTCCCTAGTTCCCAAACCTTAAATATTAACCGGCTCTATAGCTTCCCACGGGTCGGGAAAAGGAAAGCAAGAACATGGTCATGAACAAGCGCTGCAAAATGTAAATGGGCTGGTAAGCGCAATCTCCCTTTAACAAATGAGACGATTTTTTCCCCGGTCCTTAAGCTCTACATCTTCCCACGGGTCGGAAAAAGAAACAAGAGCATGGTCATGAACAAGCGCTGCAAAATGTAATTGGCCTGGTAAGGGCATTCTCGCTTTAAGAAAATAGACGATTTTGTCGCCCACGTTTCCTAAGGCGTTACATATTAACCGGCTGTATATCTTCCTAGGGGTCGGAAAAAGACAGGAAGAGCATGGTCATGAACAAGAGCTGCAAATGTAATTGGGCTGGAAAGCGCATTCTCGCTTTAACAAATTAGACGATTTTGTCCCCGGATCTTAAGTCGGTAAATATTAACCTGCTCTATATCTTTCCATGGGTCGGAGAAGGAAAGCAAGAGCATGGTCCTGAACAAGAGCTGCAAATTGTCATAGGGCTGGTAAGCGGATACTCCCTTTAAGAAAATAGACGATTTTGTCCCCGGTTCCTAATGCGTTACATATTAACATCTCTATAGCTTCACACGGGCCGGAAAAAGGAAAGCAAGAGCATGGTCATGAAGAAGAGCTGCAAAATGTAATTGGGCCGGTAATCGCATTCTCCCTTTAGGAATTTATACAATTTTGTCCCCTGTTCTCAAGGCGTTGCATATTAACCTACCCTATATCTTCCCACGGGTCGGAAAAGGAAAGCAAGAGCATAGTCATGAAGAAGAGCTGCAAAATGTATTTGGGCTGGTAAGCGCATTCTCCCATTTAGAAAATGGGGGATTATGTCTCCGGTTAAACTGGACAATCGCCCCTTTACAGAGGAGAAGGCTCTAGGACACTGGTCCAGACGGGCTTCGGCACTCAAGGCCTTAAGGACTTTGCTGGAGTTTTTAAGGACATGCGAATTGTGCGATCGCCTTTGAGTGTTGTATCGCGTAGTATCGCGGTACTGCGTGAATTTCCTTAATTTTTTTCTCCTTTTCTTCTTCTTTCTCCTTTTATTCCCTTTACCCCTTTCCCCAGCACAGGGTAGCCAGCCGGTACTTACACTGGCTAACCTCCCTGTCTTTCCTCCTCTTTGTCTCTTTCTCTTGTCTCCGGTTCTTAAGGCGTTACATATTAACCTGCTCTAAATCTTCCCACGAGTCGGAAAAAGAAAGCAAGAGCATGGTCATGAACAAGGGCTGCAATAGGTATTATGGCTGGTAAGAGCATTCTCCCTTTAGAAATATAGACGATTTAGTCCCCGGTTCTTAAGGCGTTACATATTGATGTGCTCTATATCTTCGCACGGGTCGGAAAAAAAAGCAAGCTCATGTTCATGAACAAGCGCTGCATATAAGTGGGCTTGTAACATCATTCTCGCTTTAACAAATTAGACGATTTTGTCCCCGGTTCTTAATATGTTAAATATAACCCTGCTCTATACTTTCCCACGGGTCGGGAAAAAGAAAGCAACAGCATGGTAATGAAGAAGATCTGCAAAGTGTAATTAGGATGGTAAGCGCTGCCCCTTTTAGGAATATACACGATTTTGTCCCCGGTTCTCAAGGCGTTACATATTAACCTGCCCTATATATTCTCAGGGGTCGGAAAAACACAGCAAGAGCATGGTCATGAACAAGAGCTACAAGATGTAATTGGGCTGGTAAGCGTATTCTCGGTTTAAGAAAATAGATGATATTGTCCCCGGTTCTCAGGGCGTCACACATTAACCAGCTCTTTATCTTCCCACGGGTAGGAAGAAGGAAAGCAATAGCACGGTAATGAAGAAGAGCTGCAAATTTTAATAGGGCTGGTAAGGGAATTCTTGCTTTAGCAAATTAGACGATTTTGTCCCCGTTTCCTATGACGTTAAATATTAACCTGCTCCATATCTTCCCACGGGTCGCACAAGACAGCAAGAGCATGGTCATGAACAAGCGCTGCAAGATCTAATTTGGCTGGTAAGCGCATTCTCCCTTTAAGAAATTAGACGATTTTGTCCCCGTTTCTTAAGACGGTAAATATTAACCTGCTCTATATCTTCCCACGGGTCGCAAAAGACAGCAAGAGCATCGTCATGAACAAGCGCTGGAAGATCTAATTTGGCTGGCAGGCGCATTCTCCCTTTAAGAATATAGACGATTTCGTCCCCGGTTCTTAAGGCGTTACATAATAACCTGCTCTATATCTTCCTACGGGTCGGAAAAAGAAAGCAAGAGCATGGTCATGAAGAAGCGCTGCAAGATCTAATTTGGCTGGTAAGCGCATTCTCCCTTTGAGAAAATAGACGATTTGGTCCCCGGTTCTTAATGCGTTACATATTCACCTGCTCGATAGCTTCACACAGGTCGGAAAAAAGGAAAGGAAGAGCATGGTCGTGAACAAGAGCTGCAAATAATTGGGCTAGTAAGATCATTCTCGCTTTAAGGAAATGGACCATATTGTCGCCGGTTCTCAAGGCGTAACATATTGACCTGCTCTATATCTTCCCACGGGTCGGAAAAAGGCAGCGACAGCATGGTCATGAACAAGAGCTGCAAAATGTAATTGTGCTGGTAAGCGCATTCTCGCTTTAAAAAATAGATCATTTTGTCTCCGGTTCTTAAGGCGTCACATATTAACAAGCTCTATATCTTCCCACGGGTCGGAAAAAGACAGCAAGAGGATGGTCATGAACAAGAGCTGGAAAATGTAATTGGGCTGGTAAGCGCATTCTCGCTTTAAGAAAATAGTCGATTTTGTCCCCGGTTCCGAATGCGTTACATATTAACCTGCTCTATAGCTTCACATGGGTCGGAAGAACGAAAGCAAGGGCATGGTCATGAACAAGAGCCGCAAATTGTAATTGGGTTGGTAAGCGCATTCTCGCTTTAAGAAAATAGACGATGTTGTCCCATGTTCTGAAGGCGTTATATAATAACCTGCTCTACATATTTCCACGGGAATAATTGGACTTGTAAGATCATTCTCGCTCTTAGGAAGTGGACGATATTCCGCCGGTTCTCAAGGTGTTACATATTGACCTGCTCTATATCTTCCCACGGGTCGGAAAAAAGAGCGCAACAGCATGGTCATGAACAAGAGCTGCAAAATATAATTGCGCTGGTAAGCGCATTCTCGATTTAAGAAAATAGACCATTTTGTCCCCGGTTCTTAAGGCATTACATATTAACCTTGTCTATATCATCCCACGGGTCAGAAAAAGTAAAGCAAGAGCATGGCTGTGAACAAGAGGTCCAAATTATTGGGCTTGTAAGATCATTCTCGCTTTAAGAAAATGAACGATTTTATCCCCGGTTCTCAAGGCGTTACATATTAACCTGCTCTATATCTTCCCACGGGGCGGAAAAAGGAAAGCAAGAGCGTGGTCATGAACAAGAGCTACAAAATTTAATTCGGATGGTAAGCGCAATCTCGCTTTAACAAATTAGACGATTTTGTCCCCGGTTCTTAAGACGTTAAAGATTAACCTGCTCTATATGTTCCCATGGGTTGGAAAAAGGGAAGCAAGAGCATAGTCATGAAGAAGTGATGCAAAATGTATTTGGGCTGGTAAGCGCATTCTCCCTTTAGGATTATAGACGATTTCGCCCACGGATATCAAAGCGTTAAACATTAACCTGCTGTATATCTTCCCACGGGTCGGAAAAAAACAGCAAGAGCATGGTCATGAACAAGCGCTGAAAAATGTTATGTGGCTGATAGGGGCATTCTCGCTTTAGGCAAATAGACGATATTGTACCCGGACCTCGAGGCGTTACATATTAACCAGCTCTATAGCTTCACACGGTTCGGAAAAAGGAATGCAAGTGCATGGTCATGAACAAGAACTGCAAATTGTAATTGGGTTGGTAAGTGCATTCTCCCTTTAAGAAAAAAGACGATGTTGTCCCTGGTTCTTAAAGCGTGACATATTAACCTTCTCTATATCTTCCCATGGCTCGGAAAAAGACAGCAAGAGCATGGTCATGAGCAAGCGCGGCAAAATGTTTTTTGCTGGTAAATGCATTCTCGCTTTAAAGAAAAAGATGATTTTGTTCCCGGTTCTCGAGGCGTGACATGTTAACGTGGTCTATATCTTCCCACGGGTCAGAAAAAGGAAAGCAAGAGCAGGGTCATGAACAAGAGCTGCAAAAAATTGGGCTTGTCAGATCATTCTCGCTGTAAGGAAATGGACGAGTTTGTTGCCGGTTCTCAGGCGCTACAGATTGACCTGCTTTATATCTTCCCACGGGTCGGAAAAAAGACAGCAACAGCATGGGACATGAAAAAGAACTGCAAAATGTAATTGGACTGGTAACCGCATTCTCGCTTTAAGAAAATAGGCCATTTTGTCCCCGGTTTCTAAGCGTTACATAATAACCTGGTCTATATCAACCTACGGGTCAGTAAAAGGAAAGCAAGAGCATGGTCAGGGACAAGGGCTGCAAACAATTGGGCTTGTAAGATCATTCTCGCTTTAGGAAAATGGACGATTTTGTCCCCGGTTCTCACGGCGTTACACATTAACCTGCTCTCTATCTTCCCACGGGCCGGAAAAAGGAAGGCAAGAGCATGGTCATGAACAAGAGCTCCAAAATGTAATTCGGCTGGTAAGCGCAATCTCGCTTTAACAAATTAGGTGATTTTGTCGTCGGTTCTTAAGAGGTTAAATATAAACCTGCTCTATATATTCCCATGGTTTGGAAAAAGGAAAGCAAGAGCATGGTCACGAAGAAGAGCTGCAAAATGTATTTGGGCTGGTAAGCGCATCCTCCCTTTAGGAATATAGACGATTTTGTCTCCGGTTCTCAAGGCGTTACATGTTAACCCTCTCTATATTTTCCCACGGGTAGGAAAAAAACAGCAAGAGCATGGTCATGAACTAGCGCTGCAAAATGTAATATGGCTCGTAAGGGCATTCTCGCTTTAAGAGAATAGACGATATTGTCCCCGGTTCTCAAGGCGGTACATATTAACCAAATCTATTGATTCATACGGGTCGGAAAAAGGAAAGCAAGAGCATGGTCATGAACAAGAACTTCAAATTGTAATTGGGTTGGTAAGCGCATTCTCTCTTTAAGAAAATAGACGATTTTGTCTCCGGATCGTAAGGCGTTGCATATTAACCTGCTTTATGTCTTCCCACTGGTCGGAAAAAGGAGCGCAACAGCATGGTCATGAACAAGAGCTGCAAAATGTATTTGGGCTGGTAAGCGCATTCTCCCTTTACGAATATAGACGATTTTGTCCCCGGTTCTCAAGGCGTTACATGTTAACCCTCTCTATATTTTCCCACTGGTCGAAAAAAGACAGCAAGAGGACGGTCATGAACAAGAGCTGCAAAATGTAATTAACCTGGTAAGCGCATTCTCGCTTTAGGTAAATAGACGATTTTATCCCCGGTTCCTAATGCGTTACACATTAACGTGCTCTATAGCTTCACACGCGTCGGAAAAAGGAAAGCAAGAGCATGGTCATGAACAAAAGCTGCAAATTGTAATTTGGTTGATAAGCGCAATCTCGCTTTAACTAAATAGACGATATTGTCCCCGGTTCTTAAGGCGTTACATATTAACCTTCTCTATATCTTCCCACGGATCGGAAAAAGACAGCAAGAGCATGGTCATGAACAAGAGCTGCAAAGAGTAATTGGGCTGGTAAGCGCATATTCCCTTTAAGAAAATAGACGATTTTTTCCCCGATTTTTAAGGCGTTACATATTAACCTGCCCTATATCTTCCCACGCGTCAGGAAAAGACAGCAAGAGCATGGTCATGAACAAGAGCTGCAATATGTAATTGTGCTGGTAAGCGCAATCTCGCTTTAACAAATGAGACGGTTTTCTCCCCGTTTATTAGGACGTTAAATATTAACCTGGTCTATAGCTTCCCACGGGTCGGAAAAAGACAGCAAGAACATGGCCATGAACAAGAGCTGCAAATTGTAATTGGGCTGGTAAGCGCATTCACGCTTTAAGAAAATGGACGATTTTGTCGCCGGTTCTCAAGGCGTTACATATTAACATGTTCTATATCTTCCCACGCGTCAGAAAAAGACAGCAAGAGCATGGTCATGAACAACAGCTGCAAAATGTAAATGGTCTGGTAAGCGCATTCTCGCTTTAAGAAATAGATGATCTTGTCCCCGGTTCCAAATGCGTTACATATTATCCTGCTCTATAGCTTCACACAGGTCGGAAAAAGGGAAGCAAGAGTATGGTCATGAACAAGAGCTGCAAATTTTAATTGTGTTGGTAAGCGCATTCTCCCTTTAGGAAAATAGACGATTTTGTCCCCGGTTCTCAAGGTGTTACATATTAACCTGGTCTATATCTTCCCATGAGTCACAAAAACGAAAGCAAGAGCATGGTCATGAAGAAGAGGTGCAAATAATTGGGCTGGTAAGATTATTCTCGCTTTAAGAAACCCGACAATTTTGTCACCTGTTCTTAAGGCGTTACATATTAACCAGCTCGTTATCTTCCCATGGGTAGGAAAAAGGAAAGCAAGAGCATGGTCATGAAGAAGAGCTACAAATTGTAATACGGCTGGTAAAGGCATTCTTGCTTTAACAATTTAGACAAATTTGTCCCCTGTTCCTAAGTCGTCTAATATTAACCTGCTCTATATCTTTCAACGGGTCGGAAAAAGGAAAGCAAGAGCATGGTCATGAACAAAAGCTGAAAAATGTAATCGGACCGGTAATCGCCATCTCGCTTTAAGAAAATGGACGATTCTGTCGTCGGTTCTCAAGGCGTTACAGATTAACCTGCTCTATATCTTCCCACGGGTCGGAAAAAGACATCATAGGCATGGTCATGAAGAAGAGCTGCAAATTTATATGGACTGGTAAGCGCCTTCTTGCTTTAAGAATATGGACGATTTTGTCCCCCGGCTCTTAAGGCGTTAAATATTACCCTCCTGCTCTATATCTTCCCACGGCTCGGAAAAAAGACAGCAAGAGCATGGTCATGAACAAGAGCTGCAAATTTATATGCACTGGTGAGCGCCATCTCGCTTTAAGAAAATGGACGATTTTGTCCCGTTTCTTAAGGGAATACATATTAAGCTGCTCTATATCTTCCTACGAGTCGGAAAAAGGAAAGCAAGAGCATGGTCATGAAAAATGGCTGCAAAATGTAATTGGGCTGGTAAGCGCATTCTCCTTTTAGGAATATGGACGATTTAGTCCCCGGTTCTCAAGGCGTTACATATTAACCTGCCCTATATCTTCCCACGAGTCGGAAAAAGACAGCAAGAGCATGGTCATGAACAAGAGCTAGAAGATGTAAATGGGCTGGTAAGCGTATTCTCGTTTTGAGAAAATAGATGATTTTGTCCCCGGTTCTTAAGGCGTTACATATTAGCCAGCTCTTTATCTTCCCACGGGTAGGCAAAATGACTGCAAGAGCATCGTCATGAAGAAGAGCTGCCAAATGTAGTTGGGCTGTTAGGCACATATTCCCTTTAGGTAAATAGATGAATTTGTCACCGGTTCTCAAGGCTTTACATATTAACCGCCTCTATTTCTTCCCACGGGTCGGAAAAAGACAGCAAAAGCATGGTCATGAACAAGCACTGCAAAATGTAATATGGCTGGTAAGGGCATTCTCGCTTTAAGAAAATAGACAATTTCGTCCCCGGTTCTCAAGGAGTTACATATTAACCTGCTCTATATCTTCCCACGGGTCAGAAAAAGAAAGCAAGAGCGTAGGCCATGAACAAGCGCTGCAAATTGTAATTGAGGTCGTAAGCGCATTCTCACTTTATGAAAGTTGACCATTTTGTGCCCGGTTCTCCTGGCGTTTTATATTAACCTGGTCTATATCATCCCACGGGTCAGAAAAGGGAAAGCAAGTGCATGGTCATAAACAAGAGCTTCAAATAATTGTGCTGGTAAGTTCATTCTCGCTTTAAAAAAAAGGACGATTTTGTCCCTGGTTCTCTAGGCGTTACATAATAACCTGCTCTATAGCTTAACAAGTGTCGGAAAAGGGAAAGCTAGAGCATCGTCATGAACAAGAGCTGCAAATTGTAATTGGGCTGGTAAGCGCAATCTCGCTTTAACAAAATAGACGATTCTGTCCCCGGTTCTCAAGACGTTAAATATTAACCTGCTCTATATCTTCCCACGGGTCGGAAAAAGGAAAGAGCATGGTCATGAAGAAGACCTGCAAAATGTATTTGGCTAGTAAGCACATACTCCCTTTTGGAAAATAAACGATTTTGTCCCCTGTTCTGAAGGCGTTACATATTAACCGGCTCTATATCTTCCCACGGGTCGGAAAAAGGAAAGCAAGAGCAAGGTCATAATCAAGAGCTGCAAAATGTAATTGGGCTGGTAAACGCAATCTCGCTTTAACAAATTAGACGATTTTGTCCCCGGTTCTTAAGACGTTAACTATTAACCTGCTCTATAACTTCCCACGTGTCGGAAGATGGAAAGCAAGAACATGGTCATGAACAAGAGCTGCAAAATATATTTGGGCTGGCAAGCGCAAACTCGCTTTAACAAATTTGACGATATTGTCCCCGGTTCTTAAGACGTTAAATATTAACCTGCTCTATAACTTCCCATGGGTCGGAAAAAGGAAATCAAGAGCATGGTCATGAAGAAGAGCTGCAAATTGTAACAGGGCTGGTAAGGGCATTCTTGCTTTAACAAATTAGACAAATTTGTCTCCTGTTCTTAAGGGGTTACATATCAACCTGCTCTATATCTTCCCACGGGTCGGAAAAAGGAAAGCAAGAGCAAGGTCATGAACAAGAGCTGCAAAATATAATAGCGCTGGTAAGCGCAATCTCGCTTTAGGAAAATAGACGATTTTGTCCCCGGTTCTCAAGGCGTTACATATTAACCAGATCTATATCTTCCCACTGGTCGGAAAAAGGAAAGCAAGAGCAGGGTCATGATCAACAGCTGCAAAATGTAATTGGGCTGGTAAGCGCAACCTCGCTTTACCAAATTAGATGATTTTGTCCCCGGTTCTCAAGACGTAAAATATTAACCTGCTCTATATCTTCCCACCGGTCAGAAAAAGGAAAGCAAGAGCATGGTCATGAAGAAGAGCTGACATATGCAATTGGGCTGGTAAGCACATACTCTCTTTAGGAAAATAGACGATTTTGTCCCCGGTTCTTAAGACCTTAAATAATAACCTGCTCTATGTCTTCCCACGGGGCGGGAAAAGGAAAGGAAGAGCATAGTCATGAACAAGAGCTGAAAAATGCAATAGAGCTGGTAAACGCATTCTCGCTTTAACAAATTAGATGAATTTGTCCCCAGTTCTCAAAGCGATACATATTAACCTGCTCTATATCTTCCCACGGGTCGTAAAAAGGAAAGCAAGAGCATGGTGATGAAGAAGAGCTGCAAAATGAAATTGGGCTGGTAAGCACAGACTCTCTTTAGGAAAATAGACGATTTTGTCCCCGGTTCCTAAGACCTTAAATAATAACCTGCTCTATATCTTCCCACGGGTCGGGAAAAGGAAAGGAAGAGCATGGTCATGAACAAGAGCTGCAAAATGTAATAGAGCTGGTAAGCGCATTCTCGCTTTAGGAAAATAGAGGATTTTGTCCCCAGTTCTCAAGGCGAAACATAGGAACCAGATATATATCTTACCACGGCTTGGGAAAAGGAAAGCAAGAGCATGGTCAGGAAGAAGAGCTGCAATATGTAATTGGGCTGGTAAGCGTATTCTCGCTTTAGGAAAATAGATGATTTTGTCCCCGGTTCTCAAGGCGTTACATATTAATCAACTCTTTATCTTCCCACGGGTAGGAAAAAGGAAATCAAGAGCATGGTCATGAAGAAGAGCTGCAAATTGTAACAAGGCTCGTAAGGGCATTCTTGCTTTAACAAATTGGACAAATTTGTCTACTGTTCTTAAGGCGTTACATATCAACCTGCTCTATAGCTTCACATGGCTCGAAGAAGGAAAGCAAGAGCATGGTCATCAACAAGAGCTGCAAATTGTAATTGGGTTGGTAAGCGCATTCTCGCTTTACCAAAATAGAGAATTTTGTCCCCTGTTCTGAAGGCGTTACATATTAACCAGCTCTATATCTTCCCACGGGTCGGAAAAAGGAAAGCAAGAGCAAGGTCATGATCAACAGCTGCAAAATGTAATTGGGCTGGTAAGCGCAATCTCGCTTTAACAAATTAGATGATTTTGTCCCCGGTTCTTAAGACGTAATATATTAACCTGCTCTATATCTTCCCACGGGTCGGAAAAAGGAAAGCAAGAGCATGGTCATGAAGAAGAGCTGCAAAATGCACTTCGGCTGGTAAGCACATACTCTCTTTAGGAAAACAGACGATTTGGTCCGCGGTTCTTAATGCGTTAGATATTAACCTGCTCTATACCTTCACACGGGTCGGAAAAAGGAAAACAAGAGCATGGTCATCAACAAGGGCAAGCGTTACATATTAACCAGCTCTATATCTTCCCACGGGTCGATAAAAGGAAAGCAAGAGCAAGGTCATGATCTACAGCTGCAAAATGTAATTGGGCTGGTAAGCGCAATCTCGCTTTAACAAATTAGATGATTTTGTCCCCGGTTCTTAAGACGTTAAATAATAACGTGCTCTATATCTTCCACGGGTCGGAAAAAGGAAAGGAAGAGCATGGTCATGAACAAGTGCTGCAAGATCTAATTTGGCTGGTAAGTGCATGCTCCCTCTTGGAATATAGACGATTTTGTCCCCGGTTCTCCAAGTGTTACACATTAATCTGCTCTATATCTTCCACGCGTCGGAAAAAGACTGCAAGAGCATGGTCATGAACAAGAGCTGCAAAATGTAACTGGGCTGGTAAGCGCATTCTCTCTTTAATAAAATTGACGATTTTGTCCCCAGTTCCTTATGCGTTACATATTAACGTGCTCTATAGCATCACACGGGTTGGAAAAAGGAAAGCATGAGCATGGTCATGAACAAGAGCTGCAAATTGTAATTGGGTTGGAAAGCGCATTCTCGCTTTAAGAAAATAGACGATTTTGTCCCCGGTTCTCAAGGCGTTACATATTATCCACTCTATATCTTCCCACGGGTCGGAAAAAGACAGCAAGAGCATGGTCATGAACAACAGCTGCAAAATGTAATAGCGGTGGTAAGCACATTCTCGCTTTAAGAAAATAGACGATTTCGTCTTCGCTTCTCAAGGCCTTACATATTATCCACTCTATATCTTCCCAAGGGTCGGAAAAAGGTAAGCAAGGGCATGGTCATGAACAAGAGCTGCAAAATGTAATTCGGCTGGCCAGCGCATACTCCCTTTAGGAAATAGACGATTTTCTCCCCGGTTCCTAATGCGTTACATATTAACCTGCTCTATAGCTTCACACGG
Organism: Dermacentor andersoni; assembly: GCF_023375885.2. Taxonomy (NCBI): domain Eukaryota; kingdom Metazoa; phylum Arthropoda; class Arachnida; order Ixodida; family Ixodidae; genus Dermacentor; species Dermacentor andersoni. The sequence continues at coordinate 4,492,687 of NW_027314752.1, read as the reverse complement.
ATCGGAAAAAGGAAAGCAACAGCATGGTCATGAACAAGAGCTGCAAATTGTAATTGTGTGGGTAACGCATTCTCGCTTTAAGAAAATAGAGGATTTTGTCCCCCGGGTCTTAAGGCGTTAAATATTAACCATCTCTATATCTTCCCACGGGTCGGAAAAGGGAAAGCAAGAGCATGGTCATGAAGAGCTGCAAAATGTAATTGGGCTGGTAAGCGCATTCTGCTTTTAGGAATATAGACAATTTTGTCCCCGGTTCTCAAGGCGTTACATATTAACCTGCCCTATATCTTCCCACGGGTCGGAAAAAGACAGCAAGAGCATGGTCATGAAGAAGAGCTGTAAAATGTATATGGCTGGTAAGCGCATTCTCGCTTTAAGAAAAGAGACGATTTGGTCCCCGGTTCATAATGCGTTAGATATTACATGCTCTATAACTTCACACGGATCGGAAAAAGGAAAGCAAGAGCATGGTCATCAACAAGAGCTGCAAATTGTAATTGGGTTGGTAAGCGCATTCTGGCTTTTGGAAAATAGACGATTTTGTCCCCGGGTGTTAAGGCCTTACATATTAACCTGCTCTATAATTTCCCACGTGTTGGAAGAAGGAAAGCTTGGGCATCGTCATGAACAAGAGGTGCAAATTGTAATTGGGTTGGTAAGCGCATTCTCGCTTTAAGAAAATACAGAATTTTGTCCCCTGTTCTGAAAGCGTTATATATTAACCAGCTCAATATTTTCCCACGGGTCGGAAGAAGAAAAGCCAGAGCAAGGTCATGATCAACAGCTGCAAAATGTAATTGCGCTGGTAAGCGCAATCTCGCTTTAAGAAAATAGATGATTTTGTCCCCGATTCTGAAGACGGTAAATATTAACCTGCTCTATAACTTCCCAGGGGTTGGAAAAAGGAAAGCAAGAGCATGGTCATGAAAAGAGCTGCAAAATGCAATTGGGCTGGTAAGCACATACTCCCTTTAGGAAAATAGACGATTTTGTCCCCGGTTCTTAAAACGGTAAATAATAACCTGCTCTACATCTTCCCACGGGTCGGAAAACGGAAGAGCATGGTCATGAAGAAGAGCTGCAAAATGTAATTGGGCTGGTAAGCACATACTCCCTTTAGGAAAATAGGCGATTTTGTCCCCGATTCTTAAGGCGTTACATATTAACCTGCTCTATATCTTCCCACGGCTCGGAAGAAGGAAAGCAAGAGCATGGTCATGAACAAGAGCTTCAAATAATTGTGCTTGTAAGTTCATTCTTCTTTAAAAAAAGGACGATTTTGTCCCCGGTTCTGAAGGCGTTACATACTAACCTGCTCTATATCTTCCCATGGGACGGGAAAAGACAGCAAGAGCATGGTAATGAACAAGAGCTGCAAAATGTAATTGGGCTGGTAAGCGCATTCTCGCTTTAAGAAAGTATATCATTTTATGCCCGGTTCCTAATGCGTTACATATTAACCTGCTCTATAGCTTCACACGGATCGGAAAAAGGAAAGCAAGAGTATGGTCATGAGCAAGAGCTGCAAATTGTATTTGGGTTGGTAAGCGCATTCTGGCTTTAAGAAAATAGACGATTTTGTCCCACGGATCTTAAGGCGTTAAATATTAACCATCTCTATATCTTCCCACGGGTCGGAAAAAGACAGCAAGATCATGGTCATGAACAAGAGCTGCAAAATGTAATTTGGCTGGTAAGCGCATTCTCGCTTTAAGAAAATATACAATTTTGTCCCCGGTACTTAAGGCGTTACATATTCATCATCATCATCTTTATCATCATCATCATCAGCCTGGTTGCGCCCAGTGCAGGGCAAAGGCCTCTCCCATGCTTCTCCAACAAGCCCGGTCATCTACTAATTGTGGCCATGCCGTGCCTGCAAACTTCTTAATCTCATCCGCCCACCTAACTTTCTGCCGCCCCCTGCTACGCTTCCCTTCCCTTGGGATCCAGTCCGTAACCCTTAATGACCATCGGTTATCTTCCCTCCTCGTTACATGTCCTGCCCATGCCCATTTCTTTTTCTTGATTTCAACTAAGGTGTCATTAACTCGCGTTTGTTCCCTCACCCAATCTGCTTTTTTCTTATCCCTTAACGTTACACCTATCATTCTTCTTTCCATAGCTCGTTGTGACGTCCTCAATTTGAGTAGAACCCTTTTCGTAAGCCTCCAGGTTTCTGCCCCGTAGGTGAGTACTGGTAAGACACAGCTATTATATACTTTTCTCTTGAGGGATAATGGCAACCTGCTGTTCATGATTTGGGAATGCCTGCCAAACGCACCCCAGCCCATTCTTATTCTTCTGATTATTCCCGTCTCATGATCCGGATCCGCCGTCACTACCTGCCCTAAGTAGATGTATTGCCTTACGACTTCCAGTGGCTCGCTGCCTATTGTAAACTGCTGTTCTCTCCCGAGACTGTTAAGCATTACTTTAGTTTTCTGCAGATTAATTTTCAGACCCACTCTTCTGCTTTGCCTCTCCAGGTCAGTGAGCATGCATTGCAATTGGTCCCCTGAGTTACTAAGCAAGGCAATATCATCAGCGAATCGCAAGTTACTAAGGTATTCTCCATTAACTTTTATCTCCAATTCTTCCCAATCCAGGTCTCTGAATACCTCCTGTAAACACGCTGTGAATAGCATTGGAGATATCGTATCTCCCTGCCTGACGCCTTTCTTTATTGGGATTTTGTTGCTTGCTTTATGGAGGACTACGGTGGCTGTGGAGCCGCTATAGATATCTTCCAGTATTTTTACATATGGCTCATCTACACCCTGATTCCGTAATGCCTCCATGACTGCTGAGGTTTCGACTGAATCAAACGCTTTCTCGTAATCAATGAAAGCTATATATAAGGGTTGGTTATATTCTGCACATTTCTCTATCACTTGATTGATAGTGTGAATATGGTCCATTGTTGAGTAGCTTTTACGGACTCCTGCCTGGTCCTTTGGTTGACAGAAGTCTAAGGTGTTCGTGATTCTATTTGCAATTACCTTAGTAAATACTTTGTAGGCAACGGACAGTAAGCTGATCGGTCTATGATTTTTCAAGTCTTTGGCGTCCCCTTTCTTATGGATTAGGATTATGTTAGCGTTCTTCCATGATTCCGGTACGCTCGAGGTCATGAGGCATTGCGTATACAGCGTGGCCAGTTTCTCTAGAACAATCTGTCCACCATCCTTCAACAAATCTGCTGTTACCTGATCCTCCCCAGCTGCCTTCCCCCTTTGAATATTAACCTGCTCTATATCTTCCCACGGCTCGGAAGAAGGAAAGCAAGAGCATGGTCATGAACAAGAGCTGCAAATTATTGGGCTGGTAAGATCATTCTCGCTTTGGGAAAATAGACGATTTTGTCCCCTGTTCTGAAGGCGTTACATATTTACCTGCTCTATATGTTCCCACGGGTCGGAAAATGACAGCAAGAGCATCGTCATGAACAAGAGCTGCAAGATGTAATAAGGCTGGTAAGCGCATTCTCGCTTTAAGAAAATAGACGATTTTTCCCCGGTTTTGTGGGCATTACATTATAAACTGTTCTATATCATCCCACGGGTCAGAAAAAGGAAAGCAAGAGCATGGTCATAAACAAGAGCTTCAAATAATTGTGCTTGTAAGTCCATTCTCGCTTTAAAAAAAGGACGATTTTGTCCCCGGTTCTTAAGGCGTTACATATTCACCTGCTCTATAGCTTCACAAGGGTCAGAAAAAGGAAAGCTAGAGCATCGTCATGAACAACAGCTGCAAAATGTAATTGGGCTGGTAAGCGCAATCTCGCTTTGAGAAAATAGATGATTTTGCCCCCGTTTCTGAAGACGGTAAATATTAACCTCCTCTATATCTTCCCACGGGTCGGAAAAAGGGAAGCAAGTGCATGGTCATGAAGAAGAGCTGCAAAATGCAATTGGGCTGGTAAGCACATACTCCCTTTAGGAAAATAGACGATTTCGTCCCCGGTTCTTAAGACGTTAAATAGTGACACGTGTACTTATCTTTATCGGGCGACCACGTTTCGCCGCTTAACAACAGTAATCGCACAGCGAGGGACGCGCCTGAATGTATCCGATTTTTCTGGAAAGTTATCGATGCTTCTAACCGGCTGTCTGTTGTCGCCGAACCTTGTGTTATTTGATTTCATCGCGTAACGCGAATGGTGTAGAACTTTGTGGAAGGCACACGGGTCCCGAACGATTAGTCTGGAACATTCGACGACTGCTCTATAAAAGCCGACGCGCTTGACCCGCTGATCAGATTTTCGACGATCGCCGACTGTGTTCGCCGTTTTCGTTGTGCTTTAAGTGTAGCCTGTTTTGTGGGCACAGGTTCGCCCAATAACAGCTAGTTTTGTATTTCACAGTACTGCTACTATGTTCTTTCTTCACCGTCACTACCACGTGACATCTGGTGGAGGTGCGGGGTAGTGACGGTGAAGAAAGAACACAGAATGGATAACTTTGGCCGCGCCTGACCGCCGACGTCGCCTATTATGTCAGAACATGCCGAGACTGTCAGCGACGTAAGACACCGCCGACAAGGCCAGACGGATTACTACTGCCAATCGAGCCTCCTTGCCGACCATTCCAGCAGATCGGGATGGACTTGCAGGGACCCTTTCCGAAGTCAACAACCTGAAATAAGTGGATCGTCGTGGCGAAAGACTACCTCACCCGCTTCGCTGAAACTAAAGCACTGCCGAAAGGTAGCGCAGCCGAAGTGGCGAAATTTTTTGTCGAAAACATCCTGCTTCGACATGGCGCCCCAGAAGTCCTCATCACCGAAAGAGGAACGGCCTTTACAGCGGAGCTCACCCAAGCCATTCTGAACTACAGTCAGACAAGGCACAGGAGGACCACGGCCTACCACCCGCAGACGAATGGTCTTACGGAGCGGCTGAATAAGACCCTCGCCGACACGCTAGCGATGTACGTCGACGTCGAACACAATACCTGGGATGCCGTCCTGCCGTACGTAACATTTGCTTACAACACGGCGGTGCAAGAAACAACACAGATCACGCCGTTTAAGCTGGTTTACGGCAGGAACCCGACGATGACGCTCGACGCCATGCTGCCCCACGTCACTGACGAAGACAATGTTGACGTCGCTAGCTATCTCCAGCGCGCCGAAGAAGCCCGACAGCTCGCCCGCCTACGGATCAAGAACCAACAGAGGACCGATAGCCGACACTACAACCTCCGACGACGCTTTGTTGAGTACCAGCCCGGCGACCGTGTTTGGGTTTGGACACCGATACGCCGACGAGGACTCAGTGAGAAACTACCGACGCTATTTCGAACTCTACAAGGTCATCCGACGTATTGGCGCTCTGGACTATGAGGTCGTGCCAGCCGACATTTCGCATTCACAGCGGCGCCGCGCACGATCTGAAGTGGTCCACGTGGTGCGCCTTAAACCCTTTTACGGACGCTGACGAAATTCCTTATTTTTTGTTGTTGTTTTCTTTGCTACGGGTGTTTTTAGTTCGCTTGTATGTAGCATCGGGTCGATGCTTTTTAAGAGGGGGGTATTGACACGTGTACTTATCTTTATCGGGCAACCACGTTTCGCCGCTTAACAACTGTTCTCGCACAGCGAGGGACGCGCCTGAATGTATCCGATGTTTCTGGAAAATTATCGATGCTTCTAACCGGCTGTCTGTTGTCGCCGAACCTTGTGTTATTTGATTTCATCGCGTAACGCGAATGGTGTAGAACTTTGTGGAAGGCACACGGGTCCGAACGATTAGTCTGGAACATTCGACGACTGCTCTATAAAAGCCGACGCGCTTGACCCGCTGATCAGATTTTCGACGATCGCCGACTGTGTTCGCCGCTATCGTTGTGCTTTAAGTGTAGCCTTTTTTGTGGGCACAGGTTCGCCCAATAAAAGCTAGATTTGTCTTTCACAGTACTGCTACTGTGTTCTTTCTTCAGCGTCACTACCACGTGACAATATTAACCTGCTCTATATCTTCCCACGGGTCGGATAAAGGAAGACCATGGTCATGAAGAAGAGCTGCAAAATGTAATTGGGCTGGTAAGCACATACTCCCTTTAGGAAAATAGACGATTTTGTCCCCGGTTCTTAAGGCATTACATATTAACCTGCTCTATATCTTCCCACGTCTCGGAAGAAGGAAAGCAAGAGCATGGTCATGAACAAGAGCTGCAAATAATTGGGCTGGTAAGATCATTCTCGCTTGAAGAAAATAGACGATTTTTTCCCCGATTCTCAAGGGGTTACATATTACCCTGCTATACATCTTCCCACGGGTCGGAAAAAGACAGCAAGATCACGGTCATCAACAAGAGCTGGAAAATGTAATTGGGCTGGTAAGCGCATTCTCGCTTTAAGAAAATAGACAAATTTTCCCCGGTTTTATGGGCATTACATAATAAACTGTTCTATATCTTCCCACGGGTCAGAAAAAGGAAAGCAAGAGCATGGTCATAAACAAGAGCTTCAAATAATTGTGCTTGTAAGTTCATTCTTGCTTTAAAAAAGGACGATTTTGTCCCCGGTTCTGAAGGCGTTACATATTAACCTGCTCTATATCTTCCCATGGGAAGGGAAAAGACAGCAAGAGCATGGTAATGAACAAGAGCTGCAAAATGTAATTGGGCTGGTAAGCGCATTCTCGCTTTAAGAAAATAGATCATTTTGTCCCCAGTTCCTAAGGCGTTACATATTCACCTGCTCTGTATCTTCCCACGTGTCGGAAAAAGAAAAGCAAGTTCATGGTCATGAACAAGAGCTGCAAAATATATTTGGGCTGCTAAGCGCAATCTCGTTTTAACAAATTAGACGATTTTGTCCCCGGGTCATAAGGTGTTACATATTAACCTGCTTTATATCTTCCCACGGGTCGGAAAAAGGAAAGCAAGAGCATGGTCATGAAGAAGAGCTGCAAAATGTAATTAGGCTGGTAAGCACATGCTCCCTTTAGGAAAATACACGATTTTGTCCCCTGTTCTGAAGGCGTTACATATTAACCAGCTCTATATTTTCCCACGGGTCGGAAAAAGGAAAGCAAGAGCAAGGTCATGATCAAGAGCTGCAAAATGTAATTGGGCTGGCAAGCGCTATCTCGCTATAATAAATTAAACGATTTTGTCCGCGGTTCTTAAGATGTTAAATATTACCCTCCTCTATATCTTCCCACGTGTCGGAAGATGGAAAGCAAGAGCATGGTCATTAACAAGAGCTGCAAAATATATTTGGGCTGCTAAGCGCAATCTCGCTTTAACAAATTAGACGATTTTGTCCCCGGTTCTTAAGAGGTTAAATATTAACCTGCTCTATATCTTCCTATGGGTCGGAAAAAGGAAAGTAAGTGCATGGTCATGAAGATGAGCTGCAAAATGTAATTGGGCTGGTAAGCACATTCTCGCTTTGGGAAAATAGACGATTTTGTCCCCTGTTCTGAAGGCGTTTGATATTATTCTGCTCTATACCTTCACAAGGGTCAGAAAAAGGAAAGCTAGAGCATCGTCATGAACAAGAGCTGCAAAATGTAGTTGGGCTGTTAAGCTCATATTCCCTTTAAGTAAATAGACGAATTTGTCCCCTGTTCTCAAGGTGTTACATATTAACCTCCCATATTTCTTCCCACGGGTCGGAAAAAGACCGCAAAAGCATGGTCATGAACAAGCGCAGCAAAATGTAATATGTCTGGTAAGGGCATCCTCGCTTTAAGAAAATATGCACTTTCGTCCCCGGTTCTCAAGGCGTCACATATTGACCTGCTCTATATCTTCCCATGGGTCGGAAAAAGACAGCAAGGGCATGGCCATGAACAAGAGCTGCAAGATGTAATAATGCTGGTAAGCGCATTCTCGCTTTAAGAAAATAGACGATTTTGTCCCCGCTTCTGAAGGCGTTACATATTAACCTGCTCTATAACTTCCCATGGGACGGGAAAATAACAGCAAGGGCGTGGTAATGTACAAGAGCTGCAAAATGTAATTGGACTGGTAAGCGCATTCTCGCTTTAAGAAAATAGATCATTTTGTCCCCGGTTCTTAAGGCGTTACATATTCGCCTGCTCCAAATCTTCCCACGTGTCGGAAAAAGAAAAGCAAGTTCATGGTGATGAACAAGAGCTGCGAATTGTAATTGGGATAGTAAATGCATTCTGGCTTTAAGGAAATAGACGATCTTGTCCCCGATTCCTAATGCGTTACATATCCTGCTCTATAGCTTCACAAGGGTCAGAAAAAGAAAGCTAGAGCATCGTCATGAAGAAGAGCTGCAAATTGTAATTGGGTTGGTAAGCGCATTCACGCTTTAAGAAAATGGACGATTTTGTCCCCGGGTCATAAGGCGTTACATATTAACCTGCTTTATATCTTCCCACAGCTCAGAAGAAGGAAAGCAAGAGTATGGTCATGAAGAAGAGCTGCAACATGTAATTGGGCTGATAAGCGCATTCTCGCTTTAAGAAAATAGACAATTTTGTCCCTGATTCTCAAGGGGTTACATATTAACGTGCTCTATATCTTCCCATGGGTCGGAAAAAGGAAAGCAAGAGCATGGTCATCAACAAGAGCTGCAAATTGTAATTGGGTTGGTAAGCGCATTCTCGCTTTGGGAAAATAGACGATTTTGTCTCCTGTTCTGAAGGCGTTACATATTATCCCGCTCTATACCTTCACAAGGGTCAGCAAAAGGAAAGCTAGAGCATCGTCATGAACAAGAGCTGCCAAATGTAGTTGGGCTGTTAAGCGCATATTCCCTTTAAGTAAATAGACGATCTTGTCCCCAGTTCTTAATGCGTTACATATTATCATGCTCTATAGCTTCACAAGGGTCAGAAAAAGGAAAGCTAGAGCATCGTCATGAAGAAGAGCTGCAAATTGTAATTGGGTTGGTAAGCGCATTCTCGCTTTAAGAAAATGGACGATTTTGTCCCCGGGTCATAAGGCGTTACATATTAACCTGCTTTATATCTTCCCACAGCTCAGAAGAAAGAAAGCAAGAGCATGGTCATGAAGAAGAGCTGCAAGATGTAATTGGGCTGATAAGCGCATTCTCGCTTTAAGAAAATAGACAATTTTGTCCCTTATTCTCAAGGCGTTACATATTTACCTGCTCTATATTGACACGTATAGTTATCTTTATCGGGCAACCACGTTTCGCAGCCTAACAAATGTAATCGCACAGCATGGAACGCGTCTGTATGTATCCGAAGTTTCTGGAACGTTATCGATGCTTCTATCTGCTGTCTGTTGTCACCGAACGTTATGTTATCTGATTTCATCGCGTAGCGCGAATGGTGTAGAACTTTGTGGAAAGCACGCGGGTCCAAACGATTAGTCTGGAACATTAGACGACTGCTCTATAAAAGCCGACGCGCTTGACCCGCCGATCAGACTTTCGACGGTCGCGGAGCGTGTTCGCCGCTATCGTTGCGCTATAAGTGTAGCCTGTTTTGTGGGCACAGGTTCGCCCAATAAAAGTTAGTTTTCTCGTTCACAGTATTGCTACTGTGTTATACAACGTCACCACCACGTGACATCTGGTGGAGGTGCTTTGCGTTCATGCACCGGACGTCCCCACAAAGCCGTGACCCAAGCCCTCGCTCGGAAGACACCAACGTCGACAAGAACCAGCGAGGTAGCCGCAGGCTGCAAGGACTGCCCCCGGAGCACGGACTTTTCCCGAGACGACTATGAGGATGGCCACCAAGTCCACCCCAATGGCAGCACCAGCGTCACCCGTCGTGCTGCAGCAGCCCAGAGAGGCTCCGACGTTCCGCGGTTCAACTTTCGAGGACCCGGAAAGCTGGCTTGAGACGTACGAGAGAGTCGCTACCTTTAACAACTGGAACAGCGACGACAAACTGCGATATGTGTTCTTCGCTTTGGAAGACGCGGCCAGGACGTGGTTCGAGAACCGAGAAGCCACCTTAACGACGTGGGAACTTTTCCGAAGCGGCTTCCTGCAAGCGTCGTATGCCGAGAACGAGCCCAAGCGCTATTAGAAACCCGGGTGCAGCTACCTAATGAGACGACCGCGATATACACGGAAGAAATGAGCCGTCTCCTCCGCCACGCCGACCCTGAAATGCCCGAGGAGAAGAAAGCCTGCCTGCTGATGCGTGGTGTGCAGGAGGAACTCTTTGCCGGAATGGTACAAAGCCCACCGCAGACCGTCGACGAGTTTCTTCGCGAGGCCACCAGCATCGAGAAGACACTCGAGATGCGAAACCCGCAATTCGACCACCGCACGAACTCGACAAATTACGCCGGAGTTCAATCACTGGCCACCGACGACCTGCGCGAGACTATCCGAGCGGTCGTGCGGGAGGAGCTACAAAAGCTGTTCCCACCATCACAGCCAGAAGTGGCTTCGATTGCCGACGCCGTGCGTGAGGAGCTCCAACAACAACTTGGAGTAGCCCCTGTATCGCCCCAGCCTGAGCCGCAAGCGATGACCTACGCCGCCGTCGTACGCCGTCAAGGGCCCCCGCCGCGACCGCGCCAGGGCCCTGTCACGCCGCAGTTCCGTCGTCCGCCGCCGCCACCGCCGCCAGCACGACCACCCGTCGCCCAGCGCACCTACGCGAGGAAGACGAACATTTGGCGCACCCCCGACCACCGCCCGCTCTGCTACCACTGCGGCGAAGCCGGCCACGTCTACCGACGATGCCCATACCGGGAGATGGGACTGCGAGGTTTCGCCGTGAACGCTCCGCGCCCGCAGCAAGGTGAACGCCCCCGCGATATCGCCGACTACCTCGCCGCTACTCAGTGGAGCTCTCGACGACCATCGCGTTCGCCATCACCAGGCCGCTACCTGTCGCCGCAGCGCCGACCATACACTGGCCCAGGCCGGGGACGGTCAGCGAGCCCATATCCGGAAAACTAAAAGCAGCAACTGATGGAGGTGCGGTTGCTGTTCGTCGAACTGACGAAGTTCCTCCACCGCCAACGAAGACACCGAAGAAACTACCTCGACGACATAACGACACGCCGCCGTCCCGACGAAATCGGGAAGCCAAGACTACACCGATGAAAGACGACTTGATGACGCGACGTTCCAACTTCAGTTCAACACGACGCAGCCGTGATCCGATGCCAAGACCTAACTGTAACGCAAGACAAAGAACCACCGACCTCGACGTGCTTCTTGACGGCCATGCAGTCACTGCCTTAGTAGACACAGGAGCCGATTACTCCGTCATGAGTGGACCCATCGCCGCCCAGTTGAGGAAAGTTAAGACTGCATGGGAAGGCCCTCAAATTCGGACCGCAGGAGGACACCTGATTACGCCGACAGGGATCTGCACGGCAAGAATTACCGTTCATGACCGGACTTACCCTGCCACCTTTGTTGTCCTCCAACAGTGTTCACGAGACGTCATTCTCGGCATGGACTTCTTGAATAAACATGGCGCAGTCATCGACCTGAAGTCGAAATCGATAACGCTGTCACAAGATCAAGCGATACCGCCGGAGACCTGTCGTAGTCACCACTCCTTGAGTGTGCTCGAAGATCAAGTGAGCATCCCGCCGCGCTCCAGCATTATTATTTCCGTCGGCACTGAAACACCCGCTGACGTAGAAGGCGTCATCGAGGGCGACCAACATCTATAGCTCGACCGTGAAATTTGCGTCGCAAGAGGGATCGCTCGACTCCACGGAGGGCAAGTGGAAGTTATGCTAACCAACTTCAGCCAAGAGTTCAAGCACATCAACAAGGGCACGGCAATCGCATATATCGAGGAAATTGTGGAAACCAGCAATGCCTTTGCCCTCTCGGATTCAGGCGCATCTACCCCGATGAGCATAGTCGCCGAACCAGACTTCGACGTGAATCCAAGTCTTCCTATGAGTAAGCAGCAACAGATCAGAAGTCTTCTCCTACGATACAAAGACTGCTTTTCGACGTCATCGAGGATCCGACAAACACCAGTTGCAAAGCATCGCATAATAACCGAAGAGAGCGCTCGACCACTCCGCCGGAGCCCTTACCGAGTTTCGACGCGAGAACATGAAGCTATTAGGCAACAAGTCGACGAAATGCTGCGCGACGACATCATCCAGCCGTCGAAAAGCCCGTGGGCCTCTCCTGTAGTCCTGGTAAAGAAAAAGGATGGAACCCTACGCTTCTGCGTCGATTATCGTCGACTGAAAAAGATCACGAAGAAGGATGTGTACCCCCTTCCACGGATAGACGACGCATTGGATCGGCTCTGCAACGCTAAATATTTCTCGTCGATGGACCTCAAGTCTGGCTACTGGCAAATAAAAGTCGACGAGAGAGATCGCGAAAAGACTGCCTTCATCACGCCAGACGGCCTCTACGAGTTCAAGGTCATGCCATTCGGACTGTGCTCGGCGCCTGCAACGTTTCAGCGCGTCATGGACACGGTGTTAGCCGGACTGAAGTGGCAGACGTGCCTTGTTTACCTGGATGACGTCGTTGTCTTCGCCGGAAATTTCGACGATCACCTCAGGCGGCTTGCGACAGCGTTAGAAGTCATCAAGTCATCAGGGCTCACTCTGAAGCCAGAAAAATGCCACTTCGCTTACTATGAACTTCTGTTCCTAGGCCACGTCATCAGCAAGTCTGGAGTCCGCCCTGACCCGCAGAAGACAGCTGCCATCGCAATGTTCCCGCAGCCAACCGACAAGAAGGCAGTGCGCAGATTCCTTCGCATGTGTGCCTACTATAGGCGCTTTGTCAATGACTTTTCACGCATCGCGGAGCCGCTAACACATCTAACCAAATGTGATGTCGCGTTCAAGTGGGAAACGCCGCAGGCCAAGGCATTTCAAGAACTCAAACGACGCGTGCAGACGCCGCCGGTACTTGCACACTTCGACGAGGACGCCGATACCGATATCCACACTGATGCCAGTAGCCTAGGCCTCGGTGCCGTCCTAGTCCAGAGGAAAGGAGGACTTGAAAGGGTGATATCGTATGCTAGCCGGTCGCTGTCAAAAGCAGAAAGCAACTATTCTACTACCGAAAAGGAATGCCTCGCCATCATTTGGGCTACAGCTAAATTCCGCCCTTACCTCTATGGCAGACCATTCAAGGTCGTCAGTGACCATCACGCATTGTGTTGGCTAGCTAACCTAAAGGACCCTTCAGGACGGCTGGCGCGGTGCAGCCTCAGACTACAAGAATATGACGTCACGGTAATATACAAGTCCGGAAGAAAACACTCCGACGCCGACTGCTTATCCCGCGCCCCCATCGATCCCCCGCCGCAAGACGACGAGGACGACGACGCCTTCCTTGGGATAATAAGCGCGGAAGACTTCACTAAACAGCAACGAGCCGACCCGCAGCTAAAAGGCCTCGCCGAGTATTTGGAAGGGAACACCGACGTTGTCCCTAGGGCATTTAAACGCGGGTTATCTTCGTTCACGCTACAAAACAACCTGCTCGTGAAGAAGAACTTCTCACCAGTCCGCGCCAGCTACCTTCTTGTTGTACCGTCAGCGCTGCGTCCAGAAATACTGCACGCACTATACGACGATCCAACCGCTGCGCACCTCGGATTCTCACGGACGCTGTCGAGAATACAGGAAAGGTATTACTGGCCGCGTCTGACCGCCGACGTCGCCCGTTACGTCAACACATGCCGAGACTGTCAACGACGCAAGACACCACCGACAAGGCCAGCAGGATTACTACAGCCGATCGAACCTCCTCGCCGACAATTCCAGCAGATTGGGATGGATTTGTTGGGGCCGTTTCCGATATCAACATCCGGGAATAAGTGGATCGTCGTGGCGAAAGACTATCTCACCCGTTTTGCTGAAACTAAAGCTCTACCAAAAGGAAGCGCAGCCGAAGTGGCGAAATTTTTCGTCGAGAACAACCTGCTGCGACATGGTGCCCCAGAAGTCCTCATCACCGACAGAGGAACGGCTTTTACAGCAGAGCTCACCCAAGCCATTCTGCAGTACAGCCAGACAAGCCACAGGAGGACAACTGCCTACCATCCGCAGACGAATGGTCTCACGGAGCGCCTGAGCAAGACGCTTGCCGACATGCTAGCAATGTACGTCGACGTCGAACACAAGACGTGGGACGCGGTCCTGCCGGTCGTAACCTTTGCGTACAACACGGCGGTGCAAGAAACAACACAGATCACGCTGTTTAAGCTGCTTTACGGCAGGAACGCGACGACGACGCTTGACGCCATGCTGCCGCACGTAACTGACGAAGAAAATGTGGACGTCGCTAGCTATATCCAGCGCGCCGAAGAAGCCCGACAGCTCGCCCGCTTGCGAATCAAGAGCTAGCAGAGGACCGACAGCCGACACAACAACCTCCGATGACGCTTCGTCGAGTACAAACCTGGCGAACGTGTTTGGGTCTGGACCCCGATACGCCGACGAGGACTCAGTGAGAGACTACTCCGACGCTATTTCGGACCCTACAAGGTCATCCGACGTATTGGCGCTCTGGACTATGAGGTCGTGCCAGACGGTATTTCGCATTCACAGCGGCGCCGCGCACGATCTGAAGTGGTCCACGTGGTGCGCCTTAAACCCTTTTACGGACGCTGACGAACTTCGTCATTTTTGTTCTTTTCCTTGCTACGAGTGCTTTTGTTTATTACCTTCGTTTGTTTGCAGCATCGGGTCGATGCTTTTTAAGAGGGGGGTATTGACACGTATACTTATCTTCATCGGGCAACCACGTTTCGCAGACTAACAAATGTAATCGCACAGCGTGGGACGCGCCTGTATGTATCCGAAATTTCAGGAACGTTATCGATGATTCTATCCGCTGTCTGTTGTCGCCGAACGTTATGTTATCTGATTTCATCGCGTAACGCGAATGGTGTAGAACTTTATGGAAAGCACGCGGGTCCAAACGATTAGTCTGGAACATTCGACGACTTCTCTATAAAAGTCGACGCGCTTGACCCGCCGATCAGATTTTCGACGATCGCCCAGCGTGTTCGCCGCGCTCGTTGTACTTTAAGTGTAGCCTGTTTTGTGGGCACAGGTTCACCCAATAAAAGTTAGTTTTCTCGTTCACAGTATTGCTACTGTGTTATTCAACGTCACACCAACGTGACAATATCTTCCCACGGGTCGGAGAATGACAGCAAGAGCATCGTCATGAACAAGAGCTGCCAAATGTAGTTGGGCGGTTAAGAGCATATTCCCTTTAAGTAAATAGATGAATTTGTCCCCGGTTCTCAAGGTGTTACATATTAACCTGCTCTATATGTTCCCACGGGTCGGAAAAAGACCGCAAGGGAATGGTCATGAACAAGAGCTCCAAGATGTAATTAGGCTGGTAAGCGCATTCTCGCTTTAAGAAAATAGACGATTTTGTCCCCGGTTTTATCGGCATTACATATTAAACTGGTTTATATCATCCCACGGGTCAGAAAAACGAAAGCAAGAGCATGGTCATAAACAACAGCTTCAAAAAATTATGCTTGAAAGTTCATTCTCGCTTTAAAAGAAAGGACGATTTGGTCCCCGGTTCTCAAGGCGTTACATAATAACCTGCTCTATACCTTCACAAGGGTCAGAAAAAGGAAAGCAAGAGCATGGTCATGAACAAGAGCTGCAAATTGTAAATGGGTTGTTAAGCGCATTCTCGCTTTAACAAATTAGACGATT
Organism: Dermacentor andersoni; assembly: GCF_023375885.2. Taxonomy (NCBI): domain Eukaryota; kingdom Metazoa; phylum Arthropoda; class Arachnida; order Ixodida; family Ixodidae; genus Dermacentor; species Dermacentor andersoni. Next base: position 4,477,073 of record NW_027314752.1, on the reverse strand, counting down.
TTATCCCCGGTTCTTAAGACGATAAATATTATCCTCCTCTATATCTTCCCGCGGGTCGGAAAAAGTAAAGCAAGAGCATGGTCATGAAGAATAGATGCAAAAAGTAATTGGGCTGGTAAGCACATACTCCCTTTAGGAAAATAGACGATTTTGTCCCCTGTTCTGAAGGCGTTACATATTAACCAGCTCTATATCTTCCCACGGGCCAGAAAAACGAAAGCAAGAGCCTGGTCATGAAGAAGAGCTGCAAAATGTAATTGGGCTGGTAGGCGCAATATCGCTTTAACAAATTAGACGATTTTGTCCCCGGTGCTTAGGACGTTAAACATTAACCTGCTCTATATCTTGCCACGTGTCGGAAGATGGAAAGCAAGAGCATGGTCATGAACAAGAGCTGCAAAATATATTTGTGCTGGTAAGCGCACTCTCGCTTTAGGAAAATACACGATTTTGTCCCCGGTTCCTAAGGCGTTACATATTAACCTGCTCTATATATTTCAACGGGTCGTAAAAAGAAAGCGAGAGCATGGTCATGAAAAAGAGCTGTAACATGTTATTGGGCTGGTAAGCGCATTTCTCTTTAAGAAAATAGACGATACTGTGCCCGGTTCTTAAGGCGTTACATATTAACCTGCTCTATATCTTCCCACGTGTCGGAAAAAGACAGCAAGAGGATGGTCATGAACAAGAACTGCAAAATGTAATTGGGCTGGTAAGCACATTCTCGTTTTAAGAAAATGGACGATTTTTTCTCTGGTTCCTAATGCGTTACATATTAACCTGCTCTATAGCTTCACACGGGTCGGGAAAAGGAAAGCAAGAGCATGGTCATGAACAAGAGCTGCAAATTGTAATTGGGTTTGTAAGCGCATTCTCGCTTTAAGAAAATAGACGATTTTGTCCCCGGTTCTCAAGGCGTTACATATTAACCTGTTCCATATCTTCCCACGGGTCGGAAAAAGACAGCAAGAGCATGGTCATGAACAAGAGCTTCAAAATTTAAAAGCGGTGGTAAGCGCATTTGCGATTTAAGAAAATAGATGATGTTCTCACCCGGTTCCTAATGTGTTACATATTAACCTGCTCTATAGCTTCACACGGATCGGAAAAGGGAAAGCAAGAGCATGGTCATGAACAAGAGCTGCAAATTGTAATTGGGTTGGTAAGCGCATTCTCGCTTTAAGAAAATAGACGATTTTGTCCCCAGTTCTCAAGGCGTTACAACTTAACCTGCTCTATATCTTCCCACGGGTCGGAAAAAGACAGCAAGGGCATGTTCATGAAAAGGAGCTGCAAGATTTAATTAGGGTGGTAAGCCCATTCTCGCTTTGAGAAAATAGACGGTTTTGTCCCCCGGGTCTTAAGGCGTGAAATATTAACCGTCTCTATTTCTTCCCGCGGGTCGGAAAAGGGAAAGCAAGACCATAGTCATGAAGAATAGCTGCAAAATATATACGGCTTTTAAGCGCATACTCGCTTTAAGAAAACAGACGATTTTGTCCCCGGGTCATAAGGCGTTACAATTTAACCTGCACTATATCTTCCCACGGGTCGGAAAAAGACAGCAAGAGCATTGTCATGAACAAGAGCTGCAAACTGTATTTTGGCTGGTAAGCGCATTCTCGCTTTAAGAAATTAGACGATTTGGCCCCCGCTTCGTAATGCGTTAGATATTAACCTGCTCTATAGCTTCACACGGTTCGGAAAAAGGAAAGCAAGAGCATGGTCATCAACAAGAGCTACAAATTGTAATTGGATTGGTAAGCGCATTCTCGCTTTAGGAAAATAGACGATTGTCTCCCCGGGTGTTAAGGACTTACATATTAACCTGCTCTGTATCTTCCACGTGTCGGAAATAGACAGCAAGAGCGTGGTCCCGAAGAAGACCTGCAACTTGTAATTGGGCTGGTAAGCGCACTCTCCATTTAAGAAAGTAGACGATTTTGTCCCCGGTTGCTAATGCGGTACATATTAACCAGCTCTTTATCTTCCCACGGGTAGGAAAAAGGAAAGCAAGAGCATCGACATGAAGAAGAGCTGCAAATTGTAAAAGGGCTGCTAAGGGCATTCTTGCTTTGACAAACTAGACAAATTTGTCCCCTGTTCTTAAGGCGTTACATATCAACCTGCTCTATATCTTCACAGGGGTCGGAAAAAGGAAAGCAAGAGCATGGTCATGAACAAGAGATGCAAATTGTAATTGGATTGGTAAGCGCATTCTCGCTTTAAGAAAATAGATGATTTTGTCCCCGGTTCTCAAGGCGTTACATAATAACCTGCTCTATATCTTCCCACGGGTCGGAAAAAGACAACAAGAGCATGGTCATGAACAAGAGCTGCAAAATGTAATAGCCTTGGTAAGCGCATTCTCGCTTTAAGAAAATAGACGATTTTGTTCCCGCTTCTCAAGGCGTTAAATATTAACCTACTCTATAACTTCTCACGGGTCGGAAAAAGAATGCAAGCGCATGGTCATGAACAAGCGCTGCAAAATATATACGGCTTTTAAGCGCATACTCGCTTTAAGAAAACAGACGATTTTGTCCCCGGGTCATAAGGCGTTACAATTTAACCTGCTCTATATCTTTCCACGGGTCGGAAAAAGGAAAGCAAGAGCGAGGTCATGAAGAAGAGCTGCAACATGTAATTGGGCTGATAAGCGCATTCTCGCTTTAAGAAAATAGACAATTTTGTCCCTTATTCTCAAGGCGTTACATATTTACCTGCTCTATATATTCCCACGGGTCGCAAAATGACAGCAAGTGCATGGTCATGAACAAGCGCTGCAAAATGTACTATGGCTGGTAAGGGCATTCTCGCTTTAAGAAAATTGACGATTTCTTCACCTGATTTATGTGCATTACATAATAAACTGTTCTATATCATCCCACGGGTCAGAAAAAGGAAAGCAAGAGCATGGTCATGAACAAGAGCAGCAAATTGTAATTGCGTTGTTAAGCGCATTCTCGCTTTATGAATATAGACGATTTTGTCCCCGGTTCTGAAGGCGATACATATTAACTGGCTCTATATCTTCCCATGGGGCGGGAAAAGAGCGCAAGAGCATGGTAATGAACAAGAGCTGCAAAATGTAATTGGGCTGGTAAGCGCATTCTCGGTTTAGGAAAATAGATCATTTTGACCCCGGTTCTTAAGGCGCTACATATTCACCTGCTCTATATCTTCCCACGTGTCGGAAAAATAAAAGCAAGTTCATGGTGATGAACAAGAGCTGCAAATTGTAATTGGGATGGTAAATGCTTTCTGGCTTTAAAAAAATAGACTATTTTGTCCCCGGTTCTCATGCGTTACATATTATCCGGCTCTAAAGCTTCACAACGACCGGAATAAGGAAAGCTGGAGCATCGTCGTGAACAAGAGCTGCAAATTGTAATTGGGCTGGTAAGCGCATTCTCGCTTTAAGAAAATAGACGATTTTGTCCCCGGGTGATAAGGCGTTACATATTAACCTGCTTCATACCTTCCCACGGGTCGGAAAAAGGAAAGCAAGAGCATGGTCATGAAGAAGAGCTGCAAAATGTAATTGGGCTGGTAAGCACATACTCCCTTTAGGAAAATAGATGATTTGGTCCCCGGTTCTTAATGCGTTAGATATTAACGTGCTCTATAGCTTCACACGGGTCGGAAAAAGGAAAGCAAGAGCATGGTCATCAACAAGAGCTGCAAAATGTAATTTGGCTGGTAAGCGCATTCTCGCTTTAAGAAAATATATAATTTTGTTCCCTGCTCTTAAGGCGTTATATACTAATCTGCTCTATATATTCCCATGGGTCGGAAAAAGACAGCAAGAGCATCGTCATGAACAAGAGCTGCAAGATGTAATTGGGCTGGTAAGCGCAACCTCTCTTTAAGAAATTAGACCATTGTGTCCCCGGTTGCGAAGACGTTACATATTAACCTGCTCTATATCTTCCCACGGCTCGGAAGAAGGAAAGCAAGAGCATGGTCATGAACAAGAGCTGCAAATTATTGGGCTGGTAAGATCATTCTCGCTTGACGAAAATAGACGAATTTGTCCCCGGTTCTCAAGGCGTTACATATTAACCTCCTCTATTTCTTCGCACGGGTTGGAAAAAGACAGCAAGGGCGTGGTAATGAACAAGAGCTGCAAGATGTAATTAGGCTGGTAAGCGCATTCTCGCTTTAAGAAAATAGACGATTTTGTCCCCGGTTTTATGGGCATTACATATTAAATTGGTCTATATCATCCCACGGGTCAGAAAAAGGAAAGCAAGAGCATGGTCATAAAAAAGAACTTCAAAAAATTGTGCTTGTAGGTTCATTCTCGCTTTAAAAAAAAGGACCATTTTGTCCCCGGTTCTCAAGGCGTTAGATATTAACCTGCTCTATATCTTCCCACGTGTCGGAAAAAGGAAACCAAGAGCATGGTCATGAACAAGATGCTGAAAATGTAATTGGGCTGGTAAGCACATACTCACTTTAGAAAAATGGACGATTTTGTCCCCTGTTCTGAAGGCGTTACATAATAACCTGCTCAATATCTTCCCATGGGTCGGAAAAAGGAAAGCAACAGCGAGGTCATGAAGAAAAGCTGCAACATGTAATTGGGCTGATAAGCGCATTCTCGCTTTAAGGAAATAGACAATTTTGTCCCTTATTCTCAAGGCGTTACATATTTACCTGCTCTATATCTTCCCACGGGTCGGAGAATGACAGCAAGAGCATCGTCATGAACAAGAGCTGCCAAATGTAGTTGGGCTGTTAAGCGCATATTCCCTTTAAGTAAATAGACGAATTTGTCCCCGGTTCTCAAGGCGTTACATATTAACCTCCTCTATTTCTTCCCACGGGTCGGAAAAAGACAGCAAGAGTGTGGTCATGAACAAGCGCTGCAAAATGCAATATGGCTGGTAAGGGCATACTTGCTTTAGGAAAATAGACAATTTCGTCCCCGGTTCCCAAGGCGTTACATATTAACCTGCTCTATATCTTCCCACGGGTCGGAAAAAGACAGCAAGAGAATGGTCAAGAACAAGAGCTGCAAGATGTAATTAGGCTGCTAAGCGCATTCTCGCTTTGAGAAAATAGACGATTTTGTCACCGGTTTTATGGGCATTACATAATAAACTGGTCTATATCATCCCACGGGTCAGAAAAAGGAAAGCAAGAGCATGGTCATAAACAACAGCTTCAAACAATTATGCTTGTAAGTTCATTCTCGCTTTAAAAGAAGGACGATGTTGTCCCCGGTTCTCATGGCGTTACATAATAACCTGCTCTATATCTTCACATGGGTAAGAAAAAGGAAATCAAGAGCAAGGTCATGATCAAGAGCTGCAAAATTTAATTTGGCTGGTAAGCGCAATATCGCTTTAACAAAATAGACGATTTTGTCCCCGGTTCTTAGGACGTTAAATATTAACCTGCTCTATATCTTGCCACGTGTCGGAAGATGGAAAGCAAGAGGATGGTCATGAACAAGAGCTGCAAAATGTAATTGGGCTGGTAAGCACATACTCCCTTTAGGAAAATAGACGATTTTGTCCCCGGTTCCAAAGGCGTTACATATTAACCTGCTCTATATCTTCCCACAGGTCGGAAAAAGGAAAGCAAGAGCAAGGTCATGATCAAGAGCTGCAAAATGTAATTCGGTTGGTAAGCGCAATATCGCTTTAACAAATTAGACGATTTTGTCCCCGGTTCCTAGGACGTTAAATATTAACCTGCTCTATATCTTGCCACGTGTCGAAAGATGGAAAGCAAGAGCATGGTCATGAACAAGAGCTGCAAAATATATTTGGGTTGGTAAGCGCGATCTCGCTTTAACAAATTAGAAGATTTTGTCCCCGGTTCTCAAGACGTTAAATATTAACCTGCTCTATATCTTCCCACGGGTCGGAAAAAGGAAAGTAAGAGCATGGTCATGAAGACGAGCTGCAAAATTTAATTGGGCTGCTAAGCGCATTCTCCTTTTAGGAATATGGACGATTTTGTCCTCGGTTCTCAGGGCGTTACATATTAACCTACCCTATATCTTCCCACGGGTCGCGAAAAGACAGCAAGAGCATGGTCATGAACAAGAGCTACAAGATATAATTGGGCTGGTAAGCACATTCTCGCTTTAAGAAAATGAACGATTTCATCCCTGGTTCCTAATGAGTTACATATTAACCTGCTCTATAGCTTCACACAGGTCGGAAAAAAGGAAAGCAATAGCATGGTCATGAACAAGAGCTGCAAGTTGTAATTAAGTAGGTAAGCGCGTTTCCCTTTAAGAAAATAGACAATTTTGTCCGCGGTTCTCAAGGCGTTACATATTAACCTGCTCTATATCTTCCCACGGGTCTGAAAAAGACAGCAAGAGCATGGTCATGAACAAGAGCTGCAAAATGTAATTGTGCTGGTAAGCACATACTCCCTTAAGAAAAATGGACGATGTTGTCCCCTGTTCTGAAGGCGTTACATAATAACTTGCTCAATATCTTCCCATGGTTCGGAAAAAGGAAAGCAAGAGCAAGGTCATGATCAAGAGCTGCAAGATGTAATTAGGGTGGTAAGCGCATTCTCGCTTTGAGAAAATAGACGGTTTTGTCCCCCGGGTCTTAAGGCGTTAAATATTAACCATCTATATAACTTCGCACGGGTCGGAAAAGGGAAAGCAAGAGCTTGGTCATGAACAATAGCTGCAAAATTTAATTGGGCTGGTAAGCGCATTCTCCTTTTAGGAATATGGACAATTTTGTCCTCGGCTCTCAAGGCGTTATACATATTACCTGCCCTATATCTTCCCACGGGTCGGAAAAAGACAGCAAGGGCATGTTCATGTACAAGAGCTGCAAGATGTAATTAGGGTGGTAAGCGCATTCTCGCTTTAAGTAAATGGACGATTTTGTCCACGATTATCAAGGCATTACATATTAAGCTGCTCTATATCTTGACGCGTGTCGGAAGATGGAAAGCAAGAGCAGGGTCATGAACAAGGGCTGCAAAATATATTTCGGCTGGTAAGCGCAATCTCGCTTTAACAAATTAGACGATTTTGTCCACGGTTCTTAAGACGTTAAATATTAACCTGCTCTATATCTTCCCACGGGTCGGAAAAAGGGAAGCAAGAGCATGGTCATGATCAAGAGCTACAAAATGTAATTGGGCAGGTAAGTGCAATCTCGCTTTAACAAATTAGACGATTTTGTCCCCGGTTCTTACGAAGTTAAATATTAACCTGCCCTATATCTTCCCACGTGTCGGAAGCTGGAAAGCAAGAGCCTGGTCATGATCAATAGCTGCAAAATATATTTGGGCTGGTAAGCGCATTCCTTTTTAAGAAAATAGACGATTATGTCCCCTGTTCTGAAGGCGTTACTTATTAACCAGCTCTATATCTTCCCACGGGTCGGAAAAAGAAAAGCAAGAGCATGGTCATGAAAAACAGCTGCAAAACGTAATTGGGCTGGTAAGCACATACTCCCTTTATGAAAATAGACGATTTTGTCCCCGGTCCTTAAGACGTTAAATATTAACCCGCTCTATATCTTCCCACGGGTGGGAAAGAGGAAAGCAAGAGCATGGTCATGAAGAAGAGCTGCAAAATGTAAACGGGCTGGTAAGCACATACGCCCTTTAGGAATATAAACGATTTTGCCCCTGTTCTGAAAGCGTTACATCTTACCCAGCTCAATATCCTCCCACGGGTCGGAAAAAGGAAAGCAAGAGCAAGGTCATGATCAAGAGCTGCAAAACGTAATTGGGCTAGTAAACGCAATCTCGCTTTAACAAATTAGACGATTGTGTCCCCGTTTCTTAAGACGTTAAATATTAACCAGCTCTGTATCTTCCCACGGGTCGGAAAAAGGAAAGAAAGAGCATGGTTATAAAGAAGAGCTGCAAAATGTAATCGGGCTGGTTAACACATACTCCCTTTAGGAAAATAGACGATTTTGTCCCCGGTTCTCAAGGCGTTACATAATAACCTGCTCTATATCTTCACATGGGTCGGAAAAAGGAAAGCAAGAGCATGGTCATGAACAAGAGCTGCAAATTGTAATTGGGTTGTTAAGCGCATTCTCGCTTTAGGAAAACAGACGTTTTGTCCCCAGGTCATAAGGCGTTACATATTAACCTGCTCTATATCTTGCCACGGGTCGGAAAAAGAAAAGCAAGAGCATGGTCATGAAAAAGAGCTGCAAAATGTAATTCGGCTGGTAAGCACATACTACCTTTAGGAAAAAAGAAGATTTCGTACCCGGTTCTGAAGGCATTACATATTACCCTGCTCAATATCTTCCTGTGGGACGGGAAAAGACAGCAAGAGCATGGTAATGAACAAGAGCTACAAAATGTAATTGGGCTGGTAAGCGCATTCTCGCTTTAAGAAAATAGCTGATTTTGTCCCCGGTTCTTAAGGCGTTAAATATTCACCTGCTCTATATCTTCCCACGTGTCGGAAAAAGAAACGCATGTTCATGGTCATGAACAAGAGCTGCAAATTGTAATTGGGATGGTAAATGCATTCTGGCTTTAAGAAAATGGACAATTTTGTCCCCGGTTCCTTATGCGTTACATATTATCCTGCTCTATAGCTTCACAAGGGTCGGAAAAAGGAAAGCTAGAGCATCGTCATGAACAAGAGCTGCAAATTGTAATTGGGTTGGTAAACGCTGTTACGTTTCGCCTACGACGCGCGGTGTAGCCGGCGCAGATGCAACGAACGCCGGGGCTTCGTTCAAAGAGGCGGACATTTTGGCGCGTTCGGAGCGGCCGCGACGCATCCCCGCCGAGCGCGTCCCGGCATGTTCAGTGCCACGTGTCTTTGTGTGTGCGTGTGTGTGTGTGTGCCCACGCTTGTCAAAGCCGGCAGCCGGGGAGAGGAGCTCCCCAAGTGTGAAGCGAGGAGGTCTGACCGGCGCCGACCCGGCTGATGCGTCACTACACTCGTCTCTACATGTATCTCAGTCCGTCCGTGCCTCGCTGTCACGTGGTGTCATCCCGTGACCTTCCTTCTTGCCCGCGACGCCAAGAGTATAAAAGCAGCTGCTCCCGGACTCCAAGAGAGAGGCTCCGATTTCTTCTGTTGAGTAACGTGCTCGTGCTCTCCCGTCTCTCCACTTCGGTCGACCTGACCGGCCGCTCTTTTGCGATGCTAGAATAAACAAGTTGTTCTGTTAGCAGTCGACTCATGCTTTGCCAGGACCTTCGGATGCTTCCAGTTGTGCCCCAGGCCGCCAGGCCAACGCTACCCTTGGGGCCTGCGACCCAGTTGCAATAACGGGCGTCAGCTCTGAGGTTCCAACATCTGGTTGCCAGCGGTGAGATCGCGACAACGGAAGCCAGCAGCGAAGATATGCGGTTGACTGTATGCTGAGCAGCACAACGACCATCCGGGAGCAGTGCAACGAGCCCTGTGTGATGACTGGTTGCCTGCAGCGGAACGACTGCGCTGAATTCTTGGCTACGAGGTTTGGTGAGTGCGGGACTTTCTTCTTCTGAGTTTTGCCAGGCTTTTGTTAGTGTCAGAAACAGAGCTGGTAATTGTGGTTGTCGTTGCTGCCGGGTTAGTTTGCGGCAAGACAATAGTAGGCAGTAGAGAAAGCAGCATTCAGAGCAGCCATGGATTTGAAGTCGTTGCGCAAACCGAAATTGCTGGAGCTTGCAAGAGAGTTGGGTCTGGATGTCTCAGACAAACTCAGAAAACCAGAACTGCTGAGGGCTATTCTGGAGTTAGAAGCTGAGGATGACGAGCTCTCGGAATGCCTTGAGACCATTGACGAGATGGAGACTGCAAAAGAGCAAAAAGATGAGCGTGAACGTAAACAACAGATAGAACGAGAGCAACAAGAGAAAGATGAGCGTGAACGTAAAGAACAGATAGAACGAGAGCAACAAGAGAAAGAAAGAGAGCGCGACCACGCTTTGGAAATGAAGCGTCTCGAGGTAGAGATGGAACGCGCTCGTAATGGAAGTCAGGCACAGGGTGCAGGAGAACGAGTATTGTTTAAAATGGCTGACCTGATGCGGCCGTTTAAGCTTGGAGAGGACATTGGTTTGTTCCTGGTTAACTTTGAGCGAACGTGCGAGAAGCAGGGGTTCTCTCGGGAAACGTGGCCACAGCGCTTGCTCACTTTGTTACCCGGCGAGGCGGCCGACGTAGTCGCTCGCTTGATTAGAGAGGAGGCAGAGGATTTCGACCAAGTGAAATCGAGTCTGCTAAAAAAGTACAGGCTGTCAGCGGAGGCGTTCCATCGGAAGTTTCGGGAAAATGAGAAAGGCAAAAGTGAGTCGTATACAGAGTTTGCCTACAGGCTTATGTCAAACATGCAGGAGTGGCTCAAAGAAGAGAAAGCGTTTGGTGACCACGAGAAAGTTCTGCGGTGTTTCGGGCTGGAACAGTTTTATAGTCGGTTACCTGAGAACGTGCGGTACTGGGTCCTGGATAGGCCAGACGTTAGTACGGTGGCTAGAGCCGCTGAGCTAGCCGAAGAGTTTGTGACGCGTCGGGCTCGCGGAGCTAAGGACGGTCAAAAGGGTGAATTTGGCTCCAAGTTTGAGAGGCCGAAGTTCACGCCCATGAGAGCAAAGGGGGACACACGTAGTGCGGATGCGAGTGAAAGCAGTCCGACCGAACGTAAGGAGACGGCGGCAACCGAAGCCGAACGCGGAAAGCGGTTCGAGACGAGGCAAGCGCGCGTTTGTTATACGTGTCAGAAGCCGGGTCACTTTTCGGCGCAGTGTCCAGAAACAAAAACAAAAGTCGTGTTTTTGTCATTATGCAGCACTGACGAGAACATGAAGCTTCTCGAGCCTTACATGCGAGACCTCCTCGTGAACGGGAAAGAGTGCCGAGTGCTTCGCGATTCCGCAGCTACAATGGATGTAGTTCACCCCTCTTACGTAGAACCCGATATGTTCACGGGCGAGTGCGCATGGATCAAGCAAGCCGTGGAAGCTCATAGCGTGTGTCTGCCCGTAGCAAAAGTGCTTATTGAAGGACCTTTCGGAGCGCTTGAGACGGAGGCCGCAGTGTCATTTATGCTGCCCCCCCCCCCCAGTACCCTTACCAATTTTCGAACAGGTCCGATCACCTCCTGCGCGAGAAGGGGCTTTTGTTTGGTGAGGCTAGCGTTCAGGCCTTAACCAGATCGAAGGTTCGGGAACTCGCTGCAAAGGCGGTAGTTGCGGGGCCGACGTTGTCAAACGATGAGAAAGGGTCAGAGGCGCAGCAAGCTGATATTCAGAGCACGCCCGAACTGAATAAAATTGAGCCTGTAGCGTTAAAGGCACCAGATACTGGAGAGGAAATTCCCGATGCGGGAAAGTGAGAAGAGCTATCTGCAGACTTGCTCATCGCGCCTACGTCAGACGGACTTAATAGGTTGCTAAAAGTCAGCCGTGCGGCTTTGATAGCCGAGCAAAAGAAGGATGGCAGCCTAGAAAACATACGCTGCATTGTCAAGGAAGGTATCGCCAAGAAAAATGCTCGCCTTGTGGAAAGAGGTGGGGTCCTGTACCGGAAGTATCTAGACCGCAGGGGAGTGGAGTTCGATCAGCTGATCGTGCCTCAATGCTATCGTCAGGATCTGTTGCGCTTGTCGCATGGGGGTTCGTGGTCCGGTCACCTAGGAGTTAAGAAAACTAAGGACCGTCTCTTGCAAGAGTACTATTGGCCAGGGTGTTTTCGGGAAGCAGACCACTTTGTGAAGACATGCGACACCTGTCAGCGGGTGGGCAAACCAGGGGACAAATCGAGGGCGCCGTTGAAGTTGGTACCTATCATTACGGAGCCTTTTAGACGGCTCGTTATAGATACAGTGGGACCTCTGCCGGTAACAGCCACGGGGTACAGACACATTTTGACTGTGATCTGCCCAGCGACAAAGTTCCCTGAAGCAGTGCCGCTTAAAGAACTCAGCTCAGTTGAGATAGTCAATGCACTACTGTCCATATTTGCGCGAGTTGGTTTTCCTGCGGAAATCCAATCAGATCAGGGCACAGTGTTTACTAGCACTTTGACGACAGCCTTTCTCGAAAGGTGCGGGGTAAAGCTATTACACAGCTCAGTGCACCACCCCCAGTCGAATTCCGTTGAGAAGCTCCACTCCGTCATGAAGCGCGTGTTGAGAGCATTGTGTTTTGAACATCAAACTGACTGGGAGCTGTGTCTGCCTGGGGTGATGTTTGCATTACGGACCGCGCCGCATGCGGCTACGGGGTTTTCGCCAGCTTAGCTGGTGTACGGTCGCTCGCTGCGGTCTCCACTTCGCATGCTCCGAGAATCGTGGGAAGGCAGGGGCGACGACCCAGTCGTGGTGGAGTATGTGCTTAAGCTCCTCGAACGCTTAAGAAGGGCACAGGAGTTGTCAGGTGAAGCAATGGCAACGGCCCAGCAGAGGGCCAAGGTTTATTATGATCGGACAGCCAGGGCCCGTCGTTTTGAGGTGGGCGATGAGGTCATATTGCGCACATCGCTAAAAAACAAGCTCGACGTGCAGTGGGAGGGCCCAGCACGAATTGTTCAAAAACTGTCGGACGTTAACTACGTGGTGAGTCTGCCAGGAAAACGGAAAGCACAGCAAGTTTACCACTGTAATCTGCTCAAACCCTATAAGCAACGGGAAGCAGTAGTGTGTATGATGGTAAACGCTCCCGAAGAGCTTCCGGTCGAGCTTCCGGGACTAGGCTCAGTGACGAACAGGGAAGACACCGATCAATTCATTAGTGACTTAATCAGTAAAGCACCGCTGTCGCCTGAGCAGAAAACCGAACTACACCAGCTCTTACAAGAGTTTCAAGGTCAGTTCTCTGAGAGGCCTGGTAGGACTTCTGTCCTTACCCATGATATAGAACTTACCTCCCCAGAGCCAGTACGATCCAAGGCGTACCGGGTGTCACCCCGCCAGCACGATAATATGGAGGCTGAGGTAAAGAAGATGCTACAGCTCGGTGTTATTGAGGCGGGTGAGAGTGATTATACCTCCCCTTTGATTTTAGTTGAGGTACCGGGCAAGGAACCTCGTCCTTGTGTCGACTACCGCAGGCTAAATCCCATAACTAAGGATCAAATTTATCCGATCCCTAACATCGAGGAGCGCCTTGAGAAAGTTAGTAGCGCTCAATTTATTTCCACCCTAGATCTTGTCAGAGGTTATTGGCAGGTTCCACTTACAGAAGAGGCTGGTAGGTATGCGGCGTTCATTTCACCAATGGGAACATTCCGTCCTAAAGTGTTGAGTTTTGGTTTGAAGAACGCGCCATACTGTTTTTCAAGCCTCATGGATAAAGTGTTGCGGGGACAGCAAGAATTCGCTTTACCATATTTAGACGACGTAGCGATATTCTCCGCATCCTGGTCTTAGCACATGGCACACTTGCGGGCAGTGCTAACCCACCTGCGCGAAGCGGGCTTGACAGTCAAAGCTCCCAAGTGCCAGTTAGCACAGGCCGAGGTTGTCTACCTCGGTCACGTGAATGGACGGGGTCGTCGCCGCCCCTCTGAAATAAAGGTGGCCGCTGTGCGAGACTTCCCGCCACCGCGCACGAAGACCGATATTCGGTCGTTCTTAGGTGTCGCCGGCTACTATCAGAGGTACATCCCTAGGTACTCTGATATCGCAGCTCCCCTGACGGATGCTCTAAGACAGAGCCGCAAACAGTCGTCTTGGACGAGACAAAGGAAAGAGCTTTTAGCGCCCTAAAGAGCGCCCTAACAAGCCAGCCTGTGCTACGATCGCCCGACTACACCAAAGGGTTCATTGTTCAGTGCGATGCTAGTGAGCGAGGCATGGGCGTTGTACTGTGCCAACGGGAAAATGGAGAAGTAGAACACCCCGTCCTGTATGCTAGTCGTAAGCTGACCAGTCGTGAGCAGGCGTACAGCGCCACCGAGAAAGAGTGTGCGTGTCTCGTGTGGGCCGTTCAGAAATTGTCATGCTACCTAGCCGGCTCGAGGTTTATCATTGAGACGGATCACTGCCCTCTCCAATGGCTGCAGACCATCTCTCCCAAAAATGGCCGCCTCCTGCGCTGGAGCCTCGCTTTGCAACAATATTCCTTTGAGGTGCGTTACAAAAAGGAGAGTCTCAACGGTAACGCCGATGGCTTAAGTCGAAGCCCCTAACGTGGGAATCAGCCTCAAAATTGTTTGTTATTGATGTTTTTCTTCCTGAGGCAGGATTTTTAACATATTGCTTTTGTGTAGTGTTTCAAAGTGATGATGTGCTTTCTAGTGCAATTTTCCGATTTGTGGACGCGTTCTGGGTGCTGCTAGACTACTGTAAGGAACTAGGCAGTAGTATAAAAGGGGAAAGAGCCTGGCCTGGCTTAGTGAGGGTTGTGCCGTGCTTGCTGACTGAGCGGCTGAGTTTCGGCGCCGTTCTAACGCTTGCTGGGTAACGAGAACAAAAATGGCAACTCTCCCGAAGTCACTTTGCAGTGTCCTGTGTGAACCTGAACGTGAGAACGAGGCCTTCTCGGTGCGCTGCGCTCAAGAAACGCCGAGGGACGACCGACTTCGGTTATGAGCATCATCGAGCGACATCCCTCCGGACAGCGGATGCAGTCCCCTGACCATCGGGATCTCCTTCCCCCGGCGGGGCGGTCTGTTACGTTTCGCCTACGACGCGCGGTGTAGCCGGCGCAGATGCAACGGACGCCGGGGCTTCGTTCAAAGCGGCGGACATTTTGGCCCGTTCGGAGCGGCCGCGACGCATCCCCGCCGAGCGCGTCCCGGCATGTTCAGTGCCACGTGTCTTTGTGTGTGCGTGTGTGTGTGTGTGCCCACGCTTGTCAAAGCCGGCAGCCGGGGAGAGGAGCTCCCCAAGTGTGAAGCGAGGAGGTCTGACCGGCGCCGGCCCGGCTGATGCGTCACTACACTCGTCTCTACATGTCTCTCAGTCCGTCCGTGCCTCGCTGTCACGTGGTGTCATCCCGCGACCTTCCTTCTTGCCCGCGACGCCAAGAGTATAAAAGCAGCTGCTCCCGGATGCCAAGAGAGAGGCTCCGATTTCTTCTGTTGAGTAACGTGCTCGTGCTCTCCCGTCTCTCCACTTCGGTCGACCTGACCGGCCGCTCTTTTGCGATGCTAGAATAAACAAGTTGTTCTGTTAGCAGTCGACTCATGCTTTGCCAGGACCTTCGGATGCTTCTAGTTATGCCCCAGGCCGCCAGGCCAACGCTACCCTTGGGGCCTGCGACCCAGTTGCAATAACGGGCGTCAGCACTGAGGCTCCAACAACGCATTCTCGCTTTAGGAAAATAGACGTTTTGTCCCCAGGTCATAAGACGTTAAATATTAACCTGCTCTATATCTTCCCACGGTTCGGAAAAAGAAAAGCAAGAGCATGGTCATGAAAAAGAGCTGCCAAATGTAATTGGGCTAGTAAGCGCATTCCTCTTTAGGAAAATAGACGATATTGTGCCGGTTCTAAAGGCATTACGTATTAACCTGCCCTATAGCTTCCCACGTGTCGGAAGCTGGAAAGCAAGAGCCCGGTCATGATCAATAGCTGCAAAATGTAATTGGGCTGGTAAGCGCATTCCTTTTTAAGAGAATAGACGATTATGTCCCCTGTTCTGAAGGCGTTACATATTAACCAGCTCTATATCTTCCCACGGGTCGGAAAAAGAAAAGCAAGAGCATGGTCATGAAAAAGAGCTGCAAAATGAAATTGGGCTGGTAAGCGCATACTCCCTTTATGAAAATAGACGATTTTGTCCCCGGTTCTTAAGACGTTAAATATTAACCCGCTCTATATCTTCCCACGGGTGGGAAAGAGGAAAGCAAGAGCATGGTCATGAAGAAGAGCTGCAAAATGTAAACGGGCTGGTAAGCACATACTCCCTTTAGGAAAATAAACGATTTTGTCCCCTGTTCTGAAAGCGTTACATCTTACCCAGCTCTATATCTTCCCACGGGTCGGAAAAAGGAAAGCAAGGGCAAGGTCATGATGAAGAGCTGCAAAACGTAATTGGGCTAGTAAACGCAATCTCGCTTTAACAAATTAGACAATTTTGTCCCCAGTTTTTAAGACGGTAAATATTACCCTCCGCTATATCTTCCCATGGGTCGGAAAATGGCAGCAAAAGCATCGTAATGAACAAGAGCTGCCAAATGTAGTTGGGCTGTTAAGCGCATATTCCCTTTAAGTAAATAAACGAATCTGTCCCCGGTTCTCAAGGCGTTACGTATTAACCTCCTCTATTTCTTCCCAATGGTAGGAAAAAGACAGCAAGAGCATGGTCATGAACAAACGCTGCAAAATGTAATATGGCTGGTAAGGGCATTCTCGCTTTAAGAAAATAGACGATTTTGTCCCCGGTTTTGAGGGCATTACATATTAAACTGGTCTATATCATCTCGCGGGTCAGAAAAAGGGAAGCAAGAGCATAGTCATCAAGAAGAGCTTCAAATATTTGTGCTTGTAAGTTCATTCTCGCTTTAAAAAAAGGCCGATTTTGTCCCTGGTTCTCAAGGTGTTACATAATAACCTGCTCTATATCTTCACATGGGTCGGAAAAAGGAAAGCAAGAAAATGGTCATGAACAAGAGCTGCAAATTGTAATTGGGTTGTTAAGCGCATTCTGGCTTTAAGAAAATAGGCGATTTTGACCGCGGTTCTGAAGGCGTTAGACATTAACGTGCTCTATATCTTCCCATGGGCCGGTAAAAGACAGCAAGCGCATGGCCATGATCAACAGCTGCACAATGTAATTGGGCTGGTAAACGCAATCTCGCTTTAACAAATTAGACGATTTTCTCCCCGGTTCTTAAGACGTTAAATATTACCCTCCTCCATATATTCCCACGTGTCGGAAAAAGGAAAGCAACAGCAAGGTCAAGAAGAAGAGCTGCAAAATGTAATTGGGCTGGTAAGCGCATTCTCCATTTAGGAAAATAGACGATTTTGTCCCCGGTTTCTTAAGCGTTACACATTACCCTGCTCCATTTTTTCCCCTGGGTCGGAAAAAGACAGCAAGAGCATGGTCATGAACAAGAGCTGCAAAATATAATTGGGCTGGTAAGTGTATTCGCGCTCTAAGAAAATAGACAATTTTGTTCCCTGTTCCTAAAGCGTTACATATTAACCTGCTCTATATCTTCCCACGGGTCTGAAAAAGGAAAGCAAGGGCTTGGTCATGAACAAGAGCTGCAAAATGTAATTGGGCTGGTAAGCGCAATCTCACTTTATCAAATTAGACGATTTTGTCCCCGGTTCTTAAGAAGTTAAATATTACCGTCCTCTACATATTCCCACAGCCCGAAAAAGGAAATCAAGGGGATGGCCATGAAGAAGAGCTGCAAAATGTAATTGGTCTAATAAGCGCATTGTCCCTTTAAGAAAATAGACGATATTGTCCCCAGGTCTTAAGTTGTTCCAAATTAACCTGCTCTATATATTCCCACGGTGGGAAAAGGAAAGCAAGAGCATTGTCCTGAAGAAGAGCTGCAAAATGTAATTGGGCTGGTAAGCGCATTCTCCCTTTAAGAAAATAGACAATCTTGTCCCCTGCTCTTAAGGCGTTAAATATTAACCTGCTCTATAGCTTCCCACGTGTCAGAAAAAGGAAAGCAAGGGCATGGTCATGAACAAGAACTGCAAATTTCATTGGGCTGGTAAGCGCATTCTCCCTTCAGGAATACAGACGATTTTTCCCCGGTTCTTAAGGCGTTACATATTAAACTCCTCTATATCTTCCCACGGGTCGGAAAAAGACAGCAAGAGCATGCTCATGAACAAGAGCTGCAAAATGTAATTGAGCTGGTAAGCGCATTCTCGCTTTAACAAATTAGACTTTTTTGTCCCCGGTTCTTTAGACGTTAAATATTAACCTGCGCTATGTCTTCCCACGGGTCGGAAAAAGGAAAGCAAGAGCATGGTCATGAAGAAGAGCTGCAAAATTTAATTGCGCTGGTAAGCGCAATCTCGCTTTAACAAATAAGACAATTTTGTCCCCGGTTCTAAATACGTTAACTATTACCCTCCTCTATATCTTCCCACAGGTCCTAAAAAGGAAAGCAAGACCGTGGTCATGAACAAGAGCTGCAAAATGTAATTGGGCTGGTAAAGGCATTCTCGCTTTAAGAAAATGGACGATTTTGGCCCCGGTTCCTAAAGCGTTACATATTAACCTGCTGTATATCTTCCCAGGGGTCGGGAAAAGACAGCAAGAATATGGTCATGAACAAGAGCTGCAAAATGTTATTGGACTGGTAAGCGCATGTTCCCTTTACGAAAATAGACAGTTTTGTCCCCTGTTCTTAAAACGTTACATATTAACCTGCTCTGTATCCTCCTGCGAGTCAGAAAAAGAAAGCAAGAGCA
This sequence comes from Dermacentor andersoni, assembly GCF_023375885.2. Lineage (NCBI taxonomy): Eukaryota > Metazoa > Arthropoda > Arachnida > Ixodida > Ixodidae > Dermacentor > Dermacentor andersoni. The sequence continues at coordinate 4,458,777 of NW_027314752.1, read as the reverse complement.
TGGTCAGTAATAAGCGCTGCAAAATACAATTGGGCTGGTAAGCACATTCTCCGTTTAAGAAAATAGACGATTTTTCCCCGGTTCGTAAGGCGTTACATATTAACCTTCTCCATAACTTCCCACGGGTCGGTAAGGGAAAGCAAGGGCATGATCATGAACAAGACCTGCAAAATATAACTGGGCTCGTAAGCGTATTGTCGCTTTTAGAATATAGACGATTTTGTCCCCTTTTCCTAAAGCGTTACATATTTACCTGCTCTATATCTTCCCACGGTTCGGAAAAAGGAAAGCAAGAGCATGGTGATGAACAAGACCTGCAAAAGGTAATTGGGCTGGTAAAAGCATTCTCGCATTAAGAAAATAGACGATTTTGGCCCCGCTTCTTTGGGCGTTGCATATTAACCTGCTCTATATCTTACCACGGGTCGGAAAAAGACAGGAAGAGTATGGTCATGAATAAGAGTTGCAAAATGTCATTGGACTGGTAAACGCATATTCCCTTTAACAGCACAGAAGCCTCGGTTCTGACCATTCTTTATAAATGTATGTCCTCGAGGCAGTTGAAATCACAGCTCACGAGCTCTTGCTAGCCAACTGCGTGCGAAAACTCCCACAAAGCCAGCGTATAGGAACAGCGATGCGTCACCGCCAGCAGCCCCTGCATCTCTTACTACAATTTGTACAATATATAAAAGGGCAGAAGGAGGAGCGACGCAGGCTTGATAGTTGGGGACGAGTCTGTGTGCAACCTTGTTTTCGCGTTAACTGCACAGAAGCCTCTGTTCTGACCATTATTCATAAATAAATGTGCTCGAGGCAGTAGAAATCACAGCTCACGAGCTCTTGCTAGCCTACTGCGTGCAAAAACTCACACAAAGCCAGCGTATAGGAACAGCGATGCGTCACCGCCAGCAGCCCCTGCATCTGTTACTACAATTTGTACAATATATAAAAGGGCAGAAGGAGGAGCGACGCAGGCTTGATAGTTGGGGACGAGTCTGTGTGCAACCTTGTTTTCGCGTTAACTGCACAGAAGCCTCTGTTCTGACCATTATTCATAAATATATGTGCTCGAGGCAGTAGAAATCACAGCTCACGAGCTCTTGCTAGCCTACTGCGTGCAAAAACTCACACAAAGCCAGCGTATAGGAACAGCGATGCGTCACCGCCAGCAGCCCCTGCATCTCTTACTACAATTTGTACAATATATAAAAGGGCAGAAGGAGGAGCGACGCAGGCTTGAAAGTTGGGGACGAGTCTGTGTGCAACCTTGTTTTCGCGTTAACTGCACAGAAGCCTCTGTTCTGACCATTATTCATAAATATATGTGCTCGAGGCAGTAGAAATCACAGCTCACGAGCTCTTGCTAGCCTACTGCGTGCAAAAACTCAAACAAAGCCAGCGTATAGGAACAGCGATGCGTCACCGCCAGCAGCCCCTGCATCTCTTACTACAATTTGTACAATATATAAAAGGGCAGAAGGAGGAGCGACGGAGGCTTGATAGTTGGGGACGAGTCTGTGTGCAACCTTGTTTTCGCGTTAACTGCACAGAAGCCTCTGTTCTGACCATTATTCATAAATATATGTCCTCGAGGCAGTTGAAATCACAGCTCACGAGCTCTTGCTAGCCTACTGCGTGCAAAAACACACACAAAGCCAGCGTATAGGAACAGCGATGCGTCACCGCCAGCAGCCACTGCATGTCTTACTATAATTTGTACAATATTGTTACGAATGATGTTTATTTACAGGGTGAAACGGTGAAACGAGGTCCGAGAGGGAAGCTGTAGGCCAGGCCCTGCCGACGCAGAGTACCGCGAGGTCCCGCGCGCACACTCTACTTCTTCTTTGTCTGCCTCAGCCGCGCAGTGTTGCGACATTTTCCCCGGGGGCAGACGAAGCTCGCTGAGCGAGTTAAAGGGACCTGTGATGGCACTGCTTGAGTCTGGCCACGTGAACAACTTGCGTCGCCCGTGAACGCCGATTACTTGCCATCACTTTGGCGACGACATAGTTCACATCGCTCAAGCGGTTGAGTACAACGAATGGTCCGGTGTAAGTGGTGAGAAACTTGCGGTACAATCCCTTTTTGCGAACAGGTGTCCACAACCAAACATAATCACCGGGAGTAAAACTGACGGGGATATGCCGCGCATCATAGCGAATCTTGCTGTTGCCTTGTGAGGACAACGTCCTAAGATGCGCCAGTTGACGTGCTTCCTCAGCACGACACAGAGTTTGGGCGATGGAAGGATTTTCTTGGCACGATAAAGGTCGAATAGTGTCCAGAAAGCTCTGGGGTGCGCGTGCGTACAGCAAAAAGAACGGCGCATATCCAGTAACTTCGTGCTTGGCACTATTGTACGCGTATGTTACAAAAGGTAAGACGGCGTCCCAATTCTTGTGGTCAGCAGCGACATACATTGGTAACATGTTGGTAAGGGTTCGATTCGTCCGCTCCGTGAGGCCATTGGTTTGCGGGTGGTAAGGAGTGGCATGACGATATGCAGAACCACAAAGCCGCAAAAGTTCTTCAACGACGTCGGCGGTGAATTGCCGTCCACGGTCACTGATGACAACACGGGGAGCGCCGTGACGGAGTATGACGTGTGCAACAAATATGAAGAGACATCTGCTGCAGTGGCAGATGGAAGTGCCGCCGTTTCCGTGTAGCGAGTAAGATAATCTACGCATAATATAATCCAGCGGTAGCCAGCTGACGTCTTTGGGAGCGGGCCAAGCAAGTCGATGCCCACTTTTTCAAAGGGTAACGTCGGTGGCTTAACTGGTTGTAAATAGCCTGCTGGGGCCGTCGTCGTTTGCTTGTGGCGCTGGCAAACAGTACAGCTGGCGACATACTGTTTCGTTGTTTTCCAGAGCTTGGGCCAGAAAAATCTCTGTCTAAGTCGGTGTAGTGTGCATGTAAAGCCAAGGTGCCCGGACGTGATATAGTCATGCATAGAACGAAGGACAGCAGGGCGCAGGTTTTCGGGCACAACTAGAAGCAATGGGGGACCATCAGCCGAGTGATTTTTTTTGTACAGCAAACCATTACGGAAAGTAAACGGTGTTGTGCCTGCTCGCTCACGTGCAGCTGCCCATAGGGATTTCAAGGTAGGGTCGCAACGTTGCTCGCTCTCGAAGGTACGCAGGTCTGGAAAGTCGGAAGAGATGGAAACTAAGTAGTCGTCGAAGTCATCATCCTCAGCTTTAGTGTGCGGCTAAGGGAGACGGAATAGGCAATCAGCATCCGTGTGACAGCGTCCGCTCTTGTAGTTAACGGAAAAGCTGTACTCTTGAAGGCGCAAAGCCCAGCGGGCCAACCGGCCAGACGGGTCACGCAGCCCAACCAGCCAACAGAGTTAATGATGGTCAGTCACTATCGTGAATGCGCGGCCATGTAGATAGGGACGGAACTTCTGAATGGCGAAGACGACTGCTAGGCACTCGAGTTCAGTAACGGTGTAGTTTGTCTCCGCTTTTGTAAGTGTCCGACTAGCGTAGGCAATGACATGCTCACGGCCATCGCAGAGTTGAACAAGCACAGCGCCAACACCCGCACCGCTGGCGTCAGTGTGCAGCTCAGTTGACGCCTCCGGATCAAAATGCCGCAGTACCGGTCCAGAAGTCAACAAAAATTTCAGCTGTTGAAACGCCGACTCGCAGTCAGCAGTCCACAAGTATGGGGTGTCTTTGTGAAGGAGAGACGTGAGGGGAGAGGCAAGCTGTGCGAAATTCTGGATAAAGCGTCGAAAATATGAACAAAGGCCCAAAAAGCTTGGCAGATCTTTCACCGTTTGTGGCTGTTGGAAGTCGCGAACCGCTGCTATCTTTTCAGGGTCTGGTCGTATGCCGTCTTTGTCGACCAGAAAGCCTAGTACGAGGGCTTGACGCTCACCGAAATGACATTTCTTCGAGTTTAGAATAAGGCCAGCTTGCTGGATACAGTCAAGAACGATCGACAGGCGCTGATTGTGCTCGTGAAATGTCCGGCCGTAGATAATGACGTCGTCTAAATAGCACATGCAAATTTCCATTTGAGTCCGCGGAGCACGGTATCCATAAATCGCTCGAATGTCGCTGGAGCGTTGCATAGGCCAAAGGGCATAACGTTGAATTCAAAGAGACCATCAGGTGTGTCGAAGGCTGTCTTCTCCTTGTCTGAGGGTTGCATGGGAATTTGCCAATATCCTGACCGCACACAACAGAACAGAAATACGACGCGGAGTGGAGGCAGTCGACGGCGTCATCTATTCGTGGTAGGGGGGGTGCACGTCTTTCTTTGTGACGGTGTTTAGGCGGCGATAGTCCACACAGAATCTCCATGAGTTGTCTTTTTTCTTGACTAGGATCACAGGAGCAGCCCAAGGGCTAGATGATTCCTGGATCACTTCTTTCTGTAACATTTCTTCGACCAGCTCGGCGATGACTTTTCTCTCTGAAGGTGAAACGCGGTAGTGCTTCTGACGAATTGGTGTTGCTTGCCCTGTATAGATGCGGTGTTGCATACGAGACGCCGGTGGCGTATGGGACGCTCGTTGGCCTTGAGCAAAATCGAACACTGTGGCGTAGCGAGCGAGCACAGCTTCCAGCAGACACTGCTCACTAGAAGACAGCGACTTGTCAATCATGCGCTTAAAGTCAGCAGAATTATCATAGTTGGAGTCGGGGTTAGATTTTTTTTCGGCAGTTGACATTTCGACCGTTCCGACGCTGACAATGGCTTGTTCATCAAAACTTGCCAGTTTAAGTCCTAGCGGCAATGATATAGATTGGGTTGAAACGTTCACTGTACACAAACGAGTACAACCATCAGTGGTGACCACGAGGGAGCGAGGGACTATCGCATTTTTCTTGAGCGCATTGTTATAATCGGGCTCGGCTAAACCACAACAAGAACCTGTACGAGGGCGAGAATTAGTGACAGGTACAAACATTGCAGTCTTAGGGGGCAAACACACATCTTGTGACACGGTGAGAACGTCGGCGGCATCACTGGTGCTATCTGTCATTGAAGATAGCGCGTCGCGGTGAAGAGAAATCGCGCCACTTCCACAATCCAAAGTTGCCCCCCACTCACGCAAGAAATCAATTCCTAAAATAATATCATGCGTTGTACGTGCAAGCACAGTAAATTCACTTCTAAATGGCTGCTCCCCTATCGTAACTGAAACAGAACAGACCCCAAGTGGGCGTAACATTTCCCCGCCAACTCCACGAAAGGTAGCGTTCCGATCCCAAGAAAACATAACTTTTTGTCCGAGACGATTTTTGAAGGACAGGCTCATAACAGAAACTGCCGCCCCAGTGTCAACTAAAGCAAAAGCACTCACATTGTCAACTAAAACGCACACTTTGTTTTTAAACAATTTTACACAAGAGGGTCTTGATGAAGATGAACATATTGCGGCCTCACCCCCGTCGGTCGCACCAGCTAGTTTCCCAGCGGCGGCGGTGATAACGAGCGACGACGAGGTGATGGAGAGCGTCGCTGTCGTGTCGGTGGTGGTGTCAGGCTGCGATCGGAAACGGGGGAGTCACTGCGGTTTGCGCGTCCCTGCTGCAGCCGCTGGAAGGAACTGGGATATGGCTAGGGCTCGTCAGCGGGCACGCGGGGCGTGTAGGAATTAAACCGTGGAGCACGCTGCTGGCGGCGGTGGCAATACCTAGCAATGTGTCCAGCCACACCGCAGCTGTAGCAAGTGCGGGAGTCGCGGCTTGTTGCGGGTGACACCGGTGACATGGGTGTCATGGGTAGAAACGTACTCTCAGGCTGGTTGTAGGAGGGAATGCCCGCGGAACAAATCGTTGTGATGCATCTTGTCGGCGTCCCAGACTTGTCGGTTGCGGTGGCAAGTTGCTGCTCTCCGTACGATCAGCATAGGTCCTGCGAGGTTCTCGGAAACTCTGAGGTGCCCTGGTGGACGGTGGCACACGAGAACGATGATGAAATGCACACTGATGGCACACATGAGCGTCGTCAACAACTTTAAGGCGTTCAAGCTCTTCTTTAACCACTTGCCGAATCACTGAGGAGATGTCGTCGTGCGTTTGGACGGACACACTTGCAATATTAGTAACATTGTCCAATCGTCCAAACTTTGGCCCAATCCTTCTCATCTTCAGCGCTTCAAACACCCGGCAGTGTTTCTTCAGATCAGATGGAGTACTAAGATCGTCCTTCGTTATAAGAAAATTATAAACATCTTCAGCGATTCCTTTAAGCAGATGTCCTACTTTGTCTTCGTCTGTCGTGGTCGCGCTAACGATTGCGCATAATTTCAGAACAGCCTCTATGTACGTTGTACACGTTTCGCCAGGTAATTGAGCTCGTCGGGAAAGCGTCTGCTCAGCCTTCTTTTTCTTAGAGATTGGGTCCCCGAAGCACTTGGTGAATTCTTCTACAAAATTATCCCAGCTCCTTAGAACGCTCTCGTGGTTCTCAAACCAGAGGAGCGCGGTTCCAGCGAGAAGAAAAACCACGTTATCGAGCTGCTTCGTAGTGTTCCAGTGGTTGTGGCGATTCACTCTGTTGTAGTGTTTAAGCCAGTCGTCGACGTCTTCGTTGGCCTTCCCCGAAAAGGTGGGTGGCTCTCGCAGCGGTGTCCAGTAGCCAGCCTGACCTGCGTGATTGCTGTCTGGTCCGCCGCAGGTGGGGTCGTCATTGCCTTCTCCGGACTCGGCCATGTCCGCTGCTTGTGGTCGTAAACCAGCCAAGCGCCTACTCCGTCGGACAGTTGGTAGAGCTGGGTCGTCCAGGATCGTCCAAGATTTACCCCGCACCTCCACCAAAGATGTTACGAATGATGTTTATTTACAGGGTGAAACGGTGAAACGAGGTCCGAGAGGGAAGCTACAGCCAGGCCCAGCCCGCGCAGAGTAGCGCGAGGTCCCGCGCGCACACTCTACTTCGTCTTTCTCTGCCTCAGCCGCAGCCGCGCAGTGCTGCGACAATATGTAAAAGGGCAGAAGGAGCAGCGACATAGGCTCGAAAGTTGGGTGGAGTGTGTGTGCAACTTTTTATTCGCGTTAACTGCACAGAAGGCTGGGTTCTGAGCATTCTTCATAAATATATATCCTCGAGGCAGCGGAAACCATAGCTCAAGAGCTCCTGCTAGCCTACTGCGTGCAAAAACTCACACAAAGACAGCGCATAGCAACAGCTACGCATCACCGCCAGCAGCCCCTGCATCTCTTACTACAATTTGTACAATATATAAGGGCAGAAGGAGCAGAGACGTAGGCTCGAAAGTTGGGTGGAGTGTGTGTGCAACCTTTTATTCGCGTAAACTGCACAGAAGCCTGGGTTCTGACCATTCTTCATAAATATTTATCCTCGAGGCAGTAGAAACAATAGCTCAAGAGCTCCTGCTAGCCTACTGCGTGCAAATACACAAAGTCAGCATATAGCAACAGCGACGCGTAGCCGCCAGCAGCCAACACATCTATCAGTACTATTTATAAAAGAAATAGAAGGCCAGAAGGAGCAGCGACGTAGGTTTGAAAGTTTGGGACGAGTCTGTGTGCAACCTTGTTTTCGCGTTAACTGCACAGAAGCCTCGGTTCTGACCATTGTTTGTGAATGTATGTCCCCGAGGCAGTAAAAATCACAGCTCACGAGCACTTGCTAGCCTACTGCATGCAAAAACTCACACAAGCCCAGCGTATAGCAACAGCGACGCGTCACCGCCAGCAGCCCCTGCATCTCTGAGTACTATTTATACAATATATAAAAGGGCAGAAGGAGCAGCGACGTAGGCTCGAAAGTTGGGTGGAGTGTGTGCGCAACCTTTTATTCGCGTTAACTGCACAGAAGCCTGGGTTCTGACCATTCTTCATAAATATATATCCTCGAGGCAGTAGAAACCATAGCTCAAGAGCTCCTGCTAGCCTACTGCGTGCAAATACACAAAGTCAGCGTATAGCAACAGCGACGAGTAGCCGCCACCAGCCAACACATCTATAAGTACTGTTTATACAGTACATAGAGTTTCTCACTACAATACCTAGAGGGAAACCTGGCGCTACTGCGCTGTGGTATGCATGGGAATGCCGGTATATTGTGACTTCGGATTGGCATCATTCTCGTAGAGACAGGACACTTTGAAGACGCACTTGGGAAGTACCGTTCCGCATGATACACTGATTATTTTTCTACTAAAGCAGCACGTAAAAAGCTGTTTTAGCTTTATTATTGCGCGAAAACATGTTTTGTTTAACTATGAGAACTTGTTATTGTGTGTACGACTACATGTTACGTAAGAAGTATCAGCGGGCCGCTAAAGTTGGAGGACAGACGACAAGGTTCGCGCTAGCTTTGAAACAGTTGGTCGTCTGTTGTTGCTTTTCTTCGCTTGGTCATGCGTTGTGTGTGAGTAAAGATGTAATATGCGTGAATGGAAACATTTTATGAAGATTTTACTTTGAAAACGCGTTATTTGCGTAGCCATATCCACGTTTTAGACGAAGTTCTTTACAACACCAGCCAACACGAGCCTTGCAGCCACATATACCATCATTCCCATGACGGCGCGGTGCCCCCTTAGGAAACTCCCATAGACGTTGGCGCCAGATTACCCTCTAGGGGTTATAGTGAGAAACTCTATGATACAATACATAAAAGGGCAGAAGGAGCAGCGACGTAGACCTTGAAAGTGTGGGAAGAGAGTGTGTGCAACCTTGTTTTGGCGTTAACTGCACAGAAGCCTCGGTTCTGACCATTCTTCATAAATGTATGTCCTCGAGGCAGTAAAAATCACAGCTCACGAGCACTTGCTAGCCTTCTGCCTGAAAAAACTCACTCAAAGCCAGCATATAGCAACAGCGACGCGTCACCGTCAGCTGCCCCTGAATGTCTTACTACAATTTGTACAATATATTAAAGGGCAGAAGGAGCAGCGACGTAGGCTTGAAAGTTGGGGACGAGTCTTTGTGCATCCTTGTTTTCGCGTTAACTGCACAGATGCCTAGGTTCTGACCATTCTTCATAAATATATGTCCTCGAGGCAGTAAAAATCACAGCTCACGAGCTCTTCTTATCCTACTGCGTGCAAAAACTTACACAAAGCCAGCGTATAGCAACAGCGACGCGTCACCGCCAGCAGCCCCTGCATGTCTTACTACAATATCTACAATATATAAAAGGGCAGAAGGAGCAGCGACGTAGGCTTGAAAGATGGGGACGAGTCTCTTTGCAACCTTGTTTTCACGTTAACTGCACAGAAGCCTCGGTTCTGACCATTTTTCATAGATGTATGTCCTCGAGGCAGTAGAAATCACAGCTCACGAGCACTTGCTAGCCTACTGCGTGCAAAAAACTCACTCAAAGCCAGCGTATAGCAACAGTGACGCGTCACCGTCAGCAGCCCCTGAATGTCTTACTACAATTTGTACAATATATAAAAGGGCAGAAGGAGCAGCGACGTAGGCTTGAAAGTTGGGGACGAGTCTGTGTGCAACCTTGTTTTCGCGTTAACTGCACAGAAGCCTCGGTACTGACCATTCCTTATAAATGTATGTCCTCGAGGCAGTTCAAATCACAGCTCACGAGCACTTGCTAGCCTACTGCGTGCAAAAACTCACTCAAAGACAGCGTATAGCAACAGCGACGCGTCACCGCCAGCAGCCCCTGCATGTCTTACTACAATTTGTACGATATCTAAAAGGGCAGAAGGAGCAGCGACGTAGGCTTGAAAGTTGGGGACGAGTCTGTGTGCAACCTTGTTTTCGCTTTAACTGCACAGAAGCCTCGGTTCTGACCATTCCTTATAAATGTATGTCCTCGAGGCAGTTCAAATCACAGCTCACGAGCACTTGCTAGCCTACTGCGTGCAAAAACTCACTCAAAGCCTGCGTATAGCAGCAGCGATGCGTCACCGCCAGCAGCCCCTGCATGTCTTACTACAATTTCTACAATATATAAAAGGGCAGAAGGAGCAGCGACGTAGGCTTGAAAGATGGGGACGAGTCTCTTTGCAACCTTGTTTTCACGTTAACTGCACAGAAGCCTCGGTTCTGACCATTTTTCATAGATGTATGTCCTCGAGGCAGTAGAAATCACAGCTCACGAGCACTTGCTAGCCTACTGCGTGCAAAAAACTCACTCAAAGCCAGCGTATAGCAACAGCGACGCGTCACCGTCAGCAGCCCCTGAATGTCTTACTACAATTTGTTCAATATATAAAAGGGCAGAAGGAGCAGCGAGGTAAGCTTCAAAGTTGGGGACGAGTCTGTGTGCAACCTTGTTTTCGCGTTAACTGCACAGAAGCCTTAGTTCTGACCATTCTTCATAAATATTTGTCCTCGAGGCAGTTGAAATCACAGCTCACGAGCTCTTGCTAGCCTACTGCTTGCTAAAACTCACTCAAAGCCAGCGTATAGCAACAGCGACGCGTCACCGCCAGCAGTCCCTTCATATCTTACTCCAATTTGTACAATATATAAAAGGGCAGAAGGAGCAGCGACCTAGGCTTGAATCTTGGGGACGAGTCTGTGTGCAACCTTGTTTTCGCGTTAACTGCACAGAAGCCTCGGTTCTGACCATTCTTCATAAATATTTGTCCTCGAGGCAGTGGAAATCACAGCTCACGAGCACTTGCTAGCCTACTGCGTGCAAAAACTCACTCAAAGCCAGCGTATAGCAACAGCGACGCGTCACCGCCAGCAGCCCCTGCATCTCAAACTACAATTTGTACGATGTCTAAAAGGGCAGAAGGAGCAGCGACGTAGGCTTGAAAGTTTGGGACGAGTCTGTATGCAACGTTGTTTTCGCGTTAACTGCACAGAAGCCTCGGTTCTGACCATTCTTTATAAATGTATGTCCTCGAGGCAGTTGAAAACACAGCTCACGGGCACTTGCTAGCCTACTGCTTGCAAAAACTCACTCAAAGCCTGCGTATAGCAACAGCGACGCGTCACCGCCAGCAGCCCCTGCATGTCTTACTACAATTTCTACAATATATAAAAGGGCAGAAGGAGCAGCGACGTAGGCTTGAAAGATGGGGACGAGTCTCTTTGCAACCTTGTTTTCACGTTAACTGCACAGAAGCCTCGGTTCTGACCATTCTTTATAAATGTATGTCCTCGAGGCAGTAGAAAACACAGCTCACGGGCACTTGCTAGCCTACTGCTTGCAAAAACTCACTCAAAGCCAGCGTATAGCAACAGCGACGCGTCACCGTCAGCAGCCCCTCAATGTCTTACTACAATTTGTTCAATATATAAAAGGGCAGAAGGAGCAGCGACGTAAGCTTCAAAGTTGGGGACGAGTCTTTGTGCAACCTTGTTTTCGCGTTAACTGCACAGAAGCCTTAGTTCTGACCATTCTTCATAAATAAAGTACCTCGAGGCAGTTGAAATCACAGCTCACGAGCACTTGCTAGCCTACTGCGTGCAAAAACTAAAACAAAGCCAGCGTATTGCAACAGCGACGCGTCACCGCCAGCAGCCCCTGAATGTCTTCCTCCAATTTGTACGATATATAAAAGGGCAGAAGGAGCAGCGACCTAGGCTTGAATCTTGGGGACGAGTCTGCGTGCAACTTTGTTTTCGCATTAACTGCACAGAAGCCTTGGTTCTGACCATTCTTTATAAATGTATTTCCTCGAGGCAGTTGAAATCACAGCTCACGAGCTCTTGCTAGCCTACTGCGTGCAAAAACTCACACAAAGCCAGCGTATAGCAACAGCGACGCGTCACCGCCAGCAGCCCCTGCATCTCAAACTACAATTTGTACGATGTCTAAAAGCGCAGAAGGAGCAGCGACCTCGGCTTGAATCTTGGGAACGAGTCGGTGTGCAACCTTAGTTCGCGTTAACTGCACAGAAGCCTCGGTTCTGACCATTCTTCATAAATATTTGTCCTCGAGGCAGTGGAAATCACAGCTCACGAGCACTTGCTAGCCTACTGCGTGCAAAAACTCACTCAAAGCCAGCGTATAGCAACAGCGACGCGTCACCGCCAGCAGCCCCTGAATGTCTTACTACAATTTCTACAATATATCAAAGGGCAGAAGGAGCAGCGACATAGGCTTGAAAGATGGGGACGAGTCTCTTTGCAAACTTGTTTTCGCGTTAACTGTACAGAAGCCTCGGTTCTGACCATTTTTCATAGACGTATGTCCTCGAGGCAGTAGAAATCACAGCTCACGAGCACTTGCTAGCCTACTGCGTGAAAAAACTCACTCAAAGCCAGCGTATAGCAACAGTGACGCGTCACCGTCAGCAGCCCCTGAATGTCTTACTACAATTTGTACAATATATAAAAGGGCAGAAGGAGCAGCGACGTAAGCTTGAAAGTTGGGGACGAGTCTGTGTGCAACCTTGTTTTCGCGTTAACTGCACAGAAGCCTCAGTTCTGACCATTCTTCAAAAATATTTGTCCTCGAGGCAGTTGAAATCACAGCTCACGAGCTCTTGCTGGCCTACTGCGTGCAAAAACTCACACAAAGCCAGCGTATAGCAACAGCGACGCGTCACCACCTGCAGCCCCTGAATGTCTTACTCCAATTTGTGCAATATATAAAAGGGCAGAAGGAGCAGCGACCTAGGCTTGAATCTTGGGGACGAGTCTGTGTGCAACCTTGTTTTCGCGTTAACTGCACAGAAGCCTTGGTTCTGACCATTCTTTATAAATGTGTTTCCTCGAGGCAGTTGAAATCACAGCTCACGAGCTCTTGCTAGCCTACTGCGTGCAAAAACTCACACAAAGCCAGCGTATAGCAACAGCGACGCGTCACCGCCAGCAGCCCCTGCATCTCAAACTACAATTTGTACGATGTCTAAAAGGGCAGAAGGAGCAGCGACGTAGGCTTGAAAGTTTGGGACGAGTCTGTATGCAACGTTGTTTTCGCGTTAACTGCACAGAAGCCTCGGTTCTGACCATTCTTTATAAATGTATGTCCTCGAGGCAGTAGAAAACACAGCTCACGGGCACTTGCTAGCCTACTGCGTGCAAAAAGTCACTCAAAGCCAGCGTATAGCAACAGTGACGCGTCACCGTCAACAGCCCCTGCATGTCTTACTGCAATTTGTACAATATATAAAAGGGCAGAAGGAGCAGCGATGTAGGCTTGAATGTTGGGGACGAGTCTGTGTGCAACCTTGTTTTCGCGTTAACTGCACAGAAGCCTCGGTTCTGACCATTCTTCATAAATATTTGTCCTCGAGGCAGTTGAAATCACAGCTCACGAGCTCTTGCTGGCCTACTGCGTGCAAAAACTCACACAAAGCCAGCGTATAGCAACAGCGACGCGTCACCACCAGCAGCCCCTGAATGTCTTACTCCAATTTGTGCAATATATAAAAGGGCAGAAGGAGCAGCGACCTAGGCTTGAATCTTGGGGACGAGTCTGTGTGCAACCTTGTTTTCGCGTTAACTGCACAGAAGCCTTGGTTCTGACCATTCTTTATAAATGTATTTCCTCGAGGCAGTTGAAATCACAGCTCACGAGCCCTTGCTAGCCTACTGCGTCCAAAAACTCACACAAAGCCAGCGTATAGCAACAGCGAAGCGTCACCGCCAGCAGCCCCTGCATCTCAAACTACAATTTGTACGATGTCTAAAAGGGCACAAGGAGCAGCGACGTAGGCTTGAAAGTTTGGGACGAGTCTGTATGCAACGTTGTTTTCGCGTTAACTGCACAGAAGCCTCGGTTCTGACCATTCTTTATAAATGTATGTCCTCGAGGCAGTAGAAAACACAGCTCACGGGCACTTGCTAGCCTACTGCGTGCAAAAAGTCACTCAAAGCCAGCGTATAGCAACAGTGACGCGTCACCGTCAGCAGCCCCTGCATGTCTTACTGCAATTTGTACAATATATAAAAGGGCAGAAGGAGCAGCGATGTAGGCTTGAATGTTGGGGACGAGTCTGTGTGCAACCTTGTTTTCGCGTTAACTGCACAGAAGCCTCGGTTCTGACCATTCTTCATAAATATTTGTCCTCGAGGCAGTTGAAATCACAGCTCACGAGCTCTTGCTAGCCTACTGCGTGCAAAAACTCACTCAAAGCCAGCGTATAGCAACAGCGACGCGTCGCCGCCAGCAGCCCCTGCATGTCTTACTACAATTTCTACAATATGTAAAAGGGCAGAAGGAGCAGCGACGTAGGCTTGAATGTTGGGAACGAGTCTGTGTGCAACCTTGTTTTCGCGTTAACTGTACAGAAGCCTCGGTTCTGACCATTCTTTATAAATGTATGTCCTCGAGGAAGTTGAAATCACAGTTTACGAGCTCTTGCTAGCCTACTGCGTGCAAAAACTCCCACAAAGCCAGCGTATAGCAACAGCGACGCGTCACCGCCAGCAATCCCTGCATGTCTTACTCCAATTTGTACAATATATAAAAGGGCAGAAGGAGCAGTGACGTAGGCTTGAATGTTGGGGACGAGTCTGTGTGCAACCTTGTTTCCGCGTTAACTGCACAGAAGCCTCGGTTCTGACCATTCTTCATAAATATTTGTCCTCGAGGCAGTTGAAATCACAGCTCACGAGCTCTTGCTAGCCTACTGCGTGCAAAAATTCACACAAAGCCAGCGTATAGCAACAGCGACGCGTCACCGCCAGCAGTCCCTGCATATCTTACTCCAATTTGTACAATAAATAAAAGGGCAGAAGGAGCAGCGACGTAGGCTTGAATGTTGGGGACGAGTCTGTGTGCAACCTTGTTTCCGCGTTAACTGCACAGAAGCCTCGGTTCTGACCATTCCTTATAAATGTATGTCCTCGAGGCAGTACAAATCATAGCTCACGAGCACTTGCTAGCCTACTGCGTGCAAAAACTCACACAAAGCCAGCGTATAGCAACAGCGACGCGTCACCGCCAGCAGTCCCTGCATGTCTTACTCCAATTTGTACAATAAATAAAAGGGCAGAAGGAGCAGCGACGTAGGCTTGAATGTTGGGGACGAGTCTGTGTGCAACCTTGTTTTCGCGTTAACTGCACAGAAGCCTCGGTTCTCACCATTCTTTATAAATGTATGTCCTCGAGGCAGTTCAAATCACAGCTCACGAGCTCTTGCTAGCCTACTGCGTGCAAAAACTCACACAAAGCCAGCGTATAGCAACAGCGACGCGTCACCGCCAGCAGTCCCTGCATGTCTTACTCCAATTTGTACAATAAATAAAAGGGCAGAAGGAGCAGCGACGTAGGCTTGAATGTTGGGGACGAGTCTGTGCGCAACCTTGTTTTCGCGTTAACTGCACAGAAGCCTCGGTTCTGACCATTCTTTATAAATGTATGTCCTCGAGGCAGTAGAAAACACAGCTCACGGGCACTTGCTAGCCTACTGCTTGCAAAAACTCACTCAAAGCCAGCGTATAGCAACAGCGACGCGTCACCGTCAGCAGCCCCTGAATGTCTTACTACAATTTGTTCAATATATAAAAGGGCAGAAGGAGCAGCGACGTAAGCTTCAAAGTTGGGGACGAGTCTGTGTGCAACCTTGTTTTCGCGTTAACTGCACAGAAGCCTTAGTTCTGACCATTCTTCATAAATAAAGTTCCTCGAGGCAGTTGAAATCACAGCTCACGAGCACTTGCTAGCCTACTGCGTGCAAAAACTAAAACAAAGCCAGCGTATTGCAACAGCGACGCGTCACCGCCAGCAGCCCCTGAATGTCTTACTCCAATTTGTACGATATATAAAAGGGCAGAAGGAGCAGCGACCTAGGCTTGAATCTTGGGGACGAGTCTGTGTGCAACCTTGTTTTCGCGTTAACTGTACAGAAGCCTTGGTTCTGACCATTCTTTATAAATGTATTTCCTCGAGGCAGTTGAAATCACAGCTCCCGAGCTCTTGCTAGCCTACTGCGTGCAAAAACTCACACAAAGCCAGCGTATAGCAACAGCGACGCGGCACCGCCAGCAGCCCCTGCATGTCCTACTACAATTTCTACAATATATAAAAGGGCAGAAGGAGCAGCGACGTAGGCTTGAAAGATGGGGACGAGTCTCTTTGCAAACTTGTTTTCGCGTTAACTGTACAGAAGCCTCGGTTCTGACCATTTTTCATAGACGTATGTCCTCGAGGCAGTAGAAATCACAGCTCACGAGCACTTGCTAGCCTACTGCGTGCAAAAACTCACTCAAAGCCAGCGTATAGCAACAGTGACGCGTCACCGTCAGCAGCCCCTGAATGTCTTACTACAATTTGTACAATATATAAAAGGGCAGAAGGAGCAGCGACGTAAGTTTGAAAGTTGGGGACGAGTCTGTGTGCAACCTTGTTTTCGCGTTAACAGCACAGAAGCCTCAGTTCTGACCATTCTTCAAAAATATTTGTCCTCGAGGCAGTTGAAATCACAGCTCACGAGCTCTTGCTGGCCTACTGCGTGCAAAAACTCACACAAAGCCAGCGTATAGCAACAGCGACGCGTCACCACCAGCAGCCCCTGAATGTCTTACTCCAATTTGTGCAATATATAAAAGGGCAGAAGCAGCAGCGACCTAGGCTTGAATCTTGGGGACGAGTCTGTGTGCAACCTTGTTTTCGCGTTAACTGCACAGAAGCCTTGGTTCTGACCATTCTTTATAAATGTATTTCCTCGAGGCAGTTGAAATCACAGCTCACGAGCTCTTGCTAGCCTACTGCGTGCAAAAACTCACACAAAGCCAGCGTATAGCAACAGCGACGCGTCACCGCCAGCAGCCCCTGCATCTCAAACTACAATTTGTACGATGTCAAGAAGGGCAGAAGGAGCTGCGACGTAGGCTTGAAAGTTTGGGACGAGTCTGTATGCAACGTTGTTTTCGCGTTAACTGCACAGAAGCCTCGGTTCTGACCATTCTTTATAAATGTATGTCCTCGAGGCAGTAGAAAACACAGCTCACGGGCACTTGCTAGCCTACTGCGTGCAAAAACTCACTCAAAGCCAGCGTATAGCAACAGTGACGCGTCACCGTCAGCAGTCCCTGCATGTCTTACTCCAATTTGTACAATATATAAAAGGGCAGAAGGAGCAGCGACCTAGGCTTGAATCTTGGGGACGAGTCTGTGTGCAACCTTGTTTTCGCGTTAACTGCACAGAAGCCTCGGTTCTGACCATTCTTCATAAATATTTGTCCTCGAGGCAGTGGAAATCACAGCTCACGAGCACTTGCTAGCCTACTGCGTGCAAAAACTCACTCAAAGCCAGCGTATAGCAACAGCGACGCGTCACCGCCAGCAGCTCCTGAATGTCTTACTACAATTTCTACAATATATAAAAGGGCAGAAGGAGCAGCGACGTAGGCTTGAAAGTTGGGGACGAGTCTGTGTGCAACCTTGTTTTCGCGTTAACTGCACAGAAGCCTCGGTTCTGACCATTCCTTATAAATGTATGTCCTCGAGGCAGTTCAAATCACAGCTCACGAGCACTTGCTAGCCTACTGCGTGCAAAAACTCACTCAAAGCCAGCGTATAGCAACAGCGACGCGTCACCGCCAGCAGCCCCTGCATCTCAAACTACAATTTGTACGATGTCTAAAAGGGCAGAAGGAGCAGCGACGTAGGCTTGAAAGTTTGGGAGGAGTCTGTATGCAACGTTGTTTTCGCGTTAACTGCACAGAAGCCTCGGTTCTGACCATTCTTTATAAATGTATGTCCTCGAGGCAGTAGAAAACACAGCTCACGGGCACTTGCTAGCCTACTGCGTGCAAAAAGTCACTCAAAGCCAGCGTATAGCAACAGTGACGCGTCACCGTCAGCAGCCCCTGCATGTCTTACTGCAATTTGTACAATATATAAAAGGGCAGAAGGAGCAGCGATGTAGGCTTGAATGTTGGGGACGAGTCTGTGTGCAATCTTGTTTTCGCGTTAACTGCACAGAAGCCTCGGTTCTGACCATTCTTCATAAATATTTGTTCTCGAGGCAGTTGAAATCACAGCTCACGAGCTCTTGCTGGCCTACTGCGTGCAAAAACTCACACAAAGCCAGCGTATAGCAACAGCGACGCGTCACCACCAGCAGCGCCTGAATGTCTTACTCCAATTTGTGCAATATATAAAAGGGCAGAAGGAGCAGCGACCTAGGCTTGAATCTTGGGGACGAGTCTGTGTGCAACCTTGTTTTCGCGTTAACTGCACAGAAGCCTTGGTTCTGACCATTCTTTATAAATGTATTTCCTCGAGGCAGTTGAAATCACAGCTCACGAGCCCTTGCTAGCCTACTGCGTGCAAAAACTCACACAAAGCCAGCGTATAGCAACAGCGACGCGTCACCGCCAGCAGCCCCTGCATCTCAAACTACAATTTGTACGATGTCTAAAAGGGCAGAAGGAGCAGCGACGTAGGCTTGAAAGTTTGGGACGAGTCTGTATGCAACGTTGTTTTCGCGTTAACTGCACAGAAGCCTCGGTTCTGACCATTCTTTATAAATGTATGTCCTCGAGGCAGTAGAAAACACAGCTCACGGGCACTTGCTAGCCTACTGCGTGCAAAAAGTCACTCAAAGCCAGCGTATAGCAACAGTGACGCGTCACCGTCAGCAGCCCCTGCATGTCTTACTGCAATTTGTACAATATATAAAAGGGCAGAAGGAGCAGCGATGTAGGCTTGAATGTTGGGGACGAGTCTGTGTGCAACCTTGTTTTCGCGTTAACTGCACAGAAGCCTCGGTTCTGACCATTCTTCATAAATATTTGTCCTCGAGGCAGTTGAAATCACAGCTCACGAGCTCTTGCTAGCCTACTGCGTGCAAAAACTCACTCAAAGCCAGCGTATAGCAACAGCGACGCGTCGCCGCCAGCAGCCCCTGCATGTCTTACTACAATTTCTACAATATGTAAAAGGGCAGAAGGAGCAGCGACGTAGGCTTGAATGTTGGGAACGAGTCTGTGTGCAACCTTGTTTTCGCGTTAACTGTACAGAAGCCTCGGTTCTGACCATTCTTTATAAATGTATGTCCTCGAGGCAGTTGAAATCACAGTTTACGAGCTCTTGCTAGCCTACTGCGTGCAAAAACTCCCACAAAGCCAGCGTATAGCAACAGCGACGCGTCACCGCCAGCAATCCCTGCATGTCTTACTCCAATTTGTACAATATATAAAAGGGCAGAAGGAGCAGTGACGTAGGCTTGAATGTTGGGGACAAGTCTGTGTGCAACCTTGTTTCCGCGTTAACTGCACAGAAGCCTCGGTTCTGACCATTCTTCATAAATATTTGTCCTCGAGGCAGTTGAAATCACAGCTCACGAGCTCTTGCTAGCCTACTGCGTGCAAAAATTCACACAAAGCCAGCGTATAGCAACAGCGACGCGTCACCGCCAGCAGTCCCTGCATATCTTACTCCAATTTGTACAATAAATAAAAGGGCAGAAGGAGCAGCGACGTAGGCTTGAATGTTGGGGACGAGTCTGTGTGCAACCTTGTTTCCGCGTTAACTGCACAGAAGCCTCGGTTCTGACCATTCCTTATAAATGTATGTCCTCGAGGCAGTACAAATCATAGCTCACGAGCACTTGCTAGCCTACTGCGTGCAAAAACTCACACAAAGCCAGCGTATAGCAACAGCGACGCGTCACCGCCAGCAGTCCCTGCATGTCTTACTCCAATTTGTACAATAAATAAAAGGGCAGAAGGAGCAGCGACGTAGGCTTGAATGTTGGGGACGAGTCTGTGTGCAACCTTGTTTTCGCGTTAACTGCACAGAAGCCTCGGTTCTCACCATTCTTTATAAATGTATGTCCTCGAGGCAGTTCAAATCACAGCTCACGAGCTCTTGCTAGCCTACTGCATGCAAAAACTCACACAAAGCCAGCGTATAGCAACAAGCGACGCGTCACCGCCAGCAGTCCCTGTATGTCTTACTCCAATTTGTACAATAAATAAAAGGGCAGAAGGAGCAGCAACGTAGGCTTGAATGTTGGGGACGAGTCTGTGTGCAACCTTGTTGCCGCGTTAACTGCACAGAAGCCTCGGTTCTGACCATTCCTTATAAATGTATGTCCTCGAGGCAGTTCAAATCACAGCTCACGAGCTCTTGCTAGCCTACTGCGTGCAAAAACTCACACAAAGCCAGCGTATAGCAACAGCGACGCGTCACCGCCAGCAGTCCCTGCATGTCTTACTCCAATTTGTACAATAAATAAAAGGGCAGAAGGAGCAGCGACGTAGGCTTGAATGTTGGGGACGAGTCTGTGCGCAACCTTGTTTTCGCGTTAACTGCACAGAAGCCTCGGTTCTGACCATTCTTTATAAATGTATGTCCTCGAGGCAGTAGAAAACACAGCTCACGGGCACTTGCTAGCCTACTGCTTGCAAAAACTCACTCAAAGCCAGCGTATAGCAACAGCGACGCGTCACCGTCAGCAGCCCCTGAATGTCTTACTACAATTTGTTCAATATATAAAAGGGCAGAAGGAGCAGCGACGTAAGCTTCAAAGTTGGGGACGAGTCTGTGTGCAACCTTGTTTTCGCGTTAACTGCACAGAAGCCTTAGTTCTGACCATTCTTCATAAATAAAGTTCCTCGAGGCAGTTGAAATCACAGCTCACGAGCACTTGCAAGCCTACTGCGTGCAAAAACTAAAACAAAGCCAGCGTATTGCAACAGCGACGCGTCACCGCCAGCAGCCCCTGAATGTCTTACTCCAATTTGTACGATATATAAAAGGGCAGAAGGAGCAGCGACCTAGGCTTGAATCTTGGGGACGAGTCTGTGTGCAACCTTGTTTTCGCGTTAACTGTACAGAAGCCTTGGTTCTGACCATTCTTTATAAATGTATTTCCTCGAGGCAGTTGAAATCACAGCTCCCGAGCTCTTGCTAGCCTACTGCGTGCAAAAACTCACACAAAGCCAGCGTATAGCAACAGCGACGCGTCACCGCCAGCAGCCCCTGCATATCCTACTACAATTTCTACAATATATAAAAGGGCAGAAGGAGCAGCGACGTAGGCTTGAAAGATGGAGACGAGTCTCTTTGCAACCTTGTTTTCGCGTTAACTGTACAGAAGCCTCGGTTCTGACCATTTTTCATAGACGTATGTCCTCGAGGCAGTAGAAATCACAGCTCACGAGCACTTGCTAGCCTACTGCGTGCAAGAACTCACTCAAAGCCAGCGTATAGCAACAGCAACGCGTCGCCGCCAGCAGCCCCTGCATGTCTTACTGCAATTTGTACAATATATAAAAGGGCAGAAGGAGCAGCGATGTAGGCTTGAATGTTGGGGACGAGTCTGTGTGCAACCTTGTTTTCGCGTTAACTGCACAGAAGCCTCGGTTCTGACCATTCTTCATAAATATTTGTCCTCGAGGCAGTTGACATCACAGCTCACGAGCTCTTGCTAGCCTACTGCGTGCAAAAACTCACTCAAAGCCAGCGTATAGCAACAGCGACGCGTCGCCGCCAGCAGCCCCTGCATGTCTTACTACAATTTCTACAATATGTAAAAGGGCAGAAGGAGCAGCGACGTAGGCTTGAATGTTGGGAACGAGTCTGTGTGCAACCTTGTTTTCGCGTTAACTGTACATAAGCCTCGGTTCTGACCATTCTTTATAAATGTATGTCCTCGAGGCAGTTGAAATCACAGTTTACGAGCTCTTGCTAGCCTACTGCGTGCAAAAACTCCCACAAAGCCAGCGTATAGCAACAGCGACGCGTCACCGCCAGCAATCCCTGCATGTCTTACTCCAATTTGTACAATATATAAAAGCGCAGAAGGAGCAGTGACGTAGGCTTGAATGTTGGGGACGAGTCTGTGTGCAACCTTGTTTCCGCGTTAACTGCACAGAAGCCTCGGTTCTGACCATTCCTTATAAATGTATGTCCTCGAGGCAGTTCAAATCACAGCTCACGAGCTCTTGCTAGCCTACTGCGTGCAAAAACTCACACAAAGCCAGCGTATAGCAACAGCGACGCGTCACCGCCAGCAGTCCCTGCATGTCTTACTCCAATTTGTACAATAAATAAAAGGGCAGAAGGAGCAGCGACGTAGGCTTGAATGTTGGGGACGAGTCTGTGCGCAACCTTGTTTTCGCGTTAACTGCACAGAAGCCTCGGTTCTCACCATTCTTTATAAATGTATGTCCTCGAGGCAGTAGAAAACACAGCTCACGGGCACTTGCTAGCCTACTGCTTGCAAAAACTCACTCAAAGCCAGCGTATAGCAACAGCGACGCGTCACCGTCAGCAGCCCCTGAATGTCTTACTACAATTTGTTCAATATATAAAAGGGCAGAAGGAGCAGCGACGTAAGCTTCAAAGTTGGGGACGAGTCTGTGTGCAACCTTGTTTTCGCGTTAACTGCACAGAAGCCTTAGTTCTGACCATTCTTCATAAATAAAGTACCTCGAGGCAGTTGAAATCACAGCTCACGAGCACTTGCTAGCCTACTGCGTGCAAAAACTAAAACAAAGCCAGCGTATTGCAACAGCGACGCGTCACCGCCAGCAGCCCCTGAATGTCTTACTCCAATTTGTACGATATATAAAAGGGCAGAATGAGCAGCGACCTAGGCTTGAATCTTGGGGACGAGTCTGTGTGCAACCTTGTTTTCGCGTTAACTGCACAGAAGCCTTGGTTCTGACCATTCTTTATAAATTTATGTCCTCGAGGCAGTTGAAATCACAGCTCACGAGCTCTTGCTAGCCTACTGCGTGCAAAAACTCACACAAAGCCAGCGTATAGCAACAGCGACGCGTCACCGCCAGCAGCCCCTGCATCTCAAGCTACAATTTGTACGATGTCTAAAAGGGCAGAAGGAGCAGCGACCTCGGCTTGAATCTTGGGGACGAGTTTGTGTGCAACCTTGTTTTCGCGTTAACTGCACAGAAGCCTCGGTTCTGACCATTCTTCATAAATATTTGTCCTCGAGGCAGTGGAAATCACAGCTCACGAGCACTTGCTAGCCTACTGCGTGCAAAAACTCACTCAAAGCCAGCGTATAGCAACAGCGACGCGTCACCGCCAGCAGTCCCTGAATGTCTTACTACAATTTCTACAATATATAAAAGGGCAGAAGGAGCAGCGACGTAGGCTTGAAAGATGGGGACGAGTCTCTTTGCAACCTTGTTTTCGCGTTAACTGCACAGAAGCCTCGGTTCTGACCATTCTTCATAAATATTTGTCCTCGAGGCAGTTGAAATCACAGCTCACGAGCTCTTGCTAGCCTACTGCGTGCAAAAACTCACTCAAAGCCAGCGTATAGCAACAGCGACGCGTCGCCGCCAGCAGCCCCTGCATGTCTTACTACAATTTCTACAATATGTAAAAGGGCAGAAGGAGCAGCGACGTAGGCTTGAATGTTGGGAACGAGTCTGTGTGCAACCTTGTTTTCGCGTTAACTGTACAGAAGCCTCGGTTCTGACCATTCTTTATAAATGTATGTCCTCGAGGCAGTTGAAATCACAGTTTACGAGCTCTTGCTAGCCTACTGCGTGCAAAAACTCCCACAAAGCCAGCGTATAGCAACAGCGACGCGTCACCGCCAGCAATCCCTGCATGTCTTACTCCAATTTGTACAATATATAAAAGGGCAGAAGGAGCAGTGACGTAGGCTTGAATGTTGGGGACGAGTCTGTGTGCAACCTTGTTTCCGCGTTAACTGCACAGAAGCCTCGGTTCTGACCATTCTTCATAAATATTTGTCCTCGAGGCCGTTGAAATCACAGCTCACGAGCTCTTGCTAGCCTACTGCGTGCAAAAATTCACACAAAGCCAGCGTATAGCATCAGCGACGCGTCACCGCCAGCAGTCCCTGCATGTCTTACTCCAATTTGTACAATAAATAAAAGGGCAGAAGGAGCAGCGACGTAGGCTTGAATGTTGGGGACGAGTCTGTGCGCAACCTTGTTTCCGCGTTAACTGCACAGAAGCCTCGGTTCTGACCATTCCTTATAAATGTATGTCCTCGAGGCAGTACAAATCATAGCTCACGAGCTCTTGCTAGCCTACTGCGTGCAAAAACTCACACAAAGCCAGCGTATAGCAACAGCGACGCGTCACCGCCAGCAGTCCCTGCATGTCTTACTCCAATTTGTACAATAAATAAAAGGGCAGAAGGAGCAGCGACGTAGGCTTGAATGTTGGGGACGAGTCTGTGTGCAACCTTGTTTTCGCGTTAACTGCACAGAAG
This sequence comes from Dermacentor andersoni, assembly GCF_023375885.2. Lineage (NCBI taxonomy): Eukaryota > Metazoa > Arthropoda > Arachnida > Ixodida > Ixodidae > Dermacentor > Dermacentor andersoni. The sequence continues at coordinate 4,434,728 of NW_027314752.1, read as the reverse complement.
CCTCGGTTCTCACCATTCTTTATAAATGTATGTCCTCGAGGAAGTTCAAATCACAGCTCACGAGCTCTTGCTAGCCTATTGCATGCAAAAACTCACACAAAGCCAGCGTATAGCAACAAGCGACGCGTCACCGCCAGCAGTTCCTGTATGTCTTACTCCAATTTGTACAATAAATAAAAGGGCAGAAGGAGCAGCAACGTAGGCTTGAATGTTGGGGACGCGTCTGTGTGCAACCTTGTTTCCGCGTTAACTGCACAGAAGCCTCGGTTCTGACCATTCCTTATAAATGTATGTCCTCGAGGCAGTTCAAATCACAGCTCACGAGCTCTTGCTAGCCTACTGCGTGCAAAAACTCACACAAAGCCAGCGTATAGCAACAGCGACGCGTCACCGCCAGCAGTCCCTGCATGTCTTACTCCAATTTGTACAATAAATAAAAGGGCAGAAGGAGCAGCGACGTAGGCTTGAATGTTGGGGACGAGTCTGTGCGCAACCTTGTTTTCGCGTTAACTGCACAGAAGCCTCGGTTCTCACCATTCTTTATAAATGTATGTCCTCGAGGCAGTAGAAAACACAGCTCACGGGCACTTGCTAGCCTACTGCTTGCAAAAACTCACTCAAAGCCAGCGTATAGCAACAGCGACGCGTCACCGTCAGCAGCCCCTGAATGTCTTACTACAATTTGTTCAATATATAAAAGGGCAGAAAGAGCAGCGACGTAAGCTTCAAAGTCGGGGACGAGTCTGTGTGCAACCTTGTTTTCGCGTTAACTGCACAGAAGCCTTAGTTCTGACCATTCTTCATAAATAAAGTACCTCGAGGCAGTTGAAATCACAGCTCACGAGCACTTGCTAGCCTACTGCGTGCAAAAACTAAAACAAAGCCAGCGTATTGCAACAGCGACGCGTCACCGCCAGCAGCCCCTGAATGTCTTACTCCAATTTGTACGATATATAAAAGGGCAGAATGAGCAGCGACGTAGGCTTGAATCTTGGGGACGAGTCTGTGTGCAACCTTGTTTTCGCGTTAACTGCACAGAAGCCTTGGTTCTGACCATTCTTTATAAATGTATTTCCTCGAGGCAGTTGACATCACAGCTCACGAGCTCTTGCTAGCCTACTGCGTGCAAAAACTCACACAAAGCCAGCGTATAGCAACAGCGACGCGTCACCGCCAGCAGCCCCTGCATCTCAAGCTACAATTTGTACGATGTCTAAAAGGGCAGAAGGAGCAGCGACCTCGGCTTGAATCTTGGGGACGAGTCTGTGTGCAACCTTGTTTTCGCGTTAACTGCACAGAAGCCTCGGTTCTGACCATTCTTCATAAATATTTGTCCTCGAGGCAGTGGAAATCACAGCTCACGAGCACTTGCTAGCCTACTGCGTGCAAAAACTCACTCAAAGCCAGCGTATAGCAACAGCGACGCGTCACCGCCAACAGCCCCTGAATGTCTTACTACAATTTCTACAATATATAAAAGGGCAGAAGGAGCAGCGACGTAGGCTTGAAAGATGGGGACGAGTCTCTTTGCAAACTTGTTTTCGCGTTAACTGTACAGAAGCCTCGGTTCTGACCATTTTTCATAGACGTATATCCTCGAGGCAGTAGAAATCAAAGCTCACGAGCACTTGCTAGCCTACTGCGTGCAAAAACTCACACAAAGCCAGCGTATAGCAACAGCGACGCGTCACCGCCAGCAGCCCCTGCATCTCAAACTACAATTTGTACGATGTCTAAAAGGGCAGAAGGAGCAGCGACCTAGGCTTGAATCTTGGGGACGAGTCTGTGTGCAACCTTGTTTTCGCGTTAACTGCACAGAAACCTTGGTTCTGACCATTCTTTATAAATGTATTTCCTCGAGGCAGTTGAAATCACAGCTCACGAGCTCTTGCTAGCCTACTGCGTGCAAAAACTCACACAAAGCCAGCGTATAGCAACAGCGACGCGTCACCGCCAGCAGCCCCTGCATCTCAAACTACAATTTGTACGATGTCTAAAAGGGCAGAAGGAGCAGCGACGTAGGCTTGAAAGTTTGGGACGAGTCTGTATGCAACCTTGTTTTCGCGTTAACTGCACAGAAGCCTCGGTTCTGACCATTCTTTATAAATGTATGTCCTCGAGGCAGTTCAAATCACAGCTCACGAGCACTTGCTAGCCTACTGCGTGCAAAAACTCACTCAAAGCCAGCGTATAGCAACAGCGACGCGTCACCGCCAGCAGCCCCTGCATGTCTTACTACAATTTCTACAATATATAAAAGGGCAGAAGGAGCAGCGACGTAGGCTTGAAAGATGGGGACGAGTCTCTTTGCAACCTTGTTTTCACGTTAACTGTACAGAAGCCTTGGTTCTGACCATTTTTCATAGATGTATGTCCTCGAGGCAGTAGAAATCACAGCTCACGAGCACTTGCTAGCCTACTGCGTGCAAAAAACTCACACAAAGCCAGGGTATAGCAACAGCGACGCGTCACCGCCAGCAGCCCCTGCATCTCTAACTACAATTTGTACGATATCTAAAAGGGCAGAAGGAGCAGCGACGTAGGCTTGAAAGTTGGGGACGAGTCTGTGTGCAACCTTGTTTTCGCGTTAACTGCATAGAAGCCTCGGTTCTGACCATTCCTTACAAATGTTTGTCCTCGAGGCAGTTCAAATCACAGCTCACGAGCACTTGCTAGCCTACTGCGTGCAAAAACTCACTCAAAGCCTGCGTATAGCAGCAGCGACGCGTCACCGCCAGCAGCCCCTGCATGTCTTACTACAATTTCTACAATATATAAAAGGGCAGAAGGAGCAGCGACGTAGGCTTGAAAGATGGGGACGAGTCTCTTTGCAACCTTGTTTTCACGTTAACTGCACAGAAGCCTCGGTTCTGACCATTTTTCATAGATGTATGTCCTCGAGGCAGTAGAAATCACAGCTCACGAGCACTTGCTAGCCTACTGCGTGCAAAAAACTCACTCAAAGCCAGCGTATAGCAACAGCGACGCGTCACCGTCAGCAGCCCCTGAATGTCTTACTACAATTTGTTCAATATATAAAAGGGCAGAAGGAGCAGCGAGGTAAGCTTCAAAGTTGGGGACGAGTCTGTGTGCAACCTTGTTTTCGCGTTAACTGCACAGAAGCCTTAGTTCTGACCATTCTTCATAAATATTTGTCCTCGAGGCAGTTGAAATCACAGCTCACGAGCTCTTGCTAGCCTACTGCGTGCAAAAATTCACACAAAGCCAGCGTATAGCAACAGCGACGCGTCACCGCCAGCAGTCCCTGCATATCTTACTCCAATTTGTACAATAAATAAAAGGGCAGAAGGAGCAGCGACCTGGGCTTGAATGTTGGGGACGAGTCTGTGTGCAACCTTGTTTCCGCGTTAACTGCACAGAAGCCTCGGTTCTGACCATTCTTCATAAATATTTGTCCTCGAGGCAGTTGAAATCACAGCTCACGAGCTCTTGCTAGCCTACTGCGTGCAAAAATTCACACAAAGCCAGCGTATAGCAACAGCGACGCGTCAACGCCAGCAGTCCCTGCATATCTTACTCCAATTTGTACAATAAATAAAAGGGCAGAAGGAGCAGCAACGTAGGCTTGAATGTTGGGGACGAGTCTGTGTGCAACCTTGTTTCCGCGTTAACTGCACAGAAGCCTCAGTTCTGACCATTCTTCAAAAATATTTGTCCTCGAGGCAGTTGAAATCACAGCTCACGAGCTCTTGCTGGCCTACTGCGTGCAAAAACTCACACAAAGCCAGCGTATAGCAACAGCGACGCGTCACCACCAGCAGCCCCTGAATGTCTTACTCCAATTTGTGCAATATATAAAAGGGCAGAAGGAGCAGCGACCTAGGCTTGAATCTTGGGGACGAGTCTGTGTGCAACCTTGTTTTCGCGTTAACTGCACAGAAGCCTTGGTTCTGACCATTCTTTATAAATGTATTTCCTCGAGGCAGTTGAAATCACAGCTCACGAGCTCTTGCTAGCCTACTGCGTGCAAAAACTCACACAAAGCCAGCGTATAGCAACAGCGACGCATCACCGCCAGCAGCCCCTGCATCTCAAACTACAATTTGTACGATGTCAAAAAGGGCAGAAGGAGCTGCGACGTAGGCTTGAAAGTTTGGGACGAGTCTGTATGCAACGTTGTTTTCGCGTTAACTGCACAGAAGCCTCGGTTCTGACCATTCTTTATAAATGTATGTCCTCGAGGCAGTAGAAAACACAGCTCACGGGCACTTGCTAGCCTACTGCGTGCAAAAACTCACTCGAAGCCAGCGTATAGCAACAGTGACGCGTCACCGTCAGCAGTCCCTGCATGTCTTACTCCAATTTGTACAATATATAAAAGGGCAGAAGGAGCAGCGACCTAGGCTTGAATCTTGGGGACGAGTCTGTGTGCAACCTTGTTTTCGCGTTAACTGCACAGAAGCCTCGGTTCTGACCATTCTTCATAAATATTTGTCCTCGAGGCAGTGGAAATCACAGCTCACGAGCACTTGCTGGCCTACTGCGTGCAAAAACTCACTCAAAGCCAGCGTATAGCAACAGCGACGCGTCACCGCCAGCAGCCCCTGAATGTCTTACTACAATTTGTACAATATATAAAAGGGCAGAAGGAGCAGCGATGTAGGCTTGAATGTTGGGGACGAGTCTGTGTGCAACCTTGTTTTCGCGTTAACTGCACAGAAGCCTCGGTTCTGACCATTCTTCATAAATATTTGTCCTCGAGGCAGTTGAAATCACAGGTCACGAGCTCTTGCTAGCCTACTGCGTGCAAAAACTCACTCAAAGCCAGCGTATAGCAACAGCGACGCGTCGCCGCCAGCAGCCCCTGCATCTCAAGCTACAATTTGTACGATGTCTAAAAGGGCAGAAGGAGCAGCGACCTCGGCTTGAATCTTGGGGACGAGTTTGTGTGCAACCTTGTTTTCGCGTTAACTGCACAGAAGCCTCGGTTCTGACCATTCTTCATAAATATTTGTCCTCGAGGCAGTGGAAATCACAGCTCACGAGCACTTGCTAGCCTACTGCGTGCAAAAACTCACTCAAAGCCAGCGTATAGCAACAGCGACGCGTCGCCGCCAGCAGTCCCTGAATGTCTTACTACAATTTCTACAATATATAAAAGGGCAGAAGGAGCAGCGACGTAGGCTTGAAAGATGGGGACGAGTCTCTTTGCAACCTTGTTTTCGCGTTAACTGTACAGAAGCCTCGGTTCTGGCCATTTTTCATAGACGTATGTCCTCGAGGCAGTAGAAATCACAGCTCACAAGCACTTGCTAGCCTACTGCGTGCAAGAACTCACTCAAAGCCAGCGTATAGCAACAGCAACGCGTCGCCGCCAGCAGCCCCTGCATGTCTTACTGCAATTTGTACAATATATAAAAGGGCAGAAGGAGCAGCGATGTAGGCTTGAATGTTGGGGACGAGTCTGTGTGCAACCTTGTTTTCGCGTTAACTGCACAGAAGCCTCGGTTCTGACCATTCTTCATAAATATTTGTCCTCGAGGCAGTTGAAATCACAGGTCACGAGCTCTTGCTAGCCTACTGCGTGCAAAAACTCACTCAAAGCCAGCGTATAGCAACAGCGACGCGTCGCCGCCAGCAGCCCCTGCATGTCTTACTACAATTTCTACAATATGTAAAAGGGCAGAAGGAGCAGCGACGTAGGCTTGAATGTTGGGAACGAGTCTGTGTGCAACCTTGTTTTCGCGTTAACTGTACAGAAGCCTCGGTTCTGACCATTCTTTATAAATGTATGTCCTCGAGGCAGTTGAAATCACAGTTTACGAGCTCTTGCTAGCCTACTGCGTGCAAAAACTCCCACAAAGCCAGCGTATAGCAACAGCGACGCGTCACCGCCAGCAATCCCTGCATGTCCTACTCCAATTTGTACAATATATAAAAGGGCAGAAGGAGCAGTGACGTAGGCTTGAATGTTGGGGACGAGTCTGTGTGCAACCTTGTTTCCGCGTTAACTGCACAGAAGCCTCGGTTCTGACCATTCTTCATAAATATTTGTCCTCGAGGCCATTGAAATCACAGCTCACGAGCTCTTGCTAGCCTACTGCGTGCAAAAATTCACACAAAGCCAGCGTATAGCAACAGCGACGCGTCACCGCCAGCAGTCCCTGCATGTCTTACTCCAATTTGTACAATAAATAAAAGGGCAGAAGGAGCAGCGACGTAGGCTTGAATGTTGGGGACGAGTCTGTGCGCAACCTTGTTTCCGCGTTAACTGCACAGAAGCCTCGGTTCTGACCATTCCTTATAAATGTATGTCCTCGAGGCAGTACAAATCATAGCTCACGAGCTCTTGCTAGCCTACTGCGTGCAAAAACTCACACAAAGCCAGCGTATAGCAACAGCGACGCGTCACCGCCAGCAGTCCCTGCATGTCTTACTCCAATTTGTACAATAAATAAAAGGGCAGAAGGAGCAGCGACGTAGGCTTGAATGTTGGGACGAGTCTGTGTGCAACCTTGTTTTCGCGTTAACTGCACAGAAGCCTCGGTTCTCACCATTCTTTATAAATGTATGTCCTCGAGGAAGTTCAAATCACAGCTCACGAGCTCTTGCTAGCCTATTGCATGCAAAAACTCACACAAAGCCAGCGTATAGCAACAAGCGACGCGTCACCGCCAGCAGTTCCTGTATGTCTTACTCCAATTTGTACAATAAATAAAAGGGCAGAAGGAGCAGCAACGTAGGCTTGAATGTTGGGGACGCGTCTGTGTGCAACCTTGTTTCCGCGTTAACTGCACAGAAGCCTCGGTTCTGACCATTCCTTATAAATGTATGTCCTCGAGGCAGTTCAAATCACAGCTCACGAGCTCTTGCTAGCCTACTGCGTGCAAAAACTCACACAAAGCCAGCGTATAGCAACAGCGACGCGTCACCTCCAGCAGTTCCTGCATGTCTTACTCCAATTTGTACAATAAATAAAAGGGCAGAAGGAGCAGCGACTTAGGCTTGAATGTTGGGGACGAGTCTGTGCGCAACCTTGTTTTCGCGTTAACTGCACAGAAGCCTCGGTTCTCACCATTCTTTATAAATGTATGTCCTCGAGGCAGTAGAAAACACAGCTCACGGGCACTTGCTAGCCTACTGCTTGCAAAAACTCACTCAAAGCCAGCGTATAGCAACAGCGACGCGTCACCGTCAGCAGCCCCTGAATGTCTTACTACAATTTGTTCAATATATAAAAGGGCAGAAGGAGCAGCGACGTAAGCTTCAAAGTTGGGGACGAGTCTGTGTGCAACCTTGTTTTCGCGTTAACTGCACAGAAGCCTTAGTTCTGACCATTCTTCATAAATAAAGTACCTCGAGGCAGTTGAAATCACAGCTCACGAGCACTTGCTAGCCTACTGCGTGCAAAAACTAAAACAAAGCCAGCGTATTGCAACAGCGACGCATCACCGCCAGCAGCCCCTGAATGTCTTACTCCAATTTGTACGATATATAAAAGGGCAGAATGAGCAGCGACCTAGGCTTGAATCTTGGGGACGAGTCTGTGTGCAACCTTGTTTTCGCGTTAACTGCACAGAAGCCTTGGTTCTGACCATTCTTTATAAATGTATTTCCTCGAGGCAGTTGAAATCACAGCTCACGAGCTCTTGCTAGCCTACTGCGTGCAAAAACTCACACAAAGCCAGCGTATAGCAACAGCGACGCGTCACCGCCAGCAGCGCCTGCATCTCCAGCTACAATTTGTACGATGTCTAAAAGGGCAGAAGGAGCAGCGACCTCGGCTTGAATCTTGGGGACGAGTCTGTGTGCAACCTTGTTTTCGCGTTAACTGCACAGAAGCCTCGGTTCTGACCATTCTTCATAAATATTTGTCCTCGAGGCAGTGGAAATCACAGCTCACGAGCACATGCTAGCCTACTGCGTGCAAAAACTCACTCAAAGCCAGCGTATAGCAACAGCGACGCGTCACCGCCAACAGCCCCTGAATGTCTTACTACAATTTCTACAATATATAAAAGGGCATAAGGAGCAGCGTCGAAGGCTTGAAAGATGGGGACGAGTCTCTTTGCAAACTTGTTTTCGCGTTAACTGTACAGAAGCCTCGGTTCTGACCATTTTTCATAGACGTATGTCCTCGAGGCAGTAGAAATCAAAGCTCACGAGCACTTGCTAGCCTACTGCGTGCAAAAACTCACTCAAAGCCAGCGTATAGCAACAGTGACGCGTCACCGTCAGCAGCCCCTGAATGTCTTACTACAATTTGTACAATATATAAAACGGCAGAAGGAGCAGCGACGTAAGCTTGAAAGTTGGGGACGAGTCTGTGTGCAACCTTGTTTTCGCGTTAACTGCACAGAAGCCTCAGTTCTGACCATTCTTCAAAAATATTTGTCCTCCAGGCAGTTGAAATCACAGCTCACGAGCTCTTGCTGGCCTACTGCGTGCAAAAACTCACACAAAGCCAGCGTATAGCAACAGCGACGCGTCACCGCCAGCAGCCCCTGAATGTCTTACTCCAATTTGTGCAATATATAAAAGGGCAGAAGGAGCAGCGACCTAGGCTTGAATCTTGGGGACGAGTCTGTGTGCAACCTTGTTTTCGCGTTAACTGCACAGAAGCCTTGGTTCTGACCATTCTTTATAAATGTATTTCCTCGAGGCAGTTGAAATCACAGCTCACGAGCTCTTGCTAGCCTACTGCGTGCAAAAACTCACACAAAGCCAGCGTATAGCAACAGCGACGCGTCACCGCCAGCAGCCCCTGCATCTCAAACTACAATTTGTACGATGTCTAAAAGGGCAGAAGGAGCAGCGACGTAGGCTTGAAAGTTTGGGACGAGTCTGTATGCAACCTTGTTTTCGCGTTAACTGCACAGAAGCCTCGGTTCTGACCATTCTTTATAAATGTATGTCCTCGAGGCAGTTCAAATCACAGCTCACGAGCACTTGCTAGCCTACTGCGTGCAAAAACTCACTCAAAGCCAGCGTATAGCAACAGCGACGCGTCACCGCCAGCAGCCCCTGCATGTCTTACTACAATTTCTACAATATATAAAAGGGCAGAAGGAGCAGCGACGTAGGCTTGAAAGATGGGGACGAGTCTCTTTGCAACCTTGTTTTCACGTTAACTGTACAGAAGCCTCGGTTCTGACCATTCTTTATAAATGTATGTCCTCGAGGCAGTAGAAATCACAGCTCACGAGCACTTGCTAGCCTACTGCGTGCAAAAACTCACACAAAGCCAGGGTATAGCAACAGCGACGCGTCACCGCCAGCAGCCCCTGCATCTCTAACTACAATTTGTACGATATCTAAAAGGGCAGAAGGAGCAGCGACGTAGGCTTGAAAGTTGGGGACGAGTCTGTGTGCAACCTTGTTTTCGCGTTAACTGCACAGAAGCCTCGGTTCTGACCATTCCTTATAAATGTATGTCCTCGAGGCAGTTCAAATGACAGCTCACGAGCACTTGCTAGCCTACTGCATGCAAAAACTCACTCAAAGCCTGCGTATAGCAGCAGCGACGCGTCACCGCCAGCAGCCCCTGCATGTCTTACTACAATTTCTACAATATATAAAAGGGCAGAAGGAGCAGCGACGTAGGTTTGAAAGATGGGGACGAGTCTCTTTGCAACCTTGTTTTCACGTTAACTGCACAGAAGCCTCGGTTCTGACCATTTTTCATAGATGTATGTCCTCGAGGCAGTAGAAATCACAGCTCACGAGCACTTGCTAGCCTACTGCGTGCAAAAAACTCACTCAAAGCCAGCGTATAGCAACAGCGACGCGTCACCGTCAGCAGCCCCTGAATGTCTTACTACAATTTGTTCAATATATAAAAGGGCAGAAGGAGCAGCGAGGTAAGCTTCAAAGTTGGGGACGAGTCTGTGTGCAACCTTGTTTTCGCGTTAACTGCACAGAAGCCTTAGTTCTGACCATTCTTCATAAATATTTGTCCTCGAGGCAGTTGAAATCACAGCTCACGAGCTCTTGCTAGCCTACTGCGTGCAAAAATTCACACAAAGCCAGCGTATAGCAACAGCGACGCGTCACCGCCAGCAGTCCCTGCATATCTTACTCCAATTTGTACAATAAATAAAAGGGCAGAAGGAGCAGCGACCTAGGCTTGAATGTTGGGGACGAGTCTGTGTGCAACCTTGTTTCCGCGTTAACTGCACAGAAGCCTCGGTTCTGACCATTCTTCATAAATATTTGTCCTCGAGGCAGTTGAAATCACAGCTCACGAGCTCTTGCTAGCCTACTGCGTGCAAAAATTCACACAAAGCCAGCGTATAGCAACAGCGACGCGTCACCGCCAGCAGTGCCTGCATATCTTACTCCAATTTGTACAATAAATAAAAGGGCAGAAGGAGCAGCGACGTAGGCTTGAATGTTGGGGACGAGTCTGTGTGCAACCTTGTTTCCGCGTTAACTGCACAGAAGCCTCGGTTCTGACCATTCCTTATAAATGTATGTCCTCGAGGCAGTACAAATCATAGCTCACAAGCTCTTGCTAGCCTACTGCGTGCAAAAACTCACACAAAGCCAGCGTATAGCAACAGCGACGCGTCACCGCCAGCAGTCCCTGCATGTCTTACTCCAATTTGTACAATAAATAAAAGGGCAGAAGGAGCAGCGACGTAGGCTTGAATGTTGGGGACGAGTCTGTGTGCAACCTTGTTTTCGCGTTAACTGCACAGAAGCCTCGGTTCTCACCATTCTTTATAAATGTATGTCCTCGAGGCAGTTCAAATCACAGCTCACGAGCTCTTGGTAGTCTACTGCATGCAAAAACTCACACAAAGCCAGCGTATAGCAACAAGCGACGCGTCACCGCCAGCAGTCCCTGTATGTCTTACTCCAATTTGTACAATAAATAAAAGGGCAGAAGGAGCAGCAACGTAGGCTTGAATGTTGGGGACGAGTCTGTGTGCAACCTTGTTTCCGCGTTAACTGCACAGAAGCCTCGGTTCTGACCATTCCTTATAAATGTATGTCCTCGAGGCAGTTGAAATCACAGCTCACGAGCTCTTGCTAGCCTACTGCGTGCAAAAACTCACACAAAGCCAGCGTATAGCAACAGCGACGCGTCACCACCAGCAGCCCCTGAATGTCTTACTCCAATTTGTGCAATATATAAAAGGGCAGAAGGAGCAGCGACCTAGGCTTGAATCTTGGGGACGAGTCTGTGTGCAACCTTGTTTTCGCGTTAACTGCACAGAAGCCTTGGTTCTGACCATTCTTTATAAATGTATTTCCTCGAGGCAGTTGAAATCACAGCTCACGAGCTCTTGCTAGCCTACTGCGTGCAAAAACTCACACAAAGCCAGCGTATAGCAACAGCGACGCGTCACCGCCAGCAGCCCCTGCATCTCAAACTACAATTTGTACGATGTCAAAAAGGGCAGAAGGAGCTGCGACGTAGGCTTGAAAGTTTGGGACGAGTCTGTATGCAACGTTGTTTTCGCGTTAACTGCACAGAAGCCTCGGTTCTGACCATTCTTTATAAATGTATGTCCTCGAGGCAGTAGAAAACACAGCTCACGGGCACTTGCTAGCCTACTGCGTGCAAAAACTCACTCAAAGCCAGCGTATAGCAACAGTGACGCGTCACCGTCAGCAGTCCCTGCATGTCTTACTCCAATTTGTACAATATATAAAAGGGCAGAAGGAGCAGCGACCTAGGCTTGAATCTTGGGGACGAGTCTGTGTGCAACCTTGTTTTCGCGTTAACTGCACAGAAGCCTCGGTTCTGACCATTCTTCATAAATATTTGTCCTCGAGGCAGTGGAAATCACAGCTCACGAGCACTTGCTGGCCTACTGCGTGCAAAAACTCACTCAAAGCCAGCGTATAGCAACAGCGACGCGTCACCGCCAGCAGCCCCTGAATGTCTTACTACAATTTGTACAATATATAAAAGGGCAGAAGGAGCAGCGATGTAGGCTTGAATGTTGGGGACGAGTCTGTGTGCAACCTTGTTTTCGCGTTAACTGCACAGAAGCCTCGGTTCTGACCATTCTTCATAAATATTTGTCCTCTAGGCAGTTGAAATCACAGGTCACGAGCTCTTGCTAGCCTACTGCGTCCAAAAACTCACTCAAAGCCAGCGTATAGCAACAGCGACGCGTCGCCGCCAGCAGCCCCTGCATGTCTTACTACAATTTCTACAATATGTAAAAGGGCAGAAGGAGCAGCGACGTAGGCTTGAATGTTGGGGACGAGTCTGTGTGCAACCTTGTTTCCACGTTAACTGCACAGAAGCCTCGGTTCTGACCATTCCTTATAAATGTATGTCCTCGAGGCAGTTCAAATCACAGCTCACGAGCTCTTGCTAGCCTACTGCGTGCAAAAACTCACACAAAGCCAGCGTATAGCAACAGCGACGCGTCACCGCCAGCAGTCCCTGCATGTCTTACTCCAATTTGTACAATAAATAAAAGGGCAGAAGGAGCAGCGACGTAGGCTTGAATCTTGGGGACGAGTCTGTGTGCAACCTTGTTTTCGCGTTAACTGCACAGAAGCCTTGGTTCTGACCATTCTTTATAAATGTATTTCCTCGAGGCAGTTGAAATCACAGCTCACGAGCTCTTGCTAGCCTACTGCGTGCAAAAACTCACACAAAGCCAGCGTATAGCAACAGCGACGCGTCACCGCCAGCAGCCCCTGCATCTCAAGCTACAATTTGTACGATGTCTAAAAGGGCAGAAGGAGCAGCGACCTCGGCTTGAATCTTGGGGACGAGTTTGTGTGCAGCCTTGTTTTCGCGTTAACTGCACAGAAGCCTCGGTTCTGACCATTCTTCATAAATATTTGTCCTCGAGGCAGTGGAAATCACAGCTCACGAGCACTTGCTAGCCTACTGCGTGCAAAAACTCACTCAAAGCCAGCGTATAGCAACAGCGACGCGTCGCCGCCAGCAGTCCCTGAATGTCTTACTACAATTTCTACAATATATAAAAGGGCAGAAGGAGCAGCGACGTAGGCTTGAAAGATGGGGACGAGTCTCTTTGCAACCTTGTTTTCGCGTTAACTGTACAGAAGCCTCGGTTCTGGCCATTTTTCATAGACGTATGTCCTCGAGGCAGTAGAAATCACAGCTCACAAGCACTTGCTAGCCTACTGCGTGCAAGAACTCACTCAAAGCCAGCGTATAGCAACAGCAACGCGTCGCCGCCAGCAGCCCCTGCATGTCTTACTGCAATTTGTACAATATATAAAAGGGCAGAAGGAGCAGCGATGTAGGCTTGAATGTTGGGGACGAGTCTGTGTGCAACCTTGTTTTCGCGTTAACTGCACAGAAGCCTCGGTTCTCACCATTCTTTATAAATGTATGTCCTCGAGGCAGTTCAAATCACAGCTCACGAGCTCTTGGTAGCCTACTGCATGCAAAAACTCACACAAAGCCAGCGTATAGCAACAAGCGACGCGTCACCGCCAGCAGTCCCTGTATGTCTTACTCCAATTTGTACAATAAATAAAAGGGCAGAAGGAGCAGCAACGTAGGCTTGAATGTTGGGGACGAGTCTGTGTGCAACCTTGTTTCCGCGTTAAATGCACAGAAGCCTCGGTTCTGACCATTCCTTATAAATGTATGTCCTCGAGGCAGTTGAAATCACAGCTCACGAGCTCTTGCTAGCCTACTGCGTGCAAAAACTCACACAAAGCCAGCGTATAGCAACAGCGACGCGTCACCACCAGCAGCCCCTGAATGTCTTACTCCAATTTGTGCAATATATAAAAGGGCAGAAGGAGCAGCGACCTAGGCTTGAATCTTGGGGACGAGTCTGTGTGCAACCTTGTTTTCGCGTTAACTGCACAGAAGCCTTGGTTCTGACCATTCTTTATAAATGTATTTCCTCGAGGCAGTTGAAATCACAGCTCACGAGCTCTTGCTAGCCTACTGCGTGCAAAAACTCACACAAAGCCAGCGTATAGCAACAGCGACGCGTCACCGCCAGCAGCCCCTGCATCTCAAACTACAATTTGTACGATGTCAAAAAGGGCAGAAGGAGCTGCGACGTAGGCTTGAAAGTTTGGGACGAGTCTGTATGCAACGTTGTTTTCGCGTTAACTGCACAGAAGCCTCGGTTCTGACCATTCTTTATAAATGTATGTCCTCGAGGCAGTAGAAAACACAGCTCACGGGCACTTGCTAGCCTACTGCGTGCAAAAACTCACTCAAAGCCAGCGTATAGCAACAGTGACGCGTCACCGTCAGCAGTCCCTGCATGTCTTACTCCCATTTGTACAATATATAAAAGGGCAGAAGGAGCAGCGACCTAGGCTTGAATCTTGGGGACGAGTCTGTGTGCAACCTTGTTTTCGCGTTAACTGCACAGAAGCCTCGGTTCTGACCATTCTTCATAAATATTTGTCCTCGAGGCAGTGGAAATCACAGCTCACGAGCACTTGCTGGCCTACTGCGTGCAAAAACTCACTCAAAGCCAGCGTATAGCAACAGCGACGCGTCACCGCCAGCAGCCCCTGAATGTCTTACTACAATTTGTACAATATATAAAAGGGCAGAAGGAGCAGCGATGTAGGCTTGAATGTTGGGGACGAGTCTGTGTGCAACCTTGTTTTCGCGTTAACTGCACAGAAGCCTCGGTTCTGACCATTCTTCATAAATATTTGTCCTCGAGGCAGTTGAAATCACAGGTCACGAGCTCTTGCTAGCCTACTGCGTGCAAAAACTCACTCAAAGCCAGCGTATAGCAACAGCGACGCGTCGCCGCCAGCAGCCCCTGCATGTCTTACTACAATTTCTACAATATGTAAAAGGGCAGAAGGAGCAGCGACGTAGGCTTGAATGTTGGGGACGAGTCTGTGTGCAACCTTGTTTCCACGTTAACTGCACAGAAGCCTCGGTTCTGACCATTCCTTATAAATGTATGTCCTCGAGGCAGTTCAAATCACAGCTCACGAGCTCTTGCTAGCCTACTGCGTGCAAAAACTCACACAAAGCCAGCGTATAGCAACAGCGACGCGTCACCGCCAGCAGTCCCTGCATGTCTTACTCCAATTTGTACAATAAATAAAAGGGCAGAAGGAGCAGCGACGTAGGCTTGAATCTTGGGGACGAGTCTGTGTGCAACCTTGTTTTCGCGTTAACTGCACAGAAGCCTTGGTTCTGACCATTCTTTATAAATGTATTTCCTCGAGGCAGTTGAAATCACAGCTCACGAGCTCTTGCTAGCCTACTGCGTGCAAAAACTCACACAAAGCCAGCGTATAGCAACAGCGACGCGTCACCGCCAGCAGCCCCTGCATCTCAAGCTACAATTTGTACGATGTCTAAAAGGGCAGAAGGAGCAGCGACCTCGGCTTGAATCTTGGGGACGAGTTTGTGTGCAACCTTGTTTTCGCGTTAACTGCACAGAAGCCTCGGTTCTGACCATTCTTCATAAATATTTGTCCTCGAGGCAGTGGAAATCACAGCTCACGAGCACTTGCTAGCCTACTGCGTGCAAAAACTCACTCAAAGCCAGCGTATAGCAACAGCGACGCGTCGCCGCCAGCAGTCCCTGAATGTCTTACTACAATTTCACAATATATAAAAGGGCAGAAGGAGCAGCGACGTAGGCTTGAAAGATGGGGACGAGTCTCTTTGCAACCTTGTTTTCGCGTTAACTGTACAGAAGCCTCGGTTCTGGCCATTTTTCATAGACGTATGTCCTCGAGGCAGTAGAAATCACAGCTCACAAGCACTTGCTAGCCTACTGCGTGCAAGAACTCACTCAAAGCCAGCGTATAGCAACAGCAACGCGTCGCCGCCAGCAGCCCCTGCATGTCTTACTGCAATTTGTACAATATATAAAAGGGCAGAAGGAGCAGCGATGTAGGCTTGAATGTTGGGGACGAGTCTGTGTGCAACCTTCTTTTCGCGTTAACTGCACAGAAGCCTCGGTTCTGACCATTCTTCATAAATATTTGTCCTCGAGGCAGTTGAAATCACAGCTCACGAGCACTTGCTAGCCTACTGCGTGCAAAAACTCACTCAAAGCCAGCGTATAGCAACAGCGACGCGTCACCGCCAGCAGCCCCTGCATGTCTTACTACAATTTCTACAATATGTAAAAGGGCAGAAGGAGCAGCGACGTAGGCTTGAAAGATGGGGACGAGTCTCTTTGCAACCTTGTTTTCACGTTAACTGTACAGAAGCCTCGGTTCTGACCATTTTTCATAGATGTATGTCCTCGAGGCAGTAGAAATCACAGCTCACGAGCACTTGCTAGCCTACTGCGTGCAAAAACTCCCACAAAGCCAGCGTATAGCAACAGCGACGCGTCACCGCCAGCAATCCCTGCATGTCCTACTCCAATTTGTACAATATATAAAAGGGCAGAAGGAGCAGTGACGTAGGCTTGAATGTTGGGGACGAGTCTGTGTGCAACCTTGTTTCCGCGTTAACTGCACAGAAGCCTCGGTTCTGACCATTCTTCATAAATATTTGTCCTCGAGGCCGTTGAAATCACAGCTCACGAGCTCTTGCTAGCCTACTGCGTGCAAAAATTCACACAAAGCCAGCGTATAGCAACAGCGACGCGTCACCGCCAGCAGTCCCTGCATGTCTTACTCCAATTTGTACAATAAATAAAAGGGCAGAAGGAGCAGCGACGTAGGCTTGAATGTTGGGGACGAGTCTGTGCGCAACCTTGTTTCCGCGTTAACTGCACAGAAGCCTCGGTTCTGACCATTCCTTATAAATGTATGTCCTCGAGGCAGTACAAATCATAGCTCACGAGCTCTTGCTAGCCTACTGCGTGCAAAAACTCACACAAAGCCAGCGTATAGCAACAGCGACGCGTCACCGCCAGCAGTCCCTGCATGTCTTACTCCAATTTGTACAATAAATAAAAGGGCAGAAGGAGCAGCGACGTAGGCTTGAATGTTGGGGACGAGTCTGTGTGCAACCTTGTTTTCGCGTTAACTGCACAGAAGCCTCGGTTCTCACCATTCTTTATAAATGTATGTCCTCGAGGAAGTTCAAATCACAGCTCACGAGCTCTTGCTAGCCTATTGCATGCAAAAACTCACACAAAGCCAGCGTATAGCAACAAGCGACGCGTCACCGCCAGCAGTTCCTGTATGTCTTACTCCAATTTGTACAATAAATAAAAGGGCAGAAGGAGCAGCAACGTAGGCTTGAATGTTGGGGACGCGTCTGTGTGCAACCTTGTTTCCGCGTTAACTGCACAGAAGCCTCGGTTCTGACCATTCCTTATAAATGTATGTCCTCGAGGCAGTTCAAATCACAGCTCACGAGCTCTTGCTAGCCTACTGCGTGCAAAAACTCACACAAAGCCAGCGTATAGCAACAGCGACGCGTCACCGCCAGCAGTCCCTGCATGTCTTACTCCAATTTGTACAATAAATAAAAGGGCAGAAGGAGCAGCGACTTAGGCTTGAATGTTGGGGACGAGTCTGTGCGCAACCTTGTTTTCGCGTTAACTGCACAGAAGCCTCGGTTCTCACCATTCTTTATAAATGTATGTCCTCGAGGCAGTAGAAAACACAGCTCACGGGCACTTGCTAGCCTACTGCTTGCAAAAACTCACTCAAAGCCAGCGTATAGCAACAGCGACGCGTCACCGTCAGCAGCCCCTGAATGTCTTACTACAATTTGTTCAATATATAAAAGGGCAGAAGGAGCAGCGACGTAAGCTTCAAAGTTGGGGACGAGTCTGTGTGCAACCTTGTTTTCGCGTTAACTGCACAGAAGCCTTAGTTCTGACCATTCTTCATAAATAAAGTACCTCGAGGCAGTTGAAATCACAGCTCACGAGCACTTGCTAGCCTACTGCGTGCAAAAACTAAAACAAAGCCAGCGTATTGCAACAGCGACGCATCACCGCCAGTAGCCCCTGAATGTCTTACTCCAATTTGTACGATATATAAAAGGGCAGAATGAGCAGCGACCTAGGCTTGAATCTTGGGGACGAGTCTGTGTGCAACCTTGTTTTCGCGTTAACTGCACAGAAGCCTTGGTTCTGACCATTCTTTATAAATGTATTTCCTCGAGGCAGTTGAAATCACAGCTCACGAGCTCTTGCTAGCCTACTGCGTGCAAAAACTCACACAAAGCCAGCGTATAGCAACAGCGACGCGTCACCGCCAGCAGTCCCTGCATGTCTTACTCCAATTTGTACAATAAATAAAAGGGCAGAAGGAGCAGCGACTTAGGCTTGAATGTTGGGGACGAGTCTGTGCGCAACCTTGTTTTCGCGTTAACTGCACAGAAGCCTCGGTTCTCACCATTCTTTATAAATGTATGTCCTCGAGGCAGTAGAAATCACAGCTCACGAGCACATGCTAGCCTACTGCGTGCAAAAACTCACTCAAAGCCAGCGTATAGCAACAGCGACGCGTCACCGCCAACAGCCCCTGAATGTCTTACTACAATTTCTACAATATATAAAAGGGCAGAAGGAGCAGCGTCGAAGGCTTGAAAGATGGGGACGAGTCTCTTTGCAAACTTGTTTTCGCGTTAACTGTACAGAAGCCTCGGTTCTGACCATTTTTCATAGACGTATGTCCTCGAGGCAGTAGAAATCAAAGCTCACGAGCACTTGCTAGCCTACTGCGTGCAAAAACTCACTCAAAGCCAGCGTATAGCAACAGTGACGCGTCACCGTCAGCAGCCCCTGAATGTCTTACTACAATTTGTACAATATATAAAACGGCAGAAGGAGCAGCGACGTAAGCTTGAAAGTTGGGGACGAGTCTGTGTGCAACCTTGTTTTCGCGTTAACTGCACAGAAGCCTCAGTTCTGACCATTCTTCAAAAATATTTGTCCTCCAGGCAGTTGAAATCACAGCTCACGAGCTCTTGCTGGCCTACTGCGTGCAAAAACTCACACAAAGCCAGCGTATAGCAACAGCGACGCGTCACCGCCAGCAGCCCCTGAATGTCTTACTCCAATTTGTGCAATATATAAAAGGGCAGAAGGAGCAGCGACCTAGGCTTGAATCTTGGGGACGAGTCTGTGTGCAACCTTGTTTTCGCGTTAACTGCACAGAAGCCTTGGTTCTGACCATTCTTTATAAATGTATTTCCTCGAGGCAGTTGAAATCACAGCTCACGAGCTCTTGCTAGCCTACTGCGTGCAAAAACTCACACAAAGCCAGCGTATAGCAACAGCGACGCGTCACCGCCAGCAGCCCCTGCATCTCAAACTACAATTTGTACGATGTCTAAAAGGGCAGAAGGAGCAGCGACGTAGGCTTGATAGTTTGGGACGAGTCTGTATGCAACCTTGTTTTCGCGTTAACTGCACAGAAGCCTCGGTTCTGACCATTCTTTATAAATGTATGTCCTCGAGGCAGTTCAAATCACAGCTCACGAGCACTTGCTAGCCTACTGCGTGCAAAAACTCACTCAAAGCCAGCGTATAGCAACAGCGACGCGTCACCGCCAGCAGCCCCTGCATGTCTTACTACAATTTCTACAATATATAAAAGGGCAGAAGGAGCAGCGACGTAGGCTTGAAAGATGGGGACGAGTCTCTTTGCAACCTTGTTTTCACGTTAACTGTACAGAAGCCTCGGTTCTGACCATTTTTCATAGATGTATGTCCTCGAGGCAGTAGAAATCACAGCTCACGAGCACTTGCTAGCCTACTGCGTGCAAAAACTCACACAAAGCCAGCGTATAGCAACAAGCGACGCGTCACCGCCAGCAGTTCCTGTATGTCTTACTCCAATTTGTACAATAAATAAAAGGGCAGAAGGAGCAGCAACGTAGGCTTGAATGTTGGGGACGCGTCTGTGTGCAACCTTGTTTCCGCGTTAACTGCACAGAAGCCTCGGTTCTGACCATTCCTTATAAATGTATGTCCTCGAGGCAGTTCAAATCACAGCTCACGAGCTCTTGCTAGCCTACTGCGTGCAAAAACTCACACAAAGCCAGCGTATAGCAACAGCGACGCGTCACCGCCAGCAGTCCCTGCATGTCTTACTCCAATTTGTACAATAAATAAAAGGGCAGAAGGAGCAGCGACTTAGGCTTGAATGTTGGGGACGAGTCTGTGCGCAACCTTGTTTTCGCGTTAACTGCACAGAAGCCTCGGTTCTCACCATTCTTTATAAATGTATGTCCTCGAGGCAGTAGAAAACACAGCTCACGGGCACTTGCTAGCCTACTGCTTGCAAAAACTCACTCAAAGCCAGCGTATAGCAACAGCGACGCGTCACCGTCAGCAGCCCCTGAATGTCTTACTACAATTTGTTCAATATATAAAAGGGCAGAAGGAGCAGCGACGTAAGCTTCAAAGTTGGGGACGAGTCTGTGTGCAACCTTGTTTTCGCGTTAACTGCACAGAAGCCTTAGTTCTGACCATTCTTCATAAATAAAGTACCTCGAGGCAGTTGAAATCACAGCTCACGAGCACTTGCTAGCCTACTGCGTGCAAAAACTAAAACAAAGCCAGCGTATTGCAACAGCGACGCATCACCGCCAGTAGCCCCTGAATGTCTTACTCCAATTTGTACGATATATAAAAGGGCAGAATGAGCAGCGACCTAGGCTTGAATCTTGGGGACGAGTCTGTGTGCAACCTTGTTTTCGCGTTAACTGCACAGAAGCCTTGGTTCTGACCATTCTTTATAAATGTATTTCCTCGAGGCAGTTGAAATCACAGCTCACGAGCTCTTGCTAGCCTACTGCGTGCAAAAACTCACACAAAGCCAGCGTATAGCAACAGCGACGCGTCACCGCCAGCAGTCCCTGCATGTCTTACTCCAATTTGTACAATAAATAAAAGGGCAGAAGGAGCAGCGACTTAGGCTTGAATGTTGGGGACGAGTCTGTGCGCAACCTTGTTTTCGCGTTAACTGCACAGAAGCCTCGGTTCTCACCATTCTTTATAAATGTATGTCCTCGAGGCAGTAGAAATCACAGCTCACGAGCACATGCTAGCCTACTGCGTGCAAAAACTCACTCAAAGCCAGCGTATAGCAACAGCGACGCGTCACCGCCAACAGCCCCTGAATGTCTTACTACAATTTCTACAATATATAAAAGGGCAGAAGGAGCAGCGTCGAAGGCTTGAAAGATGGGGACGAGTCTCTTTGCAAACTTGTTTTCGCGTTAACTGTACAGAAGCCTCGGTTCTGACCATTTTTCATAGACGTATGTCCTCGAGGCAGTAGAAATCAAAGCTCACGAGCACTTGCTAGCCTACTGCGTGCAAAAACTCACTCAAAGCCAGCGTATAGCAACAGTGACGCGTCACCGTCAGCAGCCCCTGAATGTCTTACTACAATTTGTACAATATATAAAACGGCAGAAGGAGCAGCGACGTAAGCTTGAAAGTTGGGGACGAGTCTGTGTGCAACCTTGTTTTCGCGTTAACTGCACAGAAGCCTCAGTTCTGACCATTCTTCAAAAATATTTGTCCTCCAGGCAGTTGAAATCACAGCTCACGAGCTCTTGCTGGCCTACTGCGTGCAAAAACTCACACAAAGCCAGCGTATAGCAACAGCGACGCGTCACCGCCAGCAGCCCCTGAATGTCTTACTCCAATTTGTGCAATATATAAAAGGGCAGAAGGAGCAGCGACCTAGGCTTGAATCTTGGGGACGAGTCTGTGTGCAACCTTGTTTTCGCGTTAACTGCACAGAAGCCTTGGTTCTGACCATTCTTTATAAATGTATTTCCTCGAGGCAGTTGAAATCACAGCTCACGAGCTCTTGCTAGCCTACTGCGTGCAAAAACTCACACAAAGCCAGCGTATAGCAACAGCGACGCGTCACCGCCAGCAGCCCCTGCATCTCAAACTACAATTTGTACGATGTCTAAAAGGGCAGAAGGAGCAGCGACGTAGGCTTGATAGTTTGGGACGAGTCTGTATGCAACCTTGTTTTCGCGTTAACTGCACAGAAGCCTCGGTTCTGACCATTCTTTATAAATGTATGTCCTCGAGGCAGTTCAAATCACAGCTCACGAGCACTTGCTAGCCTACTGCGTGCAAAAACTCACTCAAAGCCAGCGTATAGCAACAGCGACGCGTCACCGCCAGCAGCCCCTGCATGTCTTACTACAATTTCTACAATATATAAAAGGGCAGAAGGAGCAGCGACGTAGGCTTGAAAGATGGGGACGAGTCTCTTTGCAACCTTGTTTTCACGTTAACTGTACAGAAGCCTCGGTTCTGACCATTTTTCATAGATGTATGTCCTCGAGGCAGTAGAAATCACAGCTCACGAGCACTTGCTAGCCTACTGCGTGCAAAAACTCACACAAAGCCAGGGTATAGCAACAGCGACGCGTCACCGCCAGCAGCCCCTGCATCTCTAACTACAATTTGTACGATATCTAAAAGGGCAGAAGGAGCAGCGACGTAGGCTTGAAAGTTGGGGACGAGTCTGTGTGCAACCTTGTTTTCGCGTTAACTGCACAGAAGCCTCGGTTCTGACCATTCCTTATAAATGTATGTCCTCGAGGCAGTTCAAATGACAGCTCACGAGCACTTGCTAGCCTACTGCATGCAAAAACTCACTCAAAGCCTGCGTATAGCAGCAGCGACGCGTCACCGCCAGCAGCCCCTGCATGTCTTACTACAATTTCTACAATATATAAAAGGGCAGAAGGAGCAGCGACGTAGGTTTGAAAGATGGGGACGAGTCTCTTTGCAACCTTGTTTTCACGTTAACTGCACAGAAGCCTCGGTTCTGACCATTTTTCATAGATGTATGTCCTCGAGGCAGTAGAAATCACAGCTCACGAGCACTTGCTAGCCTACTGCGTGCAAAAAACTCACTCAAAGCCAGCGTATAGCAACAGCGACGCGTCACCGTCAGCAGCCCCTGAATGTCTTACTACAATTTGTTCAATATATAAAAGGGCAGAAGGAGCAGCGAGGTAAGCTTCAAAGTTGGGGACGAGTCTGTGTGCAACCTTGTTTTCGCGTTAACTGCACAGAAGCCTTAGTTCTGACCATTCTTCATAAATATTTGTCCTCGAGGCAGTTGAAATCACAGCTCACGAGCTCTTGCTAGCCTACTGCGTGCAAAAATTCACACAAAGCCAGCGTATAGCAACAGCGACGCGTCACCGCCAGCAGTCCCTGCATATCTTACTCCAATTTGTACAATAAATAAAAGGGCAGAAGGAGCAGCGACCTAGGCTTGAATGTTGGGGACGAGTCTGTGTGCAACCTTGTTTCCGCGTTAACTGCACAGAAGCCTCGGTTCTGACCATTCTTCATAAATATTTGTCCTCGAGGCAGTTGAAATCACAGCTCACGAGCTCTTGCTAGCCTACTGCGTGCAAAAATTCACACAAAGCCAGCGTATAGCAACAGCGACGCGTCACCGCCAGCAGTCCCTGCATATCTTACTCCAATTTGTACAATAAATAAAAGGGCAGAAGGAGCAGCGACGTAGGCTTGAATGTTGGGGACGAGTCTGTGTGCAACCTTGTTTCCGCGTTAACTGCACAGAAGCCTCGGTTCTGACCATTCCTTATAAATGTATGTCCTCGAGGCAGTACAAATCATAGCTCACAAGCTCTTGCTAGCCTACTGCGTGCAAAAACTCACACAAAGCCAGCGTATAGCAACAGCGACGCGTCACCGCCAGCAGTCCCTGCATGTCTTACTCCAATTTGTACAATAAATAAAAGGGCAGAAGGAGCAGCGACGTAGGCTTGAATGTTGGGGACGAGTCTGTGTGCAACCTTGTTTTCGCGTTAACTGCACAGAAGCCTCGGTTCTCACCATTCTTTATAAATGTATGTCCTCGAGGCAGTTCAAATCACAGCTCACGAGCTCTTGGTAGCCTACTGCATGCAAAAACTCACACAAAGCCAGCGTATAGCAACAAGCGACGCGTCACCGCCAGCAGTCCCTGTATGTCTTACTCCAATTTGTACAATAAATAAAAGGGCAGAAGGAGCAGCAACGTAGGCTTGAATGTTGGGGACGAGTCTGTGTGCTTGCCTTGTTTCCGCGTTAACTGCACAGAAGCCTCGGTTCTGACCATTTTTCATAGATGTATGTCCTCGAGGCAGTAGAAATCACAGCTCACGAGCACTTGCTAGCCTACTGCGTGCAAAAACTCACACAAAGCCAGGGTATAGCAACAGCGACGCGTCACCGCCAGCAGCCCCTGCATCTCTAACTACAATTTGTACGATATCTAAAAGGGCAGAAGGAGCAGCGACGTAGGCTTGAAAGTTGGGGACGAGTCTGTGTGCAACCTTGTTTTCGCGTTAACTGCACAGAAGCCTCGGTTCTGACCATTCCTTATAAATGTATGTCCTCGAGGCAGTTCAAATGACAGCTCACGAGCACTTGCTAGCCTACTGCATGCAAAAACTCACTCAAAGCCTGCGTATAGCAGCAGCGACGCGTCACCGCCAGCAGCCCCTGCATGTCTTACTACAATTTCTACAATATATAAAAGGGCAGAAGGAGCAGCGACGTAGGTTTGAAAGATGGGGACGAGTCTCTTTGCAACCTTGTTTTCACGTTAACTGCACAGAAGCCTCGGTTCTGACCATTTTTCATAGATGTATGTCCTCGAGGCAGTAGAAATCACAGCTCACGAGCACTTGCTAGCCTACTGCGTGCAAAAAACTCACTCAAAGCCAGCGTATAGCAACAGCGACGCGTCACCGTCAGCAGCCCCTGAATGTCTTACTACAATTTGTTCAATATATAAAAGGGCAGAAGGAGCAGCGAGGTAAGCTTCAAAGTTGGGGACGAGTCTGTGTGCAACCTTGTTTTCGCGTTAACTGCACAGAAGCCTTAGTTCTGACCATTCTTCATAAATATTTGTCCTCGAGGCAGTTGAAATCACAGCTCACGAGCTTTTGCTAGCCTACTGCGTGCAAAAATTCACACAAAGCCAGCGTATAGCAACAGCGACGCGTCACCGCCAGCAGTCCCTGCATATCTTACTCCAATTTGTACAATAAATAAAAGGGCAGAAGGAGCAGCGACCTAGGCTTGAATGTTGGGGACGAGTCTGTGTGCAACCTTGTTTCCGCGTTAACTGCACAGAAGCCTCGGTTCTGACCATTCTTCATAAATATTTGTCCTCGAGGCAGTTGAAATCACAGCTCACGAGCTCTTGCTAGCCTACTGCGTGCAAAAATTCACACAAAGCCAGCGTATAGCAACAGCGACGCGTCACCGCCAGCAGTCCCTGCATATCTTACTCCAATTTGTACAATAAATAAAAGGGCAGAAGGAGCAGCGACGTAGGCTTGAATGTTGGGGACGAGTCTGTGTGCAACCTTGTTTCCGCGTTAACTGCACAGAAGCCTCGGTTCTGACCATTCCTTATAAATGTATGTCCTCGAGGCAGTACAAATCATAGCTCACAAGCTCTTGCTAGCCTACTGCGTGCAAAAACTCACACAAAGCCAGCGTATAGCAACAGCGACGCGTCACCGCCAGCAGTCCCTGCATGTCTTACTCCAATTTGTACAATAAATAAAAGGGCAGAAGGAGCAGCGACGTAGGCTTGAATGTTGGGGACGAGTCTGTGTGCAACCTTGTTTTCGCGTTAACTGCACAGAAGCCTCGGTTCTCACCATTCTTTATAAATGTATGTCCTCGAGGCAGTTCAAATCACAGCTCACGAGCTCTTGGTAGCCTACTGCATGCAAAAACTCACACAAAGCCAGCGTATAGCAACAAGCGACGCGTCACCGCCAGCAGTCCCTGTATGTCTTACTCCAATTTGTACAATAAATAAAAGGGCAGAAGGAGCAGCAACGTAGGCTTGAATGTTGGGGACGAGTCTGTGTGCTACCTTGTTTCCGCGTTAACTGCACAGAAGCCTCGGTTCTGACCATTCCTTATAAATGTATGTCCTCGAGGCAGTTGAAATCACAGCTCACGAGCTCTTGCTAGCCTACTGCGTGCAAAAACTCACACAAAGCCAGCGTATAGCAACAGCGACGCGTCACCGCCAGCAGTCCCTGCATGTCTTACTCCAATTTGTACAATAAATAAAAGGGCAGAAGGAGCAGCGACGTAGGCTTGAATGTTGGGGACGAGTCTGTGCGCAACCTTGTTTTCGCGTTAACTGCACAGAAGCCTCGGTTCTCACCATTCTTTATAAATGTATGTCCTCGAGGCAGTAGAAAACACAGCTCACGGGCACTTGCTAGCCTACTGCTTGCAAAAACTCACTCAAAGCCAGCGTATAGCAACAGCGACGCGTCACCGTCAGCAGCCCCTGAATGTCTTACTACAATTTGTTCAATATATAAAAGGGCAGAAGGAGCAGCGACGTAAGCTTCAAAGTTGGGGACGAGTCTGTGTGCAACCTTGTTTTCGCGTTAACTGCACAGAAGCCTTAGTTCTGACCATTCTTCATAAATAAAGTACCTCGAGGCAGTTGAAATCACAGCTCACGAGCACTTGCTAGCCTACTGCGTGCAAAAACTAAAACAAAGCCAGCGTATTGCAACAGCGACGCGTCACCGCCAGCAACCCCTGAATGTCTTACTCCAATTTGTACGATATATAAAAGGGCAGAATGAGCAGCGACCTAGGCTTGAATCTTGTTGACGAGTCTGTGTGCAACCTTGTTTTCGCGTTAACTGCACAGAAGCCTTGGTTCTGACCATTCTTTATAAATGTATTTCCTCGAGGCAGTTGAAATCACTGCTCACGAGCTCTTGCAAGCCTACTGCGTGCAAAAACTCACCCAAAGCCAGCGTATAGCAACAGCGACGCGTCACCGCCAGCAGTCCCTGCATATCTTACTCCAATTTGTACAATAAATAAAAGGGCAGAAGGAGCAGCGACCTAGGCTTGAATGTTGGGGACGAGTCTGTGTGCAACCTTGTTTCCGCGTTAACTGCACAGAAGCCTCGGTTCTGACCATTCTTCATAAATAAAGTACCTCGAGGCAGTTGAAATCACAGCTCACGAGCACTTGCTAGCCTACTGCGTGCAAAAACTAAAACAAAGCCAGCGTATTGCAACAGCGACGCGTCACCGCCAGCAGCCCCTGAATGTCTTACTACAATTTGTTCAATATATAAAAGGGCAGAAGGAGCAGCGAGGTAAGCTTCAAAGTTGGGGACGAGTCTGTGTGCAACCTTGTTTTCGCGTTAACTGCACAGAAGCCTTAGTTCTGACCATTCTTCATAAATATTTGTCCTCGAGGCAGTTGAAATCACAGCTCACGAGCTCTTGCTAGCCTACTGCGTGCAAAAATTCACACAAAGCCAGCGTATAGCAACAGCGACGCGTCACCGCCAGCAGTCCCTGCATATCTTACTCCAATTTGTACAATAAATAAAAGGGCAGAAGGAGCAGCGACCTAGGCTTGAATGTTGGGGACGAGTCTGTGTGCAACCTTGTTTCCGCGTTAACTGCACAGAAGCCTCGGTTCTGACCATTCTTCATAAATATTTGTCCTCGAGGCAGTTGAAATCACAGCTCACGAGCTCTTGCTAGCCTACTGCGTGCAAAAATTCACACAAAGCCAGCGTATAGCAACAGCGACGCGTCACCGCCAGCAGTCCCTGCATATCTTACTCCAATTTGTACAATAAATAAAAGGGCAGAAGGAGCAGCGACGTAGGCTTGAATGTTGGGGACGAGTCTGTGTGCAACCTTGTTTCCGCGTTAACTGCACAGAAGCCTCGGTTCTGACCATTCCTTATAAATGTATGTCCTCGAGGCAGTACAAATCATAGCTCACAAGCTCTTGCTAGCCTACTGCGTGCAAAAACTCACACAAAGCCAGCGTATAGCAACAGCGACGCGTCACCGCCAGCAGTCCCTGCATGTCTTACTCCAATTTGTACAATAAATAAAAGGGCAGAAGGAGCAGCGACGTAGGCTTGAATGTTGGGGACGAGTCTGTGTGCAACCTTGTTTTCGCGTTAACTGCACAGAAGCCTCGGTTCTCACCATTCTTTATAAATGTATGTCCTCGAGGCAGTTCAAATCACAGCTCACGAGCTCTTGGTAGCCTACTGCATGCAAAAACTCACACAAAGCCAGCGTATAGCAACAAGCGACGCGTCACCGCCAGCAGTCCCTGTATGTCTTACTCCAATTTGTACAATAAATAAAAGGGCAGAAGGAGCAGCAACGTAGGCTTGAATGTTGGGGACGAGTCTGTGTGCTACCTTGTTTCCGCGTTAACTGCACAGAAGCCTCGGTTCTGACCATTCCTTATAAATGTATGTCCTCGAGGCAGTTGAAATCACAGCTCACGAGCTCTTGCTAGCCTACTGCGTGCAAAAACTCACACAAAGCCAGCGTATAGCAACAGCGACGCGTCACCGCCAGCAGTCCCTGCATGTCTTACTCCAATTTGTACAATAAATAAAAGGGCAGAAGGAGCAGCGACGTAGGCTTGAATGTTGGGGACGAGTCTGTGCGCAACCTTGTTTTCGCGTTAACTGCACAGAAGCCTCGGTTCTCACCATTCTTTATAAATGTATGTCCTCGAGGCAGTAGAAAACACAGCTCACGGGCACTTGCTAGCCTACTGCTTGCAAAAACTCACTCAAAGCCAGCGTATA
Organism: Dermacentor andersoni; assembly: GCF_023375885.2. Classification (NCBI taxonomy): domain Eukaryota; kingdom Metazoa; phylum Arthropoda; class Arachnida; order Ixodida; family Ixodidae; genus Dermacentor; species Dermacentor andersoni. The sequence goes on along the minus strand of NW_027314752.1, from coordinate 4,406,263 downwards.
GCAACAGCGACGCGTCACCGTCAGCAGCCCCTGAATGTCTTACTACAATTTGTTCAATATATAAAAGGGCAGAAGGAGCAGCGACGTAAGCTTCAAAGTTGGGGACGAGTCTGTGTGCAACCTTGTTTTCGCGTTAACAGCACAGAAGCCTTAGTTCTGACCATTCTTCATAAATAAAGTACCTCGAGGCAGTTGAAATCACAGCTCACGAGCACTTGCTAGCCTACTGCGTGCAAAAACTAAAACAAAGCCAGCGTATTGCAACAGCGACGCGTCACCGCCAGCAACCCCTGAATGTCTTACTCCAATTTGTACGATATATAAAAGGGCAGAATGAGCAGCGACCTAGGCTTGAATCTTGTTGACGAGTCTGTGTGCAACCTTGTTTTCGCGTTAACTGCACAGAAGCCTTGGTTCTGACCATTCTTTATAAATGTATTTCCTCGAGGCAGTTGAAATCACTGCTCACGAGCTCTTGCAAGCCTACTGCGTGCAAAAACTCACACAAAGCCAGCGTATAGCAACAGCGACGCGTCACCGCCAGCAGCCCCTGCATCTCAAGCTACAATTTGTACGATGTCTAAAAGGGCAGAAGGAGCAGCGACCTCGGCTTGAATCTTGGGGACGAGTCTGTGTGCAACCTTGTTTTCGCGTTAACTGCACAGAAGCCTCGGTTCTGACCATTCTTCATAAATATTTGTCCTCGAGGCAGTGGAAATCACAGCTCACGAGCACTTGCTAGCCTACTGCGTGCAAAAACTCACTCAAAGCCAGCGTATAGCAACAGCGACGCGTCACCGCCAGCAGTCCCTGAATGTCTTACTGCAATTTGTACAATATATAAAAGGGCAGAAGGAGCAGCGACGTAGGCTTGAATGTTGGGGACGAGTCTGTGTGCAACCTTGTTTCCGCGTTAACTGCACAGAAGCCTCGGTTCTGACCATTCTTCATAAATATTTGTCCTCGAGGCCGTTGAAATCACAGCTCACGAGCTCTTGCTAGCCTACTGCGTGCAAAAATTCACACAAAGCCAGCGTATAGCAACAGCGACGCGTCACCGCCAGCAGTCCCTGCATGTCTTACTCCAATTTGTACAATAAATAAAAGGGCAGAAGGAGCAGCGACGTAGGCTTGAATGTTGGGGACGAGTCTGTGCGCAACCTTGTTTCCGCGTTAACTGCACAGAAGCCTCGGTTCTGACCATTCCTTATAAATGTATGTCCTCGAGGCAGTACAAATCATAGCTCACGAGCTCTTGCTAGCCTACTGCGTGCAAAAACTCACACAAAGCCAGCGTATAGCAACAGCGACGCGTCACCGCCAGCAGTCCCTGCATGTCTTACTCCAATTTGTACAATAAATAAAAGGGCAGAAGGAGCAGCGACGTAGGCTTGAATGTTGGGGACGAGTCTGTGTGCAACCTCGTTTTCGCGTTAACTGCACAGAAGCCTCGGTTCTCACCATTCTTTATAAATGTATGTCCTCGAGGAAGTTCAAATCACAGCTCACGAGCTCTTGCTAGCCTATTGCATGCAAAAACTCACACAAAGCCAGCGTATAGCAACAAGCGACGCGTCACCGCCAGCAGTTCCTGTATGTCTTACTCCAATTTGTACAATAAATAAAAGGGCAGAAGGAGCAGCAACGTAGGCTTGAATGTTGGGGACGCGTCTGTGTGCAACCTTGTTTCCGCGTTAACTGCACAGAAGCCTCGGTTCTGACCATTCCTTATAAATGTATGTCCTCGAGGCAGTTCAAATCACAGCTCACGAGCTCTTGCTAGCCTACTGCGTGCAAAAACTCACACAAAGCCAGCGTATAGCAACAGCGACGCGTCACCGCCAGCAGTCCCTGCATGTCTTACTCCAATTTGTACAATAAATAAAAGGGCAGAAGGAGCAGCGACGTAGGCTTGAATGTTGGGGACGAGTCTGTGTGCAACCTTGTTTTCGCGTTAACTGCACAGAAGCCTTGGTTCTGACCATTCTTTATAAATGTATTTCCTCGAGGCAGTTGAAATCACAGCTCACGAGCTCTTGCTAGCCTACTGCGTGCAAAAACTCACTCAAAGCCAGCGTATAGCAACAGCGACGCGTCACCGTCAGCAGCCCCTGAATGTCTTACTACAATTTGTTCAATATATAAAAGGGCAGAAGGAGCAGCGACGTAAGCTTCAAAGTTGGGGACGAGTCTGTGTGCAACCTTGTTTTCGCGTTAACTGCACAGAAGCCTTAGTTCTGACCATTCTTCATAAATAAAGTACCTCGAGGCAGTTGAAATCACAGCTCACGAGCACTTGCTAGCCTACTGCGTGCAAAAACTAAAACAAAGCCAGCGTATTGCAAAAGCGACGCGTCACCGCCAGCAGCCCCTGAATGTCTTACTCCAATTTGTACGATATATAACAGGGCAGAAGGAGCAGCGACGTAGGCTTGAATGTTGGGGACGAGTCTGTGCGCAACCTTGTTTTCGCGTTAACTGCACAGAAGCCTCGCTTCTCACCATTCTTTATAAATGTATGTCCTCGAGGCAGTAGAAAACACAGCTCACGGGCACTTCCTAGCCTACTGCTTGCAAAAACTCACTCAAAGCCAGCGTATAGCAACAGCGACGCGTCACCGTCAGCAGCCCCTGCATCTCAAGGTACAATTTGTACGATGTCTAAAAGGGCAGAAGGAGCAGCGACCTCGGCTTGAATCTTGGGGACGAGTCTGTGTGCAACCTTGTTTTCGCCTTAACTGCACAGAAGCCTCGGTTCTGACCATTCTTCATAAATATTTGTCCTCGAGGCAGTGGAAATCACAGCTCACGAGCACTTGCTAGCCTACTGCGTGCAAAAACTCACTCAAAGCCAGCGTATAGCAAGAGCGACGCGTCACCGCCAGCAGCCCCTGAATGTCTTACTACAATTTCTACAATATATAAAAGGGCAGAAGGAGCAGCGACGTAGGCTTGAAAGATGGGGACGAGTCTCTTTGCAAACTTGTTTTCGCGTTAACTGTACAGAAGCCTCGGTTCTGACCATTTTTCATAGACGTATGTCCTCGAGGCAGTAGAAATCACAGCTCACGAGCACTTGCTAGCCTACTGCGTGCAAAAACTCACTCAAAGCCAGCGTATAGCAACAGTGACGCGTCACCGTCAGCAGCCCCTGAATGTCTTACTACAATTTGTACAATATATAAAAGGGCAGAAGGAGCAGCGACGTAAGTTTGAAAGTTGGGGACGAGTCTGTGTGCAACCTTGTTTTCGCGTTAACTGCACAGAAGCCTCAGTTCTGACCATTCTTCAAAAATATTTGTCCTCGAGGCAGTTGAAATCACAGCTCACGAGCTCTTGCTGGCCTACTGCGTGCAAAAACTCACACAAAGCCAGCGTATAGCAACAGCGACGCGTCACCACCAGCAGCCCCTGAATGTCTTACTCCAATTTGTGCAATATATAAAAGGGCAGAAGGAGCAGCGACCTAGGCTTGAATCTTTGGGACGAGTCTGTGTGCAACCTTGTTTTCGCGTTAACTGCACAGAAGCCTCGGTTCTGACCATTCTTCATAAATATTTGTCCTCGAGGCAGTTGAAATCACAGCTCACGAGCTCTTGCTAGCCTACTGCGTGCAAAAACTCACACAAAGCCAGCGTATAGCAACAGCGACGCGTCACCGCCAGCAGTCCCTGCATGTCTTACTCCAATTTGTACAATAAATAAAAGGGCAGAAGGAGCAGCGACGTAGGCTTGAATGTTGGGGACGAGTCTGTGTGCAACCTTGTTTTCGCGTTAACTGCACAGAAGCCTCGGTTCTCACCATTCTTTATAAATGTATGTCCTCGAGGAAGTTCAAATCACAGCTCACGAGCTCTTGCTAGCCTATTGCATGCAAAAACTCACACAAAGCCAGCGTATAGCAACAAGCGACGCGTCACCGCCAGCAGTTCCTGTATGTCTTACTCCAATTTGTACAATAAATAAAAGGGCAGAAGGAGCAGCAACGTAGGCTTGAATGTTGGGGACGCGTCTGTGTGCAACCTTGTTTCCGCGTTAACTGCACAGAAGCCTCGGTTCTCACCATTCTTTATAAATGTATGTCCTCGAGGCAGTAGAAAACACAGCTCACGGGCACTTCCTAGCCTACTGCTTGCAAAAACTCACTCAAAGCCAGCGTATAGCAACAGCGACGCGTCACCGTCAGCAGCCCCTGCATCTCAAGGTACAATTTGTACGATGTCTAAAAGGGCAGAAGGAGCAGCGACCTCGGCTTGAATCTTGGGGACGAGTCTGTGTGCAACCTTGTTTTCGCCTTAACTGCACAGAAGCCTCGGTTCTGACCATTCTTCATAAATATTTGTCCTCGAGGCAGTGGAAATCACAGCTCACGAGCACTTGCTAGCCTACTGCGTGCAAAAACTCACTCAAAGCCAGCGTATAGCAAGAGCGACGCGTCACCGCCAGCAGCCCCTGAATGTCTTACTACAATTTCTACAATATATAAAAGGGCAGAAGGAGCAGCGACGTAGGCTTGAAAGATGGGGACGAGTCTCTTTGCAAACTTGTTTTCGCGTTAACTGTACAGAAGCCTCGGTTCTGACCATTTTTCATAGACGTATGTCCTCGAGGCAGTAGAAATCACAGCTCACGAGCACTTGCTAGCCTACTGCGTGCAAAAACTCACTCAAAGCCAGCGTATAGCAACAGTGACGCGTCACCGTCAGCAGCCCCTGAATGTCTTACTACAATTTGTACAATATATAAAAGGGCAGAAGGAGCAGCGACGTAAGTTTGAAAGTTGGGGACGAGTCTGTGTGCAACCTTGTTTTCGCGTTAACTGCACAGAAGCCTCAGTTCTGACCATTCTTCAAAAATATTTGTCCTCGAGGCAGTTGAAATCACAGCTCACGAGCTCTTGCTGGCCTACTGCGTGCAAAAACTCACACAAAGCCAGCGTATAGCAACAGCGACGCGTCACCACCAGCAGCCCCTGAATGTCTTACTCCAATTTGTGCAATATATAAAAGGGCAGAAGGAGCAGCGACCTAGGCTTGAATCTTTGGGACGAGTCTGTGTGCAACCTTGTTTTCGCGTTAACTGCACAGAAGCCTCGGTTCTGACCATTCTTCATAAATATTTGTCCTCGAGGCAGTTGAAATCACAGCTCACGAGCTCTTGCTAGCCTACTGCGTGCAAAAACTCACTCAAAGCCAGCGTATAGCAACAGCGACGCGTCGCCGTCAGCAGCCCCTGCATGTCTTACTACAATTTCTACAATATGTAAAAGGGCAGAAGGAGCAGCGACGTAGGCTTGAATGTTGGGAACGAGTCTGTGTGCAACCTTGTTTTCGCGTTAACTGTACAGAAGCCTCGGTTCTGACCATTCTTTATAAATGTATGTCCTCGAGGCAGTTGAAATCATAGTTTACGAGCTCTTGCTAGCCTACTGCGTGCAAAAACTCCCACAAAGCCAGCGTATAGCAACAGCGACGCGTCACCGCCAGCAATCCCTGCATGTCTTGCTCCAATTTGTACAATATATAAAAGGGCAGAAGGAGCAGTGACGTAGGCTTGAATGTTGGGGACGAGTCTGTGTGCAACCTTGTTTCCGCGTTAACTGCACAGAAGCCTCGGTTCTGACCATTCTTCATAAATATTTGTCCTCGAGGCCGTTGAAATCACAGTTCACGAGCTCTTGCTAGCCTACTGCGTGCAAAAATTCACACAAAGCCAGCGTATAGCAACAGCGACGCGTCACCGCCAGCAGTCCCTGCATGTCTTACTCCAATTTGTACAATAAATAAAAGGGCAGAAGGAGCAGCGACGTAGGCTTGAATGTTGGGGACGAGTCTGTGCGCAACCTTGTTTCCGCGTTAACTGCACAGAAGCCTCGGTTCTGACCATTCCTTATAAATGTATGTCCTCGAGGCAGTACAAATCATAGCTCACGAGCTCTTGCTAGCCTACTGCGTGCAAAAACTCACACAAAGCCAGCGTATAGCAACAGCGACGCGTCACCGCCAGCAGTCCCTGCATGTCTTACTCCAATTTGTACAATAAATAAAAGGGCAGAAGGAGCAGCGACGTAGGCTTGAATGTTGGGGACGAGTCTGTGTGCAACCTTGTTTTCGCGTTAACTGCACAGAAGCCTCGGTTCTCACCATTCTTTATAAATGTATGTCCTCGAGGAAGTTCAAATCACAGCTCACGAGCTCTTGCTAGCCTATTGCATGCAAAAACTCACACAAAGCCAGCGTATAGCAACAAGCGACGCGTCACCGCCAGCAGTTCCTGTATGTCTTACTCCAATTTGTACAATAAATAAAAGGGCAGAAGGAGCAGCAACGTAGGCTTGAATGTTGGGGACGCGTCTGTGTGCAACCTTGTTTCCGCGTTAACTGCACAGAAGCCTCGGTTCTGACCATTCCTTATGAATGCATGTCCTCGAGGCAGTTCAAATCACAGCTCACGAGCTCTTGCTAGCCTACTGCGTGCAAAAACTCACACAAAGCCACCGTATAGCAACAGCGACGCGTCACCGCCAGCAGTCCCTGCATGTCTTACTCCAATTTGTACAATAAATAAAAGGGCAGAAGGAGCAGCGACGTAGGCTTGAATGTTGGGGACGAGTCTGTGCGCAACCTTGTTTTCGCGTTAACTGCACAGAAGCCTCGGTTCTCACCATTCTTTATAAATGTATGTCCTCGAGGCAGTAGAAAACACAGCTCACGGGCACTTGCTAGCCTACTGCTTGCAAAAACTCACTCAAAGCCAGCGTATAGCAACAGCGACGCGTCACCGTCAGCAGCCCCTGAATGTCTTACTACAATTTGTTCAATATATAAAAGGGCAGAAGGAGCAGCGACGTAAGCTTCAAAGTTGGGGACGAGTCTGTGTGCAACCTTGTTTTCGCGTTAACTGCACAGAAGCCTTAGTTCTGACCATTCTTCATAAATAAAGTACCTCGAGGCAGTTGAAATCACAGCTCACGAGCACTTGCTAGCCTACTGCGTGCAAAATTTAAAACAAAGCCAGCGTATTGCAACAGCGACGCGTCACCGCCAGCAGCCCCTGAATGTCTTACTCCAATTTGTACGATATATAAAAGGGCAGAATGAGCAGCGACCTAGGCTTGAATCTTGGGGACGGAGTCTGTGTGCAACCTTGTTTTCGCGTTAACTGCATAGAAGCCTTGGTTCTGACCATTCTTTATAAATGTATTTCCTCGAGGCAGTTGAAATCACAGCTCACGAGCTCTTGCTAGCCTACTGCGTGCAAAAACTCACACAAAGCCAGCGTATAGCAACAGCGACGCGTCACCGCCAGCAGCCCCTGCATCTCAAGCTACAATTTGTACGATGTCTAAAAGGGCAGAAGGAGCAGCGACCTCGGCTTGAATCTTGGGGACGAGTCTGTGTGCAACCTTGTTTTCGCGTTAACTGCACAGAAGCCTCGGTTCTGACCATTCTTCATAAATATTTGTCCTCGAGGCAGTGGAAATCACAGCTCACGAGCACTTGCTAGCCTACTGCGTGCAAAAACTCACTCAAAGCCAGCGTATAGCAACAGCGACGCGTCACCGCCAGCAGCCCCTGAATGTCTTACTACAATTTCTACAATATATAAAAGGGCAGAAGGAGCAGCGACGTAGGCTTGAAAGATGGAGACCAGACTCTTTGCAACCTTGTTTTCGCGTTAACTGTACAGAAGCCTTGGTTCTGACCATTTTTCATAGACGTATGTCCTCGAGGCAGTAGAAATCACAGCTCACGAGCACGTGCTAGCCTACTGCGTGCAAGAACTCACTCAAAGCCAGCGTATAGCAACAGCAACGCGTCGCCGCCAGCAGCCATTGCATGTCTTACTGCAATTTGTACAATATATAAAAGGGCAGAAGGAGCAGCGATGTAGGCTTGAATGTTGGGGACGAGTCTGTGTGCAACCTTGTTTTCGCGTTAACTGCACAGAAGCCTCGGTTCTGACCATTCTTCATAAATATTTGTCCTCGAGGCAGTTGAAATCACAGCTCACGAGCTCTTGCTAGCCTACTGCGTGCAAAAACTCACTCAAAGCCAGCGTATAGCAACAGCGACGCGTCACCGCCAGCAGTCCCTGCATGTCTTACTCCAATTTGTACAATAAATAAAAGGGCAGAAGGAGCAGCGACGTAGGCTTGAATGTTGGGGACGAGTCTGTGTGCAACCTTGTTTCCGCGTTAACTGCACAGAAGCCTCGGTTCTGACCATTCCTTATGAATGCATGTCCTCGAGGCAGTTCAAATCACAGCTCACGAGCTCTTGCTAGCCTACTGCGTGCAAAAACTCACACAAAGCCACCGTATAGCAACAGCGACGCGTCACCGCCAGCAGTCCCTGCATGTCTTACTCCAATTTGTACAATAAATAAAAGGGCAGAAGGAGCAGCGACGTAGGCTTGAATGTTGGGGACGAGTCTGTGCGCAACCTTGTTTTCGCGTTAACTGCACAGAAGCCTCGGTTCTCACCATTCTTTATAAATGTATGTCCTCGAGGCAGTAGAAAACACAGCTCACGGGCACTTGCTAGCCTACTGCTTGCAAAAACTCACTCAAAGCCAGCGTATAGCAACAGCGACGCGTCACCGTCAGCAGCCCCTGAATGTCTTACTACAATTTGTTCAATATATAAAAGGGCAGAAGGAGCAGCGACGTAAGCTTCAAAGTTGGGGACGAGTCTGTGTGCAACCTTGTTTTCGCGTTAACTGCACAGAAGCCTTAGTTCTGACCATTCTTCATAAATAAAGTACCTCGAGGCAGTTGAAATCACAGCTCACGAGCACTTGCTAGCCTACTGCGTGCAAAATTTAAAACAAAGCCAGCGTATTGCAACAGCGACGCGTCACCGCCAGCAGCCCCTGAATGTCTTACTCCAATTTGTACGATATATAAAAGGGCAGAATGAGCAGCGACCTAGGCTTGAATCTTGGGGACGGAGTCTGTGTGCAACCTTGTTTTCGCGTTAACTGCATAGAAGCCTTGGTTCTGACCATTCTTTATAAATGTATTTCCTCGAGGCAGTTGAAATCACAGCTCACGAGCTCTTGCTAGCCTACTGCGTGCAAAAACTCACACAAAGCCAGCGTATAGCAACAGCGACGCGTCACCGCCAGCAGCCCCTGCATCTCAAGCTACAATTTGTACGATGTCTAAAAGGGCAGAAGGAGCAGCGACCTCGGCTTGAATCTTGGGGACGAGTCTGTGTGCAACCTTGTTTTCGCGTTAACTGCACAGAAGCCTCGGTTCTGACCATTCTTCATAAATATTTGTCCTCGAGGCAGTGGAAATCACAGCTCACGAGCACTTGCTAGCCTACTGCGTGCAAAAACTCACTCAAAGCCAGCGTATAGCAACAGCGACGCGTCACCGCCAGCAGCCCCTGAATGTCTTACTACAATTTCTACAATATATAAAAGGGCAGAAGGAGCAGCGACGTAGGCTTGAAAGATGGAGACCAGACTCTTTGCAACCTTGTTTTCGCGTTAACTGTACAGAAGCCTTGGTTCTGACCATTTTTCATAGACGTATGTCCTCGAGGCAGTAGAAATCACAGCTCACGAGCACGTGCTAGCCTACTGCGTGCAAGAACTCACTCAAAGCCAGCGTATAGCAACAGCAACGCGTCGCCGCCAGCAGCCCTTGCATGTCTTACTGCAATTTGTACAATATATAAAAGGGCAGAAGGAGCAGCGATGTAGGCTTGAATGTTGGGGACGAGTCTGTGTGCAACCTTGTTTTCGCGTTAACTGCACAGAAGCCTCGGTTCTGACCATTCTTCATAAATATTTGTCCTCGAGGCAGTTGAAATCACAGCTCACGAGCTCTTGCTAGCCTACTGCGTGCAAAAACTCACTCAAAGCCAGCGTATAGCAACAGCGACGCGTCACCGCCAGCAGTCCCTGCATGTCTTACTCCAATTTGTACAATAAATAAAAGGGCAGAAGGAGCAGCGACGTAGGCTTGAATGTTGGGGACGAGTCTGTGTGCAACCTTGTTTCCGCGTTAACTGCACAGAAGCCTCGGTTCTGACCATTCTTTATAAATGTATGTCCTCGAGGCAGTTCAAATCACAGCTCACGAGCTCTTGCTAGCCTACTGCGTGCAAAAACTCACACAAAGCCAGCGTATAGCAACAGCGACGCGTCGCCGCCAGCAGTCCCTGCATGTCTTACTCCAATTTGTACAATAAATAAAAGGGCAGAAGGAGCAGCGACGTAGGCTTGAATGTTGGGGACGAGTCTGTGTGCAACCTTGTTTTCGCGTTAACTGCACAGAAGCCTCGGTTCTCACCATTCTTTATAAATGTATGTCCTCGAGGCAGTTCAAATCACAGCTCACGAGCTCTTGCTAGCCTACTGCGTGCAAAAACTCACACAAAGCCAGCGTATAGCAACAGCGACGCGTCACCGCCAGCAGTCCCTGCATGTCTTACTCCAATTTGTACAATAAATAAAAGGGCAGAAGGAGCAGCGACGTAGGCTTGAATGTTGGGGACGAGTCTGTGTGCAACCTTGTTTTCGCGTTAACTGCACAGAAGCCTCGGTTCTCACCATTCTTTATAAATGTATGTCCTCGAGGCAGTTCAAATCACAGCTCACGAGCTCTTGCTAGCCTACTGCATGCAAAAACTCACACAAAGCCAGCGTATAGCAACAAGCGACGCGTCACCGCCAGCAGTCCCTGTATGTCTTACTCCAATTTGTACAATAAATAAAAGGGCAGAAGGAGCAGCAACGTAGGCTTGAATGTTGGGGACGAGTCTGTGTGCAACCTTGTTTCCGCGTTAACTGCACAGAAGCCTCGGTTCTGACCATTCCTTATAAATGTATGTCCTCGAGGCAGTTCAAATCACAGCTCACGAGCTCTTGCTAGCCTACTGCGTGCAAAAACTCACACAAAGCCAGCGTATAGCAACAGCGACGCGTCACCGCTAGCAGCCCCTGCATGTCTTACTACAATTTGTACGATATATAAAAGGCCAGAAGGAGCAGCGACGTAGGCTTGAAAGTTGGGGACGAGTCTGTGTGCAACCTTGTTTTCGCGTTAACTGCGCAGAAGCCTCGGTTCTGACCATTCCTTATAAATGTATGTCCTCGAGGCAGTTGAAATCACAGCTCACGAGCACTTGCTAGCCTACTGCGTGCAAAAACTCACTCAAAGCCAGCGTATAGCAACAGCGACGCGTCACCGCCAGCAGCCCCTGCATGTCTTACTACAATTTCTACAATATATAAAAGGGCAGAAGGAGCAGCGACGTAGGCTTGAAAGATGGGGACGAGTCTCTTTGCAACCTTGTTTTCACGTTAACTGCACAGAAGCCTCGGTTCTGACCATTTTTCATAGATGTATGTCCTCGAGGCAGTAGAAATCACAGCTCACGAGCACTTGCTAGCCTACTGCGTGCAAAAACTCACACAAAGCCAGGGTATAGCAACAGCGACGCGTCACCGCCAGCAGCCCCTGCATCTCTAACTACAATTTGTACGAAATCTAAAAGGCCAGAAGGAGCAGCGACGTAGGCTTGAAAGTTGGGGACGAGTCTGTGTGCAACCTTGTTTTCGCGTTAACTGAACAGAAGCCTCGGTTCTGACCATTCCTTATAAATGTATGTCCTCGAGGCAGTTCAAATCACAGCTCACGAGCACTTGCTAGCCTACTGCGTGCAAAAAGTCACTCAAAGCCAGCGTATAGCAACAGTGACGCGTCACCGTCAGCAGTCCCTGCATGTCTTACTCCAATTTGTACAATATATAAAAGGGCAGAAGGAGCAGCGACCTAGGCTTGAATCTTGGGACGAGTCTGTGTGCAACCTTGTTTTCGCGTTAACTGCACAGAAGCCTCGGTTCTGACCATTCCTTATAAATGTATGTCCACGAGGCAGTTCAAATCACAGCTCACGAGCACTTGCTAGCCTAGTGCGTGCAAAAACTCACTCAAAGCCAGCGTATAGCAACAGCGACGCGTCACCGCCAGCAGCCCCTGCATGTCTTACTACAATTTCTACAATATATAAAAGGGCAGAAGGAGCAGCGACGTAGGCTTGAAAGATGGAGACGAGTCTCTTTGCAACCTTGTTTTCGCGTTAACTGTACAGAAGCCTCGGTTCTGACCATTTTTCTTAGATGTATGTCCTCGAGGCAGTAGAAATCACAGCTCACGAGCACTTGCTAGCCTACTGCGTGCAAAAAACTCACTCAAAGCCAGCGTATAGCAACAGCGACGCGTCACCGTCAGCAGCCCCTGAATGTCTTACTACAATTTGTTCAATATATAAAAGGGCAGAAGGAGCAGCGACGTAAGCTTCAAAGTTGGGGACGAGTCTGTGTGCAACCTTGTTTTCGCGTTAACTGCACAGAAGCCTCAGTTCTGACCATTCTTCATAAATATTTGTCCTCGAGGCAGTTGAAATCACAGCTCACGAGCTCTTGCTAGCCTACTGCGTGCAAAAACTAAAACAAAGCCAGCGTATTGCAACAGCGACGCGTCACCGCCAGCAGCCCCTGAATGTCTTACTCCAATTTGTACGATATATAAAAGGGCAGAAGGAGCAGCGACCTAGGCTTGAATCTTGGGGACGAGTCTGTGTGCAACCTTGTTTTCGCGTTAACTGCACAGAAGCCTCGGTTCTGACCATTCTTTATAAATGTATGTCCTCGAAGCAGTTCAAATCACAGCTCACGAGCTCTTGCTAGCCTACTGCGTGCAAAAACTCACACAAAGCCAGCGTATAGCAACAGCGACGCGTCACCGCCAGCAGCCCCTGCAAGTCTTACTACAATTTGTACGATATCTAAAAGAGCAGAAGGAGCAGCGACGTAGGCTTGAAAGTTGGGGACGAGTCTGTGTGCAACCTTGTTTTCGCGTTAACTGCACAGAAGCCTCGGTTCTGACCATTCTTCATAAATATTTGTCCTCGAGGCAGTTGAAATCACAGCTCACGAGCTCTTGCTGGCCTACTGCGTGCAAAAACTCCCACAAAGCCAGCGTATAGCAACAGCGACGCGTCACCGCCAGCAATCCCTGCATGGTTTACTCCAATTTGTACAATATATAAAAGGGCAGAAGGAGCAGTGACGTAGGCTTGAATGTTGGGGACGAGTCTGTGTGCAACCTTGTTTCCGCGTTAACTGCACAGAAGCCTCGGTTCTGACCATTCTTCATAAATATTTGTCCTCGAGGCAGTTGAAATCACAGCTCACGAGCTCTTGCTAGCCTACTGCGTGCAAAAATTCACACAAAGCCAGCGTATAGCAACAGCGACGCGTCACCGCCAGCAGTCCCTGCATGTCTTACTCCAATTTGTACAATAAATAAAAGGGCAGAAGGAGCAGCGACGTAGGCTTAAGTGTTTGGGACGAGTCTGTGTGCAACCTTGTTTTCGCGTTAACTGCACAGAAGCCTCGGTTCTCACCATTCTTTATAAATGTATGTCCTCGAGGCAGTTCAAATCACAGCTCACGAGCTCTTGCTAGCCTACTGCGTGCAAAAGCTCACACAAAGCCAGCGTATAGCAACAAGCGACGCGTCACCGCCAGCAGTCCCTGTATGTCTTACTCCAATTTGTACAATAAATAAAAGGGCAGAAGGAGCAGCAACGTAGGCTTGAATGTTGGGGACGAGTCTGTGTGCAACCTTGTTTCCGCGTTAACTGCACAGAAGCCTCGGTTCTGACCATTCCTTATAAATGTATGTCCTCAAGGCAGTTCAAATCACAGCTCACGAGCTCTTGCTAGCCTACTGCGTGCAAAAACTCACACAAAGCCAGCGTATATTAACAGCGACGCGTCACCGCCAGCAGCCCCTGCAAGTCTTACTACAATTTGTACGATATCTAAAAGGGCAGAAGGAGCAGCGACGTAGGCTTGAAAGTTGGGGACGAGTCTGTGTGCAACCTTGTTTTCGCGTTAACTGCACAGAAGCCTGGGTTCTGACCATTCCTTATAAATGTATGTCCTCGAGGCAGTTCAAATCACAGCTCACGAGCACTTGCTAGCCTACTGCGTGCAAAAACTCACTCAAAGCCAGCGTATAGCAACAGCGACGCGTCACCGCCAGCAGCCCCTGCATGTCTTACTACAATTTCTACAATATATAAAAGGGCAGAAGGAGCAGCGACGTAGGCTTGAAAGATGGGGACGAGTCTCTTTGCAACCTTGTTTTCGCGTTAACTGCACAGAAGCCTCGGTTCTGACCATTTTTCATAGACGTATGTCCTCGAGGCAGTAGAAATCACAGCTCACGAGCACTTGCTAGCCTACTGCGTGCAAAAACTCACTCAAAGCCAGCGTATAGCAACAGTGACGCGTCACCGTCAGCAGTCCCTGAATGTCTTACTACAATTTGTACAATATATAAAAGGGCAGAAGGAGCAGCGACGTAAGCTTGAAAGTTGGGGCGAGTCTGTGTGCAACCTTGTTTTCGCGTTAACTGCACAGAAGCCTCAGTTCTGACCATTCTTCATAAATATTTGTCCTCGAGGCAGTTGAAATCACAGCTCACGAGCTCTTGCTGGCCTACTGCGTGCAGAAACTCACACAAAGCCAGCGTATAGCAACAGCGACGCGTCACCGCCAGCAGCCCCTGAATGTCTTACTCCAATTTGTACAATATATAAAAGGGCAGAAGGAGCAGCGACCTAGGCTTGAATCTTGGGGACGAGTCTCTGTGCAACTTTGTTTTCGCGTTAACTGCACAGAAGGCTCGGTTCTGACCATTCCTTATAAATGTATGTCCTCGAGGCAGTTCAAATCACAGCTCACGAGCACTAGCTAGCCTACTGCGTGCAAAAACTCACTCAAAGCCAGCGCATAGCAACAGTGACGCGTCACCATCAGCAGTCCCTGAATGTCTTACTACAATTTGTACAATATATAAAAGGGCAGAAGGAGCAGCGACGTAAGCTTGAAAGTTGGGGCGAGTCTGTGTGCAACCTTGTTTTCGCGTTAACTGCACAGAAGCCTCAGTTCTGACCATTCTTCATAAATATTTGTCCTCGAGGCAGTTGAAATCACAGCTCACGAGCTCTTGCTGGCCTACTGCGTGCAGAAACTCACACAAAGCCAGCGTATAGCAACAGCGACGCGTCACCGCCAGCAGCCCCTGAATGTCTTACTCCAATTTGTACAATATATAAAAGGGCAGAAGGAGCAGCGACCTAGGCTTGAATCTTGGGGACGAGTCTCTGTGCAACTTTGTTTTCGCGTTAACTGCACAGAAGGCTCGGTTCTGACCATTCCTTATAAATGTATGTCCTCGAGGCAGTTCAAATCACAGCTCACGAGCACTAGCTAGCCTACTGCGTGCAAAAACTCACTCAAAGCCAGCGCATAGCAACAGCGACGCGTCACCGCCAGCAGCCCCTGCATGTCTTACTACAATTTGTACGATATCTAAAAGGGCAGAAGGAGCAGTGACGTAGGCTTGAATGTTGGGGACGAGTCTGTGTGCAACCTTGTTTCCGCGTTAACTGCACTGAAGCCTCGGTTCTGGCCATTCTTCATAAATATTTGTCCTCGAGGCAGTTGAAATCACAGCTCACGAGCTCTTGCTAGCCTACTGCGTGCAAAAATTCACACAAAGCCAGCGTATAGCAACAGCGACGCGTCACCGCCAGCAGTCCCTGCATGTCTTACTCCAATTTGTACAATATATAAAAGGGCAGAAGGAGCAGCGACCTAGGCTTGAATCTTGGGGACGAGTCTGTGTGCAACCTTGTTTTCGCGTTACCTGCACAGAAGCCTCGGTTCTGACCATTCTTTATAAATGTATGTCCTCGAGGCAGTTCAAATCACAGCTCACGAGCTCTTGCTAGCCTACTGCGTGCAAAAACTCACACAAAGCCAGCGCATAGCAACAGCGACGCGTCACCGCCAGCAGCCCCTGCATGTCTTACTACAATTTGTACGATATCTAAAAGGGCAGAAGGAGCAGCGACGTAGGCTTGAAAGTTGGGGACGAGTCTGTGTGCAACCTTGTTTTCGCGTTAACTGCACAAAAGCCTCGGTTCTGACCATTCCTTATAAATGTATGTCCTCGAGGCAGTTCAAATCACAGCTCACGAGCACTTGCTAGCCTACTGCATGCAAAAACTCACTCAAAGCCAGCGTATAGCAACAGCGACGCGTCAACGCCAGCAGCCCCTGAATGTCTTACTCCAATTTGTACGATATATAAAGGGGCAGAAGGAGCAGCGACCTAGGCTTGAATCTTGGGGACGAGTCGGTGTGCAACCTTGTTTTCGCGTTAACTGCGCAGAAGCCTTGGTTCTGACCATTCTTTATAAATGTATGTCCTCGAGGCGGTTGAAATCACAGCTCACCAGCTCTTGCTAGCCTACTGCGTGCAAAACCTCACACAAAGCCAGCGTATAGCAACAGCGACGCGTCACCGCCAGAAGCCCCTGCATCTCAAACTACAATTTGTACGATGTCTAAAAGGGCAGAAGGAGCAGCGACGTTGGCTTGAAAGTTTGGGACGAGTCTGTGTGCAACCTTGTTTTCGCGTTAACTGCACAGAAGCCTCGGTTCTGACCATTCCTTATAAATGTATGTCTTCGAGGCAGTTCAAATCACAGCTCACGAGCACTTGCTAGCCTACTACGTGCAAAAACTCACTCAAAGCCAGCGTATAGCAACAGCGACGCGTCACCGCCAGCAGCCCCTGCATGTCTTACTACAATTTCTACAATATATAAAAGGGCAGAAGGAGCAGCGACGTAGGCTTGAAAGATGGGGACGAGTCTGTGTGCAACCTTGTTTTCGCGTTAACTGCACAGAAGCCTCAGTTCTGACCATTCTTCATAAATATTTGTCCTCGAGGCAGTTCAAATCACAGCTCACGAGCTCTTGCTAGCCTACTGCGTGCAAAAACTCACACAAAGCCAGCGTATAGCAACAGCGACGCGTCACCGCCAGCAGCCCCTGCAAGTCTTACTACAATTTGTACGATATCTAAAAGAGCAGAAGGAGCAGCGACGTAGGCTTGAAAGTTGGGGACGAGTCTGTGTGCAACCTTGTTTTCGCGTTAACTGCACAGAAGCCTCGGTTCTGACCATTCTTTATAAATGTATGTGCTCGAGGCAGTTGAAATCACAGCTCACGAGCTCTTGCTGGCCTACTGCTTGCAAAAACTCACTCAAAGCCAGCGTATAGCAACAGCAACGCGTCGCCGCCAGCAGCCCCTGCATGTCTTACTCCAATTTGTACAATATATAAAAGGGCAGAAGGAGCAGCGATGTAGGCTTGAATGTTGGGGACGAGTCTGTGTGCAACCTTGTTTTCGCGTTAACTGCACAGAAGCCTCGGTTCTGACCATTCTTCATAAATATTTGTCCTCGAGGCAGTTGAAATCACAGCTCACGAGCTCTTGCTAGCCTACTGCGTGCAAAGACTCACTCAAAGCCAGCGTATACCAACAGCGACGCGTCGCCGCCAGCAGCCCCTGCAAGTCTTACTACAATTTCTACAATATTTAAAAGGGCAGAAGGAGCAGCGACGTAGGCTTGAATGTTGGGAACGAGTCTGTGTGCAACCTTGTTTTCGCGTTAACTGCACAGAAGCCTCGGTTCTGACCATTCTTTATAAATGTATGTCCTCGAGGCAGTTGAAATCACAGTTCACGAGCTCTTGCTAGCCTACTGCGTGCTAAAACTCCCACAAAGCCAGCGTATAGCAACAGCGACGCCTCACCGCCAGCAGTCCCTGCATGTCTTACTCCAATTTGTACAATATATAAAAAGGCAGAAGGAGCAGTGACGTAGGCTTGAATGTTGGGGACGAGTCTGTGTGCAACCTTGTTTCCGCGTTAACTGCACAGAAGCCTCGGTTCTGACCATTCTTCATAAATATTTGTCCTCGAGGCAGTTGAAATCACAGCTCACGAGCTCTTGCTAGCCTACTGCGTGCAAAAATTCACACAAAGCCAGCGTATAGCAACAGCGACGCGTCACCGCCAGCAGTCCCTGCATGTCTTACTCCAATTTGTACAATATATAAAAGGGCAGAAGGAGCAGCGACCTAGGCTTGAATCTTGGGGACGAGTCTGTGTGCAACCTTGTTTTCGCGTTACCTGCACAGAAGCCTCGGTTCTGAGCATTCTTTATAAATGTATGTCCTCGAGGCAGTTCAAATCACAGTCACGAGCTCTTGCTAGCCTACTGCGTGCAAAAACTCACACAAAGCCAGCGCATAGCAACAGCGACGCGTCACCGCCAGCAGCCCCTGCAAGTCTCACTACAATTTGTACGATATCTAAAAGGGCAGAAGGAGCAGCGACGTAGGCTTGAAAGTTGGGGACGAGTCTGTGTGCAACCTTGTTTTCGCGTTAACTGCACAGAAGCCTGGGTTCTGACCATTCCTTATAAATGTATGTCCTCGAGGCAGTTCAAATCACAGCTCACGAGCACTTGCTAGCCTACTGCGTGCAAAAATTCACACAAAGCCAGCGTATAGCAACAGCGACGCGTCACCGCCAGCAGTCCCTGCATGTCTTACTCCAATTTGTACAATATATAAAAGGGCAGAAGGAGCAGCGACCTAGGCTTGAATCTTGGGGACGAGTCTGTGTGCAACCTTGTTTTCGCGTTACCTGCACAGAAGCCTCGGTTCTGAGCATTCTTTATAAATGTATGTCCTCGAGGCAGTTCAAATCACAGTCACGAGCTCTTGCTAGCCTACTGCGTGCAAAAACTCACACAAAGCCAGCGCATAGCAACAGCGACGCGTCACCGCCAGCAGCCCCTGCAAGTCTCACTACAATTTGTACGATATCTAAAAGGGCAGAAGGAGCAGCGACGTAGGCTTGAAAGTTGGGGACGAGTCTGTGTGCAACCTTGTTTTCGCGTTAACTGCACAGAAGCCTGGGTTCTGACCATTCCTTATAAATGTATGTCCTCGAGGCAGTTCAAATCACAGCTCACGAGCACTTGCTAGCCTACTGCGTGCAAAAACTCACTCAAAGCCAGCGTATAGCAACAGCGACGCGTCACCGCCAGCAGCCCCTGCATGTCTTACTACAATTTCTACAATATATAAAAGGGCAGAAGGAGCAGCGACGTAGGCTTGAAAGATGGGGACGAGTCTCTTTGCAACCTTGTTTTCGCGTTAACTGCACGGAAGCCTCGGTTCTGACCATTTTTCATAGACGTATGTCCTCGAGGCAGTAGAAATCACAGCTCACGAGCACTTGCTAGCCTACTGCGTGCAAAAACTCACTCAAAGCCAGCGTATAGCAACAGTGACGCGTCACCGTCAGCAGTCCCTGAATGTCTTACTACAATTTGTACAATATATAAAAGGGCAGAAGGAGCAGCGACGTAAGCTTGAAAGTTGGGGACGAGTCTGTGTGCAACCTTGTTTTCGCGTTAACTGCACAGAAGCCTCAGTTCTGACCATTCTTCATAAGTATTTGTCCTCGAGGCAGTTGAAATCACAGCTCACGAGCTCTTGCTGGCCTACTGCGTGCAGAAACTCACACAAAGCCAGCGTATAGCAACAGCGACGCGTCACCGCCAGCAGCCCCTGAATGTTTTACTCCAATTTGTACAATATATAAAAGGGCAGAAGGAGCAGCGACCTAGGCTTGAATCTTGGGGACGAGTCTCTGTGCAACTTTGTTTTCGCGTTAACTGCACAGAAGCCTCGGTTCTGACCATTCCTTATAAATGTATGTCCTCGAGGCAGTTCAAATCACAGCTCACGAGCACTTGCTAGCCTACTGCGTGCAAAAACTCACTCAAAGCCAGCGCATAGCAACAGCGACGCGTCACCGCCAGCAGCCCCTGCATGTCTTACTACAATTTGTACGATATCTAAAAGGGCAGAAGTAGCAGTGACGTAGGCTTGAATGTTGGGGACGAGTCTGTGTGCAACCTTGTTTCCGCGTTAACTGCACAGAAGCCTCGGTTCTGGCCATTCTTCATAAATATTTGTCCTCGAGGCAGTTGAAATCACAGCTCACGAGCTCTTGCTAGCCTACTGCGTGCAAAAATTCACACAAAGCCAGCGTATAGCAACAGCGACGCGTCACCGCCAGCAGTCCCTGCATGTCTTACTCCAATTTGTACAATATATAAAAGGGCAGAAGGAGCAGCGACCTAGGCTTGAATCTTGGGGAGGAGTCTGTGTGCAACCTTGTTTTCGCGTTACCTGCACAGAAGCCTCGGTTCTGACCATTCTTTATAAATGTATGTCCTCGAGGCAGTTCAAATCACAGCTCACGAGCTCTTGCTAGCCTACTGCGTGCAAAAACTCACACAAAGCCAGCGCATAGCAACAGCGACGCGTCACCGCCAGCAGCCCCTGCAAGTCTTACTACAATTTGTACGATATCTAAAAGGGCAGAAGGAGCAGCGACGTAGGCTTGAAAGTTGGGGACGAGTCTGTGTGCAACCTTGTTTTCGCGTTAACTGCACAGAAGCCTGGGTTCTGACCATTCCTTATAAATGTATGTCCTCGAGGCAGTTCAAATCACAGCTCACGAGCACTTGCTAGCCTACTGCGTGCAAAAACTCACTCAAAGCCAGCGTATAGCAACAGCGACGCGTCACCGCCAGCAGCCCCTGCATGTCTTACTACAATTTCTACAATATATAAAAGGGCAGAAGGAGCAGCGACGTAGGCTTGAAAGATGGGGACGAGTCTCTTTGCAACCTTGTTTTCGCGTTAACTGCACGGAAGCCTCGGTTCTGACCATTTTTCATAGACGTATGTCCTCGAGGCAGTAGAAATCACAGCTCACGAGCACTTGCTAGCCTACTGCGTGCAAAAACTCACTCAAAGCCAGCGTATAGCAACAGTGACGCGTCACCGTCAGCAGTCCCTGAATGTCTTACTACAATTTGTACAATATATAAAAGGGTCGAAGGAGCAGCGACGTAAGCTTGAAAGTTGGGGACGAGTCTGTGTGCAACCTTGTTTTTGCGTTAACTGCACAGAAGCCTCAGTTCTGACCATTCTTCATAAATATTTGTCCTCGAGGCAGTTGAAATCACAGCTCACGAGCTCTTGCTGGCCTACTGCGTGCAGAAACTCACACAAAGCCAGCGTATAGCAACAGCGACGCGTCACCGCCAGCAGCCCCTGCATGTCTTACTACAATTTGTACGATATCTAAAAGGGCAGAAGGAGCAGTGACGTAGGCTTGAATGTTGGGGACGAGTCTGTGTGCAACCTTGTTTCCGCGTTAACTGCACAGAAGCCTCGGTTCTGGCCATTCTTCATAAATATTTGTCCTCGAGGCAGTTGAAATCACAGCACACGAGCTCTTGCTAGCCTACTGCGTGCAAAAATTCACACAAAGCCAGCGTATAGCAACAGCGACGCGTCACCGCCAGCAGTCCCTGCATGTCTTACTCCAATTTGTACAATATATAAAAGGGCAGAAGGAGCAGCGACCTAGGCTTGAATCTTGGAGACGAGTCTGTGTGCAACCTTGTTTTCGCGTTACCTGCACAGAAGCCTCGGTTCTAACCATTTATAAATGTATGTCCTCGAGGCAGTTCAAATCACAGCTCACGAGCTCTTGCTAGCCTACTGCGTGCAAAAACTCACACAAAGCCAGCGCATAGCAACAGCGACGCGTCACCGCCAGCAGCCCCTGCATGTCTTACTACAATTTGTACGATATCTAAAAGGGCAGAAGGAGCAGCGACGTAGGCTTGAAAGTTGGGGACGAGTCTGTGTGCAACCTTGTTTCCGCGTTAACTGCACAGAAGCCTCGGTTCTGACCATTCCTTATAAATGTATGTCCTCGAGGCAGTTCAAATCACAGCTCACGAGCACTTGCTAGCCTACTGCGTGCAAAAACTCACTCAAAGCCAGCGCATAGCAACAGCGACGCGTCACCGCCAGCAGCCCCTGCATGTCTTACTACAATTTGTACGATATCTAAAAGGGCAGAAGGAGCAGCGACGTAGGCTTGAAAGTTGGGGACGAGTCTGTGTGCAACCTTGTTTTCGCGTTAACTGCACAAAAGCCTCGGTTCTGACCATTCCTTATAAATGTATGTCCTCGAGGCAGTTCAAATCAGAGCTCACGAGCACTTGCTAGCCTACTGCATGCAAAAACTCACTCAAAGCCAGCGTATAGCAACAGCGACGCGTCTCCGCCAGCAGCCCCTGCATGTCTTACTACAATTTCTACAATATATAAAAGGGTAGAAGGAGCAGCGACGTAAACTTGAAAGATGGGGACGAGTCTCTTTGCAACCTTGTTTTCGCGTTAACTGCACAGAAGCCTCGGTTCTGACCATATTTCATAGATGTATGTCCTCGAGGCAGTAGAAATCACAGCTCACGAGCACTTGCTAGCCTACTGCGTGCAAAAAACTCACTCAAAGCCAGCGTAAAGCAACAGTGACGCGTCACCGTCAGCAGCCCCTGAATGTCTTACTACAATTTCTACAATATATAAAAGGGCAGAAGGAGCAGCGACGTAGGCTTGAAAGATGGGGACGAGTCTCTTTGCAACCTTGTTTTCGCGTTAACTGCACAGAAGCCTTAGTTCTGACCATTCGTTATAAATATTTGTCCTCGAGGCAGTTGAAATCACAGCTCACGAGCACTTGCTAGCCTTCTGCGTGCAAAAACTAACACAAAGCCAGCGTATAGCAACAGCGACGCGTCACCGCCAGCAGCCCCTGAATGTCTTACTCCAATTTGTACGATATATAAAGGGGCAGAAGGAGCAGCGACCTAGGCTTGAATCTTGGGGACGAGTCTGTGTGCAACCTTGTTTCCGCGTTAACTGCACAGAAGCCTCGGTTCTGACCATTCCTTATAAATGTATGTCCTCAAGGCAGTTCAAATCACAGCTCACGAGCTCTTGCTAGCCTACTGCGTGCAAAAACTCACACAAAGCCAGCGTATAGCAACAGCGACGCGTCACCGCCAGCAGCCCCTGCAAGTCTTACTACAATTTGTACGATATCTAAAAGGGCAGAAGGAGCAGCGACGTAGGCTTGAAAGTTGGGGACGAGTCTGTGTGCAACCTTGTTTTCGCGTTAACTGCACAGAAGCCTCGGTTCTGACCATTCTTTATAAATGTATGTCCTCGAGGCAGTTGAAATCACAGCTCACGAGCTCTTGCTGGCCTACTGCGTGCAAAAACTCACTCAAAGCCAGCGTATAGCAACAGCAACGCGTCGCCGCCAGCAGCCCCTGCATGTCTTACTCCAATTTGTACAATATATAAAAGGGCAGAAGGAGCAGCGATGTAGGCTTGAATGTTGGGGACGAGTCTGTGTGCAACCTTGTTTTCGCGTTAACTGCACAGAAGCCTCGGTTCTGACCATTCTTCATAAATATTTGTCCTCGAGGCAGTTGAAATCACAGCTCACGAGCTCTTGCTAGCCTACTGCTTGCAAATACTCACTCAAAGCCAGCGTATACCAACAGCGACGCGTCGCCGCCAGCAGCCCCTGCAAGTCTTACTACAATTTCTACAATATTTAAAAGGGCAGAAGGAGCAGCGACGTAGGCTTGAATGTTGGGAACGAGTCTGTGTGCAACCTTGTTTTCGCGTTAACTGCACAGAAGCCTCGGTTCTGACCATTCTTTATAAATGTATGTCCTCGAGGCAGTTGAAATCACAGTTCACGAGCTCTTGCTAGCCTACTGCGTGCTAAAACTCCCACAAAGCCAGCGTATAGCAACAGCGACGCGTCACCGCCAGCAGTCCCTGCATGTCTTACTCCAATTTGTACAATAAATAAAAGGGCAGAAGGAGCAGCGACGTAGGCTTGAAAGTTTGGGACGAGTCTGTGTGCAACCTTGTTTTCGCGTTAACTGCACAGAAGCCTCGGTTCTCACCATTCTTTATAAATGTATGTCCTCGAGGCAGTTCAAATCACAGCTCACGAGCTCTTGCTAGCCTACTGCGTGCAAAAGCTCACACAAAGCCAGCGTATAGCAACAAGCGACGCGTCACCGCCAGCAGTCCCTGTATGTCTTACTCCAATTTGTACAATAAATAAAAGGGCAGAAGGAGCAGCAACGTAGGCTTGAATGTTGGGGACGAGTCTGTGTGCAACCTTGTTTCCGCGTTAACTGCACAGAAGCCTCGGTTCTGACCATTCCTTATAAATGTATGTCCTCAAGGCAGTTCAAATCACAGCTCACGAGCTCTTGCTAGCCTACTGCGTGCAAAAACTCACACAAAGCCAGCGTATAGCAACAGCGACGCGTCGCCGCCAGCAGCCCCTGCAAGTCTTACTACAATTTGTACGATATCTAAAAGGGCAGAAGGAGCAGCGACGTAGGCTTGAAAGATGGGGACGAGTCTCTTTGCAACCTTGTTTTCGCGTTAACTGCACAGAAGCCTTAGTTCTGACCATTCGTTATAAATATTTGTCCTCGAGGCAGTTGAAATCACAGCTCACGAGCACTTGCTAGCCTTCTGCGTGCAAAAACTAACACAAAGCCAGCGTATAGCAACAGCGACGCGTCACCGCCAGCAGCCCCTGAATGTCTTACTCCAATTTGTACGATATATAAAGGGGCAGAAGGAGCAGCGACCTAGGCTTGAATCTTGGGGACGAGTCTGTGTGCAACCTTGTTTCCGCGTTAACTGCACAGAAGCCTCGGTTCTGACCATTCCTTATAAATGTATGTCCTCAAGGCAGTTCAAATCACAGCTCACGAGCTCTTGCTAGCCTACTGCGTGCAAAAACTCACACAAAGCCAGCGTATAGCAACAGCGACGCGTCACCGCCAGCAGCCCCTGCAAGTCTTACTACAATTTGTACGATATCTAAAAGGGCAGAAGGAGCAGCGACGTAGGCTTGAAAGTTGGGGACGAGTCTGTGTGCAACCTTGTTTTCGCGTTAACTGCACAGAAGCCTCGGTTCTGACCATTCTTTATAAATGTATGTCCTCGAGGCAGTTGAAATCACAGCTCACGAGCTCTTGCGGGCCTACTGCGTGCAAAAACTCACACAAAGCCAGCGTATAGCAACAGCGACGCGTCACCGCCAGCAGCCCCTGCAAGTCTTACTACAATTTGTACGATATCTAAAAGGGCAGAAGGAGCAGCGACGTAGGCTTGAAAGTTGGGGACGAGTCTGTGTGCAACCTTGTTTTCGCGTTAACTGCACAGAAGCCTGGGTTCTGACCATTCCTTATAAATGTATGTCCTCGAGGCAGTTCAAATCACAGCTCACGAGCACTTGCTAGCCTACTGCGTGCAAAAACTCACTCAAAGCCAGCGTATAGCAACAGCGACGCGTCACCGCCAGCAGCCCCTGCATGTCTTACTACAATTTCTACAATATATAAAAGGGCAGAAGGAGCAGCGACGTAGGCTTGAAAGATGGGGACGAGTCTCTTTGCAACCTTGTTTTCGCGTTAACTGCACAGAAGCCTCGGTTCTGACCATTCTTCATAAATATTTGTCCTCGAGGCAGTTGAAATCACAGCTCACGAGCTCTTGCTGGCCTACTGCGTGCAGAAACTCACACAAAGCCAGCGTATAGCAACAGCGACGCGTCACCGCCAGCAGCCCCTGAATGTCTTACTCCAATTTGTACAATATATAAAAGGGCAGAAGGAGCAGCGACCTAGGCTTGAATCTTGGGGACGAGTCTCTGTGCAACTTTGTTTTCGCGTTAACTGCACAGAAGCCTCGGTTCTGACCATTCCTTATAAATGTATGTCCTCGAGGCAGTTCAAATCACAGCTCACGAGCACTTGCTAGCCTACTGCGTGCAAAAACTCACTCAAAGCCAGCGCATAGCAACAGCGACGCGTCACCGCCAGCATCCCCTGCATGTCTTACTACAATTTGTACGATATCTAAAAGGGCAGAAGGAGCAGTGACGTAGGCTTGAATGTTGGGGACGAGTCTGTGTGCAACCTTGTTTCCGCGTTAACTGCACAGAAGCCTCGGTTCTGGCCATTCTTCATAAATATTTGTCCTCGAGGCAGTTGAAATCACAGCTCACGAGCTCTTGCTAGCCTACTGCGTGCAAAAATTCACTCAAAGCCAGCGTATAGCAACAGCGACGCGTCACCGCCAGCAGTCCCTGCATGTCTTACTCCAATTTGTACAATATATAAAAGGGCAGAAGGAGCAGCGACCTAGGCTTGAATCTTGGGGACGAGTCTGTGTGCAACCTTGTTTTCGCGTTACCTGCACAGAAGCCTCGGTTCTGACCATTCTTTATAAATGTATGTCCTCGAGGCAGTTCAAATCACAGCTCACGAGCTCTTGCTAGCCTACTGCGTGCAAAAACTCACACAAAGCCAGCGCATAGCAACAGCGACGCGTCACCGCCAGCAGCCCCTGCATGTCTTACTACAATTTGTACGATATCTAAAAGGGCAGAAGGAGCAGCGACGTAGGCTTGAAAGTTGGGGACGAGTCTGTGTGCAACCTTGTTTCCACGTTAACTGCACAGAAGCCTCGGTTCTGACCATTCCTTATAAATGTATGTCCTCGAGGCAGTTCAAATCACAGCTCACGAGCACTTGCTAGCCTACTGCATGCAAAAACTCACTCAAAGCCAGCGTATAGCAACAGCGACGCGTCACCGCCAGCAGCCCCTGCATGTCTTACTACAATTTCTACAATATATAAAAGGGCAGAAGGAGCAGCGACGTAGGCTTGAAAGATGGGGACGAGTCTCTTTGCAACCTTGTTTTCACGTTAACTGCACAGAAGCCTCGGTTCTGACCATTTTTCATAGATGTATGTCCTCGAGGCAGTAGAAATCACAGCTCACGAGCACTTGCTAGCCTACTGCGTGCAAAAACTCACACAAAGCCAGGGTATAGCAACAGCGACGCGTCACCGCCAGCAGCCCCTGCATCTCTAACTACAATTTGTACGATATCTAAAAGGCCAGAAGGAGCAGCGACGTAGGCATGAAAGTTGGGGACGAGTCTGTGTGCAACCTTGTTTTCCCGTTAACTGCACAGAAGCCTCGGTTCTGACCATTCCTTATAAATATATGTCCTCGAGGCAGTTCAAATCACAGCTCACGAGCACTTGCTAGCCTACTGCGAGCAAAAACTCACTCAAAGCCAGCGTATAGCAACAGCGACGCGTCACCGCCAGCAGCCCCTGCATGTCTTACTACAATTTCTACAATATATAAAAGGGCAGAAGGAGCAGCGACGTAGGCTTGAAAGATGGGGACGAGTCTCTTTGCAACCTTGTTTACACGTTAACTGCACAGAAGCCTCGGTTCTGACCATATTTCATAGATGTATGTCCTCGAGGCAGTAGAAATCACAGCTCACGAGCACTTGCTAGCCTACTGCGTGCAAAAAACTCACTCAAAGCCAGCGTAAAGCAACAGTGACGCGTCACCGTCAGCAGCCCCTGAATGTCTTACTACAATTTCTACAATATATAAAAGGGCAGAAGGAGCGGCCACGTAGGCTTGAAAGATGGGGACGAGTCTCTTTGCAACCTTGTTTTCGCGTTAACTGCACAGAAGCCTTAGTTCTGACCATTCGTCATAAATATTTGTCCTCGAGGCAGTTGAAATCACAGCTCACGAGCACTTGCTAGCCTTCTGCGTGCAAAAACTAACACAAAGCCAGCGTATAGCAAGAGCGACGCGTCACCGCCAGCAGCCCCTGAATGTCTTACTCCAATTTGTACGATTTATAAAGGGGCAGAAGGAGCAGCGACCTAGGCTTGAATCTTGGGGACGAGTCGGTGTGCAACCTTGTTTTCGCGTTAACTGCGCAGAAGCCTTGGTTCTGACCATTCTTTATAAATGTATGTCCTCGAGGCGGTTGAAATCACAGCTCACCAGCTCTTGCTAGCCTACTGCGTGCAAAAACTCACACAAAGCCAGCGTATAGCAACAGCGACGCGTCACCGCCAGCAGCCCCTGCATCTCAAACTACAATTTGTACGATGTCTAAAAGGGCAGAAGGAGCAGCGACGTTGGCTTGAAAGTTTGGGACGAGTCTGTGTGCAACCTTGTTTTCGCGTTAACTGCACAGAAGCCTCGGTTCTGACCATTCCTTATAAATGTATGTCCTCGAGGCAGTTCAAATCACAGCTCACGAGCACTTGCTAGCCTACTGCGTGCAAAAACTCACTCAAAGCCAGTGTATAGCAACAGCGACGCGTCACCGCCAGCAGCCCCTGCATGTCTTACTACAATTTCTACAATATATAAAAGGGCAGAAGGAGCAGCGACGTAGGCTTGAAAGATGGGGACGAGTCTGTGTGCAACCTTGTTTTCGCGTTAACTGCACAGAAGCCTCAGTTCTGACCATTCTTCATAAATATTTGTCCTCGAGGCAGTTAAAATCACAGCTCACGAGCTCTTGCTGGCCTACTGCGTGCAAAAACTCACACAAAGCCAGCGTATAGCAACAGCGACGCGTCACCGCCAGCAGCCCCTGCATGTCTTACTACAATTTCTACAATATGTAAAAGGGCAGAAGGAGCAGCGACGTAGGCTTGAATGTTGGGAACGAGTCTGTGTGCAACCTTCTTTTCGCGTTAACTGCACAGAAGCCTCGGTTCTGACCATTCTTTATAAATTTATGTCCTCGAGGCAGTTGAAATCACAGTTCACGAGCTCTTGCTAGCCTACTGCGTGCAAAAACTCCCACAAAGCCAGCGTATAGCAACAGCGACGCGTCACCGCCAGCAGTCCCTGCATGTCTTACTCCAATTTGTACAATATATAAAAGGGCAGAAGGAGCAGTGACGTAGGCTTGAATGTTGGGGATGAGTCTGTGTGCAACCTTGTTTCCGCGTTAACTGCACAGAAGCCTCGGTTCTGGCCATTCTTCATAAATATTTGTCCTCGAGGCAGTTGAAATCACAGCTCACGAGCTCTTGCTAGCCTACTGCGTGCAAAAATTCACACAAAGCCAGCGCATAGCAACAGCGACGCGTCACCGCCAGCAGTCCCTGCATGTCTTACTCCAATTTGTACAATATATAAAAGGGCAGAAGGAGCAGCGACCTAGGTTTGAATCTTGGGGACGAGTCTGTGTGCAACCTTGTTTTCGCGTTACCTGCACAGAAGCCTCGGTTCTGACCATTCTTTATAAATGTATGTCCTCGAGGCAGTTCAAATCACAGCTCACGAGCTCTTGCTAGCCTACTGCGTGCAAAAACTCACACAAAGCCAGCGCATAGCAACAGCGATGCGTCACCGCCAGCAGCCCCTGCATGTCTTACTACAATTTGTACGATATCTAAAAGGGCAGAAGGAGCAGCGACGTAGGCTTGAAAGTTGGGGACGAGTCTGTGTGCAACCTTGTTTCCGCGTTAACTGCACAGAAGCCTCGGTTCTGACCATTCCTTATAAATGTATGTCCTCGAGGCAGTTCAAATCACAGCTCACGAGCACTTGCTAGCCTACTGCGCGCAAAAACTCGCTCAAAGCCAGCGCATAGCAACAGCGACGCGTCACCGCCAGCAGCCCCTGCATGTCTTACTACAATTTGTACGATATCTAAAAGGGCAGAAGGAGCAGCGACGTAGGCTTGAAACTTGGGGACGAGTCTGTGTGCAACCTTGTTTTCGCGTTAACTCCACAAAAACCTCGGTTCTGACCATTCCTTATAAATGTATGTCCTCGAGGCAGTTCAAATCACAGCTCACGAGCACTTGCTAGCCTACTGCGAGCAAAAACTCACTCAAAGCCAGCGTATAGCAACAGCGACGCGTCACCGCCAGCAGCCCCTGCATGTCTTACTACAATTTCTACAATATATAAAAGGGCAGAAGGAGCAGCGACGTAGGCTTGAAAGATGGGGACGAGTCTCTTTGCAACCTTGTTTACACGTTAACTGCACAGAAGCCTCGGTTCTGACCATATTTCATAGATGTATGTCCTCGAGGCAGTAGAAATCACAGCTCACGAGCACTTGCTAGCCTACTGCGTGCAAAAAACTCACTCAAAGCCAGCGTAAAGCAACAGTGACGCGTCACCGTCAGCAGCCCCTGAATGTCTTACTACAATTTCTACAATATATAAAAGGGCAGAAGGAGCAGCGACGTAGGCTTGAAAGATGGGGACGAGTCTCTTTGCAAGCTTGTTTTCGCGTTAACTGCACAGAAGCCTTAGTTCTGACCATTCGTCATAAATATTTGTCCTCGAGGCAGTTGAAATCACAGCTCACGAGCACTTGCTAGCCTTCTGCGTGCAAAAACTAACACACAGCCAGCGTATAGCAACAGCGACGCGTCACCGCCAGCAGCCCCTGAATGTCTTACTCCAATTTGTACGATATATAAAGGGGCAGAAGGAGCAGCGACCTAGGCTTGAATCTTGGGGACGAGTCGGTGTGCAACCTTGTTTTCGCGTTAACTGCGCAGAAGCCTTGGTTCTGACCATTCTTTATAAATGTATGTCCTCGAGGCGGTTGAAATCACAGCTCACCAGCTCTTGCTAGCCTACTGCGTGCAAAAACTCACACAAAGCCAGCGTATAGCAACAGCGACGCGTCACCGCCAGCAGCCCCTGCATCTCAAACTACAATTTGTACGATGTCTAAAAGGGCAGAAGGAGCAGCGACGTTGGCTTGAAAGTTTGGGACGAGTCTGTGTGCAACCTTGTTTTCGCGTTAACTGCACAGAAGCCTCGGTTCTGACCATTCCTTATATATGTATGTCCTCGAGGCAGTTCAAATCACAGCTCACGAGCACTTGCTAGCCTACTGCGTGCAAAAACTCACTCAAAGCCAGCGTATAGCAACAGCGACGCGTCACCGCCAGCAGCCCCTGCATGTCTTACTACAATTTCTACAATATATAAAAGGGCAGAAGGAGCAGCGACGTAGGCTTGAAAGATGGGGACGAGTCTGTGTGCAACCTTGTTTTCGCGTTAACTGCACAGAAGCCTCAGTTCTGACCATTCTTCATAAATATTTGTCCTCGAGGCAGTTAAAATCACAGCTCACGAGCTCTTGCTGGCCTACTGCGTGCAAAAACTCACACAAAGCCAGCGTATAGCAACAGTGACGCGTCACCGTCAGCAGTCCCTGAATGTCTTACTACAATTTGTACAATATATAAAAGTGCAGAAGGAGCAGCGACCTAGGCTTGAATCTTGGGGACGAGTCTGTGTGCAACCTTGTTTTCGCGTTAACTGCACAGAAGCCTCGGTTCTGACCATTCTTTATAAATGTATGCCTTCGAGGCAGTTGAAATCACAGTTCACGAGCTCTTGCTAGCCTACTGCGTGCAAAAGCTCCCACAAAGCCAGCGTATAGCAACAGCGACGCGTCACCGCCAGCAGCCCCTGCATGTCTTACTACAATTTCTACAATATGTAAAAGGGCAGAAGGAGCAGCGACGTAAGCTTGAAAGTTGGGGACGAGTCTGTGTGCAACCTTGTTTTCGCGTTAACTGCACAGAAGCCTCAGTTCTGACCATTCTTCATAAATATTTGTCCTCGAGGCAGTTGAAATCACAGCTCATGAGCTCTTGCTGGCCTACTGCGTGCAGAAACTCACACAAAGCCAGCGTATAGCAACAGCGACGCGTCACCGCCAGCAGCCCCTGAATGTCTTACTCCAATTTGTACAATATATAAAAGGGCAGAAGGAGCAGCGACCTAGGCTTGAATCTTGGGGACGAGTCTCTGTGCAACTTTGTTTTCGCGTTAACTGCACAGAAGCCTCGGTTCTGACCATTCCTTATAAATGTATGTCCTCGAGGCAGTTCAAATCACAGCTCACGAGCACTTGCTAGCCTACTGCGTGCAAAAACTCACTCAAAGCCAGCGCATAGCAACAGCGACGCGTCACCGCCAGCAGCCCCTGCATGTCTTACTACAATTTGTACGATATCTAAAAGGGCAGAAGGAGCAGTGACGTAGGCATGAATGTTGGGGACGAGTCTGTGTGCAACCTTGTTTCCGCGTTAACTGCACAGAAGCCTCGGTTCTGGCCATTCTTCATAAATATTTGTCCTCGAGGCAGTTGAAATCACAGCACACGAGCTCTTGCTAGCCTACTGCGTGCAAAAATTCACACAAAGCCAGCGTATAGCAACAGTGACGCGTCACCGCCAGCAGCCCCTGAATGTCTTACTCCAATTTGTACAATATATAAAAGGGCAGAAGGAGCAGCGACCTAGGCTTGAATCTTGGGGACGAGTCTCTGTGCAACTTTGTTTTCGCGTTAACTGCACAGAAGCCTCGGTTCTGACCATTCTTTATAAATGTATGTCCTCGAGGCGGTTGAAATCACAGCTCACCAGCTCTTGCTAGCCTACTGCGTGCAAAAACTCACACAAAGCCAGCGTATAGCAACAGCGACGCGTCACCGCCAGCAGCCCCTGCATCTCAAACTACAATTTGTACGATGTCTAAAAGGGCAGAAGGAGCAGCGACGTTGGCTTGAAAGTTTGGGACGAGTCTGTGTGCAACCTTGTTTTCGCGTTAACTGCACAGAAGCCTCGGTTCTGACCATTCCTTATATATGTATGTCCTCGAGGCAGTTCAAATCACAGCTCACGAGCACTTGCTAGCCTACTGCGTGCAAAAACTCACTCAAAGCCAGCGTATAGCAACAGCGACGCGTCACCGCCAGCAGCCCCTGCATGTCTTACTACAATTTCTACAATATATAAAAGGGCAGAAGGAGCAGCGACGTAGGCTTGAAAGATGGGGACGAGTCGGTGTGCAACCTTGTTTTCGCGTTAACTGCACAGAAGCCTCAGTTCTGACCATTCTTCATAAATATTTGTCCTCGAGGCAGTTAAAATCACAGCTCACGAGCTCTTGCTGGCCTACTGCGTGCAAAAACTCACACAAAGCCAGCGTATAGCAACAGTGACGCGTCACCGTCAGCAGTCCCTGAATGTCTTACTACAATTTGTACAATATATAAAAGTGCAGAAGGAGCAGCGACCTAGGCTTGAATCTTGGGGACGAGTCTGTGTGCAACCTTGTTTTCGCGTTAACTGCACAGAAGCCTCGGTTCTGACCATTCTTTATAAATGTATGCCTTCGAGGCAGTTGAAATCACAGTTCACGAGCTCTTGCTAGCCTACTGCGTGCAAAAGCTCCCACAAAGCCAGCGTATAGCAACAGCGACGCGTCACCGCCAGCAGCCCCTGCATGTCTTACTACAATTTCTACAATATGTAAAAGGGCAGAAGGAGCAGCGACGTAAGCTTGAAAGTTGGGGACGAGTCTGTGTGCAACCTTGTTTTCGCGTTAACTGCACAGAAGCCTCAGTTCTGACCATTCTTCATAAATATTTGTCCTCGAGGCAGTTGAAATCACAGCTCATGAGCTCTTGCTGGCCTACTGCGTGCAGAAACTCACACAAAGCCAGCGTATAGCAACAGCGACGCGTCACCGCCAGCAGCCCCTGAATGTCTTACTCCAATTTGTACAATATATAAAAGGGCAGAAGGAGCAGCGACCTAGGCTTGAATCTTGGGGACGAGTCTCTGTGCAACTTTGTTTTCGCGTTAACTGCACAGAAGCCTCGGTTCTGACCATTCCTTATAAATGTATGTCCTCGAGGCAGTTCAAATCACAGCTCACGAGCACTTGCTAGCCTACTGCGTGCAAAAACTCACTCAAAGCCAGCGCATAGCAACAGCGACGCGTCACCGCCAGCAGCCCCTGCATGTCTTACTACAATTTGTACGATATCTAAAAGGGCAGAAGGAGCAGTGACGTAGGCTTGAATGTTGGGGACGAGTCTGTGTGCAACCTTGTTTCCGCGTTAACTGCACAGAAGCCTCGGTTCTGGCCATTCTTCATAAATATTTGTCCTCGAGGCAGTTGAAATCACAGCACACGAGCTCTTGCTAGCCTACTGCGTGCAAAAATTCACACAAAGCCAGCGTATAGCAACAGTGACGCGTCACCGCCAGCAGTCCCTGCATGTCTTACTCCAATTTGTACAATATATAAAAGGGCAGAAGGAGCAGCGACCTAGGCTTGAATCTTGGGGACGAGTCTGTGTGCAACCTTGTTTTCGCGTTACCTGCACAGAAGCCTCGGTTCTAACCATTCTTTATAAATGTATGTCCTCGAGGCAGTTCAAATCACAGCTCACGAGCTCTTGCTAGCCTACTGCGTGCAAAAACTCACACAAAGCCAGCGCATAGCAACAGCGACGCGTCACCGCCAGCAGCCCCTGCATGTCTTACTACAATTTGTACGATATCTAAAAGGGCAGAAGGAGCAGCGACGTAGGCTTGAAAGTTGGGGACGAGTCTGTGTGCAACCTTGTTTCCGCGTTAACTGCACAGAAGCCTCGGTTCTGACCATTCCTTATAAATGTATGTCCTCGAGGCAGTTCAAATCACAGCTCACGAGCACTTGCTAGCCTACTGCGTGCAAAAACTCACTCAAAGCCAGCGCATAGCAACAGCGACGCGTCACCGCCAGCAGCCCCTGCATGTCTTACTACAATTTGTACGATATCTAAAAGGGCAGAAGGAGCAGCGACGTAGGCTTGAAAGTTGGGGACGAGTCTGTGTGCAACCTTGTTTTCGCGTTAACGGCACAAAAGCCTCGGTTCTGACCATTCCTTATAAATGTATGTCCTCGAGGCAGTTCAAATCACAGCTCACGAGCACTTGCTAGCCTACTGCGTGCAAAAACTCACTCAAAGCCAGTGTATAGCAACAGCGACGCGTCACCGCCAGCAGCCCCTGCATGTCTTACTACAATTTCTACAATATATAAAAGGGCAGAAGGAGCAGCGACGTAGGCTTGAAAGATGGGGACGAGTCTGTGTGCAACCTTGTTTTCGCGTTAACTGCACAGAAGCCTCAGTTCTGACCATTCTTCATAAATATTTGTCCTCGAGGCAGTTAAAATCACAGCTCACGAGCTCTTGCTGGCCTACTGCGTGCAAAAACTCACACAAAGCCAGCGTGTAGCAACAGTGACGCGTCACCGTCAGCAGTCCCTGAATGTCTTACTACAATTTGTACAATATATAAAAGGGCAGAAGGAGCAGCGACCTAGGCTTGAATCTTGGGGACGAGTCTGTGTGCAACCTTGTTTTCGCGTTAACTGCACAGAAGCCTCGGTTCTGACCATTCTTTATAAATGTATGCCTTCGAGGCAGTTGAAATCACAGTTCACGAGCTCTTGCTAGCCTACTGCGTGCAAAAGCTCCCACAAAGCCAGCGTATAGCAACAGCGACGCGTCACCGCCAGCAGCCCCTGCATGTCTTACTCCAATTTGTACAATATATAAAAGGGCAGAAGGAGCAGTGACGTAGGCTTGAATGTTGGGGATGAGTCTGTGTGCAACCTTCTTTTCGCGTTAACTGCACAGAAGCCTCGGTTCTGACCATTCTTTATAAATTTATGTCCTCGAGGCAGTTGAAATCACAGTTCACGAGCTCTTGCTAGCCTACTGCGTGCAAAAACTCCCACAAAGCCAGCGTATAGCAACAGCGACGCGTCACCGCCAGCAGTCCCTGCATGTCTTACTCCAATTTGTACAATATGTAAAAGGGCAGAAGGAGCAGCGACGTAGGCTTGAATGTTGGGAACGAGTCTGTGTGCAACCTTCTTTTCGCGTTAACTGCACAGAAGCCTCGGTTCTGACCATTCTTTATAAATTTATGTCCTCGAGGCAGTTGAAATCACAGTTCACGAGCTCTTGCTAGCCTACTGCGTGCAAAAACTCCCACAAAGCCAGCGTATAGCAACAGCGACGCGTCACCGCCAGCAGCCCCTGCATGTCTTACTCCAATTTGTACAATATATAAAAGGGCAGAAGGAGCAGTGACGTAGGCTTGAATGTTGGGGATGAGTCTGTGTGCAACCTTCTTTTCGCGTTAACTGCACAGAAGCCTCGGTTCTGACCATTCTTTATAAATTTATGTCCTCGAGGCAGTTGAAATCACAGTTCACGAGCTCTTGCTAGCCTACTGCGTGCAAAAGCTCCCACAAAGCCAGCGTATAGCAACAGCGACGCGTCACCGCCAGCAGCCCCTGCATGTCTTACTCCAATTTGTACAATATATAAAAGGGCAGAAGGAGCAGTGACGTAGGCTTGAATGTTGGGGATGAGTCTGTGTGCAACCTTCTTTTCGCGTTAACTGCACAGAAGCCTCGGTTCTGACCATTCTTTATAAATTTATGTCCTCGAGGCAGTTGAAATCACAGTTCACGAGCTCTTGCTAGCCTACTGCGTGCAAAAACTCCCACAAAGCCAGCGTATAGCAACAGCGACGCGTCACCGCCAGCAGTCCCTGCATGTCTTACTCCAATTTGTACAATATGTAAAAGGGCAGAAGGAGCAGCGACGTAGGCTTGAATGTTGGGAACGAGTCTGTGTGCAACCTTCTTTTCGCGTTAACTGCACAGAAGCCTCGGTTCTGACCATTCTTTATAAATTTATGTCCTCGAGGCAGTTGAAATCACAGTTCACGAGCTCTTGCTAGCCTACTGCGTGCAAAAACTCCCACAAAGCCAGCGTATAGCAACAGCGACGCGTCACCGCCAGCAGTCCCTGCATGTCTTACTCCAATTTGTACAATATGTAAAAGGGCAGAAGGAGCAGCGACGTAGGCTTGAATGTTGGGAACGAGTCTGTGTGCAACCTTCTTTTCGCGTTAACTGCACAGAAGCCTCGGTTCTGACCATTCTTTATAAATTTATGTCCTCGAGGCAGTTGAAATCACAGTTCACGAGCTCTTGCTAGCCTACTGCGTGCAAAAGCTCCCACAAAGCCAGCGTATAGCAACAGCGACGCGTCACCGCCAGCAGCCCCTGCATGTCTTACTCCAATTTGTACAATATATAAAAGGGCAGAAGGAGCAGTGACGTAGGCTTGAATGTTGGGGATGAGTCTGTGTGCAACCTTCTTTTCGCGTTAACTGCACAGAAGCCTCGGTTCTGACCATTCTTTATAAATTTATGTCCTCGAGGCAGTTGAAATCACAGTTCACGAGCTCTTGCTAGCCTACTGCGTGCAAAAGCTCCCACAAAGCCAGCGTATAGCAACAGCGACGCGTCACCGCCAGCAGCCCCTGCATGTCTTACTCCAATTTGTACAATATGTAAAAGGGCAGAAGGAGCAGCGACGTAGGCTTGAATGTTGGGAACGAGTCTGTGTGCAACCTTCTTTTCGCGTTAACTGCACAGAAGCCTCGGTTCTGACCATTCTTTATAAATTTATGTCCTCGAGGCAGTTGAAATCACAGTTCACGAGCTCTTGCTAGCCTACTGCGTGCAAAAACTCCCACAAAGCCAGCGTATAGCAACAGCGACGCGTCACCGCCAGCAGTCCCTGCATGTCTTACTCCAATTTGTACAATATATAAAAGGGCAGAAGGAGCAGTGACGTAGGCTTGAATGTTGGGGATGAGTCTGTGTGCAACCTTGTTTCCGCGTTAACTGCACAGAAGCCTCGGTTCTGGCCATTCTTCATAAATATTTGTCCTCGAGGCAGTTGAAATCACAGCTCACGAGCTCTTGCTAGCCTACTGCGTGCAAAAATTCACACAAAGCCAGCGCATAGCAACAGCGACGCGTCACCGCCAGCAGTCCCTGCATGTCTTACTCCAATTTGTACAATATATAAAAGGGCAGAAGGAGCAGCGACCTAGGTTTGAATCTTGGGGACGAGTCTGTGTGCAACCTTGTTTTCGCGTTACCTGCACAGAAGCCTCGGTTCTGACCATTCTTTATAAATGTATGTCCTCGAGGCAGTTCAAATCACAGCTCACGAGCTCTTGCTAGCCTACTGCGTGCAAAAACTCACACAAAGCCAGCGCATAGCAACAGCGACGCGTCACCGCCAGCAGCCCCTGCATGTCTTACTACAATTTGTACGATATCTAAAAGGGCAGAAGGAGCAGCGACGTAGGCTTGAAAGTTGGGGACGAGTCTGTGTGCAACCTTGTTTCCGCGTTAACTGCACAGAAGCCTCGGTTCTGACCATTCCTTATAAATGTATGTCCTCGAGGCAGTTCAAATCACAGCTCACGAGCACTTGCTAGCCTACTGCGCGCAAAAACTCACTCAAAGCCAGCGCATAGCAACAGCGACGCGTCACCGCCAGCAGCCCCTGCATGTCTTACTACAATTTGTACGATATCTAAAAGGGCAGAAGGAGCAGCGACGTAGGCTTGAAAGTTGGGGACGAGTCTGTGTGCAACCTTGTTTTCGCGTTAACTGCACAAAAACCTCGGTTCTGACCATTCCTTATAAATGTATGTCCTCGAGGCAGTTCAAATCACAGCTCACGAGCACTTGCTAGCCTACTGCATGCAAAAACTCACTCAAAGCCAGCGTATAGCAACAGCGACGCGTCACCGCCAGCAGCCCCTGCATGTCTTACTACAATTTCTACAATATATAAAAGGGCAGAAGGAGCAGCGACGTAGGCTTGAAAGATGGGGACGAGTCTCTTTGAAACCTTGTTTTCACGTTAACTGCACAGAAGCCTCGGTTCTGACCATTTTTCATAGATGTATGTTCTCGAGGCAGTAGAAATCACAGCTCACGAGCACTTGCTAGCCTTCTGCGTGCAAAAACTAACACAAAGCCAGCGTATAGCAACAGCGACGCGTCACCGCCAGCAGCCCCTGAATGTCTTACTCCAATTTGTACGATTTATAAAGGGGGAGAAGGAGCAGCGACCTAGGCTTGAATCTTGGGGACGAGTCGGTGTGCAACCTTGTTTTCGCGTTAACTGCGCAGAAGCCTTGGTTCTGACCATTCTTTATAAATGTATGTCCTCGAGGCGGTTGAAATCACAGCTCACCAGCTCTTGCTAGCCTACTGCGTGCAAAAACTCACACAAAGCCAGCGTATAGCAACAGCGACGCGTCACCGCCAGCAGCCCCTGCATCTCAAACTACAATTTGTACGATGCCTAAAAGGGCAGAAGGAGCAGCGACGTTGGCTTGAAAGTTTGGGACAAGTCTGTGTGCAACCTTGTTTTCGCGTAAACTGCACAGAAGCCTCGGTTCTGACCATTCCTTATAAATGTATGTCCTCGAGGCAGTTCAAATCACAGCTCACGAGCACTTGCTTGCCTACTGCGTGCAAAAACTCACTCAAAGCCAGCGTATAGCAACAGCGACGCGTCACCGCCAGCAGCCCCTGCATGTCTTACTACAATTTCTACAATATATAAAAGGGCAGAAGGAGCAGCGACGTAGGCTTGAAAGATGGGGACGAGTCTGTGTGCAACCTTGTTTTCGCGTTAACTGCACAGAAGCCTCAGTTCTGACCATTCTTCATAAATATTTGTCCTCGAGGCAGTTAAAATCACAGCTCACGAGCTCTTGCTGGCCTACTGCGTGCAAAAACTCACACAAAGCCAGCGTATAGCAACAGTGACGCGTCACCGTCAGCAGTCCCTGAATGTCTTACTACAATTTGTACAATATATAAAAGGGCAGAAGGAGCAGCGACCTAGGCTTGAATCTTGGGGACGAGTCTGTGTGCAACCTTGTTTTCGCGTTAACTGCACAGAAGCCTCGGTTCTGACCATTCTTTATAAATGTATGCCTTCGAGGCAGTTGAAATCACAGTTCACGAGCTCTTGCTAGCCTACTGCGTGCAAAAGCTCCCACAAAGCCAGCGTATAGCAACAGCGACGCGTCACCGCCAGCAGCCCCTGCATGTCTTACTACAATTTCTACAATATGTAAAAGGGCAGAAGGAGCAGCGACGTAGGCTTGAAAGTTGGGAACGAGTCTGTGTGCAACCTTCTTTTCGCGTTAACTGCACAGAAGCCTCGGTTCTGACCATTCTTTATAAATTTATGTCCTCGAGGCAGTTGAAATCACAGTTCACGAGCTCTTGCTAGCCTACTGCGTGCAAAAACTCCCACAAAGCCAGCGTATAGCAACAGCGACGCGTCACCGCCAGCAGTCCCTGCATGTCTTACTCCAATTTGTACAATATATAAAAGGGCAGAAGGAGCAGTGACGTAGGCTTGAATGTTGGGGATGAGTCTGTGTGCAACCTTGTTTCCGCGTTAACTGCACAGAAGCCTCGGTTCTGGCCATTCTTCATAAATATTTGTCCTCGAGGCAGTTGAAATCACAGCTCACGAGCTCTTGCTAGCCTACTGCGTGCAAAAATTCACACAAAGCCAGCGTATAGCAACAGCGACGCGTCACCGCCAGCAGTCCCTGCATGTCTTACTCCAATTTGTACAATATATAAAAGGGCAGAAGGAGCAGCGACCTAGGCTTGAATCTTGGGGACGAGTCTGTGTGCAACCTTGTTTTCGCGTTGCCTGCACAGAAGCCTCGGTTCTGACCATTCTTTATAAATGTATGTCCTCGAGGCAGTTCAAATCACAGCTCACGAGCTCTTGCTAGCCTACTGCGTGCAAAAACTCACACAAAGCCAGCGCATAGCAACAGCGATGCGTCACCGCCAGCAGCCCCTGCATGTCTTACTACAATTTGTACGATATCTAAAAGGGCAGAAGGAGCAGCGACGTAGGCTTGAAAGTTGGGGACGAGTCTGTGTGCAACCTTGTTTCCGCGTTAACTGCACAGAAGCCTCGGTTCTGACCATTCCTTATAAATGTATGTCCTCGAGGCAGTTCAAATCACAGCTCACGAGCACTTGCTAGCCTACTGCGCGCAAAAACTCACTCAAAGCCAGCGCATAGCAACAGCGACGCGTCACCGCCAGCAGCCCCTGCATGTCTTACTACAATTTGTACGATATCTAAAAGGGCAGAAGGAGCAGCGACGTAGGCTTGAAACTTGGGGACGAGTCTGTGTGCAACCTTGTTTTCGCGTTAACTCCACAAAAACCTCGGTTCTGACCATTCCTTATAAATGTATGTCCTCGAGGCAGTTCAAATCACAGCTCACGAGCACTTGCTGGCCTACTGCATGCAAAAACTCACTCAAAGCCAGCGTATAGCAACAGCGACGCGTCACCGCCAGCAGCCCCTGCATGTCTTACTACAATTTCTACAATATATAAAAGGGCAGAAGGAGCAGCGACGTAGGCTTGAAAGATGGGGACGAGTCTCTTTGCAACCTTGTTTTCACGTTAACTGCACAGAAGCCTCGGTTCTGACCATTTTTCATAGATGTATGTCCTCGAGGCAGTAGAAATCACAGCTCACGAGCACTTGCTAGCCTACTGCGTGCAAAAACTCACACAAAGCCAGGGTATAGCAACAGCGACGCGTCACCGCCAGCAGCCCCTGCATCTCTAACTACAATTTGTGCGATATCTAAAAGGCCAGAAGGAGCAGCGACGTAGGCATGAAAGTTGGGGACGAGTCTGTGTGCAACCTTGTTTTCCCGTTAACTGCACAGAAGCCTCGGTTCTGACCATTCCTTATAAATGTATGTCCTCGAGGCAGTTCAAATCACAGCTCACGAGCACTTGCTAGCCTACTGCGAGCAAAAACTCACTCAAAGCCAGCGTATAGCAACAGCGACGCGTCACCGCCAGCAGCCCCTGCATGTCTTACTACAATTTCTACAATATATAAAAGGGCAGAAGGAGCAGCGACGTAGGCTTGAAAGATGGGGACGAGTCTCTTTGCAACCTTGTTTACACGTTAACTGCACAGAAGCCTCGGTTCTGACCATATTTCATAGATGTATGTCCTCGAGGCAGTAGAAATCACAGCTCACGAGCACTTGCTAGCCTACTGCGTGCAAAAAACTCACTCAAAGCCAGCGTAAAGCAACAGTGACGCGTCACCGTCAGCAGCCCCTGAATGTCTTACTACAATTTCTACAATATATAAAAGGGCAGAAGGAGCAGCGACGTAGGCTTGAAAGATGGGGACGAGTCTCTTTGCAAGCTTGTTTTCGCGTTAACTGCACAGAAGCCTTAGTTCTGACCATTCGTCATAAATATTTGTCCTCGAGGCAGTTGAAATCACAGCTCATGAGCACTTGCTAGCCTTCTGCGTGCAAAAACTAACACAAAGCCAGCGTATAGCAACAGCGACGCGTCACCGCCAGCAGCCCCTGAATGTCTTACTCCAATTTGTACGATATATAAAGGGGCAGAAGGAGCAGCGACCTAGGCTTGAATCTTGGGGACGAGTCGGTGTGCAACCTTGTTTTCGCGTTAACTGCGCAGAAGCCTTGGTTCTGACCATTCTTTATAAATGTATGTCCTCGAGGCGGTTGAAATCACAGCTCACCAGCTCTTGCTAGCCTACTGCGTGCAAAAACTCACACAAAGCCAGCGTATAGCAACAGCGACGCGTCACCGCCAGCAGCCCCTGCATCTCAAACTACAATTTGTACGATGTCTAAAAGGGCAGAAGGAGCAGCGACGTTGGCTTGAAAGTTTGGGACGAGTCTGTGTGCAACCTTGTTTTCGCGTTAACTGCACAGAAGCCTCAGTTCTGACCATTCTTCATAAATATTTGTCCTCGAGGCAGTTAAAATCACAGCTCACGAGCTCTTGCTGGCCTACTGCGTGCAAAAACTCACACAAAGCCAGCGTATAGCAACAGTGACGCGTCACCGTCAGCAGTCCCTGAATGTCTTACTACAATTTGTACAATATATAAAAGTGCAGAAGGAGCAGCGACCTAGGCTTGAATCTTGGGGACGAGTCTGTGTGCAACCTTGTTTTCGCGTTAACTGCACAGAAGCCTCGGTTCTGACCATTCTTTATAAATGTATGCCTTCGAGGCAGTTGAAATCACAGTTCACGAGCTCTTGCTAGCCTACTGCGTGCAAAAGCTCCCACAAAGCCAGCGTATAGCAACAGCGACGCGTCACCGCCAGCAGCCCCTGCATGTCTTACTACAATTTCTACAATATGTAAAAGGGCAGAAGGAGCAGCGACGTAAGCTTGAAAGTTGGGGACGAGTCTGTGTGCAACCTTGTTTTCGCGTTAACTGCACAGAAGCCTCAGTTCTGACCATTCTTCATAAATATTTGTCCTCGAGGCAGTTGAAATCACAGCTCATGAGCTCTTGCTGGCCTACTGCGTGCAGAAACTCACACAAAGCCAGCGTATAGCAACAGCGACGCGTCACCGCCAGCAGCCCCTGAATGTCTTACTCCAATTTGTACAATATATAAAAGGGCAGAAGGAGCAGCGACCCAGGCTTGAATCTTGGGGACGAGTCTCTGTGCAACTTTGTTTTCGCGTTAACTGCACAGAAGCCTCGGTTCTGACCATTCCTTATAAATGTATGTCCTCGAGGCAGTTCAAATCACAGCTCACGAGCACTTGCTAGCCTACTGCGTGCAAAAACTCACTCAAAGCCAGCGCATAGCAACAGCGACGCGTCACCGCCAGCAGCCCCTGCATGTCTTACTACAATTTGTACGATATCTAAAAGGGCAGAAGGAGCAGTGACGTAGGCTTGAATGTTGGGGACGAGTCTGTGTGCAACCTTGTTTC
The DNA here is from genome assembly GCF_023375885.2 of Dermacentor andersoni. NCBI lineage: Eukaryota > Metazoa > Arthropoda > Arachnida > Ixodida > Ixodidae > Dermacentor > Dermacentor andersoni. The sequence continues at coordinate 4,362,969 of NW_027314752.1, read as the reverse complement.
CGCGTTAACTGCACAGAAGCCTCGGTTCTGGCCATTCTTCATAAATATTTGTCCTCGAGGCAGTTGAAATCACAGCACACGAGCTCTTGCTAGCCTACTGCGTGCAAAAATTCACACAAAGCCAGCGTATAGCAACAGTGACGCGTCACCGCCAGCAGTCCCTGCATGTCTTACTCCAATTTGTACAATATATAAAAGGGCAGAAGGAGCAGCGACCTAGGCTTGAATCTTGGGGACGAGTCTGTGTGCAACCTTGTTTTCGCGTTACCTGCACAGAAGCCTCGGTTCTAACCATTCTTTATAAATGTATGTCCTCGAGGCAGTTCAAATCACAGCTCACGAGCTCTTGCTAGCCTACTGCGTGCAAAAACTCACACAAAGCCAGCGCATAGCAACAGCGACGCGTCACCGCCAGCAGCCCCTGCATGTCTTACTACAATTTGTACGATATCTAAAAGGGCAGAAGGAGCAGCGACGTAGGCTTGAAAGATGGGGACGAGTCTCTTTGCAACCTTGTTTTCACGTTAACTGCACAGAAGCCTCGGTTCTGACCATATTTCATAGATGTATGTCCTCGAGGCAGTAGAAATCACAGCTCACGAGCACTTGCTAGCCTACTGCATGCAAAAAACTCACTCAAAGCCAGCGTAAAGCAACAGTGACGCGTCACCGTCAGCAGCCCCTGAATGTCTTACTACAATTTCTACAATATATAAAAGGGCAGAAGGAGCAGCGACGTAGGCTTGAAAGATGGGGACGAGTCTCTTTGCAACCTTGTTTTCGCGTTAACTGCACAGAAGCCTTAGTTCTGACCATTCGTTATAAATATTTGTCCTCGAGGCAGTTGAAATCACAGCTCACGAGCACTTGCTAGCCTTCTGCGTGCAAAAACTAACACAAAGCCAGCGTATAGCAACAGCGACGCGTCACCGCCAGCAGCCCCTGAATGTCTTACTCCAATTTGTACGATATATAAAGGGGCAGAAGGACCAGCGACCTAGGCTTGAATCTTGGGGACGAGTCTGTGTGCAACCTTGTTTCCGCGTTAACTGCACAGAAGCCTCGGTTCTGACCATTCCTTATAAATGTATGTCCTCAAGGCAGTTCAAATCACAGCTCACGAGCTCTTGCTAGCCTACTGCGTGCAAAAACTCACACAAAGCCAGCGTATAGCAACAGCGACGCGTCACCGCCAGCAGCCCCTGCAAGTCTTACTACAATTTGTACGATATCTAAAAGGGCAGAAGGAGCAGCGACGTAGGCTTGAAAGTTGGGGACGAGTCTGTGTGCAACCTTGTTTTCGCGTTACCTGCACAGAAGCCTCGGTTCTAACCATTCTTTATAAATGTATGTCCTCGAGGCAGTTCAAATCACAGCTCACGAGCTCTTGCTAGCCTACTGCGTGCAAAAACTCACACAAAGCCAGCGCATAGCAACAGCGACGCGTCACCGCCAGCAGCCCCTGCATGTCTTACTACAATTTGTACGATATCTAAAAGGGCAGAAGGAGCAGCGACGTAGGCTTGAAAGATGGGGACGAGTCTCTTTGCAACCTTGTTTTCACGTTAACTGCACAGAAGCCTCGGTTCTGACCATATTTCATAGATGTATGTCCTCGAGGCAGTAGAAATCACAGCTCACGAGCACTTGCTAGCCTACTGCGTGCAAAAAACTCACTCAAAGCCAGCGTAAAGCAACAGTGACGCGTCACCGTCAGCAGCCCCTGAATGTCTTACTACAATTTCTACAATATATAAAAGGGCAGAAGGAGCAGCGACGTAGGCTTGAAAGATGGGGACGAGTCTCTTTGCAACCTTGTTTTCGCGTTAACTGCACAGAAGCCTTAGTTCTGACCATTCGTTATAAATATTTGTCCTCGAGGCAGTTGAAATCACAGCTCACGAGCACTTGCTAGCCTACTGCGTGCAAAAACTCACACAAAGCCAGCGCATAGCAACAGCGACGCGTCACCGCCAGCAGCCCCTGCATGTCTTACTACAATTTGTACGATATCTAAAAGGGCAGAAGGAGCAGCGACGTAGGCTTGAAAGATGGGGACGAGTCTCTTTGCAACCTTGTTTTCACGTTAACTGCACAGAAGCCTCGGTTCTGACCATATTTCATAGATGTATGTCCTCGAGGCAGTTCAAATCACAGCTCACGAGCACTTGCTAGCCTACTGCGTGCAAAAACTCACTCAAAGCCAGCGCATAGCAACAGCGACGCGTCGCCGCCAGCAGCCCCTGCATGTCTTACTACAATTTGTACGATATCTAAAAGGGCAGAAGGAGCAGCGACGTAGGCTTGAAAGTTGGGGACGAGTCTGTGTGCAACCTTGTTTTCGCGTTAACGGCACAAAAGCCTCGGTTCTGACCATTCCTTATAAATGTATGTCCTCGAGGCAGTTCAAATCAGAGCTCACGAGTACTTGCTAGCCTACTGCATGCAAAAACTCACTCAAAGCCAGCGTATAGCAACAGCGACGCGTCTCCGCCAGCAGCCCCTGCATGTCTTACTACAATTTCTACAATATATAAAAGGGCAGAAGGAGCAGCGACGTAAACTTGAAAGATGGGGACGAGTCTCTTTGCAACCTTGTTTTCACGTTAACTGCACAGAAGCCTCGGTTCTGACCATATTTCATAGATGTATGTCCTCGAGGCAGTAGAAATCACAGCTCACGAGCACTTGCTAGCCTACTGCATGCAAAAAACTCACTCAAAGCCAGCGTAAAGCAACAGTGACGCGTCACCGTCAGCAGCCCCTGAATGTCTTACTACAATTTCTACAATATATAAAAGGGCAGAAGGAGCAGCGACGTAGGCTTGAAAGATGGGGACGAGTCTCTTTGCAACCTTGTTTTCGCGTTAACTGCACAGAAGCCTTAGTTCTGACCATTCGTTATAAATATTTGTCCTCGAGGCAGTTGAAATCACAGCTCACGAGCACTTGCTAGCCTTCTGCGTGCAAAAACTAACACAAAGCCAGCGTATAGCAACAGCGACGCGTCACCGCCAGCAGCCCCTGAATGTCTTACTCCAATTTGTACGATATATAAAGGGGCAGAAGGAGCAGCGACCTAGGCTTGAATCTTGGGGACGAGTCTGTGTGCAACCTTGTTTCCGCGTTAACTGCACAGAAGCCTCGGTTCTGACCATTCCTTATAAATGTATGTCCTCAAGGCAGTTCAAATCACAGCTCACGAGCTCTTGCTAGCCTACTGCGTGCAAAAACTCACACAAAGCCAGCGTATAGCAACAGCGACGCGTCACCGCCAGCAGCCCCTGCAAGTCTTACTACAATTTGTACGATATCTAAAAGGGCAGAAGGAGCAGCGACGTAGGCTTGAAAGTTGGGGACGAGTCTGTGTGCAACCTTGTTTTCGCGTTAACTGCACAGAAGCCTCGGTTCTGACCATTCTTTATAAATGTATGTCCTCGAGGCAGTTGAAATCACAGCTCACGAGCTCTTGCTGGCCTACTGCGTGCAAAAACTCACTCAAAGCCAGCGTATAGCAACAGCAACGCGTCGCCGCCAGCAGCCCCTGCATGTCTTACTCCAATTTGTACAATATATAAAAGGGCAGAAGGAGCAGCGATGTAGGCTTGAATGTTGGGGACGAGTCTGTGTGCAACCTTGTTTTCGCGTTAACTGCACAGAAGCCTCGGTTCTGACCATTCTTCATAAATATTTGTCCTCGAGGCAGTTGAAATCACAGCTCAAGAGCTCTTGCTAGCCTACTGCGTGCAAAAACTCACTCAAAGCCAGCGTATACCAACAGCGACGCGTCGCCGCCAGCAGCCCCTGCAAGTCTTACTACAATTTCTACAATATTTAAAAGGGCAGAAGGAGCAGCGACGTAGGCTTGAATGTTGGGAACGAGTCTGTGTGCAACCTTGTTTTCGCGTTAACTGCACAGAAGCCTCGGTTCTGACCATTCTTTATAAATGTATGTCCTCGAGGCAGTTGAAATCACAGTTCACGAGCTCTTGCTAGCCTACTGCGTGCTAAAACTCCCACAAAGCCAGCGTATAGCAACAGCGACGCGTCACCGCCAGCAGTCCCTGCATGTCTTACTCCAATTTGTACAATAAATAAAAGGGCAGAAGGAGCAGCGACGTAGGCTTGAAAGTTTGGGACGAGTCTGTGTGCAACCTTGTTTTCGCGTTAACTGCACAGAAGCCTCGGTTCTCACCATTCTTTATAAATGTATGTCCTCGAGGCAGTTCAAATCACAGCTCACGAGCTCTTGCTAGCCTACTGCGTGCAAAAGCTCACACAAAGCCAGCGTATAGCAACAAGCGACGCGTCACCGCCAGCAGTCCCTGTATGTCTTACTCCAATTTGTACAATAAATAAAAGGGCAGAAGGAGCAGCAACGTAGGCTTGAATGTTGGGGACGAGTCTGTGTGCAACCTTGTTTCCGCGTTAACTGCACAGAAGCCTCGGTTCTGACCATTCCTTATAAATGTATGTCCTCAAGGCAGTTCAAATCACAGCTCACGAGCTCTTGCTAGCCTACTGCGTGCAAAAACTCACACAAAGCCAGCGTATAGCAACAGCGACGCGTCACCGCCAGCAGCCCCTGCAAGTCTTACTACAATTTGTACGATATCTAAAAGGGCAGAAGGAGCAGCGACGTAGGCTTGAAAGATGGGGACGAGTCTCTTTGCAACCTTGTTTTCACGTTAACTGCACAGAAGCCTCGGTTCTGACCATTTTTCATAGATGTATGTCCTCGAGGCAGTAGAAATCACAGCTCACGAGCACTTGCTAGCCTACTGCGTGCAAAAACTCACACAAAGCCAGGGTATAGCAACAGCGACGCGTCACCGCCAGCAGCCCCTGCATCTCTAACTACAATTTGTGCGATATCTAAAAGGCCAGAAGGAGCAGCGACGTAGGCATGAAAGTTGGGGACGAGTCTGTGTGCAACCTTGTTTTCCCGTTAACTGCACAGAAGCCTCGGTTCTGACCATTCCTTATAAATGTATGTCCTCGAGGCAGTTCAAATCACAGCTCACGAGCACTTGCTAGCCTACTGCGAGCAAAAACTCACTCAAAGCCAGCGTATAGCAACAGCGACGCGTCACCGCCAGCAGCCCCTGCATGTCTTACTACAATTTCTACAATATATAAAAGGGCAGAAGGAGCAGCGACGTAGGCTTGAAAGATGGGGACGAGTCTCTTTGCAACCTTGTTTACACGTTAACTGCACAGAAGCCTCGGTTCTGACCATATTTCATAGATGTATGTCCTCGAGGCAGTAGAAATCACAGCTCACGAGCACTTGCTAGCCTACTGCGTGCAAAAAACTCACTCAAAGCCAGCGTAAAGCAACAGTGACGCGTCAACGTCAGCAGCCCCTGAATGTCTTACTACAATTTCTACAATATATAAAAGGGCAGAAGGAGCAGCGACGTAGGCTTGAAAGATGGGGACGAGTCTCTTTGCAAGCTTGTTTTCGCGTTAACTGCACAGAAGCCTTAGTTCTGACCATTCGTCATAAATATTTGTCCTCGAGGCAGTTGAAATGAAATCACAGCTCACGAGCACTTGCTAGCCTTCTGCGTGCAAAAACTAACACAAAGCCAGCGTATAGCAACAGCGACGCGTCACCGCCAGCAGCCCCTGAATGTCTTACTCCAATTTGTACGATATATAAAGGGGCAGAAGGAGCAGCGACCTAGGCTTGAATCTTGGGGACGAGTCGGTGTGCAACCTTGTTTTCGCGTTAACTGCGCAGAAGCCTTGGTTCTGACCATTCTTTATAAATGTATGTCCTCGAGGCGGTTGAAATCACAGCTCACCAGCTCTTGCTAGCCTACTGCGTGCAAAAACTCACACAAAGCCAGCGTATAGCAACAGCGACGCGTCACCGCCAGCAGCCCCTGCATCTCAAACTACAATTTGTACGATGTCTAAAAGGGCAGAAGGAGCAGCGACGTTGGCTTGAAAGTTTGGGACGAGTCTGTGTGCAACCTTGTTTTCGCGTTAACTGCACAGAAGCCTCGGTTCTGACCATTCCTTATATATGTATGTCCTCGAGGCAGTTCAAATCACAGCTCACGAGCACTTGCTAGCCTACTGCGTGCAAAAACTCACTCAAAGCCAGCGTATAGCAACAGCGACGCGTCACCGCCAGCAGCCCCTGCATGTCTTACTACAATTTCTACAATATATAAAAGGGCAGAAGGAGCAGCGACGTAGGCTTGAAAGATGGGGACGAGTCTGTGTGCAACCTTGTTTTCGCGTTAACTGCACAGAAGCCTCAGTTCTGACCATTCTTCATAAATATTTGTCCTCGAGGCAGTTAAAATCACAGCTCACGAGCTCTTGCTGGCCTACTGCGTGCAAAAACTCACACAAAGCCAGCGTATAGCAACAGTGACGCGTCACCGTCAGCAGTCCCTGAATGTCTTACTACAATTTGTACAATATATAAAAGGGCAGAAGGAGCAGCGACCTAGGCTTGAATCTTGGGGACGAGTCTGTGTGCAACCTTGTTTTCGCGTTAACTGCACAGAAGCCTCGGTTCTGACCATTCTTTATAAATGTAGCGCCTTCGAGGCAGTTGAAATCACAGTTCACGAGCTCTTGCTAGCCTACTGCGTGCAAAAGCTCCCACAAAGCCAGCGTATAGCAACAGCGACGCGTCACCGCCAGCAGCCCCTGCATGTCTTACTACAATTTCTACAATATGTAAAAGGGCAGAAGGAGCAGCGACGTAAGCTTGAAAGTTGGGGACGAGTCTGTGTGCAACCTTGTTTTCGCGTTAACTGCACAGAAGCCTCAGTTCTGACCATTCTTCATAAATATTTGTCCTCGAGGCAGTTGAAATCACAGCTCACGAGCTCTTGCTGGCCTACTGCGTGCAGAAACTCACACAAAGCCAGCGTATAGCAACAGCGACGTGTCACCGCCAGCAGCCCCTGAATGTCTTACTCCAATTTGTACAATATATAAAAGGGCAGAAGGAGCAGCGACCTAGGCTTGAATCTTGGGGACGAGTCTCTGTGCAACTTTGTTTTCGCGTTAACTGCACAGAAGCCTCGGTTCTGACCATTCCTTATAAATGTATGTCCTCGAGGCAGTTCAAATCACAGCTCACGAGCACTTGCTAGCCTACTGCGTGCAAAAACTCACTCAAAGCCAGCGCATAGCAACAGCGACGCGTCACCGCCAGCAGCCCCTGCATGTCTTACTACAATTTGTACGATATCTAAAAGGGCAGAAGGAGCAGTGACGTAGGCTTGAATGTTGGGGACGAGTCTGTGTGCAACCTTGTTTCCGCGTTAACTGCACAGAAGCCTCGGTTCTGGCCATTCTTCATAAATATTTGTCCTCGAGGCAGTTGAAATCACAGCACACGAGCTCTTGCTAGCCTACTGCGTGCAAAAATTCACACAAAGCCAGCGTATAGCAACAGTGACGCGTCACCGCCAGCAGTCCCTGCATGTCTTACTCCAATTTGTACAATATATAAAAGGGCAGAAGGAGCAGCGACCTAGGCTTGAATCTTGGGGACGAGTCTGTGTGCAAACTTGTTTTCGCGTTACCTGCACAGAAGCCTCGGTTCTAACCATTCTTTATAAATGTATGTCCTCGAGGCAGTTCAAATCACAGCTCACGAGCACTTGCTAGCCTACTGCGTGCAAAAACTCACTCAAAGCCAGCGCATAGCAACAGCGACGCGTCACCGCCAGCAGCCCCTGCATGTCTTACTACAATTTGTACGATATCTAAAAGGGCAGAAGGAGCAGCGACGTAGGCTTGAAAGTTGGGGACGAGTCTCTTTGCAACCTTGTTTTCACGTTAACTGCACAGAAGCCTCGGTTCTGACCATATTTCATAGATGTATGTCCTCGAGGCAGTAGAAATCACAGCTCACGAGCACTTGCTAGCCTACTGCGTGCAAAAAACTCACTCAAAGCCAGCGTAAAGCAACAGTGACGCGTCACCGTCAGCAGCCCCTGAATGTCTTACTACAATTTCTACAATATATAAAAGGGCAGAAGGAGCAGCGACGTAGGCTTGAAAGATGGGGACGAGTCTCTTTGCAACCTTGTTTTCGCGTTAACTGCACAGAAGCCTTAGTTCTGACCATTCGTTATAAATATTTGTCCTCGAGGCAGTTGAAATCACAGCTCACGAGCACTTGCTAGCCTTCTGCGTGCAAAAACTAACACAAAGCCAGCGTATAGCAACAGCGACGCGTCACCGCCAGCAGCCCCTGAATGTCTTACTCCAATTTGTACGATATATAAAGGGGCAGAAGGAGCAGCGACCTAGGCTTGAATCTTGGGGACGAGTCTGTGTGCAACCTTGTTTCCGCGTTAACTGCACAGAAGCCTCGGTTCTGACCATTCCTTATAAATGTATGTCCTCAAGGCAGTTCAAATCACAGCTCACGAGCTCTTGCTAGCCTACTGCGTGCAAAAACTCACACAAAGCCAGCGTATAGCAACAGCGACGCGTCACCGCCAGCAGCCCCTGCAAGTCTTACTACAATTTGTACGATATCTAAAAGGGCAGAAGGAGCAGCGACGTAGGCTTGAAAGTTGGGGACGAGTCTGTGTGCAACCTTGTTTTCGCGTTAACTGCACAGAAGCCTCGGTTCTGACCATTCTTTATAAATGTATGTCCTCGAGGCAGTTGAAATCACAGCTCACGAGCTCTTGCTGGCCTACTGCGTGCAAAAACTCACTCAAAGCCAGCGTATAGCAACAGCAACGCGTCGCCGCCAGCAGCCCCTGCATGTCTTACTCCAATTTGTACAATATATAAAAGGGCAGAAGGAGCAGCGATGTAGGCTTGAATGTTGGGGACGAGTCTGTGTGCAACCTTGTTTTCGCGTTAACTGCACAGAAGCCTCGGTTCTGACCATTCTTCATAAATATTTGTCCTCGAGGCAGTTGAAATCACAGCTCACGAGCTCTTGCTAGCCTACTGCGTGCAAAAACTCACTCAAAGCCAGCGTATACCAACAGCGACGCGTCGCCGCCAGCAGCCCCTGCAAGTCTTACTACAATTTCTACAATATTTAAAAGGGCAGAAGGAGCAGCGACGTAGGCTTGAATGTTGGGAACGAGTCTGTGTGCAACCTTGTTTTCGCGTTAACTGCACAGAAGCCTCGGTTCTGACCATTCTTTATAAATGTATGTCCTCGAGGCAGTTGAAATCACAGTTCACGAGCTCTTGCTAGCCTACTGCGTGCTAAAACTCCCACAAAGCCAGCGTATAGCAACAGCGACGCGTCACCGCCAGCAGTCCCTGCATGTCTTACTCCAATTTGTACAATAAATAAAAGGGCAGAAGGAGCAGCGACGTAGGCTTGAAAGTTTGGGACGAGTCTGTGTGCAACCTTGTTTTCGCGTTAACTGCACAGAAGCCTCGGTTCTCACCATTCTTTATAAATGTATGTCCTCGAGGCAGTTCAAATCACAGCTCACGAGCTCTTGCTAGCCTACTGCGTGCAAAAGCTCACACAAAGCCAGCGTATAGCAACAAGCGACGCGTCACCGCCAGCAGTCCCTGTATGTCTTACTCCAATTTGTACAATAAATAAAAGGGCAGAAGGAGCAGCAACGTAGGCTTGAATGTTGGGGACGAGTCTGTGTGCAACCTTGTTTCCGCGTTAACTGCACAGAAGCCTCGGTTCTGACCATTCCTTATAAATGTATGTCCTCAAGGCAGTTCAAATCACAGCTCACGAGCTCTTGCTAGCCTACTGCGTGCAAAAACTCACACAAAGCCAGCGTATAGCAACAGCGACGCGTCACCGCCAGCAGCCCCTGCAAGTCTTACTACAATTTGTACGATATCTAAAAGGGCAGAAGGAGCAGCGACGTAGGCTTGAAAGATGGGGACGAGTCTCTTTGCAACCTTGTTTTCACGTTAACTGCACAGAAGCCTCGGTTCTGACCATTTTTCATAGATGTATGTCCTCGAGGCAGTAGAAATCACAGCTCGCGAGCACTTGCTAGCCTACTGCGTGCAAAAACTCACACAAAGCCAGGGTATAGCAACAGCGACGCGTCACCGCCAGCAGCCCCTGCATCTCTAACTACAATTTGTGCGATATCTAAAAGGCCAGAAGGAGCAGCGACGTAGGCATGAAAGTTGGGGACGAGTCTGTGTGCAACCTTGTTTTCCCGTTAACTGCACAGAAGCCTCGGTTCTGACCATATTTCATAGATGTATGTCCTCAAGGCAGTTCAAATCACAGCTCACGAGCTCTTGCTAGCCTACTGCGTGCAAAAACTCACACAAAGCCAGCGTATAGCAACAGCGACGCGTCACCGCCAGCAGCCCCTGAATGTCTTACTCCAATTTGTACGATATATAAAGGGGCAGAAGGAGCAGCGACCTAGGCTTGAATCTTGGGGACGAGTCGGTGTGCAACCTTGTTTTCGAGTTAACTGCGCAGAAGCCTTGGTTCTGACCATTCTTTATAAATGTATGTCCTCGAGGCGGTTGAAATCACAGCTCACCAGCTCTTGCTAGCCTACTGCGTGCAAAAACTCACACAAAGCCAGCGTATAGCAACAGCGACGCGTCACCGCCAGAAGCCCCTGCATCTCAAACTACAATTTGTACGATGTCTAAAAGGGCAGAAGGAGCAGCGACGTTGGCTTGAAAGTTTGGGACGAGTCTGTGTGCAACCTTGTTTTCGCATTAACTGCACAGAAGCCTCGGTTCTGACCATTCCTTATATATGTATGTCCTCGAGGCAGTTCAAATCACAGCTCACGAGCACTTGCTAGCCTACTGCGTGCAAAACCTCACTCAAAGCCAGCGTATAGCAACAGCGACGCGTCACCGCCAGCAGCCCCTGCATGTCTTACTACAATTTCTACAATATATAAAAGGGCAGAAGGAGCAGCGACGTAGGCTTGAAAGATGGGGACGAGTCTGTGTGCAACCTTGTTTTCGCGTTAACTGCACAGAAGCCTCAGTTCTGACCATTCTTCATAAATATTTGTCCTCGAGGCAGTTAAAATCACAGCTCACGAGCTCTTGCTGGCCTACTGCGTGCAAAAACTCACACAAAGCCAGCGTATAGCAACAGTGACGCGTCACCGTCAGCAGTCCCTGAATGTCTTACTACAATTTGTACAATATATAAAAGGGCAGAAAGAGCAGCGACCTAGGCTTGAATCTTGGGGACGAGTCTGTGTGCAACCTTGTTTTCGCGTTAACTGCACAGAAGCCTCAGTTCTGACCATTCTTCATAAATATTTGTCCTCGAGGCAGTTGAAATCACAGCTCACGAGCGCTTGCTGGCCTACTGCGTGCAGAAACTCACACAAAGCCAGCGTATAGCAACAGCGACGTGTCACCGCCAGCAGCCCCTGAATGTCTTACTCCAATTTGTACAATATATAAAAGGGCAGAAGGAGCAGCGACCTAGGCTTGAATCTTGGGGATGAGTCTCTGTGCAACTTTGTTTTCGCGTTAACTGCACAGAAGCCTCGGTTCTGACCATTCCTTATAAATGTATGTCCTCGAGGCAGTTCAAATCACAGCTCACGAGCACTTGCTAGCCTACTGCGTGCAAAAACTCACTCAAAGCCAGCGCATAGCAACAGCGACGCGTCACCGCCAGCAGCCCCTGCATGTCTTACTACAATTTGTACGATATCTAAAAGGGCAGAAGGAGCAGTGACGTAGGCTTGAATGTTGGGGACGAGTCTGTGTGCAACCTTGTTTCCGCGTTAACTGCACAGAAGCCTCGGTTCTGGCCATTCTTCATAAATATTTGTCCTCGAGGCAGTTGAAATCACAGCACACGAGCTCTTGCTAGCCTACTGCGTGCAAAAATTCACACAAAGCCAGCGTATAGCAACAGTGACGCGTCACCGCCAGCAGTCCCTGCATGTCTTACTCCAATTTGTACAATATATAAAAGGGCAGAAGGAGCAGCGACCTAGGCTTGAATCTTGGGGACGAGTCTGTGTGCAACCTTGTTTTCGCGTTACCTGCACAGAAGCCTCGGTTCTAACCATTCTTTATAAATGTATGTCCTCGAGGCAGTTCAAATCACAGCTCACGAGCTCTTGCTAGCCTACTGCGTGCAAAAACTCACACAAAGCCAGCGCATAGCAACAGCGACGCGTCACCGCCAGCAGCCCCTGCATGTCTTACTACAATTTGTACGATATCTAAAAGGGCAGAAGGAGCAGCGACGTAGGCTTGAAAGTTGGGGACGAGTCTGTGTGCAACCTTGTTTCCGCGTTAACTGCACAGAAGCCTCGGTTCTGACCATTCCTTATAAATGTATGTCCTCGAGGCAGTTCAAATCACAGCTCACGAGCACTTGCTAGCCTACTGCGTGCAAAAACTCACTCAAAGCCAGCGCATAGCAACAGCGACGCGTCACCGCCAGCAGCCCCTGCATGTCTTACTACAATTTGTACGATATCTAAAAGGGCAGAAGGAGCAGCGACGTAGGCTTGAAAGTTGGGGACGAGTCTGTGTGCAACCTTGTTTTCGCGTTAACTGCACAAAAGCCTCGGTTCTGACCATTCCTTATAAATGTATGTCCTCGAGGCAGTTCAAATCAGAGCTCACGAGCACTTGCTAGCCTACTGCATGCAAAAACTCACTCAAAGCCAGCGTATAGCAACAGCGACGCGTCTCCGCCAGCAGCCCCTGCATGTCTTACTACAATTTCTACAATATATAAAAGGGCAGAAGGAGCAGCGACGTAAACTTGAAAGATGGGGACGAGTCTCTTTGCAACCTTGTTTTCACGTTAACTGCACAGAAGCCTCGGTTCTGACCATATTTCATAGATGTATGTCCTCGAGGCAGTAGAAATCACAGCTCACGAGCACTTGCTAGCCTACTGCGTGCAAAAAACTCACTCAAAGCCAGCGTAAAGCAACAGTGACGCGTCACCGTCAGCAGCCCCTGAATGTCTTACTACAATTTCTACAATATATAAAAGGGCAGAAGGAGCAGCGACGTAGGCTTGAAAGATGGGGACGAGTCTCTTTGCAACCTTGTTTTCGCGTTAACTGCACAGAAGCCTTAGTTCTGACCATTCGTTATAAATATTTGTCCTCGAGGCAGTTGAAATCACAGCTCACGAGCACTTGCTAGCCTTCTGCGTGCAAAAACTAACACAAAGCCAGCGTATAGCAACAGCGACGCGTCACCGCCAGCAGCCCCTGAATGTCTTACCCCAATTTGTACGATATATAAAGGGGCAGAAGGAGCAGCGACCTAGGCTTGAATCTTGGGGACGAGTCTGTGTGCAACCTTGTTTCCGCGTTAACTGCACAGAAGCCTCGGTTCTGACCATTCCTTATAAATGTATGTCCTTAAGGCAGTTCAAATCACAGCTCACGAGCTCTTGCTAGCCTACTGCGTGCAAAAACTCACACAAAGCCAGCGTATAGCAACAGCGACGCGTCACCGCCAGCAGCCCCTGCAAGTCTTACTACAATTTGTACGATATCTAAAAGGGCAGAAGGAGCAGCGACGTAGGCTTGAAAGTTGGGGACGAGTCTGTGTGCAACCTTGTTTTCGCGTTAACTGCACAGAAGCCTCGGTTCTGACCATTCTTTATAAATGTATGTCCTCGAGGCAGTTGAAATCACAGCTCACGAGCTCTTGCTGGCCTACTGCGTGCAAAAACTCACTCAAAGCCAGCGTATAGCAACAGCAACGCGTCGCCGCCAGCAGCCCCTGCATGTCTTACTCCAATTTGCACAATATATAAAAGGGCAGAAGGAGCAGCGATGTAGGCTTGAATGTTGGGGACGAGTCTGTGTGCAACCTTGTTTTCGCGTTAACTGCACAGAAGCCTCGGTTCTGACCATTCTTCATAAATATTTGTCCTCGAGGCAGTTGAAATCACAGCTCACGAGCTCTTGCTAGCCTACTGCGTGCAAAAACTCACTCAAAGCCAGCGTATACCAACAGCGACGCGTCGCCGCCAGCAGCCCCTGCAAGTCTTACTACAATTTCTACAATATTTAAAAGGGCAGAAGGAGCAGCGACGTAGGCTTGAATGTTGGGAACGAGTCTGTGTGCAACCTTGTTTTCGCGTTAACTGCACAGAAGCCTCGGTTCTGACCATTCTTTATAAATGTATGTCCTCGAGGCAGTTGAAATCACAGTTCACGAGCTCTTGCTAGCCTACTGCGTGCTAAAACTCCCACAAAGCCAGCGTATAGCAACAGCGACGCGTCACCGCCAGCAGTCCCTGCATGTCTTACTCCAATTTGTACAATAAATAAAAGAGCAGAAGGAGCAGCGACGTAGGCTTGAAAGTTTGGGACGAGTCTGTGTGCAACCTTGTTTTCGCGTTAACTGCACAGAAGCCTCGGTTCTCACCATTCTTTATAAATGTATGTCCTCGAGGCAGTTCAAATCACAGCTCACGAGCTCTTGCTAGCCTACTGCGTGCAAAAGCTCACACAAAGCCAGCGTATAGCAACAAGCGACGCGTCACCGCCAGCAGTCCCTGTATGTCTTACTCCAATTTGTACAATAAATAAAAGGGCAGAAGGAGCAGCAACGTAGGCTTGAATGTTGGGGACGAGTCTGTGTGCAACCTTGTTTCCGCGTTAACTGCACAGAAGCCTCGGTTCTGACCATTCCTTATAAATGTATGTCCTCAAGGCAGTTCAAATCACAGCTCACGAGCTCTTGCTAGCCTACTGCGTGCAAAAACTCACACAAAGCCAGCGTATAGCAACAGCGACGCGTCACCGCCAGCAGCCCCTGCAAGTCTTACTACAATTTGTACGATATCTAAAAGGGCAGAAGGAGCAGCGACGTAGGCTTGAAAGTTGGGGACGAGTCTGTGTGCAACCTTGTTTTCGCGTTAACTGCACAGAAGCCTCGGTTCTGACCATTCTTTATAAATGTATGTCCTCGAGGCAGTTGAAATCACAGCTCACGAGCTCTTGCTGGCCTACTGCGTGCAAAAACTCACTCAAAGCCAGCGTATAGCAACAGCAACGCGTCGCCGCCAGCAGCCCCTGCATGTCTTACTCCAATTTGTACAATATATAAAAGGGCAGAAGGAGCAGCGATGTAGGCTTGAATGTTGGGGACGAGTCTGTGTGCAACCTTGTTTTCGCGTTAACTGCACAGAAGCCTCGGTTCTGACCATTCTTCATAAATATTTGTCCTCGAGGCAGTTGAAATCACAGCTCACGAGCTCTTGCTAGCCTACTGCGTGCAAAAACTCACTCAAAGCCAGCGTATACCAACAGCGACGCGTCGCCGCCAGCAGCCCCTGCAAGTCTTACTACAATTTCTACAATATTTAAAAGGGCAGAAGGAGCAGCGACGTAGGCTTGAATGTTGGGAACGAGTCTGTGTGCAACCTTGTTTTCGCGTTAACTGCGCAGAAGCCTCGGTTCTGACCATTCTTTATAAATGTATGTCCTCGAGGCAGTTAAATTACAGTTCACGAGCTCTTGCTAGCCTACTGCGTGCTAAAACTCCCACAAAGCCAGCGTATAGCAACAGCGACGCGTCACCGCCAGCAGTCCCTGCATGTCTTACTCCAATTTGTACAATAAATAAAAGGGCAGAAGGAGCAGCGACGTAGGCTTGAAAGTTTGGGACGAGTCTGTGTGCAACCTTGTTTTCGCGTTAACTGCACAGAAGCCTCGGTTCTCACCATTCTTTATAAATGTATGTCCTCGAGGCAGTTGAAATCACAGCTCACGAGCTCTTGCTGGCCTACTGCGTGCAAAAACTCACTCAAAGCCAGCGTATAGCAACAGCAACGCGTCGCCGCCAGCAGCCCCTGCATGTCTTACTCCAATTTGTACAATATATAAAAGGGCAGAAGGAGCAGCGATGTAGGCTTGAATGTTGGGGACGAGTCTGTGTGCAACCTTGTTTTCGCGTTAACTGCACAGAAGCCTCGGTTCTGACCATTCTTCATAAATATTTGTCCTCGAGGCAGTTGAAATCACAGCTCACGAGCTCTTGCTAGCCTACTGCGTGCAAAAACTCACTCAAAGCCAGCGTATACCAACAGCGACGCGTCGCCGCCAGCAGCCCCTGTATGTCTTACTCCAATTTGTACAATAAATAAAAGGGCAGAAGGAGCAGCAACGTAGGCTTGAATGTTGGGGACGAGTCTGTGTGCAACCTTGTTTCCGCCGTTAACTGCACAGAAACCTCGGTTCTGACCATTCCTTATAAATGTATGTCCTCAAGGCAGTTCAAATCACAGCTCACGAGCTCTTGCTAGCCTACTGCGTGCAAAAACTCACACAAAGCCAGCGTATAGCAACAGCGACGCGTCACCGCCAGCAGCCCCTGCAAGTCTTACTACAATTTGTACGATATCTAAAAGGGCAGAAGGAGCAGCGACGTAGGCTTGAAAGTTGGGGACGAGTCTGTGTGCAACCTTGTTTTCGCGTTAACTGCACAGAAGCCTGGGTTCTGACCATTCCTTATAAATGTATGTCCTCGAGGCAGTTCAAATCACAGCTCACGAGCACTTGCTAGCCTACTGCGTGCAAAAACTCACTCAAAGCCAGCGTATAGCAACAGCGACGCGTCACCGCCAGCAGCCCCTGCATGTCTTACTACAATTTCTACAATATATAAAAGGGCAGAAGGAGCAGCGACGTAGGCTTGAAAGATGGGGACGAGTCTCTTTGCAACCTTGTTTTCGCATTAACTGCACAGAAGCCTCGGTTCTGACCATTTTTCATAGACGTATGTCCTCGAGGCAGTAGAAATCACAGCTCACGAGCACTTGCTTGCCTACTGCGTGCAAAAACTCACTCAAAGCCAGCGTATAGCAACAGTGACGCGTCACCGTCAGCAGTCCCTGAATGTCTTACTACAATTTGTACAATATATAAAAGGGCAGAAGGAGCAGTGACGTAGGCTTGAATGTTGGGGACGAGTCTGTGTGCAACCTTGTTTCCGCGTTAACTGCACAGAAGCCTCGGTTCTGGCCATTCTTCATAAATATTTGTCCTCGAGGCAGTTGAAATCACAGCTCACGAGCTCTTGCTAGCCTACTGCGTGCAAAAATTCACTCAAAGCCAGCGTATAGCAACAGCGACGCGTCACCGCCAGCAGTCCCTGCATGTCTTACTCCAATTTGTACAATATATAAAAGGGCAGAAGGAGCAGCGACCTAGGCTTGAATCTTGGGGACGAGTCTGTGTGCAACCTTGTTTTCGCGTTACCTGCACAGAAGCCTCGGTTCTGACCATTCTTTATAAATGTATGTCCTCGAGGCAGTTCAAATCACAGCTCACGAGCTCTTGCTAGCCTACTGCGTGCAAAAACTCACACAAAGCCAGCGCATAGCAACAGCGACGCGTCACCGCCAGCAGCCCCTGCATGTCTTACTACAATTTGTACGATATCTAAAAGGGCAGAAGGAGCAGCGACGTAGGCTTGAAAGTTGGGGACGAGTCTGTGTGCAACCTTGTTTCCGCGTTAACTGCACAGAAGCCTCGGTTCTGACCTTTCATTATAAATGTATGTCCTCGAGGCAGTTCAAATCACAGCTCACGAACACTTGCTAGCCTACTGCGTGCAAAAACTCACTCAAAGCCAGCGCATAGCAACAGCGACGCGTCACCGCCAGCAGCCCCTGCATGTCTTACTACAATTTGTACGATATCTAAAAGGGCAGAAGGAGCAGCGACGTAGGCTTGAAAGTTGGGGACGAGTCTGTGTGCAACCTTCTTTTCACGTTAACTGCACAGAAGCCTCGGTTCTGACCATTTTTCATAGATGTATGTCCTCGAGGCAGTAGAAATCACAGCTCACGAGCACTTGCTAGCCTACTGCGTGCAAAAACTCACACAAAGCCAGGGTATAGCAACAGCGACGCGTCACCGCCAGCAGCCCCTGCATCTCTAACTACAATTTGTACGATATCTAAAAGGTCAGAAGGAGCAGCGACGTAGGCATGAAAGTTGGGGACGAGTCTGTGTGCAACCTTGTTTTCCCGTTAACTGCACAGAAGCCTCGGTTCTGACCATTCCTTATAAATGTATGTCCTCGAGGCAGTTCAAATCACAGCTCACGAGCACTTGCTAGCCTACTGCGAGCAAAAACTCACTCAAAGCCAGCGTATAGCAACAGCGACGCGTCACCGCCAGCAGCCCCTGCATGTCTTACTACAATTTCTACAATATATAAAAGGGCAGAAGGAGCAGCGACGTAGGCTTGAAAGATGGGGACGAGTCTCTTTGCAACCTTGTTTACACGTTAACTGCACAGAAGCCTCGGTTCTGACCATATTTCATAGATGTATGTCCTCGAGGCAGTAGAAATCACAGCTCACGAGCACTTGCTAGCCTACTGCGTGCAAAAAACTCACTCAAAGCCAGCGTAAAGCAACAGTGACGCGTCACCGTCAGCAGCCCCTGAATGTCTTACTACAATTTCTACAATATATAAAAGGGCAGAAGGAGCAGCCACGTAGGCTTGAAAGATGGGGACGAGTCTCTTTGCAACCTTGTTTTCGCGTTAACTGCACAGAAGCCTTAGTTCTGACCATTCGTCATAAATATTTGTCCTCGAGGCAGTTGAAATCACAGCTCACGAGCACTTGCTAGCCTTCTGCGTGCAAAAACTAACACAAAGCCAGCGTATAGCAACAGCGACGCGTCACCGCCAGCAGCCCCTGAATGTCTTACTCTAATTTGTACGATTTATAAAGGGGCAGAAGGAGCAGCGACCTAGGCTTGAATCTTGGGGACGAGTCGGTGTGCAACCTTGTTTTCGCGTTAACTGCGCAGAAGCCTTGGTTCTGACCATTCTTTATAAATGTATGTCCTCGAGGCGGTTGAAATCACAGCTCACCAGCTCTTGCTAGCCTACTGCGTGCAAAAACTCACACAAAGCCAGCGTATAGCAACAGCGACGCGTCACCGCCAGCAGCCCCTGCATCTCAAACTACAATTTGTACGATGCCTAAAAGGGCAGAAGGAGCAGCGACGTTGGCTTGAAAGTTTGGGACGAGTCTGTGCGCAACCTTGTTTTCGCGTTAACTGCACAGAAGCCTCGGTTCTGACCATTCCTTATAAATGTATGTCCTCGAGGCAGTTCAAATCACAGCTCACGAGCACTTGCTAGCCTACTGCGTGCAAAAACTCACTCAAAGCCAGCGTATAGCAACAGCGACGCGTCACCGCCAGCAGCCCCTGCATGTCTTACTACAATTTCTACAATATATAAAAGGGCAGAAGGAGCAGCGACGTAGGCTTGAAAGATGGGGACGAGTCTGTGTGCAACCTTGTTTTCGCGTTAACTGCACAGAAGCCTCAGTTCTGACCATTCTTCATAAATATTTGTCCTTGAGGCAGTTAAAATCACAGCTCACGAGCTCTTGCTGGCCTACTGCGTGCAAAAACTCACACAAAGCCAGCGTATAGCAACAGTGACGCGTCACCGTCAGCAGTCCCTGAATGTCTTACTACAATTTGTACAATATATAAAAGGGCAGAAGGAGCAGCGACCTAGGCTTGAATCTTGGGGACGAGTCTGTGTGCAACCTTGTTTTCGCGTTAACTGCACAGAAGCCTCGGTTCTGACCATTCTTTATAAATGTATGCCTTCGAGGCAGTTGAAATCACAGTTCACGAGCTCTTGCTAGCCTACTGCGTGCAAAAGCTCCCACAAAGCCAGCGTATAGCAACAGCGACGCGTCACCGCCAGCAGCCCCTGCATGTCTTACTACAATTTCTACAATATGTAAAAGGGCAGAAGGAGCAGCGACGTAGGCTTGAATGTTGGGAACGAGTCTGTGTGCAACCTTCTTTTCGCGTTAACTGCACAGAAGCCTCGGTTCTGACCATTCTTTATAAATTTATGTCCTCGAGGCAGTTGAAATCACAGTTCACGAGCTCTTGCTAGCCTACTGCGTGCAAAAACTCCCACAAAGCCAGGGTATAGCAACAGCGACGCGTCACCGCCAGCAGCCCCTGCATCTCTAACTACAATTTGTGCGATATCTAAAAGGCCAGAAGGAGCAGCGACGTAGGCATGAAAGTTGGGGACGAGTCTGTGTGCAACCTTGTTTTCCCGTTAACTGCACAGAAGCCTCGGTTCTGGCCATTCTTCATAAATATTTGTCCTCGAGGCAGTTGAAATCACAGCTCACGAGCTCTTGCTAGCCTACTGCGTGCAAAAATTCACACAAAGCCAGCGTATAGCAACAGCGACGCGTCACCGCCAGCAGTCCCTGCATGTCTTACTCCAATTTGTACAATATATAAAAGGGCAGAAGGAGCAGCGACCTAGGCTTGAATCTTGGGGACGAGTCTGTGTGCAACCTTGTTTTCGCGTTGTCTGCACAGAAGCCTCGGTTCTGACCATTCTTTATAAATGTATGTCCTCGAGGCAGTTCAAATCACAGCTCACGAGCTCTTGCTAGCCTACTGCGTGCAAAAACTCACACAAAGCCAGCGCATAGCAACAGCGACGCGTCACCGCCAGCAGCCCCTGCATGTCTTACTACAATTTGTACGATATCTAAAAGGGCAGAAGGAGCAGCGACGTAGGCTTGAAAGTTGGGGACGAGTCTGTGTGCAACCTTGTTTCCGCGTTAACTGCACAGAAGCCTCGGTTCTGACCATTCCTTATAAATGTATGTCCTCGAGGCAGTTCAAATCACAGCTCACGAGCACTTGCTAGCCTACTGCGCGCAAAAACTCACTCAAAGCCAGCGCATAGCAACAGCGACGCGTCACCGCCAGCAGCCCCTGCATGTCTTACTACAATTTGTACGATATCTAAAAGGGCAGAAGGAGCAGCGACGTAGGCTTGAAAGTTGGGGACGAGTCTGTGTGCAACCTTGTTTTCGCGTTAACTGCACAAAAACCTCGGTTCTGACCATTCCTTATAAATGTATGTCCTCGAGGCAGTTCAAATCACAGCTCACGAGCACTTGCTGGCCTACTGCATGCAAAAACTCACTCAAAGCCAGCGTATAGCAACAGCGACGCGTCACCGCCAGCAGCCCCTGCATGTCTTACTACAATTTCTACAATATATAAAAGGGCAGAAGGAGCAGCGACGTAGGCTTGAAAGATGGGGACGAGTCTCTTTGCAACCTTGTTTTCACGTTAACTGCACAGAAGCCTCGGTTCTGACCATTTTTCATAGATGTATGTCCTCGAGGCAGTAGAAATCACAGCTCACGAGCACTTGCTAGCCTACTGCGTGCAAAAACTCACACAAAGCCAGGGTATAGCAACAGCGACGCGTCACCGCCAGCAGCCCCTGCATCTCTAACTACAATTTGTGCGATATCTAAAAGGCCAGAAGGAGCAGCGACGTAGGCATGAAAGTTGGGGACGAGTCTGTGTGCAACCTTGTTTTCCCGTTAACTGCACAGAAGCCTCGGTTCTGACCATTCCTTATAAATGTATGTCCTCGAGGCAGTTCAAATCACAGCTCACGAGCACTTGCTAGCCTACTGCGAGCAAAAACTCACTCAAAGCCAGCGTATAGCAACAGCGACGCGTCACCGCCAGCAGCCCCTGCATGTCTTACTACAATTTCTACAATATATAAAAGGGCAGAAGGAGCAGCGACGTAGGCTTGAAAGATGGGGACGAGTCTCTTTGCAACCTTGTTTACACGTTAACTGCACAGAAGCCTCGGTTCTGACCATATTTCGTAGATGTATGTCCTCGAGGCAGTAGAAATCACAGCTCACGAGCACTTGCTAGCCTACTGCGTGCAAAAAACTCACTCAAAGCCAGCGTAAAGCAACAGTGACGCGTCACCGTCAGCAGCCCCTGAATGTCTTACTACAATTTCTACAATATATAAAAGGGCAGAAGGAGCAGCGACGTAGGCTTGAAAGATGGGGACGAGTCTCTTTGCAAGCTTGTTTTCGCGTTAACTGCACAGAAGCCTTAGTTCTGACCATTCGTCATAAATATTTGTCCTCGAGGCAGTTGAAATCACAGCTCACGAGCACTTGCTAGCCTTCTGCGTGCAAAAACTAACACAAAGCCAGCGTATAGCAACAGCGACGCGTCACCGCCAGCAGCCCCTGAATGTCTTACTCCAATTTGTACGATATATAAAGGGGCAGAAGGAGCAGCGACCTAGGCTTGAATCTTGGGGACGAGTCGGTGTGCAACCTTGTTTTCGCGTTAACTGCGCAGAAGCCTTGGTTCTGACCATTCTTTATAAATGTATGTCCTCGAGGCGGTTGAAATCACAGCTCACCAGCTCTTGCTAGCCTACTGCGTGCAAAAACTCACACAAAGCCAGCGTATAGCAACAGCGACGCGTCACCGCCAGCAGCCCCTGCATCTCAAACTACAATTTGTACGATGTCTAAAAGGGCAGAAGGAGCAGCGACGTTGGCTTGAAAGTTTGGCACGAGTCTGTGTGCAACCTTGTTTTCGCGTTAACTGCACAGAAGCCTCGGTTCTGACCATTCCTTATATATGTATGTCCTCGAGGCAGTTCAAATCACAGCTCACGAGCACTTGCTAGCCTACTGCGTGCAAAAGCTCCCACAAAGCCAGCGTATAGCAACAGCGACGCGTCACCGCCAGCAGCCCCTGCATGTCTTACTACAATTTCTACAATATGTAAAAGGGCAGAAGGAGCAGCGACGTAGGCTTGAATGTTGGGAACGAGTCTGTGTGCAACCTTCTTTTCGCGTTAACTGCACAAAAACCTCGGTTCTGACCATTCCTTATAAATGTATGTCCTCGAGGCAGTTCAAATCACAGCTCACGAGCACTTGCTGGCCTACTGCATGCAAAAACTCACTCAAAGCCAGCGTATAGCAACAGCGACGCGTCACCGCCAGCAGTCCCTGCATGTCTTACTCCAATTTGTACAATATATAAAAGGGCAGAAGGAGCAGTGACGTAGGCTTGAATGTTGGGGATGAGTCTGTGTGCAACCTTGTTTCCGCGTTAACTGCACAGAAGCCTCGGTTCTGGCCATTCTTCATAAATATTTGTCCTCGAGGCAGTTGAAATCACAGCTCGCGAGCTCTTGCTAGCCTACTGCGTGCAAAAATTCACACAAAGCCAGCGTATAGCAACAGCGACGCGTCACCGCCAGCAGTCCCTGCATGTCTTACTCCAATTTGTACAATATATAAAAGGGCAGAAGGAGCAGCGACCTAGGCTTGAATCTTGGGGACGAGTCTGTGTGCAACCTTCTTTTCCCGTTAACTGCACAGAAGCCTCGGTTCTGACCATTCCTTATAAATGTATGTCCTCGAGGCAGTTCAAATCACAGCTCACGAGCACTTGCTAGCCTACTGCGAGCAAAAACTCACTCAAAGCCAGCGTATAGCAACAGCGACGCGTCACCGCCAGCAGCCCCTGCATGTCTTACTATAATTTTTACAATATATAAAAGGGCAGAAGCAGCAGCGACGTAGGCTTGAAAGATGGGGACGAGTCTCTTTGCAACCTTGTTTACACGTTAACTGCACAGAAGCCTCGGTTCTCACCATATTTTATAGATGTATGTCCTCGAGGCAGTAGAAATCACAGCTCACGAGCACTTGCTAGCCTACTGCGTGCAAAAAACTCACTCAAAGCCAGCGTATAGCAACAGTGACGCGTCACGGTCAGCAGCCCCTGAATGTCTTCCTACAATTTCTACAATATATAAAAGGGCAGAAGGAGCAGCGACGTAGGCTTGAAAGATGGGGACGAGTCTCTTTGCAACCTTGTTTTCGCGTTCACTGCACAGAAGCCTTAGTTCTGACCATTCGTCATAAATATTTGTCCTCGAGGCAGTTGAAATCACAGCTCACGAGCACTTGCTAGCCTTCTGCGTGCAAAAACTAACACAAAGCCAGCGTATAGCAAAAGCGACGCGTCACCGCCAGCAGCCCCTGAATGTCTTACTCCAATTTGTACGATATATAAAGGGGCAGAAGGAGCAGCGACCTAGGCTTGAATCTTGGGGACGAGTCGGTGTGCAACCTTGTTTTCGCGTTAACTGCGCAGAAGCCTTGGTTCTGACCATTCTTTATAAATGTATGTCCTCGAGGCGGTTGAAATCACAGCTCATCAGCTCTTGCTAGCCTACTGCGTGCAAAAACTCACACAAAGCCAGCGTATAGCAACAGCGACGCGTCACCGCCAGCAGCCCCTGCATCTCAAACTACAATTTGTACGATGTCTAAAAGGGCAGAAGGAGCAGCGACGTTGGCTTGAAAGTTTGGGACGAATCTGTGTGCAACCTTGTTTTCGCGTTAACTGCACAGAAGCCTCGGTTCTGACCATTCCTTATAAATGTATGTCCTCGAGGCAGTTCAAATCACAGCTCACGAGCACTTGCTAGCCTACTGCGTGCAAAAACTCACTCAAAGCCAGCGTATAGCAACAGCGACGCGTCACCGCCAGCAGCCCCTGCATGTCTTACTACAATTTCTACAATATATAAAAGGGCAGAAGGAGCAGCGACGTAGGCTTGAAAGATGGGGACGAGTCTGTGTGCAACCTTGTTTTCGCGTTAACTGCACAGAAGCCTCAGTTCTGACCAATCTTCATAAATATTTGTCCTCGAGGCAGTTAAAATCACAGCTCACGAGCTCTTGCTGGCCTACTGCGTGCAAAAACTCACACAAAGCCAGCGCATAGCAACAGTGACGCGTCACCGTCAGCAGTCCCTGAATGTCTTACTACAATTTGTACAATATATAAAAGGGCAGAAGGAGCAGCGACCTAGGCTTGAATCTTGGGGACGAGTCTGTGTGCAACCTTGTTTTCGCGTTAACTGCACAGAAGCCTCGGTTCTGACCATTCTTTATAAATGTATGCCTTCGAGGCAGTTGAAATCACAGTTCACGAGCTCTTGCTAGCCTACTGCGTGCAAAAGCTCCCACAAAGCCAGCGTATAGCAACAGCGACGCGTCACCGCCAGCAGCCCCTCCATGTCTTACTACAATTTCTACAATATGTAAAAGGGCAGAAGGAGCAGCGACGTAGGCTTGAATGTTGGGAACGAGTCTGTGTGCAACCTTCTTTTCGCGTTAACTGCACAGAAGCCTCGGTTCTGACCATTCTTTATAAATTTATGTCCTCGAGGCAGTTGAAATCACAGTTCACGAGCACTTGCTAGCCTACTGCGTGCAAAAACTCCCACAAAGCCAGCGTATAGCAACAGCGACGCGTCACCGCCAGCAGTCCCTGCATGTCTTACTCCAATTTGTACAATATATAAAAGGGCAGAAGGAGCAGTGACGTAGGCTTGAATGTTGGGGATGAGTCTGTGTGCAACCTTGTTTCCGCGTTAACTGCACAGAAGCCTCGGTTCTGGCCATTCTTCATAAATATTTGTCCTCGAGGCAGTTGAAATCACAGCTCACGAGCTCTTGCTAGCCTACTGCGTGCAAAAATTCACACAAAGCCAGCGTATAGCAACAGCGACGCGTCACCGCCAGCAGTCCCTGCATGTCTTACTCCAATTTGTACAATATATAAAAGGGCAGAAGGAGCAGCGACCTAGGCTTGAATCTTGGGGACGAGTCTGTGTGCAACCTTGTTTTCGCGTTACCTGCACAGAAGCCTCGGTTCTGACCATTCTTTATAAATGTATGTCCTCGAGGCAGTTCAAATCACAGCTCACGAGCTCTTGCTAGCCAACTGCGTGCAAAAACTCACACAAAGCCAGCGCATAGCAACAGCGACGCGTCACCGCCAGCAGCCCCTGCATGTCTTACTACAATTTGTACAATATATAAAAGGGCAGAAGGAGCAGCGACCTAGGCTTGAATCTTGGGGACGAGTCTGTGTGCAACCTTGTTTTCGCGTTAACTGCACAAAAACCTCGGTTCTGACCATTCCTTATAAATGTATGTCCTCGAGGCAGTTCAAATCACAGCTCACGAGCACTTGCTAGCCTACTGCATGCAAAAACTCACTCAAAGCCAGCGTATAGCAACAGCGACGCGTCACCGCCAGCAGCCCCTGCATGTCTTACTACAATTTCTACAATATATAAAAGGGCAGAAGGAGCAGCGACGTAGGCTTGAAAGATGGGGACGAGTCTCTTTGCAACCTTGTTTTCACGTTAACTGCACAGAAGCCTCGGTTCTGACCATTTTTCATAGATGTATGTCCTCGAGGCAGTAGAAATCACAGCTCACGAGCACTTGCTAGCCTACTGCTTGCAAAAAACTCACTCAAAGGCAGCGTAAAGCAACAGTGACGCGTCACCGTCAGCAGCCCCTGAATGTCTTACTACAATTTCTACAATATATAAAAGGGCAGAAGGAGCAGCGACGTAGGCTTGAAAGATGGGGACGAGTCTCTTTGCAACCTTGTTTTCGCGTTAACTGCACAGAAGCCTTACTTCTGACCATTCGTCATAAATATTTGTCCTCGAGGCAGTTGAAATCACAGCTCACGAGCACTTGCTAGCCTTCTGCGTGCAAAAACTAACACAAAGCCAGCGTATAGCAACAGCGACGCGTCACCGCCAGCAGCCCCTGAATGTCTTACTCCAATTTGTACGATACATAAAGGGGCAGAAGGAGCAGCGACCTAGGCTTGAATCTTGGGGACGAGTCGGTGTGCAACCTTGTTTTCGCGTTAACTGCGCAGAAGCCTTGGTTCTGACCATTCTTTATAAATGTATGTCCTCGAGGCGGTTGAAATCACAGCTCACCAGCTCTTGCTAGCCTACTGCGTGCAAAAACTCACACAAAGCCAGCGTATAGCAACAGCGACGCGTCACCGCCAGAAGCCCCTGCATCTCAAACTACAATTTGTACGATGTCTAAAAGGGCAGAAGGAGCAGCGACGTTGGCTTGAAAGTTTGGGACGAGTCTGTGTGCAACCTTGTTTTCGCGTTAACTGCACAGAAGCCTCGGTTCTGACCATTCCTTATAAATGTATGTCCTCGAGGCAGTTCAAATCACAGCTCACGAGCACTTGCTAGCCTACTACGTGCAAAAACTCACTCAAAGCCAGCGTATAGCAACAGCGACGCGTCACCGCCAGCAGCCCCTGCATGTCTTACTACAATTTCTACAATATATAAAAGGGCAGAAGGAGCAGCGACGTAGGCTTGAAAGATGGGGACGAGTCTGTGTGAAACCTTGTTTTCGCGTTAACTGCACAGAAGCCTCAGTTCTGACCATTCTTCATAAATATTTGTCCTCGAGGCAGTTCAAATCACAGCTCACGAGCTCTTGCTAGCCTACTGCGTGCAAAAACTCACACAAAGCCAGCGTATAGCAACAGCGAGGCGTCACCGCCAGCAGCCCCTGCAAGTCTTACTACAATTTGTACGATATCTAAAAGAGCAGAAGGAGCAGCGACGTAGGCTTGAAAGTTGGGGACGAGTCTGTGTGCAACCTTGTTTTCGCGTTAACTGCACAGAAGCCTCGGTTCTGACCATTCTTTATAAATGTATGTGCTCGAGGCAGTTGAAATCACAGCTCACGAGCTCTTGCTGGCCTACTGCTTGCAAAAACTCACTCAAAGCCAGCGTATAGCAACAGCAACGCGTCGCCGCCAGCAGCCCCTGCATGTCTTACTCCAATTTGTACAATATATAAAAGGGCAGAAGGAGCAGCGATGTAGGCTTGAATGTTGGGGACGAGTCTGTGTGCAACCTTGTTTTCGCGTTAACTGCACAGAAGCCTCGGTTCTGACCATTCTTCATAAATATTTGTCCTCGAGGCAGTTGAAATCACAGCTCACGAGCTCTTGCTAGCCTACTGCGTGCAAAAACTCACTCAAAGCCAGCGTATACCAACAGCGACGCGTCGCCGCCAGCAGCCCCTGCAAGTCTTACTACAATTTCTACAATATTTAAAAGGGCAGAAGGAGCAGCGACGTAGGCTTGAATGTTGGGAACGAGTCTGTGTGCAACCTTGTTTTCGCGTTAACTGCACAGAAGCCTCGGTTCTGACCATTCTTTATAAATGTATGTCCTCGAGGCAGTTGAAATCACAGTTCACGAGCTCTTGCTAGCCTACTGCGTGCAAAAACTCACACAAAGCCAGCGTATAGCAACAGCGACGCGTCACCGCCAGCAGCCCCTGCATGTCTTACTACAATCTCTACAATATATAAAAGGGCAGAAGGAGCAGCGACGTAGGCTTGAATGTTGGGGACGAGTCTGTGTGCAACCTTGTTTCCGCGTTAACTGCACAGAAGCCTCGGTTCTGACCATTCCTTACATATGTATGTCCTCGAGGCAGTACAAATCATAGCTCACGGGCTCTTGCTAGCCTACTGCGTGAAAAACTCACACAAAGCCAGCGTATAGCAACAGCGACGCGTCACCGCCAGCAGTCCCTGCATGTCTTACTACAATTTCTACAATATATAAAAGGGCAGAAGGAGCCGCGACGTAGGCTTGAAAGATGGGGACGAGTCTCTTTGCAACCTTGTTTTCACGTTAACTGCACAGAAGCCTCGGTTCTGACCATTTTTCATAGATGTATGTCCTCGAGCCAGTAGAAATCACAGCTCACGAGCACTTGCTAGCCTACTGCGTGCAAAAAACTCACTCAAAGCCAGCGTATAGCAACAGCGACGCGTCACCGCCAGCAGTCCCTGCATGTCTTACTCCAATTTGTACAATAAATAAAAGGGCAGAAGGAGCAGCGACGTAGGCTTGAATGTTGGGGACGAGTCTGTGTGCAACCTCGTTTTCGCGTTAACTGCACAGAAGCCTCGGTTCTCACCATTCTTTATAAATGTATGTCCTCGAGGAAGTTCAAATCACAGCTCACGAGCTCTTGCTAGCCTATTGCATGCAAAAACTCACACAAAGCCAGCGTATAGCAACAAGCGACGCGTCACCGCCAGCAGTTCCTGTATGTCTTACTCCAATTTGTACAATAAATAAAAGGGCAGAAGGAGCAGCAACGTAGGCTTGAATGTTGGGGACGCGTCTGTGTGCAACCTTGTTTCCGCGTTAACTGCACAGAAGCCTCGGTTCTGGCCATTCTTCATAAATATTTGTCCTCGAGGCAGTTGAAATCACAGCTCACGAGCTCTTGCTAGCCTACTGCGTGCAAAAATTCACACAAAGCCAGCGTATAGCAACAGCGACGCGTCACCGCCAGCAGTCTCTGCATGTCTTACTCCAATTTGTACAATATATAAAAGGGCAGAAGGAGCAGCGACCTAGGCTTGAATCTTGGGGACGAGTCTGTGTGCAACCTTGTTTTCGCGTTACCTGCACAGAAGCCTCGGTTCTGACCATTCTTTATAAATGTATGTCCTCGAGGCAGTTCAAATCACAGCTCACGAGCTCTTGCTAGCCAACTGCGTGCAAAAACTCACACAAAGCCAGCGCATAGCAACAGCGACGCGTCACCGCCAGCAGCCCCTGCATGTCTTACTACAATTTGTACAATATATAAAAGGGCAGAAGGAGCAGCGACCTAGGCTTGAATCTTGGGGACGAGTCTGTGTGCAACCTTGTTTTCGCGTTAACTGCACAAAAACCTCGGTTCTGACCATTCCTTATAAATGTATGTCCTCGAGGCAGTTCAAATCACAGCTCACGAGCACTTGCTAGCCTACTGCATGCAAAAACTCACTCAAAGCCAGCGTATAGCAACAGCGACGCGTCACCGCCAGCAGCCCCTGCATGTCTTACTACAATTTCTACAATATATAAAAGGGCAGAAGGAGCAGCGACGTAGGCTTGAAAGATGGGGACGAGTCTCTTTGCAACCTTGTTTTCACGTTAACTGCACAGAAGCCTCGGTTCTGACCATTTTTCATAGATGTATGTCCTCGAGGCAGTAGAAATCACAGCTCACGAGCACTTGCTAGCCTACTGCTTGCAAAAAACTCACTCAAAGGCAGCGTAAAGCAACAGTGACGCGTCACCGTCAGCAGCCCCTGAATGTCTTACTACAATTTCTACAATATATAAAAGGGCAGAAGGAGCAGCGACGTAGGCTTGAAAGATGGGGACGAGTCTCTTTGCAACCTTGTTTTCGCGTTAACTGCACAGAAGCCTTACTTCTGACCATTCTTTATAAATGTGTGTGCTCGAGGCAGTTGAAATCACAGCTCACGAGCTCTTGCTGGCCTATTGCTTGCAAAAACTCACTCAAAGCCAGCGTATAACAACAGCAACGCGTCGCCGCCAGCAGCCCCTGCATGTCTTACTCCAATTTGTACAATATATAAAAGGGCAGAAGGAGCAGCGATGTAGGCTTGAATGTTGGGGACGAGTCTGTGTGCAACCTTGTTTTCGCGTTAACTGCACAGAAGCCTCGGTTCTGACCATTCTTCATAAATATTTGTCCTCGAGGCAGTTGAAATCACAGCTCACGAGCTCTTGCTAGCCTACTGCGTGCAAAAACTCACTCAAAGCCAGCGTATACCAACAGCGACGCGTCGCCGCCAGCAGCCCCTGCAAGTCTTACTACAATTTCTACAATATTTAAAAGGGCAGAAGGAGCAGCGACGTAGGCTTGAATGTTGGGAACGAGTCTGTGTGCAACCTTGTTTTCGCGTTAACTGCACAGAAGCCTCGGTTCTGACCATTCTTTATAAATGTATGTCCTCGAGGCAGTTGAAATCACAGTTCACGAGCTCTTGCTAGCCTACTGCGTGCTAAAACTCCCACAAAGCCAGCGTATAGCAACAGCGACGCGTCACCGCCAGCAGTCCCTGCATGTCTTACTCCAATTTGTACAATATATAAAAGGGCAGAAGGAGCAGTGACGTAGGCTTGAATGTTGGGGACGAGTCTGTGTGCAACCTTGTTTCCGCGTTAACTGCACAGAAGCCTCGGTTCTGACCATTCTTCATAAATATTTGTCCTCGAGGCAGTTGAAATCACAGCTCACGAGCTCTTGCTAGCCTACTGCGTGCAAAAATTCACACAAAGCCAGCGTATAGCAACAGCGACGCGTCACCGCCAGCAGTCCCTGCATGTCTTACTCCAATTTGTACAATAAATAAAAGGGCAGAAGGAGCAGCGACGTAGGCTTGAATGTTGGGGACGAGTCTGTGTGCAACCTTGTTTCCGCGTTAACTGCACAGAAGCCTCGGTTCTGACCATTCCTTATATATGTATGTCCTCGAGGCAGTACAAATCATAGCTCACGGGCTCTTGCTAGCCTACTGCGTGAAAAACTCACACAAAGCCAGCGTATAGCAACAGCGACGCGTCACCGCCAGCAGTCCCTGCATGTCTTACTCCAATTTGTAGAATAAATAAAAGGGCAGAAGGAGCAGCGACGTAGGCTTGAATGTTGGGGACGAGTCTGTGTGCAACCTTGTTTTCGCGTTAACTGCACAGAAGCCTCGGTTCTCACCATTCTTTATAAATGTATGTCCTCGAGGCAGTTCAAATCACAGCTCACGAGCTCTTGCTAGCCTACTGCGTGCAAAAACTCACACAAAGCCAGCGTATAGCAACAGCGACGCGTCACCGCCAGCAGCCCCTGCATGTCTTACTACAATTTCTACAATATATAAAAGGGCAGAAGGAGCAGCGACGTAGGCTTGAATGTTGGGGACGAGTCTGTGTGCAACCTTGTTTCCGCGTTAACTGCACAGAAGCCTCGGTTCTGGCCATTCTTCATAAATATTTGTCCTCGAGGCAGTTGAAATCACAGCTCACGAGCTCTTGCTAGCCTACTGCGTGCAAAAATTCACACAAAGCCAGCGTATAGAAACAGCGACGCGTCACCGCCAGCAGTCCCTGCATGTCTTACTCCAATTTGTACAATATATAAAAGGGCAGAAGGAGCAGCGACCTAGGCTTGAATCTTGGGGACGAGTCTGTGTGCAACCTTGTTTTCGCGTTACCTGCACAGAAGCCTCGGTTCTGACCATTCTTTATAAATGTATGTCCTCGAGGCAGTTCAAATCACAGCTCACGAGCACTTGCTAGCCTACTGCGTGCAAAAACTCACTCAAAGCCAGCGTATAGCAACAGCGACGCATGACCGCCAGCAGCCCCTGCATGTCTTACTACAATTTCTACAATATATAAAAGGGCAGAAGGAGCAGCGACGTAGGCTTGAAAGATGGGGACGAGTCTCTTTGCAACCTTGTTTTCACGTTAACTGCACAGAAGCCTCGGTTCTGACCATTTTTCATAGATGTATGTCCTCGAGCCAGTAGAAATCACAGCTCACGAGCACTTGCTAGCCTACTGCGTGCAAAAAACTCACTCAAAGCCAGCGTATAGCAACAGCGACGCGTCACCGCCAGCAGTCCCTGCATGTCTTACTCCAATTTGTACAATAAATAAAAGGGCAGAAGGAGCAGCGACGTAGGCTTGAATGTTGGGGACGAGTCTGTGTGCAACCTCGTTTTCGCGTTAACTGCACAGAAGCCTCGGTTCTCACCATTCTTTATAAATGTATGTCCTCGAGGAAGTTCAAATCACAGCTCACGAGCTCTTGCTAGCCTATTGCATGCAAAAACTCACACAAAGCCAGCGTATAGCAACAAGCGACGCGTCACCGCCAGCAGTTCCTGTATGTCTTACTCCAATTTGTACAATAAATAAAAGGGCAGAAGGAGCAGCAACGTAGGCTTGAATGTTGGGGACGCGTCTGTGTGCAACCTTGTTTCCGCGTTAACTGCACAGAAGCCTCGGTTCTGACCATTCCTTATAAATGTATGTCCTCGAGGCAGTTCAAATCACAGCTCACGAGCTCTTGCTAGCCTACTGCGTGCAAAAACTCACACAAAGCCAGCGCATAGCAACAGCGACGCGTCACCGCCAGCAGCCCCTGCAAGTCTTACTACAATTTGTACGATATCTAAAAGGGCAGAAGGAGCAGCGACGTAGGCTTGAAAGTTGGGGACGAGTCTGTGTGCAACCTTGTTTTCGCGTTAACTGCACAGAAGCCTGGGTTCTGACCATTCCTTATAAATGTATGTCCTCGAGGCAGTTCAAATCACAGCTCACGAGCACTTGCTAGCCTACTGCGTGCAAAAACTCACTCAAAGCCAGCGTATAGCAACAGCGACGCGTCACCGCCAGCAGCCCCTGCATGTCTTACTACAATTTCTACAATATATAAAAGGGCAGAAGGAGCAGCGACGTAGGCTTGAAAGATGGGGACGAGTCCCTTTGCAACCTTGTTTTCGCGTTAACTGCACGGAAGCCTCGGTTCTGACCATTTTTCATAGACGTATGTCCTCGAGGCAGTAGAAATCACAGCTCACGAGCACTTGCTAGCCTACTGCGTGCAAAAACTCACTCAAAGCCAGCGTATAGCAACAGTGACGCGTCACCGTCAGCAGTCCCTGAATGTCTTACTACAATTTGTACAATATATAAAAGGGCAGAAGGAGCAGCGACGTAAGCTTGAAAGTTGGGGACGAGTCTGTGTGCAACCTTGTTTTCGCGTTAACTGCACAGAAGCCTCAGTTCTGACCATTCTTCATAAATATTTGTCCTCGAGGCAGTTGAAATCACAGCTCACGAGCTCTTGCTGGCCTACTGCGTGCAGAAACTCACACAAAGCCAGCGTATAGCAACAGCGACGCGTCACCGCCAGCAGCCCCTGAATGTCTTACTCCAATTTGTACAATATATAAAAGGGCAGAAGGAGCAGCGACCTAGGCTTGAATCTTGGGGACGAGTCTCTGTGCAACTTTGTTTTCGCGTTAACTGCACAGAAGCCTCGGTTCTGACCATTCCTTATAAATGTATGTCCTCGAGGCAGTTCAAATCACAGCTCACGAGCACTTGCTAGCCTACTGCGTGCAAAAACTCACTCAAAGCCAGCGCATAGCAACAGCGACGCGTCACCGCCAGCAGCCCCTGCATGTCTTACTACAATTTGTACGATATCTAAAAGGGCAGAAGGAGCAGTGACGTAGGCTTGAATGTTGGGGACGGGTCTGTGTGCAACCTTGTTTCCGCGTTAACTGCACAGAAGCCTCGGTTCTGGCCATTCTTCATAAATATTTGTCCTCGAGGCAGTTGAAATCACAGCTCACGAGCTCTTGCTAGCCTACTGCGTGCAAAAATTCACACAAAGCCAGCGTATAGCAACAGCGACGCGTCACCGCCAGCAGTCCCTGCATGTCTTACTCCAATTTGTACAATATATAAAAGGGCAGAAGGAGCAGCGACCTAGGCTTGAATCTTGGGGACGAGTCTGTGTGCAACCTTGTTTTCGCGTTACCTGCACAGAAGCCTCGGTTCTAACCATTCTTTATAAATGTATGTCCTCGAGGCAGTTCAAATCACAGCTCACGAGCTCTTGCTAGCCTACTGCGTGCAAAAACTCACACAAAGCCAGCGCATAGCAACAGCGACGCGTCACCGCCAGCAGCCCCTGCATGTCTTACTACAATTTGTACGATATCTAAAAGGGCAGAAGGAGCAGCGACGTAGGCTTGAAAGTTGGGGACGAGTCTGTGTGCAACCTTGTTTCCGCGTTAACTGCACAGAAGCCTCGGTTCTGACCATTCCTTATAAATGTATGTCCTCGAGGCAGTTCAAATCACAGCTCACGAGCACTTGCTAGCCTACTGCGTGCAAAAACTCACTCAAAGCCAGCGCATAGCAACAGCGACGCGTCACCGCCAGCAGCCCCTGCATGTCTTACTACAATTTGTACGATATCTAAAAGGGCAGAAGGAGCAGCGACGTAGGCTTGAAAGTTGGGGACGAGTCTGTGTGCAACCTTGTTTTCGCGTTAACTGCACAAAAGCCTCGGTTCTGACCATTCCTTATAAATGTATGTCCTCGAGGCAGTTCAAATCAGAGCTCACGAGCACTTGCTAGCCTACTGCATGCAAAAACTCACTCAAAGCCAGCGTATAGCAACAGCGACGCGTCTCCGCCAGCAGCCCCTGCATGTCTTACTACAATTTCTACAATATATAAAAGGGCAGAAGGAGCAGCGACGTAAACTTGAAAGATGGGGACGAGTCTCTTTGCAACCTTGTTTTCACGTTAACTGCACAGAAGCCTCGGTTCTGACCATATTTCATAGATGTATGTCCTCGAGGCAGTTGAAATCACAGCTCACGAGCTCTTGCTGGCCTACTGCGTGCAGAAACTCACACAAAGCCAGCGTATAGCAACAGCGACGCGTCACCGCCAGCAGCCCCTGAATGTCTTACTCCAATTTGTACAATATATAAAAGGGCAGAAGGAGCAGCGACCTAGGCTTGAATCTTGGGGACGAGTCTCTGTGCAACTTTGTTTTCGCGTTAACTGCACAGAAGCCTCGGTTCTGACCATTCCTTATAAATGTATGTCCTCGAGGCAGTTCAAATCACAGCTCACGAGCACTTGCTAGCCTACTGCGTGCAAAAACTCACTCAAAGCCAGCGCATAGCAACATCGACGCGTCACCGCCAGCAGCCCCTGCATGTCTTACTACAATTTGTACGATATCTAAAAGGGCAGAAGGAGCAGTGACGTAGGCTTGAATGTTGGGGACGGTGCTGTGTGCAACCTTGTTTCCGCGTTAACTGCACAGAAGCCTCGGTTCTGGCCATTCTTCATAAATATTTGTCCTCGAGGCAGTTGAAATCACAGCTCACGAGCTCTTGCTAGCCTACTGCGTGCAAAAATTCACACAAAGCCAGCGTATAGCAACAGCGACGCGTCACCGCCAGCAGTCCCTGCATGTCTTACTCCAATTTGTACAATATATAAAAGGGCAGAAGGAGCAGCGACCTAGGCTTGAATCTTGGGGACGAGTCTGTGTGCAACCTTGTTTTCGCGTTACCTGCACAGAAGCCTCGGTTCTAACCATTCTTTATAAATGTATGTCCTCGAGGCAGTTAAAATCACAGCTCACGAGCTCTTGCTAGCCTACTGCGTGCAAAAACTCACACAAAGCCAGCGCATAGCAACAGCGACGCGTCACCGCCAGCAGCCCCTGCATGTCTTACTACAATTTGTACGATATCTAAAAGGGCAGAAGGAGCAGCGACGTAGGCTTGAAAGTTGGGGACGAGTCTGTGTGCAACCTTGTTTCCGCGTTAACTGCACAGAAGCCTCGGTTCTGACCATTCCTTATAAATGTATGTCCTCGAGGCAGTTCAAATCACAGCTCACGAGCACTTGCTAGCCTACTGCGTGCAAAAACTCACTCAAAGCCAGCGCATAGCAACAGCGACGCGTCACCGCCAGCAGCCCCTGCATGTCTTACTACAATTTGTACGATATCTAAAAGGGCAGAAGGAGCAGCGACGTAGGCTTGAAAGTTGGGGACGAGTCTGTGTGCAACCTTGTTTTCGCGTTAACTGCACAAAAGCCTCGGTTCTGACCATTCCTTATAAATGTATGTCCTCGAGGCAGTTCAAATCAGAGCTCACGAGCACTTGCTAGCCTACTGCATGCAAAAACTCACTCAAAGCCAGCGTATAGCAACAGCGTCGCGTCTCCGCCAGCAGCCCCTGCATGTCTTACTACAATTTCTACAATATATAAAAGGGCAGAAGGAGCAGCGACGTAAACTTGAAAGATGGGGACGAGTCTCTTTGCAACCTTGTTTTCACGTTAACTGCACAGAAGCCTCGGTTCTGACCATATTTCATAGATGTATGTCCTCGAGGCAGTAGAAATCACAGCTCACGAGCACTTGCTAGCCTACTGCGTGCAAAAAACTCACTCAAAGCCAGCGTAAAGCAACAGTGACGCGTCACCGTCAGCAGCCCCTGAATGTCTTACTACAATTTCTACAATATATAAAAGGGCAGAAGGAGCAGCGACGTAGGCTTGAAAGATGGGGACGAGTCTCTTTGCAACCTTGTTTTCGCGTTAACTGCACAGAAGCCTTAGTTCTGACCATTCGTTATAAATATTTGTCCTCGAGGCAGTTGAAATCACAGCTCACGAGCACTTGCTAGCCTTCTGCGTGCAAAAACTAACACAAAGCCAGCGTATAGCAACAGCGACGCGTCACCGCCAGCAGCCCCTGAATGTCTTACTCCAATTTGTACGATATATAAAGGGGCAGAAGGAGCCGCGACCTAGGCTTGAATCTTGGGGACGAGTCTGTGTGCAACCTTGTTTCCGCGTTAACTGCACAGAAGCCTCGGTTCTGACCATTCCTTATAAATGTATGTCCTCAAGGCAGTTCAAATCACAGCTCACGAGCTCTTGCTAGCCTACTGCGTGCAAAAACTCACACAAAGCCAGCGTATAGCAACAGCGACGCGTCACCGCCAGCAGCCCCTGCAAGTCTTACTACAATTTGTACGATATCTAAAAGGGCAGAAGGAGCAGCGACGTAGGCTTGAAAGTTGGGGACGAGTCTGTGTGCAACCTTGTTTTCGCGTTAACTGCACAGAAGCCTCGGTTCTGACCATTCTTTATAAATGTATGTCCTCGAGGCAGTTGAAATCACAGCTCACGAGCTCTTGCTGGCCTACTGCGTGCAAAAACTCACTCAAAGCCAGCGTATAGCAACAGCAACGCGTCGCCGCCAGCAGCCCCTGCATGTCTTACTCCAATTTCTACAATATATAAAAGGGCAGAAGGAGCAGCGATGTAGGCTTGAATGTTGGGGACGAGTCTCTGTGCAACTTTGTTTTCGCGTTAACTGCACAGAAGCCTCGGTTCTGACCATTCCTTATAAATGTATGTCCTCGAGGCAGTTCAAATCACAGCTCACGAGCCCTTGCTAGCCTACTGCGTGCAAAAACTCACTCAAAGCCAGCGCATAGCAACAGCGACGCGTCACCGCCAGCAGCCCCTGCATGTCTTACTACAATTTGTACGATATCTAAAAGGGCAGAAGGAGCAGTGACGTAGGCTTGAAAGTTGGGGACGAGTCTGTGTGCAACCTTGTTTTCGCGTTAACTGCACAGAAGCCTCGGCTCTGACCATTCCTTATAAATGTATGTCCTCGAGGCAGTTCAAATCACAGCTCACGAGCCCTTGCTAGCCTACTGCGTGCAAAAACTCACTCAAAGCCAGCGCATAGCAACAGCGACGCGTCACCGCCAGCAGCCCCTGCATGTCTTACTACAATTTGTACGATATCTAAAAGGGCAGAAGGAGCAGTGACGTAGGCTTGAATGTTGGGGACGGGTCTGTGTGCAACCTTGTTTCCGCGTTAACTGCACAGAAGCCTCGGTTCTGGCCATTCTTCATAAATATTTGTCCTCGAGGCAGTTGAAATCACAGCTCACGAGCTCTTGCTAGCCTACTGCGTGCAAAAATTCACACATAGCCAGCGTATAGCAACAGCGACGCGTCACCGCCAGCAGTCCCTGCATGTCTTACTCCAATTTGTACAATATATAAAAGGGCAGAAGGAGCAGCGACCTAGGCTTGAATCTTGGGGACGAGTCTGTGTGCAACCTTGTTTTCGCGTTACCTGCACAGAAGCCTCGGTTCTAACCATTCTTTATAAATGTATGTCCTCGAGGCAGTTCAAATCACAGCTCACGAGCTCTTGCTAGCCTACTGCGTGCAAAAACTCACACAAAGCCAGCGCATAGCAACAGCGACGCGTCACCGCCAGCAGCCCCTGCATGTCTTACTACAATTTGTACGATATCTAAAAGGGCAGAAGGAGCAGCGACGTAGGCTTGAAAGTTGGGGACGAGTCTGTGTGCAACCTTGTTTCCGCGTTAACTGCACAGAAGCCTCGGTTCTGACCATTCCTTATAAATGTATGTCCTCAAGGCAGTTCAAATCACAGCTCACGAGCTCTTGCTAGCCTACTGCGTGCAAAAACTCACACAAAGCCAGCGTATAGCAACAGCGACGCGTCACCGCCAGCAGCCCCTGCAAGTCTTACTACAATTTGTACGATATCTAAAAGGGCAGAAGGAGCAGCGACGTAGGCTTGAAAGTTGGGGACGAGTCTCTTTGCAACCTTGTTTTCGCGTTAACTGCACGGAAGCCTCGGTTCTGACCATTCCTTATAAATGTATGTCCTCGAGGCAGTTCAAATCAGAGCTCACGAGCACTTGCTAGCCTACTGCATGCAAAAACTCACTCAAAGCCAGCGTATAGCAACAGCGACGCGTCTCCGCCAGCAGCCCCTGCATGTCTTACTACAATTTCTACAATATATAAAAGGGCAGAAGGAGCAGCGACGTAAACTTGAAAGATGGGGACGAGTCTCTTTGCAACCTTGTTTTCACGTTAACTGCACAGAAGCCTCGGTTCTGACCATATTTCATAGATGTATGTCCTCGAGGCAGTAAAAATCACAGCTCACGAGCACTTGCTAGCCTACTGCGTGCAAAAAACTCACTCAAAGCCAGCGTAAAGCAACAGTGACGCGTCACCGTCAGCAGCCCCTGAATGTCTTACTACAATTTCTACAATATATAAAAGGGCAGAAGGAGCAGCGACGTACGCTTGAAAGATGGGGACGAGTCTCTTTGCAACCTTGTTTTCGCGTTAACTGCACAGAAGCCTTAGTTCTGACCATTCGTTATAAATATTTGTCCTCGAGGCAGTTGAAATCACAGCTCACGAGCACTTGCTAGCCTTCTGCGTGCAAAAACTAACACAAAGCCAGCGTATAGCAACAGCGACGCGTCACCGCCAGCAGCCCCTGAATGTCTTACTCCAATTTGTACGATATATAAAGGGGCAGAAGGAGCAGCGACCTAGGCTTGAATCTTGGGGACGAGTCTGTGTGCAACCTTGTTTCCGCGTTAACTGCACAGAAGCCTCGGTTCTGACCATTCCTTATAAATGTATGTCCTCAAGGCAGTTCAAATCACAGCTCACGAGCTCTTGCTAGCCTACTGCGTGCAAAAACTCACACAAAGCCAGCGTATAGCAACAGCGACGCGTCACCGCCAGCAGCCCCTGCAAGTCTTACTACAATTTGTACGATATCTAAAAGGGCAGAAGGAGCAGCGACGTAGGCTTGAAAGTTGGGGACGAGTCTGTGTGCAACCTTGTTTTCGCGTTAACTGCACAGAAGCCTCGGTTCTGACCATTCTTTATAAATGTATGTCCTCGAGGCAGTTGAAATCACAGCTCACGAGCTCTTGCTGGCCTACTGCGTGCAAAAACTCACTCAAAGCCAGCGTATAGCAACAGCAACGCGTCGCCGCCAGCAGCCCCTGCATGTCTTACTCCAATTTCTACAATATATAAAAGGGCAGAAGGAGCAGCGATGTAGGCTTGAATGTTGGGGACGAGTCTGTGTGCAACCTTGTTTTCGCGTTAACTGCACAGAAGCCTCGGTTCTGACCATTCTTCATAAATATTTGTCCTCGAGGCAGTTGAAATCACAGCTCACGAGCTCTTGCTAGCCTACTGCGTGCAAAAACTCACTCAAAGCGAGCGTATACCAACAGCGACGCGTCGCCGCCAGCAGCCCCTGCAAGTCTTACTACAATTTCTACAATATTTAAAAGGGCAGAAGGAGCAGCGACGTAGGCTTGAATGTTGGGAACGAGTCTGTGTGCAACCTTGTTTTCGCGTTAACTGCACAGAAGCCTCGGTTCTGACCATTCTTTATAAATGTATGTCCTCGAGGCAGTTCAAATCACAGCTCACGAGCTCTTGCTAGCCTACTGCGTGCAAAAGCTCACACAAAGCCAGCGTATAGCAACAAGCGACGCGTCACCGCCAGCAGTCCCTGTATGTCTTACTCCAATTTGTACAATAAATAAAAGGGCAGAAGGAGCAGCAACGTAGGCTTGAATGTTGGGGACGAGTCTGTGTGCAACCTTGTTTCCGCGTTAACTGCACAGAAGCCTCGGTTCTGACCATTCCTTATAAATGTATGTCCTCAAGGCAGTTCAAATCACAGCTCACGAGCTCTTGCTAGCCTACTGCGTGCAAAAACTCACACAACGCCAGCGTATAGCAACAGCGACGCGTCACCGCCAGCAGCCCCTGCAAGTCTTACTACAATTTGTACGATATCTAAAAGGGCAGAAGGAGCAGCGACGTAGGCTTGAAAGATGGGGACGAGTCTCTTTGCAACCTTGTTTTCGCGTTAACTGCACAGAAGCCTTAGTTCTGACCATTCGTTATAAATATTTGTCCTCGAGGCAGTTGAAATCAGAGCTCACGAGCACTTGCTAGCCTTCTGCGTGCAAAAACTAACACAAAGCCAGCGTATAGCAACAGCGACGCGTCACCGCCAGCAGCCCCTGAATGTCTTACTCCA
This sequence comes from Dermacentor andersoni, assembly GCF_023375885.2. Taxonomy (NCBI): domain Eukaryota; kingdom Metazoa; phylum Arthropoda; class Arachnida; order Ixodida; family Ixodidae; genus Dermacentor; species Dermacentor andersoni. The sequence goes on along the minus strand of NW_027314752.1, from coordinate 4,321,946 downwards.
ATTTGTACGATATATAAAGGGGCAGAAGGAGCAGCGACCTAGGCTTGAATCTTGGGGACGAGTCTGTGTGCAACCTTGTTTCCGCGTTAACTGCACAGAAGCCTCGGTTCTGACCATTCCTTATAAATGTATGTCCTCAAGGCAGTTCAAATCACAGCTCACGAGCTCTTGCTAGCCTAATGCGTGCAAAAACTCACACAAAGCCAGCGTATAGCAACAGCGACGCGTCACCGCCAGCAGCCCCTGCAAGTCTTACTACAATTTGTACGATATCTAAAAGGGCAGAAGGAGCAGCGACGTAGGCTTGAAAGTTGGGGACGAGTCTGTGTGCAACCTTGTTTTCGCGTTAACTGCACAGAAGCCTCGGTTCTGACCATTCTTTATAAATGTATGTCCTCGAGGCAGTTGAAATCACAGCTCACGAGCTCTTGCTGGCCTACTGCGTGCAAAAACTCACTCAAAGCCAGCGTATAGCAACAGCAACGCGTCGCCGCCAGCAGCCCCTGCATGTCTTACTCCAATTTGTACAATATATAAAAGGGCAGAAGGAGCAGCGATGTAGGCTTGAATGTTGGGGACGAGTCTGTGTGCAACCTTGTTTTCGCGTTAACTGCACAGAAGCCTCGGTTCTGACCATTCTTCATAAATATTTGTCCTCGAGGCAGTTGAAATCACAGCTCACGAGCTCTTGCTAGCCTACTGCGTGCAAAAACTCACACAAAGCCAGCGTATAGCAACAGCAACGCGTCGCCGCCAGCAGCCCCTGCATGTCTTACTCCAATTTGTACAATATATAAAAGGGCAGAAGGAGCAGCGATGTAGGCTTGAATGTTGGGGACGAGTCTGTGTGCAACCTTGTTTTCGCGTTAACTGCACAGAAGCCTCGGTTCTGACCATTCTTCATAAATATTTGTCCTCGAGGCAGTTGAAATCACAGCTCACGAGCTCTTGCTAGCCTACTGCGTGCAAAAACTCACTCAAAGCCAGCGTATAGCAACAGCAACGCGTCGCCGCCAGCAGCCCCTGCATGTCTTACTCCAATTTGTACAATATATAAAAGGGCAGAAGGAGCAGCGATGTAGGCTTGAATGTTGGGGACGAGTCTGTGTGCAACCTTGTTTTCGCGTTAACTGCACAGAAGCCTCGGTTCTGACCATTCTTCATAAATATTTGTCCTCGAGGCAGTTGAAATCACAGCTCACGAGCTCTTGCTGGCCTACTGCGTGCAAAAACTCACTCAAAGCCAGCGTATAGCAACAGCGACGCGTCACCGCCAGCAGTCCCTGCATGTCTTACTCCAATTTGTACAATAAATAAAAGGGCAGAAGGAGCAGCGACGTAGGCTTGAAAGTTTGGGACGAGTCTGTGTGCAACCTTGTTTTCGCGTTAACTGCACAGAAGCCTCGGTTCTAACCATTCTTTATAAATGTATGTCCTCGAGGCAGTTCAAATCACAGCTCACGAGCTCTTGCTAGCCTACTGCGTGCAAAAACTCACACAAAGCCAGCGCATAGCAACAGCGACGCGTCACTGCCAGCAGCCCCTGCATGTCTTACTACAATTTGTACGATATCTAAAAGGGCAGAAGGAGCAGCGACGTAGGCTTGAAAGTTGGGGACGAGTCTGTGTGCAACCTTGTTTCCGCGTTAACTGCACAGAAGCCTCGGTTCTGACCATTCCTTATAAATGTATGTCCTCGAGGCAGTTCAAATCACAGCTCACGAGCACTTGCTAGCCTACTGCGTGCAAAAACTCACTCAAAGCCAGCGCATAGCAACAGCGACGCGTCACCGCCAGCAGCCCCTGCATGTCTTACTACAATTTGTACGATATCTAAAAGGGCAGAAGGAGCAGCGACGTAGGCTTGAAAGTTGGGGACGAGTCTGTGTGCAACCTTGTTTTCGCGTTAACTGCACAAAAGCCTCGGTTCTGACCATTCCTTATAAATGTATGTCCTCGAGGCAGTTCAAATCAGAGCTCACGAGCACTTGCTAGCCTACTGCATGCAAAAACTCACTCAAAGCCAGCGTATAGCAACAGCGACGCGTCTCCGCCAGCAGCCCCTGCATGTCTTACTACAATTTCTACAATATATAAAAGGGCAGAAGGAGCAGCGACGTAAACTTGAAAGATGGGGACGAGTCTCTTTGCAACCTTGTTTTCACGTTAACTGCACAGAAGCCTCGGTTCTGACCATATTTCATAGATGTATGTCCTCGAGGCAGTAGAAATCACAGCTCACGAGCACTTGCTAGCCTACTGCGTGCAAAAAACTCACTCAAAGCCAGCGTAAAGCAACAGTGACGCGTCACCGTCAGCAGCCCCTGAATGTCTTACTACAATTTCTACAATATATAAAAGGGCAGAAGGAGCAGCGACGTAAGCTTGAAAGTTGGGGACGAGTCTGTGTGCAACCTTGTTTTCGCGTTAACTGCACAGAAGCCTCAATTCTGACCATTCTTCATAAATATTTGTCCTCGAGGCAGTTGAAATCACAGCTCACGAGCTCTTGCTGGCCTACTGCGTGCAGAAACTCACACAAAGCCAGCGTATAGCAACAGCGACGCGTCACCGCCAGCAGCCCCTGAATGTCTTACTCCAATTTGTACAATATATAAAAGGGCAGAAGGAGCAGCGACCTAGGCTTGAATCTTGGGGACGAGTCTCTGTGCAACTTTGTTTTCGCGTTAACTGCACAGAAGCCTCGGTTCTGACCATTCCTTATAAATGTATGTCCTCGAGGCAGTTCAAATCACAGCTCACGAGCACTTGCTAGCCTACTGCGTGCAAAAACTCACTCAAAGCCAGCGCATAGCAACAGCGACGCGTCACCGCCAGCATCCCCTGCATGTCTTACTACAATTTGTACGATATCTAAAAGGGCAGAAGGAGCAGTGACGTAGGCTTGAATGTTGGGGACGAGTCTGTGTGCAACCTTGTTTCCGCGTTAACTGCACAGAAGCCTCGGTTCTGGCCATTCTTCATAAATATTTGTCCTCGAGGCAGTTCAAATCACAGCTCACGAGCTCTTGCTAGCCTACTGCGTGCAAAAATTCACTCAAAGCCAGCGTATAGCAACAGCGACGCGTCACCGCCAGCAGTCCCTGCATGTCTTACTCCAATTTGTACAATATATAAAAGGGCAGAAGGAGCGGCGACCTAGGCTTGAATCTTGGGGACGAGTCTGTGTGCAACCTTGTTTTCGCGTTACCTGCACAGAAGCCTCGGTTCTGACCATTCTTTATAAATGTATGTCCTCGAGGCAGTTCAAATCACAGCTCATGAGCTCTTGCTAGCCTACTGCGTGCAAAAACTCACACAAAGCCAGCGCATAGCAACAGCGACGCGTCACCGCCAGCAGCCCCTGCATGTCTTACTACAATTTGTACGATATCTAAAAGGGCAGAAGGAGCAGCGACGTAGGCTTGAAAGTTGGGGACGAGTCTGTGTGCAACCTTGTTTCCGCGTTAACTGCACAGAAGCCTCGGTTCTGACCATTCATTATAAATGTATGTCCTCGAGGCAGTTCAAATCACAGCTCACGAGCACTTGCTAGCCTACTGCGTGCAAAAACTCACTCAAAGCCAGCGCATAGCAACAGCGACGCGTCACCGCCAGCAGCCCCTGCATGTCTTACTACAATTTGTACGATATCTAAAAGGGCAGAAGGAGCAGCGACGTAGGCTTGAAAGTTGGGGACGAGTCTGTGTGCAACCTTGTTTTCGCGTTAACTGCACAAAAGCCTCGGTTCTTACCATTCCTTATAAATGTATGTCCTCGAGGCAGTTCAAATCACAGCTCACGAGCACTTGCTAGCCTACTGCATGCAAAAACTCACTCAAAGCCAGCGTATAGCAACAGCGACGCGTCACCGCCAGCAGCCCCTGCATGTCTTACTACAATTTCTACAATATATAAAAGGGCAGAAGGAGCAGCGACGGAGGCTTGAAAGATGGGGACGAGTCTCTTTGCAACCTTGTTTTCACGTTAACTGCACAGAAGCCTCGGTTCTGACCATTTTTCATAGATGTATGTCCTCGAGGCAGTAGAAATCACAGCTCACGAGCACTTGCTAGCCTACTGCGTGCAAAAACTCACACAAAGCCAGCGTAAAGCAACAGTGACGCGTCACCGTCAGCAGCCCCTGCATGTCTTACTACAATTTGTACGATATCTAAAAGGGCAGAAGGAGCAGCGACGTAGGCTTGAAAGTTGGGGACGAGTCTGTGTGCAACCTTGTTTCCGCGTTAACTGCACAGAAGCCTCGGTTCTGACCATTCATTATAAATGTATGTCCTCGAGGCAGTTCAAATCACAGCTCACGAGCACTTGCTAGCCTACTGCGTGCAAAAACTCACTCAAAGCCAGCGCATAGCAACAGCGACGCGTCACCGCCAGCAGCCCCTGCATCTCTAACTACAATTTGTACGATATCTAAAAGGCCAGAAGGAGCAGCGACGTAGGCATGAAAGTTGGGGACGAGTCTGTGTGCAACCTTGTTTTCCCGTTAACTGCACAGAAGCCTCGGTTCTGACCATTCCTTATAAATGTATGTCCTCGAGGCAGTTCAAATCACAGCTCACGAGCACTTGCTAGCCTACTGCGAGCAAAAACTCACTCAAAGCCAGCGTATAGCAACAGCGACGCGTCACCGCCAGCGGCCCCTGCATGTCTTACTACAATTTCTACAATATATAAAAGGGCAGAAGGAGCAGCGACGTAGGCTTGAAAGACGGGGACGAGTCTCTTTGCAACCTTGTTTACACGTTAACTGCACAGAAGCCTCGGTTCTGACCATATTTCATAGATGTATGTCCTCGAGGCAGTAGAAATCACAGCTCACGAGCACTTGCTAGCCTAGTGCGTGCAAAAAACTCACTCAAAGCCAGCGTAAAGCAACAGTGACGCGTCACCGTCAGCAGCCCCTGAATGTCTTACTACAATTTCTACAATATATAAAAGGGCAGAAGGAGCAGCCACGTAGGCTTGAAAGATGGGGACGAGTCTCTTTGCAACCTTGTTTTCGCGTTAACTGCACAGAAGCCTTAGTTCTGACCATTCGTTATAAATATTTGTCCTCGAGGCAGTTGAAATCACAGCTCACGAGCACTTGCTAGCCTTCTGCGTGCAAAAACTCACACAAAGCCAGCGTATAGCAACAGCGACGCGTCACCGCCAGCAGCCCCTGCAAGTCTTACTACAATTTGTACGATATCTAAAAGGGCAGAAGGAGCAGCGACGTAGGCTTGAAAGTTGGGGACGAGTCTGTGTGCAACCTTGTTTTCGCGTTAACTGCACAGAAGCCTCGGTTCTGACCATTCTTTATAAATGTATGTCCTCGAGGCAGTTGAAATCACAGCTACGAGCTCTTGCTGGCCTACTGCGTGCAAAAACTCACTCAAAGCCAGCGTATAGCAACAGCAACGCGTCGCCGCCAGCAGCCCCTGCATGTCTTACTCCAATTTGTACAATATATAAAAGGGCAGAAGGAGCAGCGATGTAGGCTTGAATGTTGGGGACGAGTCTGTGTGCAACCTTGTTTTCGCGTTAACTGCACAGAAGCCTCGGTTCTGACCATTCTTCATAAATATTTGTCCTCGAGGCAGTTGAAATCACAGCTCACGAGCTCTTGCTAGCCTACTGCGTGCAAAAACTCACTCAAAGCCAGCGTATACCAACAGCGACGCGTCGCCGCCAGCAGCCCCTGCAAGTCTTACTACAATTTCTACAATATTTAAAAGGGCAGAAGGAGCAGCGACGTAGGCTTGAATGTTGGGAACGAGTCTGTGTGCAACCTTGTTTTCGCGTTAACTGCACAGATGCCTCGGTTCTGACCATTCTTTATAAATGTATGTCCTCGAGGCAGTTGAAATCACAGTTCACGAGCTCTTGCTAGCCTACTGCGTGCTAAAACTCCCACAAAGCCAGCGTATAGCAACAGCGACGCGTCACCGCCAGCAGTCCCTGCATGTCTTACTCCAATTTGTACAATAAATAAAAGGGCAGAAGGAGCAGCGACGTAGGCTTGAAAGTTTGGGACGAGTCTGTGTGCAACCTTGTTTTCGCGTTAACTGCACAGAAGCCTCGGTTCTCACCATTCTTTATAAATGTATGTCCTGGAGGCAGTTCAAATCACAGCTCACGAGCTCTTGCTAGCCTACTGCGTGCAAAAGCTCACACAAAGCCAGCGTATAGCAACAAGCGACGCGTCACCGCCAGCAGTCCCTGTATGTCTTACTCCAATTTGTACAATAAATAAAAGGGCAGAAGGAGCAGCAACGTAGGCTTGAATGTTGGGGACGAGTCTGTGTGCAACCTTGTTTCCGCGTTAACTGCACAGAAGCCTCGGTTCTGACCATTCCTTATAAATGTATGTCCTCAAGGCAGTTCAAATCACAGCTCACGAGCTCTTGCTAGCCTACTGCGTGCAAAAACTCACACAAAGCCAGCGTATAGCAACAGCGACGCGTCACCGCCAGCAGCCCCTGCAAGTCTTACTACAATTTGTACGATATCTAAAAGGGCAGAAGGAGCAGCGACGTAGGCTTGAAAGATGGGGACGAGTCTCTTTGCAACCTTGTTTTCGCGTTAACTGCACAGAAGCCTTAGTTCTGACCATTCGTTATAAATATTTGTCCTCGAGGCAGTTGAAATCAGAGCTCACGAGCACTTGCTAGCCTTCTGCGTGCAAAAACTAACACAAAGCCAGCGTATAGCAACAGCGACGCGTCACCGCCAGCAGCCCCTGCAAGTCTTACTACAATTTGTACGATATCTAAAAGGGCAGAAGGAGCAGCGACGTAGGCTTGAAAGTTGGGGACGAGTCTGTGTGCAACCTTGTTTTCGCGTTAACTGCACAGAAGCCTCGGTTCTGACCATTCTTTATAAATGTATGTCCTCGAGGCAGTTGAAATCACAGCTCACGAGCTCTTGCTGGCCTACTGCGTGCAAAAACTCACTCAAAGCCAGCGTATAGCAACAGCAACGCGTCGCCGCCAGCAGCCCCTGCATGTCTTACTCCAATTTGTACAATATATAAAAGGGCAGAAGGAGCAGCGATGTAGGCTTGAATGTTGGGGACGAGTCTGTGTGCAACCTTGTTTTCGCGTTAACTGCACAGAAGCCTCGGTTCTGACCATTCTTCATAAATATTTGTCCTCGAGGCAGTTGAAATCACAGCTCACGAGCTCTTGCTAGCCTACTGCGTGCAAAAACTCACTCAAAGCCAGCGTATACCAACAGCGACGCGTCGCCGCCAGCAGCCCCTGCAAGTCTTACTACAATTTCTACAATATTTAAAAGGGCAGAAGGAGCAGCGACGTAGGCTTGAATGTTGGGAACGAGTCTGTGTGCAACCTTGTTTTCGCGTTAACTGCACAGAAGCCTCAATTCTGACCATTCTTCATAAATATTTGTCCTCGAGGCAGTTGAAATCACAGCTCACGAGCTCTTGCTGGCCTACTGCGTGCAGAAACTCACACAAAGCCAGCGTATAGCAACAGCGACGCGTCACCGCCAGCAGCCCCTGAATGTCTTACTCCAATTTGTACAATATATAAAAGGGCAGAAGGAGCAGCGACCTAGGCTTGAATCTTGGGGACGAGTCTCTGTGCAACTTTGTTTTCGCGTTAACTGCACAGAAGCCTCGGTTCTGACCATTCCTTATAAATGTATGTCCTCGAGGCAGTTCAAATCACAGCTCACGAGCACTTGCTAGCCTACTGCGTGCAAAAACTCACTCAAAGCCAGCGCATAGCAACAGCGACGCGTCACCGCCAGCATCCCCTGCATGTCTTACTACAATTTGTACGATATCTAAAAGGGCAGAAGGAGCAGTGACGTAGGCTTGAATGTTGGGGACGAGTCTGTGTGCAACCTTGTTTCCGCGTTAACTGCACAGAAGCCTCGGTTCTGGCCATTCTTCATAAATATTTGTCCTCGAGGCAGTTCAAATCACAGCTCACGAGCTCTTGCTAGCCTACTGCGTGCAAAAATTCACTCAAAGCCAGCGTATAGCAACAGCGACGCGTCACCGCCAGCAGTCCCTGCATGTCTTACTCCAATTTGTACAATATATAAAAGGGCAGAAGGAGCGGCGACCTAGGCTTGAATCTTGGGGACGAGTCTGTGTGCAACCTTGTTTTCGCGTTACCTGCACAGAAGCCTCGGTTCTGACCATTCTTTATAAATGTATGTCCTCGAGGCAGTTCAAATCACAGCTCATGAGCTCTTGCTAGCCTACTGCGTGCAAAAACTCACACAAAGCCAGCGCATAGCAACAGCGACGCGTCACCGCCAGCAGCCCCTGCATGTCTTACTACAATTTGTACGATATCTAAAAGGGCAGAAGGAGCAGCGACGTAGGCTTGAAAGTTGGGGACGAGTCTGTGTGCAACCTTGTTTCCGCGTTAACTGCACAGAAGCCTCGGTTCTGACCATTCATTATAAATGTATGTCCTCGAGGCAGTTCAAATCACAGCTCACGAGCACTTGCTAGCCTACTGCGTGCAAAAACTCACTCAAAGCCAGCGCATAGCAACAGCGACGCGTCACCGCCAGCAGCCCCTGCATGTCTTACTACAATTTGTACGATATCTAAAAGGGCAGAAGGAGCAGCGATGTAGGCTTGAATGTTGGGGACGAGTCTGTGTGCAACCTTGTTTTCGCGTTAACTGCACAGAAGCCTCGGTTCTGACCATTCTTCATAAATATTTGTCCTCGAGGCAGTTGAAATCACAGCTCACGAGCTCTTGCTAGCCTACTGCGTGCAAAAACTCACTCAAAGCCAGCGTATACCAACAGCGACGCGTCGCCGCCAGCAGCCCCTGCAAGTCTTACTACAATTTCTACAATATTTAAAAGGGCAGAAGGAGCAGCGACGTAGGCTTGAATGTTGGGAACGAGTCTGTGTGCAACCTTGTTTTCGCGTTAACTGCACAGAAGCCTCGGTTCTGACCATTCTTTATAAATGTATGTCCTCGAGGCAGTTGAAATCACAGTTCACGAGCTCTTGCTAGCCTACTGCGTGCTAAAACTCCCACAAAGCCAGCGTATAGCAACAGCGACGCGTCACCGCCAGCAGTCCCTGCATGTCTTACTCCAATTTGTACAATAAATAAAAGGGCAGAAGGAGCAGCGACGTAGGCTTGAAAGTTTGGGACGAGTCTGTGTGCAACCTTGTTTTCGCGTTAACTGCACAGAAGCCTCGGTTCTCACCATTCTTTATAAATGTATGTCCTCGAGGCAGTTCAAATCACAGCTCACGAGCTCTTGCTAGCCTACTGCGTGCAAAAGCTCACACAAAGCCAGCGTATAGCAACAAGCGACGCGTCACCGCCAGCAGCCCCTGAATGTCTTACTCCAATTTGTACAATATATAAAAGGGCAGAAGGAGCAGCGACCTAGGCTTGAATCTTGGGGACGAGTCTCTGTGCAACTTTGTTTTCGCGTTAACTGCACAGAAGCCTCGGTTCTGACCATTCCTTATAAATGTATGTCCTCGAGGCAGTTCAAATCACAGCTCACGAGCCCTTGCTAGCCTACTGCGTGCAAAAACTCACTCAAAGCCAGCGCATAGCAACAGCGACGCGTCACCGCCAGCAGCCCCTGCATGTCTTACTACAATTTGTACGATATCTAAAAGGGCAGAAGGAGCAGTGACGTAGGCTTGAATGTTGGGGACGGGTCTGTGTGCAACCTTGTTTCCGCGTTAACTGCACAGAAGCCTCGGTTCTGGCCATTCTTCATAAATATTTGTCCTCGAGGCAGTTGAAATCACAGCTCACGAGCTCTTGCTAGCCTACTGCGTGCAAAAATTCACACAAAGCCAGCGTATAGCAACAGCGACGCGTCACCGCCAGCAGTCCCTGCATGTCTTACTCCAATTTGTACAATATATAAAAGGGCAGAAGGAGCAGCGACCTAGGCTTGAATCTTGGGGACGAGTCTGTGTGCAACCTTGTTTTCGCGTTACCTGCCCAGAAGCCTCGGTTCTAACCATTCTTTATAAATGTATGTCCTCGAGGCAGTTCAAATCACAGCTCACGAGCTCTTGCTAGGCTACTGCGTGCAAAAACTCACACAAAGCCAGCGCATAGCAACAGCGACGCGTCACCGCCAGCAGCCCCTGCATGTCTTACTGCAATTTGTACGATATCTAAAAGGGCAGAAGGAGCAGCGACGTAGGCTTGAAAGTTGGGGACGAGTCTGTGTGCAACCTTGTTTCCGCGTTAACTGCACAGAAGCCTCGGTTCTGACCATTCCTTATAAATGTATGTCCTCGAGGCAGTTCAAATCACAGCTCACGAGCACTTGCTAGCCTACTGCGTGCAAAAACTCACTCAAAGCCAGCGCATAGCAACAGCGACGCGTCACCGCCAGCAGCCCCTGCATGTCTTACTACAATTTGTACGATATCTAAAAGGGCAGAAGGAGCAGCGACGTAGGCTTGAAAGTTGGGGACGAGTCTGTGTGCAACCTTGTTTTCGCGTTAACTGCACAAAAGCCTCGGTTCTGACCATTCCTTATAAATGTATGTCCTCGAGGCAGTTCAAATCAGAGCTCACGAGCACTTGCTAGCCTACTGCATGCAAAAACTCACTCAAAGCCAGCGTATAGCAACAGCGACGCGTCGCCGCCAGCAGCCCCTGCAAGTCTTACTACAATTTCTACAATATTTAAAAGGGCAGAAGGAGCAGCGACGTAGGCTTGAATGTTGGGAACGAGTCTGTGTGCAACCTTGTTTTCGCGTTAACTGCACAGAAGCCTCGGTTCTGACCATTCTTTATAAATGTATGTCCTCGAGGCAGTTCAAATCACAGCTCACGAGCTCTTGCTAGCCTACTGCGTGCAAAAGCTCACACAAAGCCAGCGTATAGCAACAAGCGACGCGTCACCGCCAGCAGCCCCTGAATGTCTTACTCCAATTTGTACAATATATAAAAGGGCAGAAGGAGCAGCGACCTAGGCTTGAATCTTGGGGACGAGTCTCTGTGCAACTTTGTTTTCGCGTTAACTGCACAGAAGCCTCGGTTCTGACCATTCCTTATAAATGTATGTCCTCGAGGCAGTTCAAATCACAGCTCACGAGCACTTGCTAGCCTACTGCGTGCAAAAACTCACTCAAAGCCAGCGCATAGCAACAGCGACGCGTCACCGCCAGCAGCCCCTGCATGTCTTACTACAATTTGTACGATATCTAAAAGGGCAGAAGGAGCAGCGACGTAGGCTTGAATGTTGGGGACGGGTCTGTGTGCAACCTTGTTTCCGCGTTAACTGCACAGAAGCCTCGGTTCTGGCCATTCTTCATAAATATTTGTCCTCGAGGCAGTTGAAATCACAGCTCACGAGCTCTTGCTAGCCTACTGCGTGCTAAAACTCCCACAAAGCCAGCGTATAGCAACAGCGACGCGTCACCGCCAGCAGTCCCTGCATGTCTTACTCCAATTTGTACAATAAATAAAAGGGCAGAAGGAGCAGCGACGTAGGCTTGAAAGTTTGGGACGAGTCTGTGTGCAACCTTGTTTTCGCGTTAACTGCACAGAAGCCTCGGTTCTCACCATTCTTTATAAATGTATGTCCTCGAGGCAGTTCAAATCACAGCTCACGAGCTCTTGCTAGCCTACTGCGTGCAAAAGCTCACACAAAGCCAGCGTATAGCAACAAGCGACGCGTCACCGCCAGCAGCCCCTGAATGTCTTACTCCAATTTGTACAATATATAAAAGGGCAGAAGGAGCAGCGACCTAGGCTTGAATCTTGGGGACGAGTCTCTGTGCAACTTTGTTTTCGCGTTAACTGCACAGAAGCCTCGGTTCTGACCATTCCTTATAAATGTATGTCCTCGAGGCAGTTCAAATCACAGCTCACGAGCACTTGCTAGCCTACTGCGTGCAAAAACTCACTCAAAGCCAGCGCATAGCAACAGCGACGCGTCACCGCCAGCAGCCCCTGCATGTCTTACTACAATTTGTACGATATCTAAAAGGGCAGAAGGAGCAGTGACGTAGGCTTGAATGTTGGGGACGGGTCTGTGTGCAACCTTGTTTCCGCGTTAACTGCACAGAAGCCTCGGTTCTGGCCATTCTTCATAAATATTTGTCCTCGAGGCAGTTGAAATCACAGCTCACGAGCTCTTGCTAGCCTACTGCGTGCAAAAATTCACACAAAGCCAGCGTATAGCAACAGCGACGCGTCACCGCCAGCAGTCCCTGCATGTCTTACTCCAATTTGTACAATATATAAAAGGGCAGAAGGAGCAGCGACCTAGGCTTGAATCTTGGGGACGAGTCTGTGTGCAACCTTGTTTTCGCGTTACCTGCACAGAAGCCTCGGTTCTAACCATTCTTTATAAATGTATGTCCTCGAGGCAGTTCAAATCACAGCTCACGAGCTCTTGCTAGCCTACTGCGTGCAAAAACTCACACAAAGCCAGCGCATAGCAACAGCGACGCGTCACCGCCAGCAGCCCCTGCATGTCTTACTACAATTTGTACGATATCTAAAAGGGCAGAAGGAGCAGCGACGTAGGCTTGAAAGTTGGGGACGAGTCTGTGTGCAACCTTGTTTCCGCGTTAACTGCACAGAAGCCTCGGTTCTGACCATTCCTTATAAATGTATGTCCTTGAGGCAGTTCAAATCACAGCTCACGAGCACTTGCTAGCCTACTGCGTGCAAAAACTCACTCAAAGCCAGCGCATAGCAACAGCGACGCGTCACCGCCAGCAGCCCCTGCATGTCTTACTACAATTTGTACGATATCTAAAAGGGCAGAAGGAGCAGCGACGTAGGCTTGAAAGTTGGGGACGAGTCTGTGTGCAACCTTGTTTTCGCGTTAACTGCACAAAAGCCTCGGTTCTGACCATTCCTTATAAATGTATGTCCTCGAGGCAGTTCAAATCAGAGCTCACGAGCACTTGCTAGCCTACTGCATGCAAAAACTCACTCAAAGCCAGCGTATAGCAACAGCGACGCGTCTCCGCCAGCAGCCCCTGCATGTCTTACTACAATTTCTACAATATATAAAAGGGCAGAAGGAGCAGCGACGTAAACTTGAAAGATGGGGACGAGTCTCTTTGCAACCTTGTTTTCACGTTAACTGCACAGAAGCCTCGGTTCTGACCATATTTCATAGATGTATGTCCTCGAGGCAGTAGAAATCACAGCTCACGAGCACTTGCTAGCCTACTGCGTGCAAAAAACTCACTCAAAGCCAGCGTAAAGCAACAGTGACGCGTCACCGTCAGCAGCCCCTGAATGTCTTACTACAATTTCTACAATATATAAAAGGGCAGAAGGAGCAGCGACGTAAGCTTGAAAGTTGGGGACGAGTCTGTGTGCAACCTTGTTTTCGCGTTAACTGCACAGAAGCCTCAATTCTGACCATTCTTCATAAATATTTGTCCTCGAGGCAGTTGAAATCAAAGCTCACGAGCTCTTGCTGGCCTACTGCGTGCAGAAACTCACACAAAGCCAGCGTATAGCAACAGCGACGCGTCACCGCCAGCAGCCCCTGAATGTCTTACTCCAATTTGTACAATATATAAAAGGGCAGAAGGAGCAGCGACCTAGGCTTGAATCTTGGGGACGAGTCTCTGTGCAACTTTGTTTTCGCGTTAACTGCACAGAAGCCTCGGTTCTGACCATTCCTTATAAATGTATGTCCTCGAGGCAGTTCAAATCACAGCTCACGAGCACTTGCTAGCCTACTGCGTGCAAAAACTCACTCAAAGCCAGCGCATAGCAACAGCGACGCGTCACCGCCAGCATCCCCTGCATGTCTTACTACAATTTGTACGATATCTAAAAGGGCAGAAGGAGCAGTGACGTAGGCTTGAATGTTGGGGACGAGTCTGTGTGCAACCTTGTTTCCGCGTTAACTGCACAGAAGCCTCGGTTCTGGCCATTCTTCATAAATATTTGTCCTCGAGGCAGTTCAAATCACAGCTCACGAGCTCTTGCTAGCCTACTGCGTGCAAAAATTCACTCAAAGCCAGCGTATAGCAACAGCGACGCGTCACCGCCAGCAGTCCCTGCATGTCTTACTCCAATTTGTACAATATATAAAAGGGCAGAAGGAGCGGCGACCTAGGCTTGAATCTTGGGGACGAGTCTGTGTGCAACCTTGTTTTCGCGTTACCTGCACAGAAGCCTCGGTTCTGACCATTCTTTATAAATGTATGTCCTCGAGGCAGTTCAAATCACAGCTCATGAGCTCTTGCTAGCCTACTGCGTGCAAAAACTCACACAAAGCCAGCGCATAGCAACAGCGACGCGTCACCGCCAGCAGCCCCTGCATGTCTTACTACAATTTGTACGATATCTAAAAGGGCAGAAGGAGCAGCGACGTAGGCTTGAAAGTTGGGGACGAGTCTGTGTGCAACCTTGTTTCCGCGTTAACTGCACAGAAGCCTCGGTTCTGACCATTCATTATAAATGTATGTCCTCGAGGCAGTTCAAATCACAGCTCACGAGCACTTGCTAGCCTACTGCGTGCAAAAACTCACTCAAAGCCAGCGCATAGCAACAGCGACGCGTCACCGCCAGCAGCCCCTGCATGTCTTACTACAATTTGTACGATATCTAAAAGGGCAGAAGGAGCAGCGACGTAGGCTTGAAAGTTGGGGACGAGTCTGTGTGCAACCTTGTTTTCGCGTTAACTGCACAAAAGCCTCGGTTCTTACCATTCCTTATAAATGTATGTCCTCGAGGCAGTTCAAATCACAGCTCACGAGCACTTGCTAGCCTACTGCATGCAAAAACTCACTCAAAGCCAGCGTATAGCAACAGCGACGCGTCACCGCCAGCAGCCCCTGCATGTCTTACTACAATTTCTACAATATATAAAAGGGCAGAAGGAGCAGCGACGTAGGCTTGAAAGATGGGGACGAGTCTCTTTGCAACCTTGTTTTCACGTTAACTGCACAGAAGGCTCGGTTCTGACCATTTTTCATAGATGTATGCGCTCGAGGCAGTAGAAATCACAGCTCACGAGCACTTGCTAGCCTACTGCGTGCAAAAACTCACACAAAGCCAGGGTATAGCAACAGCGACGCGTCACCGCCAGCAGCCCCTGCATCTCTAACTACAATTTGTACGATATCTAAAAGGCCAGAAGGAGCAGCGACGTAGGCATGAAAGTTGGGGACGAGTCTGTGTGCAACCTTGTTTTCCCGTTAACTGCACAGAAGCCTCGGTTCTGACCATTCCTTAAAAATGTATGTCCTCGAGGCAGTTCAAATCACAGCTCACGAGCACTTGCTAGCCTACTGCGAGCAAAAACTCACTCAAAGCCAGCGTATAGCAACAGCGACGCGTCACCGCCAGCAGCCCCTGCATGTCTTACTACAATTTCTACAATATATAAAAGGGCAGAAGGAGCAGCGACGTAGGCTTGAAAGACGGGGACGAGTCTCTTTGCAACCTTGTTTACACGTTAACTGCACAGAAGCCTCGGTTCTGACCATATTTCATAGATGTATGTCCTCGAGGCAGTAGAAATCACAGCTCACGAGCACTTGCTAGCCTACTGCGTGCAAAAAACTCACTCAAAGCCAGCGTAAAGCAACAGTGACGCGTCACCGTCAGCAGCCCCTGAATGTCTTACTACAATTTCTACAATATATAAAAGGGCAGAAGGAGCAGCCACGTAGGCTTGAAAGATGGGGACGAGTCTCTGTGCAACTTTGTTTTCGCGTTAACTGCACAGAAGCCTCGGTTCTGACCATTCCTTATAAATGTATGTCCTCGAGGCAGTTCAAATCACAGCTCACGAGCACTTGCTAGCCTACTGCGTGCAAAAACTCACTCAAAGCCAGCGCATAGCAACAGCGACGCGTCACCGCCAGCATCCCCAGCATGTCTTACTACAATTTGTACGATATCTAAAAGGGCAGAAGGAGCAGTGACGTAGGCTTGAATGTTGGGGACGAGTCTGTGTGCAACCTTGTTTCCGCGTTAACTGCACAGAAGCCTCGGTTCTGGCCATTCTTCATAAATATTTGTCCTCGAGGAAGTTCAAATCACAGCTCACGAGCTCTTGCTAGCCTACTGCGTGCAAAAATTCACTCAAAGCCAGCGTATAGCAACAGCGACGCGTCACCGCCAGCAGTCCCTGCATGTCTTACTCCAATTTGTACAATATATAAAAGGGCAGAAGGAGCGGCGACCTAGGCTTGAATCTTGGGGACGAGTCTGTGTGCAACCTTGTTTTCGCGTTACCTGCACAGAAGCCTCGGTTCTGACCATTCTTTATAAATGTATGTCCTCGAGGCAGTTCAAATCACAGCTCATGAGCTCTTGCTAGCCTACTGCGTGCAAAAACTCACACAAAGCCAGCGCATAGCAACAGCGACGCGTCACCGCCAGCAGCCCCTGCATGTCTTACTACAATTTGTACGATATCTAAAAGGGCAGAAGGAGCAGCGACGTAGGCTTGAAAGTTGGGGACGAGTCTGTGTGCAACCTTGTTTCCGCGTTAACTGCACAGAAGCCTCGGTTCTGACCATTCATTATAAATGTATGTCCTCGAGGCAGTTCAAATCACAGCTCACGAGCACTTGCTAGCCTACTGCGTGCAAAAACTCACTCAAAGCCAGCGCATAGCAACAGCGACGCGTCACCGCGAGCAGCCCCTGCATGTCTTACTACAATTTGTACGATATCTAAAAGGGCAGAAGGAGCAGCGACGTAGGCTTGAAAGTTGGGGACGAGTCTGTGTGCAACCTTGTTTTCGCGTTAACTGCACAAAAGCCTCGGTTCTTACCATTCCTTATAAATGTATGTCCTCGAGGCAGTTCAAATCACAGCTCACGAGCACTTGCTAGCCTACTGCATGCAAAAACTCACTCAAAGCCAGCGTATAGCAACAGCGACGCGTCACCGCCAGCAGCCCCTGCATGTCTTACTACAATTTCTACAATATATAAAAGGGCAGAAGGAGCAGCGACGTAGGCTTGAAAGATGGGGACGAGTCTCTTTGCAACCTTGTTTTCACGTTAACTGCACAGAAGCCTCGGTTCTGACCATTCTTTATAAATGTATGTCCTCGAGGCAGTTCAAATCACAGCTCATGAGCTCTTGCTAGCCTACTGCGTGCAAAAACTCACACAAAGCCAGCGCATAGCAACAGCGACGCGTCACCGCCAGCAGCCCCTGCATGTCTTACTACAATTTGTACGATATCTAAAAGGGCAGAAGGAGCAGCGACGTAGGCTTGAAAGTTGGGGACGAGTCTGTGTGCAACCTTGTTTCCGCGTTAACTGCACAGAAGCCTCGGTTCTGACCATTCATTATAAATGTATGTCCTCGAGGCAGTTCAAATCACAGCTCACGAGCACTTGCTAGCCTACTGCGTGCAAAAACTCACTCAAAGCCAGCGCATAGCAACAGCGACGCGTCACCGCGAGCAGCCCCTGCATGTCTTACTACAATTTGTACGATATCTAAAAGGGCAGAAGGAGCAGCGACGTAGGCTTGAAAGTTGGGGACGAGTCTGTGTGCAACCTTGTTTTCGCGTTAACTGCACAAAAGCCTCGGTTCTTACCATTCCTTATAAATGTATGTCCTCGAGGCAGTTCAAATCACAGCTCACGAGCACTTGCTAGCCTACTGCATGCAAAAACTCACTCAAAGCCAGCGTATAGCAACAGCGACGCGTCACCGCCAGCAGCCCCTGCATGTCTTACTACAATTTCTACAATATATAAAAGGGCAGAAGGAGCAGCGACGTAGGCTTGAAAGATGGGGACGAGTCTCTTTGCAACCTTGTTTTCACGTTAACTGCACAGAAGCCTCGGTTCTGACCATTTTTCATAGATGTATGTCCTCGAGGCAGTAGAAATCACAGCTCACGAGCACTTGCTAGCCTACTGCGTGCAAAAACTCACACAAAGCCAGGGTATAGCAACAGCGACGCGTCACCGCCAGCAGCCCCTGCATCTCTAACTACAATTTGTACGATATCTAAAAGGCCAGAAGGAGCAGCGAAGTAGGCATGAAAGTTGGGGACGAGTCTGTGTGCAACCTTGTTTTCCCGTTAACTGCACAGAAGCCTCGGTTCTGACCATTCCTTATAAATGTATGTCCTCGAGGCAGTTCAAATCACAGCTCACGAGCACTTGCTAGCCTACTGCGAGCAAAAACTCACTCAAAGCCAGCGTATAGCAACAGCGACGCGTCACCGCCAGCAGCCCCTGCATGTCTTACTACAATTTCTACAATATATAAAAGGGCAGAAGGAGCAGCGACGTAGGCTTGAAAGATGGGGACGAGTCTCTTTGCAACCTTGTTTACACGTTAACTGCACAGAAGCCTCGGTTCTGACCATATTTCATAGATGTATGTCCTCGAGGCAGTAGAAATCACAGCTCACGAGCACTTGCTAGCCTACTGCGTGCAAAAAACTCACTCAAAGCCAGCGTAAAGCAACAGTGACGTGTCACCGTCAGCAGCCCCTGAATGTCTTACTACAATTTCTACAATATATAAAAGGGCAGAAGGAGCAGCCACGTAGGCTTGAAGGATGGGGACGAGTCTCTTTGCAACCTTGTTTTCGCGTTAACTGCACAGAAGCCTTAGTTCTGACCATTCGTCATAAATATTTGTCCTCGAGGCAGTTGAAATCACAGCTCACGAGCACTTGCTAGCCTTCTGCGTGCAAAAACTAACACAAAGCCAGCGTATAGCAACAGCGACGCGTCACCGCCAGCAGCCCCTGAATGTCTTACTCCAATTTGTACGATTTATAAAGGGGCAGAAGGAGCAGCGACCTAGGCTTGAATCTTGGGGACGAGTCGGTGTGCAACCTTGTTTTCGCGTTAACTGCGCAGAAGCCTTGGTTCTGACCATTCTTTATAAATGTATGTCCTCGAGGCGGTTGAAATCACAGCTCACCAGCTCTTGCTAGCCTACTGCGTGCAAAAACTCACACAAAGCCAGCGTATAGCAACAGCGACGCGTCACCGCCAGCAGCCCCTGCATCTCAAACTACAATTTGTACGATGTCTAAAAGGGCAGAAGGAGCAGCGACGTTGGCTTGAAAGTTTGGGACGAGTCTGTGTGCAACCTTGTTTTCGCGTTAACTGCACAGAAGCCTCGGTTCTGACCATTCCTTATAAATGTATGTCCTCGAGGCAGTTCAAATCACAGCTCACGAGCACTTGCTAGCCTACTGCGTGCAAAAACTCACTCAAAGCCAGCGTATAGCAACAGCGACGCGTCACCGCCAGCAGCCCCTGCATGTCTTACTACAATTTCTACAATATATAAAAGGGCAGAAGGAGCAGCGACGTAGGCTTGAAAGATGGGGACGAGTCTGTGTGCAACCTTGTTTTCGCGTTAACTGCACAGAAGCCTCAGTTCTGACCATTCTTCATAAATATTTGTCCTCGAGGCAGTTAAAATCACAGCTCACGAGCTCTTGCTGGCCTACTGCGTGCAAAAACTCACACAAAGCCAGCGTATAGCAACAGTGACGCGTCACCGTCAGCAGTCCCTGAATGTCTTACTACAATTTGTACAATATATAAAAGGGCAGAAGGAGCAGCGACCTAGGCTTGAATCTTGGGGACGAGTCTGTGTGCAACCTTGTTTTCGCGTTAACTGCACAGAAGCCTCGGTTCTGACCATTCTTTATAAATGTATGCCTTCGAGGCAGTTGAAATCACAGTTCACGAGCTCTTGCTAGCCTACTGCGTGCAAAAGCTCCCACAAAGCCAGCGTATAGCAACAGCGACGCGTCACCGCCAGCAGCCCCTGCATGTCTTACTACAATTTCTACAATATGTAAAAGGGCAGAAGGAGCAGCGACGTAGGCTTGAATGTTGGGAACGAGTCTGTGTGCAACCTTCTTTTCGCGTTAACTGCACAGAAGCCTCGGTTCTGACCATTCTTTATAAATTTATGTCCTCGAGGCAGTTGAAATCACAGTTCACGAGCTCTTGCTAGCCTACTGCGTGCAAAAACTCCCACAAAGCCAGCGTATAGCAACAGCGTCGCGTCACCGCCAGCAGTCCCTGCATGTCTTACTCCAATTTGTACAATATATAAAAGGGCAGAAGGAGCAGTGACGTAGGCTTGAATGTTGGGGATGAGTCTGTGTGCAACCTTGTTTCCGCGTTAACTGCACAGAAGCCTCGGTTCTGGCCATTCTTCATAAATATTTGTCCTCGAGGCAGTTCAAATCACAGCTCACGAGCTCTTGCTAGCCTACTGCGTGCAAAAATTCACACAAAGCCAGCGTATAGCAACAGCGACGCGTCACCGCCAGCAGTCCCTGCATGTCTTACTCCAATTTGTACAATATATAAAAGGGCAGAAGGAGCAGCGACCTAGGTTTGAATCTTGGGGACGAGTCTGTGTGCAACCTTGTTTTCGCGTTACCTGCACAGAAGCCTCGGTTCTGACCATTCTTTATAAATGTATGTCCTCGAGGCAGTTCAAATCACAGCTCACGAGCTCTTGCTAGCCTACTGCGTGCAAAAACTCACACAAAGCCAGCGCATAGCAACAGCGACGCGTCACCGCCAGCAGCCCCTGCATGTCTTACTACAATTTGTACGATATCTAAAAGGGCAGAAGGAGCAGCGACGTAGGCTTGAAAGTTGGGGACGAGTCTGTGTGCAACCTTGTTTCCGCGTTAACTGCACAGAAGCCTCGGTTCTGACCATTCCTTATAAATGTATGTCCTCGAGGCAGTTCAAATCACAGCTCACGAGCACTTGCTAGCCTACTGCGCGCAAAAACTCACTCAAAGCCAGCGCATAGCAACAGCGACGCGTCACCGCCAGCAGCCCCTGCATGTCTTACTACAATTTGTACGATATCTAAAAGGGCAGAAGGAGCAGCGACGTAGGCTTGAAAGTTGGGGACGAGTCTGTGTGCAACCTTGTTTTCGCGTTAACTGCACAAAAACCTCGGTTCTGACCATTCCTTATAAATGTATGTCCTCGAGGCAGTTCAAATCACAGCTCACGAGCAGTTGCTAGCCTACTGCATGCAAAAACTCACTCAAAGCCAGCGTATAGCAACAGCGACGCGTCACCGCCAGCAGCCCCTGCATGTCTTACTACAATTTCTACAATATATAAAAGGGCAGAAGGAGCAGCGACGTAGGCTTGAAAGATGGGGACGAGTCTCTTTGCAACCTTGTTTTCACGTTAACTGCACAGAAGCCTCGGTTCTGACCATTTTTCATAGATGTATGTCCTCGAGGCAGTAGAAATCACAGCTCACGAGCACTTGCTAGCCTTCTGCGTGCAAAAACTAACACAAAGCCAGCGTATAGCAACAGCGACGCGTCACCGCCAGCAGCCCCTGAATGTCTTACTCCAATTTGTACGATTTATAAAGGGGCAGAAGGAGCAGCGACCTAGGCTTGAATCTTGGGGACGAGTCGGTGTGCAACCTTGTTTTCGCGTTAACTGCGCAGAAGCCTTGGTTCTGACCATTCTTTATAAATGTATGTCCTCGAGGCGGTTGAAATCACAGCTCACCAGCTCTTGCTAGCCTACTGCGTGCAAAAACTCACACAAAGCCAGCGTATAGCAACAGCGACGCGTCACCGCCAGCAGCCCCTGCATCTCAAACTACAATTTGTACGATGCCTAAAAGGGCAGAAGGAGCAGCGACGTTGGCTTGAAAGTTTGGGACGAGTCTGTGTGCAACCTTGTTTTCGCGTTAACTGCACAGAAGCCTCGGTTCTGACCATTCCTTAAAAATGTATGTCCTCGAGGCAGTTCAAATCACAGCTCACGAGCACTTGCTAGCCTACTGCGTGCAAAAACTCACTCAAAGCCAGCGTATAGCAACAGCGACGCGTCACCGCCAGCAGCCCCTGCATGTCTTACTACAATTTCTACAATATATAAAAGGGCAGAAGGAGCAGCGACGTAGGCTTGAAAGATGGGGACGAGTCTGTGTGCAACCTTGTTTTCGCGTTAACTGCACAGAAGCCTCAGTTCTGACCATTCTTCATAAATATTTGTCCTCGAGGCAGTTAAAATCACAGCTCACGAGCTCTTGCTGGCCTACTGCGTGCAAAAACTCACACAAAGCCAGCGTATAGCAACAGTGACGCGTCACCGTCAGCAGTCCCTGAATGTCTTACTACAATTTGTACAATATATAAAAGGGCAGAAGGAGCAGCGACCTAGGCTTGAATCTTGGGGACGAGTCTGTGTGCAACCTTGTTTTCGCGTTAACTGCACAGAAGCCTCGGTTCTGACCATTCTTTATAAATGTATGCCTTCGAGGCAGTTGAAATCACAGTTCACGAGCTCTTGCTAGCCTACTGCGTGCAAAAGCTCCCACAAAGCCAGCGTATAGCAACAGCGACGCGTCACCGCCAGCAGCCCCTGCATGTCTTACTACAATTTCTACAATATGTAAAAGGGCAGAAGGAGCAGCGACGTAGGCTTGAATGTTGGGAACGAGTCTGTGTGCAACCTTCTTTTCGCGTTAACTGCACAGAAGCCTCGGTTCTGACCATTCTTTATAAATTTATGTCCTCGAGGCAGTTGAAATCACAGTTCACGAGCTCTTGCTAGCCTACTGCGTGCAAAAACTCCCACAAAGCCAGCGTATAGCAACAGCGACGCGTCACCGCCAGCAGTCCCTGCATGTCTTACTCCAATTTGTACAATATATAAAAGGGCAGAAGGAGCAGTGACGTAGGCTTGAATGTTGGGGATGAGTCAGTGTGCAACCTTGTTTCCGCGTTAACTGCACAGAAGCCTCGGTTCTGGCCATTCTTCATAAATATTTGTCCTCGAGGCAGTTGAAATCACAGCTCACGAGCTCTTGCTAGCCTACTGCGTGCAAAAATTCACACAAAGCCAGCGTATAGCAACAGCGACGCGTCACCGCCAGCAGTCCCTGCATGTCTTACTCCAATTTGTACAATATATAAAAGGGCAGAAGGAGCAGCGACCTAGGTTTGAATCTTGGGGACGAGTCTGTGTGCAACCTTGTTTTCGCGTTACCTGCACAGAAGCCTCGGTTCTGACCATTCTTTATAAATGTATGTCCTCGAGGCAGTTCAAATCACAGCTCACGAGCTCTTGCTAGCCTACTGCGTGCAAAAACTCACACAAAGCCAGCGCATAGCAACAGCGACGCGTCACCGCCAGCAGCCCCTGCATGTCTTACTACAATTTGTACGATATCTAAAAGGGCAGAAGGAGCAGCGACGTAGGCTTGAAAGTTGGGGACGAGTCTGTGTGCAACCTTGTTTCCGCGTTAACTGCACAGAAGCCTCGGTTCTGACTATTCCTTATAAATGTATGTCCTCGAGGCAGTTCAAATCACAGCTCACGAGCACTTGCTAGCCTACTGCGCGCAAAAACTCACTCAAAGCCAGCGCATAGCAACAGCGACGCGTCACCGCCAGCAGCCCCTGCATGTCTTACTACAATTTGTACGATATCTAAAAGGGCAGAAGGAGCAGCGACGTAGGCTTGAAAGTTGGGGACGAGTCTGTGTGCAACCTTGTTTTCGCGTTAACTGCACAAAAACCTCGGTTCTGACCATTCCTTATAAATGTATGTCCTCGAGGCAGTTCAAATCACAGCTCACGAGCAGTTGCTAGCCTACTGCATGCAAAAACTCACTCAAAGCCAGCGTATAGCAACAGCGACGCGTCACCGCCAGCAGCCCCTGCATGTCTTACTACAATTTCTACAATATATAAAAGGGCAGAAGGAGCAGCGACGTAGGCTTGAAAGATGGGGACGAGTCTCTTTGCAACCTTGTTTTCACGTTAACTGCACAGAAGCCTCGGTTCTGACCATTTTTCATAGATGTATGTCCTCGAGGCAGTAGAAATCACAGCTCACGAGCACTTGCTAGCCTTCTGCGTGCAAAAACTAACACAAAGCCAGCGTATAGCAACAGCGACGCGTCACCGCCAGCAGCCCCTGAATGTCTTACTCCAATTTGTACGATTTATAAAGGGGCCGAAGGAGCAGCGACCTAGGCTTGAATCTTGGGGACGAGTCGGTGTGCAACCTTGTTTTCGCGTTAACTGCGCAGAAGCCTTGGTTCTGACCATTCTTTATAAATGTATGTCCTCGAGGCGGTTGAAATCACAGCTCACCAGCTCTTGCTAGCCTACTGCGTGCAAAAACTCACACAAAGCCAGCGTATAGCAACAGCGACGCGTCACCGCCAGCAGCCCCTGCATCTCAAACTACAATTTGTACGATGCCTAAAAGGGCAGAAGGAGCAGCGACGTTGGCTTGAAAGTTTGGGACGAGTCTGTGTGCAACCTTGTTTTCGCGTTAACTGCACAGAAGCCTCGGTTCTGACCATTCCTTATAAATGTATGTCCTCGAGGCAGTTCAAATCACAGCTCACGAGCACTTGCTAGCCTACTGCGTGCAAAAACTCACTCAAAGCCAGCGTATAGCAACAGCGACGCGTCACCGCCAGCAGCCCCTGCATGTCTTACTACAATTTCTACAATATATAAAAGGGCAGAAGGAGCAGCGACGTAGGCTTGAAAGATGGGGACGAGTCTGTGTGCAACCTTGTTTTCGCGTTAACTGCACAGAAGCCTCAGTTCTGACCATTCTTCATAAATATTTGTCCTCGAGGCAGTTAAAATCACAGCTCACGAGCTCTTGCTGGCCTACTGCGTGCAAAAACTCACACAAAGCCAGCGTATAGCAACAGTGACGCGTCACCGTCAGCAGTCCCTGAATGTCTTACTACAATTTGTACAATATATAAAAGGGCAGAAGGAGCAGCGACCTAGGCTTGAATCTTGGGGACGAGTCTGTGTGCAACCTTGTTTTCGCGTTAACTGCACAGAAGCCTCGGTTCTGACCATTCTTTATAAATGTATGCCTTCGAGGCAGTTGAAATCACAGTTCACGAGCTCTTGCTAGCCTACTGCGTGCAAAAGCTCCCACAAAGCCAGCGTATAGCAACAGCGACGCGTCACCGCCAGCAGCCCCTGCATGTCTTACTACAATTTCTACAATATGTAAAAGGGCAGAAGGAGCAGCGACGTAGGCTTGAATGTTGGGAACGAGTCTGTGTGCAACCTTCTTTTCGCGTTAACTGCACAGAAGCCTCGGTTCTGACCATTCTTTATAAATTTATGTCCTCGAGGCAGTTGAAATCACAGTTCACGAGCTCTTGCTAGCCTACTGCGTGCAAAAACTCCCACAAAGCCAGCGTATAGCAACAGCGACGCGTCACCGCCAGCAGTCCCTGCATGTCTTACTCCAATTTGTACAATATATAAAAGGGCAGAAGGAGCAGTGACGTAGGCTTGAATGTTGGGGATGAGTCAGTGTGCAACCTTGTTTCCGCGTTAACTGCACAGAA
Organism: Dermacentor andersoni; assembly: GCF_023375885.2. Lineage (NCBI taxonomy): Eukaryota > Metazoa > Arthropoda > Arachnida > Ixodida > Ixodidae > Dermacentor > Dermacentor andersoni. The sequence continues at coordinate 4,296,618 of NW_027314752.1, read as the reverse complement.
GCCTCGGTTCTGGCCATTCTTCATAAATATTTGTCCTCGAGGCAGTTGAAATCACAGCTCACGAGCTCTTGCTAGCCTACTGCGTGCAAAAATTCACACAAAGCCAGCGTATAGCAACAGCGACGCGTCACCGCCAGCAGTCCCTGCATGTCTTACTCCAATTTGTACAATATATAAAAGGGCAGAAGGAGCAGCGACCTAGGTTTGAATCTTGGGGACGAGTCTGTGTGCAACCTTGTTTTCGCGTTACCTGCACAGAAGCCTCGGTTCTGACCATTCTTTATAAATGTATGTCCTCGAGGCAGTTCAAATCACAGCTCACGAGCTCTTGCTAGCCTACTGCGTGCAAAAACTCACACAAAGCCAGCGCATAGCAACAGCGACGCGTCACCGCCAGCAGCCCCTGCATGTCTTACTACAATTTGTACGATATCTAAAAGGGCAGAAGGAGCAGCGACGTAGGCTTGAAAGTTGGGGACGAGTCTGTGTGCAACCTTGTTTCCGCGTTAACTGCACAGAAGCCTCGGTTCTGACTATTCCTTATAAATGTATGTCCTCGAGGCAGTTCAAATCACAGCTCACGAGCACTTGCTAGCCTACTGCGCGCAAAAACTCACTCAAAGCCAGCGCATAGCAACAGCGACGCGTCACCGCCAGCAGCCCCTGCATGTCTTACTACAATTTGTACGATATCTAAAAGGGCAGAAGGAGCAGCGACGTAGGCTTGAAAGTTGGGGACGAGTCTGTGTGCAACCTTGTTTTCGCGTTAACTGCACAAAAACCTCGGTTCTGACCATTCCTTATAAATGTATGTCCTCGAGGCAGTTCAAATCACAGCTCACGAGCAGTTGCTAGCCTACTGCATGCAAAAACTCACTCAAAGCCAGCGTATAGCAACAGCGACGCGTCACCGCCAGCAGCCCCTGCATGTCTTACTACAATTTCTACAATATATAAAAGGGCAGAAGGAGCAGCGACGTAGGCTTGAAAGATGGGGACGAGTCTCTTTGCAACCTTGTTTTCACGTTAACTGCACAGAAGCCTCGGTTCTGACCATTTTTCATAGATGTATGTCCTCGAGGCAGTAGAAATCACAGCTCACGAGCACTTGCTAGCCTTCTGCGTGCAAAAACTAACACAAAGCCAGCGTATAGCAACAGCGACGCGTCACCGCCAGCAGCCCCTGAATGTCTTACTCCAATTTGTACGATTTATAAAGGGGCCGAAGGAGCAGCGACCTAGGCTTGAATCTTGGGGACGAGTCGGTGTGCAACCTTGTTTTCGCGTTAACTGCGCAGAAGCCTTGGTTCTGACCATTCTTTATAAATGTATGTCCTCGAGGCGGTTGAAATCACAGCTCACCAGCTCTTGCTAGCCTACTGCGTGCAAAAACTCACACAAAGCCAGCGTATAGCAACAGCGACGCGTCACCGCCAGCAGCCCCTGCATCTCAAACTACAATTTGTACGATGCCTAAAAGGGCAGAAGGAGCAGCGACGTTGGCTTGAAAGTTTGGGACGAGTCTGTGTGCAACCTTGTTTTCGCGTTAACTGCACAGAAGCCTCGGTTCTGACCATTCCTTATAAATGTATGTCCTCGAGGCAGTTCAAATCACAGCTCACGAGCACTTGCTAGCCTACTGCGTGCAAAAACTCACTCAAAGCCAGCGTATAGCAACAGCGACGCGTCACCGCCAGCAGCCCCTGCATGTCTTACTACAATTTCTACAATATATAAAAGGGCAGAAGGAGCAGCGACGTAGGCTTGAAAGATGGGGACGAGTCTGTGTGCAACCTTGTTTTCGCGTTAACTGCACAGAAGCCTCAGTTCTGACCATTCTTCATAAATATTTGTCCTCGAGGCAGTTAAAATCACAGCTCACGAGCTCTTGCTGGCCTACTGCGTGCAAAAACTCACACAAAGCCAGCGTATAGCAACAGTGACGCGTCACCGTCAGCAGTCCCTGAATGTCTTACTACAATTTGTACAATATATAAAAGGGCAGAAGGAGCAGCGACCTAGGCTTGAATCTTGGGGACGAGTCTGTGTGCAACCTTGTTTTCGCGTTAACTGCACAGAAGCCTCGGTTCTGACCATTCTTTATAAATGTATGCCTTCGAGGCAGTTGAAATCACAGTTCACGAGCTCTTGCTAGCCTACTGCGTGCAAAAGCTCCCACAAAGCCAGCGTATAGCAACAGCGACGCGTCACCGCCAGCAGCCCCTGCATGTCTTACTACAATTTCTACAATATGTAAAAGGGCAGAAGGAGCAGCGACGTAGGCTTGAATGTTGGGAACGAGTCTGTGTGCAACCTTCTTTTCGCGTTAACTGCACAGAAGCCTCGGTTCTGACCATTCTTTATAAATTTATGTCCTCGAGGCAGTTGAAATCACAGTTCACGAGCTCTTGCTAGCCTACTGCGTGCAAAAACTCCCACAAAGCCAGCGTATAGCAACAGCGACGCGTCACCGCCAGCAGTCCCTGCATGTCTTACTCCAATTTGTACAATATATAAAAGGGCAGAAGGAGCAGTGACGTAGGCTTGAATGTTGGGGATGAGTCAGTGTGCAACCTTGTTTCCGCGTTAACTGCACAGAAGCCTCGGTTCTGGCCATTCTTCATAAATATTTGTCCTCGAGGCAGTTGAAATCACAGCTCACGAGCTCTTGCTAGCCTACTGCGTGCAAAAATTCACACAAAGCCAGCGTATAGCAACAGCGACGCGTCACCGCCAGCAGTCCCTGCATGTCTTACTCCAATTTGTACAATATATAAAAGGGCAGAAGGAGCAGCGACCTAGGCTTGAATCTTGGGGACGAGTCTGTGTGCAACCTTGTTTTCGCGTTGCCTGCACAGAAGCCTCGGTTCTGACCATTCTTTATAAATGTATGTCCTCGAGGCAGTTCAAATCACAGCTCACGAGCTCTTGCTAGCCTACTGCGTGCAAAAACTCACACAAAGCCAGCGCATAGCAACAGCGACGCGTCACCACCAGCAGCCCCTGCATGTCTTACTACAATTTGTACGATATCTAAAAGGGCAGAAGGAGCAGCGACGTAGGCTTGAAAGTTGGGGACGAGTCTGTGTGCAACCTTGTTTCCGCGTTAACTGCACAGAAGCCTCGGTTCTGACCATTCCTTATAAATGTATGTCCTCGAGGCAGTTCAAATCACAGCTCACGAGCACTTGCTAGCCTACTGCGCGCAAAAACTCACTCAAAGCCAGCGCATAGCAACAGCGACGCGTCACCGCCAGCAGCCCCTGCATGTCTTACTACAATTTGTACGATATCTAAAAGGGCAGAAGGAGCAGCGACGTAGGCTTGAAAGTTGGGGACGAGTCTGTGTGCAACCTTGTTTTCGCGTTAACTGCACAAAAACCTCGGTTCTGACCATTCCTTATAAATGTATGTCCTCGAGGCAGTTCAAATCACAGCTCACGAGCACTTGCTGGCCTACTGCATGCAAAAACTCACTCAAAGCCAGCGTATAGCAACAGCGACGCGTCACCGCCAGCAGCCCCTGCATGTCTTACTACAATTTCTACAATATATAAAAGGGCAGAAGGAGCAGCGACGTAGGCTTGAAAGATGGGGACGAGTCTCTTTGCAACCTTGTTTTCACGTTAACTGCACAGAAGCCTCGGTTCTGACCATTTTTCATAGATGTATGTCCTCGAGGCAGTAGAAATCACAGCTCACGAGCACTTGCTAGCCTACTGCGTGCAAAAACTCACACAAAGCCAGGGTATAGCAACAGCGACGCGTCACCGCCAGCAGCCCCTGCATCTCTAACTACAATTTGTGCGATATCTAAAAGGCCAGAAGGAGCAGCGACGTAGGCATGAAAGTTGGGGACGAGTCTGTGTGCAACCTTGTTTTCCCGTTAACTGCACAGAAGCCTCGGTTCTGACCATTCCTTATAAATGTATGTCCTCGAGGCAGTTCAAATCACAGCTCACGAGCACTTGCTAGCCTACTGCGAGCAAAAACTCACTCAAAGCCAGCGTATAGCAACAGCGACGCGTCACCGCCAGCAGCCCCTGCATGTCTTACTACAATTTCTACAATATATAAAAGGGCAGAAGGAGCAGCGACGTAGGCTTGAAAGATGGGGACGAGTCTCTTTGCAACCTTGTTTACACGTTAACTGCACAGAAGCCTCGGTTCTGACCATATTTCATAGATGTATGTCCTCGAGGCAGTAGAAATCACAGCTCACGAGCACTTGCTAGCCTACTGCGTGCAAAAAACTCACTCAAAGCCAGCGTAAAGCAACAGTGACGCGTCACCGTCAGCAGCCCCTGAATGCCTTACTACAATTTCTACAATATATAAAAGGGCAGAAGGAGCAGCGACGTAGGCTTGAATGTTGGGAACGAGTCTGTGTGCAACCTTGTTTTCGCGTTAACTGCACAGAAGCCTCGGTTCTGACCATTCTTTATAAATGTATGTCCTCGAGGCAGTTGAAATCACAGTTCACGAGCTCTTGCTAGCCTACTGCGTGCTAAAACTCCCACAAAGCCAGCGTATAGCAACAGCGACGCGTCACCGCCAGCAGTCCCTGCATGTCTTACTCCAATTTGTACAATAAATAAAAGGGCAGAAGGAGCAGCGACGTAGGCTTGAAAGTTTGGGACGAGTCTGTGTGCAACATTGTTTTCGCGTTAACTGCACAGAAGCCTCGGTTCTCACCATTCTTTATAAATGTATGTCCTCGAGGCAGTTCAAATCACAGCTCACGAGCTCTTGCTAGCCTACTGCGTGCAAAAACTCACACAACGCCAGCGTATAGCAACAGCGACGCGTCACCGCCAGCAGCCCCTGCAAGTCTTACTACAATTTTGTACGATATCTAAAAGGGCAGAAGGAGCAGCGACGTAGGCTTGAAAGATGGGGACGAGTCTCTTTGCAACCTTGTTTTCGCGTTAACTGCACAGAAGCCTTAGTTCTGACCATTCGTTATAAATATTTGTCCTCGAGGCAGTTGAAATCAGAGCTCACGAGCACTTGCTAGCCTTCTGCGTGCAAAAACTAACACAAAGCCAGCGTATAGCAACAGCGACGCGTCACCGCCAGCAGCCCCTGAATGTCTTACTCCAATTTGTACGATATATAAAGGGGCAGAAGGAGCAGCGACCTAGGCTTGAATCTTGGGGACGAGTCTGTGTGCAACCTTGTTTCCGCGTTAACTGCACAGAAGCCTCGGTTCTGACCATTCCTTATAAATGTATGTCCTCAAGGCAGTTCAAATCACAGCTCACGAGCTCTTGCTAGCCTACTGCGTGCAAAAACTCACACAAAGGCAGCGTATAGCAACAGCGACGCGTCACCGCCAGCAGCCCCTGCAAGTCTTACTACAATTTGTACGATATCTAAAAGGGCAGAAGGAGCAGCGACGTAGGCTTGAAAGTTGGGGACGAGTCTGTGTGCAACCTTGTTTTCGCGTTAACTGCACAGAAGCCTCGGTTCTGACCATTCTTTATAAATGTATGTCCTCGAGGCAGTTGAAATCACAGCTCACGAGCTCTTGCTGGCCTACTGCGTGCAAAAACTCACTCAAAGCCAGCGTATAGCAACAGCAACGCGTGGCCGCCAGCAGCCCCTGCATGTCTTACTCCAATTTGTACAATATATAAAAGGGCAGAAGGAGCAGCGATGTAGGCTTGAATGTTGGGGACGAGTCTGTGTGCAACCTTGTTTTCGCGTTAACTGCACAGAAGCCTCGGTTCTGACCATTCTTCATAAATATTTGTCCTCGAGGCAGTTGAAATCACAGCTCACGAGCTCTTGCTAGCCTACTGCGTGCAAAAACTCACTCAAAGCCAGCGTATACCAACAGCGACGCGTCGCCGCCAGCAGCCCCTGCAAGTCTTACTACAATTTCTACAATATTTAAAAGGGCAGAAGGAGCAGCGATGTAGGCTTGAATGTTGGGAACGAGTCTGTGTGCAACCTTGTTTTCGCGTTAACTGCACAGAAGCCTCGGTTCTGACCATTCTTTATAAATGTATGTCCTCGAGGCAGTTGAAATCACAGTTCACGAGCTCTTGCTAGCCTACTGCGTGCTAAAACTCCCACAAAGCCAGCGTATAGCAACAGCGACGCGTCACCGCCAGCAGTCCCTGCATGTCTTACTCCAATTTGTACAATAAATAAAAGGGCAGAAGGAGCAGCGACGTAGGCTTGAAAGTTTGGGACGAGTCTGTGTGCAACCTTGTTTTCGCGTTAACTGCACAGAAGCCTCGGTTCTCACCATTCTTTATAAATGTATGTCCTCGAGGCAGTTCAAATCACAGCTCACGAGCTCTTGCTAGCCTACTGCGTGCAAAAGCTCACACAAAGCCAGCGTATAGCAACAAGCGACGCGTCACCGCCAGCAGTCCCTGTATGTCTTACTCCAATTTGTACAATAAATAAAAGGGCAGAAGGAGCAGCAACGTAGGCTTGAATGTTGGGGACGAGTCTGTGTGCAACCTTGTTTCCGCGTTAACTGCACAGAAGCCTCGGTTCTGACCATTCCTTATAAATGTATGTCCTCAAGGCAGTTCAAATCACAGCTCACGAGCTCTTGCTAGCCTACTGCGTGCAAAAACTCACACAAAGCCAGCGTATAGCAACAGCGACGCGTCACCGCCAGCAGCCCCTGCAAGTCTTACTACAATTTGTACGATATCTAAAAGGGCAGAAGGAGCAGCGACGTAGGCTTGAAAGATGGGGACGAGTCTCTTTGCAACCTTGTTTTCGCGTTAACTGCACAGAAGCCTTAGTTCTGACCATTCGTTATAAATATTTGTCCTCGAGGCAGTTGAAATCAGAGCTCACGAGCACTTGCTAGCCTTCTGCGTGCAAAAACTAACACAAAGCCAGCGTATAGCAACAGCGACGCGTCACCGCCAGCAGGCCCTGAATGTCTTACTCCAATTTGTACGATATATAAAGGGGCAGAAGGAGCAGCGACCTAGGCTTGAATCTTGGGGACGAGTCTGTGTGCAACCTTGTTTCCGCGTTAACTGCACAGAAGCCTCGGTTCTGACCATTCCTTATAAATGTATGTCCTCAAGGCAGTTCAAATCACAGCTCACGAGCTCTTGCTAGCCTACTGCGTGCAAAAACTCACACAAAGCCAGCGTATAGCAACAGCGACGCGTCACCGCCAGCAGCCCCTGCAAGTCTTACTACAATTTGTACGATATCTAAAAGGGCAGAAGGAGCAGCGACGTAGGCTTGAAAGTTGGGGACGAGTCTGTGTGCAACCTTGTTTTCGCGTTAACTGCACAGAAGCCTCGGTTCTGACCATTCTTTATAAATGTATGTCCTCGAGGCAGTTGAAATCACAGCTCACGAGCTCTTGCTGGCCTACTGCGTGCAAAAGCTCCCACAAAGCCAGCGTATAGCAACAGCGACGCGTCACCGCCAGCAGCCCCTGCATGTCTTACTACAATTTCTACAATATGTAAAAGGGCAGAAGGAGCAGCGACGTAGGCTTGAATGTTGGGAACGAGTCTGTGTGCAACCTTGTTTTCGCGTTAACTGCACAAAAACCTCGGTTCTGACCATTCCTTATAAATGTATGTCCTCGAGGCAGTTCAAATCACAGCTCACGAGCACTTGCTGGCCTACTGCATGCAAAAACTCACTCAAAGCCAGCGTATAGCAACAGCGACGCGTCACCGCCAGCAGCCCCTGCATGTCTTACTACAATTTCTACAATATGTAAAAGGGCAGAAGGAGCAGCGACGTAGGCTTGAATGTTGGGGATGAGTCTGTGTGCAACCTTGTTTCCGCGTTAACTGCACAGAAGCCTCGGTTCTGGCCATTCTTCATAAATATTTGTCCTCGAGGCAGTTGAAATCACAGCTCACGAGCTCTTGCTAGCCTACTGCGTGCAAAAATTCACACAAAGCCAGCGTATAGCAACAGCGACGCGTCACCGCCAGCAGTCCCTGCATGTCTTACTCCAATTTGTACAATATATAAAAGGGCAGAAGGAGCAGCGACCTAGGCTTGAATCTTGGGGACGAGTCTGTGTGCAACCTTGTTTTCGCGTTGCCTGCACAGAAGCCTCGGTTCTGACCATTCTTTATAAATGTATGTCCTCGAGGCAGTTCAAATCACAGCTCACGAGCTCTTGCTAGCCTACTGCGTGCAAAAACTCACACAAAGCCAGCGCATAGCAACAGCGACGCGTCACCACCAGCAGCCCCTGCATGTCTTACTACAATTTGTACGATATCTAAAAGGGCAGAAGGAGCAGCGACGTAGGCTTGAAAGTTGGGGACGAGTCTGTGTGCAACCTTGTTTCCGCGTTAACTGCACAGAAGCCTCGGTTCTGACCATTCCTTATAAATGTATGTCCTCGAGGCAGTTCAAATCACAGCTCACGAGCACTTGCTAGCCTACTGCGCGCAAAAACTCACTCAAAGCCAGCGCATAGCAACAGCGACGCGTCACCGCCAGCAGCCCCTGCATGTCTTACTACAATTTGTACGATATCTAAAAGGGCAGAAGGAGCAGCGACGTAGGCTTGAAAGTTGGGGACGAGTCTGTGTGCAACCTTGTTTTCGCGTTAACTGCACAAAAACCTCGGTTCTGACCATTCCTTGTAAATGTATGTCCTCGAGGCAGTTCAAATCACAGCTCACGAGCACTTGCTGGCCTACTGCATGCAAAAACTCACTCAAAGCCAGCGTATAGCAACAGCGACGCGTCACCGCCAGCAGCCCCTGCATGTCTTACTACAATTTCTACAATATATAAAAGGGCAGAAGGAGCAGCGACGTAGGCTTGAAAGATGGGGACGAGTCTCTTTGCAACCTTGTTTTCACGTTAACTGCACAGAAGCCTCGGTTCTGACCATTTTTCATAGATGTATGTCCTCGAGGCAGTAGAAATCACAGCTCACGAGCACTTGCTAGCCTACTGCGTGCAAAAACTCACACAAAGTCAGGGTATAGCAACAGCGACGCGTCACCGCCAGCAGCCCCTGCATCTCTAACTACAATTTGTGCGATATCTAAAAGGCCAGAAGGAGCAGCGACGTAGGCATGAAAGTTGGGGACGAGTCTGTGTGCAACCTTGTTTTCCCGTTAACTGCACAGAAGCCTCGGTTCTGACCATTCCTTATAAATGTATGTCCTCGAGGCAGTTCAAATCACAGCTCACGAGCACTTGCTAGCCTACTGCGAGCAAAAACTCACTCAAAGCCAGCGTATAGCAACAGCGACGCGTCACCGCCAGCAGCCCCTGCATGTCTTAATACAATTTCTACAATATATAAAAGGGCAGAAGGAGCAGCGACGTAGGCTTGAAAGATGGGGACGAGTCTCTTTGCAACCTTGTTTACACGTTAACTGCACAGAAGCCTCGGTTCTGACCATATTTCATAGATGTATGTCCTCGAGGCAGTAGAAATCACAGCTCACGAGCACTTGCTAGCCTACTGCGTGCAAAAAACTCACTCAAAGCCAGCGTAAAGCAACAGTGACGCGTCACCGTCAGCAGCCCCTGAATGTCTTACTACAATTTCTACAATATATAAAAGGGCAGAAGGAGCAGCGACGTAGGCTTGAATGTTGGGAACGAGTCTGTGTGCAACCTTGTTTTCGCGTTAACTGCACAGAAGCCTCGGTTCTGACCATTCTTTATAAATGGATGTCCTCGAGGCAGTTGAAATCACAGTTCACGAGCTCTTGCTAGCCTACTGCGTGCTAAAACTCCCACAAAGCCAGCGTATAGCAACAGCGACGCGTCACCGCCAGCAGTCCCTGCATGTCTTACTCCAATTTGTACAATAAATAAAAGGGCAGAAGGAGCAGCGACGTAGGCTTGAAAGTTTGGGACGAGTCTGTGTGCAACCTTGTTTTCGCGTTAACTGCACAGAAGCCTCGGTTCTCACCATTCTTTATAAATGAATGTCCTCGAGGCAGTTCAAATCACAGCTCACGAGCTCTTGCTAGCCTACTGCGTGCAAAAACTCACACAACGCCAGCGTATAGCAACAGCGACGCGTCACCGCCAGCAGCCCCTGCAAGTCTTACTACAATTTGTACGATATCTAAAAGGGCAGAAGGAGCAGCGACGTAGGCTTGAAAGATGGGGACGAGTCTCTTTGCAACCTTGTTTTCGCGTTAACTGCACAGAAGCCTTAGTTCTGACCATTCGTTATAAATATTTGTCCTCGAGGCAGTTGAAATCAGAGCTCACGAGCACTTGCTAGCCTTCTGCGTGCAAAAACTAACACAAAGCCAGCGTATAGCAACAGCGACGCGTCACCGCCAGCAGCCCCTGAATGTCTTACTCCAATTTGTACGATATATAAAGGGGCAGAAGGAGCAGCGACCTAGGCTTGAATCTTGGGGACGAGTCTGTGTGCAACCTTGTTTCCGCGTTAACTGCACAGAAGCCTCGGTTCTGACCATTCCTTATAAATGTATGTCCTCAAGGCAGTTCAAATCACAGCTCACGAGCTCTTGCTAGCCTACTGCGTGCAAAAACTCACACAAAGCCAGCGTATAGCAACAGCGACGCGTCACCGCCAGCAGCCCCTGCAAGTCTTACTACAATTTGTACGATATCTAAAAGGGCAGAAGGAGCAGCGACGTAGGCTTGAAAGTTGGGGACGAGTCTGTGTGCAACCTTGTTTTCGCGTTAACTGCACAGAAGCCTCGGTTCTGACCATTCTTTATAAATGTATGTCCTCGAGGCAGTTGAAATCACAGCTCACGAGCTCTTGCTGGCCTACTGCGTGCAAAAACTCACTCAAAGCCAGCGTATAGCAACAGCAACGCGTCGCCGCCAGCAGCCCCTGCATGTCTTACTCCAATTTGTACAATATATAAAAGGGCAGAAGGAGCAGCGATGTAGGCTTGAATGTTGGGGACGAGTCTGTGTGCAACCTTGTTTTCGCGTTAACTGCACAGAAGCCTCGGTTCTGACCATTCTTCATAAATATTTGTCCTCGAGGCAGTTGAAATCACAGCTCACGAGCTCTTGCTAGCCTACTGCGTGCAAAAACTCACTCAAAGCCAGCGTATACCAACAGCGACGCGTCGCCGCCAGCAGCCCCTGCAAGTCTTACTACAATTTCTACAATATTTAAAAGGGCAGAAGGAGCAGCGACGTAGGCTTGAATGTTGGGAACGAGTCTGTGTGCAACCTTGTTTTCGCGTTAACTGCACAGAAGCCTCGGTTCTGACCATTCTTTATAAATGTATGTCCTCGAGGCAGTTGAAATCACAGTTCACGAGCTCTTGCTAGCCTACTGCGTGCTAAAACTCCCACAAAGCCAGCGTATAGCAACAGCGACGCGTCACCGCCAGCAGTCCCTGCATGTCTTACTCCAATTTGTACAATAAATAAAAGGGCAGAAGGAGCAGCGACGTAGGCTTGAAAGTTTGGGACGAGTCTGTGTGCAACCTTGTTTTCGCGTTAACTGCACAGAAGCCTCGGTTCTCACCATTCTTTATAAATGTATGTCCTCGAGGCAGTTCAAATCACAGCTCACGAGCTCTTGCTAGCCTACTGCGTGCAAAAGCTCACACAAAGCCAGCGTATAGCAACAAGCGACGCGTCACCGCCAGCAGTCCCTGTATGTCTTACTCCAATTTGTACAATAAATAAAAGGGCAGAAGGAGCAGCAACGTAGGCTTGAATGTTGGGGACGAGTCTGTGTGCAACCTTGTTTCCGCGTTAACTGCACAGAAGCCTCGGTTCTGACCATTCCTTATAAATGTATGTCCTCGAGGCAGTTCAAATCACAGCTCACGAGCACTTGCTAGCCTACTGCGCGCAAAAACTCACTCAAAGCCAGCGCATAGCAACAGCGACGCGTCACCGCCAGCAGCCCCTGCATGTCTTACTACAATTTGTACGATATCTAAAAGGGCAGAAGGAGCAGCGACGTAGGCTTGAAAGTTGGGGACGAGTCTGTGTGCAACCTTGTTTTCGCGTTAACTGCACAAAAACCTCGGTTCTGACCATTCCTTATAAATGTATGTCCTCGAGGCAGTTCAAATCACAGCTCACGAGCAGTTGCTAGCCTACTGCATGCAAAAACTCACTCAAAGCCAGCGTATAGCAACAGCGACGCGTCACCGCCAGCAGCCCCTGCATGTCTTACTACAATTTCTACAATATATAAAAGGGCAGAAGGAGCAGCGACGTAGGCTTGAAAGATGGGGACGAGTCTCTTTGCAACCTTGTTTTCACGTTAACTGCACAGAAGCCTCGGTTCTGACCATTTTTCATAGATGTATGTCCTCGAGGCAGTAGAAATCACAGCTCACGAGCACTTGCTAGCCTTCTGCGTGCAAAAACTAACACAAAGCCAGCGTATAGCAACAGCGACGCGTCACCGCCAGCAGCCCCTGAATGTCTTACTCCAATTTGTACGATTTATAAAGGGGCAGAAGGAGCAGCGACCTAGGCTTGAATCTTGGGGACGAGTCGGTGTGCAACCTTGTTTTCGCGTTAACTGCGCAGAAGCCTTGGTTCTGACCATTCTTTATAAATGTATGTCCTCGAGGCGGTTGAAATCACAGCTCACCAGCTCTTGCTAGCCTACTGCGTGCAAAAACTCACACAAAGCCAGCGTATAGCAACAGCGACGCGTCACCGCCAGCAGCCCCTGCATCTCAAACTACAATTTGTACGATGCCTAAAAGGGCAGAAGGAGCAGCGACGTTGGCTTGAAAGTTTGGGACGAGTCTGTGTGCAACCTTGTTTTCGCGTTAACTGCACAGAAGCCTCGGTTCTGACCATTCCTTATAAATGTATGTCCTCGAGGCAGTTCAAATCACAGCTCACGAGCACTTGCTAGCCTACTGCGTGCAAAAACTCACTCAAAGCCAGCGTATAGCAACAGCGACGCGTCACCGCCAGCAGCCCCTGCATGTCTTACTACAATTTCTACAATATATAAAAGGGCAGAAGGAGCAGCGACGTAGGCTTGAAAGTTGGGGACGAGTCTGTGTGCAACCTTGTTTTCGCGTTAACTGCACAGAAGCCTCGGTTCTGACCATTCTTTATAAATGTATGTCCTCGAGGCAGTTGAAATCACAGCTCACGAGCTCTTGCTGGCCTACTGCGTGCAAAAGCTCCCACAAAGCCAGCGTATAGCAACAGCGACGCGTCACCGCCAGCAGCCCCTGCATGTCTTACTACAATTTCTACAATATGTAAAAGGGCAGAAGGAGCAGCGACGTAGGCTTGAATGTTGGGAACGAGTCTGTGTGCAACCTTGTTTTCGCGTTAACTGCACAAAAACCTCGGTTCTGACCATTCCTTATAAATGTATGTCCTCGAGGCAGTTCAAATCACAGCTCACGAGCACTTGCTGGCCTACTGCATGCAAAAACTCACTCAAAGCCAGCGTATAGCAACAGCGACGCGTCACCGCCAGCAGCCCCTGCATGTCTTACTACAATTTCTACAATATGTAAAAGGGCAGAAGGAGCAGCGACGTAGGCTTGAATGTTGGGGATGAGTCTGTGTGCAACCTTGTTTCCGCGTTAACTGCACAGAAGCCTCGGTTCTGGCCATTCTTCATAAATATTTGTCCTCGAGGCAGTTGAAATCACAGCTCACGAGCTCTTGCTAGCCTACTGCGTGCAAAAATTCACACAAAGCCAGCGTATAGCAACAGCGACGCGTCACCGCCAGCAGTCCCTGCATGTCTTACTCCAATTTGTACAATATATAAAAGGGCAGAAGGAGCAGCGACCTAGGCTTGAATCTTGGGGACGAGTCTGTGTGCAACCTTGTTTTCGCGTTGCCTGCACAGAAGCCTCGGTTCTGACCATTCTTTATAAATGTATGTCCTCGAGGCAGTTCAAATCACAGCTCACGAGCTCTTGCTAGCCTACTGCGTGCAAAAACTCACACAAAGCCAGCGCATAGCAACAGCGACGCGTCACCACCAGCAGCCCCTGCATGTCTTACTACAATTTGTACGATATCTAAAAGGGCAGAAGGAGCAGCGACGTAGGCTTGAAAGTTGGGGACGAGTCTGTGTGCAACCTTGTTTCCGCGTTAACTGCACAGAAGCCTCGGTTCTGACCATTCCTTATAAATGTATGTCCTCGAGGCAGTTCAAATCACAGCTCACGAGCACTTGCTAGCCTACTGCGCGCAAAAACTCACTCAAAGCCAGCGCATAGCAACAGCGACGCGTCACCGCCAGCAGCCCCTGCATGTCTTACTACAATTTGTACGATATCTAAAAGGGCAGAAGGAGCAGCGACGTAGGCTTGAAAGTTGGGGACGAGTCTGTGTGCAACCTTGTTTTCGCGTTAACTGCACAAAAACCTCGGTTCTGACCATTCCTTATAAATGTATGTCCTCGAGGCAGTTCAAATCACAGCTCACGAGCACTTGCTGGCCTACTGCATGCAAAAACTCACTCAAAGCCAGCGTATAGCAACAGCGACGCGTCACCGCCAGCAGCCCCTGCATGTCTTACTACAATTTCTACAATATATAAAAGGGCAGAAGGAGCAGCGACGTAGGCTTGAAAGATGGGGACGAGTCTCTTTGCAACCTTGTTTACACGTTAACTGCACAGAAGCCTCGGTTCTGACCATTTTTCATAGATGTATGTCCTCGAGGCAGTAGAAATCACAGCTCACGAGCACTTGCTAGCCTACTGCGTGCAAAAACTCACACAAAGTCAGGGTATAGCAACAGCGACGCGTCACCGCCAGCAGCCCCTGCATCTCTAACTACAATTTGTGCGATATCTAAAAGGCCAGAAGGAGCAGCGACGTAGGCATGAAAGTTGGGGACGAGTCTGTGTGCAACCTTGTTTTCCCGTTAACTGCACAGAAGCCTCGGTTCTGACCATTCCTTATAAATGTATGTCCTCGAGGCAGTTCAAATCACAGCTCACGAGCACTTGCTAGCCTACTGCGAGCAAAAACTCACTCAAAGCCAGCGTATAGCAACAGCGACGCGTCACCGCCAGCAGCCCCTGCATGTCTTACTACAATTTCTACAATATATAAAAGGGCAGAAGGAGCAGCGACGTAGGCTTGAAAGATGGGGACGAGTCTCTTTGCAACCTTGTTTACACGTTAACTGCACAGAAGCCTCGGTTCTGACCATATTTCATAGATGTATGTCCTCGAGGCAGTAGAAATCACAGCTCACGAGCACTTGCTAGCCTACTGCGTGCAAAAAACTCACTCAAAGCCAGCGTAAAGCAACAGTGACGCGTCACCGTCAGCAGCCCCTGAATGTCTTACTACAATTTCTACAATATATAAAAGGGCAGAAGGAGCAGCGACGTAGGCTTGAATGTTGGGAACGAGTCTGTGTGCAACCTTGTTTTCGCGTTAACTGCACAGAAGCCTCGGTTCTGACCATTCTTTATAAATGGATGTCCTCGAGGCAGTTGAAATCACAGTTCACGAGCTCTTGCTAGCCTACTGCGTGCTAAAACTCCCACAAAGCCAGCGTATAGCAACAGCGACGCGTCACCGCCAGCAGTCCCTGCATGTCTTACTCCAATTTGTACAATAAATAAAAGGGCAGAAGGAGCAGCGACGTAGGCTTGAAAGTTTGGGACGAGTCTGTGTGCAACCTTGTTTTCGCGTTAACTGCACAGAAGCCTCGGTTCTCACCATTCTTTATAAATGAATGTCCTCGAGGCAGTTCAAATCACAGCTCACGAGCTCTTGCTAGCCTACTGCGTGCAAAAACTCACACAACGCCAGCGTATAGCAACAGCGACGCGTCACCGCCAGCAGCCCCTGCAAGTCTTACTACAATTTGTACGATATCTAAAAGGGCAGAAGGAGCAGCGACGTAGGCTTGAAAGATGGGGACGAGTCTCTTTGCAACCTTGTTTTCGCGTTAACTGCACAGAAGCCTTAGTTCTGACCATTCGTTATAAATATTTGTCCTCGAGGCAGTTGAAATCAGAGCTCACGAGCACTTGCTAGCCTTCTGCGTGCAAAAACTAACACAAAGCCAGCGTATAGCAACAGCGACGCGTCACCGCCAGCAGCCCCTGAATGTCTTACTCCAATTTGTACGATATATAAAGGGGCAGAAGGAGCAGCGACCTAGGCTTGAATCTTGGGGACGAGTCTGTGTGCAACCTTGTTTCCGCGTTAACTGCACAGAAGCCTCGGTTCTGACCATTCCTTATAAATGTATGTCCTCAAGGCAGTTCAAATCACAGCTCACGAGCTCTTGCTAGCCTACTGCGTGCAAAAACTCACACAAAGCCAGCGTATAGCAACAGCGACGCGTCACCGCCAGCAGCCCCTGCAAGTCTTACTACAATTTGTACGATATCTAAAAGGGCAGAAGGAGCAGCGACGTAGGCTTGAAAGTTGGGGACGAGTCTGTGTGCAACCTTGTTTTCGCGTTAACTGCACAGAAGCCTCGGTTCTGACCATTCTTTATAAATGTATGTCCTCGAGGCAGTTGAAATCACAGCTCACGAGCTCTTGCTGGCCTACTGCGTGCAAAAACTCACTCAAAGCCAGCGTATAGCAACAGCAACGCGTCGCCGCCAGCAGCCCCTGCATGTCTTACTCCAATTTGTACAATATATAAAAGGGCAGAAGGAGCAGCGATGTAGGCTTGAATGTTGGGGACGAGTCTGTGTGCAACCTTGTTTTCGCGTTAACTGCACAGAAGCCTCGGTTCTGACCATTCTTCATAAATATTTGTCCTCGAGGCAGTTGAAATCACAGCTCACGAGCTCTTGCTAGCCTACTGCGTGCAAAAACTCACTCAAAGCCAGCGTATACCAACAGCGACGCGTCGCCGCCAGCAGCCCCTGCAAGTCTTACTACAATTTCTACAATATTTAAAAGGGCAGAAGGAGCAGCGACGTAGGCTTGAATGTTGGGAACGAGTCTGTGTGCAACCTTGTTTTCGCGTTAACTGCACAGAAGCCTCGGTTCTGACCATTCTTTATAAATGTATGTCCTCGAGGCAGTTGAAATCACAGTTCACGAGCTCTTGCTAGCCTACTGCGTGCTAAAACTCCCACAAAGCCAGCGTATAGCAACAGCGACGCGTCACCGCCAGCAGTCCCTGCATGTCTTACTCCAATTTGTACAATAAATAAAAGGGCAGAAGGAGCAGCGACGTAGGCTTGAAAGTTTGGGACGAGTCTGTGTGCAACCTTGTTTTCGCGTTAACTGCACAGAAGCCTCGGTTCTCACCATTCTTTATAAATGTATGTCCTCGAGGCAGTTCAAATCACAGCTCACGAGCTCTTGCTAGCCTACTGCGTGCAAAAGCTCACACAAAGCCAGCGTATAGCAACAAGCGACGCGTCACCGCCAGCAGTCCCTGTATGTCTTACTCCAATTTGTACAATAAATAAAAGGGCAGAAGGAGCAGCAACGTAGGCTTGAATGTTGGGGACGAGTCTGTGTGCAACCTTGTTTCCGCGTTAACTGCACAGAAGCCTCGGTTCTGACCATTCCTTATAAATGTATGTCCTCGAGGCAGTTCAAATCACAGCTCACGAGCACTTGCTAGCCTACTGCGCGCAAAAACTCACTCAAAGCCAGCGCATAGCAACAGCGACGCGTCACCGCCAGCAGCCCCTGCATGTCTTACTACAATTTGTACGATATCTAAAAGGGCAGAAGGAGCAGCGACGTAGGCTTGAAAGTTGGGGACGAGTCTGTGTGCAACCTTGTTTTCGCGTTAACTGCACAAAAACCTCGGTTCTGACCATTCCTTATAAATGTATGTCCTCGAGGCAGTTCAAATCACAGCTCACGAGCAGTTGCTAGCCTACTGCATGCAAAAACTCACTCAAAGCCAGCGTATAGCAACAGCGACGCGTCACCGCCAGCAGCCCCTGCATGTCTTACTACAATTTCTACAATATATAAAAGGGCAGAAGGAGCAGCGACGTAGGCTTGAAAGATGGGGACGAGTCTCTTTGCAACCTTGTTTTCACGTTAACTGCACAGAAGCCTCGGTTCTGACCATTTTTCATAGATGTATGTCCTCGAGGCAGTAGAAATCACAGCTCACGAGCACTTGCTAGCCTTCTGCGTGCAAAAACTAACACAAAGCCAGCGTATAGCAACAGCGACGCGTCACCGCCAGCAGCCCCTGAATGTCTTACTCCAATTTGTACGATTTATAAAGGGGCAGAAGGAGCAGCGACCTAGGCTTGAATCTTGGGGACGAGTCGGTGTGCAACCTTGTTTTCGCGTTAACTGCGCAGAAGCCTTGGTTCTGACCATTCTTTATAAATGTATGTCCTCGAGGCGGTTGAAATCACAGCTCACCAGCTCTTGCTAGCCTACTGCGTGCAAAAACTCACACAAAGCCAGCGTATAGCAACAGCGACGCGTCACCGCCAGCAGCCCCTGCATCTCAAACTACAATTTGTACGATGCCTAAAAGGGCAGAAGGAGCAGCGACGTTGGCTTGAAAGTTTGGGACGAGTCTGTGTGCAACCTTGTTTTCGCGTTAACTGCACAGAAGCCTCGGTTCTGACCATTCCTTATAAATGTATGTCCTCGAGGCAGTTCAAATCACAGCTCACGAGCACTTGCTAGCCTACTGCGTGCAAAAACTCACTCAAAGCCAGCGTATAGCAACAGCGACGCGTCACCGCCAGCAGCCCCTGCATGTCTTACTACAATTTCTACAATATATAAAAGGGCAGAAGGAGCAGCGACGTAGGCTTGAAAGATGGGGACGAGTCTGTGTGCAACCTTGTTTTCGCGTTAACTGCACAGAAGCCTCAGTTCTGACCATTCTTCATAAATATTTGTCCTCGAGGCAGTTAAAATCACAGCTCACGAGCTCTTGCTGGCCTACTGCGTGCAAAAACTCACACAAAGCCAGCGTATAGCAACAGTGACGCGTCACCGTCAGCAGTCCCTGAATGTCTTACTACAATTTGTACAATATATAAAAGGGCAGAAGGAGCAGCGACCTAGGCTTGAATCTTGGGGACGAGTCTGTGTGCAACCTTGTTTTCGCGTTAACTGCACAGAAGCCTCGGTTCTGACCATTCTTTATAAATGTATGCCTTCGAGGCAGTTGAAATCACAGTTCACGAGCTCTTGCTAGCCTACTGCGTGCAAAAGCTCCCACAAAGCCAGCGTATAGCAACAGCGACGCGTCACCGCCAGCAGCCCCTGCATGTCTTACTACAATTTCTACAATATGTAAAAGGGCAGAAGGAGCAGCGACGTAGGCTTGAATGTTGGGAACGAGTCTGTGTGCAACCTTCTTTTCGCGTTAACTGCACAGAAGCCTCGGTTCTGACCATTCTTTATAAAGTTATGTCCTCGAGGCAGTTGAAATCACAGTTCACGAGCTCTTGCTAGCCTACTGCGTGCAAAAACTCCCACAAAGCCAGCGTATAGCAACAGCGACGCGTCACCGCCAGCAGTCCCTGCATGTCTTACTCCAATTTGTACAATATATAAAAGGGCAGAAGGAGCAGTGACGTAGGCTTGAATGTTGGGGATGAGTCAGTGTGCAACCTTGTTTCCGCGTTAACTGCACAGAAGCCTCGGTTCTGGCCATTCTTCATAAATATTTGTCCTCGAGGCAGTTGAAATCACAGCTCACGAGCTCTTGCTAGCCTACTGCGTGCAAAAATTCACACAAAGCCAGCGTATAGCAACAGCGACGCGTCACCGCCAGCAGTCCCTGCATGTCTTACTCCAATTTGTACAATATATAAAAGGGCAGAAGGAGCAGCGACCTAGGCTTGAATCTTGGGGACGAGTCTGTGTGCAACCTTGTTTTCGCGTTGCCTGCACAGAAGCCTCGGTTCTGACCATTCTTTATAAATGTATGTCCTCGAGGCAGTTCAAATCACAGCTCACGAGCTCTTGCTAGCCTACTGCGTGCAAAAACTCACACAAAGCCAGCGCATAGCAACAGCGACGCGTCACCACCAGCAGCCCCTGCATGTCTTACTACAATTTGTACGATATCTAAAAGGGCAGAAGGAGCAGCGACGTAGGCTTGAAAGTTGGGGACGAGTCTGTGTGCAACCTTGTTTCCGCGTTAACTGCACAGAAGCCTCGGTTCTGACCATTCCTTATAAATGTATGTCCTCGAGGCAGTTCAAATCACAGCTCACGAGCACTTGCTAGCCTACTGCGCGCAAAAACTCACTCAAAGCCAGCGCATAGCAACAGCGACGCGTCACCGCCAGCAGCCCCTGCATGTCTTACTACAATTTGTACGATATCTAAAAGGGCAGAAGGAGCAGCGACGTAGGCTTGAAAGTTGGGGACGAGTCTGTGTGCAACCTTGTTTTCGCGTTAACTGCACAAAAACCTCGGTTCTGACCATTCCTTATAAATGTATGTCCTCGAGGCAGTTCAAATCACAGCTCACGAGCACTTGCTGGCCTACTGCATGCAAAAACTCACTCAAAGCCAGCGTATAGCAACAGCGACGCGTCACCGCCAGCAGCCCCTGCATGTCTTACTACAATTTCTACAATATATAAAAGGGCAGAAGGAGCAGCGACGTAGGCTTGAAAGATGGGGACGAGTCTCTTTGCAACCTTGTTTTCACGTTAACTGCACAGAAGCCTCGGTTCTGACCATTTTTCATAGATGTATGTCCTCGAGGCAGTAGAAATCACAGCTCACGAGCACTTGCTAGCCTACTGCGTGCAAAAACTCACACAAAGCCAGGGTATAGCAACAGCGACGCGTCACCGCCAGCAGCCCCTGCATCTCTAACTACAATTTGTGCGATATCTAAAAGGCCAGAAGGAGCAGCGACGTAGGCATGAAAGTTGGGGACGAGTCTGTGTGCAACCTTGTTTTCCCGTTAACTGCACAGAAGCCTCGGTTCTGACCATTCCTTATAAATGTATGTCCTCGAGGCAGTTCAAATCACAGCTCACGAGCACTTGCTAGCCTACTGCGAGCAAAAACTCACTCAAAGCCAGCGTATAGCAACAGCGACGCGTCACCGCCAGCAGCCCCTGCATGTCTTACTACAATTTCTACAATATATAAAAGGGCAGAAGGAGCAGCGACGTAGGCTTGAAAGATGGGGACGAGTCTCTTTGCAACCTTGTTTACACGTTAACTGCACAGAAGCCTCGGTTCTGACCATATTTCATAGATGTATGTCCTCGAGGCAGTAGAAATCACAGCTCACGAGCACTTGCTAGCCTACTGCGTGCAAAAAACTCACTCAAAGCCAGCGTAAAGCAACAGTGACGCGTCACCGTCAGCAGCCCCTGAATGCCTTACTACAATTTCTACAATATATAAAAGGGCAGAAGGAGCAGCGACGTAGGCTTGAATGTTGGGAACGAGTCTGTGTGCAACCTTGTTTTCGCGTTAACTGCACAGAAGCCTCGGTTCTGACCATTCTTTATAAATGTATGTCCTCGAGGCAGTTGAAATCACAGTTCACGAGCTCTTGCTAGCCTACTGCGTGCTAAAACTCCCACAAAGCCAGCGTATAGCAACAGCGACGCGTCACCCCCAGCAGTCCCTGCATGTCTTACTCCAATTTGTACAATAAATAAAAGGGCAGAAGGAGCAGCGACGTAGGCTTGAAAGTTTGGGACGAGTCTGTGTGCAACCTTGTTTTCGCGTTAACTGCACAGAAGCCTCGGTTCTCACCATTCTTTATAAATGTATGTCCTCGAGGCAGTTCAAATCACAGCTCACGAGCTCTTGCTAGCCTACTGCGTGCAAAAACTCACACAACGCCAGCGTATAGCAACAGCGACGCGTCACCGCCAGCAGCCCCTGCAAGTCTTACTACAATTTTGTACGATATCTAAAAGGGCAGAAGGAGCAGCGACGTAGGCTTGAAAGATGGGGACGAGTCTCTTTGCAACCTTGTTTTCGCGTTAACTGCACAGAAGCCTTAGTTCTGACCATTCGTTATAAATATTTGTCCTCGAGGCAGTTGAAATCAGAGCTCACGAGCACTTGCTAGCCTTCTGCGTGCAAAAACTAACACAAAGCCAGCGTATAGCAACAGCGACGCGTCACCGCCAGCAGCCCCTGAATGTCTTACTCCAATTTGTACGATATATAAAGGGGCAGAAGGAGCAGCGACCTAGGCTTGAATCTTGGGGACGAGTCTGTGTGCAACCTTGTTTCCGCGTTAACTGCACAGAAGCCTCGGTTCTGACCATTCCTTATAAATGTATGTCCTCAAGGCAGTTCAAATCACAGCTCACGAGCTCTTGCTAGCCTACTGCGTGCAAAAACTCACACAAAGGCAGCGTATAGCAACAGCGACGCGTCACCGCCAGCAGCCCCTGCAAGTCTTACTACAATTTGTACGATATCTAAAAGGGCAGAAGGAGCAGCGACGTAGGCTTGAAAGTTGGGGACGAGTCTGTGTGCAACCTTGTTTTCGCGTTAACTGCACAGAAGCCTCGGTTCTGACCATTCTTTATAAATGTATGTCCTCGAGGCAGTTGAAATCACAGCTCACGAGCTCTTGCTGGCCTACTGCGTGCAAAAACTCACTCAAAGCCAGCGTATAGCAACAGCAACGCGTGGCCGCCAGCAGCCCCTGCATGTCTTACTCCAATTTGTACAATATATAAAAGGGCAGAAGGAGCAGCGATGTAGGCTTGAATGTTGGGGACGAGTCTGTGTGCAACCTTGTTTTCGCGTTAACTGCACAGAAGCCTCGGTTCTGACCATTCTTCATAAATATTTGTCCTCGAGGCAGTTGA
The DNA here is from genome assembly GCF_023375885.2 of Dermacentor andersoni. Classification (NCBI taxonomy): domain Eukaryota; kingdom Metazoa; phylum Arthropoda; class Arachnida; order Ixodida; family Ixodidae; genus Dermacentor; species Dermacentor andersoni. Next base: position 4,273,940 of record NW_027314752.1, on the reverse strand, counting down.
AATCACAGCTCACGAGCTCTTGCTAGCCTACTGCGTGCAAAAACTCACTCAAAGCCAGCGTATACCAACAGCGACGCGTCGCCGCCAGCAGCCCCTGCAAGTCTTACTACAATTTCTACAATATTTAAAAGGGCAGAAGGAGCAGCGACGTAGGCTTGAATGTTGGGAACGAGTCTGTGTGCAACCTTGTTTTCGCGTTAACTGCACAGAAGCCTCGGTTCTGACCATTCCTTATAAATGTATGTCCTCGAGGCAGTTGAAATCACAGTTCACGAGCTCTTGCTAGCCTACTGCGTGCTAAAACTCCCACAAAGCCAGCGTATAGCAACAGCGACGCGTCACCGCCAGCAGTCCCTGCATGTCTTACTCCAATTTGTACAATAAATAAAAGGGCAGAAGGAGCAGCGACGTAGGCTTGAAAGTTTGGGACGAGTCTGTGTGCAACCTTGTTTTCGCGTTAACTGCACAGAAGCCTCGGTTCTCACCATTCTTTATAAATGTATGTCCTCGAGGCAGTTCAAATCACAGCTCACGAGCTCTTGCTAGCCTACTGCGTGCAAAAGCTCACACAAAGCCAGCGTATAGCAACAAGCGACGCGTCACCGCCAGCAGTCCCTGTATGTCTTACTCCAATTTGTACAATAAATAAAAGGGCAGAAGGAGCAGCAACGTAGGCTTGAATGTTGGGGACGAGTCTGTGTGCAACCTTGTTTCCGCGTTAACTGCACAGAAGCCTCGGTTCTGACCATTCCTTATAAATGTATGTCCTCAAGGCAGTTCAAATCACAGCTCACGAGCTCTTGCTAGCCTACTGCGTGCAAAAACTCACACAAAGCCAGCGTATAGCAACAGCGACGCGTCACCGCCAGCAGCCCCTGCAAGTCTTACTACAATTTGTACGATATCTAAAAGGGCAGAAGGAGCAGCGACGTAGGCTTGAAAGATGGGGACGAGTCTCTTTGCAACCTTGTTTTCGCGTTAACTGCACAGAAGCCTTAGTTCTGACCATTCGTTATAAATATTTGTCCTCGAGGCAGTTGAAATCAGAGCTCACGAGCACTTGCTAGCCTTCTGCGTGCAAAAACTAACACAAAGCCAGCGTATAGCAACAGCGACGCGTCACCGCCAGCAGGCCCTGAATGTCTTACTCCAATTTGTACGATATATAAAGGGGCAGGAGGAGCAGCGACCTAGGCTTGAATCTTGGGGACGAGTCTGTGTGCAACCTTGTTTCCGCGTTAACTGCACAGAAGCCTCGGTTCTGACCATTCCTTATAAATGTATGTCCTCAAGGCAGTTCAAATCACAGCTCACGAGCTCTTGCTAGCCTACTGCGTGCAAAAACTCACACAAAGCCAGCGTATAGCAACAGCGACGCGTCACCGCCAGCAGCCCCTGCAAGTCTTACTACAATTTGTACGATATCTAAAAGGGCAGAAGGAGCAGCGACGTAGGCTTGAAAGTTGGGGACGAGTCTGTGTGCAACCTTGTTTTCGCGTTAACTGCACAGAAGCCTCGGTTCTGACCATTCTTTATAAATGTATGTCCTCGAGGCAGTTGAAATCACAGCTCACGAGCTCTTGCTGGCCTACTGCGTGCAAAAGCTCCCACAAAGCCAGCGTATAGCAACAGCGACGCGTCACCGCCAGCAGCCCCTGCATGTCTTACTACAATTTCTACAATATGTAAAAGGGCAGAAGGAGCAGCGACGTAGGCTTGAATGTTGGGAACGAGTCTGTGTGCAACCTTCTTTTCGCGTTAACTGCACAGAAGCCTCGGTTCTGACCATTCTTTATAAATTTATGTCCTCGAGGCAGTTGAAATCACAGTTCACGAGCTCTTGCTAGCCTACTGCGTGCAAAAACTCCCACAAAGCCAGCGTATAGCAACAGCGACGCGTCACCGCCAGCAGTCCCTGCATGTCTTACTCCAATTTGTACAATATATAAAAGGGCAGAAGGAGCAGTGACGTAGGCTTGAATGTTGGGGATGAGTCTGTGTGCAACCTTGTTTCCGCGTTAACTGCACAGAAGCCTCGGTTCTGGCCATTCTTCATAAATATTTGTCCTCGAGGCAGTTGAAATCACAGCTCACGAGCTCTTGCTAGCCTACTGCGTGCAAAAATTCACACAAAGCCAGCGTATAGCAACAGCGACGCGTCACCGCCAGCAGTCCCTGCATGTCTTACTCCAATTTGTACAATATATAAAAGGGCAGAAGGAGCAGCGACCTAGGCTTGAATCTTGGGGACGAGTCTGTGTGCAACCTTGTTTTCGCGTTGCCTGCACAGAAGCCTCGGTTCTGACCATTCTTTATAAATGTATGTCCTCGAGGCAGTTCAAATCACAGCTCACGAGCTCTTGCTAGCCTACTGCGTGCAAAAACTCACACAAAGCCAGCGCATAGCAACAGCGACGCGTCACCACCAGCAGCCCCTGCATGTCTTACTACAATTTGTACGATATCTAAAAGGGCAGAAGGAGCAGCGACGTAGGCTTGAAAGTTGGGGACGAGTCTGTGTGCAACCTTGTTTCCGCGTTAACTGCACAGAAGCCTCGGTTCTGACCATTCCTTATAAATGTATGTCCTCGAGGCAGTTCAAATCACAGCTCACGAGCACTTGCTAGCCTACTGCGCGCAAAAACTCACTCAAAGCCAGCGCATAGCAACAGCGACGCGTCACCGCCAGCAGCCCCTGCATGTCTTACTACAATTTGTACGATATCTAAAAGGGCAGAAGGAGCAGCGACGTAGGCTTGAAAGTTGGGGACGAGTCTGTGTGCAACCTTGTTTTCGCGTTAACTGCACAAAAACCTCGGTTCTGACCATTCCTTATAAATGTATGTCCTCGAGGCAGTTCAAATCACAGCTCACGAGCACTTGCTGGCCTACTGCATGCAAAAACTCACTCAAAGCCAGCGTATAGCAACAGCGACGCGTCACCGCCAGCAGCCCCTGCATGTCTTACTACAATTTCTACAATCTGTGTGCAACCTTGTTTTCGCGTTAACTGCACAAAAACCTCGGTTCTGACCATTCCTTATAAATGTATGTCCTCGAGGCAGTTCAAATCACAGCTCACGAGCACTTGCTGGCCTACTGCATGCAAAAACTCACTCAAAGCCAGCGTATAGCAACAGCGACGCGTCACCGCCAGCAGCCCCTGCATGTCTTACTACAATTTCTACAATATATAAAAGGGCAGAAGGAGCAGCGACGTAGGCTTGAAAGATGGGGACGAGTCTCTTTGCAACCTTGTTTTCACGTTAACTGCACAGAAGCCTCGGTTCTGACCATTTTTCATAGATGTATGTCCTCGAGGCAGTAGAAATCACAGCTCACGAGCACTTGCTAGCCTACTGCGTGCAAAAACTCACACAAAGCCAGGGTATAGCAACAGCGACGCGTCACCGCCAGCAGCCCCTGCATCTCTAACTACAATTTGTGCGATATCTAAAAGGCCAGAAGGAGCAGCGACGTAGGCATGAAAGTTGGGGACGAGTCTGTGTGCAACCTTGTTTTCCCGTTAACTGCACAGAAGCCTCGGTTCTGACCATTCCTTATAAATGTATGTCCTCGAGGCAGTTCAAATCACAGCTCACGAGCACTTGCTAGCCTACTGCGAGCAAAAACTCACTCAAAGCCAGCGTATAGCAACAGCGACGCGTCACCGCCAGCAGCCCCTGCATGTCTTACTACAATTTCTACAATATATACAAGGGCAGAAGGAGCAGCGACGTAGGCTTGAAAGATGGGGACGAGTCTCTTTGCAACCTTGTTTACACGTTAACTGCACAGAAGCCTCGGTTCTGACCATATTTCATAGATGTATGTCCTCGAGGCAGTAGAAATCACAGCTCACGAGCACTTGCTAGCCTACTGCGTGCAAAAAACTCACTCAAAGCCAGCGTAAAGCAACAGTGACGCGTCACCGTCAGCACCCCCTGAATGTCTTACTACAATTTCTACAATATATAAAAGGGCAGAAGGAGCAGCGACGTAGGCTTGAATGTTGGGAACGAGTCTGTGTGCAACCTTGTTTTCGCGTTAACTGCACAGAAGCCTCGGTTCTGACCATTCTTTATAAATGTATGTCCTCGAGGCAGTTGAAATCACAGTTCACGAGCTCTTGCTAGCCTACTGCGTGCTAAAACTCCCACAAAGCCAGCGTATAGCAACAGCGACGCGTCACCGCCAGCAGTCCCTGCATGTCTTACTCCAATTTGTACAATAAATAAAAGGGCAGAAGGAGCAGCGACGTAGGCTTGAAAGTTTGGGACGAGTCTGTGTGCAACCTTGTTTTCGCGTTAACTGCACAGAAGCCTCGGTTCTCACCATTCTTTATAAATTTATGTCCTCGAGGCAGTTCAAATCACAGCTCACGAGCTCTTGCTAGCCTACTGCGTGCAAAAACTCACACAACGCCAGCGTATAGCAACAGCGACGCGTCACCGCCAGCAGCCCCTGCAAGTCTTACTACAATTTGTACGATATCTAAAAGGGCAGAAGGAGCAGCGACGTAGGCTTGAAAGATGGGGACGAGTCTCTTTGCAACCTTGTTTTCGCGTTAACTGCACAGAAGCCTTAGTTCTGACCATTCGTTATAAATATTTGTCCTCGAGGCAGTTGAAATCAGAGCTCACGAGCACTTGCTAGCCTTCTGCGTGCAAAAACTAACACAAAGCCAGCGTATAGCAACAGCGACGCGTCACCGCCAGCAGCCCCTGAATGTCTTACTCCAATTTGTACGATATATAAAGGGGCAGAAGGAGCAGCGACCTAGGCTTGAATCTTGGGGACGAGTCTGTGTGCAACCTTGTTTCCGCGTTAACTGCACAGAAGCCTCGGTTCTGACCATTCCTTATAAATGTATGTCCTCAAGGCAGTTCAAATCACAGCTCACGAGCTCTTGCTAGCCTACTGCGTGCAAAAACTCACACAAAGCCAGCGTATAGCAACAGCGACGCGTCACCGCCAGCAGCCCCTGCAAGTCTTACTACAATTTGTACGATATCTAAAAGGGCAGAAGGAGCAGCGACGTAGGCTTGAAAGTTGGGGACGAGTCTGTGTGCAACCTTGTTTTCGCGTTAACTGCACAGAAGCCTCGGTTCTGACCATTCTTTATAAATGTATGTCCTCGAGGCAGTTGAAATCACAGCTCACGAGCTCTTGCTGGCCTAGTGCGTGCAAAAACTCACTCAAAGCCAGCGTATAGCAACAGCAACGCGTCGCCGCCAGCAGCCCCTGCATGTCTTACTCCAATTTGTACAATATATAAAAGGGCAGAAGGAGCAGCGATGTAGGCTTGAATGTTGGGGACGAGTCTGTGTGCAACCTTGTTTTCGCGTTAACTGCACAGAAGCCTCGGTTCTGACCATTCTTCATAAATATTTGTCCTCGAGGCAGTTGAAATCACAGCTCACGAGCTCTTGCTAGCCTACTGCGTGCAAAAACTCACTCAAAGCCAGCGTATACCAACAGCGACGCGTCGCCGCCAGCAGCCCCTGCAAGTCTTACTACAATTTCTACAATATTTAAAAGGGCAGAAGGAGCAGCGACGTAGGCTTGAATGTTGGGAACGAGTCTGTGTGCAACCTTGTTTTCGCGTTAACTGCACAGAAGCCTCGGTTCTGACCATTCTTTATAAATGTATGTCCTCGAGGCAGTTGAAATCACAGTTCACGAGCTCTTGCTAGCCTACTGCGTGCTAAAACTCCCACAAAGCCAGCGTATAGCAACAGCGACGCGTCACCGCCAGCAGTCCCTGCATGTCTTACTCCAATTTGTACAATAAATAAAAGGGCAGAAGGAGCAGCGACGTAGGCTTGAAAGTTTGGGACGAGTCTGTGTGCAACCTTGTTTTCGCGTTAACTGCACAGAAGCCTCGGTTCTCACCATTCTTTATAAATGTATGTCCTCGAGGCAGTTCAAATCACAGCTCACGAGCTCTTGCTAGCCTACTGCGTGCAAAAGCTCACACAAAGCCAGCGTATAGCAACAAGCGACGCGTCACCGCCAGCAGTCCCTGTATGTCTTACTCCAATTTGTACAATAAATAAAAGGGCAGAAGGAGCAGCAACGTAGGCTTGAATGTTGGGGACGAGTCTGTGTGCAACCTTGTTTCCGCGTTAACTGCACAGAAGCCTCGGTTCTGACCATTCCTTATAAATGTATGTCCTCAAGGCAGTTCAAATCACAGCTCACGAGCTCTTGCTAGCCTACTGCGTGCAAAAACTCACACAAAGCCAGCGTATAGCAACAGCGACGCGTCACCGCCAGCAGCCCCTGCAAGTCTTACTACAATTTGTACGATATCTAAAAGGGCAGAAGGAGCAGCGACGTAGGCTTGAAAGATGGGGACGAGTCTCTTTGCAACCTTGTTTTCGCGTTAACTGCACAGAAGCCTTAGTTCTGACCATTCGTTATAAATATTTGTCCTCGAGGCAGTTGAAATCAGAGCTCACGAGCACTTGCTAGCCTTCTGCGTGCAAAAACTAACACAAAGCCAGCGTATAGCAACAGCGACGCGTCACCGCCAGCAGGCCCTGAATGTCTTACTCCAATTTGTACGATATATAAAGGGGCAGAAGGAGCAGCGACCTAGGCTTGAATCTTGGGGACGAGTCTGTGTGCAACCTTGTTTCCGCGTTAACTGCACAGAAGCCTCGGTTCTGACCATTCCTTATAAATGTATGTCCTCAAGGCAGTTCAAATCACAGCTCACGAGCTCTTGCTAGCCTACTGCGTGCAAAAACTCACACAAAGCCAGCGTATAGCAACAGCGACGCGTCACCGCCAGCAGCCCCTGCAAGTCTTACTACAATTTGTACGATATCTAAAAGGGCAGAAGGAGCAGCGACGTAGGCTTGAAAGTTGGGGACGAGTCTGTGTGCAACCTTGTTTTCGCGTTAACTGCACAGAAGCCTCGGTTCTGACCATTCTTTATAAATGTATGTCCTCGAGGCAGTTGAAATCACAGCTCACGAGCTCTTGCTGGCCTACTGCGTGCAAAAACTCACTCAAAGCCAGCGTATAGCAACAGCAACGCGTCGCCGCCAGCAGCCCCTGCATGTCTTACTCCAATTTGTACAATATATAAAAGGGCAGAAGGGGCAGCGATGTAGGCTTGAATGTTGGGGACGAGTCTGTGTGCAACCTTGTTTTCGCGTTAACTGCACAGAAGCCTCGGTTCTGACCATTCTTCATAAATATTTGTCCTCGAGGCAGTTGAAATCACAGCTCACGAGCTCTTGCTAGCCTACTGCGTGCAAAAACTCACTCAAAGCCAGCGTATACCAACAGCGACGCGTCGCCGCCAGCAGCCCCTGCAAGTCTTACTACAATTTCTACAATATTTAAAAGGGCAGAAGGAGCAGCGACGTAGGCTTGAATGTTGGGAACGAGTCTGTGTGCAACCTTGTTTTCGCGTTAACTGCACAGAAGCCTCGGTTCTGACCATTCTTTATAAATGTATGTCCTCGAGGCAGTTCAAATCACAGCTCACGAGCTCTTGCTAGGCTACTGCGTGCAAAAGCTCACACAAAGCCAGCGTATAGCAACAAGCGACGCGTCACCGCCAGCAGCCCCTGAATGTCTTACTCCAATTTGTACAATATATAAAAGGGCAGAAGGAGCAGCGACCTAGGCTTGAATCTTGGGGACGAGTCTCTGTGCAACTTTGTTTTCGCGTTAACTGCACAGAAGCCTCGGTTCTGACCATTCCTTATAAATGTATGTCCTCGAGGCAGTTCAAATCACAGCTCACGAGCACTTGCTAGCCTACTGCGTGCAAAAACTCACTCAAAGCCAGCGCATAGCAACAGCGACGCGTCACCGCCAGCAGCCCCTGCATGTCTTACTACAATTTGTACGATATCTAAAAGGGCAGAAGGAGCAGTGACGTAGGCTTGAATGTTGGGGACGGGTCTGTGTGCAACCTTGTTTCCGCGTTAACTGCACAGAAGCCTCGGTTCTGGCCATTCTTCATAAATATTTGTCCTCGAGGCAGTTGAAATCACAGCTCACGAGCTCTTGCTAGCCTACTGCGTGCAAAAATTCAGACAAAGCCAGCGTATAGCAACAGCGACGCGTCACCGCCAGCAGTCCCTGCATGTCTTACTCCAATTTGTACAATATATAAAAGGGCAGAAGGAGCAGCGACCTAGGCTTGAATCTTGGGGACGAGTCTGTGTGCAACCTTGTTTTCGCGTTACCTGCACAGAAGCCTCGGTTCTAACCATTCTTTATAAATGTATGTCCTCGAGGCAGTTCAAATCACAGCTCACGAGCTCTTGCTAGCCTACTGCGTGCAAAAACTCACACAAAGCCAGCGCATAGCAACAGCGACGCGTCACCGCCAGCAGCCCCTGCATGTCTTACTACAATTTGTACGATATCTAAAAGGGCAGAAGGAGCAGCGACGTAGGCTTGAAAGTTGGGGACGAGTCTGTGTGCAACCTTGTTTCCGCGTTAACTGCACAGAAGCCTCGGTTCTGACCATTCCTTATAAATGTATGTCCTCGAGGCAGTTCAAATCACAGCTCACGAGCACTTGCTAGCCTACTGCGTGCAAAAACTCACTCAAAGCCAGCGCATAGCAACAGCGACGCGTCACCGCCAGCAGCCCCTGCATGTCTTACTACAATTTGTACGATATCTAAAAGGGCAGAAGGAGCAGCGACGTAGGCTTGAAAGTTGGGGACGAGTCTGTGTGCAACCTTGTTTTCGCGTTAACTGCACAAAAGCCTCGGTTCTGACCATTCCTTATAAATGTATGTCCTCGAGGCAGTTCAAATCAGAGCTCACGAGCACTTGCTAGCCTACTGCATGCAAAAACTCACTCAAAGCCAGCGTATAGCAACAGCGACGCGTCTCCGCCAGCAGCCCCTGCATGTCTTACTACAATTTCTACAATATATAAAAGGGCAGAAGGAGCAGCGACGTAAACTTGAAAGATGGGGACGAGTCTCTTTGCAACCTTGTTTTCACGTTAACTGCACAGAAGCCTCGGTTCTGACCATATTTCATAGATGTATGTCCTCGAGGCAGTAGAAATCACAGCTCACGAGCACTTGCTAGCCTACTGCGTGCAAAAAACTCACTCAAAGCCAGCGTAAAGCAACAGTGACGCGTCACCGTCAGCAGCCCCTGAATGTCTTACTACAATTTCTACAATATATAAAAGGGCAGAAGGAGCAGCGACGTAAGCTTGAAAGTTGGGGACGAGTCTGTGTGCAACCTTGTTTTCACGTTAACTGCACAGAAGCCTCAATTCTGACCATTCTTCATAAATATTTGTCCTCGAGGCAGTTGAAATCACAGCTCACGAGCTCTTGCTGGCCTACTGCGTGCAGAAACTCACACAAAGCCAGCGTATAGCAACAGCGACGCGTCACCGCCAGCAGCCCCTGAATGTCTTACTCCAATTTGTACAATATATAAAAGGGCAGAAGGAGCAGCGACCTAGGCTTGAATCTTGGGGACGAGTCTCTGTGCAACCTTGTTTTCGCGTTAACTGCACAGAAGCCTCGGTTCTCACCATTCTTTATAAATGTATGTCCTCGAGGCAGTTCAAATCACAGCTCACGAGCTCTTGCTAGGCTACTGCGTGCAAAAGCTCACACAAAGCCAGCGTATAGCAACAAGCGACGCGTCACCGCCAGCAGCCCCTGAATGTCTTACTCCAATTTGTACAATATATAAAAGGGCAGAAGGAGCAGCGACCTAGGCTTGAATCTTGGGGACGAGTCTCTGTGCAACTTTGTTTTCGCGTTAACTGCACAGAAGCCTCGGTTCTGACCATTCCTTATAAATGTATGTCCTCGAGGCAGTTCAAATCACAGCTCACGAGCACTTGCTAGCCTACTGCGTGCAAAAACTCACTCAAAGCCAGCGCATAGCAACAGCGACGCGTCACCGCCAGCAGCCCCTGCATGTCTTACTACAATTTGTACGATATCTAAAAGGGCAGAAGGAGCAGTGACGTAGGCTTGAATGTTGGGGACGGGTCTGTGTGCAACCTTGTTTCCGCGTTAACTGCACAGAAGCCTCGGTTCTGGCCATTCTTCATAAATATTTGTCCTCGAGGCAGTTGAAATCACAGCTCACGAGCTCTTGCTAGCCTACTGCGTGCAAAAATTCAGACAAAGCCAGCGTATAGCAACAGCGACGCGTCACCGCCAGCAGTCCCTGCATGTCTTACTCCAATTTGTACAATATATAAAAGGGCAGAAGGAGCAGCGACCTAGGCTTGAATCTTGGGGACGAGTCTGTGTGCAACCTTGTTTTCGCGTTACCTGCACAGAAGCCTCGGTTCTAACCATTCTTTATAAATGTATGTCCTCGAGGCAGTTCAAATCACAGCTCACGAGCTCTTGCTAGCCTACTGCGTGCAAAAACTCACACAAAGCCAGCGCATAGCAACAGCGACGCGTCACCGCCAGCAGCCCCTGCATGTCTTACTACAATTTGTACGATATCTAAAAGGAAAGAAGGAGCAGCGACGTAGGCTTGAAAGTTGGGGACGAGTCTGTGTGCAACCTTGTTTCCGCGTTAACTGCACAGAAGCCTCGGTTCTGACCATTCCTTATAAATGTATGTCCTCGAGGCAGTTCAAATCACAGCTCACGAGCACTTGCTAGCCTACTGCGTGCAAAAACTCACTCAAAGCCAGCGCATAGCAACAGCGACGCGTCACCGCCAGCAGCCCCTGCATGTCTTACTACAATTTGTACGATATCTAAAAGGGCAGAAGGAGCAGCGACGTAGGCTTGAAAGTTGGGGACGAGTCTGTGTGCAACCTTGTTTTCGCGTTAACTGCACAAAAGCCTCGGTTCTGACCATTCCTTATAAATGTATGTCCTCGAGGCAGTTCAAATCAGAGCTCACGAGCACTTGCTAGCCTACTGCATGCAAAAACTCACTCAAAGCCAGCGTATAGCAACAGCGACGCGTCTCCGCCAGCAGCCCCTGCATGTCTTACTACAATTTCTACAATATATAAAAGGGCAGAAGGAGCAGCGACGTAAACTTGAAAGATGGGGACGAGTCTCTTTGCAACCTTGTTTTCACGTTAACTGCACAGAAGCCTCGGTTCTGACCATATTTCATAGATGTATGTCCTCGAGGCAGTAGAAATCACAGCTCACGAGCACTTGCTAGCCTACTGCGTGCAAAAAACTCACTCAAAGCCAGCGTAAAGCAACAGTGACGCGTCACCGTCAGCAGCCCCTGAATGTCTTACTACAATTTCTAGAATATATAAAAGGGCAGAAGGAGCAGCGACGTAAGCTTGAAAGTTGGGGACGAGTCTGTGTGCAACCTTGTTTTCACGTTAACTGCACAGAAGCCTCAATTCTGACCATTCTTCATAAATATTTGTCCTCGAGGCAGTTGAAATCACAGCTCACGAGCTCTTGCTGGCCTACTGCGTGCAGAAACTCACACAAAGCCAGCGTATAGCAACAGCGACGCGTCACCGCCAGCAGCCCCTGAATGTCTTACTCCAATTTGTACAATATATAAAAGGGCAGAAGGAGCAGCGACCTAGGCTTGAATCTTGGGGACGAGTCTCTGTGCAACTTTGTTTTCGCGTTAACTGCACAGAAGCCTCGGTTCTGACCATTCCTTATAAATGTATGTCCTCGAGGCAGTTCAAATCACAGCTCACGAGCACTTGCTAGCCTACTGCGTGCAAAAACTCACTCAAAGCCAGCGCATAGCAACAGCGACGCGTCACCGCCAGCATCCCCTGCATGTCTTACTACAATTTGTACGATATCTAAAAGGGCAGAAGGAGCAGTGACGTAGGCTTGAATGTTGGGGACGAGTCTGTGTGCAACCTTGTTTCCGCGTTAACTGCACAGAAGCCTCGGTTCTGGCCATTCTTCATAAATATTTGTCCTCGAGGCAGTTCAAATCACAGCTCACGAGCTCTTGCTAGCCTACTGCGTGCAAAAATTCACTCAAAGCCAGCGTATAGCAACAGCGACGCGTCGCCGCCAGCAGCCCCTGCAAGTCTTACTACAATTTCTACAATATTTAAAAGGGCAGAAGGAGCAGCGACGTAGGCTTGAATGTTGGGAACGAGTCTGTGTGCAACCTTGTTTTCGCGTTAACTGCACAGAAGCCTCGGTTCTGACCATTCTTTATAAATGTATGTCCTCGAGGCAGTTGAAATCACAGTTCACGAGCTCTTGCTAGCCTACTGCGTGCTAAAACTCCCACAAAGCCAGCGTATAGCAACAGCGACGCGTCACCGCCAGCAGTCCCTGCATGTCTTACTCCAATTTGTACAATAAATAAAAGGGCAGAAGGAGCAGCGACGTAGGCTTGAAAGTTTGGGACGAGTCTGTGTGCAACCTTGTTTTCGCGTTAACTGCACAGAAGCCTCGGTTCTCACCATTCTTTATAAATGTATGTCCTCGAGGCAGTTCAAATCACAGCTCACGAGCTCTTGCTAGCCTACTGCGTGCAAAAGCTCACACAAAGCCAGCGTATAGCAACAAGCGACGCGTCACCGCCAGCAGCCCCTGAATGTCTTACTCCAATTTGTACAATATATAAAAGGGCAGAAGGAGCAGCGACCTAGGCTTGAATCTTGGGGACGAGTCTCTGTGCAACTTTGTTTTCGCGTTAACTGCACAGAAGCCTCGGTTCTGACCATTCCTTATAAATGTATGTCCTCGAGGCAGTTCAAATCACAGCTCACGAGCACTTGCTAGCCTACTGCGTGCAAAAACTCACTCAAAGCCAGCGCATAGCAACAGCGACGCGTCACCGCCAGCAGCCCCTGCATGTCTTACTACAATTTGTACGATATCTAAAAGGGCAGAAGGAGCAGTGACGTAGGCTTGAATGTTGGGGACGGGTCTGTGTGCAACCTTGTTTCCGCGTTAACTGCACAGAAGCCTCGGTTCTGGCCATTCTTCATAAATATTTGTCCTCGAGGCAGTTGAAATCACAGCTCACGAGCTCTTGCTAGCCTACTGCGTGCAAAAATTCAGACAAAGCCAGCGTATAGCAACAGCGACGCGTCACCGCCAGCAGTCCCTGCATGTCTTACTCCAATTTGTACAATATATAAAAGGGCAGAAGGAGCAGCGACCTAGGCTTGAATCTTGGGGACGAGTCTGTGTGCAACCTTGTTTTCGCGTTACCTGCACAGAAGCCTCGGTTCTAACCATTCTTTATAAATGTATGTCCTCGAGGCAGTTCAAATCACAGCTCACGAGCTCTTGCTAGCCTACTGCGTGCAAAAACTCACACAAAGCCAGCGCATAGCAACAGCGACGCGTCACCGCCAGCAGCCCCTGCATGTCTTACTACAATTTGTACGATATCTAAAAGGGCAGAAGGAGCAGCGACGTAGGCTTGAAAGTTGGGGACGAGTCTGTGTGCAACCTTGTTTCCGCGTTAACTGCACAGAAGCCTCGGTTCTGACCATTCCTTATAAATGTATGTCCTCGAGGCAGTTCAAATCACAGCTCACGAGCACTTGCTAGCCTACTGCGTGCAAAAACTCACTCAAAGCCAGCGCATAGCAACAGCGACGCGTCACCGCCAGCAGCCCCTGCATGTCTTACTACAATTTGTACGATATCTAAAAGGGCAGAAGGAGCAGCGACGTAGGCTTGAAAGTTGGGGACGAGTCTGTGTGCAACCTTGTTTTCGCGTTAACTGCACAAAAGCCTCGGTTCTGACCATTCCTTATAAATGTATGTCCTCGAGGCAGTTCAAATCAGAGCTCACGAGCACTTGCTAGCCTACTGCATGCAAAAACACACTCAAAGCCAGCGTATAGCAACAGCGACGCGTCTCCGCCAGCAGCCCCTGCATGTCTTACTACAATTTCTACAATATATAAAAGGGCAGAAGGAGCAGCGACGTAAACTTGAAAGATGGGGACGAGTCTCTTTGCAACCTTGTTTTCACGTTAACTGCACAGAAGCCTCGGTTCTGACCATATTTCATAGATGTATGTCCTCGAGGCAGTAGAAATCACAGCTCACGAGCACTTGCTAGCCTACTGCGTGCAAAAAACTCACTCAAAGCCAGCGTAAAGCAACAGTGACGCGTCACCGTCAGCAGCCCCTGAATGTCTTACTACAATTTCTACAATATATAAAAGGGCAGAAGGAGCAGCGACGTAAGCTTGAAAGTTGGGGACGAGTCTGTGTGCAACCTTGTTTTCGCGTTAACTGCACAGAAGCCTCAATTCTGACCATTCTTCATAAATATTTGTCCTCGAGGCAGTTGAAATCAAAGCTCACGAGCTCTTGCTGGCCTACTGCGTGCAGAAACTCACACAAAGCCAGCGTATAGCAACAGCGACGCGTCACCGCCAGCAGCCCCTGAATGTCTTACTCCAATTTGTACAATATATAAAAGGGCAGAAGGAGCAGCGACCTAGGCTTGAATCTTGGGGACGAGTCTCTGTGCAACTTTGTTTTCGCGTTAACTGCACAGAAGCCTCGGTTCTGACCATTCCTTATAAATGTATGTCCTCGAGGCAGTTCAAATCACAGCTCACGAGCACTTGCTAGCCTACTGCGTGCAAAAACTCACTCAAAGCCAGCGCATAGCAACAGCGACGCGTCACCGCCAGCATCCCCTGCATGTCTTACTACAATTTGTACGATATCTAAAAGGGCAGAAGGAGCAGTGACGTAGGCTTGAATGTTGGGGACGAGTCTATGTGCAACCTTGTTTCCGCGTTAACTGCACAGAAGCCTCGGTTCTGGCCATTCTTCATAAATATTTGTCCTCGAGGCAGTTCAAATCACAGCTCACGAGCTCTTGCTAGCCTACTGCGTGCAAAAATTCACTCAAAGCCAGCGTATAGCAACAGCGACGCGTCACCGCCAGCAGTCCCTGCATGTCTTACTCCAATTTGTACAATATATAAAAGGGCAGAAGGAGCGGCGACCTAGGCTTGAATCTTGGGGACGAGTCTGTGTGCAACCTTGTTTTCGCGTTACCTGCACAGAAGCCTCGGTTCTGACCATTCTTTATAAATGTATGTCCTCGAGGCAGTTCAAATCACAGCTCATGAGCTCTTGCTAGCCTACTGCGTGCAAAAACTCACACAAAGCCAGCGCATAGCAACAGCGACGCGTCACCGCCAGCAGCCCCTGCATGTCTTACTACAATTTGTACGATATCTAAAAGGGCAGAAGGAGCAGCGACGTAGGCTTGAATGTTGGGGACGAGTCTGTGTGCAACCTTGTTTCCGCGTTAACTGCACAGAAGCCTCGGTTCTGACCATTCATTATAAATGTATGTCCTCGAGGCAGTTCAAATCACAGCTCACGAGCACTTGCTAGCCTACTGCGTGCAAAAACTCACTCAAAGCCAGCGCATAGCAACAGCGACGCGTCACCGCCAGCAGCCCCTGCATGTCTTACTACAATTTGTACGATATCTAAAAGGGCAGAAGGAGCAGCGACGTAGGCTTGAAAGTTGGGGACGAGTCTGTGTGCAACCTTGTTTTCGCGTTAACTGCACAAAAGCCTCGGTTCTTACCATTCCTTATAAATGTATGTCCTCGAGGCAGTTCAAATCACAGCTCACGAGCACTTGCTAGCCTACTGCATGCAAAAACTCACTCAAAGCCAGCGTATAGCAACAGCGACGCGTCACCGCCAGCAGCCCCTGCATGTCTTACTACAATTTCTACAATATATAAAAGGGCAGAAGGAGCAGCGACGTAGGCTTGAAAGATGGGGACGAGTCTCTTTGCAACCTTGTTTTCACGTTAACTGCACAGAAGACTCGGTTCTGACCATTTTTCATAGATGTATGTCCTCGAGGCAGTAGAAATCACAGCTCACGAGCACTTGCTAGCCTACTGCATGCAAAAACTCACACAAAGCCAGGGTATAGCAACAGCGACGCGTCACCGCCAGCAGCCCCTGCATCTCTAACTACAATTTGTACGATATCTAAAAGGCCAGAAGGAGCAGCGACGTAGGCATGAAAGTTGGGGACGAGTCTGTGTGCAACCTTGTTTTCCCGTTAACTGCACAGAAGCCTCGGTTCTGACCATTCCTTATAAATGTATGTCCTCGAGGCAGTTCAAATCACAGCTCACGAGCACTTGCTAGCCTACTGCGAGCAAAAACTCACTCAAAGCCAGCGTATAGCAACAGCGACGCGTCACCGCCAGCAGCCCCTGCATGTCTTACTACAATTTCTACAATATATAAAAGGGCAGAAGGAGCAGCGACGTAGGCTTGAAAGACGGGGACGAGTCTCTTTGCAACCTTGTTTACACGTTAACTGCACAGAAGCCTCGGTTCTGACCATATTTCATAGATGTATGTCCTCGAGGCAGTAGAAATCACAGCTCACGAGCACTTGCTAGCCTACTGCGTGCAAAAAACTCACTCAAAGCCAGCGTAAAGCAACAGTGACGCGTCACCGTCAGCAGCCCCTGAATGTCTTACTACAATTTCTACAATATATAAAAGGGCAGAAGGAGCAGCCACGTAGGCTTGAAAGATGGGGACGAGTCTCTTTGCAACCTTGTTTTCGCGTTAACTGCACAGAAGCCTTAGTTCTGACCATTCGTCATAAATATTTGTCCTCGAGGCAGTTCAAATCACAGCTCACGAGCTCTTGCTAGCCTACTGCGTGCAAAAACTCACACAAAGCCAGCGCATAGCAACAGCGACGCGTCACCGCCAGCAGCCCCTGCATGTCTTACTACAATTTGTACGATATCTAAAAGGGCAGAAGGAGCAGCGACGTAGGCTTGAAAGTTGGGGACGAGTCTGTGTGCAACCTTGTTTCCGCGTTAACTGCACAGAAGCCTCGGTTCTGACCATTCCTTATAAATGTATGTCCTCGAGGCAGTTCAAATCACAGCTCACGAGCACTTGCTAGCCTACTGCGTGCAAAAACTCACTCAAAGCCAGCGCATAGCAACAGCGACGCGTCACCGCCAGCAGCCCCTGCATGTCTTACTACAATTTGTACGATATCTAAAAGGGCAGAAGGAGCAGCGACGTAGGCTTGAAAGTTGGGGACGAGTCTGTGTGCAACCTTGTTTTCGCGTTAACTGCACAAAAGCCTCGGTTCTGACCATTCCTTATAAATGTATGTCCTCGAGGCAGTTCAAATCAGAGCTCACGAGCACTTGCTAGCCTACTGCATGCAAAAACTCACTCAAAGCCAGCGTATAGCAACAGCGACGCGTCTCCGCCAGCAGCCCCTGCATGTCTTACTACAATTTCTACAATATATAAAAGGGCAGAAGGAGCAGCGACGTAAACTTGAAAGATGGGGACGAGTCTCTTTGCAACCTTGTTTTCACGTTAACTGCACAGAAGCCTCGGTTCTGACCATATTTCATAGATGTATGTCCTCGAGGCAGTAGAAATCACAGCTCACGAGCACTTGCTAGCCTACTGCGTGCAAAAAACTCACTCAAAGCCAGCGTAAAGCAACAGTGACGCGTCACCGTCAGCAGCCCCTGAATGTCTTACTACAATTTCTACAATATATAAAAGGGCAGAAGGAGCAGCGACGTAAGCTTGAAAGTTGGGGACGAGTCTGTGTGCAACCTTGTTTTCGCGTTAACTGCACAGAAGCCTCAATTCTGACCATTCTTCATAAATATTTGTCCTCGAGGCAGTTGAAATCACAGCTCACGAGCTCTTGCTGGCCTACTGCGTGCAGAAACTCACACAAAGCCAGCGTATAGCAACAGCGACGCGTCACCGCCAGCAGCCCCTGAATGTCTTACTCCAATTTGTACAATATATAAAAGGGCAGAAGGAGCAGCGACCTAGGCTTGAATCTTGGGGACGAGTCTCTGTGCAACTTTGTTTTCGCGTTAACTGCACAGAAGCCTCGGTTCTGACCATTCCTTATAAATGTATGTCCTCGAGGCAGTTCAAATCACAGCTCACGAGCACTTGCTAGCCTACTGCGGGCAAAAACTCACTCAAAGCCAGCGCATAGCAACAGCGACGCGTCACCGCCAGCATCCCCTGCATGTCTTACTACAATTTGTACGATATCTAAAAGGGCAGAAGGAGCAGTGACGTAGGCTTGAATGTTGGGGACGAGTCTGTGTGCAACCTTGTTTCCGCGTTAACTGCACAGAAGCCTCGGTTCTGGCCATTCTTCATAAATATTTGTCCTCGAGGCAGTTCAAATCACAGCTCACGAGCTCTTGCTAGCCTACTGCGTGCAAAAATTCACTCAAAGCCAGCGTATAGCAACAGCGACGCGTCACCGCCAGCAGTCCCTGCATGTCTTACTCCAATTTGTACAATATATAAAAGGGCAGAAGGAGCGGCGACCTAGGCTTGAATCTTGGGGACGAGTCTGTGTGCAACCTTGTTTTCGCGTTACCTGCACAGAAGCCTCGGTTCTGACCATTCTTTATAAATGTATGTCCTCGAGGCAGTTCAAATCACAGCTCATGAGCTCTTGCTAGCCTACTGCGTGCAAAAACTCACACAAAGCCAGCGCATAGCAACAGCGACGCGTCACCGCCAGCAGCACCTGCATGTCTTACTACAATTTGTACGATATCTAAAAGGGCAGAAGGAGCAGCGACGTAGGCTTGAAAGTTGGGGACGAGTCTGTGTGCAACCTTGTTTCCGCGTTAACTGCACAGAAGCCTCGGTTCTGACCATTCATTATAAATGTATGTCCTCGAGGCAGTTCAAATCACAGCTCACGAGCACTTGCTAGCCTACTGCGTGCAAAAACTCACTCAAAGCCAGCGCATAGCAACAGCGACGCGTCACCGCCAGCAGCCCCTGCATGTCTTACTACAATTTGTACGATATCTAAAAGGGCAGAAGGAGCAGCGACGTAGGCTTGAAAGTTGGGGACGAGTCTGTGTGCAACCTTGTTTTCGCGTTAACTGCACAAAAGCCTCGGTTCTTACCATTCCTTATAAATGTATGTCCTCGAGGCAGTTCAAATCACGGCTCACGAGCACTTGCTAGCCTACTGCATGCAAAAACTCACTCAAAGCCAGCGTATAGCAACAGCGACGCGTCACCGCCAGCAGCCCCTGCATGTCTTACTACAATTTCTACAATATATAAAAGGGCAGAAGGAGCAGCGACGTAGGCTTGAAAGATGGGGACGAGTCTCTTTGCAACCTTGTTTTCACGTTAACTGCACAGAAGCCTCGGTTCTGACCATTTTTCATAGATGTATGTCCTCGAGGCAGTAGAAATCACAGCTCACGAGCACTTGCTAGCCTACTGCGTGCAAAAACTCACACAAAGCCAGGGTATAGCAACAGCGACGCGTCACCGCCAGCAGCCCCTGCATCTCTAACTACAATTTGTACGATATCTAAAAGGCCAGAAGGAGCAGCGACGTAGGCATGAAAGTTGGGGACGAGTCTGTGTGCAACCTTGTTTTCCCGTTAACTGCACAGAAGCCTCGGTTCTGACCATTCCTTATATATGTATGTCCTCGAGGCAGTTCAAATCACAGCTCACGAGCACTTGCTAGCCTACTGCGAGCAAAAACTCACTCAAAGCCAGCGTATAGCAACAGCGACGCGTCACCGCCAGCAGCCCCTGCATGTCTTACTACAATTTGTACGATATCTAAAAGGGCAGAAGGAGCAGCGACGTAGGCTTGAAAGTTGGGGACGAGTCTGTGTGCAACCTTGTTTTCGCGTTAACTGCACAAAAGCCTCGGTTCTTACCATTCCTTATAAATGTATGTCCTCGAGGCAGTTCAAATCACAGCTCACGAGCACTTGCTAGCCTACTGCATGCAAAAACTCACTCAAAGCCAGCGTATAGCAACAGCGACGCGTCACCGCCAGCAGCCCCTGCATGTCTTACTACAATTTCTACAATATATAAAAGGGCAGAAGGAGCAGCGACGTAGGCTTGAAAGATGGGGACGAGTCTCTTTGCAACCTTGTTTTCACGGTAACTGCACAGAAGCCTCGGTTCTGACCATTTTTCATAGATGTATGTCCTCGAGGCAGTAGAAATCACAGCTCACGAGCACTTGCTAGCCTACTGCGTGCAAAAACTCACACAAAGCCAGGGTATAGCAACAGCGACGCGTCACCGCCAGCAGCCCCTGCATCTCTAACTACAATTTGTACGATATCTAAAAGGCCAGAAGGAGCAGCGACGTAGGCATGAAAGTTGGGGACGAGTCTGTGTGCAACCTTGTTTTCCCGTTAACTGCACAGAAGCCTCGGTTCTGACCATTCCTTATAAATGTATGTCCTCGAGGCAGTTCAAATCACAGCTCACGAGCACTTGCTAGCCTACTGCGAGCAAAAACTCACTCAAAGCCAGCGTATAGCAACAGCGACGCGTCACCGCCAGCAGCCCCTGCATGTCTTACTACAATTTCTACAATATATAAAAGGGCAGAAGGAGCAGCGACGTAGGCTTGAAAGATGGGGACGAGTCTCTTTGCAACCTTGTTTACACGTTAACTGCACAGAAGCCTCGGTTCTGACCATATTTCATAGATGTATGTCCTCGAGGCAGTAGAAATCACAGCTCACGAGCACTTGCTAGCCTACTGCGTGCAAAAAACTCACTCAAAGCCAGCGTAAAGCAACAGTGACGCGTCACCGTCAGCAGCCCCTGAATGTCTTACTACAATTTCTACAATATATAAAAGGGCAGAAGGAGCAGCCACGTAGGCTTGAAGGATGGGGACGAGTCTCTTTGCAACCTTGTTTTCGCGTTAACTGCACAGAAGCCTTAGTTCTGACCATTCGTCATAAATATTTGTCCTCGAGGCAGTTGAAATCACCGCTCACGAGCACTTGCTAGCCTTCTGCGTGCAAAAACTAACACAAAGCTAGCGTATAGCAACAGCGACGCGTCACCGCCAGCAGCCCCTGAATGTCTTACTCCAATTTGTACGATTTATAAAGGGGCAGAAGGAGCAGCGACCTAGGCTTGAATCTTGGGGACGAGTCGGTGTGCAACCTTGTTTTCGCGTTAACTGCGCAGAAGCCTTGGTTCTGACCATTCTTTATAAATGTATGTCCTCGAGGCGGTTGAAATCACAGCTCACCAGCTCTTGCTAGCCTACTGCGTGCAAAAACTCACACAAAGCCAGCGTATAGCAACAGCGACGCGTCACCGCCAGCAGCCCCTGCATCTCAAACTACAATTTGTACGATGTCTAAAAGGGCAGGAGGAGCAGCGACGTTGGCTTGAAAGTTTGGGACGAGTCTGTGTGCAACCTTGTTTTCGCGTTAACTGCACAGAAGCCTCGGTTCTGACCATTCCTTATAAATGTATGTCCTCGAGGCAGTTCAAATCACAGCTCACGAGCACTTGCTAGCCTACTGCGTGCAAAAACTCACTCAAAGCCAGCGTATAGCAACAGCGACGCGTCACCGCCAGCAGCCCCTGCATGTCTTACTACAATTTCTACAATATATAAAAGGGCAGAAGGAGCAGCGACGTAGGCTTGAAAGATGGGGACGAGTCTGTGTGCAACCTTGTTTTCGCGTTAACTGCACAGAAGCCTCAGTTCTGACCATTCTTCATAAATATTTGTCCTCGAGGCAGTTAAAATCACAGCTCACGAGCTCTTGCTGGCCTACTGCGTGCAAAAACTCACACAAAGCCAGCGTATAGCAACAGTGACGCGTCACCGTCAGCAGTCCCTGAATGTCTTACTACAATTTGTACAATATATAAAAGGGCAGAAGGAGCAGCGACCTAGGCTTGAATCTTGGGGACGAGTCTGTGTGCAACCTTGTTTTCGCGTTAACTGCACAGAAGCCTCGGTTCTGACCATTCTTTATAAATGTATGCCTTCGAGGCAGTTGAAATCACAGTTCACGAGCACTTGCTAGCCTACTGCGAGCAAAAACTCACACAAAGCCAGCGTATAGCAACAGCGACGCGTCACCGCCAGCAGCCCCTGCATGTCTTACTACAATTTCTACAATATGTAAAAGGGCAGAAGGAGCAGCGACGTAGGCTTGAATGTTGGGAACGAGTCTGTGTGCAACCTTCTTTTCGCGTTAACTGCACAGAAGCCTCGGTTCTGACCATTCTTTATAAATTTATGTCCTCGAGGCAGTTCAAATCACAGCTCACGAGCACTTGCTAGCCTACTGCGAGCAAAAACTCACTCAAAGCCAGCGTATAGCAACAGCGACGCGTCACCGCCAGCAGCCCCTGCATGTCTTACTATAATTTCTACAATATATAAAAGGGCAGAAGGAGCAGCGACGTAGGCTTGAAAGATGGGGACGAGTCTCTTTGCAACCTTGTTTACACGTTAACTGCACAGAAGCCTCGGTTCTCACCATATTTCATAGATGTATGTCCTCGAGGCAGTAGAAATCACAGCTCACGAGCACTTGCTAGCCTACTGCGTGCAAAAAACTCACTCAAAGCCAGCGTATAGCAACAGTGACGCGTCACGGTCAGCAGCCCCTGCATCTCTAACTACAATTTGTGCGATATCTAAAAGGCCAGAAGGAGCAGCGACGTAGGCATGAAAGTTGGGGACGAGTCTGTGTGCAACCTTGTTTTCCCGTTAACTGCACAGAAGCCTCGGTTCTGACCATTCCTTATAAATGTATGTCCTCGAGGCAGTTCAAATCACAGCTCACGAGCACTTGCTAGCCTACTGCGAGCAAAAACTCACTCAAAGCCAGCGTATAGCAACAGCGACGCGTCACCGCCAGCAGCCCCTGCATGTCTTACTACAATTTCTGCAATATATAAAAGGGCAGAAGGAGCAGCGACGTAGGCTTGAAAGATGGGGACGAGTCTCTTTGCAACCTTGTTTACACGTTAACTGCACAGAAGCCTCGGTTCTCACCATATTTCATAGATGTATGTCCTCGAGGCAGTAGAAATCACAGCTCACGAGCACTTGCTGGCCTACTGCGTGCAAAAAACTCACTCAAAGCCAGCGTATAGCAACAGTGACGCGTCACGGTCAGCAGCCCCTGAATGTCTTCCTACAATTTCTACAATATATAAAAGGGCAGAAGGAGCAGCGACGTAGGCTTGAAAGATGGGGACGAGTCTGTGTGCAACCTTGTTTCCGCGTTAACTGCACAGAAGCCTTAGTTCTGACCATTCGTCATAAATATTTGTCCTCGAGGCAGTTGAAATCACAGCTCACGAGCACTTGCTAGCCTTCTGCGTGCAAAAACTCCCACAAAGCCAGCGTATAGCAACAGCGACGCGTCACCGCCAGCAGCCCCTGAATGTCTTACTCCAATTTGTACGATATATAAAGGGGCAGAAGGAGCAGCGACCTAGGCTTGAATCTTGGGGACGAGTCGGTGTGCAACCTTGTTTTCGCGTTAACTGCGCAGAAGCCTTGGTTCTGACCATTCTTTATAAATGTATGTCCTCGAGGCGGTTGAAATCACAGCTCATCAGCTCTTGCTAGCCTACTGCGTGCAAAAACTCACACAAAGCCAGCGTATAGCAACAGCGACGCGTCACCGCCAGCAGCCCCTGCATCTCAAACTACAATTTGTACGATGTCTAAAAGGGCAGAAGGAGCAGCGACGTTGGCTTGAAAGTTTGGGACGAGTCTGTGTGCAACCTTGTTTTCGCGTTAACTGCACAGAAGCCTCGGTTCTGACCATTCCTTATAAATGTATGTCCTCGAGGCAGTTCAAATCACAGCTCACGAGCACTTGCTAGCCTACTGCGTGCAAAAACTCACTCAAAGCCAGCGTATAGCAACAGCGACGCGTCACCGCCAGCAGCCCCTGCATGTCTTACTACAATTTCTACAATATATAAAAGGGCAGAAGGAGCAGCGACGTAGGCTTGAAAGATGGGGACGAGTCTGTGTGCAACCTTGTTTTCGCGTTAACTGCACAGAAGCCTCAGTTCTGACCATTCTTCATAAATATTTGTCCTCGAGGCAGTTAAAATCACAGCTCACGAGCTCTTGCTGGCCTACTGCGTGCAAAAGCTCCCACAAAGCCAGCGTATAGCAACAGCGACGCGTCACCGCCAGCAGCCCCTGCATGTCTTACTACAATTTCTACAATATGTAAAAGGGCAGAAGGAGCAGCGACGTAGGCTTGAATGTTGGGAACGAGTCTGTGTGCAACCTTCTTTTCGCGTTAACTGCACAGAAGCCTCGGTTCTGACCATTCTTTATAAATTTATCTCCTCGAGGCAGTTGAAATCACAGTTCACGAGCTCTTGCTAGCCTACTGCGTGCAAAAACTCCCACAAAGCCAGCGTATAGCAACAGCGACGCGTCACCGCCAGCAGTCCCTGCATGTCTTACTCCAATTTGTACAATATATAAAAGGGCAGAAGGAGCAGTGACGTAGGCTTGAATGTTGGGGATGAGTCTGTGTGCAACCTTGTTTCCGCGTTAACTGCACAGAAGCCTCGGTTCTGGCCATTCTTCATAAATATTTGTCCTCGAGGCAGTTGAAATCACAGCTCACGAGCTCTTGCTAGCCTACTGCGTGCAAAAATTCACACAAAGCCAGCGTATAGCAACAGCGACGCGTCACCGCCAGCAGTCCCTGCATGTCTTACTCCAATTTGTACAATATATAAAAGGGCAGAAGGAGCAGCGACCTAGGCTTGAATCTTGGGGACGAGTCTGTGTGCAACCTTGTTTTCGCGTTACCTGCACAGAAGCCTCGGTTCTGACCATTCTTTATAAATGTATGTCCTCGAGGCAGTTCAAATCACAGCTCACGAGCTCTTGCTAGCCTACTGCGTGCAAAAACTCACACAAAGCCAGCGCATAGCAACAGCGACGCGTCACCGCCAGCAGCCCCTGCATGTCTTACTACAATTTGTACAATATATAAAAGGGCAGAAGGAGCAGCGACCTAGGCTTGAATCTTGGGGACGAGTCTGTGTGCAACCTTGTTTTCGCGTTAACTGCACAAAAACCTCGGTTCTGACCATTCCTTATAAATGTATGTCCTCGAGGCAGTTCAAATCACAGCTCACGAGCACTTGCTAGCCTACTGCATGCAAAAACTCACTCAAAGCCAGCGTATAGCAACAGCGACGCGTCACCGCCAGCAGCCCCTGCATGTCTTACTACAATTTCTACAATATATAAAAGGGCAGAAGGAGCAGCGACGTAGGCTTGAAAGATGGGGACGAGTCTCTTTGCAACCTTGTTTTCACGTTAACTGCACAGAAGCCTCGGTTCTGACCATTTTTCATAGATGTATGTCCTCGAGGCAGTAGAAATCACAGCTCACGAGCACTTGCTAGCCTACTGCGTGCAAAAACTCACACAAAGCCAGGGTATAGCAACAGCGACGCGTCACCGCCAGCAGCCCCTGCATCTCTAACTACAATTTGTGCGATATCTAAAAGGCCAGAAGGAGCAGCGACGTAGGCATGAAAGTTGGGGACGAGTCTGTGTGCAACCTTGTTTTCCCGTTAACTGCACAGAAGCCTCGGTTCTGACCATTCCTTATAAATGTATGTCCTCGAGGCAGTTCAAATCACAGCTCACGAGCACTTGCTAGCCTACTGCGAGTAAAAACTCACTCAAAGCCAGCGTATAGCAACAGCGACGCGTCACCGCCAGCAGCCCCTGCATGTCTTACTACAATTTCTACAATATATAAAAGGGCAGAAGGAGCAGCGACGTAGGCTTGAAAGATGGGGACGAGTCTCTTTGCAACCTTGTTTTCACGTTAACTGCACAGAAGCCTCGGTTCTGACCATTTTTCATAGATGTATGTCCTCGAGGCAGTAGAAATCACAGCTCACGAGCACTTGCTAGCCTACTGCGTGCAAAAACTCACACAAAGCCAGGGTATAGCAACAGCGACGCGTCACCGCCAGCAGCCCCTGCATCTCTAACTACAATTTGTGCGATATATAAAGGCCAGAAGGAGCAGCGACGTAGGCATGAAAGTTGGGGACGAGTCTGTGTGCAACCTTGTTTTCCCGTTAACTGCACAGAAGCCTCGGTTCTGACCATTCCTTATAAATGTATGTCCTCGAGGCAGTTCAAATCACAGCTCACGAGCACTTGCTAGCCTACTGCTTGCAAAAAACTCACTCAAAGCCAGCGTAAAGCAACAGTGACGCGTCACCGTCAGCAGCCCCTGAATGTCTTACTACAATTTCTACAATATATAAAAGGGCAGAAGGAGCAGCGACGTAGGCTTGAAAGATGGGGACGAGTCTCTTTGCAAGCTTGTTTTCGCGTTAACTGCACAGAAGCCTTAGTTCTGACCATTCGTCATAAATATTTGTCCTCGAGGCAGTTGAAGTCACAGCTCACGAGCACTTGCTAGCCTTCTGCGTGCAAAAACTAACACAAAGCCAGCGTATAGCAACAGCGACGCGTCACCGCCAGCAGCCCCTGAATGTCTTACTCCAATTTGTACGATATATAAAGGGGCAGAAGGAGCAGCGACCTAGGCTTGAATCTTGGGGACGAGTCGGTGTGCAACCTTGTTTTCGCGTTAACTGCGCAGAAGCCTTGGTTCTGACCATTCTTTATAAATGTATGTCCTCGAGGCGGTTGAAATCACAGCTCATCAGCTCTTGCTAGCCTACTGCGTGCAAAAACTCACACAAAGCCAGCGTATAGCAACAGCGACGCGTCACCGCCAGCAGCCCCTGCATCTCAAACTACAATTTGTACGATGTCTAAAAGGGCAGAAGGAGCAGCGACGTTGGCTTGAAAGTTTGGGACGAGTCTGTGTGCAACCTTGTTTTCGCGTTAACTGCACAGAAGCCTCGGTTCCGACCATTCCTTATAAATGTATGTCCTCGAGGCAGTTCAAATCACAGCTCACGAGCACTTGCTAGCCTACTGCGTGGAAAAACTCACTCAAAGCCAGCGTATAGCAACAGCGACGCGTCACCGCCAGCAGCCCCTGCATGTCTTACTACAATTTCTACAATATATAAAAGGGCAGAAGGAGCAGCGACGTAGGCTTGAAAGATGGGGACGAGTCTGTGTGCAACCTTGTTTTCGCGTTAACTGCACAGAAGCCTCAGTTCTGACCATTCTTCATAAATATTTGTCCTCGAGGCAGTTAAAATCACAGCTCACGAGCTCTTGCTGGCCTACTGCGTGCAAAAACTCACACAAAGCCAGCGTATAGCAACAGTGACGCGTCACCGTCAGCAGTCCCTGAATGTCTTACTACAATTTGTACAATATATAAAAGGGCAGAAGGAGCAGCGACCTAGGCTTGATCTTGGGGACGAGTCTGTGTGCAACCTTGTTTTCGCGTTAACTGCACAGAAGCCTCGGTTCTGACCATTCTTTATAAATGTATGCCTTCGAGGCAGTTGAAATCACAGTTCACGAGCTCTTGCTAGCCTACTGCGTGCAAAAGCTCCCACAAAGCCAGCGTATAGCAACAGCGACGCGTCACCGCCAGCAGCCCCTGCATGTCTTACTACAATTTCTACAATATGTAAAAGGGCAGAAGGAGCAGCGACGTAGGCTTGAATGTTGGGAACGAGTCTGTGTGCAACCTTCTTTTCGCGTTAACTGCACAGAAGCCTCGGTTCTGACCATTCTTTATAAATTTATGCCCTCGAGGCAGTTGAAATCACAGTTCACGAGCTCTTGCTAGCCTACTGCGTGCAAAAACTCCCACAAAGCCAGCGTATAGCAACAGCGACGCGTCACCGCCAGCAGTCCCTGCATGTCTTACTCCAATTTGTACAATATATAAAAGCGCAGAAGGAGCAGTGACGTAGGCTTGAATGTTGGGGATGAGTCTGTGTGCAACCTTGTTTCCGCGTTAACTGAACAGAAGCCTCGGTTCTGGCCATTCTTCATAAATATTTGTCCTCGAGGCAGTTGAAATCACAGCTCACGAGCTCTTGCTAGCCTACTGCGTGCAAAAATTCACACAAAGCCAGCGTATAGCAACAGCGACGCGTCACCGCCAGCAGTCCCTGCATGTCTTACTCCAATTTGTACAATATATAAAAGGGCAGAAGGAGCAGCGACCTAGGCTTGAATCTTGGGGACGAGTCTGTGTGCAACCTTCTTTTCCCGTTAACTGCACAGAAGCCTCGGTTCTGACCATTCCTTATAAATGTATGTCCTCGAGGCAGTTCAAATCACAGCTCACGAGCACTTGCTAGCCTACTGCGAGCAAAAACTCACTCAAAGCCAGCGTATAGCAACAGCGACGCGTCACCGCCAGCAGCCCCTGCATGTCTTACTATAATTTCTACAATATATAAAAGGGCAGAAGGAGCAGCGACGTAGGCTTGAAAGATGGGGACGAGTCTCTTTGCAACCTTGTTTACACGTTAACTGCACAGAAGCCTCGGTTCTGACCATATTTCATAGATGTATGTCCTCGAGGCAGTAGAAATCACAGCTCACGAGCACTTGCTAGCCTACTGCGTGCAAAAAACTCACTCAAAGCCAGCGTATAGCAACAGTGACGCGTGACGGTCAGCAGCCCCTGAATGTCTTCCTACAATTTCTACAATATATAAAAGGGCAGAAGGAGCAGCGACGTATGCTTGAATCTTGGGGACGAGTCTGTGTGCAACCTTGTTTTCGCGTTAACTGCACAGAAGCCTTGGTTCTGACCATTCTTTATAAATGTATGTCCTCGAGGCAGTTGAAATCACAGCTCACGAGCCCTTGCTAGCCTACTGCGTGCAAAAACTTACACAAAGCCAGCGTATAGCAACAGCGACGCGTCACCGCCAGCAGCCCCTGCATGTCTTACTACAATTTCTTCAATATATAAAAGGGCAGAAGGAGCAGCGACGTAGGCTTGAAAGATGGGGACGAGTCTCTTTGCAACCTTGTTTTCACGTTAACTGCTCAGAAGCCTCGGTTCTGACCATTTTTGATAGATGTATGTCCTCGAGGCAGTAGAAATCACAGCTCACGAGCACTTGCTAGTCTACTGCGTGCAAAAAACTCACTCAAAGCCAGCGTATAGCAATAGTGACGCGTCACCGTCAGCAGCCCCTGAATGTCTTACTACAATTTGTACAATATATAAAAGGGCAGAAGGAGCTGCGACGTAGGCTTGAAAGTTGGGGACGAGTCTGTGTGCAACCTTGATTTCGCGTTAACTGCACAGAAGCCTCGGTTCTGACCATTCTTTATAAATGTATGTCCTCGAGGCAGTTCAAATCACAGCTCACGAGCACTTGCTAGCCTACTGCGTGCAAAAACTCACTCAAAGCCAGCGTATAGCAACAGCGACGCGTCACCGCCAGCAGCCCCTGCATGTCTTACTACAATTTCTACAATATATAAAAGGCCAGAAGGAGCAGCGACGTAGGCTTGAAAGATGGGGACGAGTCTCTTTGCAACCTTGTTTTCACGTTAACTGCACAGAAGCCTCGGTTCTGACCATTTTTCATAGATGTATGTCCTCGAGGCAGTAGAAATCACAGCTCACGAGCACTTGCTAGCCTACTGCGTGCAAAAACTCACACAAAGCCAGGGTATAGCAACAGCGACGCGTCACCGCCAGCAGCCCCTGCATCTCTAACTACAATTTGTACGATATCTAGAAGGGCAGAAGGAGCAGCGACGTAGGCTTGAAAGTTGGGGACGAGTCTGTGTGCAACCTTGTTTTCGCGTTAACTGCACAGAAGCCTCGGTTCTGACCATTCCTTATAAATGTATGTCCTCGAGGCAGTTCAAATCACAGCTCACGAGCACTTGCTAACCTACTGCGTGCAAAAACTCACTCAAAGCCAGCGTATAGAAACAGTGACGCGTCACCGCCAGCAGTCCCTGTATGTCTTACTCCAATTTGTACAATAAATAAAAGGGCAGAAGGAGCAGCAACGTAGGCTTGAATGTTGGGGACGAGTCCGTGTGCAACCTTGTTTCCGCGTTAACTGCACAGAAGCCTCGGTTCTGACCATTCCTTATAAATGTATGTCCTCAAGGCAGTTCAAATCACAGCTCACGAGCTCTTGCTAGCCTACTGCGTGCAAAAACTCACACAAAGCCAGCGTATAGCAACAGCGACGCGTCACCGCCAGCAGCCCCTGCAAGTCTTACTACAATTTGCACGATATCTAAAAGGGCAGAAGGAGCAGCGACGTAGGCTTGAAAGTTGAGGACGAGTCTGTGTGCAACCTTGTTTTCGCGTTAACAGCACAGAAGCCTCGGTTCTGACCATTCCTTATAAATGTATGTCCTCGAGGCAGTTCAAATCACAGCTCACGAGCACTTGCTAGCCTACTGCGTGCAAAAACTCACTCAAAGCCAGCGTATAGCAACAGCGACGCGTCACCGCCAGCAGCCCCTGCATGTCTTACTACAATTTCTACAATATACAAAAGGGCAGAAGGAGCAGCGACGTAGGCTTGAAAGATGGGGACGAGTCTCTTTGCAACCTTGTTTACACGTTAACTGCACAGAAGCCTCGGTTCTGACCATATTTCATAGATGTATGTCCTCGAGGCAGTAGAAATCACAGCTCACGAGCACTTGCTAGCCTACTGCGTGCAAAAAACTCACTCAAAGCCAGCGTATAGCAACAGTGACGCGTCACGGTCAGCAGCCCCTGAATGTCTTCCTACAATTTCTACAATATATAAAAGGGCAGAAGGAGCAGCGACGTAGGCTTGAATCTTGGGGACGAGTCTGTGTGCAACCTTGTTTTCGCGTTAACTGCACAGAAGCCTTGGTTCTGACCATTCTTTATAAATGTATGTCCTCGAGGCAGTTGAAATCACAGCTCACGAGCCCTTGCTAGCCTACTGCGTGCAAAAACTCACACAAAGCCAGCGTATAGCAACAGCGACGCGTCACCGCCAGCAGCCCCTGAATGTCTTACTACAATTTGTACAATATATAAAAGGGCAGAATGAGCTGCGACGTAGGCTTGAAAGTTTGGGACGAGTCTGTGTGCAACCTTGTTTTCGCGTTAACTGCACAGAAGCCTCGGTTCTGACCATTCCTTATAAATATATGTCCTCGGGGCAGTAGAAATCACAGCTCACGAGCTCTTCTTATCCTACTGCGTGCAAAAACTTACACAAAGCCAGCGTATAGCAACAGCGACGCGTCACCGCCAGCAGCCCCTGCATGTCTTACTACAATTTCTACAATATATAAAAGGGCAGAAGGAGCAGCGACGTATGCTTGAAAGATGGGGACGAGTCTCTTTGCAACCTTGTTTTCACGTTAACTGCTCAGAAGCCTCTGTTCTGACCATTTTTCATAGATGTATGTCCTCGAGGCAGTAGAAATCACAGCTCACGAGCACTTGCTAGTCTACTGCGTGCAAAAAACTCACTCAAAGCCAGCGTATAGCAACAGTGACGCGTCACCGTCAGCAGCCCCTGAATGTCTTACTACAATTTGTACAATATATAAAAGGGCAGAAGGAGCTGCGACGTAGGCTTGAAAGTTGGGGACGAGTCTGTGTGCAACCTTGATTTCGCGTTAACTACACAGAAGCCTCGGTTCTGACCATTCTTTATAAATGTATGTCCTCGAGGCAGTTCAAATCACAGCTCACGAGCACTTGCTAGCCTACTGCGTGCAAAAACTCACTCAAAGGCAGCGTATAGCAACAGCGACGCGTCACCGCCAGCAGCCCCTGCATGTCTTACTACAATTTGTACGATATCTAAAAGGGCAGAAGGAGCAGCGATGTAGGCTTGAAAGTTGGGGACGAGTCTGTGTGCAACCTTGTTTTCGCGTTTACTGCACAGAAGCCTCGGTTCTGACCATTCCTTATGAATGTATGTCCTCGAGGCAGTTCAAATCACAGCTCACGAGCACTTGCTAGCCTACTGCGTGCAAAAACTCACTCAAAGCCAGCGTATAGCAACAGCGACGCGTCACCGCCAGCAGCCCCTGCATGTCTTACTACAATTTCTACAATATATAAAAGGCCAGAAGGAGCAGCGACGCAGGCTTGAAAGATGGGGACGAGTCTCTTTGCAACCTTGTTTTCACGTTAACTGCACAGAAGCCTCGGTTCTGACCATTTTTCATAGATGTATGTCCTCGAGGCAGTAGAAATCACAGCTCACGAGCACTTGCTAGCCTACTGCGTGCAAAAACTCACACAAAGCCAGGGTATAGCAACAGCGACGCGTCACCGCCAGCAGCCCCTGCATCTCTAACTACAATTTGTACGATATCTAGAAGGGCAGAAGGAGCAGCGACGTAGGCTTGAAAGTTGGGGACGAGTCTGTGTGCAACCTTGTTTTCGCGTTAACTGCACAGAAGCCTCGGTTCTGACCATTCCTTATAAATGTATGTCCTCGAGGCAGTTCAAATCACAGCTCACGAGCACTTGCTAACCTACTGCGTGCAAAAACTCACTCAAAGCCAGCGTATAGAAACAGTGACGCGTCACCGCCAGCAGTCCCTGTATGTCTTACTCCAATTTGTACAATAAATAAAAGGGCAGAAGGAGCAGCAACGTAGGCTTGAATGTTGGGGACGAGTCCGTGTGCAACCTTGTTTCCGCGTTAACTGCACAGAAGCCTCGGTTCTGACCATTCCTTATAAATGTATGTCCTCAAGGCAGTTCAAATCACAGCTCACGAGCTCTTGCTAGCCTACTGCGTGCAAAAACTCACACAAAGCCAGCGTATAGCAACAGCGACGCGTCACCGCCAGCAGCCCCTGCAAGTCTTACTACAATTTGCACGATATCTAAAAGGGCAGAAGGAGCAGCGACGTAGGCTTGAAAGTTGAGGACGAGTCTGTGTGCAACCTTGTTTTCGCGTTAACAGCACAGAAGCCTCGGTTCTGACCATTCCTTATAAATGTATGTCCTCGAGGCAGTTCAAATCACAGCTCACGAGCACTTGCTAGCCTACTGCGTGCAAAAACTCACTCAAAGCCAGCGTATAGCAACAGCGACGCGTCACCGCCAGCAGCCCCTGCATGTCTTACTACAATTTCTACAATATACAAAAGGGCAGAAGGAGCAGCGACGTAGGCTTGAAAGATGGGGACGAGTCTCTTTGCAACCTTGTTTTCGCGTTAACTGCACAGAAGCCTCGGTTCTGACCATTTTTCATAGACGTATGTCCTCGAGGCAGTAGAAATCACAGCTCACGAGCACTTGCTAGCCTACTGCGTGCAAAAAACTCACTCAAAGCCAGCGTATAGCAACAGTGACGCGTCACCGTCAGCAGCCCCTGAATGTCTTACTACAATTCGTACAATATATAAAAGGGCAGAAGGAGCTGCGACGTAGGCTTGAAAGTTGGGGACGAGTCTGTGTGCAACCTTGTTTTCGCGTTAACTGCACAGAAGCCTCGGTTCTGACCATTCCTTATAAATGTATGTCCTCGAGGCAGTTCAAATCACAGCTCACGAGCACTTGCTAGCCTACTGCGTGCAAAAACTCACTCAAAGGCAGCGTATAGCAACAGCGACGCGTCACCGCCAGCAGCCCCTGCATGTCTTACTACAATTTGTACGATATCTAAAAGGGCAGAAGGAGCAGCGATGTAGGCTTGAAAGTTGGGGACGAGTCTGTGTGCAACCTTGTTTTCGCGTTAACTGCACAGAAGCCTCGGTTCTGACCATTCCTTATAAATGTATGTCCTCGAGGCAGTTCAAATCACAGCTCAGGAGCACTTGCTAGCCTACTGCGTGCAAAAACTCACTCAAAGCCAGCGTATAGCAACAGCGATGCGTCACCGCCAGCAGCCCCTGCATGTCTTACTACAATTTCTACAATATATAAAAGGGCAGAAGGAGCAGCGACGTAGGCTTGAAAGATGGGGACGAGTCTCTTTGCAACCTTGTTTTCACGTTAACTGCACAGAAGCCTCGGTTCTGACCATTCCTTATAAATGTATGTCCTCGAGGCAGTTCAAATCACAGCTCACGAGCACTTGCTAACCTACTGCGTGCAAAAACTCACTCAAAGCCAGCGTATAGCAACAGCGACGCGTCACCGCCAGCAGCCCCTGCATGTCTTACTTCAATTTCTACAATATATAAAAGGCCAGAAGGAGCAGCAACGTAGGCTTGAACGTTGGGGACGAGTCTGTGTGCAACCTTG
Organism: Dermacentor andersoni; assembly: GCF_023375885.2. NCBI lineage: Eukaryota > Metazoa > Arthropoda > Arachnida > Ixodida > Ixodidae > Dermacentor > Dermacentor andersoni. The sequence goes on along the minus strand of NW_027314752.1, from coordinate 4,239,985 downwards.
TTTCCGCGTTAACTGCACAGAAGCCTCGGTTCTGACCATTCCTTATAAATGTATGTCCTCAAGGCAGTTCAAATCACAGCTCACGAGCTCTTGCTAGCCTACTGCGTGCAAAAACTAAAACAAAGCCAGCGTATTGCAACAGCGACGCGTCACCGTCAGCAGTCCCTGAATGTCTTAGTACAATTTGTACAATATATAAAAGGGCAGAAGGAGCAGCGACGTAAGCTTGAAAGTTGGGGACAAGTCTGTGTGCAACCTTGTTTTCGCGTTAACTGCACAGAAGCCTCAGTTCTGACCATTCTTCATAAATATTTGTCCTCGAGGCAGTTGAAATCACAGCTCACGAGCTCTTGCTGGCCTACTGCGTGCAAAAACTCACACAAAGCCAGCGTATAGCAACAGCGACGCGTCACCGCCAGCAGCCCCTGAATGTCTTACTCCAATTTGTACAATATATAAAAGGGCAGAAGGAGCAGCGACCTAGGCTTGAATCTTGGGGACGAGTCTGTGTGCAACCTTGTTTTCGCGTTAACTGCACAGATGCCTCGGTTCTGACCATTCTTTATAAATGTATGTCCTCGAGGCAGTTCAAATCACAGCTCACGAGCTCTTGCTAGCCTACTGCGTGCAAAAACTCACACAAAGCCAGCGCATAGCAACAGCGACGTGTCACCGCCAGCAGCCCCTGCATGTCTTACTACAATTTCTACAATATATAAAAGGGCAGAAGGAGCAGCGACGTAGGCTTGAAAGATGGGGACGAGTCTCTTTGCAACCTTGTTTACACGTTAACTGCACAGAAGCCTCGGTTCTGACCATATTTCATAAATGTATGTCCTCGAGGCAGTTGAAATCACAGTTCACGAGCTCTTGCTAGCCTACTGCGTGCAAAAACTCCCACAAAGCCAGCGTATAGCAACAGTGACGCGTCACCGTCAGCAGCCCCTGAATGTCTTACTACAATTCGTACAATATATAAAAGGGCAGAAGGAGCTGCGACGTAGGCTTGAAAGTTGGGGACGAGTCTGTGTGCAACCTTGTTTTCGCGTTAACTGCACAGAAGCCTCGGTTCTGACCATTCCTTATAAATGTATGTCCTCGAGGCAGTTCAAATCACAGCTCACGAGCACTTGCTAGCCTACTGCGTGCAAAAACTCACTCAAAGGCAGCGTATAGCAACAGCGACGCGTCACCGCCAGCAGCCCCTGCATGTCTTACTACAATTTGTACGATATCTAAAAGGGCAGAAGGAGCAGCGATGTAGGCTTGAAAGTTGGGGACGAGTCTGTGTGCAACCTTGTTTTCGCGTTAACTGCACAGAAGCCTCGGTTCTGACCATTCGTTATAAATGTATGTCCTCGAGGCAGTTCAAATCACAGCTCAGGAGCACTTGCTAGCCTACTGCGTGCAAAAACTCACTCAAAGCCAGCGTATAGCAACAGCGATGCGTCACCGCCAGCAGCCCCTGCATGTCTTACTACAATTTCTACAATATATAAAAGGGCAGAAGGAGCAGCGACGTAGGCTTGAAAGATGGGGACGAGTCTCTTTGCAACCTTGTTTTCACGTTAACTGCACAGAAGCCTCGGTTCTGACCATTTTTCATAGATGTATGTCCTCGAGGCAGTAGAAATCACAGCTCACGAGCACTTGCTAGCCTACTGCGTCGAAAAACTCACACAAAGCCAGGGTATAGCAACAGCGACGCGTCACCGCCAGCAGCCCCTGCATCTCTAACTACAATTTGTACGATATCTAAAAGGGCAGAAGGAGCAGCGACGTAGGCTTGAAAGTTGGGGACGAGTCTGTGTGCAACCTTGTTTTCGCGTTAACTGCACAGAAGCCTCGGTTCTGACCATTCCTTATAAATGTATGTCCTCGAGGCAGTTCAAATCACAGCTCACGAGCACTTGCTAACCTACTGCGTGCAAAAACTCACTCAAAGCCAGCGTATAGCAACAGCGACGCGTCACCGCCAGCAGCCCCTGCATGTCTTACTTCAATTTCTACAATATATAAAAGGCCAGAAGGAGCAGCAACGTAGGCTTGAACGTTGGGGACGAGTCTGTGTGCAACCTTGTTTCCGCGTTAACTGCACAGAAGCCTCGGTTCTGACCATTCCTTATAAATGTATGTCCTCAAGGCAGTTCAAATCACAGCTCACGAGCTCTTGCTAGCCTACTGCGTGCAAAAACTAAAACAAAGCCAGCGTATTGCAACAGCGACGCGTCACCGTCAGCAGTCCCTGAATGTCTTAGTACAATTTGTACAATATATAAAAGGGCAGAAGGAGCAGCGACGTAAGCTTGAAAGTTGGGGACAAGTCTGTGTGCAACCTTGTTTTCGCGTTAACTGCACAGAAGCCTCAGTTCTGACCATTCTTCATAAATATTTGTCCTCGAGGCAGTTGAAATCACAGCTCACGAGCTCTTGCTGGCCTACTGCGTGCAAAAACTCACACAAAGCCAGCGTATAGCAACAGCGACGCGTCACCGCCAGCAGCCCCTGAATGTCTTACTCCAATTTGTACAATATATAAAAGGGCAGAAGGAGCAGCGACCTAGGCTTGAATCTTGGGGACGAGTCTGTGTGCAACCTTGTTTTCGCGTTAACTGCACAGATGCCTCGGTTCTGACCATTCTTTATAAATGTATGTCCTCGAGGCAGTTCAAATCACAGCTCACGAGCTCTTGCTAGCCTACTGCGTGCAAAAACTCACACAAAGCCAGCGCATAGCAACAGCGACGTGTCACCGCCAGCAGCCCCTGCATGTCTTACTACAATTTCTACAATATATAAAAGGGCAGAAGGAGCAGCGACGTAGGCTTGAAAGATGGGGACGAGTCTCTTTGCAACCTTGTTTACACGTTAACTGCACAGAAGCCTCGGTTCTGACCATATTTCATAAATGTATGTCCTCGAGGCAGTTGAAATCACAGTTCACGAGCTCTTGCTAGCCTACTGCGTGCAAAAACTCCCACAAAGCCAGCGTATAGCAACAGCGACGCGTCACCGCCAGCAGTCCCTGCATGTCTTACTCCAATTTGTACAATATATAAAAGGCCAGAAGGAGCAGCAACGTAGGCTTGAATGTTGGGGACGAGTCTGTGTGCAACCTTGTTTCCGCGTTAAGTGCACAGAAGCCTCGGTTCTGACCATTCCTTATAAATGTATGTCCTCAAGGCAGTTCAAATCACAGCTCACGAGCTCTTGCTAGCCTACTGCGTGCAAAAACTAAAACAAAGCCAGCGTATTGCAACAGCGACGCGTCACCGTCAGCAGTCCCTGAATGTCTTACTACAATTTGTACAATATATAAAAGGGCAAAAGGAGCAGCGACGTAAGCTTGAAAGTTGGGGACGAGTCTGTGTGCAACCTTGTTTTCGCGTTAACTGCACAGAAGCCTCAGTTCTGACCATTCTTCATAAATATTTGTCCTCGAGGCAGTTGAAATCACAGCTCACGAGCTCTTGCTGGCCTACTGCGTGCAAAAACTCACACAAAGCCAGCGTATAGCAACAGCGACGCGTCACCGCCAGCAGCCCCTGAATGTCTTACTCCAATTTGTACAATATATAAAAGGGCAGAAGGAGCAGCGACCTAGGCTTGAATCTTGGGGACGAGTCTGTGTGCAACCTTGTTTTCGCGTTAACTGCACAGATGCCTCGGTTCTGACCATTCTTTATAAATGTATGTCCTCGAGGCAGTTCAAATCACAGCTCACGAGCTCTTGCTAGCCTACTGCGTGCAAAAACTCACACAAAGCCAGCGCATAGCAACAGCGACGTGTCACCGCCAGCAGCCCCTGCATGTCTTACTACAATTTCTACACTATATAAAAGGGCAGAAGGAGCAGCGACCTAGGCTTGAATCTTGGGGACGAGTGTGTGTGCAACCTTCTTTTCCCGTTAACTGCACAGAAGCCTCGGTTCTGACCATGCCTTATTAATGTATGTCCTCGAGGCAGTTCAAATCACAGCTCACGAGCACTTGCTAGCCTACTGCGAGCAAAAACTCACTCAAAGCCAGCGTATAGCAACAGTGACGCGTCACCGCCAGCAGCCCCTGCATGTCTTACTACAATTTCTACAATATATAAAAGGGCAGAAGGAGCAGCGACGTAGGCTTGAAAGATGGGGACGAGTCTCTTTGCAACCTTGTTTTCACGTTAACTGCACAGAAGACTCGGTTCTGACCATTTTTCATAGATGTATGTCCTCGAGGCAGTAGAAATCACAGCTCACGAGCACTTGCTAGCCTACTGCGTGCAAAAACTCACACAAAGCCAGGGTATAGCAACAGCGACGCGTCACCGCCAGCAGCCCCTGCATCTCTAACTACAATTTGTACGATATATAAAAGGGCAGAAGGAGCAGCGACGTAGGCTTGAAAGATGGGGACGAGTCTCTTTGCAACCTTGTTTTCACGTTAACTGCACAGAAACCTTAGTTCTGACCATTCGTCATAAATATTTGTCCTCGAGGCAGTTGAAATCACAGCTCACGAGCACTTGCTAGCCTACTGCGTGCAAAAACTAACACAAAGCCAGCGTATAGCAACAGCGACGCGTCACCGCCAGCAGCCCCTGAATGTCTTACTCCAATTTGTACGATATATAAAAGGGCAGAAGGAGCAGCGACCTATGCTTGAATCTTGGGGACGAGTCTGTGTGCAACCTTGTTTTCGCGTTAACTGCACAGAAGCCTTGGTTCTGACCATTCTTTATAAATGTATGTCCTCGAGGCAGTTGAAATCACAGCTCACCAGCTCTTGCTAGCCTACTGCGTGCAAAAACTCACACAAAGCCAGGGTATAGCAACAGCGACGCGTCACCGCCAGCAGCCCCTGCATCTCTAACTACAATTTGTACGATATCTAGAAGGGCAGAAGGAGCAGCGACGTAGGCTTGAAAGTTGGGGACGAGTCTGTGTGCAACCTTGTTTTCGCGTTAACTGCACAGAAGCCACGGTTCTGACCATTCCTTATAAATGTATGTCCTCGAGGCAGTTCAAATCACAGCTCACGAGCACTTGCTAGCCTACTGCGTGCAAAAACTCACTCAAAGCCAGCGTATAGCAACAGCGACGCGTCACCGCCAGCAGCCCCTGCATGTCTTACTACAATTTCTACAATATATAAAAGAGCAGAAGGAGCAGCGACGTAGGCTTGAAAGATGGGGACGAGTCTCTTTGCAACCTTGTTTTCACGTTAACTGCACAGAAGCCTCGGTTCTGACCATTTTTCATAGATGTATGTACTCGAGGCAGTAGAAATCACAGCTCACGAGCACTTGCTAGCCTACTGCGTGGAAAAACTCACACAAAGCCAGGGTATAGCAACAGCGACGCGTCACCGCCAGCAGCCCCTGCATCTCTAACTACAATTTGTACGATATCTAAAAGGGCAGAAGGAGCAGCGACGTAGGCTTGAAAGTTGGGGACGAGTCTGTGTGCAACCTTGTTTTCGCGTTAACTGCACAGAAGCCTCGGTTCTGACCATTCCTTATAAATGTATGTCCTCGAGGCAGTTCAAATCACAGCTCACGAGCACTTGCTAGCCTACTGCGTGCAAAAACTCACTCAAAGCCAGCGTATAGCAACAGCGACGCGTCACCGCCAGCAGCCCCTGCATGTCTTACTACAATTTCTACAATATATAAAAGGCCAGAAGGAGCAGCGACGTAGGCTTGAAAGATGGGGACGAGTCTCTTTGCAACCTTGTTTTCACGTTAACTGCACAGAAGCCTCAGTTCTGACCATTTTTCATAGATGTATGTCCTCGAGGCAGTAGAAATCACAGCTCACGAGCACTTGCTAGCCTACTGCGTGCAAAAACTCACACAAAGCCAGGGTATAGCAACAGCGACGCGTCACCGCCAGCAGCCCCTGCATCTCTAACTACAATTTGTACGATATCTAGAAGGGCAGAAGGAGCAGCGACGTAGGCTTGAAAGTTGGGGACGAGTCTGTGTGCAACCTTGTTTTCGCGTTAACTGCACAGAAGCCACGGTTCTGACCATTACTTATAAATGTATGTCCTCGAGGCAGTTCAAATCACAGCTCACGAGCACTTGCTAGCCTACTGCGTGCAAAAACTCACTCAAAGCCAGCGTATAGCAACAGCGACGCGTCACCGCCAGCAGCCCCTGCATGTCTTACTACAATTTCTACAATATATAAAAGAGCAGAAGGAGCAGCGACGTAGGCTTGAAAGATGGGGACGAGTCTCTTTGCAACCTTGTTTTCACGTTAACTGCACAGAAGCCTCGGTTCTGACCATTTTTCATAGATGTATGTACTCGAGGCAGTAGAAATCACAGCTCACGAGCACTTGCTAGCCTACTGCGTGGAAAAACTCACAGAAAGCCAGGGTATAGCAACAGCGACGCGTCACCGCCAGCAGCCCCTGCATCTCTAACTACAATTTGTACGATATCTAAAAGGGCAGAAGGAGCAGCGACGTAGGCTTGAAAGTTGGGGACGAGTCTGTGTGCAACCTTGTTTTCGCGTTAACTGCACAGAAGCCTCGGTTCTGACCATTCCTTATAAATGTATGTCCTCGAGGCAGTTCAAATCACAGCTCACGAGCACTTGCTAACCTACTGCGTGCAAAAACTCACTCAAAGCCAGCGTATAGAAACAGTGACGCGTCACCGCCAGCAGTCCCTGTATGTCTTACTCCAATTTGTACAATAAATAAAAGGGCAGAAGGAGCAGCAACGTAGGCTTGAATGTTGGGGACGAGTCCGTATGCAACCTTGTTTTCGCGTTAACTGCACAGAAGCCTCGGTTCTGACCATTCCTTATAAATGTATGTCCTCAAGGCAGTTCAAATCACAGCTCACGAGCTTTTGCTAGCCTACTGCGTGCAAAAACTCACACAAAGCCAGCGTATAGCAACAGCGACGCGTCACCGCCAGCAGCCCCTGCAATTCTTACTACAATTTGTACGATATCTAAAAGGGCAGAAGGAGCAGCGACGTAGGCTTGAAAGTTGAGGACGAGTCTGTGTGCAACCTTGTTTTCGCGTTAACTGCACAGAAGCCTCGGTTCTGACCATACCTTATAAATGTATGTCCTCGAGGCAGTTCAAATCACAGCTCACGAGCACTTGCTAGCCTACTGCGTGCAAAAACTCACTCAAAGCCAGCGTATAGCAACAGCGACGCGTCACCGCCAGCAGCCCCTGCATGTCTTACTACAATTTCTACAATATATAAAAGGGCAGAAGGAGCAGCGACGTAGGCTTGAAAGATGGGGACGAGTCTCTTTGCAACCTTGTTTTCGCGTTAACTGCACAGAAGCCTCGGTTCTGACCATTTTTCATAGACGTATGTCCTCGAGGCAGTAGAAATCACAGCTCACGAGCACTTGCTAGCCTACTGCGTGCAAAAAACTCACTCAAAGCCAGCGTATAGCAACAGTGACGCGTCACCGTCAGCAGTCCCTGAATGTCTTACTACAATTTGTACAATATATAAAAGGGCAAAAGGAGCAGCGACGTAAGCTTGAAAGTTGGGGACGAGTCTGTGTGCAACCTTGTTTTCGCGTTAACTGCACAGAAGCCTCAGTTCTGACCATTCTTCATAAATATTTGTCCTCGAGGCAGTTGAAATCACAGCTCACGAGCTCTTGCTGGCCTACTGCGTGCAAAAACTCACACAAAGCCAGCGTATAGCAACAGCGACGCGTCACCGCCAGCAGCCCCTGAATGTCTTACTCCAATTTGTACAATATATAAAAGGGCAGAAGGAGCAGCGACCTAGGCTTGAATCTTGGGGACGAGTCTGTGTGCAACCTTGTTTTCGCGTTAACTGCACAGATGCCTCGGTTCTGACCATTCTTTATAAATGTATGTCCTCGAGGCAGTTCAAATCACAGCTCACGAGCTCTTGCTAGCCTACTGCGTGCAAAAACTCACACAAAGCCAGCGCATAGCAACAGCGACGTGTCACCGCCAGCAGCCCCTGCATGTCTTACTACAATTTCTACAATATATAAAAGGGCAGAAGGAGCAGCGACCTAGGCTTGAATCTTGGGGACGAGTGTGTGTGCAACCTTCTTTTCCCGTTAACTGCACAGAAGCCTCGGTTCTGACCATGCCTTATTAATGTATGTCCTCGAGGCAGTTCAAATCACAGCTCACGAGCACTTGCTAGCCTACTGCGAGCAAAAACTCACTCAAAGCCAGCGTATAGCAACAGCGACGCGTCACCGCCAGCAGCCCCTGCATGTCTTACTACAATTTCTACAATATATAAAAGGGCAGAAGGAGCAGCGACGTAGGCTTGAAAGATGGGGACGAGTCTCTTTGCAACCTTGTTTACACGTTAACTGCACAGAAGCCTCGGTTCTGACCATATTTCATAGATGTGTGTCCTCGAGCCAGTAGAAATCACAGCTCACGAGCACTTGCTAGCCTACTGCGTGCAAAAAACTCACTCAAAGCCAGCGTATAGCAACAGTGACGCGTCACCGCCAGCAGCCCCTGCATGTCTTACTACAATTTCTACAATATATAAAAGGGCAGAAGGAGCAGCGACGTAGGCTTGAAAGATGGGGACGAGTCTCTTTGAAACCTTGATTTCGCGTTAACTGCACAGAAGCCTCGGTTCTGACCATTCCTTATAAATATATATCCTCGAGGCAGTAGAAATCACAGCTCACGAGCTCTTCTTATCCTACTGCGTGCAAAAACTTACCCAAAGCCACCGTATAGCAACAGCGACGCGTCACCGCCAGCAGCCCCTGCATGTCTTACTACAATTTCTACAATATATAAAAGGGCAGAAGGAGCAGCGACGTAGGCTTGAAAGATGGGGACGAGTCTCTTTGCAACCTTGTTTTCACGTTAACTTCACAGAAGCCTCGGTTCCGACCATTTTTCATAGATGTATGTCCTCGAGGCAGTAAAAATCACAGCTCACGAGCACTTGCTAGCCTACTGCGTGCAAAAAACTCACTCAAAGCCAGCGTATAGCAACAGTGACGCGTCACCGCCAGCAGCCCCTGCATGTCTTACTACAATTTCTACAATATATAAAAGGGCAGAAGGAGGAGCGACGTAGGCTTGAAAGATGGGGACGAGTCTCTTTGCAACCTTGTTTTCACGTTAACTGCACAGAAGACTCGGTTCTGACCATTTTTCATAGATGTATGTCCTCGAGGCAGTAGAAATCACAGCTCACGAGCACTTGCTAGCCTACTGCGTGCAAAAACTCACACAAAGCCAGGGTATAGCAACAGCGACGCGTCACCGCCAGCAGCCCCTGCATCTCTAACTACAATTTGTACGATATATGAAAGGGCAGAAGGAGCAGCGACGTAGGCTTGAAAGATGGGGACGAGTCTCTTTGCAACCTTGTTTTCACGTTAACTGCACAGAAACCTTAGTTCTGACCATTCGTCATAAATATTTGTCCTCGAGGCAGTTGAAATCACAGCTCACGAGCACTTGCTAGCCTACTGCGTGCAAAAACTAACACAAAGCCAGCGTATAGCAACAGCGACGCGTCACCGCCAGCAGCCCCTGAATGTCTTACTCCAATTTGTACGATATATAAAAGGGCAGAAGGAGCAGCGACCTATGCTTGAATCTTGGGGACGAGTCTGTGTGCAACCTTGTTTTCGCGTTAACTGCACAGAAGCCTTGGTTCTGACCATTCTTTATAAATGTATGTCCTCGAGGCAGTTGAAATCACAGCTCACCAGCTCTTGCTAGCCTACTGCGTGCAAAAACTCACACAAAGCCAGGGTATAGCAACAGCGACGCGTCACCGCCAGCAGCCCCTGCATCTCTAACTACAATTTGTACGATATCTAGAAGGGCAGAAGGAGCAGCGACGTAGGCTTGAAAGTTGGGGACGAGTCTGTGTGCAACCTTGTTTTCGCGTTAACTGCACAGAAGCCACGGTTCTGACCATTCCTTATAAATGTATGTCCTCGAGGCAGTTCAAATCACAACTCACGAGCACTTGCTAGCCTACTGCGTGCAAAAACTCACTCAAAGCCAGCGTATAGCAACAGCGACGCGTCACCGCCAGCAGCCCCTGCATGTCTTACTACAATTTCTACAATATATAAAAGAGCAGAAGGAGCAGCGACGTAGGCTTGAAAGATGGGGACGAGTCTCTTTGCAACCTTGTTTTCACGTTAACTACACAGAAGCCTCGGTTCTGACCATTTTTCATAGATGTATGTACTCGAGGCAGTAGAAATCACAGCTCACGAGCACTTGCTAGCCTACTGCGTGGAAAAACTCACACAAAGCCAGGGTATAGCAACAGCGACGCGTCACCGCCAGCAGCCCCTGCATCTCTAACTACAATTTGTACGATATCTAAAAGGGCAGAAGGAGCAGCGACGTAGGCTTGAAAGTTGGGGACGAGTCTGTGTGCAACCTTGTTTTCGCGTTAACTGCACAGAAGCCTCGGTTCTGACCATTCCTTATAAATGTATGTCCTCGAGGCAGTTCAAATCACAGCTCACGAGCACTTGCTAGCCTACTGCGTGCAAAAACTCACTCAAAGCCAGCGTATAGCAACAGCGACGCGTCACCGCCAGCAGCCCCTGCATGTCTTACTACAATTTCTACAATATATAAAAGGCCAGAAGGAGCAGCGACGTAGGCTTGAAAGATGGGGACGAGTCTCTTTGCAACCTTGTTTTCACGTTAACTGCACAGAAGCCTCAGTTCTGACCATTTTTCATAGATGTATGTCCTCGAGGCAGTAGAAATCACAGCTCACGAGCACTTGCTAGCCTACTGCGTGCAAAAACTCACACAAAGCCAGGGTATAGCAACAGCGACGCGTCACCGCCAGCAGCCCCTGCATCTCTAACTACAATTTGTACGATATCTAGAAGGGCAGAAGGAGCAGCGACGTAGGCTTGAAAGTTGGGGACGAGTCTGTGTGCAACCTTGTTTTCGCGTTAACTGCACAGAAGCCACGGTTCTGACCATTCCTTATAAATGTATGTCCTCGAGGCAGTTCAAATCACAGCTCACGAGCACTTGCTAGCCTACTGCGTGCAAAAACTCACTCAAAGCCAGCGTATAGCAACAGCGACGCGTCACCGCCAGCAGCCCCTGCATGTCTTACTACAATTTCTACAATATATAAAAGGCCAGAAGGAGCAGCGACGTAGGCTTGAAAGATGGGGACGAGTCTCTTTGCAACCTTGATTTCACGTTAACTGCACAGAAGCCTCAGTTCTGACCATTTTTCATAGATGTATGTCCTCGAGGCAGTAGAAATCACAGCTCACGAGCACTTGCTAGCCTACTGCGTGCAAAAACTCACACAAAGCCAGGGTATAGCAACAGCGACGCGTCACCGCCAGCAGCCCCTGCATCTCTAACTACAATTTGTACGATATCTAGAAGGGCAGAAGGAGCAGCGACGTAGGCTTGAAAGTTGGGGACGAGTCTGTGTGCAACCTTGTTTTCGCGTTAACTGCACAGAAGCCACGGTTCTGACCATTCCTTATAAATGTATGTCCTCGAGGCAGTTCAAATCACAGCTCACGAGCACTTGCTAGCCTACTGCGTGCAAAAACTCACTCAAAGCCAGCGTATAGCAACAGCGACGCGTCACCGCCAGCAGCCCCTGCATGTCTTACTACAATTTCTACAATATATAAAAGAGCAGAAGGAGCAGCGACGTAGGCTTGAAAGATGGGGACGAGTCTCTTTGCAACCTTGTTTTCACGTTAACTGCACAGAAGCCTCGGTTCTGACCATTCATAGATGTATGTACTCGAGGCAGTAGAAATCACAGCTCACGAGCACTTGCTAGCCTACTGCGTGGAAAAACTCACACAAAGCCAGGGTATAGCAACAGCGACGCGTCACCGCCAGCAGCCCCTGCATCTCTAACTACAATTTGTACGATATCTAAAAGGGCAGAAGGAGCAGCGACGTAGGCTTGAAAGTTGGGGACGAGTCTGTGTGCAACCTTGTTTTCGCGTTAACTGCACAGAAGCCTCGGTTCTGACCATTCCTTATAAATGTATGTCCTCGAGGCAGTTCAAATCACAGCTCACGAGCACTTGCTAACCTACTGCGTGCAAAAACTCACTCAAAGCCAGCGTATAGAAACAGTGACGCGTCACCGCCAGCATTCCCTGTATGTCTTACTCCAATTTGTACAATAAATAAAAGGGCAGAAGGAGCAGCAACGTAGGCTTGAATGTTGGGGACGAGTCCGTATGCAACCTTGTTTCCGCGTTAACTGCACAGAAGCCTCGGTTCTGACCATTCCTTATAAATGTATGTCCTCAAGGCAGTTCAAATCACAGCTCACGAGCTCTTGCTAGCCTACTGCGTGCAAAAACTCACACAAAGCCAGCGTATAGCAACAGCGACGCGTCACCGCCAGCAGCCCCTGCAAGTCTTACTACAATTTGTACGATATCTAAAAGGGCAGAAGGAGCAGCGACGTAGGCTTGAAAGTTGAGGACGAGTCTGTGTGCAACCTTGTTTTCGCGTTAACTGCACAGAAGCCTCGGTTCTGACCATTCCTTATAAATGTATGTCCTCGAGGCAGTTCAAATCACAGCTCACGAGCACTTGCTAGCCTACTGCGTGCAAAAACTCACTCAAAGCCAGCGTATAGCAACAGCGACGCGTCACCGCCAGCAGCCCCTGCATGTCTTACTACAATTTCTACAATATATAAAAGGGCAGAAGGAGCAGCGACGTAGGCTTGAAAGATGGGGACGAGTCTCTTTGCAACCTTGTTTTCGCGTTAACTGCACAGAAGCCTCGGTTCTGACCATTTTTCATAGACGTATGTCCTCGAGGCAGTAGAAATCACAGCTCACGAGCACTTGCTAGCCTACTGCGTGCAAAAAACTCACTCAAAGCCAGCGTATAGCAACAGTGACGCGTCACCGTCAGCAGCCCCTGAATGTCTTACTACAATTCGTACAATATATAAAAGGGCAGAAGGAGCTGCGACGTAGGCTTGAAAGTTGGGGACGAGTCTGTGTGCAACCTTGTTTTCGCGTTAACTGCACAGAAGCCTCGGTTCTGACCATTCCTTATAAATGTATGTCCTCGAGGCAGTTCAAATCACAGCTCACGAGCACTTGCTAGCCTACTGCGTGCAAAAACTCACTCAAAGGCAGCGTATAGCAACAGCGACGCGTCACCGCCAGCAGCCCCTGCATGTCTTACTACAATTTGTACGATATCTAAAAGGGCAGAAGGAGCAGCGATGTAGGCTTGAAAGTTGGGGACGAGTCTGTGTGCAACCTTGTTTTCGCGTTAACTGCACAGAAGCCTCGGTTCTGACCATTCCTTATAAATGTATGTCCTCGAGGCAGTTCAAATCACAGCTCACGAGCACTTGCTAGCCTACTGCGTGCAAAAACTCACTCAAAGCCAGCGTATAGCAACAGCGACGCGTCACCGCCAGCAGCCCCTGCATGTCTTACTACAATTTCTACAATATATAAAAGGCCAGAAGGAGCAGCGACGTAGGCTTGAAAGATGGGGACGAGTCTCTTTGCAACCTTGTTTTCACGTTGACTGCACAGAAGCCACGGTTCTGACCATTCCTTATAAATGTATGTCCTCGAGGCAGTTCAAATCACAGCTCACGAGCACTTGCTAGCCTACTGCGTGCAAAAACTCACTCAAAGCCAGCGTATAGCAACAGCGACGCGTCACCGCCAGCAGCCCCTGCATGTCTTACTACAATTTCTACAATATATAAAAGGCCAGAAGGAGCAGCAACGTAGGCTTGAATGTTGGGGACGAGTCTGTGTGCAACCTTGTTTCCGCGTTAACTGCACAGAAGCCTCGGTTCTGACCATTCCTTATAAATTTATGTCCTCAAGGCAGTTCAAATCACAGCTCACGAGCTCTTGCTAGCCTACTGCGTGCAAAAACTAAAACAAAGCCAGCGTATTGCAACAGCGACGCGTCACCGTCAGCAGTCCCTGAATGTCTTACTACAATTTGTACAATATATAAAAGGGCAGAAGGAGCAGCGACGTAAGCTTGAAAGTTGGGGACGAGTCTGTGTGCAACCTTGTTTTCGCGTTAACTGCACAGAAGCCTCAGTTCTGACCATTCTTCATAAATATTTGTCCTCGAGGCAGTTGAAATCACAGCTCACGAGCTCTTGCTGGCCTACTGCGTGCAAAAACTCACACAAAGCCAGCGTATAGCAACAGCGACGCGTCACCGCAAGCAGCCCCTGAATGTCTTACTCCAATTTGTACAATATATAAAAGGGCAGAAGGAGCAGCGACCTAGGCTTGAATCTTGGGGACGAGTCTGTGTGCAACCTTGTTTTCGCGTTAACTGCACAGAAGCCTTGGTTCTGACCATTCTTTATAAATGTATGTCCTCGAGGCAGTTGAAATCACAGCTCACCAGCTCTTGCTAGCCTACTGCGTGCAAAAACACACACAAAGCCAGGGTATAGCAACAGCGACGCGTCACCGCCAGCAGCCCCTGCATCTCTAACTACAATTTGTACGATATCTAGAAGGGCAGAAGGAGCAGCGACGTAGGCTTGAAAGTTGGGGACGAGTCTGTGTGCAACCTTGTTTTCGCGTTAACTGCACAGAAGCCACGGTTCTGACCATTCTTTATAAATGTATGTCCTCGAGGCAGTTCAAATCACAGCTCACGAGCTCTTGCTAGCCTACTGCGTGCAAAAACTCACACAAAGCCAGCGCATAGCAACAGCGACGTGTCACCGCCAGCAGCCCCTGCATGTCTCACTACAATTTCTACAATATATAAAAGGGCAGAAGGAGCAGCGACCTAGGCTTGAATCTTGGGGACGAGTGTGTGTGCAACCTTCTTTTCCCGTTAACTGCACAGAAGCCTCGGTTCTGACCATGCCTTATAAATGTATGTCCTCGAGGCAGTTCAAATCACAGCTCACGAGCACTTGCTAGCCTACTGCGAGCAAAAACTCACTCAAAGCCAGCGTATAGCAACAGCGACGCGTCACCGCCAGCAGCCCCTGCATGTCTTACTACAATTTCTACAATATATAAAAGGGCAGAAGGAGCAGCGACGTAGGCTTGAAAGATGGGGACGAGTCTCTTTGCAACCTTGTTTTCACGTTAACTGCACAGAAGCCTCAGTTCTGACCATTTTTCATAGATGTATGTCCTCGAGGCAGTAGAAATCACAGCTCACGAGCACTTGCTAGCCTACTGCGTGCAAAAACTCACACAAAGCCAGGGTATAGCAACAGCGACGCGTCACCGCCAGCAGCCCCTGCATCTCTAACTACAATTTGTACGATATCTAGAAGGGCAGAAGGAGCAGCGACGTAGGCTTGAAAGTTGGGGACGAGTCTGTGTGCAACCTTGTTTTCGCGTTAACTGCACAGAAGCCACGGTTCTGACCATTCCTTATAAATGTATGTCCTCGAGGCAGTTCAAATCACAGCTCACGAGCACTTGCTAGCCTACTGCGTGCAAAAACTCACTCAAAGCCAGCGTATAGCAACAGCGACGCTTCACCGCCAGCAGCCCCTGCATGTCTTACTACAATTTCTACAATATATAAAAGAGCAGAAGGAGCAGCGACGTAGGCTTGAAAGATGGGGACGAGTCTCTTTGCAACCTTGTTTTCACGTTAACTGCACAGAAGCCTCGGTTCTGACCATTTTTCATAGATGTATGTACTCGAGGCAGTAGAAATCACAGCTCACGAGCACTTGCTAGCCTACTGCGTGGAAAAACTCACACAAAGCCAGGGTATAGCAACAGCGACGCGTCACCGCCAGCAGCCCCTGCATCTCTAACTACAATTTGTACGATATCTAAAAGGGCAGAAGGAGCAGCGACGTAGGCTTGAAAGTTGGGGACGAGTCTGTGTGCAACCTTGTTTTCGCGTTAACTGCACAGAAGCCTCGGTTCTGACCATTCCTTATAAATGTATGTCCTCGAGGCAGTTCAAATCACAGCTCACGAGCACTTGCTAACCTACTGCGTGCAAAAACTCACTCAAAGCCAGCGTATAGAAACAGTGACGCGTCACCGCCAGCAGTCCCTGTATGTCTTACTCCAATTTGTACAATAAATAAAAGGGCAGAAGGAGCAGCAACGTAGGCTTGAATGTTGGGGACGAGTCCGTATGCAACCTTGTTTCCGCGTTAACTGCACAGAAGCCTCGGTTCTGACCATTCCTTATAAATGTATGTCCTCAAGGCAGTTCAAATCACAGCTCACGAGCTCTTGCTAGCCTACTGCGTGCAAAAACTCACACAAAGCCAGCGTATAGCAACAGCGACGCGTCACCGCCAGCAGCCCCTGCAAGTCTTACTACAATTTGTACGATATCTAAAAGGGCAGAAGGAGCAGCGACGTAGGCTTGAAAGTTGAGGACGAGTCTGTGTGCAACCTTGTTTTCGCGTTAACTGCACAGAAGCCTCGGTTCTGACCATTCCTTATAAATGTATGTCCTCGAGGCAGTTCAAATCACAGCTCACGAGCACTTGCTAGCCTACTGCGTGCAAAAACTCACTCAAAGCCAGCGTATAGCAACAGCGACGCGTCACCGCCAGCAGCCCCTGCATGTCTTACTACAATTTCTACAATATATAAAAGGGCAGAAGGAGCAGCGACGTAGGCTTGAAAGATGGGGACGAGTCTCTTTGCAACCTTGTTTTCGCGTTAACTGCACAGAAGCCTCGGTTCTGACCATTTTTCATAGACGTATGTCCTCGAGGCAGTAGAAATCACAGCTCACGAGCACTTGCTAGCCTACTGCGTGCAAAAAACTCACTCAAAGCAAGCGTATAGCAACAGTGACGCGTCACCGTCAGCAGCCCCTGAATGTCTTACTACAATTCGTACAATATATAAAAGGGCAGAAGGAGCTGCGACGTAGGCTTGAAAGTTGGGGACGAGTCTGTGTGCAACCTTGTTTTCGCGTTAACTGCACAGAAGCCTCGGTTCTGACCATTCCTTATAAATGTATGTCCTCGAGGCAGTTCAAATCACAGCTCACGAGCACTTGCTAGCCTACTGCGTGCAAAAACTCACTCAAAGGCAGCGTATAGCAACAGCGACGCGTCACCGCCAGCAGCCCCTGCATGTCTTACTACAATTTGTACGATATCTAAAAGGGCAGAAGGAGCAGCGATGTAGGCTTGAAAGTTGGGGACGAGTCTGTGTGCAACCTTGTTTTCGCGTTAACTGCACAGAAGCCTCGGTTCTGACCATTCCTTATAAATGTATGTCCTCGAGGCAGTTCAAATCACAGCTCACGAGCACTTGCTAGCCTACTGCGTGCAAAAACTCACTCAAAGCCAGCGTATAGCAACAGCGACGCGTCACCGCCAGCAGCCCCTGCATGTCTTACTACAATTTCTACAATATATAAAAGGCCAGAAGGAGCAGCGACGTAGGCTTTAAAGATGGGGACGAGTCTCTTTGCAACCTTGTTTTCACGTTGACTGCACAGAAGCCTCGGTTCTGACCATTTTTCATAGATGTATGTCCTCGAGGCAGTAGAAATCACACCTCACGAGCACTTGCTAGCCTACTGCGTGCAAAAACTCACACAAAGCCAGGGTATAGCAACAGCGACGCGTCACCGCCAGCAGCCCCTGCATCTCTAACTACAATTTGTACGATATCTAAAAGGGCAGAAGGAGCAGCGACGTAGGCTTGAAAGTTGGGGACGAGTCTGTGTGCAACCTTGTTTTCGCGTTACCTGCACAGAAGCCACGGTTCTGACCATTCCTTATAAATGTATGTCCTCGAGGCAGTTCAAATCACAGCTCACGAGCACTTGCTAGCCTACTGCGTGCAAAAACTCACTCAAAGCCAGCGTATAGCAACAGCGACGCGTCACCGCCAGCAGCCCCTGCATGTCTTACTACAATTTCTACAATATATAAAAGGCCAGAAGGAGCAGCAACGTAGGCTTGAATGTTGGGGACGAGCCTGTGTGCAACCTTGTTTCCGCGTTAACTGCACAGAAGCCTCGGTTCTGACCATTCCTTATAAACTTATGTCCTCAAGGCAGTTCAAATCACAGCTCACGAGCTCTTGCTAGCCTACTGCGTGCAAAAACTAAAACAAAGCCAGCGTATTGCAACAGCGACGCGTCACCGTCAGCAGTCCCTGAATGTCTTACTACAATTTGTACAATATATAAAAGGGCAGAAGGAGCAGCGACGTAAGCTTGAAAGTTGGGGACGAGTCTGTGTGCAACCTTGTTTTCGCGTTAACTGCACAGAAGCCTCAGTTCTGACCATTCTTCATAAATATTTGTCCTCGAGGCAGTTGAAATCACAGCTCACGAGCTCTTGCTGGCCTACTGCGTGCAAAAACTCACACAAAGCCAGCGTATAGCAAGAGCGACGCGTCACCGCCAGCAGCCCCTGAATGTCTTACTCCAATTTGTACAATATATAAAAGGGCAGAAGGAGCAGCGACCTAGGCTTGAATCTTGGGGACGAGTCTGTGTGCAACCTTGTTTTCGCGTTAACTGCACAGATGCCTCGGTTCTGACCATTCTTTATAAATGTATGTCCTCGAGGCAGTTCAAATCACAGCTCACGAGCTCTTGCTAGCCTACTGCGTGCAAAAACTCACACAAAGCCAGCGCATAGCAACAGCGACGTGTCACCGCCAGCAGCCCCTGCATGTCTTACTACAATTTCTACAATATATAAAAGGGCAGAAGGAGCAGCGACCTAGGCTTGAATCTTGGGGACGAGTGTGTGTGCAACCTTCTTTTCCCGTTAACTGCACAGAAGCCTCGGTTCTGACCATGCCTTATAAATGTATGTCCTCGAGGCAGTTCAAATCACAGCTCACGAGCACTTGCTAGCCTACTGCGAGCAAAAACTCACTCAAAGCCAGCGTATAGCAACAGCGACGCGTCACCGCCAGCAGCCCCTGCATGTCTTACTACAATTTCTACAATATATAAAAGGGCAGAAGGAGCAGCGACGTAGGCTTGAAAGATGGGGACGAGTCTGTGTGCAACCTTGTTTTCGCGTTAACTGCACAGAAGCCTCGGTTCTGACCATTTTTCATAGACGTATGTCCTCGAGGCAGTAGAAATCACAGCTCACGAGCACTTGCTAGCCTACTGCGTGCAAAAACTCACTCAAAGCCAGCGTATAGCAACAGTGACGCGTCACCATCAGCAGTCCCTGAATGTCTTACTACAATTTGTACAATATATAACAGGGCAGAAGGAGCCGCGACCTAGGCTTGAATCTTGGGGACGAGTGTGTGTGCAACCTTCTTTTCCCGTTAACTGCACAGAAGCCTCGGTTCTGACCATGCCTTATAAATGTATGTCCTCGAGGCAGTTCAAATCACAGCTCACGAGCACTTGCTAGCCTACTGCGAGCAAAAACTCACTCAAAGCCAGCGTATAGCAACAGCGACGCGTCACCGCCAGCAGCCCCTGCATGTCTTACTACAATTTCTACAATATATAAAAGGCCAGAAGGAGCAGCGACGTAGGCTTGAAAGATGGGGACGAGTCTCTTTGCAACCTTGTTTTCACGTTGACTGCACAGAAGCCTCGGTTCTGACCATTTTTCATAGATGTATGTGCTCGAGGCAGTAGAAATCACAGCTCACGAGCACTTGCTAGCCTACTGCGTGCAAAAACTCACACAAAGCCAGGGTATAGCAACAGCGACGCGTCACCGCCAGCAGCCCCTGCATCTCTAACTACAATTTGTACGATATCTAAAAGGGCAGAAGGAGCAGCGACGTAGGCTTGAAAGTTGGGGACGAATCTGTGTGCAACCTTGTTTTCGCGTTAACTGCACAGAAGCCACGGTTCTGACCATTCCTTATAAATGTATGTCCTCGAGGCAGTTCAAATCACAGCTCACGAGCACTTGCTAGCCTACTGCGTGCAAAAACTCACTCAAAGCCAGCGTATAGCAACAGCGACGCGTCACCGCCAGCAGCCCCTGCATGTCTTACTACAATTTCTACAATATATAAAAGGCCAGAAGGAGCAGCAACGTAGGCTTGAATGTTGGGGACGAGTCTGTGTGCAACCTTGTTTCCGCGTTAACTGCACAGAAGCCTCGGTTCTGACCATTCCTTATAAATTTATGTCCTCAAGGCAGTTCAAATCACAGCTCACGAGCTCTTGCTAGCCTACTGCGTGCAAAAACTAAAACAAAGCCAGCGTATTGCAACAGCGACGCGTCACCGTCAGCAGTCCCTGAATGTCTTACTACAATTTGTACAATATATAAAAGGGCAGAAGGAGCAGCGACGTAAGCTTGAAAGTTGGGGACGAGTCTGTGTGCAACCTTGTTTTCGCGTTAACTGCACAGAAGCCTCAATTCTGACCATTCTTCATAAATATTTGTCCTCGAGGCAGTTGAAATCACAGCTCACGAGCTCTTGCTGGCCTACTGCGTGCAAAAACTCACACAAAGCCAGCGTATAGCAACAGCGACGCGTCACCGCCAGCATCCCCTGAATGTCTTACTCCAATTTGTACAATATATAAAAGGGCAGAAGGAGCAGCGACCTAGGCTTGAATCTTGGGGACGAGTCTGTGTGCAACCTTGTTTTCGCGTTAACTGCACAGATGCCTCGGTTCTGACCATTCTTTATAAATGTATGTCCTCGAGGCAGTTCAAATCACAGCTCACGAGCTCTTGCTAGCCTACTGCGTGCAAAAACTCACACAAAGCCAGCGCATAGCAACAGCGACGTGTCACCGCCAGCAGCCCCTGCATGTCTTACTACAATATCTACAATATATAAAAGGGCAGAAGGAGCAGCGACCTAGGCTTGAATCTTGGGGACGAGTGTGTGTGCAACCTTCTTTTCCCGTTAACTGCACAGAAGCCTCGGTTCTGACCATGCCTTATAAATGTATGTCCTCGAGGCAGTTCAAATCACAGCTCACGAGCACTTGCTAGCCTACTGCGAGCAAAAACTCACTCAAAGCCAGCGTATAGCAACAGCGACGCGTCACCGCCAGCAGCCCCTGCATGTCTTACTACAATTTCTACAATATATAAAAGGGCAGAAGGAGCAGCGACGTAGGCTTGAAAGATGGGGACGAGTCTCTTTGCAACCTTGTTTACACGTTAACTGCACAGAAGCCTCGGTTCTGACCATATTTCATAAATGTGTGTCCTCGAGCCAGTAGAAATCACAGCTCACGAGCACTTGCTAGCCTACTGCGTGCAAAAAACTCACTCAAAGCCAGCGTATAGCAACAGTGACGCGTCACGGTCAGCAGCCCCTGAATGTCTTACTACAATTTCTACAATATATAAAAGGGCAGAAGGAGCAGCGACGTAGGCTTGAAAGATGGGGACGAGTCTCTTTGAAACCTTGATTTCGCGTTAACTGCACAGAAGCCTCGGTTCTGACCATTCCTTATAAATATATATCCTCGAGGCAGTAGAAATCACAGCTCACGAGCTCTTCTTATCCTACTGCGTGCAAAAACTCACACAAAGCCAGCGTATAGCAACAGCGACGCGTCACCGCCAGCATCCCCTGAATGTCTTACTCCAATTTGTACAATATATAAAAGGGCAGAAGGAGCAGCGACCTAGGCTTGAATCTTGGGGACGAGTCTGTGTGCAACCTTGTTTTCGCGTTAACTGCACAGATGCCTCGGTTCTGACCATTCTTTATAAATGTATGTCCTCGAGGCAGTTCAAATCCCAGCTCACGAGCTCTTGCTAGCCTACTGCGTGCAAAAACTCACACAAAGCCAGCGCATAGCAACAGCGACGTGTCACCGCCAGCAGCCCCTGCATGTCTTACTACAATTTCTACAATATATAAAAGGGCAGAAGGAGCAGCGACCTAGGCTTGAATCTTGGGGACGAGTGTGTGTGCAACCTTCTTTTCCCGTTAACTGCACAGAAGCCTCGGTTCTGACCATGCCTTATAAATGTATGTCCTCGAGGCAGTAGAAATCACAGCTCACGAGCACTTGCTAGCCTACTGCGTGCAAAAAACTTACTCAAAGCCAGCGTATAGCAACAGTGACGCGTCACCGTCAGCAGCCCCAGAATGTCTTACTACAATTTGTACAATATATAAAAGGGCAGAAGGAGCAGCGACGTAGGCTTGAAAGTTGGGGACGAGTCTCTTTGCAACCTTGTTTTCACGTTAACTTCACGGAAGCCTCGGTTCTGACCATTTTTCATAGATGTATGTCCTCGAGGCAGTAAAAATCACAGCTCACGAGCACTTGCTAGCCTACTGCGTGCAAAAAACTCACTCAAAGCCAGCGTATAGCAACAGTGACGCGTCACCGCCAGCAGCCCCTGCATGTCTTACTACAATTTCTACAATATATAAAAGGGCAGAAGGAGCAGCGACGTAGGCTTGAAAGATGGGGACGAGTCTCTTTGCAACCTTGTTTTCACGTTAACTGCACAGAAGACTCGGTTCTGACCATTTTTCATAGATGTATGTCCTCGAGGCAGTAGAAATCACAGCTCACGAGCACTTGCTAGCCTACTGCGTGCAAAAACTCACACAAAGCCAGGGTATAGCAACAGCGACGCGTCACCGCCAGCAGCCCCTGCATCTCTAACTACAATTTGTACGATATATAAAAGGGCAGAAGGAGCAGCGACGTAGGCTTGAAAGATGGGGACGAGTCTCTTTGCAACCTTGTTTTCACGTTAACTGCACAGAAACCTTAGTTCTGACCATTCGTCATAAATATTTGTCCTCGAGGCAGTTGAAATCACAGCTCACGAGCACTTGCTAGCCTACTGCGTGCAAAAACTAACACAAAGCCAGCGTATAGCAACAGCGACGCGTCACCGCCAGCAGCCCCTGAATGTCTTACTCCAATTTGTACGATATATAAAAGGGCAGAAGGAGCAGCGACCTATGCTTGAATCTTGGGGACGAGTCTGTGTGCAACCTTGTTTTCGCGTTAACTGCACAGAAGCCTTGGTTCTGACCATTCTTTATAAATGTATGTCCTCGAGGCAGTTGAAATCACAGCTCACCAGCTCTTGCTAGCCTACTGCGTGCAAAAACTCACACAAAGCCAGCGTATAGCAACAGCGACGCGTCACCGCCAGCAGCCACTGCATCTCAAACTACAATTTGTACGATGTCTAAAAGGGCAGAAGGAGCAGCGACGTAGGCTTGAAAGTTTGGGACGAGTCTGTGTGCAACCTTGTTTTCGCGTTAACTGCACAGAAGCCTCGGTTCTGACCATTCCTTATAAATGTATGTCCACGAGGCAGTTCAAATCACAGCTCACAAACACTTGCTAGCCTACTGCGTGCAAAAACTCACTCAAAGCCAGCGTATAGCAACAGCGACGCGTCACCGCCAGCAGCCCCTGCATGTCTTACTACAATTTCTACAATATATAAAAGGGCAGAAGGAGCAGCGACGTAGGCTTGAAAGATGGGGACGAGTCTGTGTGCAACCTTGTTTTCGCGTTAACTGCACAGAAGCCTCGGTTCTGACCATTTTTCATAGACGTATGTCCTCGAGGCAGTAGAAATCACAGCTCACGAGCACTTGCTAGCCTACTGCGTGCAAAAACTCACTCAAAGCCAGCGTATAGCAACAGTGACGCGTCACCATCAGCAGTCCCTGAATGTCTTACTACAATTTGTACAATATATAAAAGGGCAGAAGGAGCCGCGACCTAGGCTTGAATCTTGGGGACGAGTGTGTGTGCAACCTTCTTTTCCCGTTAACTGCACAGAAGCCTCGGTTCTGACCATGCCTTATAAATGTATGTCCTCGAGGCAGTTCAAATCACAGCTCACGAGCACTTGCTAGCCTACTGCGAGCAAAAACTCACTCAAAGCCAGCGTATAGCAACAGCGACGCGTCACCGCCAGCAGCCCCTGCATGTCTTACTACAATTTCTACAATATATAAAAGGGCAGAAGGAGCAGCGACGTAGGCTTGAAAGATGGGGACGAGTCTCTTTGCAACCTTGTTTACACGTTAACTGCACAGAAGCCTCGGTTCTGACAATATTTCATAGATGTGTGTCCTCGAGCCAGTAGAAATCACAGCTCACGAGCACTTGCTAGCCTACTGCGTGCAAAAAACTCACTCAAAGCCAGCGTATAGCAACAGTGACGCGTCACGGTCAGCAGCCCCTGAATGTCTTACTACAATTTCTACAATATATAAAAGGGCAGAAGGAGCAGCGACGTAGGCTTGAAAGATGGGGACGAGTCTCTTTGAAACCTTGATTTCGCGTTAACTGCACAGAAGCCTCGGTTCTGACCATTCCTTATAAATATATATCCTCGAGGCAGTAGAAATCACAGCTCACGAGCTCTTCTTATCCTACTGCGTGCAAAAACTTACACAAAGCCACCGTATAGCAACAGCGACGCGTCACCGCCAGCAGCCCCTGCATGTCTTACTACAATTTCTACAATATATAAAAGGGCAGAAGGAGCAGCGACGTAGGCTTGAAAGATGGGGACGAGTCTCTTTGCAACCTTGTTTTCACGTTAACTGCACAGAAGCCTCGGTTCTGACCATTTTTCATAGATGTATGTCCTCGAGGCAGTACAAATCACAGCTCACGAGCACTTGCTAGCCTACTGCGTGCAAAAAACTCACTCAAAGCCAGCGTATAGCAACAGTGACGCGTCACCGTCAGCAGCCCCTGAATGTCTTACTACAATTTGTACAATATATAAAAGGGCAGAAGGAGCAGCGACGTAGGCTTGAAAGTTGGGGACGAGTCTCTTTGCAACCTTGTTTTCACGTTAACTTCTCAGAAGCCTCGGTTCTGACCATTTTTCATAGATGTATGTCCTCGAGGCAGTAAAAATCACAGCTCACGAGCACTTGCTAGCCTACTGCGTGCAAAAAACTCACTCAAAGCCAGCGTATAGCAACAGTGAAGCGTCACCGCCAGCAGCCCCTGCATGTCTTACTACAATTTCTACAATATATAAAAGGGCAGAAGGAGCAGCGACGTAGGCTTGAAAGATGGGGACGAGTCTCTTTGCAACCTTGTTTTCACGTTAACTGCACAGAAGACTCGGTTCTGACCATTTTTCATAGATGTATGTCCTCGAGGCAGTAGAAATCACAGCTCACGAGCACTTGCTAGCCTACTGCGTGCAAAAACTCACACAAAGCCAGGGTATAGCAACAGCGACGCGTCACCGCCAGCAGCCCCTGCATCTCTAACTACAATTTGTACGATATATAAAAGGGCAGAAGGAGCAGCGACGTAGGCTTGAAAGATGGGGACGAGTCTCTTTGCAACCTTGTTTTCACGTTAACTGCACAGAAACCTTAGTTCTGACCATTCGTCATAAATATTTGTCCTCGAGGCAGTTGAAATCACAGCTCACGAGCACTTGCTAGCCTACTGCGTGCAAAAACTAACACAAAGCCAGCGTATAGCAACAGCGACGCGTCACCGCCAGCAGCCCCTGCATCTCAAACTACAATTTGTACGATGTCTAAAAGGGCAGAAGGAGCAGCGACGTAGGCTTGAAAGTTTGGGACGAGTCTGTGTGCAACCTTGTTTTCGCGTTAACTGCACAGAAGCCTCGGTTCTGACCATTCCTTATAAATGTATGTCCACGAGGCAGTTCAAATCACAGCTCACGAGCTCTTGCTAGCCTACTGCGTGCAAAAACTAAAACAAAGCCAGCGTATTGCAACAGCGACGCGTCACCGTCAGCAGTCCCTGAATGTCTTACTACAATTTGTACAATATATAAAAGGGCAGAAGAAGCAGCGACGTAGGCTTGAAAGTTGGGGACGAGTCTGTGTGCAACCTTGTTTTCGCGTTAACTGCATAGAAGCCTCGGTTCTGACCGTTCCTTATAAATGTATGTCCTCGAGGCAGTTCAAATCACAGCTCACGAGCACTTGCTAGCCTACTGCGTGCAAAAACTCACTCAAAGCCAGCGTATAGCAACAGCGACGCGTCACCGCCAGCAGCCCCTGCATGTCTTACTACAATTTCTACAATATATAAAAGGGCAGAAGGAGCAGCGACGTAGGCTTGAAAGATGGGGACGAGTCTCTTTGCAACCTTGTTTTCACGTCAACTGCACAGAAGCCTCGGTTCTGACCATTTTTCATAGATGTATGTCCTCGAGGCAGTAGAAATCACAGCTCACGAGCACTTGCTAGCCTACTGCGTGCAAAAACTCACACAAAGCCAGGGTATAGCAACAGCGACGCGTCACCGCCAGCAGCCCCTGCAACTCTAACTACAATTTGTACGATATCTAAAAGGGCAGAAGGAGCAGCGACGTAGGCTTGAAAGTTGGGGACAAGTCTGTGTGCAACCTTGTTTTCGCGTTAACTGCACAGAAGCCTCGGTTCTGACCATTCCTTATAAATGTATGTCCTCGAGGCAGTTCAAATCACAGCTCACGAGCACTTGCTAGCCTACTGCGTGCAAAAACTCACACAAAGCCAGCGTATAGCAACAAGCGACGCGTCACCGCCAGCAGTCCCTGTATGTCTTACTCCAATTTGTGCAATAAATAAAAGGGCAGAAGGAGCAGCAACGTAGGCTTGAATGTTGGGGACGAGTCTGTGTGCAACCTTGTTTCCGCGTTAACTGCACAGAAGCCTCGGTTCTGACCATTCCTTATAAATGTATGTCCTCAAGGCAGTTCAAATCACAGCTCACGAGCTCTTGCTAGCCTACTGCTTGCAAAAA
Source organism: Dermacentor andersoni (assembly GCF_023375885.2). Taxonomy (NCBI): domain Eukaryota; kingdom Metazoa; phylum Arthropoda; class Arachnida; order Ixodida; family Ixodidae; genus Dermacentor; species Dermacentor andersoni. The sequence goes on along the minus strand of NW_027314752.1, from coordinate 4,213,342 downwards.
CTCACACAAAGCCAGCGTATAGCAACAGCGACGCGTCACCGCCAGCAGCCCCTGCAAGTCTTACTACAATTTGTACGATATCTAAAAGGGCAGAAGGAGCAGCGACGTAGGCTTGAAAGTTGGGGACGAGTCTGTGTGCAGCCTTGTTTTCGCGTTAACTGCACAGAAACCTCGGTTCTGACCATTCCTTATAAATGTATGTCCTCGAGGCAGTTCAAATCACAGCTCACGAGCACTTGCTAGCCTACTGCGTGCAAAAACTCACTCAAAGTCAGCGTATAGCAACAGCGACGCGTCACCGCCAGCAGCCCCTGCATGTCTTACTACAATTTCTATAATATATAAAAGGGCAGAAGGAGCAGCGACGTAGGCTTGAAAGATGGGGACGAGTCTGTGTGCAACCTTGTTTTCACGTTAACTGCACAGAAGCCTTAGTTCTGACCATTCTTCACAAATATTTGTCCTCGAGGCAGTTGAAATCACAGCTCACGAGCTCTTGCTAGCCTACTGCGTGCAAAAACTAAAACAAAGCCAGCGTATTGCAACAGCGACGCGTCACCGCCAGCAGCCCCTGAATGTCTTACTCCAATTTGTACGATATCTAAAAGGGCAGAAGGAGCGGCGACGTAGGCTTGAAAGTTGGGGACGAGTCTGTGTGCAACCTTGTTTTCGCGTTAACTGCACAGAAGCCTCGGTTCTGACCATTCCTTATAAATGTATGTCCTCGAGGCAGTTCAAATCACAGCTCACGAGCACTTGCTAGCCTACTGCGTGCAAAAACTCACTCAAAGCCAGCGTATAGCAACAGCGACGCGTCACCGCCAGCAGCCCCTGCATGTCTTACTACAATTTGTACGATATCTAAAAGGGCAGAAGGAGCAGCGACGTAGGCTTGAAAGTTGGGGACGAGTCTGTGTGCAACCTTGTTTTCGCGTTAACTGCACAGAAGCCTCGGTTCTGACCATTCCTTATAAATGTATGTCCTCGAGGCAGTTCAAATCACAGCTCACGAGCACTTGTAGCCTACTGCGTGCAAAAACTCACTCAAAGCCAGCGTATAGCAACAGCGACGCATGACCGCCAGCAGCCCCTGCATGTCTTACTACTATTTCCACAATATATAAAAGGGCAGAAGGAGCAGCGACGTAGGCTTGAAAGATGGGGACGAGTCTCTTTGCAACCTTGTTTTCACGTTAACTGCACAGAAGCCTCGGTTATGACCATTTTTCTTAGATGTATGTCCTCGAGGCAGTAGAAATCACAGCTCACGAGCACTTGCTAGCCTACTGCGTGCAAAAAACTCACTCAAAGCCAGCGTATAGCAACAGCGACGCGTCACCGTCAGCAGCCCCTGAATGTCTTACTACAATTTGTTCAATATATAAAAGGGCAGAAGGAGCAGCGACGTAACCTTCAAAGTTGGGGACGAGTCTGTGTGCAACCTTATTTTCGCGTTAACTGCCAGAAGCCTTAGTTCTGACCATTCTTCATAAATATTTGTCCTCGAGGCAGTTGAAATCACAGCTCACGAGCTCTTGCTAGCCTACTGCGTGCAAAAACTAAAACAAAGCCAGCGTATTGCAACAGCGACGCGTCACCGCCAGCAGCCCCTGAATGTCTTACTACAATTTCTACAATATATAAAAGGGCAGAAGGAGCAGCGACCTAGGCTTGAATCTTGGGGACGAGTCTGTGTGCAACCTTGTTTTCGCGTTAACTGCACAGAAGCCTTGGTTCTGACCATTATTTATAAATGTATGTCCTCGAGGCAGTTGAAATAACAGCTCACGAGCTCTTGCTAGCCTACTGCGTGCAAAACTCACACAAAGCCAGCGTATAGCAACAGCGACGCGTCACCGCCAGCAGCCCCTGCATCTCAAACTACAATTTGTACGATGTCTAAAAGGGCAGAAGGAGCAGCGACGTAGGCTTGAAAGTTTGGGACGAGTCTGTGTGCAACCTTGTTTTCGCGTTAACTGCACAGAAGCCTCGGTTCTGACCATTCCTTATAAATATATGTCCTCGAGGCAGTAGAAATCACAGCTCACGAGCTCTTCTTATCCTACTGCGTGCAAAAACTTACACAAAGCCAGCGTATAGCAACAGCGACGCGTCACCGCCAGCAGCCCCTGCAAGTCTTACTACAATTTGTACGATATCTAAAAGGGCAGAAGGAGCAGCGACGTAGGCTTGAAAGTTGGGGACGAGTCTGTGTGCAACCTTGTTTTCGCGTTAACTGCACAGAAGCCTCGGTTCTGACCATTCCTTATAAATGTATGTCCTCGAGGCAGTTCAAATCACAGCTCACGAGCACTTGCTAGCCTACTGCGTGCAAAAACTCACTCAAAGTCAGCGTATAGCAACAGCGACGCGTCACCGCCAGCAGCCCCTGCATGTCTTACTACAATTTGTACGATATCTAAAAGGGCAGAAGGAGCAGCGACGTAGGCTTGAAAGTTGGGGACGAGTCTGTGTGCAACCTTGTTTTCGCGTTAACTGCACAGAAGCCTCGGTTCTGACCATTCCTTATAAATGTATGTCCTCGAGGCAGTTCAAATCACAGCTCACGAGCACTTGCTAGCCTACTGCGTGCAAAAACTCACTCAAAGCCAGCGTATAGCAACAGCGACGCATGACCGCCAGCAGCCCCTGCATGTCTTACTACTATTTCTACAATATATAAAAGGGCAGAAGGAGCAGCGACGTAGGCTTGAAAGATGGGGACGAGTCTCTTTGCAACCTTGTTTTCACGTTAACTGCACAGAAGCCTCGGTTCTGACCATTTTTCATAGATGTATGTCCTCGAGGCAGTAGAAATCACAGCTCACGAGCACTTGCTAGCCTACTGCGTGCAAAAACTCACACAAAGCCAGGGTATAGCAACAGCAACGCGTCACCGCCAGCAGCCCCTGCATCTCTAACTACAATTTGTACGATATCTAAAAGGGCAGAAGGAGCAGCGACGTAGGCTTGAAAGTTGGGGACGAGTCTGTGTGCAACCTTGTTTTCGCGTTAACTGCACAGAAGCCTCGGTTCTGACCATTCCTTATAAATGTATGTCCTCGAGGCAGTTCAAATCACAGCTCACGAGCACTTGCTAGCCTACTGCGTGCAAAAACTCACTCAAAGCCAGCGTATAGCAACAGCGACGCGTCACCGCCAGCAGCCCCTGCATGTCTTACTACAATTTGTACGATATCTAAAAGGGCAGAAGGAGCAGCGACGTAGGCTTGAAAGTTGGGGACGAGTCTGTGTGCAACCTTGTTTTCGCGTTAACTGCACAGAACCCTCGGTTCTGACCATTCCTTATAAATGTATGTCCTCGAGGCAGTTCAAATCACAGCTCACGAGCACTTGTAGCCTACTGCGTGCAAAAACTCACTCAAAGCCAGCGTATAGCAACAGCGACGCATGACCGCCAGCAGCCCCTGCATGTCTTACTACTATTTCCACAATATATAAAAGGGCAGAAGGAGCAGCGACGTAGGCTTGAAAGATGGGGACGAGTCTCTTTGCAACCTTGTTTTCACGTTAACTGCACAGAAGCCTCGGTTATGACCATTTTTCTTAGATGTATGTCCTCGAGGCAGTAGAAATGACAGCTCACGAGCACTTGCTAGCCTACTGCGTGCAAAAAACTCACTCAAAGCCAGCGTATAGCAACAGCGACGCGTCACCGTCAGCAGCCCCTGAATGTCTTACTACAATTTGTTCAATATATAAAAGGGCAGAAGGAGCAGCGACGTAACCTTCAAAGTTGGGGACGAGTCTGTGTGCAACCTTATTTTCGCGTTAACTGCCAGAAGCCTTAGTTCTGACCATTCTTCATAAATATTTGTCCTCGAGGCAGTTGAAATCACAGCTCACGAGCTCTTGCTAGCCTACTGCGTGCAAAAACTAAAACAAAGCCAGCGTATTGCAACAGCGACGCGTCACCGCCAGCAGCCCCTGAATGTCTTACTACAATTTCTACAATATATAAAAGGGCAGAAGGAGCAGCGACCTAGGCTTGAATCTTGTGGACGAGTCTGTGTGCAACCTTGTTTTCGCGTTAACTGCACAGAAGCCTTGGTTCTGACCATTATTTATAAATGTATGTCCTCGAGGCAGTTGAAATCACAGCTCACGAGCTCTTGCTAGCCTACTGCGTGCAAAACTCACACAAAGCCAGCGTATAGCAACAGCGACGCGTCACCGCCAGCAGCCCCTGCATCTCAAACTACAATTTGTACGATGTCTAAAAGGGCAGAAGGAGCAGCGACGTAGGCTTGAAAGTTTGGGACGAGTCTGTGTGCAACCTTGTTTTCGCGTTAACTGCACAGAAGCCTCGGTTCTGACCATTCCTTATAAATATATGTCCTCGAGGCAGTAGAAATCACAGCTCACGAGCTCTTCTTATCCTACTGCGTGCAAAAACTTACACAAAGCCAGCGTATAGCAACAGCGACGCGTCACCGCCAGCAGCCCCTGCAAGTCTTACTACAATTTGTACGATATCTAAAAGGGCAGAAGGAGCAGCGACGTAGGCTTGAAAGTTGGGGACGAGTCTGTGTGCAACCTTGTTTTCGCGTTAACTGCACAGAAGCCTCGGTTCTGACCATTCCTTATAAATGTATGTCCTCGAGGCAGTTCAAATCACAGCTCACGAGCACTTGCTAGCCTACTGCGTGCAAAAACTCACTCAAAGTCAGCGTATAGCAACAGCGACGCGTCACCGCCAGCAGCCCCTGCATGTCTTACTACAATTTGTACGATATCTAAAAGGGCAGAAGGAGCAGCGACGTAGGCTTGAAAGTTGGGGACGAGTCTGTGTGCAACCTTGTTTTCGCGTTAACTGCACAGAAGCCTCGGTTCTGACCATTCCTTATAAATGTATGTCCTCGAGGCAGTTCAAATCACAGCTCACGAGCACTTGCTAGCCTACTGCGTGCAAAAACTCACTCAAAGCCAGCGTATAGCAACAGCGACGCATGACCGCCAGCAGCCCCTGCATGTCTTACTACTATTTCTACAATATATAAAAAGGCAGAAGGAGCAGCGACGTAGGCTTGAAAGATGGGGACGAGTCTCTTTGCAACCTTGTTTTCACGTTAACTGCACAGAAGCCTCGGTTCTGACCATTTTTCATAGATGTATGTCCTCGAGGCAGTAGAAATCACAGCTCACGAGCACTTGCTAGCCTACTGCGTGCAAAAACTCACACAAAGCCAGGGTATAGCAACAGCAACGCGTCACCGCCAGCAGCCCCTGCATCTCTAACTACAATTTGTACGATATCTAAAAGGGCAGAAGGAGCAGCGACGTAGGCTTGAAAGTTGGGGACGAGTCTGTGTGCAACCTTGTTTTCGCGTTAACTGCACAGAAGCCTCGGTTCTGACCATTCCTTATAAATGTATGTCCTCGAGGCAGTTCAAATCACAGCTCACGAGCACTTGCTAGCCTACTGCGTGCAAAAACTCACTCAAAGCCAGCGTATAGCAACAGCGACGCATGACCGCCAGCAGCCCCTGCATGTCTTACTACTATTTCCACAATATATAAAAGGGCAGAAGGAGCAGCGACGTAGGCTTGAAAGATGGGGACGAGTCTCTTTGCAACCTTGTTTTCACGTTAACTGCACAGAAGCCTCGGTTATGACCATTTTTCTTAGATGTATGTCCTCGAGGCAGTAGAAATCACAGCTCACGAGCACTTGCTAGCCTACTGCGTGCAAAAAACTCACTCAAAGCCAGCGTATAGCAACAGCGACGCGTCACCGTCAGCAGCCCCTGAATGTCTTACTACAATTTGTTCAATATATAAAAGGGCAGAAGGAGCAGCGACGTAAGCTTCAAAGTTGGGGACGAGTCTGTGTGCAACCTTGTTTTCGCGTTAACTGCACAGAAGCCTTAGTTCTGACCATTCTTCATAAATATTTGTCCTCGAGGCAGTTGAAATCACAGCTCACGAGCTCTTGCTAGCCTACTGCGTGCAAAAACTAAAACAAAGCCAGCGTATTGCAACAGCGACGCGTCACCGCCAGCAGCCCCTGAATGTCTTACTACAATTTCTACAATATATAAAAGGGCAGAAGGAGCAGCGACCTAGGCTTGAATCTTGGGGACGAGTCTGTGTGCAACCTTGTTTTCGCGTTAACTGCACAGAAGCCTTGGTTCTGACCATTATTTATAAATGTATGTCCTCGAGGCAGTTGAAATCACAGCTCACGAGCTCTTGCTAGCCTACTGCGTGCAAAACTCACACAAAGCCAGCGTATAGCAACAGCGACGCGTCACCGCCAGCAGCCCCTGCATCTCAAACTACAATTTGTACGATGTCTAAAAGGGCAGAAGGAGCAGCGACGTAGGCTTGAAAGTTTGGGACGAGTCTGTGTGCAACCTTGTTTTCGCGTTAACTGCACAGAAGCCTCGGTTCTGACCATTCCTTATAAATATATGTCCTCGAGGCAGTAGAAATCACAGCTCACGAGCTCTTCTTATCCTACTGCGTGCAAAAACTTACACAAAGCCAGCGTATAGCAACAGCGACGCGTCACCGCCAGCAGCCCCTGCAAGTCTTACTACAATTTGTACGATATCTAAAAGGGCAGAAGGAGCAGCGACGTAGGCTTGAAAGTTGGGGACGAGTCTGTGTGCAACCTTGTTTTCGCGTTAACTGCACAGAAGCCTCGGTTCTGACCATTCCTAACAAATGTATGTCCTCGAGGCAGTTCAAATCACAGCTCACGAGCACTTGCTAGCCTACTGCGTGCAAAAAACTCACTCAAAGTCAGCGTATAGCAACAGCGACGCGTCACCGCCAGCAGCCCCTGCATGTCTTACTACAATTTCTACAATATATAAAAGGGCAGAAGGAGCAGCGACGTAGGCTTGAAAGATGGGGACGAGTCTGTGTGCAACCTTGTTTTCGCGTTAACTGCACAGAAGCCTTAGTTCTGACCATTCTTCACAAATATTTGTCCTCGAGGCAGTTGAAATCACAGCTCACGAGCTCTTGCTAGCCTACTGCGTGCAAGAACTAAAACAAAGCCAGCGTATTGCAACAGCGACGCGTCACCGCCAGCAGCCCCTGAATGTCTTACTCCAATTTGTACGATATCTAAAAGGGCAGAAGGAGCGGCGACGTAGGCTTGAAAGTTGGGGACGAGTCTGTGTGCAACCTTGTTTTCGCGTTAACTGCACAGAAGCCTCGGTTCTGACCATTCCTTATAAATGTATGTCCTCGAGGCAGTTCAAATCACAGCTCACGAGCACTTGCTAGCCTACTGCGTGCAAAAACTCACTCAAAGCCAGCGTATAGCAGCAGCGACGCGTCACCGCCAGCAGCCCCTGCATGTCTTACTACAATTTGTACGATATCTAAAAGGGCAGAAGGAGCAGCGACGTAGGCTTGAAAGTTGGGGACGAGTCTGTGTGCAACCTTGTTTTCGCGTTAACTGCACAGAAGCCTCGGTTCTGACCATTCCTTATAAATGTATGTCCTCGAGGCAGTTCAAATCACAGCTCACGAGCACTTGCTAGCCTACTGCGTGCAAAAACTCACTCAAAGCCAGCGTATAGCAACAGCGACGCATGACCGCCAGCAGCCCCTGCATGTCTTACTACTATTTCTACAATATATAAAAGGGCAGAAGGAGCAGCGACGTAGGCTTGAAAGATGGGGACGAGTCTCTTTGCAACCTTGTTTTCACGTTAACTGCACAGAAGCCTCGGTTCTGACCATTTTTCATAGATGTATGTCCTCGAGGCAGTAGAAATCACAGCTCACGAGCACTTGCTAGCCTACTGCGTGCAAAAACTCACACAAAGCCAGGGTATAGCAACAGCGACGCGTCACCGCCAGCAGCCCCTGCATCTCTAACTACAATTTGTACGATATCTAAAAGGGCAGAAGGAGCAGCGACGTAGGCTTGAAAGTTGGGGACGAGTCTGTGTGCAACCTTGTTTTCGCGTTAACTGCACAGAAGCCTCGGTTCTGACCATTCCTTATAAATGTATGTCCTCGAGGCAGTTCAAATCACAGCTCACGAGCACTTGCTAGCCTACTGCGTGCAAAAACTCACTCAAAGCCTGCGTATAGCAACAGCGACGCGTCACCGCCAGCAGCCCCTGCATGTCTTACTACAATTTCTACAATATATAAAAGGGCAGAAGGAGCAGCGTCGTAGGCTTGAAAGATGGGGACGAGTCTCTTTGCAACCTTGTTTTCACGTTAACTGCACAGAAGCCTCGGTTCTGACCATTTTTCTTAGATGTATGTCCTCGAGGCAGTAGAAATCACAGCTCACGAGCACTTGCTAGCCTACTGCGTGCAAAAAACTCACTCAAAGCCAGCGTATAGCAACAGCGACGCGTCACCGTCAGCAGCCCCTGAATGTCTTACTACAATTTGTTCAATATATAAAAGGGCAGAAGGAGCAGCGACGTAAGCTTCAAAGTTGGGGACGAGTCTGTGTGCAACCTTGTTTTCGCGTTAACTGCACAGAAGCCTTAGTTCTGACCATTCTTCATAAATATTTGTCCTCGAGGCAGTTGAAATCACAGCTCACGAGCTCTTGCTAGCCTACTGCGTGCAAGAACTAAAACAAAGCCAGCGTATTGCAACAGCGACGCGTCACCGCCAGCAGCCCCTGAATGTCTTACTCCAATTTGTACGATATATAAAAGGGCAGAAGGAGCAGCGACCTAGGCTTGAATCTTGGGGACGAGTCTGTGTGCAACCTTGTTTTCGCGTTAACTGCACAGAAGCCTTGGTTCTGACCATTCTTTATAAATGTATGTCCTCGAGGCAGTTGAAATCACAGCTCACGAGCTCTTGCTAGCCTACTGCGTGCAAAAACTCACACAAAGCCAGCGTATAGCAACAGCGACGCGTCACCGCCAGCAGCCCCTGCATCTCAAACTACAATTTGTACGATGTCTAAAAGGGCAGAAGGAGCAGCGACGTAGGCTTGAAAGTTTGGGACGAGTCTGTGTGCAACCTTGTTTTCGCGTTAACAGCACAGAAGCCTCGGTTCTGACCATTCCTTATAAATATATGTCCTCGAGGCAGTAGAAATCACAGCTCACGAGCTCTTCGTATCCTACTGCGTGCAAAAACTTACACAAAGCCAGCGTATAGCAACAGCGACGCGTCACCGCCAGCAGCCCCTGCATGTCTTACTACAATTTCTACAATATATAAAAGGGCAGAAGGAGCAGCGACGTAGGCTTGAAAGATGGGGACGAGTCTCTTTGCAACCTTGTTTTCACGTTAACTGCACAGAAGCCTCGGTTCTGACCATTTTTCATAGATGTATGTCCTCGAGCCAGTAGAAATCACAGCTCACGAGCACTTGCTAGCCTACTGCGTGCAAAAAACTCACTCAAAGCCAGCGTATAGCAACAGTGACGCGTCACCGTCAGCAGCCCCTGAATGTCTTACTACAATTTGTACAATATATAAAAGGGCAGAAGGAGCAGCGACGTAGGCTTGAAAGTTGGGGACGAGTCTGTGTGCAACCTTGTTTTCGCGTTAACTGCACAGAAGCCTCGGTTCTGACCATTCCTTATAAATGTATGTCCTTGAGGCAGTTCAAATCACAGCTCACGAGCACTTGCTAGCCTACTGCGTGCAAAAACTCACTCAAAGGCAGCGTATAGCAACAGCGACGCGTCACCGCCAGCAGCCCCTGCATGTCTTACTACAATTTGTACGATATCTAAAAGGGCAGAAGGAGCAGCGATGTAGGCTTGAAAGTTGGGGACGAGTCTGTGTGCAACCTTGTTTTCGCGTTAACTGCACAGAAGCCTCGGTTCTGACCATTCCTTATAAATGTATGTCCTCGAGGCAGTTCAAATCACAGCTCACGAGCACTTGCTAGCCTACTGCGTGCAAAAACTCACTCAAAGCCAGCGTATAGCAACAGCGACGCATGACCGCCAGCAGCCCCTGCATGTCTTACTACTATTTCTACAATATATAAAAGGGCAGAAGGAGCAGCGACGTAGGCTTGAAAGATGGGGACGAGTCTCTTTGCAACCTTGTTTTCACGTTAACTGCACAGAAGCCTCGGTTCTGACCATTTTTCATAGATGTATGTCCTCGAGGCAGTAGAAATCACAGCTCACGAGCACTTGCTAGCCTACTGCGTGCAAAAACTAAAACAAAGCCAGCGTATTGCAACAGCGACGCGTCACCGCCAGCAGCCCCTGAATGTCTTACTCCAATTTGTACGATATATAAAAGGGCAGAAGGAGCAGCGACCTAGGCTTGAATCTTGGGGACGAGTCTGTGTGCAACCTTGTTTTCGCGTTAACTGCACAGAAGCCTTGGTTCTGACCATTCTTTATAAATGTATGTCCTCGACGCAGTTGGAATCACAGCTCACGAGCTCTTGCTAGCCTACTGCGTGCAAGAACTCACACAAAGCCTGCGTATAGCAACAGCGACGCGTCACCGCCAGCAGCCCCTGCATGTCTTACTACAATTTCTACAATATATAAAAGGGCAGAAGGAGCAGCGTCGTAGGCTTGAAAGATGGGGACGAGTCTCTTTGCAACCTTGTTTTCACGTTAACTGCACAGAAGCCTCGGTTCTGACCATTTTTCTTAGATGTATGTCCTCGAGGCAGTAGAAATCACAGCTCACGAGCACTTGCTAGCCTACTGCGTGCAAAAAACTCACTCAAAGCCAGCGTATAGCAACAGCGACGCGTCACCGTCAGCAGCCCCTGAATGTCTCACTACAATTTGTTCAATATATAAAAGGGCAGAAGGAGCAGCGACGTAAGCTTCAAAGTTGGGGACGAGTCTGTGTGCAACCTTGTTTTCGCGTTAACTGCACAGAAGCCTTAGTTCTGACCATTCTTCATAAATATTTGTCCTCGAGGCAGTTGAAATCACAGCTCACGAGCTCTTCCTAGCCTACTGCGTGCAAAAACTAAAACAAAGCCAGCGTATTGCAACAGCGACGCGTCACCGCCAGCAGCCCCTGCATGTCTTACTACAATTTCTACAATATATAAAAGGGCAGAAGGAGCAGCGTCGTAGGCTTGAAAGATGGGGACGAGTCTCTTTGCAACCTTGTTTTCACGTTAACTGCACAGAAGCCTCGGTTCTGACCATTTTTCTTAGATGTATGTCCTCGAGGCAGTAGAAATCACAGCTCACGAGCACTTGCTAGCCTACTGCGTGCAAAAAACTCACTCAAAGCCAGCGTATAGCAACAGCGACGCGTCACCGTCAGCAGCCCCTGAATGTCTTACTACAATTTGTTCAATATATAAAAGGGCAGAAGGAGCAGCGACGTAAGCTTCAAAGTTGGGGACGAGTCTGTGTGCAACCTTGTTTTCGCGTTAACTGCACAGAAGCCTTAGTTCTGACCATTCTTCATAAATATTTGTCCTCGAGGCAGTTGAAATCACAGCTCACGAGCTCTTGCTAGCCTACTGCGTGCAAGAACTAAAACAAAGCCAGCGTATTGCAACAGCGACGCGTCACCGCCAGCAGCCCCTGAATGTCTTACTCCAATTTGTACGATATATAAAAGGGCAGAAGGAGCAGCGACCTAGGCTTGAATCTTGGGGACGAGTCTTTGTGCAACCTTGTTTTCGCGTTAACTGCACAGAAGCCTTGGTTCTGACCATTCTTTATAAATGTATGTCCTCGAGGCAGTTCAAATCACAGCTCACGAGCTCTTGCTAGCCTACTGCGTGCAAAAACTCACACAAAGCCAGCGTATAGCAACAGCGACGCGTCACCGCCAGCAGCCCCTGCATCTCAAACTACAATTTGTACGATGTCTAAAAGGGCAGAAGGAGCAGCGACGTAGGCTTGAAAGTTTGGGACGAGTCTGTGTGCAACCTTGTTTTCGCGTTAACAGCACAGAAGCCTCGGTTCTGACCATTCCTTATAAATATATGTCCTCGAGGCAGTAGAAATCACAGCTCACGAGCTCTTCGTATCCTACTGCCTGCAAAAACTTACACAAAGCCAGCGTATAGCAACAGCGACGCGTCACCGCCAGCAGCCCCTGCATGTCTTACTACAATTTCTACAATATATAAAAGGGCAGAAGGAGCAGCGACGTAGGCTTGAAAGATGGGGACGAGTCTCTTTGCAACCTTGTTTTCACGTTAACTGCACAGAAGCCTCGGTTCTGACCATTTTTCATAGATGTATGTCCTCGAGCCAGTAGAAATCACAGCTCACGAGCACTTGCTAGCCTACTGCGTGCAAAAAACTCACTCAAAGCCAGCGTATAGCAACAGTGACGCGTCACCGTCAGCAGCCCCTGAATGTCTTACTACAATTTGTACAATATATAAAAGGGCAGAAGGAGCAGCGACGTAGGCTTGAAAGTTGGGGACGAGTCTGTGTGCAACCTTGTTTTCGCGTTAACTGCACAGAAGCCTCGGTTCTGACCATTCCTTGTAAATGTATGTCCTTGAGGCAGTTCAAATCACAGCTCACGAGCACTTGCTAGCCTACTGCGTGCAAAAACTCACTCAAAGGCAGCGTATAGCAACAGCGACGCGTCACCGCCAGCAGCCCCTGCATGTCTTACTACAATTTGTACGATATCTAAAAGGGCAGAAGGAGCAGCGATGTAGGCTTGAAAGTTGGGGACGAGTCTGTGTGCAACCTTGTTTTCGCGTTAACTGCACAGAAGCCTCGGTTCTGACCATTCCTTATAAATGTATGTCCTCGAGGCAGTTCAAATCACAGCTCACGAGCACTTGCTAGCCTACTGCGTGCAAAAACTCACTCAAAGCCAGCGTATAGCAACAGCGACGCATGACCGCCAGCAGCCCCTGCATGTCTTACTACTATTTCTACAATATATAAAAGGGCAGAAGGAGCAGCGACGTAGGCTTGAAAGATGGGGACGAGTCTCTTTGCAACCTTGTTTTCACGTTAACTGCACAGAAGCCTCGGTTCTGACCATTTTTCATAGATGTATGTCCTCGAGGCAGTAGAAATCACAGCTCACGAGCACTTGCTAGCCTACTGCGTGCAAAAACTAAAACAAAGCCAGCGTATTGCAACAGCGACGCGTCACCGCCAGCAGCCCCTGAATGTCTTACTCCAATTTGTACGATATATAAAAGGGCAGAAGGAGCAGCGACCTAGGCTTGAATCTTGGGGACGAGTCTGTGTGCAACCTTGTTTTCGCGTTAACTGGACAGAAGCCTTGGTTCTGACCATTCTTTATAAATGTATGTCCTCGACGCAGTTGGAATCACAGCTCACGAGCTCTTGCTAGCCTACTGCGTGCAAGAACTCACACAAAGCCTGCGTATAGCAACAGCGACGCGTCACCGCCAGCAGCCCCTGCATGTCTTACTACAATTTCTACAATATATAAAAGGGCAGAAGGAGCAGCGTCGTAGGCTTGAAAGATGGGGACGAGTCTCTTTGCAACCTTGTTTTCACGTTAACTGCACAGAAGCCTCGGTTCTGACCATTTTTCTTAGATGTATGTCCTCGAGGCAGTAGAAATCACAGCTCACGAGCACTTGCTAGCCTACTGCGTGCAAAAAACTCACTCAAAGCCAGCGTATAGCAACAGCGACGCGTCACCGTCAGCAGCCCCTGAATGTCTCACTACAATTTGTTCAATATATAAAAGGGCAGAAGGAGCAGCGACGTAAGCTTCAAATTTGGGGACGAGTCTGTGTGCAACCTTGTTTTCGCGTTAACTGCACAGAAGCCTTAGTTCTGACCATTCTTCATAAATATTTGTCCTCGAGGCAGTTAAAATCACAGCTCACGAGCTCTTGCTAGCCTACTGCGTGCAAAAACTAAAACAAAGCCAGCGTATTGCAACAGCGACGCGTCACCGCCAGCAGCCCCTGAATGTCTTACTCCAATTTGTACGATATATAAAAGGGCAGAAGGAGCAGCGACCTAGGCTTGAATCTTGGGGACGAGTCTGTGTGCAACCTTGTTTTCGCGTTAACTGCACAGAAGCCTTGGTTCTGACCATTCTTTATAAATGTATGTCCTCGAGGCAGTTGAATTCACAGCTCACGAGCTCTTGCTAGCCTACTGCGTGCAAAAACTCACACAAAGCCAGCGTATAGCAACAGCGACGCGTCACCGCCAGCAGCCCCTGCATCTCAAACTACAATTTGTAGGATGTCTAAAAGGGCAGAAGGAGCAGCGACGTAGGCTTGAAAGTTTGGGACGAGTCTGTGTGCAACCTTGTTTTCGCGTTAACTGCACAGAAGCCTCGGTTCTGACCATTCCTTATAAATATATGTCCTCGAGGCAGTAGAAATCACAGCTCACGAGCTCTTCTTATCCTACTGCGTGCAAAAACTTACACAAAGCCAGCGTATAGCAACAGCGACGCGTCACCGCCAGCAGCCCCTGCATGTCTTACTACAATTTCTACAATATATAAAAGGGCAGAAGGAGCAGCGACGTAGGCTTGAAAGATGGGGACGAGTCTCTTTGCAACCTTGTTTTCACGTTAACTGCACAGAAGCCTCGGTTCTGACCATGTTTCATAGATGTATGTCCTCGAGGCAGTAGAAATCACAGCTCACGAGCACTTGCTAGCCTACTGCGTGCAAAAACTCACACAAAGCCAGGGTATAGCAACAGCGACGCGTCACCGCCAGCAGCCCCTGCATCTCTAACTACAATTTGTACGATATCTAGAAGGGCAGAAGGAGCAGCGACGTAGGCTTGAAAGTTGGGGACGAGTCTGTGTGCAACCTTGTTTTCGCGTTAACTGCACAGAAGCCACGGTTCTGACCATTCCTTATAAATGTATGTCCTCGAGGCAGTTCAAATCACAGCTCACGAGCACTTGCTAGCCTACTGCGTGCAAAAACTCACTCAAAGCCAGCGTATAGCAACAGCGACGCGTCACCGCCAGCAGCCCCTGAATGTCTTACTCCAATTTGTACAATATATAAAAGGGCAGAAGGAGCAGCGACCTAGGCTTGAATCTTGGGGACGAGTCTGTGTGCAACCTTGTTTTCGCGTTAACTGCACAGATGCCTCGGTTCTGACCATTCTTTATAAATGTATGTCCTCGAGGCAGTTCAAATCACAGCTCACGAGCTCTTGCTAGCCTACTGCGTGTAAAAACTCACACAAAGCCAGCGCATAGCAACAGCGACGTGTCACCGCCAGCAGCCCCTGCATGTCTTACTACAATTTCTACAATATATAAAAGGGCAGAAGGAGCAGCGACCTAGGCTTGAATCTTGGGGACGAGTGTGTGTGCAACCTTGTTTTCGCGTTAACTGCACAGAAGCCTCGGTTCTGACCATTCCTTAGAAATGTATGTCCTCGAGGCAGTTCAAATCACAGCTCACGAGCACTTGCTAGCCTACTGCGTGCAAAAACTCACTCAAAGCCAGCGTATAGCAACAGCGACGCGTCACCGCCAGCAGCCCCTGAATGTCTTACTCCAATTTGTACAATATATAAAAGGGCAGAAGGAGCAGCGACCTAGGCTTGAATCTTGGGGACGAGTCTGTGTGCAACCTTGTTTTCGCGTTAACTGCACAGATGCCTCGGTTCTGACCATTCTTTATAAATGTATGTCCTCGAGGCAGTTCAAATCACAGCTCACGAGCTCTTGCTAGCCTACTGCGTGTAAAAACTCACACAAAGCCAGCGCATAGCAACAGCGACGTGTCACCGCCAGCAGCCCCTGCATGTCTTACTACAATTTCTACAATATATAAAAGGGCAGAAGGAGCAGCGACCTAGGCTTGAATCTTGGGGACGAGTGTGTGTGCAACCTTCTTTTCCCGTTAACTGCACAGAAGCCTCGGTTCTGACCATGCCTTATAAATGTATGTCCTCGAGGCAGTTCAAATCACAGCTCACGAGCACTTGCTAGCCTACTGCGAGCAAAAACTCACTCAAAGCCAGCGTATAGCAACAGCGACGCGTCACCGCCAGCAGCCCCTGCATGTCTTACTACAATTTCTACAATATATAAAAGGGCAGAAGGAGCAGCGACGTAGGCTTGAAAGATGGGGACGAGTCTCTTTGCAACCTTGTTTACACGTTAACTGCACAGAAGCCTCGGTTCTGACCATATTTCATAGATGTGTGTCCTCGAGCCAGTAGAAATCACAGCTCACGAGCACTTGCTAGCCTACTGCGTGCAAAAAACTCACTCAAAGCCAGCGTATAGCAACAGTGACGCGTCACGGTCAGCAGCCCCTGAATGTCTTACTACAATTTCTACAATATATAAAAGGGCAGAAGGAGCAGCGACGTAGGCTTGAAAGATGGGGACGAGTCTCTTTGAAACCTTGATTTCGCGTTAACTGCACAGAAGCCTCGGTTCTGACCATTCCTTATAAATATATATCCTCGAGGCAGTAGAAATCACAGCTCACGAGCTCTTCTTATCCTACTGCGTGCAAAAACTTACACAAAGCCACCGTATAGCAACAGCGACGCGTCACCGCCAGCAGCCCCTGCATGTCTTACTACAATTTCTACAATATATAAAAGGGCAGAAGGAGCAGCGACGTAGGCTTGAAAGATGGGGACGAGTCACTTTGCAACATTGTTTTCACGTTAACTGCACAGAAGCCTCAGTTCTGACCATTTTTCATAGATGTATGTCCTCGAGGCAGTAGAAATCACAGCTCACGAGCACTTGCTAGCCTACTGCGTGCAAAAAACTCACTCAAAGCCAGCGTATAGCAACAGTGACGCGTCACCGTCAGCAGCCCCTGAATGTCTTACTACAATTTGTACAATATATAAAAGGGCAGAAGGAGCAGCGACGTAGGCTTGAAAGTTGGGGACGAGTCTCTTTGCAACCTTGTTTTCACGTTAACTTCACAGAAGCCTCGGTTCTGACCATTTTTCATAGATGTATGTCCTCGAGGCAGTAAAAATCACAGCTCACGAGCACTTGCTAGCCTACTGCGTGCAAAAAACTCACTCAAAGCCAGCGTATTGCAACAGTGACGCGTCACCGTCAGCAGCCCCTGAATGTCTTACTACAATTTGTACAATATATAAAAGGGCAGAAGGAGCAGCGACGTAGGCTTGAAAGATGGGGACGAGTCTCTTTGCAACCTTGTTTTCACGTTAACTGCACAGAAGACTCGGTTCTGACCATTTTTCATAGATGTATGTCCTCGAGGCAGTAGAAATCACAGCTCACGAGCACTCGCTAGCCTACTGCGTGCAAAAACTCACACAAAGCCAGGGTATAGCAACAGCGACGCGTCACCGCCAGCAGCCCCTGCATCTCTAACTACAATTTGTACGATATATAAAAGGGCAGAAGGAGCAGCGACGTAGGCTTGAAAGATGGGGACGAGTCTCTTTGCAACCTTGTTTTCACGTTAACTGCACAGAAGACTCGGTTCTGACCATTTTTCATAGATGTATGTCCTCGAGGCAGTAGAAATCACAGCTCACGAGCACTTGCTAGCCTACTGCGTGCAAAAACTCACTCAAAGCCAGCGTATAGCAACAGCGACGCGTCACCGCCAGCAGCCCCTGAATGTCTTACTCCAATTTGTACGATATATAAAAGGGCAGAAGGAGCAGCGACCTATGCTTGAATCTTGGGGACGAGTCTGTGTGCAACCTTGTTTTCGCGTTAACTGCACAGAAGCCTTGGTTCTGACCATTCTTTATAAATGTATGTCCTCGAGGCAGTTGAAATCACAGCTCACCAGCTCTTGCTAGCCTACTGCGTGCAAAAAACTCACTCAAAGGCAGCGTATAGCAACAGCGACGCGTCACCGCCAGCAGCCCCTGCATGTCTTACTACAATTTGTACGATATCTAAAAGGGCAGAAGGAGCAGCGATGTAGGCTTGAAAGTTGGGGACGAGTCTGTGTGCAACCTTGTTTTCGCGTTAACTGCACAGAAGCCTCGGTTCTGACCATTCCTTATAAATGTATGTCCTCGAGGCAGTTCAAATCACAGCTCACGAGCACTTGCTAGCCTACTGCGTGCAAAAACTCACTCAAAGCCAGCGTATAGCAACAGCGACGCATGACCGCCAGCAGCCCCTGCATGTCTTACTACTATTTCTACAATATATAAAAGGGCAGAAGGAGCAGCGACGTAGGCTTGAAAGATGGGGACGAGTCTCTTTGCAACCTTGTTTTCACGTTAACTGCACAGAAGCCTCGGTTCTGACCATTTTTCATAGATGTATGTCCTCGAGGCAGTAGAAATCACAGCTCACGAGCACTTGCTAGCCTACTGCGTGCAAAAACTAAAACAAAGCCAGCGTATTGCAACAGCGACGCGTCACCGCCAGCAGCCCCTGAATGTCTTACTCCAATTTGTACGATATATAAAAGGGCAGAAGGAGCAGCGACCTAGGCTTGAATCTTGGGGACGAGTCTGTGTGCAACCTTGTTTTCGCGTTAACTGGACAGAAGCCTTGGTTCTGACCATTCTTTATAAATGTATGTCCTCGACGCAGTTGGAATCACAGCTCACGAGCTCTTGCTAGCCTACTGCGTGCAAGAACTCACACAAAGCCTGCGTATAGCAACAGCGACGCGTCACCGCCAGCAGCCCCTGCATGTCTTACTACAATTTCTACAATATATAAAAGGGCAGAAGGAGCAGCGTCGTAGGCTTGAAAGATGGGGACGAGTCTCTTTGCAACCTTGTTTTCACGTTAACTGCACAGAAGCCTCGGTTCTGACCATTTTTCTTAGATGTATGTCCTCGAGGCAGTAGAAATCACAGCTCACGAGCACTTGCTAGCCTACTGCGTGCAAAAAACTCACTCAAAGCCAGCGTATAGCAACAGCGACGCGTCACCGTCAGCAGCCCCTGAATGTCTCACTACAATTTGTTCAATATATAAAAGGGCAGAAGGAGCAGCGACGTAAGCTTCAAACTTGGGGACGAGTCTGTGTGCAACCTTGTTTTCGCGTTAACTGCACAGAAGCCTTAGTTCTGACCATTCTTCATAAATATTTGTCCTCGAGGCAGTTAAAATCACAGCTCACGAGCTCTTGCTAGCCTACTGCGTGCAAAAACTAAAACAAAGCCAGCGTATTGCAACAGCGACGCGTCACCGCCAGCAGCCCCTGAATGTCTTACTCCAATTTGTACGATATATAAAAGGGCAGAAGGAGCAGCGACCTAGGCTTGAATCTTGGGGACGAGTCTGTGTGCAACCTTGTTTTCGCGTTAACTGCACAGAAGCCTTGGTTCTGACCATTCTTTATAAATGTATGTCCTCGAGGCAGTTGAATTCACAGCTCACGAGCTCTTGCTAGCCTACTGCGTGCAAAAACTCACACAAAGCCAGCGTATAGCAACAGCGACGCGTCACCGCCAGCAGCCCCTGCATCTCAAACTACAATTTGTAGGATGTCTAAAAGGGCAGAAGGAGCAGCGACGTAGGCTTGAAAGTTTGGGACGAGTCTGTGTGCAACCTTGTTTTCGCGTTAACTGCACAGAAGCCTCGGTTCTGACCATTCCTTATAAATATATGTCCTCGAGGCAGTAGAAATCACAGCTCACGAGCTCTTCTTATCCTACTGCGTGCAAAAACTTACACAAAGCCAGCGTATAGCAACAGCGACGCGTCACCGCCAGCAGCCCCTGCATGTCTTACTACAATTTCTACAATATATAAAAGGGCAGAAGGAGCAGCGACGTAGGCTTGAAAGATGGGGACGAGTCTCTTTGCAACCTTGTTTTCACGTTAACTGCACAGAAGCCTCGGTTCTGACCATGTTTCATAGATGTATGTCCTCGAGGCAGTAGAAATCACAGCTCACGAGCACTTGCTAGCCTACTGCGTGCAAAAACTCACACAAAGCCAGGGTATAGCAACAGCGACGCGTCACCGCCAGCAGCCCCTGCATCTCTAACTACAATTTGTACGATATCTAGAAGGGCAGAAGGAGCAGCGACGTAGGCTTGAAAGTTGGGGACGAGTCTGTGTGCAACCTTGTTTTCGCGTTAACTGCACAGAAGCCACGGTTCTGACCATTCCTTATAAATGTATGTCCTCGAGGCAGTTCAAATCACAGCTCACGAGCACTTGCTAGCCTACTGCGTGCAAAAACTCACTCAAAGCCAGCGTATAGCAACAGCGACGCGTCACCGCCAGCAGCCCCTGAATGTCTTACTCCAATTTGTACAATATATAAAAGGGCAGAAGGAGCAGCGACCTAGGCTTGAATCTTGGGGACGAGTCTGTGTGCAACCTTGTTTTCGCGTTAACTGCACAGATGCCTCGGTTCTGACCATTCTTTATAAATGTATGTCCTCGAGGCAGTTCAAATCACAGCTCACGAGCTCTTGCTAGCCTACTGCGTGTAAAAACTCACACAAAGCCAGCGCATAGCAACAGCGACGTGTCACCGCCAGCAGCCCCTGCATGTCTTACTACAATTTCTACAATATATAAAAGGGCAGAAGGAGCAGCGACCTAGGCTTGAATCTTGGGGACGAGTGTGTGTGCAACCTTGTTTTCGCGTTAACTGCACAGAAGCCTCGGTTCTGACCATTCCTTAGAAATGTATGTCCTCGAGGCAGTTCAAATCACAGCTCACGAGCACTTGCTAGCCTACTGCGTGCAAAAACTCACTCAAAGCCAGCGTATAGCAACAGCGACGCGTCACCGCCAGCAGCCCCTGAATGTCTTACTCCAATTTGTACAATATATAAAAGGGCAGAAGGAGCAGCGACCTAGGCTTGAATCTTGGGGACGAGTCTGTGTGCAACCTTGTTTTCGCGTTAACTGCACAGATGCCTCGGTTCTGACCATTCTTTATAAATGTATGTCCTCGAGGCAGTTCAAATCACAGCTCACGAGCTCTTGCTAGCCTACTGCGTGTAAAAACTCACACAAAGCCAGCGCATAGCAACAGCGACGTGTCACCGCCAGCAGCCCCTGCATGTCTTACTACAATTTCTACAATATATAAAAGGGCAGAAGGAGCAGCGACCTAGGCTTGAATCTTGGGGACGAGTGTGTGTGCAACCTTCTTTTCCCGTTAACTGCACAGAAGCCTCGGTTCTGACCATGCCTTATAAATGTATGTCCTCGAGGCAGTTCAAATCACAGCTCACGAGCACTTGCTAGCCTACTGCGAGCAAAAACTCACTCAAAGCCAGCGTATAGCAACAGCGACGCGTCACCGCCAGCAGCCCCTGCATGTCTTACTACAATTTCTACAATATATAAAAGGGCAGAAGGAGCAGCGACGTAGGCTTGAAAGATGGGGACGAGTCTCTTTGCAACCTTGTTTACACGTTAACTGCACAGAAGCCTCGGTTCTGACCATATTTCATAGATGTGTGTCCTCGAGCCAGTAGAAATCACAGCTCACGAGCACTTGCTAGCCTACTGCGTGCAAAAAACTCACTCAAAGCCAGCGTATAGCAACAGTGACGCGTCACGGTCAGCAGCCCCTGAATGTCTTACTACAATTTCTACAATATATAAAAGGGCAGAAGGAGCAGCGACGTAGGCTTGAAAGATGGGGACGAGTCTCTTTGAAACCTTGATTTCGCGTTAACTGCACAGAAGCCTCGGTTCTGACCATTCCTTATAAATATATATCCTCGAGGCAGTAGAAATCACAGCTCACGAGCTCTTCTTATCCTACTGCGTGCAAAAACTTACACAAAGCCACCGTATAGCAACAGCGACGCGTCACCGCCAGCAGCCCCTGCATGTCTTACTACAATTTCTACAATATATAAAAGGGCAGAAGGAGCAGCGACGTAGGCTTGAAAGATGGGGACGAGTCACTTTGCAACATTGTTTTCACGTTAACTGCACAGAAGCCTCAGTTCTGACCATTTTTCATAGATGTATGTCCTCGAGGCAGTAGAAATCACAGCTCACGAGCACTTGCTAGCCTACTGCGTGCAAAAAACTCACTCAAAGCCAGCGTATAGCAACAGTGACGCGTCACCGTCAGCAGCCCCTGAATGTCTTACTACAATTTGTACAATATATAAAAGGGCAGAAGGAGCAGCGACGTAGGCTTGAAAGTTGGGGACGAGTCTCTTTGCAACCTTGTTTTCACGTTAACTTCACAGAAGCCTCGGTTCTGACCATTTTTCATAGATGTATGTCCTCGAGGCAGTAAAAATCACAGCTCACGAGCACTTGCTAGCCTACTGCGTGCAAAAAACTCACTCAAAGCCAGCGTATTGCAACAGTGACGCGTCACCGTCAGCAGCCCCTGAATGTCTTACTACAATTTGTACAATATATAAAAGGGCAGAAGGAGCAGCGACGTAGGCTTGAAAGATGGGGACGAGTCTCTTTGCAACCTTGTTTTCACGTTAACTGCACAGAAGACTCGGTTCTGACCATTTTTCATAGATGTATGTCCTCGAGGCAGTAGAAATCACAGCTCACGAGCACTCGCTAGCCTACTGCGTGCAAAAACTCACACAAAGCCAGGGTATAGCAACAGCGACGCGTCACCGCCAGCAGCCCCTGCATCTCTAACTACAATTTGTACGATATATAAAAGGGCAGAAGGAGCAGCGACGTAGGCTTGAAAGATGGGGACGAGTCTCTTTGCAACCTTGTTTTCACGTTAACTGCACAGAAGACTCGGTTCTGACCATTTTTCATAGATGTATGTCCTCGAGGCAGTAGAAATCACAGCTCACGAGCACTTGCTAGCCTACTGCGTGCAAAAACTCACTCAAAGCCAGCGTATAGCAACAGCGACGCGTCACCGCCAGCAGCCCCTGAATGTCTTACTCCAATTTGTACGATATATAAAAGGGCAGAAGGAGCAGCGACCTATGCTTGAATCTTGGGGACGAGTCTGTGTGCAACCTTGTTTTCGCGTTAACTGCACAGAAGCCTTGGTTCTGACCATTCTTTATAAATGTATGTCCTCGAGGCAGTTGAAATCACAGCTCACCAGCTCTTGCTAGCCTACTGCGTGCAAAAAACTCACTCAAAGCCAGCGTATAGCAACAGTGACGCGTCACCGTCAGCAGCCCCTGAATGTCTTACTACAATTTGTACAATATATAAAAGGGCAGAAGGAGCAGCGACGTAGGCTTGAAAGTTGGGGACGAGTCTGTGTGCAACCTTGTTTTCGCGTTAACTGCACAGAAGCCTCGGTTCTGACCATTCCTTGTAAATGTATGTCCTTGAGGCAGTTCAAATCACAGCTCACGAGCACTTGCTAGCCTACTGCGTGCAAAAACTCACTCAAAGGCAGCGTATAGCAACAGCGACGCGTCACCGCCAGCAGCCCCTGCATGTCTTACTACAATTTGTACGATATCTAAAAGGGCAGAAGGAGCAGCGATGTAGGCTTGAAAGTTGGGGACGAGTCTGTGTGCAACCTTGTTTTCGCGTTAACTGCACAGAAGCCTCGGTTCTGACCATTCCTTATAAATGTATGTCCTCGAGGCAGTTCAAATCACAGCTCACGAGCACTTGCTAGCCTACTGCGTGCAAAAACTCACTCAAAGCCAGCGTATAGCAACAGCGACGCATGACCGCCAGCAGCCCCTGCATGTCTTACTACTATTTCTACAATATATAAAAGGGCAGAAGGAGCAGCGACGTAGGCTTGAAAGATGGGGACGAGTCTCTTTGCAACCTTGTTTTCACGTTAACTGCACAGAAGCCTCGGTTCTGACCATTTTTCATAGATGTATGTCCTCGAGGCAGTAGAAATCACAGCTCACGAGCACTTGCTAGCCTACTGCGTGCAAAAACTAAAACAAAGCCAGCGTATTGCAACAGCGACGCGTCACCGCCAGCAGCCCCTGAATGTCTTACTCCAATTTGTACGATATATAAAAGGGCAGAAGGAGCAGCGACCTAGGCTTGAATCTTGGGGACGAGTCTGTGTGCAACCTTGTTTTCGCGTTAACTGGACAGAAGCCTTGGTTCTGACCATTCTTTATAAATGTATGTCCTCGACGCAGTTGGAATCACAGCTCACGAGCTCTTGCTAGCCTACTGCGTGCAAGAACTCACACAAAGCCTGCGTATAGCAACAGCGACGCGTCACCGCCAGCAGCCCCTGCATGTCTTACTACAATTTGTACGATATCTAAAAGGGCAGAAGGAGCAGCGATGTAGGCTTGAAAGTTGGGGACGAGTCTGTGTGCAACCTTGTTTTCGCGTTAACTGCACAGAAGCCTCGGTTCTGACCATTCCTTATAAATGTATGTCCTCGAGGCAGTAGAAATCACAGCTCACGAGCACTTGCTAGCCTACTGCGTGCAAAAAACTCACTCAAAGCCAGCGTATAGCAACAGCGACGCGTCACCGTCAGCAGCCCCTGAATGTCTCACTACAATTTGTTCAATATATAAAAGGGCAGAAGGAGCAGCGACGTAAGCTTCAAAGTTGGGGACGAGTCTGTGTGCAACCTTGTTTTCGCGTTAACTGCACAGAAGCCTTAGTTCTGACCATTCTTCATAAATATTTGTCCTCGAGGCAGTTAAAATCACAGCTCACGAGCTCTTGCTAGCCTACTGCGTGCAAAAACTAAAACAAAGCCAGCGTATAGCAACAGCGACGCGTCACCGCCAGCAGCCCCTGCATCTCAAACTACAATTTGTAGGATGTCTAAAAGGGCAGAAGGAGCAGCGACGTAGGCTTGAAAGTTTGGGACGAGTCTGTGTGCAACCTTGTTTTCGCGTTAACTGCACAGAAGCCTCGGTTCTGACCATTCCTTATAAATATATGTCCTCGAGGCAGTAGAAATCACAGCTCACGAGCTCTTCTTATCCTACTGCGTGCAAAAACTTACACAAAGCCAGCGTATAGCAACAGCGACGCGTCACCGCCAGCAGCCCCTGCATGTCTTACTACAATTTCTACAATATATAAAAGGGCAGAAGGAGCAGCGACGTAGGCTTGAAAGATGGGTACGAGTCTCTTTGCAACCTTGTTTTCACCTTAACTGCACAGAAGCATCGGTTCTGACCATTTTTCATAGATGTATGTCCTCGAGCCAGTAGAAATCACAGCTCACGAGCACTTGCTAGCCTACTGCGTGCAAAAAACTCACTCAAAGCCAGCGTATAGCAACAGTGACGCGTCACCGTCAGCAGCCCCTGAATGTCTTACTACAATTTCTACAATATATAAAAGGCCAGAAGGAGCAGCGACGTAGGCTTGAAAGATGGGGACGAGTCTCTTTGCAACCTTGTTTTCACGTTAACTGCAAAGAAGCCTCGGTTCTGACCATGTTTCATAGATGTATGTCCTCGAGGCAGTAGAAATCACAGCTCACGAGCACTTGCTAGCCTACTGCGTGCAAAAACTCACACAAAGCCAGGGTATAGCAACAGCGACGCGTCACCGCCAGCAGCCCCTGCATCTCTAACTACAATTTGTACGATATCTAGAAGGGCAGAAGGAGCAGCGACGTAGGCTTGAAAGTTGGGGACGAGTCTGTGTGCAACCTTGTTTTCGCGTTAACTGCACAGAAGCCACGGTTCTGACCATACCTTATAAATGTATGTCCTCGAGGCAGTTCAAATCACAGCTCACGAGCACTTGCTAGCCTACTGCGTGCAAAAACTCACTCAAAGCCAGCGTATAGCAACAGCGACGCGTCACCGCCAGCAGCCCCTGCATGTCTTACTACAATTTCTACAATATATAAAAGACCAGAAGGAGCAGCGACGTAGGCTTGAAAGATGGGGACGAGTCTCTTTGCAACCTTGTTTTCACGTTAACTGCACAGAAGCCTCGGTTCTGACCATTTTTCATAGATGTATGTACTCGAGGCAGTAGAAATCACAGCTCACGAGCACTTGCTAGCCTACTGCGTGGAAAAACTCACACAAAGCCAGGGTATAGCAACAGCGACGCGTCACCGCCAGCAGCCCCTGCATCTCTAACTACAATTTGTACGATATCTAAAAGGGCAGAAGGAGCAGCGACGTAGGCTTGAAAGTTGGGGACGAGTCTGTGTGCAACCTTGTTTTCGCGTTTACTGCGCAGAAGCCTCGGTTCTGACCATTCCTTATAAATGTATGTCCTCGAGGCAGTTCAAATCACAGCTCACGAGCACTTGCTAACCTACTGCGTGCAAAAACTCACTCAAAGCCAGCGTATAGAAACAGTGACGCGTCACCGCCAGCAGTCCCTGTATGTCTTACTCCAATTTGTACAATAAATAAAAGGGCAGAAGGAGCAGCAACGTAGGCTTGAATGTTGGGGACGAGTCCGTGTGCAACCTTGTTTTCGCGTTAACTGCGCAGAAGCCTCGGTTCTGACCATTCCTTATAAATGTATGTCCTCGAGGCAGTTGAATTCACAGCTCACGAGCTCTTGCTAGCCTACTGCGTGCAAAAACTCACACAAAGCCAGCGTATAGCAACAGCGACGCGTCACCGCCAGCAGCCCCTGCATCTCAAACTACAATTTGTAGGATGTCTAAAAGGGCAGAAGGAGCAGCGACGTAGGCTTGAAAGTTTGGGACGAGTCTGTGTGCAACCTTGTTTTCGCGTTAACTGCACAGAAGCCTCGGTTCTGACCATTCCTTATAAATATATGTCCTCGAGGCAGTAGAAATCACAGCTCACGAGCTCTTCTTATCCTACTGCGTGCAAAAACTTACACAAAGCCAGCGTATAGCAACAGCGACGCGTCACCGCCAGCAGCCCCTGCATGTCTTACTACAATTTCTACAATATATAAAAGGGCAGAAGGAGCAGCGACGTAGGCTTGAAAGATGGGTACGAGTCTCTTTGCAACCTTGTTTTCACGTTAACTGCACAGAAGCATCGGTTCTGACCATTTTTCATAGATGTATGTCCTCGAGCCAGTAGAAATCACAGCTCACGAGCACTTGCTAGCCTACTGCGTGCAAAAAACTCACTCAAAGCCAGCGTATAGCAACAGTGACGCGTCACCGTCAGCAGCCCCTGAATGTCTTACTACAATTTCTACAATATATAAAAGGCCAGAAGGAGCAGCGACGTAGGCTTGAAAGATGGGGACGAGTCTCTTTGCAACCTTGTTTTCACGTTAACTGCACAGAAGCCTCGGTTCTGACCATGTTTCATAGATGTATGTCCTCGAGGCAGTAGAAATCACAGCTCACGAGCACTTGCTAGCCTACTGCGTGCAAAAACTCACACAAAGCCAGGGTATAGCAACAGCGACGCGTCACCGCCAGCAGCCCCTGCATCTCTAACTACAATTTGTACGATATCTAGAAGGGCAGAAGGAGCAGCGACGTAGGCTTGAAAGTTGGGGACGAGTCTGTGTGCAACCTTGTTTTCGCGTTAACTGCACAGAAGCCACGGTTCTGACCATTCCTTATAAATGTATGTCCTCGAGGCAGTTCAAATCACAGCTCACGAGCACTTGCTAGCCTACTGCGTGCAAAAACTCACTCAAAGCCAGCGTATAGCAACAGCGACGCGTCACCGCCAGCAGCCCCTGCATGTCTTACTACAATTTCTACAATATATAAAAGACCAGAAGGAGCAGCGACGTAGGCTTGAAAGATGGGGACGAGTCTCTTTGCAACCTTGTTTTCACGTTAACTGCACAGAAGCCTCGGTTCTGACCATTTTTCATAGATGTATGTACTCGAGGCAGTAGAAATCACAGCTCACGAGCACTTGCTAGCCTACTGCGTGGAAAAACTCACACAAAGCCAGGGTATAGCAACAGCGACGCGTCACCGCCAGCAGCCCCTGCATCTCTAACTACAATTTGTACGATATCTAAAAGGGCAGAAGGAGCAGCGACGTAGGCTTGAAAGTTGGGGACGAGTCTGTGTGCAACCTTGTTTTCGCGTTAACTGCGCAGAAGCCTCGGTTCTGACCATTCCTTATAAATGTATGTCCTCGAGGTAGTTCAAATCACAGCTCACGAGCACTTGCTAACCTACTGCGTGCAAAAACTCACTCAAAGCCAGCGTATAGAAACAGTGACGCGTCACCGCCAGCAGTCCCTGTATGTCTTACTCCAATTTGTACAATAAATAAAAGGGCAGAAGGAGCAGCAACGTAGGCTTGAATGTTGGGGACGAGTCCGTGTGCAACCTTGTTTCCGCGTTAACTGCACAGAAGCCTCGGTTCTGACCATTCCTTATAAATGTATGTCCTCAAGGCAGTTCAAATCACAGCTCACGAGCTCTTGCTAGCCTACTGCGTGCAAAAACTCACACAAAGCCAGCGTATAGCAACAGCGACGCGTCACCGCCAGCAGCCCCTGCAAGTCTTACTACAATTTGTACGATATCTAAAAGGGCAGAAGGAGCAGCGACGTAGGCTTGAAAGTTGAGGACGAGTCTGTGTGCAACCTTGTTTTCGCGTTAACTGCACAGAAGCCTCGGTTCTGACCATTCCTTAGAAATGTATGTCCTCGAGGCAGTTCAAATCACAGCTCACGAGCACTTGCTAGCCTACTGCGTGCAAAAACTCACTCAAAGCCAGCGTATAGCAACAGCGACGCGTCACCGCCAGCAGCCCCTGAATGTCTTACTCCAATTTGTACAATATATAAAAGGGCAGAAGGAGCAGCGACCTAGGCTTGAATCTTGGGGACGAGTCTGTGTGCAACCTTGTTTTCGCGTTAACTGCACAGATGCCTCGGTTCTGACCATTCTTTATAAATGTATGTCCTCGAGGCAGTTCAAATCACAGCTCACGAGCTCTTGCTAGCCTACTGCGTGTAAAAACTCACACAAAGCCAGCGCATAGCAACAGCGACGTGTCACCGCCAGCAGCCCCTGCATGTCTTACTACAATTTCTACAATATATAAAAGGGCAGAAGGAGCAGCGACCTAGGCTTGAATCTTGGGGACGAGTGTGTGTGCAACCTTCTTTTCCCGTTAACTGCACAGAAGCCTCGGTTCTGACCATATTTCATAGATGTGTGTCCTCGAGCCAGTAGAAATCACAGCTCACGAGCACTTGCTAGCCTACTGCGTGCAAAAAACTCACTCAAAGCCAGCGTATAGCAACAGTGACGCGTCACGGTCAGCAGCCCCTGAATGTCTTACTACAATTTCTACAATATATAAAAGGGCAGAAGGAGCAGCGACGTAGGCTTGAAAGATGGGGACGAGTCTCTTTGAAACCTTGATTTCGCGTTAACTGCACAGAAGCCTCGGTTCTGACCATTCCTTATAAATATATATCCTCGAGGCAGTAGAAATCACAGCTCACGAGCTCTTCTTATCCTACTGCGTGCAAAAACTTACACAAAGCCACCGTATAGCAACAGCGACGCGTCACCGCCAGCAGCCCCTGCATGTCTTACTACAATTTCTACAATATATAAAAGGGCAGAAGGAGCAGCGACGTAGGCTTGAAAGATGGGGACGAGTCACTTTGCAACATTGTTTTCACGTTAACTGCACAGAAGCCTCAGTTCTGACCATTTTTCATAGATGTATGTCCTCGAGGCAGTAGAAATCACAGCTCACGAGCACTTGCTAGCCTACTGCGTGCAAAAAACTCACTCAAAGCCAGCGTATAGCAACAGTGACGCGTCACCGTCAGCAGCCCCTGAATGTCTTACTACAATTTGTACAATATATAAAAGGGCAGAAGGAGCAGCGACGTAGGCTTGAAAGTTGGGGACGAGTCTCTTTGCAACCTTGTTTTCACGTTAACTTCACAGAAGCCTCGGTTCTGACCATTTTTCATAGATGTATGTCCTCGAGGCAGTAAAAATCACAGCTCACGAGCACTTGCTAGCCTACTGCGTGCAAAAAACTCACTCAAAGCCAGCGTATTGCAACAGTGACGCGTCACCGCCAGCAGCCCCTGCATGTCTTACTACAATTTCAACAATATATAAAAGGGCAGAAGGAGCAGCGACGTAGGCTTGAAAGATGGGGACGAGTCTCTTTGCAACCTTGTTTTCACGTTAACTGCACAGAAGACTCGGTTCTGACCATTTTTCATAGATGTATGTCCTCGAGGCAGTAGAAATCACAGCTCACGAGCACTCGCTAGCCTACTGCGTGCAAAAACTCACACAAAGCCAGGGTATAGCAACAGCGACGCGTCACCGCCAGCAGCCCCTGCATCTCTAACTACAATTTGTACGATATATAAAAGGGCAGAAGGAGCAGCGACGTAGGCTTGAAAGATGGGGACGAGTCTCTTTGCAACCTTGTTTTCACGTTAACTGCACAGAAGACTCGGTTCTGACCATTTTTCATAGATGTATGTCCTCGAGGCAGTAGAAATCACAGCTCACGAGCACTTGCTAGCCTACTGCGTGCAAAAACTCACTCAAAGCCAGCGTATAGCAACAGCGACGCGTCACCGCCAGCAGCCCCTGAATGTCTTACTCCAATTTGTACGATATATAAAAGGGCAGAAGGAGCAGCGACCTATGCTTGAATCTTGGGGACGAGTCTGTGTGCAACCTTGTTTTCGCGTTAACTGCACAGAAGCCTTGGTTCTGACCATTCTTTATAAATGTATGTCCTCGAGGCAGTTGAAATCACAGCTCACCAGCTCTTGCTAGCCTACTGCGTGCAAAAACTCACACAAAGCCAGCGTATAGCAACAGCGACGCGTCACCGCCAGCAGCCCCTGCATCTCAAACTACAATTTGTACGATGTCTAAAAGGGCAGAAGGAGCAGCGACGTAGGCTTGAAAGTTTGGGACGAGTCTGTGTGCAACCTTGTTTTCGCGTTAACTGCACAGAAGCCTCGGTTCTGACCATTCCTTATAAATGTATGTCCACGAGGCAGTTCAAATCACAGCTCACGAGCACTTGCTAGCCTACTGCGTGCAAAAACTCACTCAAAGCCAGCGTATAGCAACAGCGACGCGTCACACCCAGCAGCCCCTGCATGTCTTACTACAATTTCTACAATATATAAAAGGGCAGAAGGAGCAGCGACGTAGGCTTGAAAGATGGGGACGAGTCTGTGTGCAACCTTGTTTTCGCGTTAACTGCACAGAAGCCTCGGTTCTGACCATTTTTCATAGACGTATGTCCTCGAGGCAGTAGAAATCACAGCTCACGAGCACTTGCTAGCCTACTGCGTGCAAAAACTCACTCAAAGCCAGCGTATAGCAACAGCGACGCGTCACCGCCAGCAGCCCCTGCATCTCTAACTACAATTTGTACGATATCTAAAAGGGCAGAAGGAGCAGCGACGTAGGCTTGAAAGTTGGGGACGAGTCTGTGTGCAACCTTGTTTTCGCGTTAACTGCGCAGAAGCCTCGGTTCTGACCATTCCTTATAAATGTATGTCCTCGAGGCAGTTCAAATCACAGCTCACGAGCACTTGCTAACCTACTGCGTGCAAAAACTCACTCAAAGCCAGCGTATAGAAACAGTGACGCGTCACCGCCAGCAGCCCCTGAATGTCTTACTCCAATTTGTACAATATATAAAAGGGCAGAAGGAGCAGCGACCTAGGCTTGAATCTTGGGGACGAGTCTGTGTGCAACCTTGTTTTCGCGTTAACTGCACAGATGCCTCGGTTCTGACCATTCTTTATAAATGTATGTCCTCGAGGCAGTTCAAATCACAGCTCACGAGCTCTTGCTAGCCTACTGCGTGTAAAAACTCACACAAAGCCAGCGCATAGCAACAGCGACGTGTCACCGCCAGCAGCCCCTGCATGTCTTACTACAATTTCTACAATATATAAAAGGGCAGAAGGAGCAGCGACCTAGGCTTGAATCTTGGGGACGAGTGTGTGTGCAACCTTCTTTTCCCGTTAACTGCACAGAAGCCTCGGTTCTGACCATGCCTTATAAATGTATGTCCTCGAGGCAGTTCAAATCACAGCTCACGAGCACTTGCTAGCCTACTGCGAGCAAAAACTCACTCAAAGCCAGCGTATAGCAACAGCGACGCGTCACCGCCAGCAGCCCCTGCATGTCTTACTACAATTTCTACAATATATAAAAGGGCAGAAGGAGCAGCGACGTAGGCTTGAAAGATGGGGACGAGTCTCTTTGCAACCTTGTTTACACGTTAACTGCACAGAAGCCTCGGTTCTGACCATATTTCATAGATGTGTGTCCTCGAGCCAGTAGAAATCACAGCTCACGAGCACTTGCTAGCCTACTGCGTGCAAAAAACTCACTCAAAGCCAGCGTATAGCAACAGTGACGCGTCACGGTCAGCAGCCCCTGAATGTCTTACTACAATTTCTACAATATATAAAAGGGCAGAAGGAGCAGCGACGTAGGCTTGAAAGATGGGGACGAGTCTCTTTGAAACCTTGATTTCGCGTTAACTGCACAGAAGCCTCGGTTCTGACCATTCCTTATAAATATATATCCTCGAGGCAGTAGAAATCACAGCTCACGAGCTCTTCTTATCCTACTGCGTGCAAAAACTTACACAAAGCCACCGTATAGCAACAGCGACGCGTCACCGCCAGCAGCCCCTGCATGTCTTACTACAATTTCTACAATATATAAAAGGGCAGAAGGAGCAGCGACGTAGGCTTGAAAGATGGGGACGAGTCTCTTTGCAACCTTGTTTACACGTTAACTGCACAGAAGCCTCGGTTCTGACCATATTTCATAGATGTATGTCCTCGAGGCAGTTCAAATCACAGCTCACGAGCACTTGCTAGCCTACTGCGTGCAAAAAACTCACTCAAAGCCAGCGTATAGCAACAGTGACGCGTCACGGTCAGCAGCCCCTGAATGTCTTACTACAATTTCTACAATATATAAAAGGGCAGAAGGAGCAGCGACGTAGGCTTGAAAGATGGGGACGAGTCTCTTTGAAACCTTGATTTCGCGTTAACTGCACAGAAGCCTCGGTTCTGACCATTCCTTATAAATATATATCCTCGAGGCAGTAGAAATCACAGCTCACGAGCTCTTCTTATCCTACTGCGTGCAAAAACTTACACAAAGCCACCGTATAGCAACAGCGACGCGTCACCGCCAGCAGCCCCTGCATGTCTTACTACAATTTCTACAATATATAAAAGGGCAGAAGGAGCAGCGACGTAGGCTTGAAAGATGGGGACGAGTCACTTTGCAACATTTTTTTCACGTTAACTGCACAGAAGCCTCAGTTCTGACCATTTTTCATAGATGTATGTCCTCGAGGCAGTAGAAATCACAGCTCACGAGCACTTGCTAGCCTACTGCGTGCAAAAAACTCACTCAAAGCCAGCGTATAGCAACAGTGACGCGTCACCGTCAGCAGCCCCTGAATGTCTTACTACAATTTGTACAATATATAAAAGGGCAGAAGGAGCAGCGACGTAGGCTTGAAAGTTGGGGACGAGTCTCTTTGCAACCTTGTTTTCACGTTAACTTCACAGAAGCCTCGGTTCTGACCATTTTTCATAGATGTATGTCCTCGAGGCAGTAAAAATCACAGCTCACGAGCACTTGCTAGCCTACTGCGTGCAAAAAACTCACTCAAAGCCAGCGTATTGCAACAGTGACGCGTCACCGCCAGCAGCCCCTGCATGTCTTACTACAATTTCAACAATATATAAAAGGGCAGAAGGAGCAGCGACGTAGGCTTGAAAGATGGGGACGAGTCTCTTTGCAACCTTGTTTTCACGTTAACTGCACAGAAGACTCGGTTCTGACCATTTTTCATAGATGTATGTCCTCGAGGCAGTAGAAATCACAGCTCACGAGCACTCGCTAGCCTACTGCGTGCAAAAACTCACACAAAGCCAGGGTATAGCAACAGCGACGCGTCACCGCCAGCAGCCCCTGCATCTCTAACTACAATTTGTACGATATATAAAAGGGCAGAAGGAGCAGCGACGTAGGCTTGAAAGATGGGGACGAGTCTCTTTGCAACCTTGTTTTCACGTTAACTGCACAGAAGACTCGGTTCTGACCATTTTTCATAGATGTATGTCCTCGAGGCAGTAGAAATCACAGCTCACGAGCACTTGCTAGCCTACTGCGTGCAAAAACTCACTCAAAGCCAGCGTATAGCAACAGCGACGCGTCACCGCCAGCAGCCCCTGAATGTCTTACTCCAATTTGTACGATATATAAAAGGGCAGAAGGAGCAGCGACCTATGCTTGAATCTTGGGGACGAGTCTGTGTGCAACCTTGTTTTCGCGTTAACTGCACAGAAGCCTTGGTTCTGACCATTCTTTATAAATGTATGTCCTCGAGGCAGTTGAAATCACAGCTCACCAGCTCTTGCTAGCCTACTGCGTGCAAAAACTCACACAAAGCCAGCGTATAGCAACAGCGACGCGTCACCGCCAGCAGCCCCTGCATCTCAAACTACAATTTGTACGATGTCTAAAAGGGCAGAAGGAGCAGCGACGTAGGCTTGAAAGTTTGGGACGAGTCTGTGTGCAACCTTGTTTTCGCGTTAACTGCACAGAAGCCTCGGTTCTGACCATTCCTTATAAATGTATGTCCACGAGGCAGTTCAAATCACAGCTCACGAGCACTTGCTAGCCTACTGCGTGCAAAAACTCACTCAAAGCCAGCGTATAGCAACAGCGACGCGTCACACCCAGCAGCCCCTGCATGTCTTACTACAATTTCTACAATATATAAAAGGGCAGAAGGAGCAGCGACGTAGGCTTGAAAGATGGGGACGAGTCTGTGTGCAACCTTGTTTTCGCGTTAACTGCACAGAAGCCTCGGTTCTGACCATTTTTCATAGACGTATGTCCTCGAGGCAGTAGAAATCACAGCTCACGAGCACTTGCTAGCCTACTGCGTGCAAAAACTCACTCAAAGCCAGCGTATAGCAACAGCGACGCGTCACCGCCAGCAGCCCCTGCATCTCTAACTACAATTTGTACGATATCTAAAAGGGCAGAAGGAGCAGCGACGTAGGCTTGAAAGTTGGGGACGAGTCTGTGTGCAACCTTGTTTTCGCGTTAACTGCGCAGAAGCCTCGGTTCTGACCATTCCTTATAAATGTATGTCCTCGAGGCAGTTCAAATCACAGCTCACGAGCACTTGCTAACCTACTGCGTGCAAAAACTCACTCAAAGCCAGCGTATAGAAACAGTGACGCGTCACCGCCAGCAGTCCCTGTATGTCTTACTCCAATTTGTACAATAAATAAAAGGGCAGAAGGAGCAGCAACGTAGGCTTGAATGTTGGGGACGACTCCGTGTGCAACCTTGTTTCCGCGTTAACTGCACAGAAGCCTCGGTTCTGACCATTCCTTATAAATGTATGTCCTCAAGGCAGTTCAAATCACAGCTCACGAGCTCTTGCTAGCCTACTGCGTGCAAAAACTCACACAAAGCCAGCGTATAGCAACAGCGACGCGTCACCGCCAGCAGCCCCTGCAAGTCTTACTACAATTTGTACGATATCTAAAAGGGCAGAAGGAGCAGCGACGTAGGCTTGAAAGTTGAGGACGAGTCTGTGTGCAACCTTGTTTTCGCGTTAACTGCACAGAAGCCTCGGTTCTGACCATTCCTTAGAAATGTATGTCCTCGAGGCAGTTCAAATCACAGCTCACGAGCACTTGCTAGCCTACTGCGTGCAAAAACTCACTCAAAGCCAGCGTATAGCAACAGCGACGCGTCACCGCCAGCAGCCCCTGAATGTCTTACTCCAATTTGTACAATATATAAAAGGGCAGAAGGAGCAGCGACCTAGGCTTGAATCTTGGGGACGAGTCTGTGTGCAACCTTGTTTTCGCGTTAACTGCACAGATGCCTCGGTTCTGACCATTCTTTATAAATGTATGTCCTCGAGGCAGTTCAAATCACAGCTCACGAGCTCTTGCTAGCCTACTGCGTGTAAAAACTCACACAAAGCCAGCGCATAGCAACAGCGACGTGTCACCGCCAGCAGCCCCTGCATGTCTTACTACAATTTCTACAATATATAAAAGGGCAGAAGGAGCAGCGACCTAGGCTTGAATCTTGGGGACGAGTGTGTGTGCAACCTTCTTTTCCCGTTAACTGCACAGAAGCCTCGGTTCTGACCATGCCTTATAAATGTATGTCCTCGAGGCAGTTCAAATCACAGCTCACGAGCACTTGCTAGCCTACTGCGAGCAAAAACTCACTCAAAGCCAGCGTATAGCAACAGCGACGCGTCACCGCCAGCAGCCCCTGCATGTCTTACTACAATTTCTACAATATATAAAAGGGCAGAAGGAGCAGCGACGTAGGCTTGAAAGATGGGGACGAGTCTCTTTGCAACCTTGTTTACACGTTAACTGCACAGAAGCCTCGGTTCTGACCATATTTCATAGATGTGTGTCCTCGAGCCAGTAGAAATCACAGCTCACGAGCACTTGCTAGCCTACTGCGTGCAAAAAACTCACTCAAAGCCAGCGTATAGCAACAGTGACGCGTCACGGTCAGCAGCCCCTGAATGTCTTACTACAATTTCTACAATATATAAAAGGGCAGAAGGAGCAGCGACGTAGGCTTGAAAGATGGGGACGAGTCTCTTTGAAACCTTGATTTCGCGTTAACTGCACAGAAGCCTCGGTTCTGACCATTCCTTATAAATATATATCCTCGAGGCAGTAGAAATCACAGCTCACGAGCTCTTCTTATCCTACTGCGTGCAAAAACTTACACAAAGCCACCGTATAGCAACAGCGACGCGTCACCGCCAGCAGCCCCTGCATGTCTTACTACAATTTCTACAATATATAAAAGGGCAGAAGGAGCAGCGACGTAGGCTTGAAAGATGGGGACGAGTCACTTTGCAACATTGTTTTCACGTTAACTGCACAGAAGCCTCAGTTCTGACCATTTTTCATAGATGTATGTCCTCGAGGCAGTAGAAATCACAGCTCACGAGCACTTGCTAGCCTACTGCGTGCAAAAAACTCACTCAAAGCCAGCGTATAGCAACAGTGACGCGTCACCGTCAGCAGCCCCTGAATGTCTTACTACAATTTGTACAATATATAAAAGGGCAGAAGGAGCAGCGACGTAGGCTTGAAAGTTGGGGACGAGTCTCTTTGCAACCTTGTTTTCACGTTAACTTCACAGAAGCCTCGGTTCTGACCATTTTTCATAGATGTATGTCCTCGAGGCAGTAAAAATCACAGCTCACGAGCACTTGCTAGCCTACTGCGTGCAAAAAACTCACTCAAAGCCAGCGTATTGCAACAGTGACGCGTCACCGCCAGCAGCCCCTGCATGTCTTACTACAATTTCAACAATATATAAAAGGGCAGAAGGAGCAGCGACGTAGGCTTGAAAGATGGGGACGAGTCTCTTTGCAACCTTGTTTTCACGTTAACTGCACAGAAGACTCGGTTCTGACCATTTTTCATAGATGTATGTCCTCGAGGCAGTAGAAATCACAGCTCACGAGCACTCGCTAGCCTACTGCGTGCAAAAACTCACACAAAGCCAGGGTATAGCAACAGCGACGCGTCACCGCCAGCAGCCCCTGCATCTCTAACTACAATTTGTACGATATATAAAAGGGCAGAAGGAGCAGCGACGTAGGCTTGAAAGATGGGGACGAGTCTCTTTGCAACCTTGTTTTCACGTTAACTGCACAGAAGACTCGGTTCTGACCATTTTTCATAGATGTATGTCCTCGAGGCAGTAGAAATCACAGCTCACGAGCACTTGCTAGCCTACTGCGTGCAAAAACTCACTCAAAGCCAGCGTATAGCAACAGCGACGCGTCACCGCCAGCAGCCCCTGAATGTCTTACTCCAATTTGTACGATATATAAAAGGGCAGAAGGAGCAGCGACCTATGCTTGAATCTTGGGGACGAGTCTGTGTGCAACCTTGTTTTCGCGTTAACTGCACAGAAGCCTTGGTTCTGACCATTCTTTATAAATGTATGTCCTCGAGGCAGTTGAAATCACAGCTCACCAGCTCTTGCTAGCCTACTGCGTGCAAAAACTCACACAAAGCCAGCGTATAGCAACAGCGACGCGTCACCGCCAGCAGCCCCTGCATCTCAAACTACAATTTGTACGATGTCTAAAAGGGCAGAAGGAGCAGCGACGTAGGCTTGAAAGTTTGGGACGAGTCTGTGTGCAACCTTGTTTTCGCGTTAACTGCACAGAAGCCTCGGTTCTGACCATTCCTTATAAATGTATGTCCACGAGGCAGTTCAAATCACAGCTCACGAGCACTTGCTAGCCTACTGCGTGCAAAAACTCACTCAAAGCCAGCGTATAGCAACAGCGACGCGTCACCCCCAGCAGCCCCTGCATGTCTTACTACAATTTCTACAATATATAAAAGGGCAGAAGGAGCAGCGACGTAGGCTTGAAAGATGGGGACGAGTCTGTGTGCAACCTTGTTTTCGCGTTAACTGCACAGAAGCCTCGGTTCTGACCATTTTTCATAGACGTATGTCCTCGAGGCAGTAGAAATCACAGCTCACGAGCACTTGCTAGCCTACTGCGTGCAAAAACTCACTCAAAGCCAGCGTATAGCAACAGTGACGCGTCACCATCAGCAGTCCCTGAATGTCTTACTACAATTTGTACAATATATAAAAGGGCAGAAGGAGCCGCGACGTAAGCTTTAAAGTTGGGGATGAGTCTGTGTGCAACCTTGTTTTCGCGTTAACTGCACAGAAGCCTCAGTTCTGACCATTCTTCATAAATATTTGTCCTTGAGGCAGTTGAAATCACAGCTCACGAGCTCTTGCTGGCCTACTGCGTGCAAAAACTCACACAAAGCCAGCGTATAGCAACAGTGACGCGTCACCGTCAGCAGTCCCTGAATGTCTTACTACAATTTGTACAATATATGAAAGGGACGAAGGAGCAGCGACCTAGGCTTGAATCTTGGGGACGAGTCTGTGTGCAACCTTGTTTTCGCGTTAACTGCACAGAAGCCTCGGTTCTGACCATTCTTTATAAATGTATGTCTTCGAGGCAGTTGAAATCACAGTTCACGAGCTCTTGCTAGCCTACTGCGTGCAAAAACTCCCACAAAGCCAGCGTATAGCAACAGCGACGCGTCACCGCCAGCAGTCCCTGCATGTCTTACTCCAATTTGTACAATATATAAAAGGGCAGAAGGAGCAGTGACGTAGGCTTGAATGTTGGGGATGAGTCTGTGTGCAACCTTGTTTCCGCGTTAACTGCACAGAAGCCTCGGTTCTGACCATATTTCATAGATGTATGTCCTCGAGCCAGTAGAAATCACAGCTCACGAGCACTTGCTAGCCTACTGCGTGCAAAAAACTCACTCAAAGCCAGCGTATAGCAACAGTGACGCGTCACGGTCAGCAGCCCCTGAATGTCTTACTACAATTTCTACAATATATAAAAGGGCAGAAGGAGCAGCGACGTAGGCTTGAAAGATGGGGACGAGTCTCTTTGCAACCTTGTTTTCGCGTTAACTGCACAGAAGCCTCGGTTCTGACCATTCCTTATATATATATGTCCTCGAGGCAGTAGAAATCACAGCTCACGAGCTCTTCTTATCCTACTGCGTGCAAAAACTTACACAAAGCCAGCGTATAGCAACAGCGACGCGTCACCGCCAGCAGCCCCTGCATGTCTTACTACAATTTCTACAATATATAAAAGGGCAGAAGGAGCAGCGACGTAGGCTTGAAAGATGGGGACGACTCTCTTTGCAACCTTGTTTTCACGTTAACTGCACAGAAGCCTCGGTTCTGACCATTTTTCATAGATGTATGTCCTCGAGGCAGTAGAAATCACAGCTCACGAGCACTTGCTAGCCTACTGCGTGCAAAAAACTCACTCAAAGCCAGCGTATAGCAACAGTGACGCGTCACCGTCAGCAGCCCCTGAATGTCTTACTACAATTTGTACAATATATAAAAGGGCAGAAGGAGCAGCGACGTAGGCTTGAAAGATGGGGACGAGTCTCTTTGCAACCTTGTTTTCACGTCAACTGCACAGAAGCCTCGGTTCTGACCATTTTTCATAGATGTATGTCCTCGAGGCAGTAGAAATCACAGCTCACGAGCACTTGCTAGCCTACTGCGTGCAAAAACTCACACAAAGCCAGGGTATAGCAACAGCGACGCGTCACCGCCAGCAGCCCCTGCAACTCTAACTACAATTTGTACGATATCTAAAAGGGCAGAAGGAGCAGCGACGTAGGCTTGAAAGTTGGGGACAAGTCTGTGTGCAACCTTGTTTTCGCGTTAACTGCACAGAAGCCTCGGTTCTGACCATTCCTTATAAATGTATGTCCTCGAGGCAGTTCAAATCACAGCTCACGAGCACTTGCTAGCCTACTGCGTGCAAAAACTCACACAAAGCCCGTATAGCAACAAGCGACGCGTCACCGCCAGCAGTCCCTGTATGTCTTACTCCAATTTGTGCAATAAATAAAAGGGCAGAAGGAGCAGCAACGTAGGCTTGAATGTTGGGGACGAGTCTGTGTGCAACCTTGTTTCCGCGTTAACTGCACAGAAGCCTCGGTTCTGACCATTCCTTATAAATGTATGTCCTCAAGGCAGTTCAAATCACAGCTCCCGAGCTCTTGCTAGCCTACTGCGTGCAAAAACTCACACAAAGCCAGCGTATAGCAACAGCGACGCGTCACCGCCAGCAGCCCCTGCAAGTCTTACTAGAATTTGTACGATATCTAAAAGGGCAGGAGCAGCGACGTAGGCTTGAAAGTTGGGGACGAGTCTGTGTGCAACCTTGTTTTCGCGTTAACTGCACAGAAACCTCGGTTCTGACCATTCCTTATAAATGTATGTCCTCGAGGCAGTTCAAATCACAGCTCACGAGCACTTGCTAGCCTACTGCGTGCAAAAACTCACTCAAAGTCAGCGTATAGCAACAGCGACGCGTCACCGCCAGCAGCCCCTGCATGTCTTACTACAATTTCTACAATATATAAAAGGGCAGAAGGAGCAGCGACGTAGGCTTGAAAGATGGGGACGAGTCTGTGTGCAACCTTGTTTTCACGTTAACTGCACAGAAGCCTTAGTTCTGACCATTCTTCACAAATATTTGTCCTCGAGGCAGTTGAAATCACAGCTCACGAGCTCTTGCTAGCCTACTGCGTGCAAAAACTAAAACAAAGCCAGCGTATTGCAACAGCGACGCGTCACCGCCAGCAGCCCCTGAATGTCTTACTCCAATTTGTACGATATCTAAAAGGGCAGAAGGAGCGGCGACGTAGGCTTGAAAGTTGGGGACGAGTCTGTGTGCAACCTTGTTTTCGCGTTAACTGCACAGAAGCCTCGGTTCTGACCATTCCTTATAAATGTATGTCCTCGAGGCAGTTCAAATCACAGCTCACGAGCACTTGCTAGCCAACTGCGTGCAAAAACTCACTCAAAGCCAGCGTATAGCAACAGCGACGCGTCACCGCCAGCAGCCCCTGCATGTCTTACTACAATTTGTACGATATCTAAAAGGGCAGAAGGAGCAGCGACGTAGGCTTGAAAGTTGGGGACGAGTCTGTGTGCAACCTTGTTTTCGCGTTAACTGCACAGAAGCCTCGGTTCTGACCATTCCTTATAAATGTATGTCCTCGAGGCAGTTCAAATCACAGCTCACGAGCACTTGCTAGCCTACTGCGTGCAAAAACTCACTCAAAGCCAGCGTATAGCAACAGCGACGCATGACCGCCAGCAGCCCCTGCATGTCTTACTACTATTTCTACAATATATAAAAGGGCAGAAGGAGCAGCGACGTAGGCTTGAAAGATGGGGACGAGTCTCTTTGCAACCTTGTTTTCACGTTAACTGCACAGAAGACTCGGTTCTGACCATTTTTCATAGATGTATGTCCTCGAGGCAGTAGAAATCACAGCTCACGAGCACTTGCTAGCCTACTGCGTGCAAAAACTCACTCAAAGCCAGCGTATAGCAACAGCGACGCGTCACCGCCAGCAGCCCCTGAATGTCTTACTCCAATTTGTACGATATCTAAAAGGGCAGAAGGAGCAGCGACGTAGGCTTGAAAGTTGGGGACGAGTCTGTGTGCAACCTTGTTTTCGCGTTAACTGCACAGAAGCCTCGGTTCTGACCATTCCTTATAAATGTATGTCCTCGAGGCAGTTCAAATCACAGCTCACGAGCACTTGCTAGCCTACTGCGTGCAAAAACTCACTCAAAGTCAGCGTATAGCAACAGCGACGCGTCACCGCCAGCAGCCCCTGCATGTCTTACTACAATTTCTACAATATATAAAAGGGCAGAAGGAGCAGCGACGTAGGCTTGAAAGATGGGGACGAGTCTGTGTGCAACCTTGTTTTCGCGTTAACTGCACAGAAGCCTTAGTTCTGACCATTCTTCACAAATATTTGTCCTCGAGGCAGTTGAAATCACAGCTCACGAGCTCTTGCTAGCCTACTGCGTGCAAAAACTAAAACAAAGCCAGCGTATTGCAACAGCGACGCGTCACCGCCAGCAGCCCCTGAATGTCTTACTCCAATTTGTACGATATCTAAAAGGGCAGAAGGAGCGGCGACGTAGGCTTGAAAGTTGGGGACGAGTCTGTGTGCAACCTTGTTTTCGCGTTAACTGCACAGAAGCCTCGGTTCTGACCATTCCTTATAAATGTATGTCCTCGAGGCAGTTCAAATCACAGCTCACGAGCACTTGCTAGCCTACTGCGTGCAAAAACTCACTCAAAGCCAGCGTATAGCAACAGCGACGAGTCACCGCCAGCAGCCCCTGCATGTCTTACTACAATTTGTACGATATCTAAAAGGGCAGAAGGAGCAGCGACGTAGGCTTGAAAGTTGGGGACGAGTCTGTGTGCAACCTTGTTTTCGCGTTAACTGCACAGAAGCCTCGGTTCTGACCATTCCTTATAAATGTATGTCCTCGAGGCAGTTCAAATCACAGCTCACGAGCACTTGCTAGCCTACTGCGTGCAAAAACTCACTCAAAGCCAGCGTATAGCAACAGCGACGCATGACCGCCAGCAGCCCCTGCATGTCTTACTACTATTTCTACAATATATAAAAGGGCAGAAGGAGCAGCGACGTAGGCTTGAAAGATGGGGACGAGTCTCTTTGCAACCTTGTTTTCACGTTAACTGCACAGAAGCCTCGGTTCTGACCATTTTTCATAGATGTATGTCCTCGAGGCAGTAGAAATCACAGCTCACGAGCACTTGCTAGCCTACTGCGTGCAAAAACTCACACAAAGCCAGGGTATAGCAACAGCGACGCGTCACCGCCAGCAGCCCCTGCATCTCTAACTACAATTTGTACGATATCTAAAAGGGCAGAAGGAGCAGCGACGTAGGCTTGAAAGTTGGGGACGAGTCTGTGTGCAACCTTGTTTTCGCGTTAACTGCACAGAAGCCTCGGTTCTGACCATTCCTTATAAATGTATGTCCTCGAGGCAGTTCAAATCACAGCTCACGAGCACTTGCTAGCCTACTGCGTGCAAAAACTCACTCAAAGCCTGCGTATAGCAACAGCGACGCGTCACCGCCAGCAGCCCCTGCATGTCTTACTACAATTTCTACAATATATAAAAGGGCAGAAGGAGCGGCGTCGTAGGCTTGAAAGAT
The DNA here is from genome assembly GCF_023375885.2 of Dermacentor andersoni. Taxonomy (NCBI): domain Eukaryota; kingdom Metazoa; phylum Arthropoda; class Arachnida; order Ixodida; family Ixodidae; genus Dermacentor; species Dermacentor andersoni. The sequence continues at coordinate 4,170,038 of NW_027314752.1, read as the reverse complement.
GGGGACGAGTCTCTTTGCAACCTTGTTTTCACGTTAACTGCACAGAAGCCTCGGTTCTGACCATTTTTCTTAGATGTATGTCCTCGAGGCAGTAGAAATCACAGCTCACGAGCACTTGCTAGCCTACTGCGTGCAAAAAACTCACTCAAAGCCAGCGTATAGCAACAGCGACGCGTCACCGTCAGCAGCCCCTGAATGTCTTACTACAATTTGTTCAATATATAAAAGGGCAGAAGGAGCAGCGACGTAAGCTTCAAAGTTGGGGACGAGTCTGTGTGCAACCTTGTTTTCGCGTTAACTGCACAGAAACCTTAGTTCTGACCATTCTTCATAAATATTTGTCCTCGAGGCAGTTGAAATCACAGCTCACGAGCTCTTGCTAGCCTACTGCGTGCAAAAACTAAAACAAAGCCAGCGTATTGCAACAGCGACGCGTCACCGCCAGCAGCCCCTGAATGTCTTACTCCAATTTGTACGATATATGAAAGGGCAGAAGGAGCAGCGACCTAGGCTTGAATCTTGGAGACGAGTCTGTGTGCAACCTTGTTTTCGCGTTAACTGCACAGAAGCCTTGGTTCTGACCATTCTTTATAAATGTATGTCCTCGAGGCAGTTGAAATCACAGCTCACGAGCTCTTGCTAGCCTACTGCGTGCAAAAACTCACACAAAGCCAGCGTATAGCAACAGCGACGCGTCACCGCCAGCAGCCCCTGCATCTCAAACTACAATTTGTACGATGTCTAAAAGGGCAGAAGGAGCAGCGACGTAGGCTTGAAAGTTTGGGACGAGTCTGTGTGCAACCTTGTTTTCGCGTTAACTGCACAGAAGCCTCGGCTCTGACCATTCCTTATAAATATATGTCCTCGAGGCAGTAGAAATCACAGCTCACGAGCTCTTCTTATCCTACTGCGTGCAAAAACTTACACAAAGCCAGCGTATAGCAACAGCGACGCGTCACCGCCAGCAGCCCCTGCATGTCTTACTACAATTTCTACAATATATAAAAGGGCAGAAGGAGCAGCGACGTAGGCTTGAAAGATGGGGACGAGTCTCTTTGCAACCTTGTTTTCACGTTAACTGCACAGAAGCCTCGGTTCTGACCATTTTTCATAGATGTATGTCCTCGAGCCAGTAGAAATCACAGCTCACGAGCACTTGCTAGCCTACTGCGTGCAAAAAACTCACTCAAAGCCAGCGTATAGCAACAGTGACGCGTCACCGTCAGCAGCCCCTGAATGTCTTACTACAATTTGTACAATATATAAAAGGGCAGAAGGAGCAGTGACGTAGGCTTGAAAGTTGGGGACGAGTCTGTGTGCAACCTTGTTTTCGCGTTAACTGCACAGAAGCCTCGGTTCTGACCATTCCTTATAAATGTATGTCCTCGAGGCAGTTCAAATCACAGCTCACGAGCACTTGCTAGCCTACTGCGTGCAAAAACTCACTCAAAGGCAGCGTATAGCAACAGCGACGCGTCACCGCCAGCAGCCCCTGCATGTCTTACTACAATTTGTACGATATCTAAAAGGGCAGAAGGAGCAGCGATGTAGGCTTGAAAGTTGGGGACGAGTCTGTGTGCAACCTTGTTTTCGCGTTAACTGCACAGAAGCCTCGGTTCTGACCATTCCTTATATATGTATGTCCTCGAGGCAGTTCAAATCACAGCTCACGAGCACTTGCTAGCCTACTGCGTGCAAAAACTCACTCAAAGCCAGCGTATAGCAACAGCGACGCATGACCGCCAGCAGCCCCTGCATGTCTTACTACTATTTCTACAATATATAAAAGGGCAGAAGGAGCAGCGACGTAGGCTTGAAAGATGGGGACGAGTCTCTTTGCAACCTTGTTTTCACGTTAACTGCACAGAAGCCTCGGTTCTGACCATTTTTCATAGATGTATGTCCTCGAGGCAGTAGAAATCACAGCTCACGAGCACTTGCTAGCCTACTGCGTGCAAAAACTAAAACAAAGCCAGCGTATTGCAACAGCGACGCGTCACCGCCCGCAGCCCCTGAATGTCTTACTCCAATTTGTACGATATATAAAAGGGCAGAAGGAGCAGCGACCTAGGCTTGAATCTTGGGGACGAGTCTGTGTGCAACCTTGTTTTCGCGTTAACTGCACAGAAGCCTTGGTTCTGACCATTCTTTATAAATGTATGTCCTCGACGCAGTTGGAATCACAGCTCACGAGCTCTTGCTAGCCTACTGCGTGCAAGAACTCACACAAAGCCAGCGTATAGCAACAGCGACGCGTCACCGCCAGCAGCCCCTGCATCTCAAACTACAATTTGTACGATGTCTAAAAGGGCAGAAGGAGCAGCGACGTAGGCTTGAAAGTTGGGGACGAGTCTGTGTGCAACCTTGTTTTCGCGTTAACTGCACAGAAGCCTCGGTTCTGACCATTCCTTATAAATGTATGTCCTCGAGGCAGTTCAAATCACAGCTCACGAGCACTTGCTAGCCTACTGCGTGCAAAAACTCACTCAAAGCCTGCGTATAGCAACAGCGACGCGTCACCGCCAGCAGCCCCTGCATGTCTTACTACAATTTCTACAATATATAAAAGGGCAGAAGGAGCAGCGTCGTAGGCTTGAAAGATGGGGACGATTCTCTTTGCAACCTTGTTTTCACGTTAACTGCACAGAAGCCTCGGTTCTGACCATTTTTCTTAGATGTATGTACTCGAGGCAGTAGAAATCACAGCTCACGAGCACTTGCTAGCCTACTGCGTGCAAAAAACTCACTCAAAGCCTGCGTATAGCAACAGCGACGCGTCACCGTCAGCAGCCCCTGAATGTCTTACTACAATTTGTTCAATATATAAAAGGGCAGAAGGAGCAGCGACGTAAGCTTCAAAGTTGGGGACGAGTCTGTGTGCAACCTTGTTTTCGTGTTAACTGCACAGAAGCCTTAGTTCTGACCATTCTTCATAAATATTTGTCCTCGAGGCAGTTGAAATCACAGCTCACGAGCTCTTGCTAGCCTACTGCGTGCAAAAACTAAAACAAAGCCAGCGTATTGCAACAGCGACGCGTCACCGCCAGCAGCCCCTGAATGTCTTACTCCAATTTCTACGATATATAAAAGGGCAGAAGGAGCAGCGACCTAGGCTTGAATCTTGGGGACGAGTCTGTGTGCAACCTTGTTTTCGCGTTAACTGCACAGAAGCCTTGGTTCTGACCATTCTTTATAAATGTATGTCCTCGAGGCAGTTGAAATCACAGCTCACGAGCTCTTGCTAGCCTACTGCGTGCAAAAACTCACACAAAGCCAGCGTGTAGCAACAGCGACGCGTCACCGCCAGCAGCCCCTGCATCTCTAACTACAATTTGTACGATATCTAAAAGGGCAGAAGGAGCAGCGACGTAGGCTTGAAAGTTGGGGACGAGTCTGTGTGCAACCTTGTTTTCGCGTTAACTGCACAGAAGCCTCGGTTCTGACCATTCCTTATAAATGTATGTCCTCGAGGCAGTTCAAATCACAGCTCACAAGCACTTGCTAGCCTACTGCGTGCAAAAACTCACTCAAAGCCTGCGTATAGCAACAGCGACGCGTCACCGCCAGCAGCCCCTGCATGTCTTACTACAATTTCTACAATATATAAAAGGGCAGAAGGAGCAGCGTCGTAGGCTTGAAAGATGGGGACGAGTCTCTTTGCAACCTTGTTTTCACGTTAACTGCACAGAAGCCTCGGTTCTGACCATTTATCTTAGATGTTTGTCCTCGAGGCAGTAGAAATCACAGCTCACGAGCACTTGCTAGCCTACTGCGTGCAAAAAACTCACTCAAAGCCAGCGTATAGCAACAGCGACGCGTCACCGTCAGCAGCCCCTGAATGTCTTACTACAATTTGTTCAATATATAAAAGGGCAGAAGGAGCAGCGACGTAAGCTTCAAAGTTGGGGACGAGTCTGTGTGCAACCTTGTTTTCGCGTTAACTGCACAGAAGCCTTAGTTCTGACCATTCTTCATAAATATTTGTCCTCGAGGCAGTTGAAATCACAGCTGACGAGCTCTTGCTAGCCTACTGCGTGCAAAAACTAAAACAAAGCCAGCGTATTGCAACAGCGACGCGTCACCGCCAGCAGCCCCTGAATGTCTTACTCCAATTTGTACGATATATGAAAGGGCAGAAGGAGCAGCGACCTAGGCTTGAATCTTGGAGACGAGTCTGTGTGCAACCTTGTTTTCGCGTTAACTGCACAGAAGCCTTGGTTCTGACCATTCTTTATAAATGTATGTCCACGAGGCAGTTGAAATCACAGCTCACGAGCTCTTGCTAGCCTACTGCGTGCAAAAACTCACACAAAGCCAGCGTATAGCAACAGCGACGCGTCACCGCCAGCAGCCCCTGCATCTCAAACTACAATTTGTACGATGTCTAAAAGGGCAGAAGGATCAGCGACGTAGGCTTGAAAGTTTGGGACGAGTCTGTGTGCAACCTTGTTTTCGCGTTAACTGCACAGAAGCCTCGGTTCTGACCATTCCTTATAAATATATGTCCTCGAGGCAGTAGAAATCACAGCTCACGAGCTCTTCTTATCCTACTGCGTGCAAAAACTTACACAAAGCCAGCGTATAGCAACAGCGACGCGTCACCGCCAGCAGCCCCTGCATGTCTTACTACAATTTCTACAATATATAAAAGGGCAGAAGGAGCAGCGACGTAGGCTTGAAAGATGGGGACGAGTCTCTTTGCAACCTTGTTTTCACGTTAACTGCACAGAAGCCTCGGTTCTGACCATTTTTCATAGATGTATGTCCTCGAGCCAGTAGAAATCACAGCTCACGAGCACTTGCTAGCCTACTGCGTGCAAAAAACTCACTCAAAGCCAGCGTATAGCAACAGTGACGCGTCACCGTCAGCAGCCCCTGAATGTCTTACTACAATTTGTACAATATATAAAAGGGCAGAAGGAGCAGCGACGTAGGCTTGAATCTTGGGGACGAGTCTGTGTGCAACCTTGTTTTCGCGTTAACTGCACAGAAGCCTTGGTTCTGACCATTCTTTATAAATGTATGTCCTCGACGCAGTTGGAATCACAGCTCACGAGCTCTTGCTAGCCTACTGCGTGCAAGAACTCACACAAAGCCAGCGTATAGCAACAGCGACGCGTCACCGCCAGCAGCCCCTGCATCTCAAACTACAATTTGTACGATGTCTAAAAGGGCAGAAGGAGCAGCGACGTAGGCTTGAAAGTTGGGGACGAGTCTGTGTGCAACCTTGTTTTCGCGTTAACTGCACAGAAGCCTCGGTTCTGACCATTCCTTATAAATGTATGTCCTCGAGGCAGTTCAAATCACAGCTCACGAGCACTTGCTAGCCTACTGCGTGCAAAAACTCACTCAAAGCCTGCGTATAGCAACAGCGACGCGTCACCGCCAGCAGCCCCTGCATGTCTTACTACAATTTCTACAATATATAAAAGGGCAGAAGGAGCAGCGTCGTAGGCTTGAAAGATGGGGACGATTTTCTTTGCAACCTTGTTTTCACGTTAACTGCACAGAAGCCTCGGTTCTGACCATTTTTCTTAGATGTATGTCCTCGAGGCAGTAGAAATCACAGCTCACGAGCACTTGCTAGCCTACTGCGTGCAAAAAACTCACTCAAAGCCAGCGTATAGCAACAGCGACGCGTCACCGTCAGCAGCCCCTGAATGTCTTACTACAATTTGTTCAATATATAAAAGGGCAGAAGGAGCAGCGACGTAAGCTTCAAAGTTGGGGACGAGTCTGTGTGCAACCTTGTTTTCGCGTTAACTGCACAGAAGCCTTAGTTCTGACCATTCTTCATAAATATTTGTCCTCGAGGCAGTTGAAATCACAGCTCACGAGCTCTTGCTAGCCTACTGCGTGCAAAAACTAAAACAAAGCCAGCGTATTGCAACAGCGACGCGTCACCGCCAGCAGCCCCTGAATGTCTTACTCCAATTTGTACGATATATAAAAGGGCAGAAGGAGCAGCGACCTAGGCTTGAATCTTGGGGACGAGTCTGTGTGCAACCTTGTTTTCGCGTTAACTGCACAGAAGCCTTGGTTCTGACCATTCTTTATAAATGTATGTCCTCGAGGCAGTTGAAATCACAGCTCACGAGCTCTTGCTAGCCTACTGCGTGCAAAAACTCACACAAAGCCAGCGTATAGCAACAGCGACGCGTCACCGCCAGCAGCCCCTGCATCTCAAACTACAATTTGTACGATGTCTAAAAGGGCAGAAGGAGCAGCGATGTAGGCTTGAAAGATGGGGACGAGTCTCTTTGCAACCTTGTTTTCACGTTAACTGCACAGAAGCCTCGGTTCTGACCATTTTTCATAGATGTATGTCCTCGAGGCAGTAGAAATCACAGCTCACGAGCACTTGCTAGCCTACTGCGTGCAAAAACTAAAACAAAGCCAGCGTATTGCAACAGCGACGCGTCACCGCCAGCAGCCCCTGAATGTCTTACTCCAATTTGTACAATATATAAAAGGGCAGAAGGCGCAGCGACCTAGGCTTGAATCTTGGGGACGAGTCTGTGTGCAACATTGTTTTCGCGTTAACTGCACAGAAGCCTCGGTTCTGACCATTCCTTATAAATGTATGTCCTCGAGGCAGTTCAAATCACAGCTCACGAGCATTTGCTAGCCTACTGCGTGCAAAAACTCACTCAAAGCCAGCGCACAGCAACAGCGACGCGTCACCGCCAGCAGCCCCTGCATGTCTTACTACAATTTGTACGATATCTAAAAGGGCAGAAGGAGCAGTGGCGTAGGCTTGAATGTTGGAGACGAGTCTGTGTGCAACCTTGTTTCCGCGTTAACAGCACAGATGCCTCGGTTCTGGCCATTCATCATAAATATTTGTCCTCGAGGCAGTTGAAATCACAGCTCACGAGCTCTTGCTAGCCTACTGCGTGCAAAAATTCACACAAAGCCAGCGTATAGCAACAGCGACGCGTCACCGCCAGCAGTCCCTGCATGTCTTACTCCAATTTGTACAATATATAAAAGGGCAGAAGGAGCAGCGACCTAGGCTTGAATCTTGGGGACGAGCCTGTGTGCAACCTTGTTTTCGCGTTAACTGCACAGAAGCCTCGGTTCTGACCATTCCTTATAAATGTATGTCCTCGAGGCAGTTCAAATCACAGCTCACGAGCACTTGCTAGCCTACTGCGTGCAAAAACTCACTCTAAGCCAGCGCATAGCAACAGCGACGCGTCACCGCCAGCAGCCCCTGCATGTCTTACTACAATTTGTACGATATCTAAAAGGGCGGAAGGAGCAGCGACGTAGGCTTGAATGTTGGGGACGAGTCTGTGTGCAACCTTGTTTTCGCGTTAACTGCACAGAAGCCTCGGTTCTGACCATTCTTCATAAATATTTGTCCTCGAGGCAGTTGAAATCACAGCTCACGAGCTCTTGCTGGCCTACTGCGTGCAAAAACTCACTCTAAGCCAGCGCATAGCAACAGCGACGCGTCACCGCCAGCAGCCCCTGCATGTCTTACTACAATTTGTACGATATCTAAAAGGGCGGAAGGAGCAGCGACGTAGGCTTGAATGTTGGGGACGAGTCTGTGTGCAACCTTGTTTTCGCGTTAACTGCACAGAAGCCTCGGTTCTGACCATTCTTCATAAATATTTGTCCTCGAGGCAGTTGAAATCACAGCTCACGAGCACTTGCTAGCCTACTGCGTGCAAAAACTCACTCAAAGCCAGCATATAGCAACAGCGACGCGTCACCGCCAGCAGCCCCTGAATGTCTTACTACAATTTCTACAATATATAAAAGGGCAGAAGGAGCAGCGACGTAGGCTTGAAAGATGGGGACGAGTCTCTTTGCAACCTTGTTTTCACGTTAACTGCACAGAAGCCTCGGTTCTGACCATTTTTCATAGATGTATGTCCTCGAGCCAGTAGAAATCACAGCTCACGAGCACTTGCTAGCCTACTGCGTGCAAAAAACTCACTCAAAGCCAGCGTATAGCAACAGTGACGCGTCACTGTCAGCAGCCCCTGAATGTCTTACTACTATTTCTACAATATATAAAAGGGCAGAAGGAGCAGCGATGTAGGCTTGAAAGATGGGGACGAGTCTCTTTGCAACCTTGTTTTCACGTTAACTGCACAGAAGCCTCGGTTCTGACCATTTTTCATAGATGTATGTCCTCGAGGCAGTAGAAATCACAGCTCACGAGCACTTGCTAGCCTACTGCGTGCAAAAACTAAAACAAAGCCAGCGTATTGCAACAGCGACGCGTCACCGCCAGCAGCCCCTGAATGTCTTACTCCAATTTGTACAATATATAAAAGGGCAGAAGGAGCAGCGACCTAGGCTTGAATCTTGGGGACGAGTCTGTGTGCAACATTGTTTTCGCGTTAACTGCACAGAAGCCTCGGTTCTGACCATTCCTTATAAATGTATGTCCTCGAGGCAGTTCAAATCACAGCTCACGAGCATTTGCTAGCCTACTGCGTGCAAAAACTCACTCAAAGCCAGCGCACAGCAACAGCGACGCGTCACCGCCAGCAGCCCCTGCATGTCCTACTACAATTTGTACGATATCTAAAACGGCAGAAGGAGCAGTGGCGTAGGCTTGAATGTTGGAGACGAGTCTGTGTGCAACCTTGTTTCCGCGTTAACAGCACAGATGCCTCGGTTCTGGCCATTCTTCATAAATATTTGTCCTCGAGGCAGTTGAAATCACAGCTCACGAGCTCTTGCTAGCCTACTGCGTGCAAAAATTCACACAAAGCCAGCGTATAGCAACAGCGACGCGTCACCGCCAGCAGTCCCTGCATGTCTTACTCCAATTTGTACAATATATAAAAGGGCAGAAGGAGCAGCGACCTAGGCTTGAATCTTGGGGACGAGCCTGTGTGCAACCTTGTTTTCGCGTTAACTGCACAGAAGCCTCGGTTCTGACCATTCCTTATAAATGTATGTCCTCGAGGCAGTTCAAATCACAGCTCACGAGCACTTGCTAGCCTACTGCGTGCGAAAACTCACTCTAAGCCAGCGCATAGCAACAGCGACGCGTCACCGCCAGCAGCCCCTGCATGTCTTACTACAATTTGTACGATATCTAAAAGGGCGGAAGGAGCAGCGACGTAGGCTTGAATGTTGGGGACGAGTCTGTGTGCAACCTTGTTTTCGCGTTAACTGCACAGAAGCCTCGGTTCTGACCATTCTTCATAAATATTTGTCCTCGAGGCAGTTGAAATCACAGCTCACGAGCTCTTGCTGGCCTACTGCGTGCAAAAACTCACACAAAGCCAGCGTATAGCAACAGCGACGCGTCACCGCCTGCAGCCCCTGAATGTCTTACTCCAATTTGTACAATATATAAAAGGGCAGAAGGAGCAGCGACCTAGGCTTGAATCTTGGGGACGAGTCTGTGTGCAACCTTGTTTTCGCGTTAACTGCACAGAAGCCTCGGTTCTGACCATTCTTCATAAATGTTTGTCCTCGAGGCAGTGGAAATCACAGCTCACGAGCACTTGCTAGCCTACTGCGTGCAAAAACTCACTCAAAGCCAGCGTATAGCAACAGCGACGCGTCACCGCCAGCAGCCCCTGAATGTCTTACTACAATTTCTACAATATATAAAAGGGCAGAAGGAGCAGCGACGTAGGCTTGAAAGATGGGGACGAGTCTCTTTGCAACCTTGTTTTCGCGTTAACTGCACAGAAGCCTCGGTTCTGACCATTTTTCATAGATGTATGTCCTCGAGCCAGTAGAAATCACAGCTCACGAGCACTTGCTAGCCTACTGCGTGCAAAAAACTCACTCAAAGCCAGCGTATAGCAACAGTGACGCGTCACTGTCAGCAGCCCCTGAATGTCTTACTACAATTTGTACAATATATAAAAGGGCAGAAGGAGCAGCGACGTAAGCTTGAAAGTTGGGGACGAGTCTGTGTGCAACCTTGTTTTCGCTTTAACTGCACAGATGCCTCAGTTCTGACCATTCTTCATAAATATTTGTCCTCGAGGCAGTTGAAATCACAGCTCACGAGCTCTTGCTGGTCTACTGCGTGCAAAAACTCACTCAAAGCCAGCGTATAGCAACAGCAACGCGTCGCCGCCAGCAGCCCCTGCATGTCTTACTCCAATTTGTACAATATATAAAAGGGCAGAAGGAGCAGCGATGTAGGCTTGAATGTTGGGGACGAGTCTGTGTGCAACCTTGTTTTCGCGTTAACTGCACAGAAGCCTCGGTTCTGACCATTCTTCATAAATATTTGTCCTCGAGGCAGATGAAATCACAGCTCACGAGCTCTTGCTAGCCTTCTGCGTGCAAAAACTCACTTAAAGCCAGCGTATAGCAACAGCGACGCGTCGCCGCCAGCAGCCCCTGCATGTCTTACTACAATTTCTACAATATTTAAAAGGGCAGAAGGAGCAGCGACGTAGGCTTGAATGTTGGGAACGAGTCTGTATGCAACCTTGTTTTCGCGTTAACTGCACAGAAGCCTCGGTTCTGACCATTCTTTATAAATGTATGTCCTCGAGGCAGTTGAAATCACAGTTCAAGAGCTCTTGCTAGCCTACTGCGTGCTAAAACTCCCACAAAGCCAGCGTATAGCAACAGCGACGCGTCACCGCCAGCAGTCCCTGCATGTCTTACTCCAATTTGTACAATATATAAAAGGGCAGAAGGAGCAGTGACGTAGGCTTGAATGTTGGGGACGAGTCTGTGTGCAACCTTGTTTCCGCGTTAACTGCACAGAAGCCTCGGTTCTGACCATTCTTCATAAATATTTGTCCTCGAGGCAGTTGAAATCACAGCTCACGAGCTCTTGCTAGCCTACTGCGTGCAAAAATTCACACAAAGCCAGCGTATAGCAACAGCGACGCGTCACCGCCAGCAGTCCCTGCATGTCTTACTCCAATTTGTACAATAAATAAAAGGGCAGAAGGAGCAGCAGCGTAGGCTTCAATGTTGGGGACGAGTCTGTGTGCAACCTTGTTTCCGCGTTAACTGCACAGAAGCCTCGGTTCTGACCATTCCTTATAAATGTATGTCCTCAAGGCAGTTCAAATCACAGCTCACGAGCTCTTGCTAGCCTACTGCGTGCAAAAACTCACACAAAGCCAGCGTATAGCAACAGCGACGCGTCACCGCCAGCAGCCCCTGCAAGTCTTACTACAATTTGTACGATATCTAAAAGGGCAGAAGGAGCAGCGACGTAGGCTTGAAAGTTGGGGACGAGTCTGTGTGCAACCTTGTTTTCGCGTTAACTGCACAGAAGCCTCGGTTCTGACCATTCCTTATAAATGTATGTCCTCGAGGCAGTTAAAATCACAGCTCACGAGCACTTGCTAGCCTACTGCGTGCAAAAACTCGCTCAAAGTCAGCGTATAGCAACAGCGACGCGTCACCGCCAGCAGCCCCTGCATGTCTTACTACAATTTCTACAATATATAAAAGGGCAGAAGGAGCAGCGACGTAGGCTTGAAAGATGGGGACGAGTCTCTTTGCAACCTTGTTTTCGCGTTAACTGCACAGAAGCCTCGGTTCTGACCATTTTTCATAGACGTATGTCCTCGAGGCAGTAGAAATCACAGCTCAGGAGCACTTGCTAGCCTACTGCGTGCAAAAACTCACTCAAAGCCAGCGTATAGCAACAGTGACGCGTCACCGTCAGCAGTCCCTGAATGTCTTACTACAATTTGTACAATATATCAAAAGGGCAGAAGGAGCAGCGACGTAAGCTTTAAAGTTGGGGACGAGTCTGTGTGCAACCTTGTTTTCGCGTTAACTGCACAGAAGCCTCAGTTCTGACCATTCTTCATAAATATTTGTCCTCGAGGCAGTTGAAATCACAGCTCACGAGCTCTTGCTGGCCTACTGAGTGCAAAAACTCACACAAAGCCAGCGTATAGCAACAGCGACGCGTCACTGCCAGCAGCCCCTGAATGTCTTACTCCAATTTGTACAATATATAAAAGGGCAGAAGGAGCAGCGACCTAGGCTTGAATCTTGGGGACGAGTCTGTGTGCAACATTGTTTTCGCGTTAACTGCACAGAAGCCTCGGTTCTGACCATTCCTTATAAATGTATGTCCTCGAGGCAGTTCAAATCACAGCTCACGAGCATTTGCTAGCCTACTGCGTGCAAAAACTCACTCAAAGCCAGCGCACAGCAACAGCGACGCGTCACCGCCAGCAGCCCCTGCATGTCTTACTACAATTTGTACGATATCTAAAAGGGCAGAAGGAGCAGTGGCGTAGGCTTGAATGTTGGAGACGAGTCTGTGTGCAACCTTGTTTCCGCGTTAACTGCACAGAAGCCTCGGTTCTGGCCATTCTTCATAAATATTTGTCCTCGAGGCAGTTGAAATCACAGCTCACGAGCTCTTGCTAGCCTACTGCGTGCAAACATTCACACAAAGCCAGCGTATAGCAACAGCGACGCGTCACCGCCAGCAGTCCCTGCATGTCTTACTCCAATTTGTACAATATATAAAAGGGCAGAAGGAGCAGCGACCTAGGCTTGAATCTTGGGGACGAGTCTGTGTGCAACCTTGTTTTCGCGTTAACTGCACAGAAGCCTCGGTTCTGACCATTCCTTATAAATGTATGTCCTCGAGGCAGTTCAAATCACAGCTCACGAGCACTTGCTAGCCTACTGCGTGCAAAAACTCACTCTAAGCCAGCGCATAGCAACAGCGACGCGTCACCGCCAGCAGCCCCTGCATGTCTTACTACAATTTGTACGATATCTAAAAGGGCGGAAGGAGCAGCGACGTAGGCTTGAATGTTGGGGACGAGTCTGTGTGCAACCTTGTTTTCGCGTTAACTGCACAGAAGCCTCGGTTCTGACCATTCTTCATAAATATTTGTCCTCGAGGCAGTTGAAATCACAGCTCACGAGCTCTTGCTGGCCTACTGCGTGCAAAAACTCACACAAAGCCAACGTATAGCAACAGCGACGCGTCACCGCCTGCAGCCCCTGAATGTCTTACTCCAATTTGTACAATATATAAAAGGGCAGAAGGAGCAGCGACCTAGGCTTGAATCTTGGGGACGAGTCTGTGTGCAACCTTGTTTTCGCGTTAACTGCACAGAAGCCTCGGTTCTGACCATTCTTCATAAAGGTTTGTCCTCGAGGCAGTGGAAATCACAGCTCACGAGCACTTGCTAGCCTACTGCGTGCAAAAACTCACTCAAAGCCAGCGTATAGCAACAGCGACGCGTCACCGCCAGCAGCCCCTGAATGTCTTACTACAATTTCTACAATATATAAAAGGGCAGAAGGAGCAGCGACGTAGGCTTGAAAGATGGGGACGAGTCTGTGTGCAACCTTGTTTTCGCGTTAACTGCACAGAAGCCTCAGTTCTGACCATTCTTCATAAATATTTGTCCTCGAGGCAGTTGAAATCACAGCTCACGAGCTCTTGCTGGCCTACTGCGTGCAAAAACTCCCTCAAAGCCAGCGTATAGCAACAGCAACGCGTCGCCGCCAGCAGCCCCTGCATGTCTTACTCCAATTTGTACAATATATAAAAGGGCAGAAGGAGCAGCGATGTAGGCTTGAATGTTGGGGACGAGTCTGTGTGCAACCTTGTTTTCGCGTTAACTGCACAGAAGCCTCGGTTCTGACCATTCTTCATAAATATTTGTCCTCCAGGCAGTTGAAATCACAGCTCACGAGCTCTTGCTAGCCTACTGCGTGCAAAAACTCACTCAAAGCTAGCGTATGGCAACAGCGACGCGTCGCCGCCAGCAGCCCCTGCATGTCTTACTACAATTTCTACAATATTTAAAAGGGCAGAAGGAGCAGCGACGTAGGCTTGAATGTTGGGAACGAGTCTGTGTGCAACCTTGTTTCCGCGTTAACTGCACAGAAGCCTCGGTTCTGACCATACTTCATAAATATTTGTCCTCGAGGCAGTTGAAATCACAGCTCACGAGCTCTTGCTAGCCTACTGCGTGCAAAAATTCACACAAAGCCAGCGTATAGCAACAGCGACGCGTCACCGCCAGCAGTCCCTGCATGTCTTACTCCAATTTGTACAATAAATAAAAGGGCAGAAGGAGCAGCGACGTAGGCTTGAATGTTGGGGACGAGTCTGTGTGCAACCTTGTTTCCGCGTTAACTGCACAGAAGCCTCGGTTCTGACCATTCCTTATATATGTATGTCCTCGAGGCAGTACAAATCATAGCTCACGAGCTCTTGCTAGCCTACTGCGTGCAAAAACTCACACAAAGCCAGCGTATAGCAACAGCGACGCGTCACCGCCAGCAGTCCCTGCATGTCTTACTCCAATTTGTACAATAAATAAAAGGGCAGAAGGAGCAGCGACGTAGGCTTGAATGTTGGGAACGAGTCTGTGTGCAACCTTGTTTTCGCGGTTAACTGCACAGAAGCCTCGGTTCTCACCATTCTTTATAAATGTATGTCCTCGAGGCAGTTCAAATCACAGCTCACGAGCACTTGCTAGCCTACTGCGTGCAAAAACTCACACAAAGCCAGGGTATAGCAACACCGACGCGTCACCGCCAGCAGCCCCTGCATCTCTAACTACAATTTGTACGATATCTAAAAGGGCAGAAGGAGCAGCGACGTAGGCTTGAAAGTTGGGGACGAGTCTGTGTGCAACCTTGTTTTCGCGTTAACCGCACAGAAGCCTCGGTTCTGACCATTCCTTATAAATGTATGTCCTCGAGGCAGTTCAAATCACAGCTCACGAGCACTTGCTAGCCTACTGCGTGCAAAAACTCACACAAAGCCAGCGTATAGCAACAGCGACGCGTCACCGCCAGCAGTCCCTGCATGTCTTACTCCAATTTGTACAATATATAAAAGGGCAGAAGGAGCAGTGACGTAGGCTTGAATGTTGGGGACGAGTCTGTGTGCAACCTTGTTTCCGCGTTAACTGCACAGAAGCCTCGGTTCTGACCATACTTCATAAATATTTGTCCTCGAGGCAGTTGAAATCACAGCTCACGAGCTCTTGCTAGCCTACTGCGTGCAAAAATTCACACAAAGCCAGCGTATAGCAACAGCGACGCGTCACCGCCAGCAGTCCCTGCATGTCTTACTCCAATTTGTACAATAAATAAAAGGGCAGAAGGAGCAGCGACGTAGGCTTGAATGTTGGGGACGAGTCTGTGTGCAACCTTGTTTCCGCGTTAACTGCACAGAAGCCTCGGTTCTGACCATTCCTTATAAATGTATGTCCTCAAGGCAGTTCAAATCACAGCTCACGAGCTCTTGCTGGCCTACTGCGTGCAAAAACTCACACAAAGCCAGCGTATAGCAACAGCGACGCGTCACCGCCAGCAGCCCCTGCATGTCTTACTACAATTTCTACAATATATAAAAGGGCAGAAGGAGCAGCGACGTAGGCTTGAAAGATGGGGACGAGTCTCTTTGCAACCTTGTTTTCACGTTAACTGCACAGAAGCCTCGGTTCTGACCATTTTTCATAGATGTATGTCCTCGAGGCAGTAGAAATCACAGCTCACGAGCACTTGCTAGCCTACTGCGTGCAAAAACTCACACAAACCAGGGTATAGCAACACCGACGCGTCACCGCCAGCAGCCCCTGCATCTCTAACTACAATTTGTACGATATCTAAAAGGGCAGAAGGAGCAGCGACGTAGGCTTGAAAGTTGGGGACGAGTCTGTGTGCAACCTTGTTTTCGCGTTAACTGCACAGAAGCCTCGGTTCTGACCATTCCTTATAAATGTATGTCCTCGAGGCAGTTCAAATCACAGCTCACGAGCACTTGCTAGCCTACTGCGTGCAAAAACTCACACAAAGCCAGCGTATAGCAACAGCGACGCGTCACCGCCAGCAGCCCCTGCATGTCTTACTACAATTTCTACAATATATAAAAGGGCAGAAAGAGCAGCGACGTAGGCTTGAAAGATGGGGACGAGTCTCTTTGCAACCTTGTTTTCACGTTAACTGCACAGAAGCCTCGGTTCTGACCATTTTTCATAGATGTATGTCCTCGAGGCAGTAGAAATCACAGCTCACGAGCACTTGCTAGCCTACTGCGTGCAAAAACTCACACAAAGCCAGGGTATAGCAACACCGACGCGTCACCGCCAGCAGCCCCTGCATCTCTAACTACAATTTGTACGATATCTAAAAGGGCAGAAGGAGCAGCGACGTAGGCTTGAAAGTTGGGGACGAGTCTGTGTGCAACATTGTTTTCGCGTTAACTGCACAGAAGCCTCGGTTCTGACCATTCCTTATAAATGTATGTCCTCGAAGCAGTTCAAATCACAGCTCACGAGCACTTGCTAGCCTACTGCGTGCAAAAACTCACACAAAGCCAGCGTATAGCAACAAGCGACGCGTCACCGCCAGCAGTCCCTGTATGTCTTACTCCAATTTGTACAATAAATAAAAGGGCAGAAGGAGCAGCAACGTAGGCTTGAATGTTGGGGACGAGTCTGTGTGCAACCTTGTTTTCGCGTTAACTGCACAGAAGCCTCGGTTCTCACCATTTTTTATAAATGTATGTCCTCGAGGCAGTTCAAATCACAGCTCACGAGCTCTTGCTAGCCTACTGCGTGCAAAAACTCACACAAAGCCAGCGTATAGAAACAAGCGACGCGTCACCGCCAGCAGTCCCTGTATGTCTTACTCCAATTTGTACAATAAATAAAAGGGCAGAAGGAGCAGCAACGTAGGCTTGAATGTTGGGGACGAGTCTGTGTGCAACCTTGTTTCCGCGTTAACTGCACAGAAGCCTCGGTTCTGACCATTCCTTATAAATGTATGTCCTCAAGGCAGTTCAAATCACAGCTCACGAGCTCTTGCTAGCCTACTGCGTGCAAAAACTCACACAAAGCCAGCGTATAGCAACAGCGACGCGTCACCGCCAGCAGTCCCTGCATGTCTTACTCCAATTTGTACAATAAATAAAAGGGCAGAAGGAGCAGCGACGTAGGCTTGAAAGTTGGGGACGAGTCTGTGTGCAACCTTGTTTTCGCGTTAACTGCACAGAAGCCTCGGTTCTGACCATTCCTTATATATGTATGTCCTCGAGGCAGTTCAAATCACAGCTCACGAGCTCTTGCTAGCCTACTGCGTGCAAAAACTCACACAAAGCCAGCGTATAGCAACAGCGACGCGTCACCGCCAGCAGCCCCTGCAAGTCTTACTACAATTTGTACGATATCTAAAAGGGCAGAAGGAGCAGCGACGTAGGCTTGAAAGATGGGGACGAGTCTCTTTGCAACCTTGTTTTCGCGTTAACTGCACAGAAGCCTCGGTTCTGACCATTTTTCATAGACGTATGTCCTCGAGGCAGTAGAAATCACAGCTCAGGAGCACTTGCTAGCCTACTGCGTGCAAAAAACTCACTCAAAGCCAGCGTATAGCAACAGTGACGCGTCACCGTCAGCAGCCCCTGAATGTCTTACTACAATTCGTACAATATATAAAAGGGCAGAAGGAGCTGCGACGTAGGCTTGAAAGTTGGGGACGAGTCTGTGTGCAACCTTGTTTTCGCGTTAACTGCAGAGAAGCCTCGGTTCTGACCATTCCTTATAAATGTATTTCCTCGAGGCAGTTCAAATCACAGCTCACGAGCACTTGCTAGCCTACTGCGTGCAAAAACTCACTCAAAGGCAGCGTATAGCAACAGCGACGCGTCACCGCCAGCAGCCCCTGCATGTCTTACTACAATTTGTACGATATCTAAAAGGGCAGAAGGAGCAGCGATGTAGGCTTGAAAGTTGGGGACGAGTCTGTGTGCAACCTTGTTTTCGCGTTAACTGCACAGAAGCCTCGGTTCTGACCATTCCTTATAAATGTATGTCCTCGAGGCAGTTCAAATCACAGCTCACGAGTACTTGCTAGCCTACTGCGTGCAAAAACTCACTCAAAGCCAGCGTATAGCAACAGCGACGCGTCACCGCCAGCAGCCCCTGCATGTCTTACTACAATTTCTACAATATATAAAAGGCCAGAAGGAGCAGCGACGTAGGCTTGAAAGATGGGGACGAGTCTCTTTGCAACCTTGTTTTCACGTTGACTGCACAGAAGCCTCGGTTCTGACGATTTTTCATAGATGTATGTCCTCGAGGCAGTAGAAATCACAACTCACGAGCACTTGCTAGCCTACTGCGTCGAAAAACTCACACAAAGCCAGGGTATAGCAACAGCGACGCGTCACCGCCAGCAGCCCCTGCATCTCTAACTACAATTTGTACGATATCTAAAAGGGCAGAAGGAGCAGCGACGTAGGCTTGAAAGTTGGGGACGAGTCTGTGTGCAACCTTGTTTTCGCGTTAACTGCACAGAAGCCTCGGTTCTGACCATTCCTTATAAATGTATGTCCTCGAGGCAGTTCAAATCACAGCTCACAAGCACTTGCTAACCTACTGCGTGCAAAAACTCACTCAAAGCCAGCGTATAGCAACAGCGACGCGTCACCGCCAGCAGCCCCTGCATGTCTTACTACAATTTCTACAATATATAAAAGGCCAGAAGGAGCAGCAACGTAGGCTTGAATGTTGGGGACGAGTCTGTGTCCAACCTTGTTTCCGCGTTAACTGCACAGAAGCCTCGGTTCTGACCATTCCTTATAAATGTATGTCCTCAAGGCAGTTCAAATCACAGCTCACGAGCTCTTGCTAGCCTACTGCGTGCAAAAACTAAAACAAAGCCAGCGTATTGCAACAGCGACGCGTCACCGTCAGCAGTCCCTGAATGTCTTACTACAATTTGTACAATATATAAAAGGGCAGAAGGAGCAGCGACGTAAGCTTGAAAGTTGGGGACAAGTCTGTGTGCAACCTTGTTTTCGCGTTAACTGCACAGAAGCCTCAGTTCTGACCATTCTTCATAAATATTTGTCCTTTAGGCAGTTCAAATCACAGCTCACGAGCACTTGCTAGCCTACTGCGAGCAAAAACTCACTCAAAGCCAGCGTATAGCAACAGCGACGCGTCACCGCCAGCAGCCCCTGCATGTCTTACTATAATTTCTACAATATATAAAAGGGCAGAAGGAGCAGCGACGTAGGCTTGAAAGATGGGGACGAGTCTCTTTGCAACCTTGTTTTCACGTTAACTGCTCAGAAGCCTCGGTTCTGACCATTTTTCATAGATGTATGTCCTCGAGGCAGTAGAAATCACAGCTCACGAGCACTTGCTAGCCTACTGCATGCAAAAAACTCACTCAAAGCCAGCGTATAGCAACAGTGACGCGTCACCGTCAGCAGCCCCTGAATGTCTTACTACAATTTGTACAATATATAAAAGGGCAGAAGGAGCTGCGACGTAGGCTTGAAAGTTGGGGACGAGTCTGTGTGCAACCTTGATTTCGCGTTAACTGCACAGAAGCCTCGGTTCTGACCATTCTTTATAAATGTATGTCCTCGAGGCAGTTCAAATCACAGCTCACGAGCACTTGCTAGCCTACTGCGTGCAAAAACTCACTCAAAGGCAGCGTATAGCAACAGCGACGCGTCACCGCCAGCAGCCCCTGCATGTCTTACTACAATTTGTACGATATCTAAAAGGGCAGAAGGAGCAGCGATGTAGGCTTGAAAGTTGGGGACGAGTCTGTGTGCAACCTTGTTTTCGCGTTAACTGCACAGAAGCCTCGGTTCTGACCATTCCTTATAAATGTATGTCCTCGAGGCAGTTCAAATCACAGCTCACGAGCACTTGCTAGCCTACTGCGTGCAAAAACTCACTCAAAGCCAGCGTATAGCAACAGCGACGCGTCACCGCCAGCAGCCCCTGCATGTCTTACTACAATTTGTACGATATCTAAAAGGGCAGAAGGAGCAGCGATGTAGGCTTGAAAGTTGGGGACGAGTCTGTGTGCAACCTTGTTTTCGCGTTAACTGCACAGAAGCCTCGGTTCTGACCATTCCTTATAAATGTATGTCCTCGAGGCAGTTCAAATCACAGCTCACGAGCACTTGCTAGCCTACTGCGTGCAAAAACTCACACAAAGCCAGCGTATAGCAACAGCGACGCGTCACCGCCAGCAGCCCCTGCAAGTCTTACTACAATTTGTACGATATCTAAAAGGGCAGAAGGAGCAGCGACGTAGGCTTGAAAGTTGAGGACGAGTCTGTGTGCAACCTTGTTTTCGCGTTAACTGCACAGAAGCCTCGGTTCTGACCATTCCTTAGAAATGTATGTCCTCGAGGCAGTTCAAATCACAGCTCACGAGCACTTGCTAGCCTACTGCGTGCAAAAACTCACTCAAAGCCAGCGTATAGCAACAGCGACGCGTCACCGCCAGCAGCCCCTGAATGTCTTACTCCAATTTGTACAATATATAAAAGGGCAGAAGGAGCAGCGACCTAGGCTTGAATCTTGGGGACGAGTCTGTGTGCAACCTTGTTTTCGCGTTAACTGCACAGATGCCTCGGTTCTGACCATTGTTTATAAATGTATGTCCTCGAGGCAGTTCAAATCACAGCTCACGAGCTCTTGCTAGCCTACTGCGTGTAAAAACTCACACAAAGCCAGCGCATAGCAACAGCGACGTGTCACCGCCAGCAGCCCCTGCATGTCTTACTACAATTTCTACAATATATAAAAGGGCAGAAGGAGCAGCGACCTAGGCTTGAATCTTGGGGACGAGTGTGTGTGCAACCTTCTTTTCCCGTTAACTGCACAGAAGCCTCGGTTCTGACCATGCCTTATAAATGTATGTCCTCGAGGCAGTTCAAATCACAGCTCACGAGCACTTGCTAGCCTACTGCGAGCAAAAACTCACTCAAAGCCAGCGTATAGCAACAGCGACGCGTCACCGCCAGCAGCCCCTGCATGTCTTACTACAATTTCTACAATATATAAAAGGGCAGAAGGAGCAGCGACGTAGGCTTGAAAGATGGGGACGAGTCTCTTTGCAACCTTGTTTACACGTTAACTGCACAGAAGCCTCGGTTCTGACCATATTTCATAGATGTGTGTCCTCGAGCCAGTAGAAATCACAGCTCACGAGCACTTGCTAGCCTACTGCGTGCAAAAAACTCACTCAAAGCCAGCGTATAGCAACAGTGACGCGTCACGGTCAGCAGCCCCTGAATGTCTTACTACAATTTCTACAATATATAAAAGGGCAGAAGGAGCAGCGACGTAGGCTTGAAAGATGGGGACGAGTCTCTTTGAAACCTTGATTTCGCGTTAACTGCACAGAAGCCTCGGTTCTGACCATTCCTTATAAATATATATCCTCGAGGCAGTAGAAATCACAGCTCACGAGCTCTTCTTATCCTACTGCGTGCAAAAACTTACACAAAGCCACCGTATAGCAACAGCGACGCGTCACCGCCAGCAGCCCCTGCATGTCTTACTACAATTTCTACAATATATAAAAGGGCAGAAGGAGCAGCGACGTAGGCTTGAAAGATGGGGACGAGTCACTTTGCAACATTGTTTTCACGTTAACTGCACAGAAGCCTCAGTTCTGACCATTTTTCATAGATGTATGTCCTCGAGGCAGTAGAAATCACAGCTCACGAGCACTTGCTAGCCTACTGCGTGCAAAAAACTCACTCAAAGCCAGCGTATAGCAACAGTGACGCGTCACCGTCAGCAGCCCCTGAATGTCTTACTACAATTTGTACAATATATAAAAGGGCAGAAGGAGCAGCGACGTAGGCTTGAAAGTTGGGGACGAGTCTCTTTGCAACCTTGTTTTCACGTTAACTTCACAGAAGCCTCGGTTCTGACCATTTTTCATAGATGTATGTCCTCGAGGCAGTAAAAATCACAGCTCACGAGCACTTGCTAGCCTACTGCGTGCAAAAAACTCACTCAAAGCCAGCGTATTGCAACAGTGACGCGTCACCGCCAGCAGCCCCTGCATGTCTTACTACAATTTCAACAATATATAAAAGGGCAGAAGGAGCAGCGACGTAGGCTTGAAAGATGGGGACGAGTCTCTTTGCAACCTTGTTTTCACGTTAACTGCACAGAAGACTCGGTTCTGACCATTTTTCATAGATGTATGTCCTCGAGGCAGTAGAAATCACAGCTCACGAGCACTCGCTAGCCTACTGCGTGCAAAAACTCACACAAAGCCAGGGTATAGCAACAGCGACGCGTCACCGCCAGCAGCCCCTGCATCTCTAACTACAATTTGTACGATATATAAAAGGGCAGAAGGAGCAGCGACGTAGGCTTGAAAGATGGGGACGAGTCTCTTTGCAACCTTGTTTTCACGTTAACTGCACAGAAGACTCGGTTCTGACCATTTTTCATAGATGTATGTCCTCGAGGCAGTAGAAATCACAGCTCACGAGCACTTGCTAGCCTACTGCGTGCAAAAACTCACTCAAAGCCAGCGTATAGCAACAGCGACGCGTCACCGCCAGCAGCCCCTGAATGTCTTACTCCAATTTGTACGATATATAAAAGGGCAGAAGGAGCAGCGACCTATGCTTGAATCTTGGGGACGAGTCTGTGTGCAACCTTGTTTTCGCGTTAACTGCACAGAAGCCTTGGTTCTGACCATTCTTTATAAATGTATGTCCTCGAGGCAGTTGAAATCACAGCTCACCAGCTCTTGCTAGCCTACTGCGTGCAAAAACTCACACAAAGCCAGCGTATAGCAACAGCGACGCGTCACCGCCAGCAGCCCCTGCATCTCAAACTACAATTTGTACGATGTCTAAAAGGGCAGAAGGAGCAGCGACGTAGGCTTGAAAGTTTGGGACGAGTCTGTGTGCAACCTTGTTTTCGCGTTAACTGCACAGAAGCCTCGGTTCTGACCATTCCTTATAAATGTATGTCCACGAGGCAGTTCAAATCACAGCTCACGAGCACTTGCTAGCCTACTGCGTGCAAAAACTCACTCAAAGCCAGCGTATAGCAACAGCGACGCGTCACCCCCAGCAGCCCCTGCATGTCTTACTACAATTTCTACAATATATAAAAGGGCAGAAGGAGCAGCGACGTAGGCTTGAAAGATGGGGACGAGTCTGTGTGCAACCTTGTTTTCGCGTTAACTGCACAGAAGCCTCGGTTCTGACCATTTTTCATAGACGTATGTCCTCGAGGCAGTAGAACTCACAGCTCACGAGCACTTGCTAGTCTACTGCGTGCAAAAACTCACTCAAAGCCAGCGTATAGCAACAGCGACGCGTCACCGCCAGCAGCCCCTGCATCTCTAACTACAATTTGTACGATATCTAAAAGGGCAGAAGGAGCAGCGACGTAGGCTTGAAAGTTGGGGACGAGTCTGTGTGCAACCTTGTTTTCGCGTTAACTGCGCAGAAGCCTCGGTTCTGACCATTCCTTATAAATGTATGTCCTCGAGGCAGTTCAAATCACAGCTCACGAGCACTTGCTAACCTACTGCGTGCAAAAACTCACTCAAAGCCAGCGTATAGAAACAGTGACGCGTCACCGCCAGCAGTCCCTGTATGTCTTACTCCAATTTGTACAATAAATAAAAGGGCAGAAGGAGCAGCAACGTAGGCTTGAATGTTGGGGACGAGTCCGTGTGCAACCTTGTTTCCGCGTTAACTGCACAGAAGCCTCGGTTCTGACCATTCCTTATAAATGTATGTCCTCAAGGCAGTTCAAATCACAGCTCACGAGCTCTTGCTAGCCTACTGCGTGCAAAAACTCACACAAAGCCAGCGTATAGCAACAGCGACGCGTCACCGCCAGCAGCCCCTGCAAGTCTTACTACAATTTGTACGATATCTAAAAGGGCAGAAGGAGCAGCGACGTAGGCTTGAAAGTTGAGGACGAGTCTGTGTGCAACCTTGTTTTCGCGTTAACTGCACAGAAGCCTCGGTTCTGACCATTCCTTAGAAATGTATGTCCTCGAGGCAGTTCAAATCACAGCTCACGAGCACTTGCTAGCCTACTGCGTGCAAAAACTCACTCAAAGCCAGCGTATAGCAACAGCGACGCGTCACCGCCAGCAGCCCCTGAATGTCTTACTCCAATTTGTACAATATATAAAAGGGCAGAAGGAGCAGCGACCTAGGCTTGAATCTTGGGGACGAGTCTGTGTGCAACCTTGTTTTCGCGTTAACTGCACAGATGCCTCGGTTCTGACCATTGTTTATAAATGTATGTCCTCGAGGCAGTTCAAATCACAGCTCACGAGCTCTTGCTAGCCTACTGCGTGTAAAAACTCACACAAAGCCAGCGCATAGCAACAGCGACGTGTCACCGCCAGCAGCCCCTGCATGTCTTACTACAATTTCTACAATATATAAAAGGGCAGAAGGAGCAGCGACCTATGCTTGAATCTTGGGGACGAGTGTGTGTGCAACCTTCTTTTCCCGTTAACTGCACAGAAGCCTCGGTTCTGACCATGCCTTATAAATGTATGTCCTCGAGGCAGTTCAAATCACAGCTCACGAGCACTTGCTAGCCTACTGCGAGCAAAAACTCACTCAAAGCCAGCGTATAGCAACAGCGACGCGTCACCGCCAGCAGCCCCTGCATGTCTTACTACAATTTCTACAATATATAAAAGGGCAGAAGGAGCAGCGACGTAGGCTTGAAAGATGGGGACGAGTCTCTTTGCAACCTTGTTTACACGTTAACTGCACAGAAGCCTCGGTTCTGACCATATTTCATAGATGTGTGTCCTCGAGCCAGTAGAAATCACAGCTCACGAGCACTTGCTAGCCTACTGCGTGCAAAAAACTCACTCAAAGCCAGCGTATAGCAACAGTGACGCGTCACGGTCAGCAGCCCCTGAATGTCTTACTACAATTTCTACAATATATAAAAGGGCAGAAGGAGCAGCGACGTAGGCTTGAAAGATGGGGACGAGTCTCTTTGAAACCTTGATTTCGCGTTAACTGCACAGAAGCCTCGGTTCTGACCATTCCTTATAAATATATATCCTCGAGGCAGTAGAAATCACAGCTCACGAGCTCTTCTTATCCTACTGCGTGCAAAAACTTACACAAAGCCACCGTATAGCAACAGCGACGCGTCACCGCCAGCAGCCCCTGCATGTCTTACTACAATTTCTACAATATATAAAAGGGCAGAAGGAGCAGCGACGTAGGCTTGAAAGATGGGGACGAGTCACTTTGCAACATTGTTTTCACGTTAACTGCACAGAAGCCTCAGTTCTGACCATTTTTCATAGATGTATGTCCTCGAGGCAGTAGAAATCACAGCTCACGAGCACTTGCTAGCCTACTGCGTGCAAAAAACTCACTCAAAGCCAGCGTATAGCAACAGTGACGCGTCACCGTCAGCAGCCCCTGAATGTCTTACTACAATTTGTACAATATATAAAAGGGCAGAAGGAGCAGCGACGTAGGCTTGAAAGTTGGGGACGAGTCTCTTTGCAACCTTGTTTTCACGTTAACTTCACAGAAGCCTCGGTTCTGACCATTTTTCATAGATGTATGTCCTCGAGGCAGTAAAAATCACAGCTCACGAGCACTTGCTAGCCTACTGCGTGCAAAAAACTCACTCAAAGCCAGCGTATTGCAACAGTGACGCGTCACCGCCAGCAGCCCCTGCATGTCTTACTACAATTTCAACAATATATAAAAGGGCAGAAGGAGCAGCGACGTAGGCTTGAAAGATGGGGACGAGTCTCTTTGCAACCTTGTTTTCACGTTAACTGCACAGAAGACTCGGTTCTGACCATTTTTCATAGATGTATGTCCTCGAGGCAGTAGAAATCACAGCTCACGAGCACTCGCTAGCCTACTGCGTGCAAAAACTCACACAAAGCCAGGGTATAGCAACAGCGACGCGTCACCGCCAGCAGCCCCTGCATCTCTAACTACAATTTGTACGATATATAAAAGGGCAGAAGGAGCAGCGACGTAGGCTTGAAAGATGGGGACGAGTCTCTTTGCAACCTTGTTTTCACGTTAACTGCACAGAAGACTCGGTTCTGACCATTTTTCATAGATGTATGTCCTCGAGGCAGTAGAAATCACAGCTCACGAGCACTTGCTAGCCTACTGCGTGCAAAAACTCACTCAAAGCCAGCGTATAGCAACAGCGACGCGTCACCGCCAGCAGCCCCTGAATGTCTTACTCCAATTTGTACGATATATAAAAGGGCAGAAGGAGCAGCGACCTATGCTTGAATCTTGGGGACGAGTCTGTGTGCAACCTTGTTTTCGCGTTAACTGCACAGAAGCCTTGGTTCTGACCATTCTTTATAAATGTATGTCCTCGAGGCAGTTGAAATCACAGCTCACCAGCTCTTGCTAGCCTACTGCGTGCAAAAACTCACACAAAGCCAGCGTATAGCAACAGCGACGCGTCACCGCCAGCAGCCCCTGCATCTCAAACTACAATTTGTACGATGTCTAAAAGGGCAGAAGGAGCAGCGACGTAGGCTTGAAAGTTTGGGACGAGTCTGTGTGCAACCTTGTTTTCGCGTTAACTGCACAGAAGCCTCGGTTCTGACCATTCCTTATAAATGTATGTCCACGAGGCAGTTCAAATCACAGCTCACGAGCACTTGCTAGCCTACTGCGTGCAAAAACTCACTCAAAGCCAGCGTATAGCAACAGCGACGCGTCACCCCCAGCAGCCCCTGCATGTCTTACTACAATTTCTACAATATATAAAAGGGCAGAAGGAGCAGCGACGTAGGCTTGAAAGATGGGGACGAGTCTGTGTGCAACCTTGTTTTCGCGTTAACTGCACAGAAGCCTCGGTTCTGACCATTTTTCATAGACGTATGTCCTCGAGGCAGTAGAAATCACAGCTCACGAGCACTTGCTAGCCTACTGCGTGCAAAAACTCACTCAAAGCCAGCGTATAGCAACAGCGACGCGTCACCGCCAGCAGCCCCTGCATCTCTAACTACAATTTGTACGATATCTAAAAGGGCAGAAGGAGCAGCGACGTAGGCTTGAAAGTTGGGGACGAGTCTGTGTGCAACCTTGTTTTCGCGTTAACTGCGCAGAAGCCTCGGTTCTGACCATTCCTTATAAATGTATGTCCTCGAGGCAGTTCAAATCACAGCTCACGAGCACTTGCTAACCTACTGCGTGCAAAAACTCACTCAAAGCCAGCGTATAGAAACAGTGACGCGTCACCGCCAGCAGTCCCTGTATGTCTTACTCCAATTTGTACAATAAATAAAAGGGCAGAAGGAGCAGCAACGTAGGCTTGAATGTTGGGGACGAGTCCGTGTGCAACCTTGTTTCCGCGTTAACTGCACAGAAGCCTCGGTTCTGACCATTCCTTATAAATGTATGTCCTCAAGGCAGTTCAAATCACAGCTCACGAGCTCTTGCTAGCCTACTGCGTGCAAAAACTCACACAAAGCCAGCGTATAGCAACAGCGACGCGTCACCGCCAGCAGCCCCTGCAAGTCTTACTACAATTTGTACGATATCTAAAAGGGCAGAAGGAGCAGCGACGTAGGCTTGAAAGTTGAGGACGAGTCTGTGTGCAACCTTGTTTTCGCGTTAACTGCACAGAAGCCTCGGTTCTGACCATTCCTTAGAAATGTATGTCCTCGAGGCAGTTCAAATCACAGCTCACGAGCACTTGCTAGCCTACTGCGTGCAAAAACTCACTCAAAGCCAGCGTATAGCAACAGCGACGCGTCACCGCCAGCAGCCCCTGAATGTCTTACTCCAATTTGTACAATATATAAAAGGGCAGAAGGAGCAGCGACCTAGGCTTGAATCTTGGGGACGAGTCTGTGTGCAACCTTGTTTTCGCGTTAACTGCACAGATGCCTCGGTTCTGACCATTCTTTATAAATGTATGTCCTCGAGGCAGTTCAAATCACAGCTCACGAGCTCTTGCTAGCCTACTGCGTGTAAAAACTCACACAAAGCCAGCGCATAGCAACAGCGACGTGTCACCGCCAGCAGCCCCTGCATGTCTTACTACAATTTCTACAATATATAAAAGGGCAGAAGGAGCAGCGACCTAGGCTTGAATCTTGGGGACGAGTGTGTGTGCAACCTTCTTTTCCCGTTAACTGCACAGAAGCCTCGGTTCTGACCATGCCTTATAAATGTATGTCCTCGAGGCAGTTCAAATAACAGCTCACGAGCACTTGCTAGCCTACTGCGAGCAAAAACTCACTCAAAGCCAGCGTATAGCAACAGCGACGCGTCACCGCCAGCAGCCCCTGCATGTCTTACTACAATTTCTACAATATATAAAAGGGCAGAAGGAGCAGCGACGTAGGCTTGAAAGATGGGGACGAGTCTCTTTGCAACCTTGTTTACACGTTAACTGCACAGAAGCCTCGGTTCTGACCATATTTCATAGATGTGTGTCCTCGAGCCAGTAGAAATCACAGCTCACGAGCACTTGCTAGCCTACTGCGTGCAAAAAACTCACTCAAAGCCAGCGTATAGCAACAGTGACGCGTCACGGTCAGCAGCCCCTGAATGTCTTACTACAATTTCTACAATATATAAAAGGGCAGAAGGAGCAGCGACGTAGGCTTGAAAGATGGGGACGAGTCTCTTTGAAACCTTGATTTCGCGTTAACTGCACAGAAGCCTCGGTTCTGACCATTCCTTATAAATATATATCCTCGAGGCAGTAGAAATCACAGCTCACGAGCTCTTCTTATCCTACTGCGTGCAAAAACTTACACAAAGCCACCGTATAGCAACAGCGACGCGTCACCGCCAGCAGCCCCTGCATGTCTTACTACAATTTCTACAATATATAAAAGGGCAGAAGGAGCAGCGACGTAGGCTTGAAAGATGGGGACGAGTCACTTTGCAACATTGTTTTCACGTTAACTGCACAGAAGCCTCAGTTCTGACCATTTTTCATAGATGTATGTCCTCGAGGCAGTAGAAATCACAGCTCACGAGCACTTGCTAGCCTACTGCGTGCAAAAAACTCACTCAAAGCCAGCGTATAGCAACAGTGACGCGTCACCGTCAGCAGCCCCTGAATGTCTTACTACAATTTGTACAATATATAAAAGGGCAGAAGGAGCAGCGACGTAGGCTTGAAAGTTGGGGACGAGTCTCTTTGCAACCTTGTTTTCACGTTAACTTCACAGAAGCCTCGGTTCTGACCATTTTTCATAGATGTATGTCCTCGAGGCAGTAAAAATCACAGCTCACGAGCACTTGCTAGCCTACTGCGTGCAAAAAACTCACTCAAAGCCAGCGTATTGCAACAGTGACGCGTCACCGCCAGCAGCCCCTGCATGTCTTACTACAATTTCAACAATATATAAAAGGGCAGAAGGAGCAGCGACGTAGGCTTGAAAGATGGGGACGAGTCTCTTTGCAACCTTGTTTTCACGTTAACTGCACAGAAGACTCGGTTCTGACCATTTTTCATAGATGTATGTCTTCGAGGCAGTAGAAATCACAGCTCACGAGCACTCGCTAGCCTACTGCGTGCAAAAACTCACACAAAGCCAGGGTATAGCAACAGCGACGCGTCACCGCCAGCAGCCCCTGCATCTCTAACTACAATTTGTACGATATATAAAAGGGCAGAAGGAGCAGCGACGTAGGCTTGAAAGATGGGGACGAGTCTCTTTGCAACCTTGTTTTCACGTTAACTGCACAGAAGACTCGGTTCTGACCATTTTTCATAGATGTATGTCCTCGAGGCAGTAGAAATCACAGCTCACGAGCACTTGCTAGCCTACTGCGTGCAAAAACTCACTCAAAGCCAGCGTATAGCAACAGCGACGCGTCACCGCCAGCAGCCCCTGAATGTCTTACTCCAATTTGTACGATATATAAAAGGGCAGAAGGAGCAGCGACCTATGCTTGAATCTTGGGGACGAGTCTGTGTGCAACCTTGTTTTCGCGTTAACTGCACAGAAGCCTTGGTTCTGACCATTCTTTATAAATGTATGTCCTCGAGGCAGTTGAAATCACAGCTCACCAGCTCTTGCTAGCCTACTGCGTGCAAAAACTCACACAAAGCCAGCGTATAGCAACAGCGACGCGTCACCGCCAGCAGCCCCTGCATCTCAAACTACAATTTGTACGATGTCTAAAAGGGCAGAAGGAGCAGCGACGTAGGCTTGAAAGTTTGGGACGAGTCTGTGTGCAACCTTGTTTTCGCGTTAACTGCACAGAAGCCTCGGTTCTGACCATTCCTTATAAATGTATGTCCACGAGGCAGTTCAAATCACAGCTCACGAGCACTTGCTAGCCTACTGCGTGCAAAAACTCACTCAAAGCCAGCGTATAGCAACAGCGACGCGTCACCCCCAGCAGCCCCTGCATGTCTTACTACAATTTCTACAATATATAAAAGGGCAGAAGGAGCAGCGACGTAGGCTTGAAAGATGGGGACGAGTCTGTGTGCAACCTTGTTTTCGCGTTAACTGCACAGAAGCCTCGGTTCTGACCATTTTTCATAGACGTATGTCCTCGAGGCAGTAGAAATCACAGCTCACGAGCACTTGCTAGCCTACTGCGTGCAAAAACTCACTCAAAGCCAGCGTATAGCAACAGTGACGCGTCACCATCAGCAGTCCCTGAATGTCTTACTACAATTTGTACAATATATAAAAGGGCAGAAGGAGCCGCGACGTAAGCTTTAAAGTTGGGGATGAGTCTGTGTGCAACCTTGTTTTCGCGTTAACTGCACAGAAGCCTCAGTTCTGACCATTCTTCATAAATATTTGTCCTTGAGGCAGTTGAAATCACAGCTCACGAGCTCTTGCTGGCCTACTGCGTGCAAAAACTCACACAAAGCCAGCGTATAGCAACAGTGACGCGTCACCGTCAGCAGTCCCTGAATGTCTTACTACAATTTGTACAATATATGAAAGGGACGAAGGAGCAGCGACCTAGGCTTGAATCTTGGGGACGAGTCTGTGTGCAACCTTGTTTTCGCGTTAACTGCACAGAAGCCTCGGTTCTGACCATTCTTTATAAATGTATGTCTTCGAGGCAGTTGAAATCACAGTTCACGAGCTCTTGCTAGCCTACTGCGTGCAAAAACTCCCACAAAGCCAGCGTATAGCAACAGCGACGCGTCACCGCCAGCAGTCCCTGCATGTCTTACTCCAATTTGTACAATATATAAAAGGGCAGAAGGAGCAGTGACGTAGGCTTGAATGTTGGGGATGAGTCTGTGTGCAACCTTGTTTCCGCGTTAACTGCACAGAAGCCTCGGTTCTGACCATATTTCATAGATGTATGTCCTCGAGCCAGTAGAAATCACAGCTCACGAGCACTTGCTAGCCTACTGCGTGCAAAAAACTCACTCAAAGCCAGCGTATAGCAACAGTGACGCGTCACGGTCAGCAGCCCCTGAATGTCTTACTACAATTTCTACAATATATAAAAGGGCAGAAGGAGCAGCGACGTAGGCTTGAAAGATGGGGACGAGTCTCTTTGCAACCTTGTTTTCGCGTTAACTGCACAGAAGCCTCGGTTCTGACCATTCCTTATATATATATGTCCTCGAGGCAGTAGAAATCACAGCTCACGAGCTCTTCTTATCCTACTGCGTGCAAAAACTTACACAAAGCCAGCGTATAGCAACAGCGACGCGTCACCGCCAGCAGCCCCTGCATGTCTTACTACAATTTCTACAATATATAAAAGGGCAGAAGGAGCAGCGACGTAGGCTTGAAAGATGGGGACGACTCTCTTTGCAACCTTGTTTTCACGTTAACTGCACAGAAGCCTCGGTTCTGACCATTTTTCATAGATGTATGTCCTCGAGGCAGTAGAAATCACAGCTCACGAGCACTTGCTAGCCTACTGCGTGCAAAAAACTCACTCAAAGCCAGCGTATAGCAACAGTGACGCGTCACCGTCAGCAGCCCCTGAATGTCTTACTACAATTTGTACAATATATAAAAGGGCAGAAGGAGCAGCGACGTAGGCTTGAAAGATGGGGACGAGTCTCTTTGCAACCTTGTTTTCACGTCAACTGCACAGAAGCCTCGGTTCTGACCATTTTTCATAGATGTATGTCCTCGAGGCAGTAGAAATCACAGCTCACGAGCACTTGCTAGCCTACTGCGTGCAAAAACTCACACAAAGCCAGGGTATAGCAACAGCGACGCGTCACCGCCAGCAGCCCCTGCAACTCTAACTACAATTTGTACGATATCTAAAAGGGCAGAAGGAGCAGCGACGTAGGCTTGAAAGTTGGGGACAAGTCTGTGTGCAACCTTGTTTTCGCGTTAACTGCACAGAAGCCTCGGTTCTGACCATTCCTTATAAATGTATGTCCTCGAGGCAGTTCAAATCACAGCTCACGAGCACTTGCTAGCCTACTGCGTGCAAAAACTCACACAAAGCCCGTATAGCAACAAGCGACGCGTCACCGCCAGCAGTCCCTGTATGTCTTACTCCAATTTGTGCAATAAATAAAAGGGCAGAAGGAGCAGCAACGTAGGCTTGAATGTTGGGGACGAGTCTGTGTGCAACCTTGTTTCCGCGTTAACTGCACAGAAGCCTCGGTTCTGACCATTCCTTATAAATGTATGTCCTCAAGGCAGTTCAAATCACAGCTCCCGAGCTCTTGCTAGCCTACTGCGTGCAAAAACTCACACAAAGCCAGCGTATAGCAACAGCGACGCGTCACCGCCAGCAGCCCCTGCAAGTCTTACTAGAATTTGTACGATATCTAAAAGGGCAGGAGCAGCGACGTAGGCTTGAAAGTTGGGGACGAGTCTGTGTGCAACCTTGTTTTCGCGTTAACTGCACAGAAACCTCGGTTCTGACCATTCCTTATAAATGTATGTCCTCGAGGCAGTTCAAATCACAGCTCACGAGCACTTGCTAGCCTACTGCGTGCAAAAACTCACTCAAAGTCAGCGTATAGCAACAGCGACGCGTCACCGCCAGCAGCCCCTGCATGTCTTACTACAATTTCTACAATATATAAAAGGGCAGAAGGAGCAGCGACGTAGGCTTGAAAGATGGGGACGAGTCTGTGTGCAACCTTGTTTTCACGTTAACTGCACAGAAGCCTTAGTTCTGACCATTCTTCACAAATATTTGTCCTCGAGGCAGTTGAAATCACAGCTCACGAGCTCTTGCTAGCCTACTGCGTGCAAAAACTAAAACAAAGCCAGCGTATTGCAACAGCGACGTGTCACCGCCAGCAGCCCCTGAATGTCTTACTCCAATTTGTACGATATCTAAAAGGGCAGAAGGAGCGGCGACGTAGGCTTGAAAGTTGGGGACGAGTCTGTGTGCAACCTTGTTTTCGCGTTAACTGCACAGAAGCCTCGGTTCTGACCATTCCTTATAAATGTATGTCCTCGAGGCAGTTCAAATCACAGCTCACGAGCACTTGCTAGCCAACTGCGTGCAAAAACTCACTCAAAGCCAGCGTATAGCAACAGCGACGCGTCACCGCCAGCAGCCCCTGCATGTCTTACTACAATTTGTACGATATCTAAAAGGGCAGAAGGAGCAGCGACGTAGGCTTGAAAGTTGGGGACGAGTCTGTGTGCAACCTTGTTTTCGCGTTAACTGCACAGAAGCCTCGGTTCTGACCATTCCTTATAAATGTATGTCCTCGAGGCAGTTCAAATCACAGCTCACGAGCACTTGCTAGCCTACTGCGTGCAAAAACTCACTCAAAGCCAGCGTATAGCAACAGCGACGCATGACCGCCAGCAGCCCCTGCATGTCTTACTACTATTTCTACAATATATAAAAGGGCAGAAGGAGCAGCGACGTAGGCTTGAAAGATGGGGACGAGTCTCTTTGCAACCTTGTTTTCACGTTAACTGCACAGAAGACTCGGTTCTGACCATTTTTCATAGATGTATGTCCTCGAGG
The DNA here is from genome assembly GCF_023375885.2 of Dermacentor andersoni. Lineage (NCBI taxonomy): Eukaryota > Metazoa > Arthropoda > Arachnida > Ixodida > Ixodidae > Dermacentor > Dermacentor andersoni. Next base: position 4,136,389 of record NW_027314752.1, on the reverse strand, counting down.
CAGTAGAAATCACAGCTCACGAGCACTTGCTAGCCTACTGCGTGCAAAAACTCACTCAAAGCCAGCGTATAGCAACAGCGACGCGTCACCGCCAGCAGCCCCTGAATGTCTTACTCCAATTTGTACGATATCTAAAAGGGCAGAAGGAGCAGCGACGTAGGCTTGAAAGTTGGGGACGAGTCTGTGTGCAACCTTGTTTTCGCGTTAACTGCACAGAAGCCTCGGTTCTGACCATTCCTTATAAATGTATGTCCTCGAGGCAGTTCAAATCACAGCTCACGAGCACTTGCTAGCCTACTGCGTGCAAAAACTCACTCAAAGTCAGCGTATAGCAACAGCGACGCGTCACCGCCAGCAGCCCCTGCATGTCTTACTACAATTTCTACAATATATAAAAGGGCAGAAGGAGCAGCGACGTAGGCTTGAAAGATGGGGACGAGTCTGTGTGCAACCTTGTTTTCGCGTTAACTGCACAGAAGCCTTAGTTCTGACCATTCTTCACAAATATTTGTCCTCGAGGCAGTTGAAATCACAGCTCACGAGCTCTTGCTAGCCTACTGCGTGCAAAAACTAAAACAAAGCCAGCGTATTGCAACAGCGACGCGTCACCGCCAGCAGCCCCTGAATGTCTTACTCCAATTTGTACGATATCTAAAAGGGCAGAAGGAGCGGCGACGTAGGCTTGAAAGTTGGGGACGAGTCTGTGTGCAACCTTGTTTTCGCGTTAACTGCACAGAAGCCTCGGTTCTGACCATTCCTTATAAATGTATGTCCTCGAGGCAGTTCAAATCACAGCTCACGAGCACTTGCTAGCCTACTGCGTGCAAAAACTCACTCAAAGCCAGCGTATAGCAACAGCGACGAGTCACCGCCAGCAGCCCCTGCATGTCTTACTACAATTTGTACGATATCTAAAAGGGCAGAAGGAGCAGCGACGTAGGCTTGAAAGTTGGGGACGAGTCTGTGTGCAACCTTGTTTTCGCGTTAACTGCACAGAAGCCTCGGTTCTGACCATTCCTTATAAATGTATGTCCTCGAGGCAGTTCAAATCACAGCTCACGAGCACTTGCTAGCCTACTGCGTGCAAAAACTCACTCAAAGCCAGCGTATAGCAACAGCGACGCATGACCGCCAGCAGCCCCTGCATGTCTTACTACTATTTCTACAATATATAAAAGGGCAGAAGGAGCAGCGACGTAGGCTTGAAAGATGGGGACGAGTCTCTTTGCAACCTTGTTTTCACGTTAACTGCACAGAAGCCTCGGTTCTGACCATTTTTCATAGATGTATGTCCTCGAGGCAGTAGAAATCACAGCTCACGAGCACTTGCTAGCCTACTGCGTGCAAAAACTCACACAAAGCCAGGGTATAGCAACAGCGACGCGTCACCGCCAGCAGCCCCTGCATCTCTAACTACAATTTGTACGATATCTAAAAGGGCAGAAGGAGCAGCGACGTAGGCTTGAAAGTTGGGGACGAGTCTGTGTGCAACCTTGTTTTCGCGTTAACTGCACAGAAGCCTCGGTTCTGACCATTCCTTATAAATGTATGTCCTCGAGGCAGTTCAAATCACAGCTCACGAGCACTTGCTAGCCTACTGCGTGCAAAAACTCACTCAAAGCCTGCGTATAGCAACAGCGACGCGTCACCGCCAGCAGCCCCTGCATGTCTTACTACAATTTCTACAATATATAAAAGGGCAGAAGGAGCGGCGTCGTAGGCTTGAAAGATGGGGACGAGTCTCTTTGCAACCTTGTTTTCACGTTAACTGCACAGAAGCCTCGGTTCTGACCATTTTTCTTAGATGTATGTCCTCGAGGCAGTAGAAATCACAGCTCACGAGCACTTGCTAGCCTACTGCGTGCAAAAAACTCACTCAAAGCCAGCGTATAGCAACAGCGACGCGTCACCGTCAGCAGCCCCTGAATGTCTTACTACAATTTGTTCAATATATAAAAGGGCAGAAGGAGCAGCGACGTAAGCTTCAAAGTTGGGGACGAGTCTGTGTGCAACCTTGTTTTCGCGTTAACTGCACAGAAACCTTAGTTCTGACCATTCTTCATAAATATTTGTCCTCGAGGCAGTTGAAATCACAGCTCACGAGCTCTTGCTAGCCTACTGCGTGCAAAAACTAAAACAAAGCCAGCGTATTGCAACAGCGACGCGTCACCGCCAGCAGCCCCTGAATGTCTTACTCCAATTTGTACGATATATGAAAGGGCAGAAGGAGCAGCGACCTAGGCTTGAATCTTGGAGACGAGTCTGTGTGCAACCTTGTTTTCGCGTTAACTGCACAGAAGCCTTGGTTCTGACCATTCTTTATAAATGTATGTCCTCGAGGCAGTTGAAATCACAGCTCACGAGCTCTTGCTAGCCTACTGCGTGCAAAAACTCACACAAAGCCAGCGTATAGCAACAGCGACGCGTCACCGCCAGCAGCCCCTGCATCTCAAACTACAATTTGTACGATGTCTAAAAGGGCAGAAGGAGCAGCGACGTAGGCTTGAAAGTTTGGGACGAGTCTGTGTGCAACCTTGTTTTCGCGTTAACTGCACAGAAGCCTCGGCTCTGACCATTCCTTATAAATATATGTCCTCGAGGCAGTAGAAATCACAGCTCACGAGCTCTTCTTATCCTACTGCGTGCAAAAACTTACACAAAGCCAGCGTATAGCAACAGCGACGCGTCACCGCCAGCAGCCCCTGCATGTCTTACTACAATTTCTACAATATATAAAAGGGCAGAAGGAGCAGCGACGTAGGCTTGAAAGATGGGGACGAGTCTCTTTGCAACCTTGTTTTCACGTTAACTGCACAGAAGCCTCGGTTCTGACCATTTTTCATAGATGTATGTCCTCGAGCCAGTAGAAATCACAGCTCACGAGCACTTGCTAGCCTACTGCGTGCAAAAAACTCACTCAAAGCCAGCGTATAGCAACAGTGACGCGTCACCGTCAGCAGCCCCTGAATGTCTTACTACAATTTGTACAATATATAAAAGGGCAGAAGGAGCAGTGACGTAGGCTTGAAAGTTGGGGACGAGTCTGTGTGCAACCTTGTTTTCGCGTTAACTGCACAGAAGCCTCGGTTCTGACCATTCCTTATAAATGTATGTCCTCGAGGCAGTTCAAATCACAGCTCACGAGCACTTGCTAGCCTACTGCGTGCAAAAACTCACTCAAAGGCAGCGTATAGCAACAGCGACGCGTCACCGCCAGCAGCCCCTGCATGTCTTACTACAATTTGTACGATATCTAAAAGGGCAGAAGGAGCAGCGATGTAGGCTTGAAAGTTGGGGACGAGTCTGTGTGCAACCTTGTTTTCGCGTTAACTGCACAGAAGCCTCGGTTCTGACCATTCCTTATATATGTATGTCCTCGAGGCAGTTCAAATCACAGCTCACGAGCACTTGCTAGCCTACTGCGTGCAAAAACTCACTCAAAGCCAGCGTATAGCAACAGCGACGCATGACCGCCAGCAGCCCCTGCATGTCTTACTACTATTTCTACAATATATAAAAGGGCAGAAGGAGCAGCGACGTAGGCTTGAAAGATGGGGACGAGTCTCTTTGCAACCTTGTTTTCACGTTAACTGCACAGAAGCCTCGGTTCTGACCATTTTTCATAGATGTATGTCCTCGAGGCAGTAGAAATCACAGCTCACGAGCACTTGCTAGCCTACTGCGTGCAAAAACTAAAACAAAGCCAGCGTATTGCAACAGCGACGCGTCACCGCCCGCAGCCCCTGAATGTCTTACTCCAATTTGTACGATATATAAAAGGGCAGAAGGAGCAGCGACCTAGGCTTGAATCTTGGGGACGAGTCTGTGTGCAACCTTGTTTTCGCGTTAACTGCACAGAAGCCTTCGTTCTGACCATTCTTTATAAATGTATGTCCTCGACGCAGTTGGAATCACAGCTCACGAGCTCTTGCTAGCCTACTGCGTGCAAGAACTCACACAAAGCCAGCGTATAGCAACAGCGACGCGTCACCGCCAGCAGCCCCTGCATCTCAAACTACAATTTGTACGATGTCTAAAAGGGCAGAAGGAGCAGCGACGTAGGCTTGAAAGTTGGGGACGAGTCTGTGTGCAACCTTGTTTTCGCGTTAACTGCACAGAAGCCTCGGTTCTGACCATTCCTTATAAATGTATGTCCTCGAGGCAGTTCAAATCACAGCTCACGAGCACTTGCTAGCCTACTGCGTGCAAAAACTCACTCAAAGCCTGCGTATAGCAACAGCGACGCGTCACCGCCAGCAGCCCCTGCATGTCTTACTACAATTTCTACAATATATAAAAGGGCAGAAGGAGCAGCGTCGTAGGCTTGAAAGATGGGGACGATTCTCTTTGCAACCTTGTTTTCACGTTAACTGCACAGAAGCCTCGGTTCTGACCATTTTTCTTAGATGTATGTACTCGAGGCAGTAGAAATCACAGCTCACGAGCACTTGCTAGCCTACTGCGTGCAAAAAACTCACTCAAAGCCTGCGTATAGCAACAGCGACGCGTCACCGTCAGCAGCCCCTGAATGTCTTACTACAATTTGTTCAATATATAAAAGGGCAGAAGGAGCAGCGACGTAAGCTTCAAAGTTGGGGACGAGTCTGTGTGCAACCTTGTTTTCGCGTTAACTGCACAGAAGCCTTAGTTCTGACCATTCTTCATAAATATTTGTCCTCGAGGCAGTTGAAATCACAGCTCACGAGCTCTTGCTAGCCTACTGCGTGCAAAAACTAAAACAAAGCCAGCGTATTGCAACAGCGACGCGTCACCGCCAGCAGCCCCTGAATGTCTTACTCCAATTTGTACGATATATAAAAGGGCAGAAGGAGCAGCGACCTAGGCTTGAATCTTGGGGACGAGTCTGTGTGCAACCTTGTTTTCGCGTTAACTGCACAGAAGCCTTGGTTCTGACCATTCTTTATAAATGTATGTCCTCGAGGCAGTTGAAATCACAGCTCACGAGCTCTTGCTAGCCTACTGCGTGCAAAAACTCACACAAAGCCAGCGTATAGCAACAGCGACGCGTCACCGCCAGCAGCCCCTGCATCTCTAACTACAATTTGTACGATATCTAAAAGGGCAGAAGGAGCAGCGACGTAGGCTTGAAAGTTGGGGACGAGTCTGTGTGCAACCTTGTTTTCGCGTTAACTGCACAGAAGCCTCGGTTCTGACCATTCCTTATAAATGTATGTCCTCGAGGCAGTTCAAATCACAGCTCACAAGCACTTGCTAGCCTACTGCGTGCAAAAACTCACTCAAAGCCTGCGTATAGCAACAGCGACGCGTCACCGCCAGCAGCCCCTGCATGTCTTACTACAATTTCTACAATATATAAAAGGGCAGAAGGAGCAGCGTCGTAGGCTTGAAAGATGGGGACGAGTCTCTTTGCAACCTTGTTTTCACGTTAACTGCACAGAAGCCTCGGTTCTGACCATTTATCTTAGATGTATGTCCTCGAGGCAGTAGAAATCACAGCTCACGAGCACTTGCTAGCCTACTGCGTGCAAAAAACTCACTCAAAGCCAGCGTATAGCAACAGCGACGCGTCACCGTCAGCAGCCCCTGAATGTCTTACTACAATTTGTTCAATATATAAAAGGGCAGAAGGAGCAGCGACGTAAGCTTCAAAGTTGGGGACGAGTCTGTGTGCAACCTTGTTTTCGCGTTAACTGCACAGAAGCCTTAGTTCTGACCATTCTTCATAAATATTTGTCCTCGAGGCAGTTGAAATCACAGCTGACGAGCTCTTGCTAGCCTACTGCCTGCAAAAACTAAAACAAAGCCAGCGTATTGCAACAGCGACGCGTCACCGCCAGCAGCCCCTGAATGTCTTACTCCAATTTGTACGATATATGAAAGGGCAGAAGGAGCAGCGACCTAGGCTTGAATCTTGGAGACGAGTCTGTGTGCAACCTTGTTTTCGCGTTAACTGCACAGAAGCCTTGGTTCTGACCATTCTTTATAAATGTATGTCCACGAGGCAGTTGAAATCACAGCTCACGAGCTCTTGCTAGCCTACTGCGTGCAAAAACTCACACAAAGCCAGCGTATAGCAACAGCGACGCGTCACCGCCAGCAGCCCCTGCATCTCAAACTACAATTTGTACGATGTCTAAAAGGGCAGAAGGATCAGCGACGTAGGCTTGAAAGTTTGGGACGAGTCTGTGTGCAACCTTGTTTTCGCGTTAACTGCACAGAAGCCTCGGTTCTGACCATTCCTTATAAATATATGTCCTCGAGGCAGTAGAAATCACAGCTCACGAGCTCTTCTTATCCTACTGCGTGCAAAAACTTACACAAAGCCAGCGTATAGCAACAGCGACGCGTCACCGCCAGCAGCCCCTGCATGTCTTACTACAATTTCTACAATATATAAAAGGGCAGAAGGAGCAGCGACGTAGGCTTGAAAGATGGGGACGAGTCTCTTTGCAACCTTGTTTTCACGTTAACTGCACAGAAGCCTCGGTTCTGACCATTTTTCATAGATGTATGTCCTCGAGCCAGTAGAAATCACAGCTCACGAGCACTTGCTAGCCTACTGCGTGCAAAAAACTCACTCAAAGCCAGCGTATAGCAACAGTGACGCGTCACCGTCAGCAGCCCCTGAATGTCTTACTACAATTTGTACAATATATAAAAGGGCAGAAGGAGCAGCGACGTAGGCTTGAATCTTGGGGACGAGTCTGTGTGCAACCTTGTTTTCGCGTTAACTGCACAGAAGCCTTGGTTCTGACCATTCTTTATAAATGTATGTCCTCGACGCAGTTGGAATCACAGCTCACGAGCTCTTGCTAGCCTACTGCGTGCAAGAACTCACACAAAGCCAGCGTATAGCAACAGCGACGCGTCACCGCCAGCAGCCCCTGCATCTCAAACTACAATTTGTACGATGTCTAAAAGGGCAGAAGGAGCAGCGACGTAGGCTTGAAAGTTGGGGACGAGTCTGTGTGCAACCTTGTTTTCGCGTTAACTGCACAGAAGCCTCGGTTCTGACCATTCCTTATAAATGTATGTCCTCGAGGCAGTTCAAATCACAGCTCACGAGCACTTGCTAGCCTACTGCGTGCAAAAACTCACTCAAAGCCTGCGTATAGCAACAGCGACGCGTCACCGCCAGCAGCCCCTGCATGTCTTACTACAATTTCTACAATATATAAAAGGGCAGAAGGAGCAGCGTCCTAGGCTTGAAAGATGGGGACGATTCTCTTTGCAACCTTGTTTTCACGTTAACTGCACAGAAGCCTCGGTTCTGACCATTTTTCTTAGATGTATGTCCTCGAGGCAGTAGAAATCACAGCTCACGAGCACTTGCTAGCCTACTGCGTGCAAAAAACTCACTCAAAGCCAGCGTATAGCAACAGCGACGCGTCACCGTCAGCAGCCCCTGAATGTCTTACTACAATTTGTTCAATATATAAAAGGGCAGAAGGAGCAGCGACGTAAGCTTCAAAGTTGGGGACGAGTCTGTGTGCAACCTTGTTTTCGCGTTAACTGCACAGAAGCCTTAGTTCTGACCATTCTTCATAAATATTTGTCCTCGAGGCAGTTGAAATCACAGCTCACGAGCTCTTGCTAGCCTACTGCGTGCAAAAACTAAAACAAAGCCAGCGTATTGCAACAGCGACGCGTCACCGCCAGCAGCCCCTGAATGTCTTACTCCAATTTGTACGATATATAAAAGGGCAGAAGGAGCAGCGACCTAGGCTTGAATCTTGGGGACGAGTCTGTGTGCAACCTTGTTTTCGCGTTAACTGCACAGAAGCCTTGGTTCTGACCATTCTTTATAAATGTATGTCCTCGAGGCAGTTGAAATCACAGCTCACGAGCTCTTGCTAGCCTACTGCGTGCAAAAACTCACACAAAGCCAGCGTATAGCAACAGCGACGCGTCACCGCCAGCAGCCCCTGCATCTCAAACTACAATTTGTACGATGTCTAAAAGGGCAGAAGGAGCAGCGACGTAGGCTTGAAAGTTTGGGACGAGTCTGTGTGCAACCTTGTTTTCGCGTTAACTGCACAGAAGCCTCGGTTCTGACCATTCCTTATAAATATATGTCCTCGAGGCAGTAGAAATCACACCTCACGAGCTCTTCTTATCCTACTGCGTGCAAAAACTTACACAAAGCCAGCGTATAGCAACAGCGACGCGTCACCGCCAGCAGCCCCTGCATGTCTTACTACAATTTCTACAATATATAAAAGGGCAGAAGGAGCAGCGACGTAGGCTTGAAAGATGGGGACGAGTCTCTTTGCAACCTTGTTTTCACGTTAACTGCACAGAAGCCTCGGTTCTGACCATTTTTCATAGATGTATGTCCTCGAGCCAGTAGAAATCACAGCTCACGAGCACTTGCTAGCCTACTGCGTGCAAAAAACTCACTCAAAGCCAGCGTATAGCAACAGTGACGCGTCACCGTCAGCAGCCCCTGAATGTCTTACTACAATTTGTACAATATATAAAAGGGCAGAAGGAGCAGCGACGTAGGCTTGAAAGTTGGGGACGAGTCTGTGTGCAACCTTGTTTTCGCGTTAACTGCACAGAAGCCTCGGTTCTGACCATTCCTTATAAATGTATGTCCTCGAGGCAGTTCAAATCACAGCTCACGAGCACTTGCTAGCCTACTGCGTGCAAAAACTCACTCAAAGGCAGCGTATAGCAACAGCGACGCGTCACCGCCAGCAGCCCCTGCATGTCTTACTGCAATTTGTACGATATCTAAAAGGGCAGAAGGAGCAGCGATGTAGGCTTGAAAGTTGGGGACGAGTCTGTGTGCAACCTTGTTTTCGCGTTAACTGCACAGAAGCCTCGGTTCTGACCATTCCTTATAAATGTATGTCCTCGAGGCAGTTCAAATCACAGCTCACGAGCACTTGCTAGCCTACTGCGTGCAAAAACTCACTCAAAGCCAGCGTATAGCAACAGCGACGCATGACCGCCAGCAGCCCCTGCATGTCTTACTACTATTTCTACAATATATAAAAGGGCAGAAGGAGCAGCGATGTAGGCTTGAAAGATGGGGACGAGTCTCTTTGCAACCTTGTTTTCACGTTAACTGCACAGAAGCCTCGGTTCTGACCATTTTTCATAGATGTATGTCCTCGAGGCAGTAGAAATCACAGCTCACGAGCACTTGCTAGCCTACTGCGTGCAAAAACTAAAACAAAGCCAGCGTATTGCAACAGCGACGCGTCACCGCTAGCAGCCCCTGAATGTCTTACTCCAATTTGTACAATATATAAAAGGGCAGAAGGCGCAGCGACCTAGGCTTGAATCTTGGGGACGAGTCTGTGTGCAACATTGTTTTCGCGTTAACTGCACAGAAGCCTCGGTTCTGACCATTCCTTATAAATGTATGTCCTCGAGGCAGTTCAAATCACAGCTCACGAGCATTTGCTAGCCTACTGCGTGCAAAAACTCACTCAAAGCCAGCGCACAGCAACAGCGACGCGTCACCGCCAGCAGCCCCTGCATGTCTTACTACAATTTGTACGATATCTAAAAGGGCAGAAGGAGCAGTGGCGTAGGCTTGAATGTTGGAGACGAGTCTGTGTGCAACCTTGTTTCCGCGTTAACAGCACAGATGCCTCGGTTCTGGCCATTCATCATAAATATTTGTCCTCGAGGCAGTTGAAATCACAGCTCACGAGCTCTTGCTAGCCTACTGCGTGCAAAAATTCACACAAAGCCAGCGTATAGCAACAGCGACGCGTCACCGCCAGCAGTCCCTGCATGTCTTACTCCAATTTGTACAATATATAAAAGGGCAGAAGGAGCAGCGACCTAGGCTTGAATCTTGGGGACGAGCCTGTGTGCAACCTTGTTTTCGCGTTAACTGCACAGAAGCCTCGGTTCTGACCATTCCTTATAAATGTATGTCCTCGAGGCAGTTCAAATCACAGCTCACGAGCACTTGCTAGCCTACTGCGTGCAAAAACTCACTCTAAGCCAGCGCATAGCAACAGCGACGCGTCACCGCCAGCAGCCCCTGCATGTCTTACTACAATTTGTACGATATCTAAAAGGGCGGAAGGAGCAGCGACGTAGGCTTGAATGTTGGGGACGAGTCTGTGTGCAACCTTGTTTTCGCGTTAACTGCACAGAAGCCTCGGTTCTGACCATTCTTCATAAATATTTGTCCTCGAGGCAGTTGAAATCACAGCTCACGAGCTCTTGCTGGCCTACTGCGTGCAAAAACTCACACAAAGCCAGCGTATAGCAACAGCGACGCGTCACCGCCTGCAGCCCCTGAATGTCTTACTCCAATTTGTACAATATATAAAAGGGCAGAAGGAGCAGCGACCTAGGCTTGAATCTTGGGGACGAGTCTGTGTGCAACCTTGTTTTCGCGTTAACTGCACTGAAGCCTCGGTTCTGACCATTCTTCATAAATGTTTGTCCTCGAGGCAGTGGAAATCACAGCTCACGAGCACTTGCTAGCCTACTGCGTGCAAAAACTCACTCAAAGCCAGCGTATAGCAACAGCGACGCGTCACCGCCAGCAGCCCCTGAATGTCTTACTACAATTTCTACAATATATAAAAGGGCAGAAGGAGCAGCGACGTAGGCTTGAAAGATGGGGACGAGTCTCTTTGCAACCTTGTTTTCACGTTAACTGCACAGAAGCCTCGGTTCTGACCATTTTTCATAGATGTATGTCCTCGAGCCAGTAGAAATCACAGCTCACGAGCACTTGCTAGCCTACTGCGTGCAAAAAACTCACTCAAAGCCAGCGTATAGCAACAGTGACGCGTCACTGTCAGCAGCCCCTGAATGTCTTACTACTATTTCTACAATATATAAAAGGGCAGAAGGAGCAGCGATGTAGGCTTGAAAGATGGGGACGAGTCTCTTTGCAACCTTGTTTTCACGTTAACTGCACAGAAGCCTCGGTTCTGACCATTTTTCATAGATGTATGTCCTCGAGGCAGTAGAAATCACAGCTCACGAGCACTTGCTAGCCTACTGCGTGCAAAAACTAAAACAAAGCCAGCGTATTGCAACAGCGACGCGTCACCGCCAGCAGCCCCTGAATGTCTTACTCCAATTTGTACAATATATAAAAGGGCAGAAGGAGCAGCGACCTAGGCTTGAATCTTGGGGACGAGTCTGTGTGCAACATTGTTTTCGCGTTAACTGCACAGAAGCCTCGGTTCTGACCATTCCTTATAAATGTATGTCCTCGAGGCAGTTCAAATCACAGCTCACGAGCATTTGCTAGCCTACTGCGTGCAAAAACTCACTCAAAGCCAGCGCACAGCAACAGCGACGCGTCACCGCCAGCAGCCCCTGCATGTCTTACTACAATTTGTACGATATCTAAAACGGCAGAAGGAGCAGTGGCGTAGGCTTGAATGTTGGAGACGAGTCTGTGTGCAACCTTGTTTCCGCGTTAACAGCACAGATGCCTCGGTTCTGGCCATTCTTCATAAATATTTGTCCTCGAGGCAGTTGAAATCACAGCTCACGAGCTCTTGCTAGCCTACTGCGTGCAAAAATTCACACAAAGCCAGCGTATAGCAACAGCGACGCGTCACCGCCAGCAGTCCCTGCATGTCTTACTCCAATTTGTACAATATATAAAAGGGCAGAAGGAGCAGCGACCTAGGCTTGAATCTTGGGGACGAGCCTGTGTGCAACCTTGTTTTCGCGTTAACTGCACAGAAGCCTCGGTTCTGACCATTCCTTATAAATGTATGTCCTCGAGGCAGTTCAAATCACAGCTCACGAGCACTTGCTAGCCTACTGCGTGCGAAAACTCACTCTAAGCCAGCGCATAGCAACAGCGACGCGTCACCGCCAGCAGCCCCTGCATGTCTTACTACAATTTGTACGATATCTAAAAGGGCGGAAGGAGCAGCGACGTAGGCTTGAATGTTGGGGACGAGTCTGTGTGCAACCTTGTTTTCGCGTTAACTGCACAGAAGCCTCGGTTCTGACCATTCTTCATAAATATTTGTCCTCGAGGCAGTTGAAATCACAGCTCACGAGCTCTTGCTGGCCTACTGCGTGCAAAAACTCACACAAAGCCAGCGTATAGCAACAGCGACGCGTCACCGCCTGCAGCCCCTGAATGTCTTACTCCAATTTGTACAATATATAAAAGGGCAGAAGGAGCAGCGACCTAGGCTTGAATCTTGGGGACGAGTCTGTGTGCAACCTTGTTTTCGCGTTAACTGCACAGAAGCCTCGGTTCTGACCATTCTTCATAAATGTTTGTCCTCGAGGCAGTGGAAATCACAGCTCACGAGCACTTGCTAGCCTACTGCGTGCAAAAACTCACTCAAAGCCAGCGTATAGCAACAGCGACGCGTCACCGCCAGCAGCCCCTGAATGTCTTACTACAATTTCTACAATATATAAAAGGGCAGAAGGAGCAGCGACGTAAGCTTCAAAGTTGGGGACGAGTCTGTGTGCAACCTTGTTTTCGCGTTAACTGCACAGAAGCCTTAGTTCTGACCATTCTTCATAAATATTTGTCCTCGAGGCAGTTGAAATCACAGCTGACGAGCTCTTGCTAGCCTACTGCCTGCAAAAACTAAAACAAAGCCAGCGTATTGCAACAGCGACGCGTCACCGCCAGCAGCCCCTGAATGTCTTACTCCAATTTGTACGATATATGAAAGGGCAGAAGGAGCAGCGACCTAGGCTTGAATCTTGGAGACGAGTCTGTGTGCAACCTTGTTTTCGCGTTAACTGCACAGAAGCCTTGGTTCTGACCATTCTTTATAAATGTATGTCCACGAGGCAGTTGAAATCACAGCTCACGAGCTCTTGCTAGCCTACTGCGTGCAAAAACTCACACAAAGCCAGCGTATAGCAACAGCGACGCGTCACCGCCAGCAGCCCCTGCATCTCAAACTACAATTTGTACGATGTCTAAAAGGGCAGAAGGATCAGCGACGTAGGCTTGAAAGTTTGGGACGAGTCTGTGTGCAACCTTGTTTTCGCGTTAACTGCACAGAAGCCTCGGTTCTGACCATTCCTTATAAATATATGTCCTCGAGGCAGTAGAAATCACAGCTCACGAGCTCTTCTTATCCTACTGCGTGCAAAAACTTACACAAAGCCAGCGTATAGCAACAGCGACGCGTCACCGCCAGCAGCCCCTGCATGTCTTACTACAATTTCTACAATATATAAAAGGGCAGAAGGAGCAGCGACGTAGGCTTGAAAGATGGGGACGAGTCTCTTTGCAACCTTGTTTTCACGTTAACTGCACAGAAGCCTCGGTTCTGACCATTTTTCATAGATGTATGTCCTCGAGCCAGTAGAAATCACAGCTCACGAGCACTTGCTAGCCTACTGCGTGCAAAAAACTCACTCAAAGCCAGCGTATAGCAACAGTGACGCGTCACCGTCAGCAGCCCCTGAATGTCTTACTACAATTTGTACAATATATAAAAGGGCAGAAGGAGCAGCGACGTAGGCTTGAATCTTGGGGACGAGTCTGTGTGCAACCTTGTTTTCGCGTTAACTGCACAGAAGCCTTGGTTCTGACCATTCTTTATAAATGTATGTCCTCGACGCAGTTGGAATCACAGCTCACGAGCTCTTGCTAGCCTACTGCGTGCAAGAACTCACACAAAGCCAGCGTATAGCAACAGCGACGCGTCACCGCCAGCAGCCCCTGCATCTCAAACTACAATTTGTACGATGTCTAAAAGGGCAGAAGGAGCAGCGACGTAGGCTTGAAAGTTGGGGACGAGTCTGTGTGCAACCTTGTTTTCGCGTTAACTGCACAGAAGCCTCGGTTCTGACCATTCCTTATAAATGTATGTCCTCGAGGCAGTTCAAATCACAGCTCACGAGCACTTGCTAGCCTACTGCGTGCAAAAACTCACTCAAAGCCTGCGTATAGCAACAGCGACGCGTCACCGCCAGCAGCCCCTGCATGTCTTACTACAATTTCTACAATATATAAAAGGGCAGAAGGAGCAGCGTCCTAGGCTTGAAAGATGGGGACGATTCTCTTTGCAACCTTGTTTTCACGTTAACTGCACAGAAGCCTCGGTTCTGACCATTTTTCTTAGATGTATGTCCTCGAGGCAGTAGAAATCACAGCTCACGAGCACTTGCTAGCCTACTGCGTGCAAAAAACTCACTCAAAGCCAGCGTATAGCAACAGCGACGCGTCACCGTCAGCAGCCCCTGAATGTCTTACTACAATTTGTTCAATATATAAAAGGGCAGAAGGAGCAGCGACGTAAGCTTCAAAGTTGGGGACGAGTCTGTGTGCAACCTTGTTTTCGCGTTAACTGCACAGAAGCCTTAGTTCTGACCATTCTTCATAAATATTTGTCCTCGAGGCAGTTGAAATCACAGCTCACGAGCTCTTGCTAGCCTACTGCGTGCAAAAACTAAAACAAAGCCAGCGTATTGCAACAGCGACGCGTCACCGCCAGCAGCCCCTGAATGTCTTACTCCAATTTGTACGATATATAAAAGGGCAGAAGGAGCAGCGACCTAGGCTTGAATCTTGGGGACGAGTCTGTGTGCAACCTTGTTTTCGCGTTAACTGCACAGAAGCCTTGGTTCTGACCATTCTTTATAAATGTATGTCCTCGAGGCAGTTGAAATCACAGCTCACGAGCTCTTGCTAGCCTACTGCGTGCAAAAACTCACACAAAGCCAGCGTATAGCAACAGCGACGCGTCACCGCCAGCAGCCCCTGCATCTCAAACTACAATTTGTACGATGTCTAAAAGGGCAGAAGGAGCAGCGACGTAGGCTTGAAAGTTTGGGACGAGTCTGTGTGCAACCTTGTTTTCGCGTTAACTGCACAGAAGCCTCGGTTCTGACCATTCCTTATAAATATATGTCCTCGAGGCAGTAGAAATCACACCTCACGAGCTCTTCTTATCCTACTGCGTGCAAAAACTTACACAAAGCCAGCGTATAGCAACAGCGACGCGTCACCGCCAGCAGCCCCTGCATGTCTTACTACAATTTCTACAATATATAAAAGGGCAGAAGGAGCAGCGACGTAGGCTTGAAAGATGGGGACGAGTCTCTTTGCAACCTTGTTTTCACGTTAACTGCACAGAAGCCTCGGTTCTGACCATTTTTCATAGATGTATGTCCTCGAGCCAGTAGAAATCACAGCTCACGAGCACTTGCTAGCCTACTGCGTGCAAAAAACTCACTCAAAGCCAGCGTATAGCAACAGTGACGCGTCACCGTCAGCAGCCCCTGAATGTCTTACTACAATTTGTACAATATATAAAAGGGCAGAAGGAGCAGCGACGTAGGCTTGAAAGTTGGGGACGAGTCTGTGTGCAACCTTGTTTTCGCGTTAACTGCACAGAAGCCTCGGTTCTGACCATTCCTTATAAATGTATGTCCTCGAGGCAGTTCAAATCACAGCTCACGAGCACTTGCTAGCCTACTGCGTGCAAAAACTCACTCAAAGGCAGCGTATAGCAACAGCGACGCGTCACCGCCAGCAGCCCCTGCATGTCTTACTGCAATTTGTACGATATCTAAAAGGGCAGAAGGAGCAGCGATGTAGGCTTGAAAGTTGGGGACGAGTCTGTGTGCAACCTTGTTTTCGCGTTAACTGCACAGAAGCCTCGGTTCTGACCATTCCTTATAAATGTATGTCCTCGAGGCAGTTCAAATCACAGCTCACGAGCACTTGCTAGCCTACTGCGTGCAAAAACTCACTCAAAGCCAGCGTATAGCAACAGCGACGCATGACCGCCAGCAGCCCCTGCATGTCTTACTACTATTTCTACAATATATAAAAGGGCAGAAGGAGCAGCGATGTAGGCTTGAAAGATGGGGACGAGTCTCTTTGCAACCTTGTTTTCACGTTAACTGCACAGAAGCCTCGGTTCTGACCATTTTTCATAGATGTATGTCCTCGAGGCAGTAGAAATCACAGCTCACGAGCACTTGCTAGCCTACTGCGTGCAAAAACTAAAACAAAGCCAGCGTATTGCAACAGCGACGCGTCACCGCTAGCAGCCCCTGAATGTCTTACTCCAATTTGTACAATATATAAAAGGGCAGAAGGCGCAGCGACCTAGGCTTGAATCTTGGGGACGAGTCTGTGTGCAACATTGTTTTCGCGTTAACTGCACAGAAGCCTCGGTTCTGACCATTCCTTATAAATGTATGTCCTCGAGGCAGTTCAAATCACAGCTCACGAGCATTTGCTAGCCTACTGCGTGCAAAAACTCACTCAAAGCCAGCGCACAGCAACAGCGACGCGTCACCGCCAGCAGCCCCTGCATGTCTTACTACAATTTGTACGATATCTAAAAGGGCAGAAGGAGCAGTGGCGTAGGCTTGAATGTTGGAGACGAGTCTGTGTGCAACCTTGTTTCCGCGTTAACAGCACAGATGCCTCGGTTCTGGCCATTCATCATAAATATTTGTCCTCGAGGCAGTTGAAATCACAGCTCACGAGCTCTTGCTAGCCTACTGCGTGCAAAAATTCACACAAAGCCAGCGTATAGCAACAGCGACGCGTCACCGCCAGCAGTCCCTGCATGTCTTACTCCAATTTGTACAATATATAAAAGGGCAGAAGGAGCAGCGACCTAGGCTTGAATCTTGGGGACGAGCCTGTGTGCAACCTTGTTTTCGCGTTAACTGCACAGAAGCCTCGGTTCTGACCATTCCTTATAAATGTATGTCCTCGAGGCAGTTCAAATCACAGCTCACGAGCACTTGCTAGCCTACTGCGTGCAAAAACTCACTCTAAGCCAGCGCATAGCAACAGCGACGCGTCACCGCCAGCAGCCCCTGCATGTCTTACTACAATTTGTACGATATCTAAAAGGGCGGAAGGAGCAGCGACGTAGGCTTGAATGTTGGGGACGAGTCTGTGTGCAACCTTGTTTTCGCGTTAACTGCACAGAAGCCTCGGTTCTGACCATTCTTCATAAATATTTGTCCTCGAGGCAGTTGAAATCACAGCTCACGAGCTCTTGCTGGCCTACTGCGTGCAAAAACTCACACAAAGCCAGCGTATAGCAACAGCGACGCGTCACCGCCTGCAGCCCCTGAATGTCTTACTCCAATTTGTACAATATATAAAAGGGCAGAAGGAGCAGCGACCTAGGCTTGAATCTTGGGGACGAGTCTGTGTGCAACCTTGTTTTCGCGTTAACTGCACTGAAGCCTCGGTTCTGACCATTCTTCATAAATGTTTGTCCTCGAGGCAGTGGAAATCACAGCTCACGAGCACTTGCTAGCCTACTGCGTGCAAAAACTCACTCAAAGCCAGCGTATAGCAACAGCGACGCGTCACCGCCAGCAGCCCCTGAATGTCTTACTACAATTTCTACAATATATAAAAGGGCAGAAGGAGCAGCGACGTAGGCTTGAAAGATGGGGACGAGTCTCTTTGCAACCTTGTTTTCACGTTAACTGCACAGAAGCCTCGGTTCTGACCATTTTTCATAGATGTATGTCCTCGAGCCAGTAGAAATCACAGCTCACGAGCACTTGCTAGCCTACTGCGTGCAAAAAACTCACTCAAAGCCAGCGTATAGCAACAGTGACGCGTCACTGTCAGCAGCCCCTGAATGTCTTACTACTATTTCTACAATATATAAAAGGGCAGAAGGAGCAGCGATGTAGGCTTGAAAGATGGGGACGAGTCTCTTTGCAACCTTGTTTTCACGTTAACTGCACAGAAGCCTCGGTTCTGACCATTTTTCATAGATGTATGTCCTCGAGGCAGTAGAAATCACAGCTCACGAGCACTTGCTAGCCTACTGCGTGCAAAAACTAAAACAAAGCCAGCGTATTGCAACAGCGACGCGTCACCGCCAGCAGCCCCTGAATGTCTTACTCCAATTTGTACAATATATAAAAGGGCAGAAGGAGCAGCGACCTAGGCTTGAATCTTGGGGACGAGTCTGTGTGCAACATTGTTTTCGCGTTAACTGCACAGAAGCCTCGGTTCTGACCATTCCTTATAAATGTATGTCCTCGAGGCAGTTCAAATCACAGCTCACGAGCATTTGCTAGCCTACTGCGTGCAAAAACTCACTCAAAGCCAGCGCACAGCAACAGCGACGCGTCACCGCCAGCAGCCCCTGCATGTCTTACTACAATTTGTACGATATCTAAAACGGCAGAAGGAGCAGTGGCGTAGGCTTGAATGTTGGAGACGAGTCTGTGTGCAACCTTGTTTCCGCGTTAACAGCACAGATGCCTCGGTTCTGGCCATTCTTCATAAATATTTGTCCTCGAGGCAGTTGAAATCACAGCTCACGAGCTCTTGCTAGCCTACTGCGTGCAAAAATTCACACAAAGCCAGCGTATAGCAACAGCGACGCGTCACCGCCAGCAGTCCCTGCATGTCTTACTCCAATTTGTACAATATATAAAAGGGCAGAAGGAGCAGCGACCTAGGCTTGAATCTTGGGGACGAGCCTGTGTGCAACCTTGTTTTCGCGTTAACTGCACAGAAGCCTCGGTTCTGACCATTCCTTATAAATGTATGTCCTCGAGGCAGTTCAAATCACAGCTCACGAGCACTTGCTAGCCTACTGCGTGCGAAAACTCACTCTAAGCCAGCGCATAGCAACAGCGACGCGTCACCGCCAGCAGCCCCTGCATGTCTTACTACAATTTGTACGATATCTAAAAGGGCGGAAGGAGCAGCGACGTAGGCTTGAATGTTGGGGACGAGTCTGTGTGCAACCTTGTTTTCGCGTTAACTGCACAGAAGCCTCGGTTCTGACCATTCTTCATAAATATTTGTCCTCGAGGCAGTTGAAATCACAGCTCACGAGCTCTTGCTGGCCTACTGCGTGCAAAAACTCACACAAAGCCAGCGTATAGCAACAGCGACGCGTCACCGCCTGCAGCCCCTGAATGTCTTACTCCAATTTGTACAATATATAAAAGGGCAGAAGGAGCAGCGACCTAGGCTTGAATCTTGGGGACGAGTCTGTGTGCAACCTTGTTTTCGCGTTAACTGCACAGAAGCCTCGGTTCTGACCATTCTTCATAAATGTTTGTCCTCGAGGCAGTGGAAATCACAGCTCACGAGCACTTGCTAGCCTACTGCGTGCAAAAACTCACTCAAAGCCAGCGTATAGCAACAGCGACGCGTCACCGCCAGCAGCCCCTGAATGTCTTACTACAATTTCTACAATATA
Organism: Dermacentor andersoni; assembly: GCF_023375885.2. NCBI lineage: Eukaryota > Metazoa > Arthropoda > Arachnida > Ixodida > Ixodidae > Dermacentor > Dermacentor andersoni. Next base: position 4,117,265 of record NW_027314752.1, on the reverse strand, counting down.
TAAAAGGGCAGAAGGAGCAGCGACGTAGGCTTGAAAGATGGGGACGAGTCTCTTTGCAACCTTGTTTTCACGTTAACTGCACAGAAGCCTCGGTTCTGACCATTTTTCATAGATGTATGTCCTCGAGCCAGTAGAAATCACAGCTCACGAGCACTTGCTAGCCTACTGCGTGCAAAAAACTCACTCAAAGCCAGCGTATAGCAACAGTGACGCGTCACTGTCAGCAGCCCCTGAATGTCTTACTACAATTTGTACAATATATAAAAGGGCAGAAGGAGCAGCGACGTAAGCTTGAAAGTTGGGGACGAGTCTGTGTGCAACCTTGTTTTCGCTTTAACTGCACAGATGCCTCAGTTCTGACCATTCTTCATAAATATTTGTCCTCGAGGCAGTTGAAATCACAGCTCACGAGCTCTTGCTGGTCTACTGCGTGCAAAAACTCACTCAAAGCCAGCGTATAGCAACAGCAACGCGTCGCCGCCAGCAGCCCCTGCATGTCTTACTCCAATTTGTACAATATATAAAAGGGCAGAAGGAGCAGCGATGTAGGCTTGAATGTTGGGGACGAGTCTGTGTGCAACCTTGTTTTCGCGTTAACTGCACAGAAGCCTCGGTTCTGACCATTCTTCATAAATATTTGTCCTCGAGGCAGATGAAATCACAGCTCACGAGCTCTTGCTAGCCTTCTGCGTGCAAAAACTCACTTAAAGCCAGCGTATAGCAACAGCGACGCGTCGCCGCCAGCAGCCCCTGCATGTCTTACTACAATTTCTACAATATTTAAAAGGGCAGAAGGAGCAGCGACGTAGGCTTGAATGTTGGGAACGAGTCTGTATGCAACCTTGTTTTCGCGTTAACTGCACAGAAGCCTCGGTTCTGACCATTCTTTATAAATGTATGTCCTCGAGGCAGTTGAAATCACAGTTCAAGAGCTCTTGCTAGCCTACTGCGTGCTAAAACTCCCACAAAGCCAGCGTATAGCAACAGCGACGCGTCACCGCCAGCAGTCCCTGCATGTCTTACTCCAATTTGTACAATATATAAAAGGGCAGAAGGAGCAGTGACGTAGGCTTGAATGTTGGGGACGAGTCTGTGTGCAACCTTGTTTCCGCGTTAACTGCACAGAAGCCTCGGTTCTGACCATTCTTCATAAATATTTGTCCTCGAGGCAGTTGAAATCACAGCTCACGAGCTCTTGCTAGCCTACTGCGTGCAAAAATTCACACAAAGCCAGCGTATAGCAACAGCGACGCGTCACCGCCAGCAGTCCCTGCATGTCTTACTCCAATTTGTACAATAAATAAAAGGGCAGAAGGAGCAGCAGCGTAGGCTTCAATGTTGGGGACGAGTCTGTGTGCAACCTTGTTTCCGCGTTAACTGCACAGAAGCCTCGGTTCTGACCATTCCTTATAAATGTATGTCCTCAAGGCAGTTCAAATCACAGCTCACGAGCTCTTGCTAGCCTACTGCGTGCAAAAACTCACACAAAGCCAGCGTATAGCAACAGCGACGCGTCACCGCCAGCAGCCCCTGCAAGTCTTACTACAATTTGTACGATATCTAAAAGGGCAGAAGGAGCAGCGACGTAGGCTTGAAAGTTGGGGACGAGTCTGTGTGCAACCTTGTTTTCGCGTTAACTGCACAGAAGCCTCGGTTCTGACCATTCCTTATAAATGTATGTCCTCGAGGCAGTTAAAATCACAGCTCACGAGCACTTGCTAGCCTACTGCGTGCAAAAACTCGCTCAAAGTCAGCGTATAGCAACAGCGACGCGTCACCGCCAGCAGCCCCTGCATGTCTTACTACAATTTCTACAATATATAAAAGGGCAGAAGGAGCAGCGACGTAGGCTTGAAAGATGGGGACGAGTCTCTTTGCAACCTTGTTTTCGCGTTAACTGCACAGAAGCCTCGGTTCTGACCATTTTTCATAGACGTATGTCCTCGAGGCAGTAGAAATCACAGCTCAGGAGCACTTGCTAGCCTACTGCGTGCAAAAACTCACTCAAAGCCAGCGTATAGCAACAGTGACGCGTCACCGTCAGCAGTCCCTGAATGTCTTACTACAATTTGTACAATATATCAAAAGGGCAGAAGGAGCAGCGACGTAAGCTTGAAAGTTGGGGACGAGTCTGTGTGCAACCTTGTTTTCGCGTTAACTGCACAGAAGCCTCAGTTCTGACCATTCTTCATAAATATTTGTCCTCGAGGCAGTTGAAATCACAGCTCACGAGCTCTTGCTGGCCTACTGAGTGCAAAAACTCACACAAAGCCAGCGTATAGCAACAGCGACGCGTCACTGCCAGCAGCCCCTGAATGTCTTACTCCAATTTGTACAATATATAAAAGGGCAGAAGGAGCAGCGACCTAGGCTTGAATCTTGGGGACGAGTCTGTGTGCAACATTGTTTTCGCGTTAACTGCACAGAAGCCTCGGTTCTGACCATTCCTTATAAATGTATGTCCTCGAGGCAGTTCAAATCACAGCTCACGAGCATTTGCTAGCCTACTGCGTGCAAAAACTCACTCAAAGCCAGCGCACAGCAACAGCGACGCGTCACCGCCAGCAGCCCCTGCATGTCTTACTACAATTTGTACGATATCTAAAAGGGCAGAAGGAGCAGTGGCGTAGGCTTGAATGTTGGAGACGAGTCTGTGTGCAACCTTGTTTCCGCGTTAACTGCACAGAAGCCTCGGTTCTGGCCATTCTTCATAAATATTTGTCCTCGAGGCAGTTGAAATCACAGCTCACGAGCTCTTGCTAGCCTACTGCGTGCAAAAATTCACACAAAGCCAGCGTATAGCAACAGCGACGCGTCACCGCCAGCAGTCCCTGCATGTCTTACTCCAATTTGTACAATATATAAAAGGGCAGAAGGAGCAGCGACCTAGGCTTGAATCTTGGGGACGAGTCTGTGTGCAACCTTGTTTTCGCGTTAACTGCACAGAAGCCTCAGTTCTGACCATTCCTTATAAATGTATGTCCTCGAGGCAGTTCAAATCACAGCTCACGAGCACTTGCTAGCCTACTGCGTGCAAAAACTCACTCTAAGCCAGCGCATAGCAACAGCGACGCGTCACCGCCAGCAGCCCCTGCATGTCTTACTACAATTTGTACGATATCTAAAAGGGCGGAAGGAGCAGCGACGTAGGCTTGAATGTTGGGGACGAGTCTGTGTGCAACCTTGTTTTCGCGTTAACTGCACAGAAGCCTCGGTTCTGACCATTCTTCATAAATATTTGTCCTCGAGGCAGTTGAAATCACAGCTCACGAGCTCTTGCTGGCCTACTGCGTGCAAAAACTCACACAAAGCCAACGTATAGCAACAGCGACGCGTCACCGCCTGCAGCCCCTGAATGTCTTACTCCAATTTGTACAATATATAAAAGGGCAGAAGGAGCAGCGACCTAGGCTTGAATCTTGGGGACGAGTCTGTGTGCAACCTTGTTTTCGCGTTAACTGCACAGAAGCCTCGGTTCTGACCATTCTTCATAAATGTTTGTCCTCGAGGCAGTGGAAATCACAGCTCACGAGCACTTGCTAGCCTACTGCGTGCAAAAACTCACTCAAAGCCAGCGTATAGCAACAGCGACGCGTCACCGCCAGCAGCCCCTGAATGTCTTACTACAATTTCTACAATATATAAAAGGGCAGAAGGAGCAGCGACGTAGGCTTGAAAGATGGGGACGAGTCTGTGTGCAACCTTGTTTTCGCGTTAACTGCACAGAAGCCTCAGTTCTGACCATTCTTCATAAATATTTGTCCTCGAGGCAGTTGAAATCACAGCTCACGAGCTCTTGCTGGCCTACTGCGTGCAAAAACTCCCTCAAAGCCAGCGTATAGCAACAGCAACGCGTCGCCGCCAGCAGCCCCTGCATGTCTTACTCCAATTTGTACAATATATAAAAGGGCAGAAGGAGCAGCGATGTAGGCTTGAATGTTGGGGACGAGTCTGTGTGCAACCTTGTTTTCGCGTTAACTGCACAGAAGCCTCGGTTCTGACCATTCTTCATAAATATTTGTCCTCCAGGCAGTTGAAATCACAGCTCACGAGCTCTTGCTAGCCTACTGCGTGCAAAAACTCACTCAAAGCTAGCGTATGGCAACAGCGACGCGTCGCCGCCAGCAGCCCCTGCATGTCTTACTACAATTTCTACAATATTTAAAAGGGCAGAAGGAGCAGCGACGTAGGCTTGAATGTTGGGAACGAGTCTGTGTGCAACCTTGTTTCCGCGTTAACTGCACAGAAGCCTCGGTTCTGACCATACTTCATAAATATTTGTCCTCGAGGCAGTTGAAATCACAGCTCACGAGCTCTTGCTAGCCTACTGCGTGCAAAAATTCACACAAAGCCAGCGTATAGCAACAGCGACGCGTCACCGCCAGCAGTCCCTGCATGTCTTACTCCAATTTGTACAATAAATAAAAGGGCAGAAGGAGCAGCGACGTAGGCTTGAATGTTGGGGACGAGTCTGTGTGCAACCTTGTTTCCGCGTTAACTGCACAGAAGCCTCGGTTCTGACCATTCCTTATATATGTATGTCCTCGAGGCAGTACAAATCATAGCTCACGAGCTCTTGCTAGCCTACTGCGTGCAAAAACTCACACAAAGCCAGCGTATAGCAACAGCGACGCGTCACCGCCAGCAGTCCCTGCATGTCTTACTCCAATTTGTACAATAAATAAAAGGGCAGAAGGAGCAGCGACGTAGGCTTGAATGTTGGGAACGAGTCTGTGTGCAACCTTGTTTTCGCGTTAACTGCACAGAAGCCTCGGTTCTCACCATTCTTTATAAATGTATGTCCTCGAGGCAGTTCAAATCACAGCTCACGAGCACTTGCTAGCCTACTGCGTGCAAAAACTCACACAAAGCCAGGGTATAGCAACACCGACGCGTCACCGCCAGCAGCCCCTGCATCTCTAACTACAATTTGTACGATATCTAAAAGGGCAGAAGGAGCAGCGACGTAGGCTTGAAAGTTGGGGACGAGTCTGTGTGCAACCTTGTTTTCGCGTTAACTGCACAGAAGCCTCGGTTCTGACCATTCCTTATAAATGTATGTCCTCGAGGCAGTTCAAATCACAGCTCACGAGCACTTGCTAGCCTACTGCGTGCAAAAACTCACACAAAGCCAGCGTATAGCAACAGCGACGCGTCACCGCCAGCAGTCCCTGCATGTCTTACTCCAATTTGTACAATATATAAAAGGGCAGAAGGAGCAGTGACGTAGGCTTGAATGTTGGGGACGAGTCTGTGTGCAACCTTGTTTCCACGTTAACTGCACAGAAGCCTCGGTTCTGACCATACTTCATAAATATTTGTCCTCGAGGCAGTTGAAATCACAGCTCACGAGCTCTTGCTAGCCTACTGCGTGCAAAAATTCACACAAAGCCAGCGTATAGCAACAGCGACGCGTCACCGCCAGCAGTCCCTGCATGTCTTACTCCAATTTGTACAATAAATAAAAGGGCAGAAGGAGCAGCGACGTAGGCTTGAATGTTGGGGACGAGTCTGTGTGCAACCTTGTTTCCGCGTTAACTGCACAGAAGCCTCGGTTCTGACCATTCCTTATAAATGTATGTCCTCAAGGCAGTTCAAATCACAGCTCACGAGCTCTTGCTGGCCTACTGCGTGCAAAAACTCACACAAAGCCAGCGTATAGCAACAGCGACGCGTCACCGCCAGCAGCCCCTGCATGTCTTACTACAATTTCTACAATATATAAAAGGGCAGAAGGAGCAGCGACGTAGGCTTGAAAGATGGGGACGAGTCTCTTTGCAACCTTGTTTTCACGTTAACTGCACAGAAGCCTCGGTTCTGACCATTTTTCATAGATGTATGTCCTCGAGGCAGTAGAAATCACAGCTCACGAGCACTTGCTAGCCTACTGCGTGCAAAAACTCACACAAACCAGGGTATAGCAACACCGACGCGTCACCGCCAGCAGCCCCTGCATCTCTAACTACAATTTGTACGATATCTAAAAGGGCAGAAGGAGCAGCGACGTAGGCTTGAAAGTTGGGGACGAGTCTGTGTGCAACCTTGTTTTCGCGTTAACTGCACAGAAGCCTCGGTTCTGACCATTCTTCATAAATATTTGTCCTCGAGGCAGTTGAAATCACAGCTCACGAGCTCTTGCTGGCCTACTGCGTGCAAAAACTCACACAAAGCCAACGTATAGCAACAGCGACGCGTCACCGCCTGCAGCCCCTGAATGTCTTACTCCAATTTGTACAATATATAAAAGGGCAGAAGGAGCAGCGACCTAGGCTTGAATCTTGGGGACGAGTCTGTGTGCAACCTTGTTTTCGCGTTAACTGCACAGAAGCCTCGGTTCTGACCATTCTTCATAAATGTTTGTCCTCGAGGCAGTGGAAATCACAGCTCACGAGCACTTGCTAGCCTACTGCGTGCAAAAACTCACTCAAAGCCAGCGTATAGCAACAGCGACGCGTCACCGCCAGCAGCCCCTGAATGTCTTACTACAATTTCTACAATATATAAAAGGGCAGAAGGAGCAGCGACGTAGGCTTGAAAGATGGGGACGAGTCTGTGTGCAACCTTGTTTTCGCGTTAACTGCACAGAAGCCTCAGTTCTGACCATTCTTCATAAATATTTGTCCTCGAGGCAGTTGAAATCACAGCTCACGAGCTCTTGCTGGCCTACTGCGTGCAAAAACTCCCTCAAAGCCAGCGTATAGCAACAGCAACGCGTCGCCGCCAGCAGCCCCTGCATGTCTTACTCCAATTTGTACAATATATAAAAGGGCAGAAGGAGCAGCGATGTAGGCTTGAATGTTGGGGACGAGTCTGTGTGCAACCTTGTTTTCGCGTTAACTGCACAGAAGCCTCGGTTCTGACCATTCTTCATAAATATTTGTCCTCCAGGCAGTTGAAATCACAGCTCACGAGCTCTTGCTAGCCTACTGCGTGCAAAAACTCACTCAAAGCTAGCGTATGGCAACAGCGACGCGTCGCCGCCAGCAGCCCCTGCATGTCTTACTACAATTTCTACAATATTTAAAAGGGCAGAAGGAGCAGCGACGTAGGCTTGAATGTTGGGAACGAGTCTGTGTGCAACCTTGTTTCCGCGTTAACTGCACAGAAGCCTCGGTTCTGACCATACTTCATAAATATTTGTCCTCGAGGCAGTTGAAATCACAGCTCACGAGCTCTTGCTAGCCTACTGCGTGCAAAAATTCACACAAAGCCAGCGTATAGCAACAGCGACGCGTCACCGCCAGCAGTCCCTGCATGTCTTACTCCAATTTGTACAATAAATAAAAGGGCAGAAGGAGCAGCGACGTAGGCTTGAATGTTGGGGACGAGTCTGTGTGCAACCTTGTTTCCGCGTTAACTGCACAGAAGCCTCGGTTCTGACCATTCCTTATATATGTATGTCCTCGAGGCAGTACAAATCATAGCTCACGAGCTCTTGCTAGCCTACTGCGTGCAAAAACTCACACAAAGCCAGCGTATAGCAACAGCGACGCGTCACCGCCAGCAGTCCCTGCATGTCTTACTCCAATTTGTACAATAAATAAAAGGGCAGAAGGAGCAGCGACGTAGGCTTGAATGTTGGGAACGAGTCTGTGTGCAACCTTGTTTTCGCGTTAACTGCACAGAAGCCTCGGTTCTCACCATTCTTTATAAATGTATGTCCTCGAGGCAGTTCAAATCACAGCTCACGAGCACTTGCTAGCCTACTGCGTGCAAAAACTCACACAAAGCCAGGGTATAGAAACACCGACGCGTCACCGCCAGCAGCCCCTGCATCTCTAACTACAATTTGTACGATATCTAAAAGGGCAGAAGGAGCAGCGACGTAGGCTTGAAAGTTGGGGACGAGTCTGTGTGCAACCTTGTTTTCGCGTTAACTGCACAGAAGCCTCGGTTCTGACCATTCCTTATAAATGTATGTCCTCGAGGCAGTTCAAATCACAGCTCACGAGCACTTGCTAGCCTACTGCGTGCAAAAACTCACACAAAGCCAGCGTATAGCAACAGCGACGCGTCACCGCCAGCAGTCCCTGCATGTCTTACTCCAATTTGTACAATATATAAAAGGGCAGAAGGAGCAGTGACGTAGGCTTGAATGTTGGGGACGAGTCTGTGTGCAACCTTGTTTCCACGTTAACTGCACAGAAGCCTCGGTTCTGACCATACTTCATAAATATTTGTCCTCGAGGCAGTTGAAATCACAGCTCACGAGCTCTTGCTAGCCTACTGCGTGCAAAAATTCACACAAAGCCAGCGTATAGCAACAGCGACGCGTCACCGCCAGCAGTCCCTGCATGTCTTACTCCAATTTGTACAATAAATAAAAGGGCAGAAGGAGCAGCGACGTAGGCTTGAATGTTGGGGACGAGTCTGTGTGCAACCTTGTTTCCGCGTTAACTGCACAGAAGCCTCGGTTCTGACCATTCCTTATAAATGTATGTCCTCAAGGCAGTTCAAATCACAGCTCACGAGCTCTTGCTGGCCTACTGCGTGCAAAAACTCACACAAAGCCAGCGTATAGCAACAGCGACGCGTCACCGCCAGCAGCCCCTGCATGTCTTACTACAATTTCTACAATATATAAAAGGGCAGAAGGAGCAGCGACGTAGGCTTGAAAGATGGGGACGAGTCTCTTTGCAACCTTGTTTTCACGTTAACTGCACAGAAGCCTCGGTTCTGACCATTTTTCATAGATGTATGTCCTCGAGGCAGTAGAAATCACAGCTCACGAGCACTTGCTAGCCTACTGCGTGCAAAAACTCACACAAACCAGGGTATAGCAACACCGACGCGTCACCGCCAGCAGCCCCTGCATCTCTAACTACAATTTGTACGATATCTAAAAGGGCAGAAGGAGCAGCGACGTAGGCTTGAAAGTTGGGGACGAGTCTGTGTGCAACCTTGTTTTCGCGTTAACTGCACAGAAGCCTCGGTTCTGACCATTCCTTATAAATGTATGTCCTCGAGGCAGTTCAAATCACAGCTCACGAGCACTTGCTAGCCTACTGCGTGCAAAAACTCACACAAAGCCAGCGTATAGCAACAGCGACGCGTCACCGCCAGCAGCCCCTGCATGTCTTACTACAATTTCTACAATATATAAAAGGGCAGAAAGAGCAGCGACGTAGGCTTGAAAGATGGGGACGAGTCTCTTTGCAACCTTGTTTTCACGTTAACTGCACAGAAGCCTCGGTTCTGACCATTTTTCATAGATGTATGTCCTCGAGGCAGTAGAAATCACAGCTCACGAGCACTTGCTAGCCTACTGCGTGCAAAAACTCACACAAAGCCAGGGTATAGCAACACCGACGCGTCACCGCCAGCAGCCCCTGCATCTCTAACTACAATTTGTACGATATCTAAAAGGGCAGAAGGAGCAGCGACGTAGGCTTGAAAGTTGGGGACGAGTCTGTGTGCAACATTGTTTTCGCGTTAACTGCACAGAAGCCTCGGTTCTGACCATTCCTTATAAATGTATGTCCTCGAAGCAGTTCAAATCACAGCTCACGAGCACTTGCTAGCCTACTGCGTGCAAAAACTCACACAAAGCCAGCGTATAGCAACAAGCGACGCGTCACCGCCAGCAGTCCCTGTATGTCTTACTCCAATTTGTACAATAAATAAAAGGGCAGAAGGAGCAGCAACGTAGGCTTGAATGTTGGGGACGAGTCTGTGTGCAACCTTGTTTTCGCGTTAACTGCACAGAAGCCTCGGTTCTCACCATTTTTTATAAATGTATGTCCTCGAGGCAGTTCAAATCACAGCTCACGAGCTCTTGCTAGCCTACTGCGTGCAAAAACTCACACAAAGCCAGCGTATAGAAACAAGCGACGCGTCACCGCCAGCAGTCCCTGTATGTCTTACTCCAATTTGTACAATAAATAAAAGGGCAGAAGGAGCAGCAACGTAGGCTTGAATGTTGGGGACGAGTCTGTGTGCAACCTTGTTTCCGCGTTAACTGCACAGAAGCCTCGGTTCTGACCATTCCTTATAAATGTATGTCCTCAAGGCAGTTCAAATCACAGCTCACGAGCTCTTGCTAGCCTACTGCGTGCAAAAACTCACACAAAGCCAGCGTATAGCAACAGCGACGCGTCACCGCCAGCAGTCCCTGCATGTCTTACTCCAATTTGTACAATAAATAAAAGGGCAGAAGGAGCAGCGACGTAGGCTTGAAAGTTGGGGACGAGTCTGTGTGCAACCTTGTTTTCGCGTTAACTGCACAGAAGCCTCGGTTCTGACCATTCCTTATATATGTATGTCCTCGAGGCAGTTCAAATCACAGCTCACGAGCTCTTGCTAGCCTACTGCGTGCAAAAACTCACACAAAGCCAGCGTATAGCAACAGCGACGCGTCACCGCCAGCAGCCCCTGCAAGTCTTACTACAATTTGTACGATATCTAAAAGGGCAGAAGGAGCAGCGACGTAGGCTTGAAAGATGGGGACGAGTCTCTTTGCAACCTTGTTTTCGCGTTAACTGCACAGAAGCCTCGGTTCTGACCATTTTTCATAGACGTATGTCCTCGAGGCAGTAGAAATCACAGCTCAGGAGCACTTGCTAGCCTACTGCGTGCAAAAAACTCACTCAAAGCCAGCGTATAGCAACAGTGACGCGTCACCGTCAGCAGCCCCTGAATGTCTTACTACAATTCGTACAATATATAAAAGGGCAGAAGGAGCTGCGACGTAGGCTTGAAAGTTGGGGACGAGTCTGTGTGCAACCTTGTTTTCGCGTTAACTGCAGAGAAGCCTCGGTTCTGACCATTCCTTATAAATGTATTTCCTCGAGGCAGTTCAAATCACAGCTCACGAGCACTTGCTAGCCTACTGCGTGCAAAAACTCACTCAAAGGCAGCGTATAGCAACAGCGACGCGTCACCGCCAGCAGCCCCTGCATGTCTTACTACAATTTGTACGATATCTAAAAGGGCAGAAGGAGCAGCGATGTAGGCTTGAAAGTTGGGGACGAGTCTGTGTGCAACCTTGTTTTCGCGTTAACTGCACAGAAGCCTCGGTTCTGACCATTCCTTATAAATGTATGTCCTCGAGGCAGTTCAAATCACAGCTCACGAGCACTTGCTAGCCTACTGCGTGCAAAAACTCACTCAAAGCCAGCGTATAGCAACAGCGACGCGTCACCGCCAGCAGCCCCTGCATGTCTTACTACAATTTCTACAATATATAAAAGGCCAGAAGGAGCAGCGACGTAGGCTTGAAAGATGGGGACGAGTCTCTTTGCAACCTTGTTTTCACGTTGACTGCACAGAAGCCTCGGTTCTGACGATTTTTCATAGATGTATGTCCTCGAGGCAGTAGAAATCACAACTCACGAGCACTTGCTAGCCTACTGCGTCGAAAAACTCACACAAAGCCAGGGTATAGCAACAGCGACGCGTCACCGCCAGCAGCCCCTGCATCTCTAACTACAATTTGTACGATATCTAAAAGGGCAGAAGGAGCAGCGACGTAGGCTTGAAAGTTGGGGACGAGTCTGTGTGCAACCTTGTTTTCGCGTTAACTGCACAGAAGCCTCGGTTCTGACCATTCCTTATAAATGTATGTCCTCGAGGCAGTTCAAATCACAGCTCACAAGCACTTGCTAACCTACTGCGTGCAAAAACTCACTCAAAGCCAGCGTATAGCAACAGCGACGCGTCACCGCCAGCAGCCCCTGCATGTCTTACTACAATTTCTACAATATATAAAAGGCCAGAAGGAGCAGCAACGTAGGCTTGAATGTTGGGGACGAGTCTGTGTGCAACCTTGTTTCCGCGTTAACTGCACAGAAGCCTCGGTTCTGACCATTCCTTATAAATGTATGTCCTCAAGGCAGTTCAAATCACAGCTCACGAGCTCTTGCTAGCCTACTGCGTGCAAAAACTAAAACAAAGCCAGCGTATTGCAACAGCGACGCGTCACCGTCAGCAGTCCCTGAATGTCTTACTACAATTTGTACAATATATAAAAGGGCAGAAGGAGCAGCGACGTAAGCTTGAAAGTTGGGGACGAGTCTGTGTGCAACCTTGTTTTCGCGTTAACTGCACAGAAGCCTCAGTTCTGACCATTCTTCATAAATATTTGTCCTTTAGGCAGTTCAAATCACAGCTCACGAGCACTTGCTAGCCTACTGCGAGCAAAAACTCACTCAAAGCCAGCGTATAGCAACAGCGACGCGTCACCGCCAGCAGCCCCTGCATGTCTTACTATAATTTCTACAATATATAAAAGGGCAGAAGGAGCAGCGACGTAGGCTTGAAAGATGGGGACGAGTCTCTTTGCAACCTTGTTTTCACGTTAACTGCTCAGAAGCCTCGGTTCTGACCATTTTTCATAGATGTATGTCCTCGAGGCAGTAGAAATCACAGCTCACGAGCACTTGCTAGCCTACTGCGTGCAAAAAACTCACTCAAAGCCAGCGTATAGCAACAGTGACGCGTCACCGTCAGCAGCCCCTGAATGTCTTACTACAATTTGTACAATATATAAAAGGGCAGAAGGAGCTGCGACGTAGGCTTGAAAGTTGGGGACGAGTCTGTGTGCAACCTTGATTTCGCGTTAACTGCACAGAAGCCTCGGTTCTGACCATTCTTTATAAATGTATGTCCTCGAGGCAGTTCAAATCACAGCTCACGAGCACTTGCTAGCCTACTGCGTGCAAAAACTCACTCAAAGGCAGCGTATAGCAACAGCGACGCGTCACCGCCAGCAGCCCCTGCATGTCTTACTACAATTTGTACGATATCTAAAAGGGCAGAAGGAGCAGCGATGTAGGCTTGAAAGTTGGGGACGAGTCTGTGTGCAACCTTGTTTTCGCGTTAACTGCACAGAAGCCTCGGTTCTGACCATTCCTTATAAATGTATGTCCTCGAGGCAGTTCAAATCACAGCTCACGAGCACTTGCTAGCCTACTGCGTGCAAAAACTCACTCAAAGCCAGCGTATAGCAACAGCGACGCGTCACCGCCAGCAGCCCCTGCATGTCTTACTACAATTTCTACAATATATAAAAGGCCAGAAGGAGCAGCGACGTAGGCTTGAAAGATGGGGACGAGTCTCTTTGCAACCTTGTTTTCACGTTAACTGCACAGAAGCCTCGGTTCTGACCATTTTTCATAGATGTATGTCCTCGAGGCAGTAGAAATCACAGCTCACGAGCACTTGCTAGCCTACTGCGTGCAAAAACTCACACAAGGCCAGGGTATAGCAACAGCGACGCGTCACCGCCAGCAGCCCCTGCATCTCTAACTACAATTTGTACGATATCTAGAAGGGCAGAAGGAGCAGCGACGTAGGCTTTAAAGTTGGGGACGAGTCTGTGTGCAACCTTGTTTTCGCGTTAACTGCACAGAAGCCACGGTTCTGACCATTCCTTATAAATGTATGTCCTCGAGGCAGTTCAAATCACAGCTCACGAGCACTTGCTAGCCTACTGCGTGCAAAAACTCACTCAAAGCCAGCGTATAGCAACAGCGACGCGTCACCGCCAGCAGCCCCTGCATGTCTTACTACAATTTCTACAATATATAAAAGGCCAGAAGGAGCAGCAACGTAGCCTTGAATGTTGGGGACGAGTCTGTGTGCAACCTTGTTTCCGCGTTAACTGCACAGAAGCCTCGGTTCTGGCCATTCCTTATAAATGTATGTCCTCAAGGCAGTTCAAATCACAGCTCACGAGCTCTTGCTAGCCTACTGCGTGCAAAAACTAAAACAAAGCCAGCGTATTGCAACAGCGACGCGTCACCGTCAGCAGTCTCTGAATGTCTTACTACAATTTGTACAATATATAAAAGGGCAGAAGGAGCAGCGACGTAAGCTTGAAAGTTGGGGACGAGTCTGTGTGCAACCTTGTTTTCGCGTTAACTGCACAGAAGCCTAAGTTCTGACCATTCTTCATGAATATTTGTCCTCGAGGCAGTTGAAATCACAGCTCACGAGCTCTTGCTGGCCTACTGCGTGCAAAAACTCACACAAAGCCAGCGTATAGCAACAGCGACGCGTCACCGCCAGCAGCCCCTGAATGGCTTACTCCAATTTGCACAATATATAAAAGGGCAGAAGGAGCAGCGACCTAGGCTTGAATCTTGGGGACGAGTCTGTGTGCAACCTTGTTTTCGCGTTAACTGCACAGATGCCTCGGTTCTGACAATTCTTTATAAATGTATGTCCTCGAGGCAGTTCAAATCGCAGCTCACGAGCTCTTGCTAGCCTACTGCGTGCAAAAACTCACTCAAAGCCAGCGTATAGCAACAGCGACGCGTCACCGCCAGCAGCCCCTGCATGTCTTACTACAATTTCTACAATATATAAAAGGCCAGAAGGAGCAGCGACGTAGGCTTGAAAGATGGGGACGAGTCTCTTTGCAACCTTGTTTTCACGTTAACTGCACAGAAGCCTCGGTTCTGACCATTTTTCATAGATGTATGTCCTCGAGGCAGTAGAAATCACAGCTCACGAGCACTTGCTAGCCTACTGCGTGCAAAAACTCACACAAAGCCAGGGTATAGCAACAGCGACGCGTCACCGCCAGCAGCCCCTGCATCTCTAACTACAATTTGTACGATATCTAGAAGGGCAGAAGGAGCAGCGACGTAGGCTTGAAAGTTGGGGACGAGTCTGTGTGCAACCTTGTTTTCGCGTTAACTGCACAGAAGCCACGGTTCTGACCATTCCTTATAAATGTATGTCCTCGAGGCAGTTCAAATCACAGCTCACGAGCACTTGCTAGCCTACTGCGTGCAAAAACTCACTCAAAGCCAGCGTATAGCAACAGCGACGCGTCACCGCCAGCAGCCCCTGCATGTCTTACTACAATTTCTACAATATATAAAAGAGCAGAAGGAGCAGCGACGTAGGCTTGAAAGATGGGGACGAGTCTCTTTGCAACCTTGTTTTCACGTTAACTGCACAGAAGCCTCGGTTCTGACCATTTTTCATAGATGTATGTACTCGAGGCAGTAGAAATCACAGCTCACGAGCACTTGCTAGCCTACTGCGTGGAAAAACTCACACAAAGCCAGGGTATAGCAACAGCGACGCGTCACCGCCAGCAGCCCCTGCATCTCTAACTACAATTTGTACGATATCTAAAAGGGCAGAAGGAGCAGCGACGTAGGCTTGAAAGTTGGGGACGAGTCTGTGTGCAACCTTGTTTTCGCGTTAACTGCACAGAAGTTTCGGTTCTGACCATTCCTTATAAATGTATGTCCTCGAGGCAGTTCAAATCACAGCTCACGAGCACTTGCTAACCTACTGCGTGCAAAAACTCACTCAAAGCCAGCGTATAGAAACAGTGACGCGTCACCGCCAGCAGTCCCTGTATGTCTTACTCCAATTTGTACAATAAATAAAAGGGCAAAAGGAGCAGCAACGTAGGCTTGAATGTTGGGGACGAGTCCGTACGCAACCTTGTTTCCGCGTCAACTGCACAGAAGCCTCGGTTCTGACCATTCCTTATAAATGTATGTCCTCAAGGCAGTTCAAATCACAGCTCACGAGCTCTTGCTAGCCTACTGCGTGCAAAAACTCACACAAAGCCAGCGTATAGCAACAGCGACGCGTCACCGCCAGCAGCCCCTGCAAGTCTTACTACAATTTGTACGATATCTAAAAGGGCAGAAGGAGCAGCGACGTAGGCTTGAAAGTTGAGGACGAGTCTGTGTGCAACCTTGTTTTCGCGTTAACTGCACAGAAGCCTCGGTTCTGACCATTCCTTATAAATGTATGTCCTCGAGGCAGTTCAAATCACAGCTCACGAGCACTTGCTAGCCTACTGCGTGCAAAAACTCACTCAAAGCCAGCGTATAGCAACAGCGACGCGTCACCGCCAGCAGCCCCTGCATGTCTTACTACAATTTCTACAATATATAAAAGGGCAGAAGGAGCAGCGACGTAGGCTTGAAAGATGGGGACGAGTCTCTTTGCAACCTTGTTTTCGCGTTAACTGCACAGAAGCCTCGGTTCTGACCATTTTTCATAGACGTATGTCCTCGAGGCAGTAGAAATCACAGCTCACGAGCACTTGCTAGCCTACTGCGTGCAAAAAACTCACTCAAAGCCAGCGTATAGCAACAGTGACGCGTCACCGTCAGCAGCCCCTGAATGTCTTACTACAATTCGTACAATATATAAAAGGGCAGAAGGAGCTGCGACGTAGGCTTGAAAGTTGGGGACGAGTCTGTGTGCAACCTTGTTTTCGCGTTAACTGCACAGAAGCCTCGGTTCTGACCATTCCTTATAAATGTATGTCCTCGAGGCAGTTCAAATCACAGCTCACGAGCACTTGCTAGCCTACTGCGTGCAAAAACTCACTCAAAGGCAGCGTATAGCAACAGCGACGCGTCACCGCCAGCAGCCCCTGCATGTCTTACTACAAATTGTACGATATCTAAAAGGGCAGAAGGAGCAGCGATGTAGGCTTGAAAGTTGGGGACGAGTCTGTGTGCAACCTTGTTTTCGCGTTAACTGCACAGAAGCCTCGGTTCTGACCATTCCTTATAAATGTATGTCCTCGAGGCAGTTCAAATCACAGCTCACGAGCACTTGCTAGCCTACTGCGTGCAAAAACTCACTCAAAGCCAGCGTATAGCAACAGCGACGCGTCACCGCCAGCAGCCCCTGCATGTCTTACTACAATTTCTACAATATATAAAAGGCCAGAAGGAGCAGCGACGTAGGCTTGAAAGATGGGGACGAGTCTCTTTGCAACCTTGTTTTCACGTTGACTGCACAGAAGCCTCGGTTCTGACCATTTTTCATAGATGTATGTCCTCGAGGCAGTAGAAATCACAGCTCACGAGCACTTGCTAGCCTACTGCGTGCAAAAACTCACACAAAGCCAGGGTATAGCAACAGCGACGCGTCACCGCCAGCAGCCCCTGCATCTCTAACTACAATTTGTACGATATCTAAAAGGGCAGAAGGAGCAGCGACGTAGGCTTTAAAGTTGGGGACGAGTCTGTGTGCAACCTTGTTTTCGCGTTAACTGCACAGAAGCCACGGTTCTGACCATTCCTTATAAATGTATGTCCTCGAGGCAGTTCAAATCACAGCTCACGAGCACTTGCTAGCCTACTGCGTGCAAAAACTCACTCAAAGCCAGCGTATAGCAACAGCGACGCGTCACCGCCAGCAGCCCCTGCATGTCTTACTACAATTTCTACAATATATAAAAGGCCAGAAGGAGCAGCAACGTAGCCTTGAATGTTGGGGACGAGTCTGTGTGCAACCTTGTTTCCGCGTTAACTGCACAGAAGCCTCGGTTCTGACCATTCCTTATAAATGTATGTCCTCAAGGCAGTTCAAATCACAGCTCACGAGCTCTTGCTAGCCTACTGCGTGCAAAAACTAAAACAAAGCCATCGTATTGCAACAGCGACGCGTCACCGTCAGCAGTCTCTGAATGTCTTACTACAATTTGTACAATATATAAAAGGGCAGAAAGAGCAGCGAAGTAAGCTTGAAAGTTGGGGACGAGTCTGTGTGCAACCTTGTTTTCCCGTTAACTGCACAGAAGCCTAAGTTCTGACCATTCTTCATGAATATTTGTCCTCGAGGCAGTTGAAATCACAGCTCACGAGCTCTTGCTGGCCTACTGCGTGCAAAAACTCACACAAAGCCAGCGTATAGCAACAGCGACGCGTCACCGCCAGCAGCCCCTGAATGTCTTACTCCAATTTGCACAATATATAAAAGGGCAGAAGGAGCAGCGACCTAGGCTTGAATCTTGGGGACGAGTCTGTGTGCAACCTTGTTTTCGCGTTAACTGCACAGATGCCTCGGTTCTGACAATTCTTTATAAATGTATGTCCTCGAGGCAGTTCAAATCGCAGCTCACGAGCTCTTGCTAGCCTACTGCGTGCAAAAACTCACACAAAGCCAGCGCATAGCAACAGCGACGTGTCACCGCCAGCAGCCCCTGCATGTCTTACTACAATTTCTACAATATATAAAAGGGCAGAAGGAGCAGCGACCTAGGCTTGAATCTTGGGGACGAGTGTGTGTGCAACCTTCTTTTCCCGTTAACTGCACAGAAGCCTCGGTTCTGACCATGCCTTATAAATGTATGTCTTTGAGGCAGTTCAAATCACAGCTCACGAGCACTTGCTAGCCTACTGCGAGCAAAAACTCACTCAAAGCCAGCGTATAGCAACAGCGACGCGTCACCGCCAGCAGCCCCTGCATGTCTTACTACAATTTCTACAATATATAAAAGGGCAGAAGGAGCAGCGACGTAGGCTTGAAAGATGGGGACGAGTCTCTTTGCAACCTTGTTTACACGTTAACTGCACAGAAGCCTCGGTTCTGACCATATTTCATAGATGTGTGTCCTCGAGCCAGTAGAAATCACAGCTCACGAGCACTTGCTAGCCTACTGCGTGCAAAAAACTCACTCAAAGCCAGCGTATAGCAACAGTGACGCGTCACGGTCAGCAGCCCCTGAATGTCTTACTACAATTTCTACAATATATAAAAGGGCAGAAGGAGCAGCGACGTAGGCTTGAAAGATGGGGACGAGTCTCTTTGAAACCTTGATTTCGCGTTAACTGCACAGAAGCCTCGGTTCTGACCATTCCTTATAAATATATATCCTCGAGGCAGTAGAAATCACAGCTCACGAGCACTTGCTAGCCTACTGCGTGCAAAAAACTCACTCAAAGCCAGCGTATAGCAACAGTGACGCGTCACCGTCAGCAGCCCCTGAATGTCTTACTACAATTTGTACAATATATAAAAGGGCAGAAGGAGCAGCGACGTAGGCTTGAAAGTTGGGGACGAGTCTCTTTGCAACCTTGTTTTCACGTTAACTTCACAGAAGCCTCGGTTCTGACCATTTTTCATAGATGTATGTCCTCGAGGCAGTAAAAATCACAGCTCACGAGCACTTGCTAGCCTACTGCGTGCAAAAAACTCACTCAAAGCCAGCGTATAGCAACAGTGACGCGTCACCGCCAGCAGCCCCTGCATGTCTTACTACAATTTCTACAATATATAAAAGGGCAGAAGGAGCAGCGACGTAGGCTTGAAGGATGGGGACGAGTCTCTTTGCAACCTTGTTTTCACGTTAACTGCACAGAAGACTCGGTTCTGACCATTTTTCATAGATGTGTGTCCTCGAGGCAGTAGAAATCACAGCTCACGAGCACTTGCTAGCCTACTGCGTGCAAAAACTCACACAAAGCCAGGGTATAGCAACAGCGACGGGTCACCGCCAGCAGCCCCTGCATCTCTAACTACAATTTGTACGATATATAAAAGGGCAGAAGGAGCAGCGACGTAGGCTTGAAAGATGGGGACGAGTCTCTTTGCAACCTTGTTTTCCCGTTAACTGCACAGAAACCTTTGTTCTGACCATTCGTCATAAATATTTGTCCTCGAGGCAGTTGAAATCACAGCTCACGAGCACTTGCTAGCCTACTGCGTGCAAAAACTAACACAAAGCCAGCGTATAGCAACAGCGACGCGTCACCGCCAGCAGCCCCTGAATGTCTTACTCCAATTTGTACGATATATAAAAGGGCAGAAGGAGCAGCGACCTATGCTTGAATCTTGGGGACGAGTCTGTGTGCAACCTTGTTTTCGCGTTAACTGCACAGAAGCCTTGGTTCTGACCATTCTTTATAAATGTATGTCCTCGAGGCAGTTGAAATCACAGCTCACCAGCTCTTGCTAGCCTACTGCGTGCAAAAACTCACACAAAGCCAGCGTATAGCAACAGCGACGCGTCACCGCCAGCAGCCCCTGCATCTCAAACTACAATTTGTACGATGTCTAAAAGGGCAGAAGGAGCAGCGACGTAGGCTTGAAAGTTTGGGACGAGTCTGTGTGCAACCTTGTTTTCGCGTTAACTGCACAGAAGCCTCGGTTCTGACCATTCCTTATAAATGTATGTCCAGGAGGCAGTTCAAAACACAGCTCACGAGCACTTCCTAGCCTACTGCGTGCAAAAACTCACTCAAAGCAAGCGTATAGCAACAGCGACGCGTCACCGCCAGCAGCCCCTGCATGTCTTACTACAATTTCTACAATATATAAAAGGGCAGAAGGAGCAGCGACGTAGGCTTGAAAGATGGGGACGAGTCTGTGTGCAACCTTGTTTTCGCGTTAACTGCACAGATGCCTCGGTTCTGACCATTCTTTATAAATGTATGTCCTCGAGGCAGTTCAAATCACAGCTCACGAGCTCTTGCTAGCCTACTGCGTGCAAAAACTCACACAAAGCCAGCGCATAGCAACAGCGACGTGTCACCGCCAGCAGCCCCTGCATGTCTTACTACAATTTCTACAATATATAAAAGGGCAGAAGGAGCAGCGACCTAGGCTTGAATCTTGGGGACGAGTGTGTGTGCAACCTTCTTTTCCCGTTAACTGCACAGAAGCCTCGGTTCTGACCATGCCTTATAAATGTATGTCCTCGAGGCAGTTCAAATCACAGCTCACGAGCACTTGCTAGCCTACTGCGAGCAAAAACTCACTCAAAGCCAGCGTATAGCAACAGCGACGCGTCACCGCCAGCAGCCCCTGCATGTCTTACTACAATTTCTACAATATATAAAAGGGCAGAAGGAGCAGCGACGTAGGCTTGAAAGATGGGGACGAGTCTCTTTGCAACCTTGTTTACACGTTAACTGCACAGAAGCCTCGGTTCTGACCATATTTCATAGATGTGTGTCCTGGAGCCAGTAGAAATCACAGCTCACGAGCACTTGCTAGCCTACTGCGTGCAAAAAACTCACTCAAAGCCAGCGTATAGCAACAGTGACGCGTCACGGTCAGCAGCCCCTGAATGTCTTACTACAATTTCTACAATATATAAAAGGGCAGAAGGAGCAGCGACGTAGGCTTGAAAGATGGGGACGAGTCTCTTTGAAACCTTGATTTCGCGTTAACTGCACAGAATCCTCGGTTCTGACCATTCCTTATAAATATATATCCTCGAGGCAGTAGAAATCACAGCTCACGAGCTCTTCTTATCCTACTGCGTGCAAAAACTTACACAAAGCCACCGTATAGCAACAGCGACGCGTCACCGCCAGCAGCCCCTGCATGTCTTACTACAATTTCTACAATATATAAAAGGGCAGAAGGAGCAGCGACGTAGGCTTGAAAGATGGGGACGAGTCTCTTTGCAACCTTGTTTTCACGTTAACTGCACAGAAGCCTCGGTTCTGACCATTTTTCATAGATGTATGTCCTCGAGGCAGTAGAAATCACAGCTCACGAGCACTTGCTAGCCTACTGCGTGCAAAAAACTCACTCAAAGCCAGCGTATAGCAACAGTGACGCGTCACCGTCAGCAGCCCCTGAATGTCTTACTACAATTTGTACAATATATAAAAGGGCAGAAGGAGCAGCGACGTAGGCTTGAAAGTTGGGGACGAGTCTCTTTGCAACCTTCTTTTCACGTTAACTGCACAGAAGACTCGGTTCTGACCATTTTTCATAGATGTATGTCCTCGAGGCAGTAGAAATCACAGCTCACGAGCACTTGCTAGCCTACTGCGTGCAAAAACTCACACAAAGCCAGGGTATAGCAACAGCGACGCGTCACCGCCAGCAGCCCCTGCATCTCTAACTACAATTTGTACGATATATAAAAGGGCAGAAGGAGCAGCGACGTAGGCTTGAAAGATGGGGACGAGTCTCTTTGCAACCTTGTTTTCACGTTAACTGCACAGAAACCTTAGTTCTGACCATTCGTCATAAATATTTGTCCTCGAGGCAGTTGAAATCACAGCTCACGAGCACTTGCTAGCCTACTGCGTGCAAAAACTAACACAAAGCCAGCGTATAGCAACAGCGACGCGTCACCGCCAGCAGCCCCTGAATGTCTTACTCCAATTTGTACGATATATAAAAGGGCAGAAGGAGCAGCGACCTATGCTTGAATCTTGGGGACGAGTCTGTGTGCAACCTTGTTTTCGCGTTAACTGCACAGAAGCCTTGGTTCTGACCATTCTTTATAAATGTATGTCCTCGAGGCAGTTGAAATCACAGCTCACCAGCTCTTGCTAGCCTACTGCGTGCAAAAACTCACACAAAGCCAGCGTATAGCAACAGCGACGCGTCACCGCCAGCAGCCCCTGCATCTCAAACTACAATTTGTACGATGTCTAAAAGGGCAGAAGGAGCAGCGACGTAGGCTTGAAAGTTTGGGACGAGTCTGTGTGCAACCTTGTTTTCGCGTTAACTGCACAGAAGCCTCGGTTCTGACCATTCCTTATAAATGTATGTCCACGAGGCAGTTCAAATCACAGCTCACGAGCACTTCCTAGCCTACTGCGTGCAAAAACTCACTCAAAGCCAGCGTATAGCAACAGCGACGCGTCACCGCCAGCAGCCCCTGCATGTCTTACTACAATTTCTACAATATATAAAAGGGCAGAAGGAGCAGCGACGTAGGCTTGAAAGATGGGGACGAGTCTGTGTGCAACCTTGTTTTCGCGTTAACTGCACAGAAGCCTCGGTTCTGACCATTTTTCATAGACGTATGTCCTCGAGGCAGTAGAAATCACAGCTCACGAGCACTTGCTAGCCTACTGCGTGCAAAAACTCACTCAAAGCCAGCGTATAGCAACAGTGACGCGTCACCATCAGCAGTCCCTGAATGTCTTACTACAATTTGTACAATATATAAAAGGGCAGAAGGAGCCGCGACCTAGGCTTGAATCTTGGGGACGAGTGTGTGTGCAACCTTCTTTTCCCGTTAACTGCACAGAAGCCTCGGTTCTGACCATGCCTTATAAATGTATGTCCTCGAGGCAGTTCAAATCACAGCTCACGAGCACTTGCTAGCCTACTGCGAGCAAAAACTCACTCAAAGCCAGCGTATAGCAACAGCGACGCGTCACCGCCAGCAGCCCCTGCATGTTTTACTACAATTTCTACAATATATAAAAGGGCAGAAGGAGCAGCGACGTAGGCTTGAAAGATGGGGACGAGTCTCTTTGCAACCTTGTTTACACGTTAACTGCACAGAAGCCTCGGTTCTGACCATATTTCATAGATGTGTGTCCTCGAGCCAGTAGAAATCACAGCTCACGAGCACTTGCTAGCCTACTGCGTGCAAAAAACTCACTCAAAGCCAGCGTATAGCAACAGTGACGCGTCACGGTCAGCAGCCCCTGAATGTCTTACTACAATTTCTACAATATATAAAAGGGCAGAAGGAGCAGCGACGTAGGCTTGAAAGATGGGGACGAGTCTCTTTGAAACCTTGATTTCGCGTTAACTGCACAGAAGCCTCGGTTCTGACCATTCCTTATAAATATATATCCTCGAGGCAGTAGAAATCACAGCTCACGAGCTCTTCTTATCCTACTGCGTGCAAAAACTTACACAAAGCCACCGTATAGCAACAGCGACGCGTCACCGCCAGCAGCCCCTGCATGTCTTACTACAATTTCTACAATATATAAAAGGGCAGAAGGAGCAGCGACGTAGGCTTGAAAGATGGGGACGAGTCTCTTTGCAACCTTGTTTTCACGTTAACTGCACAGAAGCCTCGGTTCTGACCATTTTTCATAGATGTATGTCCTCGAGGCAGTAGAAATCACAGCTCACGAGCACTTGCTAGCCTACTGCGTGCAAAAAACTCACTCAAAGCCAGCGTATAGCAACAGTGACGCGTCACCGTCAGCAGCCCCTGAATGTCTTACTACAATTTGTACAATATATAAAAGGGCAGAAGGAGCAGCGACGTAGGCTTGAAAGTTGGGGACGAGTCTCTTTGCAACCTTGTTTTCACGTTAACTTCACAGAAGCCTCGGTTCTGACCATTTTTCATAGATGTATGTCCTCGAGGCAGTAAAAATCACAGCTCACGAGCACTTGCTAGCCTACTGCGTGCAAAAAACTCACTCAAAGCCAGCGTATAGCAACAGTGACGCGTCACCGCCAGCAGCCCCTGCATGTCTTACTACAATTTCTACAATATATAAAAGGGCAGAAGGAGCAGTGACGTAGGCTTGAAAGATGGGGACGAGTCTCTTTGCAACCTTGTTTTCACGTTAACTGCACAGAAGACTCGGTTCTGACCATTTTTCATAGATGTATGTCCTCGAGGCAGTAGAAATCACAGCTCACGAGCACTTGCTAGCCTACTGCGTGCAAAAACTCACACAAAGCCAGGGTATAGCAACAGCGACGCGTCACCGCCAGCAGCCCCTGCATCTCTAACTACAATTTGTACGATATATAAAAGGGCAGAAGGAGCAGCGACGTAGGCTTGAAAGATGGGGACGAGTCTCTTTGCAACCTTGTTTTCACGTTAACTGCACAGAAACCTTAGTTCTGACCATTCGTCATAAATATTTGTCCTCGAGGCAGTTGAAATCACAGCTCACGAGCACTTGCTAGCCTACTGCGTGCAAAAACTAACACAAAGCCAGCGTATAGCAACAGCGACGCGTCACCGCCAGCAGCCCCTGAATGTCTTACTCCAATTTGTACGATATATAAAAGGGCAGAAGGAGCAGCGACCTATGCTTGAATCTTGGGGACGAGTCTGTGTGCAACCTTGTTTTCGCGTTAACTGCACAGAAGCCTTGGTTCTGACCATTCTTTATAAATGTATGTCCTCGAGGCAGTTGAAATCACAGCTCACCAGCTCTTGCTAGCCTACTGCGTGCAAAAACTCACACAAAGCCAGCGTATAGCAACAGCGACGCGTCACCGCCAGCAGCCCCTGCATCTCAAACTACAATTTGTACGATGTCTAAAAGGGCAGAAGGAGCAGCGACGTAGGCTTGAAAGTTTGGGACGAGTCTGTGTGCAACCTTGTTTTCGCGTTAACTGCACAGAAGCCTCGGTTCTGACCATTCCTTATAAATGTATGTCCACGAGGCAGTTCAAATCACAGCTCACGAGCACTTGTTAGCCTACTGCGTGCAAAAACTCACTCAAAGCCAGCGTATAGCAACAGCGACGCGTCACCGCCAGCAGCCCCTGCATGTCTTACTACAATTTCTACAATATATAAAAGGGCAGAAGGAGCAGCGACGTAGGCTTGAAAGATGGGGACGAGTCTGTGTGCAACCTTGTTTTCGCGTTAACTGCACAGAAGCCTCGGTTCTGACCATTTTTCATAGACGTATGTCCTCGAGGCAGTAGAAATCACAGCTCACGAGCACTTGCTAGCCTACTGCGTGCAAAAACTCACTCAAAGCCAGCGTATAGCAACAGTGACGCGTCACCATCAGCAGTCCCTGAATGTCTTACTACAATTTGTACAATATATAAAAGGGCAGAAGGAGCCGCGACGTAAGCTTTAAAGTTGGGGACGAGTCTGTGTGCAACCTTGTTTTCGCGTTAACTGCACAGAAGCCTCAGTTCTGACCATTCTTCATAAATATTTGTCCTTGAGGCAGTTGAAATCACAGCTCACGAGCTCTTGCTGGCCTACTGCGTGCAAAAACTCACACAAAGCCAGCGTATAGCAACAGTGACGCGTCACCGTCAGCAGTCCCTGAATGTCTTACTACAATTTGTACAATATATAAAAGGGAAGAAGGAGCAGCGACCTAGGCTTGAATCTTGGGGACGAGTCTGTGTGCAACCTTGTTTTCGCGTTAACTGCACAGAAGCCTCGGTTCTGACCATTCTTTATAAATGTATGTCTTCGAGGCAGTTGAAATCACAGTTCACGAGCTCTTGCTAGCCTACTGCGTGCAAAAACTCCCACAAAGCCAGCGTATAGCAACAGCGACGCGTCACCGCCAGCAGTCCCTGCATGTCTTACTCCAATTTGTACAATATATAAAAGGGCAGAAGGAGCAGTAACGTAGGCTTGAATGTTGGGGATGAGTCTGTGTGCAACCTTGTTTCCGCGTTAACTGCACAGAAGCCTCGGTTCTGACCATATTTCATAGATGTATGTCCTCGAGCCAGTAGAAATCACAGCTCACGAGCACTTGCTAGCCTACTGCGTGCAAAAAACTCACTCAAAGCCAGCGTATAGCAACAGTGACGCGTCACGGTCAGCAGCCCCTGAATGTCTTACTACAATTTCTACAATATATAAAAGGGCAGAAGGAGCAGCGACGTAGGCTTGAAAGATGGGGACGAGTCTCTTTGCAACCTTGTTTTCGCGTTATCTGCACAGAAGCCTCGGTTCTGACCATTCCTTATATATATATGTCCTCGAGGCAGTAGAAATCACAGCTCACGAGCTCTTCTTATCCTACTGCGTGCAAAAACTTACACAAAGCCAGCGTATAGCAACAGCGACGCGTCACCGCCAGCAGCCCCTGCATGTCTTACTACAATTTCTACAATATATGAAAGGGCAGAAGGAGCAGCGACGTAGGCTTGAAAGATGGGGACGAGTCTCTTTGCAACCTTGTTTTCACGTTAACTGCACAGAAGCCTCGGTTCTGACCATTTTTCATAGATGTATGTCCTCGAGGCAGTAGAAATCACAGCTCACGAGCACTTGCTAGCCTACTGCGTGCAAAAAACTCACTCAAAGCCAGCGTATAGCAACAGTGACGCGTCACCGTCAGCAGCCCCTGAATGTCTTACTACAATTTGTACAATATATAAAAGGGCAGAAGAAGCAGCGACGTAGGCTTGAAAGTTGGGGACGAGTCTGTGTGCAACCTTGTTTTCGCGTTAACTGCACAGAAGCCTCGGTTCTGACCGTTCCTTATAAATGTATGTCCTCGAGGCAGTTCAAATCACAGCTCACGAGCACTTGCTAGCCTACTGCGTGCAAAAACTCACTCAAAGCCAGCGTATAGCAACAGCGACGCGTCACCGCCAGCAGCCCCTGCATGTCTTACTACAATTTCTACAATATATAAAAGGGCAGAAGGAGCAGCGACGTAGGCTTGAAAGATGGGGACGAGTCTCTTTGCAACCTTGTTTTCACGTCAACTGCACAGAAGCCTCGGTTCTGACCATTTTTCATAGATGTATGTCCTCGAGGCAGTAGAAATCACAGCTCACGAGCACTTGCTAGCCTACTGCGTGCAAAAACTCACACAAAGCCAGGGTATAGCAACAGCGACGCGTCACCGCCAGCAGCCCCTGCAACTCTTACTACAATTTGTACGATATCTAAAAGGGCAGAAGGAGCAGCGACGTAGGCTTGAAAGTTGGGGACAAGTCTGTGTGCAACCTTGTTTTCGCGTTAACTGCACAGAAGCCTCGGTTCTGACCATTCCTTATAAATGTATGTCCTCGAGGCAGTTCAAATCACAGCTCACGAGCACTTGCTAGCCTACTGCGTGGAAAAACTCACACAAAGCCAGCGTATAGCAACAAGCGACGCGTCACCGCCAGCAGTCCCTGTATGTCTTACTCCAATTTGTGCAATAAATAAAAGGGCAGAAGGAGCAGCAACGTAGGCTTGAATGTTGGGGACGAGTCTGTGTGCAACCTTGTTTCCGCGTTAACTGCACAGAAGCCTCGGTTCTGACCATTCCTTATAAATGTATGTCCTCAAGGCAGTTCAAATCACAGCTCACGAGCTCTTGCTAGCCTACTGCGTGCAAAAACTCACACAAAGCCAGCGTATAGCAACAGCGACGCGTCACCGCCAGCAGCCCCTGCAAGTCTTACTACAATTTGTACGATATCTAAAAGGGCAGAAGGAGCAGCGACGTAGGCTTGAAAGTTGGGGACGAGTCTGTGTGCAACCTTGTTTTCGCGTTAACTGCACAGAAACCTCGGTTCTGACCATTCCTTATAAATGTATGTCCTCGAGGCAGTTCAAATCACAGCTCACGAGCACTTGCTAGCCTACTGCGTGCAAAAACTCACTCAAAGTCAGCGTATAGCAACAGCGACGCGTCACCGCCAGCAGCCCCTGCATGTCTTACTACAATTTCTATAATATATAAAAGGGCAGAAGGAGCAGCGACGTAGGCTTGAAAGATGGGGACGAGTCTGTGTGCAACCTTGTTTTCACGTTAACTGCACAGAAGCCTTAGTTCTGACCATTCTTCACAAATATTTGTCCTCGAGGCAGTTGAAATCACAGCTCACGAGCTCTTGCTAGCCTACTGCGTGCAAAAACTAAAACAAAGCCAGCGTATTGCAACAGCGACGCGTCACCGCCAGCAGCCCCTGAATGTCTTACTCCAATTTGTACGATATCTAAAAGGGCAGAAGGAGCGGCGACGTAGGCTTGAAAGTTGGGGACGAGTCTGTGTGCAACCTTGTTTTCGCGTTAACTGCACAGAAGCCTCGGTTCTGACCATTCCTTATAAATGTATGTCCTCGAGGCAGTTCAAATCACAGCTCACGAGCACTTGCTAGCCTACTGCGTGCAAAAACTCACTCAAAGCCAGCGTATAGCAACAGCGACGCGTCACCGCCAGCAGCCCCTGCATGTCTTACTACAATTTGTACGATATCTAAAAGGGCAGAAGGAGCAGCGACGTAGGCTTGAAAGTTGGGGACGAGTCTGTGTGCAACCTTGTTTTCGCGTTAACTGCACAGAAGCCTCGGTTCTGACCATTCCTTATAAATGTATGTCCTCGAGGCAGTTCAAATCACAGCTCACGAGCACTTGCTAGCCTACTGCGTGCAAAAACTCACTCAAAGCCAGCGTATAGCAACAGCGACGCATGACCGCCAGCAGCCCCTGCATGTCTTACTACTATTTCCACAATATATAAAAGGGCAGAAGGAGCAGCGACGTAGGCTTGAAAGATGGGGACGAGTCTCTTTGCAACCTTGTTTTCACGTTAACTGCACAGAAGCCTCGGTTCTGACCATTTTTCTTAGATGTATGTCCTCGAGGCAGTAGAAATCACAGCTCACGAGCACTTGCTAGCCTACTGCGTGCAAAAAACTCACTCAAAGCCAGCGTATAGCAACAGCGACGCGTCACCGTCAGCAGCCCCTGAATGTCTTACTACAATTCTTTCAATATATAAAAGGGCAGAAGGAGCAGCGACGTAAGCTTCAAAGTTGGGGACGAGTCTGTGTGCAACTTTGTTTTCGCGTTAACCGCACAGAAGCCTTAGTTCTGACCATTCTTCATAAATATTTGTCCTCGAGGCAGTTGAAATCACAGCTCACGAGCTCTTTCTAGCCTACTGCGTGCAAAAACTAAAACAAAGCCAGCGTATTGCAACAGCGACGCGTCACCGCCAGCAGCCCCTGAATGTCTTACTACAATTTCTACAATATATAAAAGGGCAGAAGGAGCAGCGACCTAGGCTTGAATCTTGGGGACGAGTCTGTGTGCAACCTTGTTTTCGCGTTAACTGCACAGAAGCCTTGGTTCTGACCATTATTTATAAATGTATGTCCTCGAGGCAGTTGAAATCACAGCTCACGAGCTCTTGCTAGCCTACTGCGTGCAAAAACTCACACAAAGCCAGCGTATAGCAACAGCGACGCGTCACCGCCAGCAGCCCCTGCATCTCAAACTACAATTTGTACGATGTCTAAAAGGGCAGAAGGAGCAGCGACGTAGGCTTGAAAGTTTGGGACGAGTCTGTGTGCAACCTTGTTTTCGCGTTAACTGCACAGAAGCCTCGGTTCTGACCATTCCTTATAAATATATGTCCTCGAGGCAGTAGAAATCACAGCTCACGAGCTCTTCTTATCCTACTGCGTGCAAAAACTTACACAAAGCCAGCGTATAGCAACAGCGACGCGTCACCGCCAGCAGCCCCTGCAAGTCTTACTACAATTTGTACGATATCTAAAAGGGCAGAAGGAGCAGCGACGTAGGCTTGAAAGATGGGGACGAGTCTCTTTGCAACCTTGTTTTCACGTTAACTGCACAGAAGCCTCGGTTCTGACCATTTTTCATAGATGTATGTCCTCGAGGCAGTAGAAATCACAGCTCACGAGCACTTGCTAGCCTACTGCGTGCAAAAAACTCACTCAAAGCCAGCGTATAGCAACAGTGACGCGTCACCGTCAGCAGCCCCTGAATGTCTTACTACAATTTGTACAATATATAAAAGGGCAGAAGGAGCAGCGACGTAGGCTTGAAAGTTGGGGACGAGTCTCTTTGCAACCTTGTTTTCACGTTAACTTCACAGAAGCCTCGGTTCTGACCATTTTTCATAGATGTATGTCCTCGAGGCAGTAAAAATCACAGCTCACGAGCACTTGCTAGCCTACTGCGTGCAAAAAACTCACTCAAAGCCAGCGTATAGCAACAGTGACGCGTCACCGCCAGCAGCCCCTGCATGTCTTACTACAATTTCTACAATATATAAAAGGGCAGAAGGAGCAGTGACGTAGGCTTGAAAGATGGGGACGAGTCTCTTTGCAACCTTGTTTTCACGTTAACTGCACAGAAGACTCGGTTCTGACCATTTTTCATAGATGTATGTCCTCGAGGCAGTAGAAATCACAGCTCACGAGCACTTGCTAGCCTACTGCGTGCAAAAACTCACACAAAGCCAGGGTATAGCAACAGCGACGCGTCACCGCCAGCAGCCCCTGCATCTCTAACTACAATTTGTACGATATATAAAAGGGCAGAAGGAGCAGCGACGTAGGCTTGAAAGATGGGGACGAGTCTCTTTGCAACCTTGTTTTCACGTTAACTGCACAGAAACCTTAGTTCTGACCATTCGTCATAAATATTTGTCCTCGAGGCAGTTGAAATCACAGCTCACGAGCACTTGCTAGCCTACTGCGTGCAAAAACTAACACAAAGCCAGCGTATAGCAACAGCGACGCGTCACCGCCAGCAGCCCCTGAATGTCTTACTCCAATTTGTACGATATATAAAAGGGCAGAAGGAGCAGCGACCTATGCTTGAATCTTGGGGACGAGTCTGTGTGCAACCTTGTTTTCGCGTTAACTGCACAGAAGCCTTGGTTCTGACCATTCTTTATAAATGTATGTCCTCGAGGCAGTTGAAATCACAGCTCACCAGCTCTTGCTAGCCTACTGCGTGCAAAAACTCACACAAAGCCAGCGTATAGCAACAGCGACGCGTCACCGCCAGCAGCCCCTGCATCTCAAACTACAATTTGTACGATGTCTAAAAGGGCAGAAGGAGCAGCGACGTAGGCTTGAAAGTTTGGGACGAGTCTGTGTGCAACCTTGTTTTCGCGTTAACTGCACAGAAGCCTCGGTTCTGACCATTCCTTATAAATGTATGTCCACGAGGCAGTTCAAATCACAGCTCACGAGCACTTGCTAGCCTACTGCGTGCAAAAACTCACTCAAAGCCAGCGTATAGCAACAGCGACGCGTCACCGCCAGCAGCCCCTGCATGTCTTACTACAATTTCTACAATATATAAAAGGGCAGAAGGAGCAGCGACGTAGGCTTGAAAGATGGGGACGAGTCTGTGTGCAACCTTGTTTTCGCGTTAACTGCACAGAAGCCTCGGTTCTGACCATTTTTCATAGACGTATGTCCTCGAGGCAGTAGAAATCACAGCTCACGAGCACTTGCTAGCCTACTGCGTGCAAAAACTCACTCAAAGCCAGCGTATAGCAACAGTGACGCGTCACCATCAGCAGTCCCTGAATGTCTTACTACAATTTGTACAATATATAAAAGGGCAGAAGGAGCCGCGACGTAAGCTTTAAAGTTGGGGACGAGTCTGTGTGCAACCTTGTTTTCGCGTCAACTGCACAGAAGCCTCAGTTCTGACCATTCTTCATAAATATTTGTCCTTGAGGCAGTTGAAATCACAGCTCACGAGCTCTTGCTGGCCTACTGCGTGCAAAAACTCACACAAAGCCAGCGTATAGCAACAGTGACGCGTCACCGTCAGCAGTCCCTGAATGTCTTACTACAATTTGTACAATATATAAAAGGGAAGAAGGAGCAGCGACCTAGGCTTGAATCTTGGGGACGAGTCTGTGTGCAACCTTGTTTTCGCGTTAACTGCACAGAAGCCTCGGTTCTGACCATTCTTTATAAATGTATGTCTTCGAGGCAGTTGAAATCACAGTTCACGAGCTCTTGCTAGCCTACTGCGTGCAAAAACTCCCACAAAGCCAGCGTATAGCAACAGCGACGCGTCACCGCCAGCAGTCCCTGCATGTCTTACTCCAATTTGTACAATATATAAAAGGGCAGAAGGAGCAGTAACGTAGGCTTGAATGTTGGGGATGAGTCTGTGTGCAACCTTGTTTCCGCGTTAACTGCACAGAAGCCTCGGTTCTGACCATTCCTTATAAATGTATGTCCTCGAGGCAGTTCAAATCACAGCTCACGAGCACTTGCTAGCCTACTGCGTGCAAAAACTCACTCAAAGCCAGCGTATAGCAACAGCGACGCGTCACCGCCAGCAGCCCCTGCATGTCTTACTACAATTTCTACAATATATAAAAGGGCAGAAGGAGCAGCGACGTAGGCTTGAAAGATGGGGACGAGTCTCTTTGCAACCTTGTTTTCACGTCAACTGCACAGAAGCCTCGGTTCTGACCATTCCTTATAAATGTATGTCCTCAAGGCAGTTCAA
Organism: Dermacentor andersoni; assembly: GCF_023375885.2. Taxonomy (NCBI): domain Eukaryota; kingdom Metazoa; phylum Arthropoda; class Arachnida; order Ixodida; family Ixodidae; genus Dermacentor; species Dermacentor andersoni. Next base: position 4,084,870 of record NW_027314752.1, on the reverse strand, counting down.
ATCACAGCTCACGAGCTCTTGCTAGCCTACTGCGTGCAAAAACTCACACAAAGCCAGCGTATAGCAACAGCGACGCGTCACCGCCAGCAGCCCCTGCAAGTCTTACTACAATTTGTACGATATCTAAAAGGGCAGAAGGAGCAGCGACGTAGGCTTGAAAGTTGGGGACGAGTCTGTGTGCAACCTTGTTTTCGCGTTAACTGCACAGAAACCTCGGTTCTGACCATTCCTTATAAATGTATGTCCTCGAGGCAGTTCAAATCACAGCTCACGAGCACTTGCTAGCCTACTGCGTGCAAAAACTCACTCAAAGTCAGCGTATAGCAACAGCGACGCGTCACCGCCAGCAGCCCCTGCATGTCTTACTACAATTTCTATAATATATAAAAGGGCAGAAGGAGCAGCGACGTAGGCTTGAAAGATGGGGACGAGTCTGTGTGCAACCTTGTTTTCACGTTAACTGCACAGAAGCCTTAGTTCTGACCATTCTTCACAAATATTTGTCCTCGAGGCAGTTGAAATCACAGCTCACGAGCTCTTGCTAGCCTACTGCGTGCAAAAACTAAAACAAAGCCAGCGTATTGCAACAGCGACGCGTCACCGCCAGCAGCCCCTGAATGTCTTACTCCAATTTGTACGATATCTAAAAGGGCAGAAGGAGCGGCGACGTAGGCTTGAAAGTTGGGGACGAGTCTGTGTGCAACCTTGTTTTCGCGTTAACTGCACAGAAGCCTCGGTTCTTACCATTCCTTATAAATGTATGTCCTCGAGGCAGTTCAAATCACAGCTCACGAGCACTTGCTAGCCTACTGCGTGCAAAAACTCACTCAAAGCCAGCGTATAGCAACAGCGACGCGTCACCGCCAGCAGCCCCTGCATGTCTTACTACAATTTGTACGATATCTAAAAGGGCAGAAGGAGCAGCGACGTAGGCTTGAAAGTTGGGGACGAGTCTGTGTGCAACCTTGTTTTCGCGTTAACTGCACAGAAGCCTCGGTTCTGACCATTCCTTATAAATGTATGTCCTCGAGGCAGTTCAAATCACAGCTCACGAGCACTTGCTAGCCTACTGCGTGCAAAAACTCACTCAAAGCCAGCGTATAGCAACAGCGACGCATGACCGCCAGCAGCCCCTGCATGTCTTACTACTATTTCCACAATATATAAAAGGGCAGAAGGAGCAGCGACGTAGGCTTGAAAGATGGGGACGAGTCTCTTTGCAACCTTGTTTTCACGTTAACTGCACAGAAGCCTCGGTTCTGACCATTTTTCTTAGATGTATGTCCTCGAGGCAGTAGAAATCACAGCTCACGAGCACTTGCTAGCCTACTGCGTGCAAAACACTCACTCAAAGCCAGCGTATAGCAACAGCGACGCGTCACCGTCAGCAGCCCCTGAATGCCTTACTACAATTCTTTCAATATATAAAAGGGCAGAAGGAGCAGCGACGTAAGCTTCAAAGTTGGGGACGAGTCTGTGTGCAACCTTGTTTTCGCGTTAACTGCACAGAAGCCTTAGTTCTGACCATTCTTCATAAATATTTGTCCTCGAGGCAGTTGAAATCACAGCTCACGAGCTCTTTCTAGCCTACTGCGTGCAAAAACTAAAACAAAGCCAGCGTATTGCAACAGCGACGCGTCACCGCCAGCAGCCCCTGAATGTCTTACTACAATTTCTACAATATATAAAAGGGCAGAAGGAGCAGCGACCTAGGCTTGAATCTTGGGGACGAGTCTGTGTGCAACCTTGTTTTCGCGTTAACTGCACAGAAGCCTTGGTTCTGACCATTATTTATAAATGTATGTCCTCGAGGCAGTTGAAATCACAGCTCACGAGCTCTTGCTAGCCTACTGCGTGCAAAAACTCACACAAAGCCAGCGTATAGCAACAGCGACGCGTCACCGCCAGCAGCCCCTGCATCTCAAACTACAATTTGTACGATGTCTAAAAGGGCAGAAGGAGCAGCGACGTAGGCTTGAAAGTTTGGGACGAGTCTGTGTGCAACCTTGTTTTCGCGTTAACTGCACAGAAGCCTCGGTTCTGACCATTCCTTATAAATATATGTCCTCGAGGCAGTAGAAATCACAGCTCACGAGCTCTTCTTATCCTACTGCGTGCAAAAACTTACACAAAGCCAGCGTATAGCAACAGCGACGCGTCACCGCCAGCAGCCCCTGCAAGTCTTACTACAATTTGTACGATATCTAAAAGGGCAGAAGGAGCAGCGACGTAGGCTTGAAAGTTGGGGACGAGTCTGTGTGCAACCTTGTTTTCGCGTTAACTGCACAGAAGCCTCGCTTCTGACCATTCCTTATAAATGTATGTCCTCGAGGCAGTTCAAATCACAGCTCACGAGCGCTTGCTAGCCTACTGCGTGCAAAAACTCACTCAAAGTCAGCGTATAGCAACAGCGACGCGTCACCGCCAGCAGCCCCTGCATGTCTTACTACAATTTCTACAATATATAAAAGGGCAGAAGGAGCAGCGACGTAGGCTTGAAAGATGGGGACGAGTCTGTGTGCAACCTTGTTTTCGCGTTAACTGCACAGAAGCCTTAGTTCTGACCATTCTTCACAAATATTTGTCCTCGAGGCAGTTGAAATCACAGCTCACGAGCTCTTGCTAGCCTACTGCGTGCAAAAACTAAAACAAAGCCAGCGTATTGCAACAGCGACGCGTCACCGCCAGCAGCCCCTGAATGTCTTACTCCAATTTGTACGATATATAAAAGGGCAGAAGGAGCAGCGACCTAGGCTTGAATCTTGGGGACGAGTCTGTGTGCAACCTTGTTTTCGCGTTAACTGCACAGAAGCCTTGGTTCTGACCATTATTTATAAATGTATGTCCTCGAGGCAGTTGAAATCACAGCTCACGAGCTCTTGCTAGCCTACTGCGTGCAAAAACTCACACAAAGCCAGCGTATAGCAACAGCGACGCGTCACCGCCAGCAGCCCCTGCATGTCTTACTAGAATTTCTACAATATATAAATGGGCAGAAGGAGCAGCGACGTAGGCTTGAAAGATGGGGACGAGTCTGTGTGCAACCTTGTTTTCGCGTTAACTGCACAGAAGCCTTAGTTCTGACCATTCTTCACAAATATTTGTCCTCGAGGCAGTTGAAATCACAGCTCACGAGCTCTTGCTAGCCTACTGCGTGCAAAAACTAAAACAAAGCCAGCGTATTGCAACAGCGACGCGTCACCGCCAGCAGCCCCTGAATGTCTTACTCCAATTTGTACGATATCTAAAAGGGCAGAAGGAGCAGCGACGTAGGCTTGAAAGTTGGGGACGAGTCTGTGTGCAACCTTGTTTTCGCGTTAACTGCACAGAAGCCTCGGTTCTGACCATTCCTTATAAATGTATGTCCTCGAGGCAGTTCAAATCACAGCTCACGAGCACTTGCTAGCCTACTGCGTGCAAAAACTCACTCAAAGCCAGCGTATAGCAACAGCGACGCGTCACCGCCAGCAGCCCCTGCATGTCTTACTACAATTTGTACGATATCTAAAAGGGCAGAAGGAGCAGCGACGTAGGCTTGAAAGTTGGGGACGAGTCTGTGTGCAACCTTGTTTTCGCGTTAACTGCACAGAAGCCTCGGTTCTGACCATTCCTTATAAATGTATGTCCTCGAGGCAGTTCAAATCACAGCTCACGAGCACTTGCTAGCCTACTGCGTGCAAAAACTACAGAAGCCTCGGTTCTGACCATTCCTTATAAATGTATGTCCTCGAGGCAGTTCAAATCACAGCTCACGAGCACTTGCTAGCCTACTGCGTGCAAAAACTAACTCAAAGCCAGCGTATAGCAACAGCGACGCATGACCGCCAGCAGCCCCTGCATGTCTTACTACTATTTCTACAATATATAAAAGGGCAGAAGGAGCAGCGACGTAGGCTTGAAAGATGGGGACGAGTCTCTTTGCAACCTTGTTTTCACGTTAACTGCACAGAAGCCTCGGTTCTGACCATTTTTCATAGATGTATGTCCTCGAGGCAGTAGAAATCACAGCTCACGAGCACTTGCTAGCCTACTGCGTGCAAAAACTCACACAAAGCCAGGGTATAGCAACAGCGACGCGTCACCGCCAGCAGCCCCTGCATCTCTAACTACAATTTGTACGATATCTAAAAGGGCAGAAGGAGCAGCGACGTAGGCTTGAAAGTTGGGGACGAGCCTGTGTGCAACCTTGTTTTCGCGTTAACTGCACAGAAGCCTCGGTTCTGACCATTCCTTATAAATGTATGTCCTCGAGGCAGTTCAAATCACAGCTCACGAGCACTTGCTAGCCTACTGCGTGCAAAAACTCACTCAAAGCCTGCGTATAGCAACAGCGACGCGTCACCGCCAGCAGCCCCTGCATGTCTTACTACAATTTCTACAATATATAAAAGGGCAGAAGGAGCAGCGTCGTAGGCTTGAAAGATGGGGACGAGTCTCTTTGCAACCTTGTTTTCACGTTAACTGCACAGAAGCCTCGGTTCTGACCATTTTTCTTAGATGTATGTCCTCGAGGCAGTAGAAATCACAGCTCACGAGCACTTGCTAGCCTACTGCGTGCAAAAAACTCACTCAAAGCCAGCGTATAGCAACAGCGACGCGTCACCGTCAGCAGCCCCTGAATGTCTTACTACAATTTGTTCAATATATAAAAGGGCAGAAGGAGCAGCGACGTAAGCTTCAAAGTTGGGGACGAGTCTGTGTGCAACCTTGTTTTCGCGTTAACTGCACAGAAGCCTTAGTTCTGACCATTCTTCATAAATATTTGTCCTCGAGGCAGTTGAAATCACAGCTCACGAGCTCTTGCTAGCCTACTGCGTGCAAAAACTAAAACAAAGCCAGCGTATTGCAACAGCGACGCGTCACCGCCAGCAGCCCCTGAATGTCTTACTCCAATTTGTACGATATATAAAAGGGCAGAAGGAGCAGCGACCTAGGCTTGAATCTTGGGGACGAGTCTGTGTGCAACCTTGTTTTCGCGTTAACTGCACAGAAGCCTTGGTTCTGACCATTCTTTATAAATGTATGTCCTCGAGGCAGTTGAAATCACAGCTCACGAGCTCTTGCTAGCCTACTGCGTGCAAAAACTCACACAAAGCCAGCGTATAGCAACAGCGACGCGTCACCGCCAGCAGCCCCTGCATCTCAAACTACAATTTGTACGATGTCTAAAAGGGCAGAAGGAGCAGCGACGTAGGCTTGAAAGTTTGGGACGAGTCTGTGTGCAACCTTGTTTTCGCGTTAACTGCACAGAAGCCTCGGTTCTGACCATTCCTTATAAATATATGTCCTCGAGGCAGTAGAAATCACAGCTCACGAGCTCTTCTTATCCTACTGCGTGCAAAAACTTACACAAAGCCAGCGTATAGCAACAGCGACGCGTCACCGCCAGCAGCCCCTGCATGTCTTACTACAATTTCTACAATATATAAAAGGGCAGAAGGAGCAGCGACGTAGGCTTGAAAGATGGGGACGAGTCTCTTTGCAACCTTGTTTTCACGTTAACTGCACAGAAGCCTCGGTTCTGACCATTTTTCATAGATGTATGTCCTCGAGCCAGTAGAAATCACAGCTCACGAGCACTTGCTAGCCTACTGCGTGCAAAAAACTCACTCAAAGCCAGCGTATAGCAACAGTGACGCGTCACCGTCAGCAGCCCCTGAATGTCTTACTACAATTTGTACAATATATAAAAGGGCAGAAGGAGCAGCGACGTAGGCTTGAAAGTTGGGGACGAGTCTGTGTGCAACCTTGTTTTCGCGTTAACTGCACAGAAGCCTCGGTTCTGACCATTCCTTATAAATGTATGTCCTCGAGGCAGTTCAAATCACAGCTCACGAGCACTTGCTAGCCTACTGCGTGCAAAAACTCACTCAAAGGCAGCGTATAGCAACAGCGACGCGTCACCGCCAGCAGCCCCTGCATGTCTTACTACAATTTGTACGATATCTAAAAGGGCAGAAGGAGCAGCGATGTAGGCTTGAAAGTTGGGGACGAGTCTGTGTGCAACCTTGTTTTCGCGTTAACTGCACAGAAGCCTCCGTTCTGACCATTCCTTATAAATGTATGTCCTCGAGGCAGTTCAAATCACAGCTCACGAGCACTTGCTAGCCTACTGCGTGCAAAAACTCACTCAAAGCCAGCGTATAGCAACAGCGACGCATGACCGCCAACAGCCCCTGCATGTCTTACTACTATTTCTACAATATATAAAAGGGCAGAAGGAGCAGCGACGTAGGCTTGAAAGATGGGGACGAGTCTCTTTGCAACCTTGTTTTCACGTTAACTGCACAGAAGCCTCCGTTCTGACCATTTTTCATAGATGTATGTCCTCGAGGCAGTAGAAATCACAGCTCACGAGCACTTGCTAGCCTACTGCGTGCAAAAACTAAAACAAAGCCAGCTTATTGCAACAGCGACGCGTCACCGCCAGCAGCCCCTGAATGTCTTACTCCAATTTGTACGATATATAAAAGGGCAGAAGGAGCAGCGACCTAGGCTTGAATCTTGGGGACGAGTCTGTGTGCAACCTTGTTTTCGCGTTAACTGCACAGAAGCCTTGGTTCTGACCATTCTTTATAAATGTATGTCCTCGACGCAGTTGGAATCACAGCTCACGAGCTCTTGCTAGCCTACTGCGTGCAAGAACTCACACAAAGCCAGCGTATAGCAACAGCGACGCGTCACCGCCAGCAGCCCCTGCATCTCAAACTACAATTTGTACGATGTCTAAAAGGGCAGAAGGAGCAGCGACGTAGGCTTGAAAGTTGGGGACGAGTCTGTGTGCAACCTTGTTTTCGCGTTAACTGCACAGAAGCCTCGGTTCTGACCATTCCTTATAAATGTATGTCCTCGAGGCAGTTCAAATCACAGCTCACGAGCACTTGCTAGCCTACTGCGTGCAAAAAATTACTCAAAGCCTGCGTATAGCAACAGCGACGCGTCACCGCCAGCAGCCCCTGCATGTCTTACTACAATTTCTACAATATATAAAAGGGCAGAAGGAGCAGCGTCGTAGGCTTGAAAGATGGGGACGAGTCTCTTTGCAACCTTGTTTTCACGTTAACTGCACAGAAGCCTCGGTTCTGACCATTTTTCTTAGATGTATGTCCTCGAGGCAGTAGAAATCACAGCTCACGAGCACTTGCTAGCCTACTGCGTGCAAGAAACTCACTCAAAGCCAGCGTATAGCAACAGCGACGCGTCACCGTCAGCAGCCCCTGAATGTCTTACTACAATTTGTTCAATATATAAAAGGGCAGAAGGAGCAGCGACGTAAGCTTCAAAGTTGGGGACGAGTCTGTGTGCAACCTTGTTTTCGCGTTAACTGCACAGAAGCCTTAGTTCTGACCATTCTTCATAAATATTTGTCCTCGAGGCAGTTGAAATCACAGCTCACGAGCTCTTGCTAGCCTACTGCGTGCAAAAACTAAAACAAAGCCAGCGTATTGCAACAGCGACGCGTCACCGCCAGCAGCCCCTGAATGTCTTACTCCAATTTGTACGATATATAAAAGGGCAGAAGGAGCAGCGACCTAGGCTTGAGTCTTGGGGACGAGTCTGTGTGCAACCTTGTTTTCGCGTTAACTGCACAGAAGCCTTGGTTCTGACCATTCTTTATAAATGTATGTCCTCGAGGCAGTTGAAATCACAGCTCACGAGCTCTTGCTAGCCTACTGCGTGCAAAAACTCACACAAAGCCAGCGTATAGCAACAGCGACGCGTCACCGCCAGCAGCCCCTGCATCTCAAACTACAATTTGTACGATGTCTAAAAGGGCACAAGGAGCAGCGACGTAGGCTTGAAAGTTTGGGACGAGTCTGTGTGCAACCTTGTTTTCGCGTTAACTGCACAGAAGCCTCGGTTCTGACCATTCCTTATAAATATATGTCCTCGAGGCAGTAGAAATCACAGCTCACGAGCTCTTCTTATCCTACTGCGTGCAAAAACTTACACAAAGCCAGCGTATAGCAACACCAACGCGTCACCGCCAGCAGCCCCTACATGTCTTACTACAATTTCTACAATATATAAAAGGGCAGAAGGAGCAGCGACGTAGGCTTGAAAGATGGGGACGAGTCTCTTTGCAACCTTGTTTTCACGTTAACTGCACAGAAGCCTCGGTTCTGACCATTTTTCATAGATGTATGTCCTCGAGCCAGTAGAAATCACAGCTCACGAGCACTTGCTAGCCTACTGCGTGCAAAAAACTCACTCAAAGCCAGCGTATAGCAACAGTGACGCGTCACCGTCAGCAGCCCCTGAATGTCTTACTACAATTTGTACAATATATAAAAGGGCAGAAGGAGCAGCGACGTAGGCTTGAAAGTTGGGGACGAGTCTGTGTGCAACCTTGTTTTCGCGTTAACTGCACAGAAGCCTCGGTTCTGACCATTCCTTATAAATGTATGTCCTCGAGGCAGTTCAAATCACAGCTCACGAGCACTTGCTAGCCTACTGCGTGCAAAAACTCACTCAAAGGCAGCGTATAGCAACAGCGACGCGTCACCGCCAGCAGCCCCTGCATGTCTTACTACAATTTGTACGATATCTAAAAGGGCAGAAGGAGCAGCGATGTAGGCTTGAAAGTTGGGGACGAGTCTGTGTGCAACCTTGTTTTCGCGTTAACTGCACAGAAGCCTCGGTTCTGACCATTCCTTATAAATGTATGTCCTCGAGGCAGTTCAAATCACAGCTCACGAGCACTTGCTAGCCTACTGCGTGCAAAAACTCACTCAAAGCCAGCGTATAGCAACAGCGACGCGTCACCGCCAGCAGCCCCTGCATGTCTTACTACAATTTCTACAATATATAAAAGGCCAGAAGGAGCAGCGACGTAGGCTTGAAAGATGGGGACGAGTCTCTTTGCAACCTTGTTTTCACGTTAACTGCACAGAAGCCTCGGTTCTGACCATTTTTCATAGATGTATGTCCTCGAGGCAGTAGAAATCACAGCTCACGAGCACTTGCTAGCCTACTGCGTGCAAAAACTCACACAAAGCCAGGGTATAGCAACAGCGACGCGTCACCGCCAGCAGCCCCTGCATCTCTAACTACAATTTGTACGATATCTAGAAGGGCAGAAGGAGCAGCGACGTAGGCTTGAAAGTTGGGGACGAGTCTGTGTGCAACCTTGTTTTCGCGTTAACTGCACAGAAGCCACGGTTCTGACCATTCCTTATAAATGTATGTCCTCGAGGCAGTTCAAATCACAGCTCACGAGCACTTGCTAGCCTACCGCGTGCAAAAACTCACTCAAAGCCAGCGTATAGCAACAGCGACGCGTCACCGCCAGCAGCCCCTGCATGTCTTACTACAATTTCTACAATATATAAAAGAGCAGAAGGAGCAGCGACGTAGGCTTGAAAGATGGGGACGAGTCTCTTTGCAACCTTGTTTTCACGTTAACTGCACAGAAGCCTCGGTTCTGACCATTTTTCATAGATGTATGTACTCGAGGCAGTAGAAATCACAGCTCACGAGCACTTGCTAGCCTACTGCGTGGAAAAACTCACACAAAGCCAGGGTATAGCAACAGCGACGCGTCACCGCCAGCAGCCCCTGCATCTCTAACTACAATTTGTACGATATCTAAAAGGGCAGAAGGAGCAGCGACGTAGGCTTGAAAGTTGGGGACGAGTCTGTGTGCAACCTTGTTTTCGCGTTAACTGCACAGAAGCCTCGGTTCTGACCATTCCTTATAAATGTATGTCCTCGAAGCAGTTCAAATCACAGCTCACGAGCACTTGCTAACCTACTGCGTGCAAAAACTCACTCAAAGCCAGCGTATAGAAACAGTGACGCGTCACCGCCAGCAGTCCCTGTATGTCTTACTCCAATTTGTACAAAAAATAAAAGGGCAGAAGGAGCAGCAACGTAGGCTTGAATGTTGGGGACGAGTCCGTGTGCAACCTTGTTTCCGCGTTAACTGCACAGAAGCCTCGGTTCTGACCATTCCTTATAAATGTATGTCCTCAAGGCAGTTCAAATCACAGCTCACGAGCTCTTGCTAGCCTACTGCGTGCAAAAACTCACACAAAGCCAGCGTATAGCAACAGCGACGCGTCACCGCCAGCAGCCCCTGCAAGTCTTACTACAATTTGTACGATATCTAAAAGGGCAGAAGGAGCAGCGACGTAGGCTTGAAAGTTGAGGACGAGTCTGTGTGCAACCTTGTTTTCGCGTTAACTGCACAGAAGCCTCGGTTCTGACCATTCCTTATAAATGTATGTCCTCGAGGCAGTTCAAATCACAGCTCACGAGCACTTGCTAGCCTACTGCGTGCAAAAACTCACTCAAAGCCAGCGTATAGCAACAGCGACGCGTCACCGCCAGCAGCCCCTGCATGTCTTACTACAATTTCTACAATATATAAAAGGGCAGAAGGAGCAGCGACGTAGGCTTGAAAGATGGGGACGAGTCTCTTTGCAACCTTGTTTTCGCGTTAACTGCACAGAAGCCTCGGTTCTGACCATTTTTCATAGACGTATGTCCTCGAGGCAGTAGAAATCACAGCTCACGAGCACTTGCTAGCCTACTGCGTGCAAAAAACTCACTCAAAGCCAGCGTATAGCAACAGTGACGCGTCACCGTCAGCAGCCCCTGAATGTCTTACTACAATTCGTACAATATATAAAAGGGCAGAAGGAGCTGCGACGTAGGCTTGAAAGTTGGGGACGAGTCTGTGTGCAACCTTGTTTTCGCGTTAACTGCACAGAAGCCTCGGTTCTGACCATTCCTTATAAATGTATGTCCTCGAGGCAGTTCAAATCACAGCTCACGAGCACTTGCTAGCCTACTGCGTGCAAAAACTCACTCAAAGGCAGCGTATAGCAACAGCGACGCGTCACCGCCAGCAGCCCCTGCATGTCTTACTACAATTTGTACGATATCTAAAAGGGCAGAAGGAGCAGCGATGTAGGCTTGAAAGTTGGGGACGAGTCTGCGTGCAACCTTGTTTTCGCGTTAACTGCACAGAAGCCTCGGTTCTGACCATTCCTTATAAATGTATGTCCTCGAGGCAGTTCAAATCACAGCTCACGAGCACTTGCTAGCCTACTGCGTGCAAAAACTCACTCAAAGCCAGCGTATAGCAACAGCGACGCGTCACCGCCAGCAGCCCCTGCATGTCTTACTACAATTTCTACAACATATAAAAGGCCAGAATGAGCAGCGACGTAGGCTTGAAAGATGGGGACGAGTCTCTTTGCAACCTTGTTTTCACGTTGACTGCACAGAAGCCTCGGTTCTGACCATTTTTCATAGATGTATGTCCTCGAGGCAGTAGAAATCACAGCTCACGAGCACTTGCTAGCCTACTGCGTGCAAAAACTCACACAAAGCCAGGGTATAGCAACAGCGACGCGTCACCGCCAGCAGCCCCTGCATCTCTAACTACAATTTGTACGATATCTAAAAGGGCAGAAGGAGCAGCGACGTAGGCTTGAAAGTTGGGGACGAGTCTGTGTGCAAACTTGTTTTCGCGTTAACTGCACAGAAGCCACGGTTCTGACCATTCCTTATAAATGTATGTCCTCGAGGCCGTTCAAATCACAGCTCACGAGCACTTGCTAGCCTACTGCGTGCAAAAACTCACTCAAAGCCAGCGTATAGCAACAGCGACGCGTCACCGCCAGCAGCCCCTACATGTCTTACTACAATTTCTACAATATATAAAAGGCCAGAAGGAGCAGCAACGTAGGCTTGAATGTTGGGGACGAGTCTGTGTGCAACCTTGTTTCCGCGTTGACTGCACAGAAGCCTCGGTTCTGACCATTTTTCATAGATGTATGTCCTCGAGGCAGTAGAAATCACAGCTCACGAGCACTTGCTAGCCTACTGCGTGCAAAAACTCACACAAAGCCAGGGTATAGCAACAGCGACGCGTCACCGCCAGCAGCCCCTGCATCTCTAACTACAATTTGTACGATATCTAAAAGGGCAGAAGGAGCAGCGACGTAGGCTTGAAAGTTGGGGACGAGTCTGTGTGCAAACTTGTTTTCGCGTTAACTGCACAGAAGCCACGGTTCTGACCATTCCTTATAAATGTATGTCCTCGAGGCCGTTCAAATCACAGCTCACGAGCACTTGCTAGCCTACTGCGTGCAAAAACTCACTCAAAGCCAGCGTATAGCAACAGCGACGCGTCACCGCCAGCAGCCCCTACATGTCTTACTACAATTTCTACAATATATAAAAGGCCAGAAGGAGCAGCAACGTAGGCTTGAATGTTGGGGACGAGTCTGTGTGCAACCTTGTTTCCGCGTTAACTGCACAGAAGCCTCGGTTCTGACCATTCCTTATAAATGTATGTCCTCAAGGCAGTTCAAATCACAGCTCACGAGCTCTTGCTAGCCTACTGCGTGCAAAAACTAAAACAAAGCCAGCGTATTGCAACAGCGACGCGTCACCGCCAGCAGCCCCTGAATGTCTTACTCCAATTTGTACGATATATAAAAGGGCAGAAGGAGCAGCGACCTAGGCTTGAATCTTGGGGACGAGTCTGTGTGCAACCTTGTTTTCGCGTTAACTGCACAGAAGCCTTGGTTCTGACCATTATTTATAAATGTATGTCCTCGAGGCAGTTGAAATCACAGCTCACGAGCTCTTGCTAGCCTACTGCGTGCAAAAACTCACACAAAGCCAGCGTATAGCAACAGCGACGCGTCACCGCCAGCAGCCCCTGCATCTCAAACTACAATTTGTACGATGTCTAAAAGGGCAGAAGGAGCAGCGACGTAGGCTTGAAAGTTTGGGACGAGTCTGTGTGCAACCTTGTTTTCGCGTTAACTGCACAGAAGCCTCGGTTCTGACCATTCCTTATAAATATATGTCCTCGAGGCAGTAGAAATCACAGCTCACGAGCTCTTCTTATCCTACTGCGTGCAAAAACTAAAACAAAGCCAGCGTATTGCAACAGCGACGCGTCACCGCCAGCAGCCCCTGAATGTCTTACTCCAATTTGTACGATATATAAAAGGGCAGAAGGAGCAGCGACCTAGGCTTGAATCTTGGGGACGAGTCTGTGTGCAACCTTGTTTTCGCGTTAACTGCACAGAAGCCTCGGTTCTGACCATTCCTTATAAATGTATGTCCTCGAGGCAGTTGAAATCACAGCTCACGAGCATTTGCTAGCCTACTGCGTGCAAAAACTCACTCAAAGTCAGCGTATAGCAACAGCGACGCGTCACCGCCAGCAGCCCCTGCATGTCTTACTACAATTTCTACAATATATAAAAGGGCAGAAGGAGCAGCGACGTAGGCTTGAAAGATGGGGACGAGTCTGTGTGCAACCTTGTTTTCGCGTTAACTGCACAGAAGCCTTAGTTCTGACCATTCTTCACAAATATATGTCCTCGAGGCAGTTGAAATCACAGCTCACGAGCTCTTGCTAGCCTACTGCGTGCAAAAACTAAAACAAAGCCAGCGTATTGCAACAGCGACGCGTCACCGCCAGCAGCCCCTGAATGTCTTACTCCAATTTGTATGATATCTAAAAGGGCAGAAGGAGCGGCGACGTAGGCTTGAAAGTTGGGGACGAGTCTGTGTGCAACCTTGTTTTCGCGTTAACTGCACAGAAGCCTCGGTTCTGACCATTCCTTATAAATGTATGTCCTCGAGGCAGTTCAAATCACAGCTCACGAGCACTTGCTAGCCTACTGCGTGCAAAAACTCACTCAAAGCCAGCGTATAGCAACAGCGACGCGTCACCGCCAGCAGCCCCTGCATGTCTTACTACAATTTGTACGATATCTAAAAGGGCAGAAGGAGCAGCGACGTAGGCTTGAAAGTTGGGGACGAGTCTGTGTGCAACCTTGTTTTCGCGTTAACTGCACAGAAGCCTCGGTTCTGACCATTCCTTATAAATGTATGTCCTCAAGGCAGTTCAAATCACAGCTCACGAGCTCTTGCTAGCCTACTGCGTGCAAAAACTAAAACAAAGCCAGCGTATTGCAACAGCGACGCGTCACCGCCAGCAGCCCCTGAATGTCTTACTCCAATTTGTACGATATATAAAAGGGCAGAAGGAGCAGCGACCTAGGCTTGAATCTTGGGGACGAGTCTGTGTGCAACCTTGTTTTCGCGTTAACTGCACAGAAGCCTTGGTTCTGACCATTATTTATAAATGTATGTCCTCGAGGCAGTTGAAATCACAGCTCACGAGCTCTTGCTAGCCTACTGCGTGCAAAAACTCACACAAAGCCAGCGTATAGCAACAGCGACGCGTCACCGCCAGCAGCCCCTGCATCTCAAACTACAATTTGTACGATGTCTAAAAGGGCAGAAGGAGCAGCGACGTAGGCTTGAAAGTTTGGGACGAGTCTGTGTGCAACCTTGTTTTCGCGTTAACTGCACAGAAGCCTCGGTTCTGACCATTCCTTATAAATATATGTCCTCGAGGCAGTAGAAATCACAGCTCACGAGCTCTTCTTATCCTACTGCGTGCAAAAACTTACACAAAGCCAGCGTATAGCAACAGCGACGCGTCACCGCCAGCAGCCCCTGCAAGTCTTACTACAATTTGTACGATATCTAAAAGGGCAGAAGGAGCAGCGACGTAGGCTTGAAAGTTGGGGACGAGTCTGTGTGCAACCTTGTTTTCGCGTTAACTGTACAGAAGCCTCGGTTCTGACCATTCCTTATAAATGTATGTCCTCGAGGCAGTTCAAATCACAGCTCACGAGCATTTGCTAGCCTACTGCGTGCAAAAACTCACTCAAAGTCAGCGTATAGCAACAGCGACGCGTCACCGCCAGCAGCCCCTGCATGTCTTACTACAATTTCTACAATATATAAAAGGGCAGAAGGAGCAGCGACGTAGGCTTGAAAGATGGGGACGAGTCTGTGTGCAACCTTGTTTTCGCGTTAACTGCACAGAAGCCTTAGTTCTGACCATTCTTCACAAATATATGTCCTCGAGGCAGTTGAAATCACAGCTCACGAGCTCTTGCTAGCCTACTGCGTGCAAAAACTAAAACAAAGCCAGCGTATTGCAACAGCGACGCGTCACCGCCAGCAGCCCCTGAATGTCTTACTCCAATTTGTATGATATCTAAAAGGGCAGAAGGAGCGGCGACGTAGGCTTGAAAGTTGGGGACGAGTCTGTGTGCAACCTTGTTTTCGCGTTAACTGCACAGAAGCCTCGGTTCTGACCATTCCTTATAAATGTATGTCCTCGAGGCAGTTCAAATCACAGCTCACGAGCACTTGCTAGCCTACTGCGTGCAAAAACTCACTCAAAGCCAGCGTATAGCAACAGCGACGCGTCACCGCCAGCAGCCCCTGCATGTCTTACTACAATTTGTACGATATCTAAAAGGGCAGAAGGAGCAGCGACGTAGGCTTGAAAGTTGGGGACGAGTCTGTGTGCAACCTTGTTTTCGCGTTAACTGCACAGAAGCCTCGGTTCTGACCATTCCTTATAAATGTATGTCCTCGAGGCAGTTCAAATCACAGCTCACGAGCACTTGCTAGCCTACTGCGTGCAAAAACTCACTCAAAGCCAGCGTATAGCAACAGCGACGCATGACCGCCAGCAGCCCCTGCATGTCTTACTACTATTTCTACAATATATAAAAGGGCAGAAGGAGCAGCGACGTAGGCTTGAAAGATGGGGACGAGTCTCTTTGCAACCTTGTTTTCACGTTAACTGCACAGAAGCCTCGGTTCTGACCATTTTTCATAGATGTATGTCCTCGAGGCAGTAGAAATCACAGCTCACGAGCACTTGCTAGCCTACTGCGTGCAAAAACTCACACAAAGCCAGGGTATAGCAACAGCGACGCGTCACCGCCAGCAGCCCCTGCATCTCTAACTACAATTTGTACGATATCTAAAAGGGCAGAAGGAGCAGCGACGTAGGCTTGAAAGTTGGGGACGAGTCTGTGTGCAACCTTGTTTTCGCGTTAACTGCACAGAAGCCTCGGTTCTGACCATTCCTTATAAATGTATGTCCTCGAGGCAGTTCAAATCACAGCTCACGAGCACTTGCTAGCCTACTGCGTGCAAAAACTCACTCAAAGCCTGCGTATAGCAACAGCGACGCGTTACCGCCAGCAGCCCCTGCATGTCTTACTACAATTTCTACAATATATAAAAGGGCAGAAGGAGCAGCGTCGTAGGCTTGAAAGATGGGGACGAGTCTCTTTGCAACCTTGTTTTCACGTTAACTGCACAGAAGCCTCGGTTCTGACCATTTTTCTTAGATGTATGTCCTCGAGGCAGTAGAAATCACAGCTCACGAGCACTTGCTAGCCTACTGCGTGCAAAAAACTCACTCAAAGCCAGCGTATAGCAACAGCGACGCGTCACCGTCAGCAGCCCCTGAATGTCTTACTACAATTTGTTCAATATATAAAAGGGCAGAAGGAGCAGCGACGTAAGCTTCAAAGTTGGGGACGAGTCTGTGTGCAACCTTGTTTTCGCGTTAACTGCACAGAAGCCTTAGTTCTGACCATTCTTCATAAATATTTGTCCTCGAGGCAGTTGAAATCACAGCTCACGAGCTCTTGCTAGCCTACCACGTGCAAAAACTAAAACAAAGCCAGCGTATTGCAACAGCGACGCGTCACCGCCAGCAGCCCCTGAATGTCTTACTCCAATTTGTACGATATATAAAAGGGCAGAAGGAGCAGCGACCTAGGCTTGAATCTTGGGGACGAGTCTGTGTGCAACCTTGTTTTCGCGTTAACTGCACAGAAGCCTTGGTTCTGACCATTCTTTATAAATGTATGTCCTCGAGGCAGTTGAAATCACAGCTCACGAGCTCTTGCTAGCCTACTGCGTGCAAAAACTCACTCAAAGCCAGCGTATAGCAACAGCGACGCGTCACCGCCAGCAGCCCCTGCATGTCTTACTACAATTTCTACAATATATAAAAGGGCAGAAGGAGCAGCGACGTAGGCTTGAAAGATGGGGACGAGTCTCTTTGCAACCTTGTTTTCACGTTAACTGCACAGAAGCCTCGGTTCTGACCATTTTTCATAGATGTATGTCCTCGAGCCAGTAGAAATCACAGCTCACGAGGACTTGCTAGCCTACTGCGTGCAAAAAACTCACTCAAAGCCAGCGTATAGCAACAGTGACGCGTCACCGTCAGCAGCCCCTGAATGTCTTACTACAATTTGTACAATATATAAAAGGGCAGAAGGAGCAGCGACGTAGGCTTGAAAGTTGGGGACGAGTCTGTGTGCAACCTTGTTTTCGCGTTAACTGCACAGAAGCCTCGGTTCTGACAATTCCTTTTAAATGTATGTCCTCGAGGCAGTTCAAATCACAGCTCACGAGCACTTGCTAGCCTACTGCGTGCAAAAACTCACTCAAACCCAGCGTATAGCAACAGCGACGCGTCACCGCCAGCAGCCCCTGCATGTCTTACTACAATTTGTACGATATCTAAAAGGGCAGAAGGAGCAGCGATGTAGGCTTGAAAGTTGGGGACGAGTCTGTGTGCAACCTTGTTTTCGCGTTAACTGCACAGAAGCCTCGGTTCTGACCATTCCTTATAAATGTATGTCCTCGAGGCAGTTCAAATCACAGCTCACGAGCACTTGCTAGCCTACTGCGTGCAAAAACTCACTCAAAGCCAGCGTATAGCAACAGCGACGCATGACCGCCAGCAGCCCCTGCATGTCTTACTACTATTTCTAAGATATATAAAAGGGCAGAAGGAGCAGCGACGTAGGCTTGAAAGATGGGGACGAGTCTCTTTGCAACCTTGTTTTCACGTTAACTGCACAGAAGCCTCGGTTCTGACCATTTTTCTTAGATGTATGTCCTCGAGGCCGTAGAAATCACAGCTCACGAGCACTTGCTAGCCTACTGCATGCAAAAACTCACTGAAAGCCAGCGTATAGCAACAGCGACGCGTCACCGTCAGCAGCCCCTTAATGTCTTACTACAATTTGTTCAATATATAAAAGGGCAGAAGGAGCAGCGACGTAAGCTTCAAAGTTGGGGACGAGTCTGTGTGCAACCTTGTTTTCGCGTTAACTGCACAGAAGCCTTGGTTCTGACCATTCTTTATAAATGTATGTCCTCGAGGCAGTTGAAATCACAGCTCACGAGCTCTTGCTAGCCTACTGCGTGCAAAAACTCACTCAAAGCCAGCGTATAGCAACAGCGACGCGTCACCGCCAGCAGCCCCTGCATGTCTTACTACAATTTCTACAATATATAAAAGGGCAGAAGGAGCAGCGACGTAGGCTTGAAAGTTGGGGACGAGTCTGTGTGCAACCTTGTTTTCGCGTTAACTGCACAGAAGCCTCGGTTCTGACCATTCCTTATAAATGTATGTCCTCGAGGCAGTTCAAATCACAGCTCACGAGCACTTGCTAGCCTACTGCGTGCAAAAACTCACTCAATGCCTGCGTATAGCAACAGCGACGCGTCACCGCCAGCAGCCCCTGCATGTCTTACTACAATTTCTACAATATATAAAAGGGCAGAAGGAGCAGCGTCGTAGGCTTGAAAGATTGGGACGAGTCTCTTTGCAACCTTGTTTTCACGTTAACTGCACAGAAGCCTCGGTTCTGACCATTTTTCTTAGATGTATGTCCTCGAGGCCGTAGAAATCACAGCTCACGAGCACTTGCTAGCCTACTGCGTGCAAAAAACTCACTCAAAGCCAGCGTATAGCAACAGCGACGCGCCACCGTCAGCAGCCCCTGAATGTCTTACTACAATTTGTTCAATATATAAAAGGGCAGAAGGAGCAGCGACGTAAGCTTCAAAGTTGGGGACGAGTCTGTGTGCAACCTTGTTTTCGCGTTAACTGCACAGAAGCCTTAGTTCTGACCATTCTTCATAAATATTTGTCCTCGAGGCAGTTGAAATCACAGCTCACGAGCTCTTGCTAGCCTACTGCGTGCAAAAACTAAAACAAAGCCAGCGTATTGCAACAGCGACGCGTCACCGCCAGCAGCCCCTGAATGTCTTACTCCAATTTGTACGATATATAAAAGGGCAGAAGGAGCAGCGACCTAGGCTTGAATCTTGGGGACGAGTCTGTGTGCAACCTTGTTTTCGCGTTAACTGCACAGAAGCCTTGGTTCTGACCATTCTTTATAAATGTATGTCCTCGAGGCAGTTGAAATCACAGCTCACGAGCTCTTGCTAGCCTACTGCGTGCAAAAACTCACACAAAGCCAGCGTATAGCAACAGCGACGCGTCACCGCCAGCAGCCCCTGCATCTCAAACTACAATTTGTACGATGTCTAAAAGGGCAGAAGGAGCAGCGACGTAGGCTTGAAAGTTTGGGACGAGTCTGTGTGCAACCTTGTTTTCGCGTTAACTGCACAGAAGCCTCGGTTCTGACCATTCCTTATAAATATATGTCCTCGAGGCAGTAGAAATCACAGCTCACGAGCTCTTCTTATCCTACTGCGTGCAAAAACTTACACAAAGCCAGCGTATAGCAACACCGACGCGTCACCGCCAGCAGCCCCTGCATGTCTTACTACAATTTCTACAATATATAAAAGGGCAGAAGGAGCAGCGACGTAGGCTTGAAAGATGGGGACGAGTCTCTTTGCAACCTTGTTTTCACGTTAACTGCACAGAAGCCTCGGTTCTGACCATTTTTCATAGATGTATGTCCTCGAGCCAGTAGAAATCACAGCTCACGAGCACTTGCTAGCCTACTGCGTGCAAAAAACTCACTCAAAGCCAGCGTATAGCAACAGTGACGCGTCACCGTCAGCAGCCCCTGAATGTCTTACTACAATTTGTACAATATATAAAAGGGCAGAAGGAGCAGCGACGTAGGCTTGAAAGTTGGGGACGAGTCTGTGTGCAACCTTGTTTTCGCGTTAACTGCACAGAAGCCTCGGTTCTGACCATTCCTTATAAATGTATGTCCTCGAGGCAGTTCAAATCACAGCTCACGAGCACTTGCTAGCCTACTGCGTGCAAAAACTCACTCAAAGGCAGCGTATAGCAACAGCGACGCGTCACCGCCAGCAGCCCCTGCATGTCTTACTTCAATTTGTACGATATCTAAAAGGGCAGAAGGAGCAGCGATGTAGGCTTGAAAGTTGGGGACGAGTCTGTGTGCAACCTTGTTTTCGCGTTAACTGCACAGAAGCCTCGGTTCTGACCATTCCTTATAAATGTATGTCCTCGAGGCAGTTCAAATCACAGCTCACGAGCACTTGCTAGCCTACTGCGTGCAAAAACTCACTCAAAGCCAGCGTATAGCAACAGCGACGCGTCACCGCCAGCAGCCCCTGCATGTCTTACTACAATTTCTACAATATATAAAAGGCCAGAAGGAGCAGCGACGTAGGCTTGAAAGATGGGGACGAGTCTCTTTGCAACCTTGTTTTCACGTTAACTGCACAGAAGCCTCGGTTCTGACCATTTTTCATAGATGTATGTCCTCGAGGCAGTAGAAATCACAGCTCACGAGCACTTGCTAGCCTACTGCGTGCAAAAACTCACACAAAGCCAGGGTATAGCAACAGCGACGCGTCACCGCCAGCAGCCCCTGCATCTCTAACTACAATTTGTACGATATCTAGAAGGGCAGAAGGAGCAGCGACGTAGGCTTGAAAGTTGGGGACGAGTCTGTGTGCAACCTTGTTTTCGCGTTAACTGCACAGAAGCCACGGTTCTGACCATTCCTTATAAATGTATGTCCTCGAGGCAGTTCAAATCACAGCTCACGAGCACTTGCTAGCCTACTGCGTGCAAAAACTCTCTCAAAGCCAGCGTATAGCAACAGCGACGCGTCACCGCCAGCAGCCCCTGCATGTCTTACTACAATTTCTACAATATATAAAAGAGCAGAAGGAGCAGCGACGTAGGCTTGAAAGATGGGGACGAGTCTGTGTGCAACCTTGTTTTCGCGTTAACTGCACAGAAGCCTCGGTTCTGACCATTCCTTATAAATATATGTCCTCGAGGCAGTAGAAATCACAGCTCACGAGCTCTTCTTATCCTACTGCGTGCAAAAACTTACACAAAGCCAGCGTATAGCAACACCGACGCGTCACCGCCAGCAGCCCCTGCATGTCTTACTACAATTTCTACAATATATAAAAGGGCAGAAGGAGCAGCGACGTAGGCTTAAAAGATGGGGACGAGTCTCTTTGCAACCTTGTTTTCACGTTAACTGCACAGAAGCCTCGGTTCTGACCATTTTTCATAGATGTATGTCCTCGAGCCAGTAGAAATCACAGCTCACGAGCACTTGCTAGCCTACTGCGTGCAAAAAACTCACTCAAAGCCAGCG
Organism: Dermacentor andersoni; assembly: GCF_023375885.2. Lineage (NCBI taxonomy): Eukaryota > Metazoa > Arthropoda > Arachnida > Ixodida > Ixodidae > Dermacentor > Dermacentor andersoni. Next base: position 4,063,640 of record NW_027314752.1, on the reverse strand, counting down.
TATAGCAACAGTGACGCGTCACCGTCAGCAGCCCCTGAATGTCTTACTACAATTTGTACAATATATAAAAGGGCAGAAGGAGCAGCGACGTAGGCTTGAAAGTTGGGGACGAGTCTGTGTGCAACCTTGTTTTCGCGTTAACTGCACAGAAGCCTCGGTTCTGACCATTCCTTATAAATGTATGTCCTCGAGGCAGTTCAAATCACAGCTCACGAGCACTTGCTAGCCTACTGCGTGCAAAAACTCACTCAAAGGCAGCGTATAGCAACAGCGACGCGTCACCGCCAGCAGCCCCTGCATGTCTTACTACAATTTGTACGATATCTAAAAGGGCAGAAGGAGCAGCGATGTAGGCTTGAAAGTTGGGGACGAGTCTGTGTGCAACCTTGTTTTCGCGTTAACTGCACAGAAGCCTCGGTTCTGACCATTCCTTATAAATGTATGTCCTCGAGGCAGTTCAAATCACAGCTCACGAGCACTTGCTAGCCTACTGCGTGCAAAAACTCACTCAAAGCCAGCGTATAGCAACAGCGACGCGTCACCGCCAGCAGCCCCTGCATGTCTTACTACAATTTCTACAATATATAAAAGGCCAGAAGGAGCAGCGACGTAGGCTTGAAAGATGGGGACGAGTCTCTTTGCAACCTTGTTTTCACGTTAACTGCACAGAAGCCTCGGTTCTGACCATTTTTCATAGATGTATGTCCTCGAGGCAGTAGAAATCACAGCTCACGAGCACTTGCTAGCCTACTGCGTGCAAAAACTCACACAAAGCCAGGGTATAGCAACAGCGACGCGTCACCGCCAGCAGCCCCTGCATCTCTAACTACAATTTGTACGATATCTAGAAGGGCAGAAGGAGCAGCGACGTAGGCTTGAAAGTTGGGGACGAGTCTGTGTGCAACCTTGTTTTCGCGTTAACTGCACAGAAGCCACGGTTCTGACCATTCCTTATAAATGTATGTCCTCGAGGCAGTTCAAATCACAGCTCACGAGCACTTGCTAGCCTACCGCGTGCGAAAACTCACTCAAAGCCAGCGTATAGAAACAGTGACGCGTCACCGCCAGCAGTCCCTGTATGTCTTACTCCAATTTGTACAATAAATAAAAGGGCAGAAGGAGCAGCAACGTAGGCTTGAATGTTGGGGACGAGTCCGTGTGCAACCTTGTTTCCGCGTTAACTGCACAGAAGCCTCGGTTCTGACCATTCCTTATAAATGTATGTCCTCAAGGCAGTTCAAATCACAGCTCACGAGCTCTTGCTAGCCTACTGCGTGCAAAAACTCACACAAAGCCAGCGTATAGCAACAGCGACGCGTCACCGCCAGCAGCCCCTGCAAGTCTTACTACAATTTGTACGATATCTAAAAGGGCAGAAGGAGCAGCGACGTAGGCTTGAAAGTTGGGGACGAGTCTGTGTGCAACCTTGTTTTCGCGTTAACTGCACAGAAGCCACGGTTCTGACCATTCCTTATAAATGTATGTCCTCGAGGCAGTTCAAATCACAGCTCACGAGCACTTGCTAGCCTACCGCGTGAAAAAACTCACTCAAAGCCAGCGTATAGCAACAGCGACGCGTCACCGCCAGCAGCCCCTGCATGTCTTACTACAATTTCTACAATATATAAAAGAGCAGAAGGAGCAGCGACGTAGGCTTGAAAGATGGGGACGAGTCTCTTTGCAACCTTGTTTTCACGTTAACTGCACAGAAGCCTCGGTTCTGACCATTTTTCATAGATGTATGTACTCGAGGCAGTAGAAATCACAGCTCACGAGCACTTGCTAGCCTACTGCGTGGAAAAACTCACACAAAGCCAGGGTATAGCAACAGCGACGCGTCACCGCCAGCAGCCCCTGCATCTCTAACTACAATTTGTACGATATCTAAAAGGGCAGAAGGAGCAGCGACGTAGGCTTGAAAGTTGGGGACGAGTCTGTGTGCAACCTTGTTTTCGCGTTAACTGCACAGAAGCCTCGGTTCTGACCATTCCTTATAAATGTATGTCCTCGAGGCAGTTCAAATCACAGCTCACGAGCACTTGCTAACCTACTGCGTGCAAAAACTCACTCAAAGCCAGCGTATAGAAACAGTGACGCGTCACCGCCAGCAGTCCCTGTATGTCTTACTCCAATTTGTACAATAAATAAAAGGGCAGAAGGAGCAGCAACGTAGGCTTGAATGTTGGGGACGAGTCCGTGTGCAACCTTGTTTCCGCGTTAACTGCACAGAAGCCTCGGTTCTGACCATTCCTTATAAATGTATGTCCTCAAGGCAGTTCAAATCACAGCTCACGAGCTCTTGCTAGCCTACTGCGTGCAAAAACTCACACAAAGCCAGCGTATAGCAACAGCGACGCGTCACCGCCAGCAGCCCCTGCAAGTCTTACTACAATTTGTACGATATCTAAAAGGGCAGAAGGAGCAGCGACGTAGGCTTGAAAGTTGAGGACGAGTCTGTGTGCAACCTTGTTTTCGCGTTAACTGCACAGAAGCCTCGGTTCTGACCATTCCTTATAAATGTATGTCCTCGAGGCAGTTCAAATCACTGCTCACGAGCACTTGCTAGCCTACTGCGTGCAAAAACTCACTCAAAGCCAGCGTATAGCAACAGCGACGCGTCACCGCCAGCAGCCCCTGCATGTCTTACTACAATTTCTACAATATATAAAAGGGCAGAAGGAGCAGCGACGTAGGCTTGAAAGATGGGGACGAGTCTCTTTGCAACCTTGTTTTCGCGTTAACTGCACAGAAGCCTCGGTTCTGACCATTTTTCATAGACGTATGTCCTCGAGGCAGTAGAAATCACAGCTCACGAGCACTTGCTAGCCTACTGCGTGCAAAAAACTCACTCAAAGCCAGCGTATAGCAACAGTGACGCGTCACCGTCAGCAGCCCCTGAATGTCTTACTACAATTCGTACAATATATAAAAGGGCAGAAGGAGCTGCGACGTAGGCTTGAAAGTTGGGGACGAGTCTGTGTGCAACCTTGTTTTCGCGTTAACTGCACAGAAGCCTCGGTTCTGACCATTCCTTATAAATGTATGTCCTCGAGGCAGTTCAAATCACAGCTCACGAGCACTTGCTAGCCTACTGCGTGCAAAAACTCACTCAAAGCCAGCGTATAGCAACAGCGACGCGTCACCGCCAGCAGCCCCTGCATGTCTTACTACAATTTCTACAATATATAAAAGGCCAGAAGGAGCAGCGACGTAGGCTTGAAAGATGGGGACGAGTCTCTTTGCAACCTTGTTTTCACGTTGACTGCACAGAAGCCTCGGTTCTGACCATTTTTCATAGATGTATGTCCTCGAGGCAGTAGAAATCACAGCTCACGAGCACTTGCTAGCCTACTGCCTGCAAAAACTCACACAAAGCCAGGGTATAGCAACAGCGACGCGTCACCGCCAGCAGCCCCTGCATCTCTAACTACAATTTGTACGATATCTAAAAGGGCAGAAGGAGCAGCGACGTAGGCTTGAAAGTTGGGGACGAGTCTGTGTGCAAACTTGTTTTCGCGTTAACTGCACAGAAGCCACGGTTCTGACCATTCCTTATAAATGTATGTCCTCGAGGCCGTTCAAATCACAGCTCACGAGCACTTGCTAGCCTACTGCGTGCAAAAACTCACTCAAAGCCAGCGTATAGCAACAGCGACGCGTCACCGCCAGCAGCCCCTGCATGTCTTACTACAATTTCTACAATATATAAAAGGCCAGAAGGAGCAGCAACGTAGGCTTGAATGTTGGGGACGAGCCTGTGTGCAACCTTGTTTCCGCGTTAACTGCACAGAAGCCTCGGTTCTGACCATTCCTTATAAATGTATGTCCTCAAGGCAGTTCAAATCACAGCTCACGAGCTCTTGCTAGCCTACTGCGTGCAAAAACTAAAACAAAGCCAGCGTATTGCAACAGCGACGCGTCACCGCCAGCAGCCCCTGAATGTCTTACTCCAATTTGTACGATATATAAAAGGGCAGAAGGAGCAGCGACCTAGGCTTGAATCTTGGGGACGACTCTGTGTGCAACCTTGTTTTCGCGTTAACTGCACAGAAGCCTTGGTTCTGACCATTATTTATAAATGTATGTCCTCGAGGCAGTTGAAATCACAGCTCACGAGCTCTTGCTAGCCTACTGCGTGCAAAAACTCACACAAAGCCAGCGTATAGCAACAGCGACGCGTCACCGCCAGCAGCCCCTGCATCTCAAACTACAATTTGTACGATGTCTAAAAGGGCAGAAGGAGCAGCGACGTAGGCTTGAAAGTTTGGGACGAGTCTGTGTGCAACCTTGTTTTCGCGTTAACTGCACAGAAGCCTAGGTTCTGACCATTCCTTGTAAATATATGTCCTCGAGGCAGTAGAAATCACAGCTCACGAGCTCTTCTTATCCTACTGCGTGCAAAAACTTACACAAAGCCAGCGTATAGCAACAGCGACGCGTCACCGCCAGCAGCCCCTGCAAGTCTTACTACAATTTGTACGATATCTAAAAGGGCAGAAGGAGCAGCGACGTAGGCTTGAAAGTTGGGGACGAGTCTGTGTGCAACCTTGTTTTCGCGTTAACTGCACAGAAGCCTCGGTTCTGACCATTCCTTATAAATGTATGTCCTCGAGGCAGTTCAAATCACAGCTCACGAGCACTTGCTAGCCTACTGCGTGCAAAAACTCACTCAAAGTCAGCGTATAGCAACAGCGACGCGTCACCGCCAGCAGCCCCTGCATGTCTTACTACAATTTCTACACTATATAAAAGGGCAGAAGGAGCAGCGTCGTAGGCTTGAAAGATGGGGACGAGTCTCTTTGCAACCTTGTTTTCACGTTAACTGCACAGAAGCCTCGGTTCTGACCATTTTTCTTAGATGTATGTCCTCGAGGCAGTAGAAATCACAGCTCACGAGCACTTGCTAGCCTACTGCGTGCAAAAAACACACTCAAAGCCAGCGTATAGCAACAGCGACGCGTCACCGTCAGCAGCCCCTGAATGTCTTACTACAATTTGTTCAATATATAAAAGGGCAGAAGGAGCAGCGACGTAAGCTTCAAAGTTGGGGACGAGTCTGTGTGCAACCTTGTTTTCGCGTTAACTGCACAGAAGCCTTAGTTCTGACCATTCTTCATAAATATTTGTCCTCGAGGCAGTTGAAATCACAGCTCACGAGCTCTTGCTAGCCTACCGCGTGCAAAAACTAAAACAAAGCCAGCGTATTGCAACAGCGACGCGTCACCGCCAGCAGCCCCTGAATGTCTTACTCCAATTTGTACGATATATAAAAGGGCAGAAGGAGCAGCGACCTAGGCTTGAATCTTGGGGACGAGTCTGTGTGCAACCTTGTTTTCGCGTTAACTGCACAGAAGCCTTGGTTCTGACCATTCTTTATAAATGTATGTCCTCGAGGCAGTTGAAATCACAGCTCACGAGCTCTTGCTAGCCTACTGCGTGCAAAAACTCACACAAAGCCAGCGTATAGCAACAGCGACGCGTCACCGCCAGCAGCCCCTGCATCTCAAACTACAATTTGTACGATGTCTAAAAGGGCAGAAGGAGCAGCGACGTAGGCTTGAAAGTTTTGGACGAGTCTGTGTGCAACCTTGTTTTCGCGTCAACTGCACAGAAGCCTCGGTTCTGACCATTCCTTATAAATATATGTCCTCGAGGCAGTAGAAATCACAGCTCACGAGCTCTTCTTATCCTACTGCGTGCAAAAACTTACACAAACCCAGCGTATAGCAACAGCGACGCGTCACCGCCAGCAGCCCCTGCATGTCTTACTACAATTTCTACAATATATAAAAGGGCAGAAGGAGCAGCGACGTAGGCTTGAAAGATGGGGACGAGTCTCTTTGCAACCTTGTTTTCACGTTAACTGCACAGAAGCCTCGGTTCTGACCATTTTTCATAGATGTATGTCCTCGAGCCAGTAGAAATCACAGCTCACGAGCACTTGCTAGCCTACTGCGTGCAAAAAACTCACTCAAAGCCAGCGTATAGCAACAGTGACGCGTCACCGTCAGCAGCCCCTGAATGTCTTACTACAATTTGTACAATATATAAAAGCGCAGAAGGAGCAGCGACGTAGGCTTGAAAGTTGGGGACGAGTCTGTGTGCAACCTTGTTTTCGCGTTAACTGCACAGAAGCCTCGGTTCTGACCATTCCTTATAAATGTATGTCCTCGAGGCAGTTCAAATCACAGCTCACGAGCACTTGCTAGCCTACTGCGTGCAAAAACTCACTCAAAGGCAGCGTATAGCAACAGCGACGCGTCACCGCCAGCAGCCCCTGCATGTCTTACTACAATTTGTACGATATCTAAAAGGGCAGAAGGAGCAGCGATGTAGGCTTGAAAGTTGGGGACGAGTCTGTGTGCAACCTTGTTTTCGCGTTAACTGCACAGAAGCCTCGGTTCTGACCATTCCTTATAAATGTATGTCCTCGAGGCAAATCAAATCACAGCTCACGAGCACTTGCTAGCCTACTGCGTGCAAAAACTCACTCAAAGCCAGCGTATAGCAACAGCGACGCATGACCGCCAGCAGCCCCTGCATGTCTTACTACTATTTCTAAGATATATAAAAGGGCAGAAGGAGCAGCGACGTAGGCTTGAAAGATGGGGACGAGTCTGTGTGCAACCTTGTTTTCGCGTTAACTGCACAGAAGCCACGGTTCTGACCATTGCTTATAAATGTATGTCCTCGAGGCAGTTCAAATCACAGCTCACGAGCACTTGCTAGCCTACTGCGTGCAAAAACTCTCTCAAAGCCAGCGTATAGCAACAGCGACGCGTCACCGCCAGCAGCCCCTGCATGTCTTACTACAATTTCTACAATATATAAAAGAGCAGAAGGAGCAGCGACGTAGGCTTGAAAGATGGGGACGAGTCTGTGTGCAACCTTGTTTTCGCGTTAACTGCACAGAAGCCTTGGTTCTGACCATTCCTTATAAATATATGTCCTCGAGGCAGTAGAAATCACAGCTCACGAGCTCTTCTTATCCTACTGCGTGCAAAAACTTACACAAAGCCAGCGTATAGCAACACCGACGCGTCACCGCCAGCAGCCCCTGCATGTCTTACTACAATTTCTACAATATATAAAAGGGCAGAAGGAGCAGCGACGTAGGCTTGAAAGATGGGGACGAGTCTCTTTGCAACCTTGTTTTCACGTTAACTGCACAGAAGCCTCGGTTCTGACCATTTTTCATAGATGTATGTCCTCGAGCCAGTAGAAATCACAGCTCACGAGCACTTGCTAGCCTACTGCGTGCAAAAAACTCACTCAAAGCCAGCGTATACCAACAGTGACGCGTCACCGTCAGCAGCCCCTGAATGTCTTACTACAATTTGTACAATATATAAAAGGGCAGAAGGAGCAGCGACGTAGGCTTGAAAGTTGGGGACGAGTCTGTGTGCAACCTTGTTTTCGCGTTAACTGCACAGAAGCCTCGGTTCTGACCATTCCTTATAAATGTATGTCCTCGAGGCAGTTCAAATCACAGCTCACGAGCACTTGCTAGCCTACTGTGTGCAAAAACTCACTCAAAGGCAGCGTATAGCAACAGCGACGCGTCACCGCCAGCAGCCCCTGCATGTCTTACTACAATTTGTACGATATCTAAAAGGGCAGAAGGAGCAGCGATGTAGGCTTGAAAGTTGGGGACGAGTCTGTGTGCAACCTTGTTTTCGCGTTAACTGCACAGAAGCCTCGGTTCTGACCATTCCTTATAAATGTATGTCCTCGAGGCAGTTCAAATCACAGCTCACGAGCACTTGCTAGCCTACTGCGTGCAAAAACTCACTCAAAGCCAGCGTATAGCAACAGCGACGCGTCACCGCCAGCAGCCCCTGCATGTCTTACTACAATTTCTACAATATATAAAAGGCCAGAAGGAGCAGCGACGTAGGCTTGAAAGATGGGGACGAGTCTCTTTGCAACCTTGTTTTCACGTTAACTGCACAGAAGCCTCGGTTCTGACCATTTTTCATAGATGTATGTCCTCGAGGCAGTAGAAATCACAGCTCACGAGCACTTGCTAGCCTACTGCGTGCAAAAACTCACACAAAGCCAGGGTATAGCAACAGCGACGCGTCACCGCCAGCAGCCCCTGCATCTCTAACTACAATTTGTACGATATCTAGAAGGGCAGAAGGAGCAGCGACGTAGGCTTGAAAGTTGGGGACGAGTCTGTGTGCAACCTTGTTTTCGCGTTAACTGCACAGAAGCCACGGTTCTGACCATTCCTTATAAATGTATGTCCTCGAGGCAGTTCAAATCACAGCTCACGAGCACTTGCTAGCCTACCGCGTGCAAAAACTCACTCAAAGCCAGCGTATAGCAACAGCGACGCGTCACCGCCAGCAGCCCCTGCATGTCTTACTACAATTTCTACAATATATAAAAGAGCAGAAGGAGCAGCGACGTAGGCTTGAAAGATGGGGACGAGTCTCTTTGCAACCTTGTTTTCACGTTAACTGCACAGAAGCCTCGGTTCTGACCATTTTTCATAGATGTATGTACTCGAGGCAGTAGAAATCACAGCTCACGAGCACTTGCTAGCCTACTGCGTGGAAAAACTCACACAAAGCCAGGGTATAGCAACAGCGACGCGTCACCGCCAGCAGCCCCTGCATCTCTAACTACAATTTGTACGATATCTAAAAGGGCAGAAGGAGCAGCGACGTAGGCTTGAAAGTTGGGGACGAGTCTGTGTGCAACCTTGTTTTCGCGTTAACTGCACAGAAGCCTCGGTTCTGACCATTCCTTATAAATGTATGTCCTCGAGGCAGTTCAAATCACAGCTCACGAGCACTTGCTAACCTACTGCGTGCAAAAACTCACTCAAAGTCAGCGTATAGCAACAGCGACGCGTCACCGCCAGCAGCCCCTGCATGTCTTACTACAATTTCTACAATATATAAAAGGGCAGAAGGAGCAGCAACGTAGGCTTGAATGTTCGGGACGAGTCCGTGTGCAACCTTGTTTCCGCGTTAACTGCACAGAAGCCTCGGTTCTGACCATTCCTTATAAATGTATGTCCTCAAGGCAGTTCAAATCACAGCTCACGAGCTCTTGCTAGCCTACTGCGTGCAAAAACTCACACAAAGCCAGCGTATAGCAACAGCGACGCGTCACCGCCAGCAGCCCCTGCAAGTCTTACTACAATTTGTACGATATCTAAAAGGGCAGAAGGAGCAGCGACGTAGGCTTGAAAAATGAGGACGAGTCTGTGTGCAACCTTGTTTTCGCGTTAACTGCACAGAAGCCTCGGTTCTGACCATTCCTTATAAATGTATGTCCTCGAGGCAGTTCAAATCACAGCTCACGAGCACTTGCTAGCCTACTGCGTGCAAAAACTCACTCAAAGCCAGCGTATAGCAACAGCGACGCGTCACCGCCAGCAGCCCCTGCATGTCTTACTACAATTTCTACAATATATAAAAGGGCAGAAGGAGCAGCGACGTAGGCTTGAAAGATGGGGACGAGTGTCTTTGCAACCTTGTTTTCGCGTTAACTGCACAGAAGCCTCGGTTCTGACCATTTTTCATAGACGTATGTCCTCGAGGCAGTAGAAATCACAGCTCACGAGCACTTGCTAGCCTACTGCGTGCAAAAAACTCACTCAAAGCCAGCGTATAGCAACAGTGACGCGTCACCGTCAGCAGCCCCTGAATGTCTTACTACAATTCGTACAATATATAAAAGGGCAGAAGGAGCTGCGACGTAGGCTTGAAAGTTGGGGACGAGTCTGTGTGCAACCTTGTTTTCGCGTTAACTGCACAGAAGCCTCGGTTCTGACCATTCCTTATAAATGTATGTCCTCGAGGCAGTTCAAATCACAGCTCACGAGCACTTGCTAGCCTACTGCGTGCAAAAACTCACTCAAAGGCAGCGTATAGCAACAGCGACGCGTCACCGCCAGCAGCCCCTGCATGTCTTACTACAATTTGTACGATATCTAAAAGGGCAGAAGGAGCAGCGATGTAGGCTTGAAAGTTGGGGACGAGTCTGTGTGCAACCTTGTTTTCGCGTTAACTGCACAGAAGCCTCGGTTCTGACCATTCCTTATAAATGTATGTCCTCGAGGCAGTTCAAATCACAGCTCACGAGCACTTGCTAGCCTACTGCGTGCAAAAACTCACTCAAAGCCAGCATATAGCAACAGCGACGCGTCACCGCCAGCAGCCCCTGCATGTCTTACTACAATTTCTACAATATATAAAAGGCCAGAAGGAGCAGCGACGTAGGCTTGAAAGATGGGGACGAGTCTCTTTGCAACCTTGTTTTCACGTTGACTGCACAGAAGCCTCGGTTCTGACCATTTTTCATAGATGTATGTCCTCGAGGCAGTAGAAATCACAGCTCACGAGCACTTGCTAGCCTACTGCGTGCAAAAACTCACACAAAGCCAGGGTATAGCAACAGCGACGCGTCACCGCCAGCAGCCCCTGCATCTCTAACTACAATTTGTACGATATCTAAAAGGGCAGAAGGAGCAGCGACGTAGGCTTGAAAGTTGGGGACGAGTCTGTGTGCAACCTTGTTTTCGCGTTAACTGCACAGAAGCCACGGTTCTGACCATTCCTTATAAATGTATGTCCTCGAGGCCGTTCAAATCACAGCTCACGAGCACTTGCTAGCCTACTGCGTGCAAAAACTCACTCAAAGCCAGCGTATAGCAACAGCGACGCGTCACCGCCAGCAGCCCCTGCATGTCTTACTACAATTTCTACAATATATAAAAGGCCAGAAGGAGCAGCAACGTAGGCTTGAATGTTGGGGACGAGTCTGTGTGCAACCTTGTTTCCGCGTTAACTGCACAGAAGCCTCGGTTCTGACCATTCCTTATAAATGTATGTCCTCAAGGCAGTTCAAATCACAGCTCACGAGCTCTTGCTAGCCTACTGCGTGCAAAAACTAAAACAAAGCCAGCGTATTGCAACAGCGACGCGTCACCGCCAGCAGCCCCTGAATGTCTTACTCCAATTTGTACGATATATAAAAGGGCAGAAGGAGCAGCGACCTAGGCTTGAATCTTGGGGACGACTCTGTGTGCAACCTTGTTTTCGCGTTAACTGCACAGAAGCCTTGGTTCTGACCATTATTTATAAATGTATGTCCTCGAGGCAGTTGAAATCACAGCTCACGAGCTCTTGCTAGCCTACTGCGTGCAAAAACTCACACAAAGCCAGCGTATAGCAACAGCGACGCGTCACCGCCAGCAGCCCCTGCATCTCAAACTACAATTTGTACGATGTCTAAAAGGGCAGAAGGAGCAGCGACGTAGGCTTGAAAGTTTGGGACGAGTCTGTGTGCAACCTTGTTTTCGCGTTAACTGCACAGAAGCCTCGGTTCTGACCATTTCTTGTAAATATATGTCCTCGAGGCAGTAGAAATCACAGCTCACGAGCTCTTCTTATCCTACTGCGTGCAAAAACTTACACAAAGCCAGCGTATAGCAACAGCGACGCGTCACCGCCAGCAGCCCCTGCAAGTCTTACTACAATTTGTACGATATCTAAAAGGGCAGAAGGAGCAGCGACGTAGGCTTGAAAGTTGGGGACGAGTCTGTGTGCAACCTTGTTTTCGCGTTAACTGCACAGAAGCCTCGGTTCTGACCATTCCTTATAAATGTATGTCCTCGAGGCAGTTCAAATCACAGCTCACGAGCACTTGCTAGCCTACTGCGTGCAAAAACTCACTCAAAGTCAGCGTATAGCAACAGCGACGCGTCACCGCCAGCAGCCCCTGCATGTCTTACTACAATTTCTACAATATATAAAAGGGCAGAAGGAGCAGCGACGTAGGCTTGAAAGAGGGGGACGAGTCTGTGTGCAACCTTGTTTTCGCGTTAACTGCACAGAAGCCTTAGTTCTGACCATTCTTCACAAATATATGTCCTCGAGGCAGTTGAAATCACAGCTCACGAGCTCTTGCTAGCCTACTGCGTGCAAAAACTAAAACAAAGCCAGCGTATTGCAACAGCGACGCGTCACCGCCAGCAGCCCCTGAATGTCTTACTCCAATTTGTATGATATCTAAAAGGGCAGAAGGAGCGGCGACGTAGGCTTGAAAGTTGGGGACGAGTCTGTGTGCAACCTTGTTTTCGCGTTAACTGCACAGAAGCCTCGGTTCTGACCATTCCTTATAAATGTATGTCCTCGAGGCAGTTCAAATCACAGCTCACGAGCACTTGCTAGCCTACTGCGTGCAAAAACTCACTCAAAGCCAGCGTATAGCAACAGCGACGCGTCACCGCCAGCAGCCCCTGCATGTCTTACTACAATTTGTACGATATCTAAAAGGGCAGAAGGAGCAGCGACGTAGGCTTGAAAGTTGGGGACGAGTCTGTGTGCAACCTTGTTTTCGCGTTAACTGCACAGAAGCCTCGGTTCTGACCATTCCTTATAAATGTATGTCCTCGAGGCAGTTCAAATCACAGCTCACGAGCACTTGCTAGCCTACTGCGTGCAAAAACTCACTCAAAGCCAGCGTATAGCAACAGCGACGCATGACCGCCAGCAGCCCCTGCATGTCTTACTACAATTTCTACAATATATAAAAGGGCAGAAGGAGCAGCGTCGTAGGCTTGAAAGATGGGGACGAGTCTCTTTGCAACCTTGTTTTCACGTTAACTGCACAGAAGCCTCGGTTCTGACCATTTTTCTTAGATGTATGTCCTCGAGGCAGTAGAAATCACAGCTCACGAGCACTTGCTAGCCTACTGCGTGCAAAAAACTCACTCAAAGCCAGCGTGTAGCAACAGCGACGCGTCACCGTCAGCAGCCCCTGAATGTCTTACTACAATTTGTTCAATATATAAAAGGGCAGAAGGAGCAGCGACGTAAGCTTCAAAGTTGGGGACGAGTCTGTGTGCAACCTTGTTTTCGCGTTAACTGCACAGAAGCCTTAGTTCTGACCATTCTTTATAAATGTATGTCCTCGACGCAGTTGGAATCACAGCTCACGAGCTCTTGCTAGCCTACTGCGTGCAAGAACTCACACAAAGCCAGCGTATAGCAACAGCGACGCGTCACCGCCAGCAGCCCCTGCATCTCAAACTACAATTTGTACGATGTCTAAAAGGGCAGAATGAGCAGCGACGTAGGCTTGAAAGTTGGGGACGAGTCTGTGTGCAACCTTGTTTTCGCGTTAACTGCACAGAAGCCTCGGTTCTGACCATTCCTTATAAATGTATGTCCTCGAGGCAGTTCAAATCACAGCTCACGAGCACTTGCTAGCCTACTGCGTGCAAAAACTCACTCAAAGCCTGCGTATAGCAACAGCGACGCGTCACCGCCAGCAGCCCCTGCATGTCTTACTACAATTTCTACAATATATAAAAGGGCAGAAGGAGCAGCGTCGTAGGCTTGAAAGATGGGGACGAGTCTCTTTGCAACCTTGTTTTCACGTTAACTGCACAGAAGCCTCGGTTCTGACCATTTTTCTTAGATGTATGTCCTCGAGGCAGTAGAAATCACAGCTCACGAGCACTTGCTAGCCTACTGCGTGCAAAAAACTCACTCAAAGCCAGCGTATAGCAACAGCGACGCGTCACCGTCAGCAGCCCCTGAATGTCTTACTACAATTTGTTCAATATATAAAAGGGCAGAAGGAGCAGCGACGTAAGCTTCAAAGTTGGGGACGAGTCTGTGTGCAACCTTGTTTTCGCGTTAACTGCACAGAAGCCTTAGTTCTGACCATTCTTCATAAATATTTGTCCTCGAGGCAGTTGAAATCACAGCTCACGAGCTCTTGCTAGCCTACTGCGTGCAAAAACTAAAACAAAGCCAGCGTATTGCAACAGCGACGCGTCACCGCCAGCAGCCCCTGAATGTCTTACTCCAATTTGTACGATATATAAAAGGGCAGAAGGAGCAGCGACCTAGGCTTGAATCTTGGGGACGAGTCTGTGTGCAACCTTGTTTTCGCGTTAACTGCACAGAAGCCTTGGTTCTGACCATTCTTTATAAATGTATGTCCTCGAGGCAGTTCAAATCACAGCTCACGAGCACTTGCTAGCCTACTGCGTGCAAAAACTCACTCAAAGGCAGCGTATAGCAACAGCGACGCGTCACCGCCAGCAGCCCCTGCATGTCTTACTACAATTTGTACGATATCTAAAAGGGCAGAAGGAGCAGCGATGTAGGCTTGAAAGTTGGGGACGAGTCTGTGTGCAACCTTGTTTTCGCGTTAACTGCACAGAAGCCTCGGTTCTGACCATTCCTTATAAATGTATGTCCTCGAGGCAGTTCAAATCACAGCTCACGAGCACTTGCTAGCCTACTGCGTGCAAAAACTCACTCAAAGCCAGCGTATAGCAACAGCGACGCATGACCGCCAGCAGCCCCTGCATGTCTTACTACTATTTCTAAGATATATAAAAGGGCAGAAGGAGCAGCGACGTAGGCTTGAAAGATGGGGACGAGTCTCTTTGCAACCTTGTTTTCACGTTAACTGCACAGAAGCCTCGGTTCTGACCATTTTTCATAGATGTATGTCCTCGAGGCAGTAGAAATCACAGCTCACGAGTACTTGCTAGCCTACTGCGTGCAAAAACTAAAACAAAGCCAGCGTATTGCAACAGCGACGCGTCACCGCCAGCAGCCCCTGAATGTCTTGCTCCAATTTGTACGATATATAAAAGGGCAGAAGGAGCAGCGACCTAGGCTTGAATCTTGGGGACGAGTCTGTGTGCAACCTTGTTTTCGCGTTAACTGCACAGAAGCCTTGGTTCTGACCATTCTTTATAAATGTATGTCCTCGACGCAGTTGGAATCACAGCTCACGAGCTCTTGCTAGCCTACTGCGTGCAAGAACTCACACAAAGCCAGCGTATAGCAACAGCGACGCGTCACCGCCAGCAGCCCCTGCATCTCAAACTACAATTTGTACGATGTCTAAAAGGGCAGAAGGAGCAGCGACGTAGGCTTGAAAGTTGGGGACGAGTCTGTGTGCAACCTTGTTTTCGCGTTAACTGCACAGAAGCCTCGGTTCTGACCATTCCTTATAAATGTATGTCCTCGAGGCAGTTCAAATCACAGCTCACGAGCACTTGCTAGCCTACTGCGTGCAAAAACTCACTCAAAGCCTGCGTATAGCAACAGCGACGCGTCACCGCCAGCAGCCCCTGCATGTCTTACTACAATTTCTACAATATATAAAAGGGCAGAAGGAGCAGCGTCGTAGGCTTGAAAGATGGGGACGAGTCTCTTTGCAACCTTGTTTTCACGTTAACTGCACAGAAGCCTCGGTTCTGACCATTTTTCTTAGGTGTATGTCCTCGAGGCAGTAGAAATCACAGCTCACGAGCACTTGCTAGCCTACTGCGTGCAAAAAACTCACTCAAAGCCAGCGTATAGCAACAGCGACGCGTCACCGTCAGCAGCCCCTGAATGTCTTACTACAATTTGTTCAATATATAAAAGGGCAGAAGGAGCAGCGACGTAAGCTTCAAAGTTGGGGACGAGTCTGTGTGCAACCTTGTTTTCGCGTTAACTGCACAGAAGCCTTAGTTCTGACCATTCTTCATAAATATTTGTCCTCGAGGCAGTTGAAATCACAGCTCACGAGCTCTTGCTAGCCTACTGCGTGCAAAAACTAAAACAAAGCCAGCGTATTGCAACAGCGACGCGTCACCGCCAGCAGCCCCTGAATGTCTTACTCCAATTTGTACGATATATAAAAGGGCAGAAGGAGCAGCGACCTAGGCTTGAATCTTGGGGACGAGTCTGTGTGCAACCTTGTTTTCGCGTTAACTGCACAGAAGCCTTGGTTCTGACCATTCTTTATAAATGTATGTCCTCGAGGCAGTTGAAATCACAGCTCACGAGCTCTTGCTAGCCTACTGCGTGCAAAAACTCACACAAAGCCAGCGTATAGCAACAGCGACGCGTCACCGCCAGCAGCCCCTGCATCTCAAACTACAATTTGTACGATGTCTAAAAGGGCAGAAGGAGCAGCGACGTAGGCTTGAAAGTTTGGGACGAGTCTGCGTGCAACCTTGTTTTCGTGTTAACTGCACAGAAGCCTCGGTTCTGACCATTCCTTATAAATATATGTCCTCGAGGCAGTAGAAATCACAGCTCACGAGCTCTTCTTATCCTACTGCGTGCAAAAACTTACACAAAGCCAGCGTATAGCAACACCGACGCGTCACCGCCAGCAGCCCCTGCATGTCTTACTACAATTTCTACAATATATAAAAGGGCAGAAGGAGCAGCGACGTAGGCTTGAAAGATGGGGACGAGTCTCTTTGCAACCTTGTTTTCACGTTAACTGCACAGAAGCCTCGGTTCTGACCATTTTTCATAGATGTATGTCCTCGAGCCAGTAGAAATCACAGCTCACGAGCACTTGCAAGCCTACTGCGTGCAAAAAACTCACTCAAAGCCAGCGTATAGCAACAGTGACGCGTCACCGTCAGCAGCCCCTGAATGTCTTACTACAATTTGTACAATATATAAAAGGGCAGAAGGAGCAGCGACGTAGGCTTGAAAGTTGGGGACGAGTCTGTGTGCAACCTTGTTTTCGCGTTAACTGCACAGAAGCCTCGGTTCGGACCATTCCTTATAAATGTATGTCCTCGAGGCAGTTCAAATCACAGCTCACGAGCACTTGCTAGCCTACTGCGTGCAAAAACTCACTCAAAGGCAGCGTATAGCAACAGCGACGCGTCACCGCCAGCAGCCCCTGCATGTCTTACTACAATTTGTACGATATCTAAAAGGGCAGAAGGAGCAGCGATGTAGGCTTGAAAGTTGGGGACGAGTCTGTGTGCAACCTTGTTTTCGCGTTAACTGCACAGAAGCCTCGGTTCTGACCATTCCTTATAAATGTATGTCCTCGAGGCAGTTCAAATCACAGCTCACGAGCACTTGCTAGCCTACTGCGTGCAAAAACTCACTCAAAGCCAGCGTATAGCAACAGCGACGCGTCACCGCCAGCAGCCCCTGCATGTCTTACTACAATTTCTACAATATATAAAAGGCCAGAAGGAGCAGCGACGTAGGCTTGAAAGATGGGGACGAGTCTCTTTGCAACCTTGTTTTCACGTTAACTGCACAGAAGCCTCGGTTCTGACCATTTTTCATAGATGTATGTCCTCGAGGCAGTAGAAATCACAGCTCACGAGCACTTGCTAGCCTACTGCGTGCAAAAACTCACACAAAGCCAGGGTATAGCAACAGCGACGCGTCACCGCCAGCAGCCCCTGCATCTCTAACTACAATTTGTACGATATCTAGAAGGGCAGAAGGAGCAGCGACGTAGGCTTGAAAGTTGGGGACGAGTCTGTGTGCAACCTTGTTTTCGCGTTAACTGCACAGAAGCCATGGTTCTGACCATTCCTTATAAATGTATGTCCTCGAGGCAGTTCAAATCACAGCTCACGAGCACTTGCTAGCCTACTGCGTGCAAAAACTCTCTCAAAGCCAGCGTATAGCAACAGCGACGCGTCACCGCCAGCAGCCCCTGCATGTCTTACTACAATTTCTACAATATATAAAAGAGCAGAAGGAGCAGCGACGTAGGCTTGAAAGATGGGGACGAGTCTCTTTGCAACCTTGTTTTCACGTTAACTGCACAGAAGCCTCGGTTCTGACCATTTTTCATAGATGTATGTACTCGAGGCAGTAGAAATCACAGCTCACGAGCACTTGCTAGCCTACTGCGTGGAAAAACTCACGCAAAGCCAGGGTATAGCAACAGCGACGCGTCACCGCCAGCAGCCCCTGCATCTCTAACTACAATTTGTACGATATCTAAAAGGGCAGAAGGAGCAGCGACGTAGGCTTGAAAGTTGGGGACGAGTCTGTGTGCAACCTTGTTTTCGCGTTAACTGCACAGAAGCCTCGGTTCTGACCATTCCTTATAAATGTATGTCCTCGAGGCAGTTCAAATCACAGCTCACGAGCACTTGCTAACCTACTGCGTGCAAAAACTCACTCAAAGCCAGCGTATAGAAACAGTGACGCGTCACCGCCAGCAGTCCCTGTATGTCTTACTCCAATTTGTACAATAAATAAAAGGGCAGAAGGAGCAGCAACGTAGGCTTGAATGTTGGGGACGAGCCCGTGTGCAACCTTGTTTCCGCGTTAACTGCACAGAAGCCTCGGTTCTGACCATTCCTTATAAATGTATGTCCTCAAGGCAGTTCAAATCACAGCTCACGAGCTCTTGCTAGCCTACTGCGTGCAAGAACTCACACAAAGCCAGCGTATAGCAACAGCGACGCGTCACCGCCAGCAGCCCCTGCATCTCAAACTACAATTTGTACGATGTCTAAAAGGGCAGAAGGAGCAGCGACGTAGGCTTGAAAGTTGGGGACGAGTCTGTGTGCAACCTTGTTTTCGCGTTAACTGCACAGAAGCCTCGGTTCTGACCATTCCTTATAAATGTATGTCCTCGAGGCAGTTCAAATCACAGCTCACGAGCACTTGCTAGCCTACTGCGTGCAAAAACTCACTCAAAGCCAGCGTATAGCAACAGCGACGCGTCACCGCCAGCAGCCCCTGCATGTCTTACTACAATTTCTACAATATATAAAAGGCCAGAAGGAGCAGCGACGTAGGCTTGAAAGATGGGGACGAGTCTCTTTGCAACCTTGTTTTCGCGTTAACTGCACAGAAGCCTTGGTTCTGACCATTCTTTATAAATGTATGTCCTCGAGGCAGTTGAAATCACAGCTCACGAGCTCTTGCTAGCCTACTGCGTGCAAAAACTCACACAAAGCCAGCGTATAGCAACAGCGACGCGTCACCGCCAGCAGCCCCTGCATCTCAAACTACAATTTGTACGATGTCTAAAAGGGCAGAAGGAGCAGCGACGTAGGCTTGAAAGTTTGGGACGAGTCTGTGTGCAACCTTGTTTTCGCGTTAACTGCACAGAAGCCTCGGTTCTGACCATTCCTTATAAATGTATGTCCTCGAGGCAGTTCAAATCACAGCTCACGAGCACTTGCTAGCCTACTGCGTGCAAAAACTCACTCAAAGGCAGCGTATAGCAACAGCGACGCGTCACCGCCAGCAGCCCCTGCATGTCTTACTACAATTTGTACGATATCTAAAAGGGCAGAAGGAGCAGCGATGTAGGCTTGAAAGTTGGGGACGAGTCTGTGTGCAACCTTGTTTTCGCGTTAACTGCACAGAAGCCTCGGTTCTGACCATTCCTTATAAATGTATGTCCTCGAGGCAGTTCAAATCACAGCTCACGAGCACTTGCTAGCCTACTGCGTGCAAAAACTCACTCAAAGCCAGCGTATAGCAACAGCGACGCGTCACCGCCAGCAGCCCCTGCATGTCTTACTACAATTTCTACAATATATAAAAGGCCAGAAGGAGCAGCGACGTAGGCTTGAAAGATGGGGACGAGTCTCTTTGCAACCTTGTTTTCACGTTAACTGCACAGAAGCCTCGGTTCTGACCATTTTTCATAGATGTATGTCCTCGAGGCAGTAGAAATCACAGCTCACGAGCACTTGCTAGCCTACTGCGTGCAAAAACTCACACAAAGCCAGGGTATAGCAACAGCGACGCGTCACCGCCAGCAGCCCCTGCATCTCTAACTACAATTTGTACGATATCTAGAAGGGCAGAAGGAGCAGCGACGTAGGCTTGAAAGTTGGGGACGAGTCTGTGTGCAACCTTGTTTTCGCGTTAACTGCACAGAAGCCACGGCTCTGACCATTCCTTATAAATGTATGTCCTCGAGGCAGTTCAAATCACAGCTCACGAGCACTTGCTAGCCTACTGCGTGCAAAAACTCTCTCAAAGCCAGCGTATAGCAACAGCGACGCGTCACCGCCAGCAGCCCCTGCATGTCTTACTACAATTTCTACAATATATAAAAGAGCAGAAGGAGCAGCGACGTAGGCTTGAAAGATGGGGACGAGTCTCTTTGCAACCTTGTTTTCACGTTAACTGCACAGAAGCCTCGGTTCTGACCATTTTTCATAGATGTATATACTCGAGGCAGTAGAAATCACAGCTCACGAGCACTTGCTAGCCTACTGCGTGGAAAAACTCACACAAAGCCAGGGTATAGCAACAGCGACGCGTCACCGCCAGCAGCCCCTGCATCTCTAACTACAATTTGTACGATATCTAAAAGGGCAGACGGAGCAGCGACGTAGGCTTGAAAGTTGGGGACGAGTCTGTGTGCAACCTTGTTTTCGCGTTAACTGCACAGAAGCCTCGGTTCTGACCATTCCTTATAAATGTATGTCCTCGAGGCAGTTCAAATCACAGCTCACGAGCACTTGCTAACCTACTGCGTGCAAAAACTCACTCAAAGCCAGCGTATAGAAACAGTGACGCGTCACCGCCAGCAGTCCCTGTATGTCTTACTCCAATTTGTACAATAAATAAAAGGGCAGAAGGAGCAGCAACGTAGGCTTGAATGTTGGGGACGAGCCCGTGTGCAACCTTGTTTCCGCGTTAACTGCACAGAAGCCTCGGTTCTGACTATTCCTTATAAATGTATGTCCTCAAGGCAGTTCAAATCACAGCTCACGAGCTCTTGCTAGCCTACTGCGTGCAAAAACTCACACAAAGCCAGCGTATAGCAACAGCGACGCGTCACCGCCAGCAGCCCCTGCAAGTCTTACTACAATTTGTACGATATCTAAAAGGGCAGAAGGAGCAGCGACGTAGGCTTGAAAGTTGAGGACGAGTCTGTGTGCAACCTTGTTTTCGCGTTAACTGCACAGAAGCCTCGGTTCTGACCATTCCTTATAAATGTATGTCCTCGAGGCAGTTCAAGTCACAGCTCACGAGCACTTGCTAGCCTACTGCGTGCAAAAACTCACTCAAAGCCAGCGTATAGCAACAGCGACGCGTCACCGCCAGCAGCCCCTGCATGTCTTACTACAATTTCTACAATATATAAAAGGGCAGAAGGAGCAGCGACGTAGGCTTGAAAGATGGGGACGAGTCTCTTTGCAACCTTGTTTTCGCGTTAACTGCACAGAAGCCTCCGTTCTGACCATTTTTCATAGACGTATGTCCTCGAGGCAGTAGAAATCACAGCTCACGAGCACTTGCTAGCCTACTGCGTGCAAAAAACTCACTCAAAGCCAGCGTATAGCAACAGTGACGCGTCACCGTCAGCAGCCCCTGAATGTCTTACTACAATTCGTACAATATATAAAAGGGTAGAAGGAGCTGCGACGTAGGCTTGAAAGTTGGGGACGAGTCTGTGTGCAACCTTGTTTTCGCGTTAACTGCACAGAAGCCTCGGTTCTGACTATTCCTTATAAATGTATGTCCTCGAGGCAGTTCAAATCACAGCTCACGAGCACTTGCTAGCCTACTGCGTGCAAAAACTCACTCAAAGCCAGCGTATAGCAACAGCGACGCGTCACCGCCAGCAGCCCCTGCATGTCTTACTACAATTTCTACAATATATAAAAGGCCAGAAGGAGCAGCAACGTAGGCTTGAATGTTGGGGACGAGTCTGTGTGCAACCTTGTTTCCTTGTTAACTGCACAGAAGCCTCGGTTCTGACCATTTCTTATAAATGTATGTCCTCAAGGCAGTTCAAATCACAGCTCACGAGCTCTTGCTAGCCTACTGGGTGCAAAAACTAAAACAAAGCCAGCGTATTGCAACAGCGACGCGTCACCGTCAGCAGTCCCTGAATGTCTTACTACAATTTGTACATTATATAAAAGGGCAGAAGGAGCAGCGACGTAAGCTTGAAAGTTGGGGACGAGTCTGTGTGCAACCTTGTTTTCGCGTTAACTGCACAGAAGCCTCAGTTCTGACCATTCTTCATAAATATTTGTCCTCGAGGCAGTTGAAATCACAGCTCACGAGCTCTTGCTGGCCTACTGCGTGCAAAAACTCACACAAAGCCAGCGTATAGCAACAGCGACGCGTCACCGCCAGCAGCCCCTGAATGTCTTACTCCAATTTGTACAATATATAAAAGGGCAGAAGGAGCAGCGACCTAGGCTTGAATCTTGGGGACGAGTCTGTGTGCAACCTTGTTTTCGCGTTAACTGCACAGATGCCTCGGTTCTGACCATTCTTTATAAATGTATGTCCTCGAGGCAGTTCAAATCACAGCTCACGAGCTCTTGCTAGCCTACTGCGTGCAAAAACTCACACAAAGCCAGCGCATAGCAACAGCGACGTGTCACCGCCAGCAGCCCCTGCATGTCTTACTACAATTTCTACAATATATAAAAGGGCAGAAGGAGCAGCGACCTAGGCTTGAATCTTGGGGACGAGTGTGTGTGCAACCTTCTTTTCCCGTTAACTGCACAGACGCCTCGGTTCTGACCATGCCTTATAAATGTATGTCCTCGAGGCAGTTCAAATCACAGCTCACGAGCACTTGCTAGCCTACTGCGAGCAAAAACTCACTCAAAGCCAGCGTATAGCAACAGCGACGCGTCACCGCCAGCAGCCCCTGCATGTCTTACTACAATTTCTACAATATATAAAAGGGCAGAAGGAGCAGCGACGTAGGCTTGAAAGATGGGGACGAGTCTCTTTGCAACCTTGTTTTCGCGTTAACTGCACAGAAGCCTCAGTTCTGACCATTCTTCATAAATATTTGTCCTCGAGGCAGTTGAAATCACAGCTCACGAGCTCTTGCTGGCCTACTGCGTGCAAAAACTCACACAAAGCCAGCGTATAGCAACAGCGACGCGTCACCGCCAGCAGCCCCTGAATGTCTTACTCCAATTTGTACAATATATAAAAGGGCAGAAGAAGCAGCGACCTAGGCTTGAATCTTGGGGACGAGTCTGTGTGCAACCTTGTTTTCGCGTTAACTGCACAGATGCCTCGGTTCTGACCATTCTTTATAAATGTATGTCCTCGAGGCAGTTCAAATCACAGCTCACGAGCTCTTGCTAGCCTACTGCGTGCAAAAACTCACACAAAGCCAGCGCATAGCAACAGCGACGTGTCACCGCCAGCAGCCCCTGCATGTCTTACTACAATTTCTACAATATATAAAAGGGCAGAAGGAGCAGCGACCTAGGCTTGAATCTTGGGGACGAGTCTGTGTGCAACCTTGTTTTCGCGTTAACTGCACAGAAGCCACGGTTCTGACCATTCCTTATAAATGTATGTCCTCGAGGCAGTTCAAATCACAGCTCACGAGCACTTGCTAGCCTACTGCGTGCAAAAACTCTCTCAAAGCCAGCGTATAGCAACAGCGACGCGTCACCGCCAGCAGCCCCTGCATGTCTTACTACAATTTCTACAATATATAAAAGAGCAGAAGGAGCAGCGACGTAGGCTTGAAAGATGGGGACGAGTCTCTTTGCAACCTTGTTTTCACGTTAACTGCACAGAAGCCTCGGTTCTGACCATTTTTCATAGATGTATGTACTCGAGGCAGTAGAAAGCACAGCTCACGAGCACTTGCTAGCCTACTGCGTGGAAAAACTCACACAAAGCCAGGGTATAGCAACAGCGACGCGTCACCGCCAGCAGCCCCTGCATCTCTAACTACAATTTGTACGATATCTAAAAGGGCAGAAGGAGCAGCGACGTAGGCTTGAAAGTTGGGGACGAGTCTGTGTGCAACCTTGTTTTCGCGTTAACTGCACAGAAGCCTCGGTTCTGACCATTCCTTATAAATGTATGTCCTCGAGGCAGTTCAAATCACAGCTCACGAGCACTTGCTATCCTACTGCGTGCAAAAACTCACTCAAAGCCAGCGTATAGAAACAGTGACGCGTCACCGCCAGCAGTCCCTGTATGTCTTACTCCAATTTGTACAATAAATAAAAGGGCAGAAGGAGCAGCAACGTAGGCTTGAATGTTGGGGACGAGCCCGTGTGCAACCTTGTTTCCGCGTTAACTGCACAGAAGCCTCGGTTCTGACCATTCCTTATAAATGTATGTCCTCAAGGCAGTTCAAATCACAGCTCACGAGCTCTTGCTAGCCTACTGCGTGCAAAAACTCACACAAAGCCAGCGTATAGCAAGAGCGACGCGTCACCGCCAGCAGCCCCTGCAAGTCTTACTACAATTTGTACGATATCTAAAAGGGCAGAAGGAGCAGCGACGTAGGCTTGAAAGTTGAGGACGAGTCTGTGTGCAACCTTGTTTTCGCGTTAACTGCACAGAAGCCTCGGTTCTGACCATTCCTTATAAATGTATGTCCTCGAGGCAGTTCAAATCACAGCTCACGAGCACTTGCTAGCCTACTGCGTGCAAAAACTCACTCAAAGCCAGCGTATAGCAACAGCGACGCGTCACCGCTAGCAGCCCCTGCATGTCTTACTACAATTTCTACAATATATAAAAGGGCAGAAGGAGCAGCGACGTAGGCTTGAAAGATGGGGACGAGTCTCTTTGCAACCTTGTTTTCGCGTTAACTGAACAGAAGCCTCCGTTCTGACCATTTTTCATAGACGTATGTCCTCGAGGCAGTAGAAATCACAGCTCACGAGCACTTGCTAGCCTACTGCGTGCAAAAAACTCACTCAAAGCCAGCGTATAGCAACAGTGACGCGTCACCGTCAGCAGCCCCTGAATGTCTTACTACAATTCGTACAATATATAAAAGGGCAGAAGGAGCTGCGACGTAGGCTTGAAAGTTGGGGACGAGTCTGTGTGCAACCTTGTTTTCGCGTTAACTGCACAGAAGCCTCGGTTCTGACCATTCCTTATAAATGTATGTCCTCGAGGCAGTTCAAATCACAGCTCACGAGCACTTGCTAGCCTACTGCGTGCAAAAACTCACTCAAAGGCAGCGTATAGCAACAGCGACGCGTCACCGCCAGCAGCCCCTGCATGTCTTACTACAATTTGTACGATATCTAAAAGGGCAGAAGGAGCAGCGATGTAGGCTTGAAAGTTGGGGACGAGTCTGTGTGCAACCTTGTTTTCGCGTTAACTGCACAGAAGCCTCGGTTCTGACCATTCCTTATAAATTTATGTCCTCGAGGCAGTTCAAATCACAGCTCACGAGCACTTGCTAGCCTACTGCGTGCAAAAACTCACTCAAAGCCAGCGTATAGCAACAGCGACGCGTCACCGCCAGCAGCCCCTGCATGTCTTACTACAATTTCTACAATATATAAAAGGCCAGAAGGAGCAGCGACGTAGGCTTGAAAGATGGGGACGAGTCTCTTTGCAACCTTGTTTTCACGTTGACTGCACAGAAGCCTCGGTTCTGACCATTTTTCATAGATGTATGTCCTCGAGGCAGTAGAAATCACAGCTCACGAGCACTTGCTAGCCTACTGCGTGCAAAAACTCACACAAAGCCAGGGTATAGCAACAGCGACGCGTCACCGCCAGCAGCCCCTGCATCTCTAACTACAATTTGTACGATATCTAAAAGGGCAGAAGGAGCAGCGACGTAGGCTTGAAAGTTGGGGACGAGTCTGTGTGCAACCTTGTTTTCGCGTTAACTGCACAGAAGCCACGGTTCTGACCATTCCTTATAAATGTATGTCCTCGAGGCAGTTCAAATCACAGCTCACGAGCACTTGCTAGCCTACTGCGTGCAAAAACTCACTCAAAGCCAGCGTATAGCAACAGCGACGCGTCACCGCCAGCAGCCCCTGCATGTCTTACTACAATTTCTACAATATATAAAAGGCCAGAAGGAGCAGCAACGTAGGCTTGAATGTTGGGGACGAGTCTGTGTGCAACCTTGTTTCCGCGTTAACTGCACAGAAGCCTCGGTTCTGACCATTCCTTATAAATGTATGTCCTCAAGGCAGTTCAAATCACAGCTCACGAGCTCTTGCTAGCCTACTGCGTGCAAAAACTAAAACAAAGCCAGCGTATTGCAACAGCGACGCGTCACCGTCAGCAGTCCCTGAATGTCTTACTACAATTTGTACAATATATAAAAGGGCAGAAGGAGCAGCGACGTAAGCTTGAAAGTTGGGGACGAGTCTGTGTGCAACCTTGTTTTCGCGTTAACTGCACAGAAGCCTCAGTTCTGACCATTCTTCATAAATATTTGTCCTCGAGGCAGTTGAAATCACAGCTCACGAGCTCTTGCTGGCCTACTGCGTGCAAAAACTCACACAAAGCCAGCGTATAGCAACAGCGACGCGTCACCGCCAGCAGCCCCTGAATGTCTTACTCCAATTTGTACAATATATAAAAGGGCAGAAGGAGCAGCGACCTAGGCTTGAATCTTGGGGACGAGTCTGTGTGCAACCTTGTTTTCGCGTTAACTGCACAGATGCCTCGGTTCTGACCATTTTTTATAAATGTATGTCCTCGAGGCAGTTCAAATCACAGCTCACGAGCTCTTGCTAGCCTACTGCGTGCAAAAACTCACACAAAGCCAGCGCATAGCAACAGCGACGTGTCACCGCCAGCAGCCCCTGCATGTCTTACTACAATTTCTACAATATATAAAAGGGCAGAAGGAGCAGCGACCTAGGCTTGAATCTTGGGGACGAGTGTGTGTGCAACCTTCTTTTCCCGTTAACTGCACAGACGCCTCGGTTCTGACCATGCCTTATAAATGTATGTCCTCGAGGCAGTTCAAATCACAGCTCACGAGCACTTGCTAGCCTACTGCGAGCAAAAACTCACTCAAAGCCAGCGTATAGCAACAGCGACGCGTCACCGCCAGCAGCCCCTGCATGTCTTACTACAATTTCTACAATATATAAAAGGGCAGAAGGAGCAGCGACGTAGGCTTGAAAGATGGGGACGAGTCTCTTTGCAACCTTGTTTACACGTTAACTGCACAGAAGCCTCGGTTCTGACCATATTTCATAGATGTGTGTCCTCGAGCCAGTAGAAATCACAGCTCACGAGCACTTGCTAGCCTACTGCGTGCAAAAAACTCACTCAAAGCCAGCGTATAGCAACAGTGACGCGTCACGGTCAGCAGCCCCTGAATGTCTTACTACAATTTCTGCAATATATAAAAGGGCAGAAGGAGCAGCGACGTAGGCTTGAAAGATGGGGACGAGTCTCTTTGAAACCTTGATTTCGCGTTAACTGCACAGAAGCCTCGGTTCTGACCATTCCTTATAAATATATATCCTCGAGGCAGTAGAAATCACAGCTCACGAGCTCTTCTTATCCTACAGCGTGCAAAAACTTACACAAAGCCACCGTATAGCAACAGCGACGCGTCACCGCCAGAAGCCCCTGCATGTCTTACTACAATTTCTACAATATATAAAAGGGCAGAAGGAGCAGCGACGTAGGCTTGAAAGATGGGGACGAGTCTCTTTGCAACCTTGTTTTCACGTTAACTGCACAGAAGCCTCGGTTCTGACCATTTTTCATAGATGTATGTCCTCGAGGTAGTAGAAATCACAGCTCACGAGCACTTGCTAGCCTACTGCGTGCAAAAAACTCACTCAAAGCCAGCGTATTGCAACAGCGACGCGTCACCGCCAGCAGCCCCTGCATCTCTAACTACAATTTGTACGATATATAAAAGGGCAGAAGGAGCAGCGACGTAGGCTTGAAAGATGGGGACGAGTCTCTTTGCAACCTTGTTTTCACGTTAACTGCACAGAAACCTTAGTTCTGACCATTCGTCATAAATATTTGTCCTCGAGGCAGTTGAAATCACAGCTCACGAGCACTTGCTAGCCTACTGCGTGCAAAAACTAAAACAAAGCCAGCGTATAGCAACAGCGAAGCGTCACCGCCAGCAGCCCCTGAATGTCTTACTCCAATTTGTACGATATATAAAAGGGCAGAAGGAGCAGCGACCTATGCTTGAATCTTGGGGACGAGTCTGTGTGCAACCTTGTTTTCGCGTTAACTGCACAGAAGCCTTGGTTCTGACCATTCTTTATAAATGTATGTCCTCGAGGCAGTTGAAATCACAGCTCACCAGCTCTTGCTAGCCTACTGCGTGCAAAAAACTCACTCAAAGCCAGCGTATAGCAACAGTGACGCGTCACCGTCAGCAGCCCCTGAATGTCTTACTACAATTCGTAGAATATATAAAAGGGCAGAAGGAGCTGCGACGTAGGCTTGAAAGTTGGGGACGAGTCTGTGTGCAACCTTGTTTTCGCGTTAACTGCACAGAAGCCTCGGTTCTGACCATTCCTTATAAATGTATGTCCTCGAGGCAGTTCAAATCACAGCTCACGAGCACTTGCTAGCCTACTGCGTGCAAAAACTCAATCAAAGGCAGCGTATAGCAACAGCGACGCGTCACCGCCAGCAGCCCCTGCATGTCTTACTACAATTTGTACGATATCTAAAAGGGCAGAAGGAGCAGCGATGTAGGCTTGAAAGTTGGGGACGAGTCTGTGTGCAACCTTGTTTTCGCGTTAACTGCACAGAAGCCTCGGTTCTGACCATTCCTTATAAATGTATGTCCTCGAGGCAGTTCAAATCACAGCTCACGAGCACTTGCTAGCCTACTGCGTGCAAAAACTCACTCGAAGCCAGCGTATAGCAACAGCGACGCGTCACCGCCAGCAGCCCCTGCATGTCTTACTACAATTTCTACAATATATAAAAGGCCAGAAGGAGCAGCGACGTAGGCTTGAAAGATGGGGACGAGTCTCTTTGCAACCTTGTTTTCACGTTGACTGCACAGAAGCCTCGGTTCTGACCATTTTTCATAGATGTATGTCCTCGAGGCAGTAGAAATCACAGCTCACGAGCACTTGCTAGCCTACTGCGTGCAAAAACTCACACAAAGCCAGGGTATAGCAACAGCGACGCGTCACCGCCAGCAGCCCCTGCATCTCTAACTACAATTTGTACGATATCTAAAAGGGCAGAAGGAGCAGCGACGTAGGCTTGAAAGTTGGGGACGAGTCTGTGTGCAACCTTGTTTTCGCGTTAACTGCACAGAAGCCACGGTTCTGACCAGTCCTTATAAATGTATGTCCTCGAGGCAGTTCAAATCACAGCTCACGAGCACTTGCTAGCCTACTGCGTGCAAAAACTCACTCAAAGCCAGCGTATAGCAACAGCGACGCGTCACCGCCAGCAGCCCCTGCATGCCTTACTACAATTTCTACAATATATAAAAGGCCAGAAGGAGCAGCAACGTAGGCTTGAATGTTGGGGACGAGTCTCTGTGCAACCTTGTTTCCGCGTTAACTGCACAGAAGCCTCGGTTCTGACCATTCCTTATAAATGTATGTCCTCAAGGCAGTTCAAATCACAGCTCACGATCTCTTGCTAGCCTACTGCGTGCAAAAACTAAAACAAAGCCAGCGTATTGCAACAGCGACGCGTCACCGTCAGCAGTCCCTGAATGTCTTACTACAATTTGTACAATATATAAAAGGGCAGAAGGAGCAGCGACGTAAGCTTGAAAGTTGGGGACGAGTCTGTGTGCAACCTTGTTTTCGCGTTAACTGCACAGAAGCCTCAGTTCTGACCATTCTTCATAAATATTTGTCCTCGAGGCAGTTGAAATCACAGCTCACGAGCTCTTGCTGGCCTACTGCGTGCAAAAACTCACACAAAGCCAGCGTATAGAAACAGTGACGCGTCACCGCCAGCAGCCCCTGCAAGTCTTACTACAATTTGTACGATATCTAAAAGGGCAGAAGGAGCAGCGACGTAGGCTTGAAAGTTGAGGACGAGTCTGTGTGCAACCTTGTTTTCGCGTTAACTGCACAGAAGCCTCGGTTCTGACCATTCCTTATAAATGTATGTCCTCGAGGCAGTTCAAATCACAGCTCACGAGCACTTCCTAGCCTACTGCGTGCAAAAACTCACTCAAAGCCAGCGTATAGCAACAGCGACGCGTCACCGCCAGCAGCCCCTGCATGTCTTACTACAATTTCTACAATATATAAAAGGGCAGAAGGAGCAGCGACGTAGGCTTGAAAGATGGGGACGAGTCTCTTTGCAACCTTGTTTTCGCGTTAACTGCACAGAAGCCTCCGTTCTGACCATTTTTCATAGACGTATGTCCTCGAGGCAGTAGAAATCACAGCTCACGAGCACTTGCTAGCCTACTGCGAGCAAAAACTCACTCAAAGCCAGCGTATAGCAACAGCGACGCGTCACCGCCAGCAGCCCCTGCATGTCTTACTACAATTTCTACAATATATAAAAGGGCAGAAGGAGCAGCGACGTAGGCTTGAAAGATGGGGACGAGTCTCTTTGCAACCTTGTTTACACGTTAACTGCACAGAAGCCTCGGTTCTGACCATATTTCATAGATGTGTGTCCTCGAGCCAGTAGAAATCACAGCTCACGAGCACTTGCTAGCCTACTGCGTGCAAAAAACTCACTCAAAGCCAGCGTATAGCAACAGTGACGCGTCACGGTCAGCAGCCCCTGAATGTCTTACTACAATTTCTACAATATATAAAAGGGCAGAAGGAGCAGCGACGTAGGCTTGAAAGATGGGGACGAGTCTCTTTGAAACCTTGATTTCGCGTTAACTGCACAGAAGCCTCGGTTCTGACCATTCCTTATAAATATATATCCTCGAGGCAGTAGAAATCACAGCTCACGAGCTCTTCTTATCCTACAGCGTGCAAAAACTTACACAAAGCCACCGTATAGCAACAGCGACGCGTCACCGCCAGCAGCCCCTGCATGTCTTACTACAATTTCTACAATATATAAAAGGGCAGAAGGAGCAGCGACGTAGGCTTGAAAGATGGGGACGAGTCTCTTTGCAACCTTGTTTTCACGTTAACTGCACAGAAGCCTCGGTTCTGACCATTTTTCATAGATGTATGTCCTCGAGGCAGTAGAAATCACAGCTCACGAGCACTTGCTAGCCTACTGCGTGCAAAAAACTCACTCAAAGCCAGCGTATAGCAACAGTGACGCGTCACCGTCAGCAGCCCCTGAATGTCTTACTCCAATTTGTACAATATATAAAAGGGCAGAAGGAGCAGCGACGTAGGCTTGAAAGTTGGGGACGAGTCTCTTTGCAACCTTGTTTTCACGTTAACTTCACAGAAGCCTCGGTTCTGACCATTTTTCATAGATGTATGTCCTCGAGGCAGTAAAAATCACAGCTCACGAGCACTTGCTAGCCTACTGCGTGCAAAAAACTCACTCAAAGCCAGCGTATAGCAACAGTGACGCGTCACCGCCAGCAGCCCCTGCATGTCTTACTACAATTTCTACAATATATAAAAGGGCAGAAGGAGCAGCGACGTAGGCTTGAAAGATGGGGACGAGTCTCTTTGCAACCTTGTTTTCACGTTAACTGCACAGAAGACTCGGTTCTGACCATTTTTCATAGATGTATGTCCTCGAGGCAGTAGAAATCACAGCTCACGAGCACTTGCTAGCCTACTGCGTGCAAAAACTCACACAAAGCCAGGGTATAGCAACAGCGACGCGTCACCGCCAGCAGCCCCTGCATCTCTAACTACAATTTGTACGATATATAAAAGGGCAGAAGGA
Source organism: Dermacentor andersoni (assembly GCF_023375885.2). Taxonomy (NCBI): domain Eukaryota; kingdom Metazoa; phylum Arthropoda; class Arachnida; order Ixodida; family Ixodidae; genus Dermacentor; species Dermacentor andersoni. The sequence continues at coordinate 4,032,342 of NW_027314752.1, read as the reverse complement.
GCAGCGACGTAGGCTTGAAAGATGGGGACGAGTCTCTTTGCAACCTTGTTTTCACGTTAACTGCACAGAAACCTTAGTTCTGACCATTCGTCATAAATATTTGTCCTCGAGGCAGTTGAAATCACAGCTCACGAGCACTTGCTAGCCTACTGCGTGCAAAAACTCACTCAAAGCCAGCGTATAGCAACAGTGACGCGTCACCATCAGCAGTCCCTGAATGTCTTACTACAATTTGTACAATATATAAAAGGGCAGAAGGAGCCGCGACCTAGGCTTGAATCTTGGGGACGAGTGTGTGTGCAACCTTCTTTTCCCGTTAACTGCACAGAAGCCTCGGTTCTGACCATGCCTTATAAATGTATGTCCTCGAGGCAGTTCAAATCACAGCTCACGAGCACTTGCTAGCCTACTGCGAGCAAAAACTCACTCAAAGCCAGCGTATAGCAACAGCGACGCGTCACCGCCAGCAGCCCCTGCATGTCTTACTACAATTTCTACAATATATAAAAGGGCAGAAGGAGCAGCGACGTAGGCTTGAAAGATGGGGACGAGTCTCTTTGCAACCTTGTTTACACGTTAACTGCACAGAAGCCTCGGTTCTGACCATATTTCATAGATGTGTGTCCTCGAGCCAGTAGAAATCACAGCTCACGAGCACTTGCTAGCCTACTGCGTGCAAAAAACTCACTCAAAGCCAGCGTATAGCAACAGTGACGCGTCACGGTCAGCAGCCCCTGAATGTCTTACTACAATTTCTACAATATATAAAAGGGCAGAAGGAGCAGCGACGTAGGCTTGAAAGATGGGGACGAGTCTCTTTGAAACCTTGATTTCGCGTTAACTGCACAGAAGCCTCGGTTCTGACCATTCCTTATAAATATATATCCTCGAGGCAGTAGAAATCACAGCTCACGAGCTCTTCTTATCCTACTGCGTGCAAAAACTTACACAAAGCCACCGTATAGCAACAGCGACGCGTCACCGCCAGCAGCCCCTGCATGTCTTACTACAATTTCTACAATATATAAAAGGGCAGAAGGAGCAGCGACGTAGGCTTGAAAGATGGGGACGAGTCTCTTTGCAACCTTGTTTTCACGTTAACTGCACAGAAGCCTCGGTTCTGACCATTTTTCATAGATGTATGTCCTCGAGGCAGTAGAAATCACAGCTCACGAGCACTTGCTAGCCTACTGCGTGCAAAAACTCACACAAAGCCAGGGTATAGCAACAGCGACGCGTCACCACCAGCAGCCCCTGCATCTCTAACTACAATTTGTACGATATATAAAAGGGCAGAAGGAGCAGCGACGTAGGCTTGAAAGATGGGGACGAGTCTCTTTGCAACCTTGTTTTCACGTTAACTGCACAGAAACCTTAGTTCTGACCATTCGTCATAAATATTTGTCCTCGAGGCAGTTGAAATCACAGCTCACGAGCACTTGCTAGCCTACTGCGTGCAAAAACTAACACAAAGCCAGCGTATAGCAACAGCGACGCGTCACCGCCAGCAGCCCCTGAATGTCTTACTCCAATTTGTACGATATATAAAAGGGCAGAAGGAGCAGCGACCTATGCTTGAATCTTGGGGACGAGTCTGTGTGCAACCTTGTTTTCGCGTTAACTGCACAGAAGCCTTGGTTCTGACCATTCTTTATAAATGTATGTCCTCGAGGCAGTTGAAATCACAGCTCACCAGCTCTTGCTAGCCTACTGCGTGCAAAAACTCACACAAAGCCAGCGTATAGCAACAGCGACGCGTCACCGCCAGCAGCCCCTGCATCTCAAACTACAATTTGTACGATGTCTAAAAGAGCAGAAGGAGCAGCGACGTAGGCTTGAAAGTTTGGGACGAGTCTGTGTGCAACCTTGTTTTCGCGTTAACTGCACAGAAGCCTCGGTTCTGACCATTCCTTATAAATGTATGTCCACGAGGCAGTTCAAATCACAGCTCACGAGCACTTGCTAGCCTACTGCGTGCAAAAACTCACTCAAAGCCAGCGTATAGCAACAGCGACGCGTCACCGCCAGCAGCCCCTGCATGTCTTACTACAATTTCTACAATATATAAAAGGGCAGAAGAAGCAGCGACGTAGGCTTGAAAGATGGGGACGAGTCTGTGTGCAACCTTGTTTTCGCGTTAACTGCCCAGAAGCCTCGGTTCTGACCATTTTTCATAGACGTATGTCCTCGAGGCAGTAGAAATCACAGCTCACGAGCACTTGCTAGCCTACTGCGTGCAAAAACTCACTCAAAGCCAGCGTATAGCAACAGTGACGCGTCACCATCAGCAGTCCCTGAATGTCTTACTACAATTTGTACAATATATAAAAGGGCAGAAGGAGCCGCGACCTAGGCTTGAATCTTGGGGACGAGTGTGTGTGCAACCTTCTTTTCCCGTTAACTGCACAGAAGCCTCGGTTCTGACCATTCTTTATAAATGTATGTCCTCGAGGCAGTTCAAATCACAGCTCACGAGCTCTTGCTAGCCTACTGCGTGCAAAAACTCACACAAAGCCAGCGCATAGCAACAGCGACGTGTCACCGCCAGCAGCCCCTGCATGTCTTACTACAATTTCTACAATATATAAAAGGGCAGAAGGAGCAGCGACCTAGGCTTGAATCTTGGGGACGAGTGTGTGTGCAACCTTCTTTTCCCGTTAACTGCACAGACGCCTCGGTTCTGACCATGCCTTATAAATGTATGTCCTCGAGGCAGTTCAAATCACAGCTCACGAGCACTTGCTAGCCTACTGCGAGCAAAAACTCACTCAAAGCCAGCGTATAGCAACAGCGACGCGTCACCGCCAGCAGCCCCTGCATGTCTTACTACAATTTCTACAATATATAAAAGGGCAGAAGGAGCAGCGACGTAGGCTTGAAAGATGGGGACGAGTCTCTTTGCAACCTTGTTTACACGTTAACTGCACAGAAGCCTCGGTTCTGACCATATTTCATAGATGTGTGTCCTCGAGCCAGTAGAAATCACAGCTCACGAGCACTTGCTAGCCTACTGCGTGCAAAAAACTCACTCAAAGCCAGCGTATAGCAACAGTGACGCGTCACGGTCAGCAGCCCCTGAATGTCTTACTACAATTTCTACAATATATAAAAGGGCAGAAGGAGCAGCGACGTAGGCTTGAAAGATGGGGACGAGTCTCTTTGAAACCTTGATTTCGCGTTAACTGCACAGAAGCCTCGGTTCTGACCATTCCTTATAAATATATATCCTCGAGGCAGTAGAAATCACAGCTCACGAGCTCTTCTTATCCTACAGCGTGCAAAAACTTACACAAAGCCACCGTATAGCAACAGCGACGCGTCACCGCCAGCAGCCCCTGCATGTCTTACTACAATTTCTACAATATATAAAAGGGCAGAAGGAGCAGCGACGTAGGCTTGAAAGATGGGGACGAGTCTCTTTGCAACCTTGTTTTCACGTTAACTGCACAGAAGCCTCGGTTCTGACCATTTTTCATAGATGTATGTCCTCGAGGCAGTAGAAATCACAGCTCACGAGCACTTGCTAGCCTACTGCGTGCAAAAAACTCACTCAAAGCCAGCGTATAGCAACAGTGACGCGTCACCGTCAGCAGCCCCTGAATGTCTTACTCCAATTTGTACAATATATAAAAGGGCAGAAGGAGCAGCGACGTAGGCTTGAAAGTTGGGGACGAGTCTCTTTGCAACCTTGTTTTCACGTTAACTTCACAGAAGCCTCGGTTCTGACCATTTTTCATAGATGTATGTCCTCGAGGCAGTAAAAATCACAGCTCACGAGCACTTGCTAGCCTACTGCGTGCAAAAAACTCACTCAAAGCCAGCGTATAGCAACAGTGACGCGTCACCGCCAGCAGCCCCTGCATGTCTTACTACAATTTCTACAATATATAAAAGGGCAGAAGGAGCAGCGACGTAGGCTTGAAAGATGGGGACGAGTCTCTTTGCAACCTTGTTTTCACGTTAACTGCACAGAAGACTCGGTTCTGACCATTTTTCATAGATGTATGTCCTCGAGGCAGTAGAAATCACAGCTCACGAGCACTTGCTAGCCTACTGCGTGCAAAAACTCACACAAAGCCAGGGTATAGCAACAGCGACGCGTCACCGCCAGCAGCCCCTGCATCTCTAACTACAATTTGTACGATATATAAAAGGGCAGAAGGAGCAGCGACGTAGGCTTGAAAGATGGGGACGAGTCTCTTTGCAACCTTGTTTTCACGTTAACTGCACAGAAACCTTAGTTCTGACCATTCGTCATAAATATTTGTCCTCGAGGCAGTTGAAATCACAGCTCACGAGCACTTGCTAGCCTACTGCGTGCAAAAACTAACACAAAGCCAGCGTATAGCAACAGCGACGCGTCACCGCCAGCAGCCCCTGAATGTCTTACTCCAATTTGTACGATATATAAAAGGGCAGAAGGAGCAGCGACCTATGCTTGAATCTTGGGGACGAGTCTGTGTGCAACCTTGTTTTCGCGTTAACTGCACAGAAGCCTTGGTTCTGACCATTCTTTATAAATGTATGTCCTCGAGGCAGTTGAAATCACAGCTCACCAGCTCTTGCTAGCCTACTGCGTGCAAAAACTCACACAAAGCCAGCGTATAGCAACAGCGACGCGTCACCGCCAGCAGCCCCTGCATCTCAAACTACAATTTGTACGATGCCTAAAAGGGCAGAAGGAGCAGCGACGTAGGCTTGAAAGTTTGGGACGAGTCTGTGTGCAACCTTGTTTTCGCGTTAACTGCACAGAAGCCTCGGTTCTGACCATTCCTTATAAATGTATGTCCACGAGGCAGTTCAAATCACAGCTCACGAGCACTTGCTAGCCTACTGCGTGCAAAAACTCACTCAAAGCCAGCGTATAGCAACAGCGACGCGTCACCGCCAGCAGCCCCTGCATGTCTTACTACAATTTCTACAATATATAAAAGGGCAGAAGGAGCAGCGACGTAGGCTTGAAAGATGAGGACGAGTCTGTGTGCAACCTTGTTTTCGCGTTAACTGCACAGAAGCCTCGGTTCTGACCATTTTTCATAGACGTATGTCCTCGAGGCAGTAGAAATCACAGCTCACGAGCACTTGCTAGCCTACTGCGTGCAAAAACTCACTCAAAGCCAGCGTATAGCAACAGTGACGCGTCACCATCAGCAGTCCCTGAATGTCTTACTACAATTTGTACAATATATAAAAGGGCAGAAGGAGCCGCGACCTAGGCTTGAATCTTGGGGACGAGTGTGTGTGCAACCTTCTTTTCCCGTTAACTGCACAGAAGCCTCGGTTCTGACCATGCCTTATAAATGTATGTCCTCGAGGCAGTTCAAATCACAGCTCACGAGCACTTGCTAGCCTACTGCGAGCAAAAACTCACTCAAAGCCAGCGTATAGCAACAGCGACGCGTCACCGCCAGCAGCCCCTGCATGTCTTACTACAATTTCTACAATATATAAAAGGGCAGAAGGAGCAGCGACGTAGGCTTGAAAGATGGGGACGAGTCTCTTTGCAACCTTGTTTACACGTTAACTGCACAGAAGCCTCGGTTCTGACCATATTTCATAGATGTGTGTCCTCGAGCCAGTAGAAATCACAGCTCACGAGCACTTGCTAGCCTACTGCGTGCAAAAAACTCACTCAAAGCCAGCGTATAGCAACAGTGACGCGTCACGGTCAGCAGCCCCTGAATGTCTTACTACAATTTCTACAATATATAAAAGGGCAGAAGGAGCAGCGACGTAGGCTTGAAAGATGGGGACGAGTCTCTTTGAAACCTTGATTTCGCGTTAACTGCACAGAAGCCTCGGTTCTGACCATTCCTTATAAATATATATCCTCGAGGCAGTAGAAATCACAGCTCACGAGCTCTTCTTATCCTACTGCGTGCAAAACTTACACAAAGCCACCGTATAGCAACAGCGACGCGTCACCGCCAGCAGCCCCTGCATGTCTTACTACAATTTCTACAATATATAAAAGGGCAGAAGGAGCAGCGACGTAGGCTTGAAAGATGGGGACGAGTCTCTTTGCAACCTTGTTTTCACGTTAACTGCACAGAAGCCTCGGTTCTGACCATTTTTCATAGATGTATGTCCTCGAGGCAGTAGAAATCACAGCTCACGAGCACTTGCTAGCCTACTGCGTGCAAAAAACTCACTCAAAGCCAGCGTATAGCAACAGTGACGCGTCACCGCCAGCAGCCCCTGCATGTCTTACTACAATTTCTACAATATATAAAAGGGCAGAAGGAGCAGCGACGTAGGCTTGAAAGATGGGGACGAGTCTCTTTGCAACCTTGTTTTCACGTTAACTGCACAGAAGACTCGGTTCTGACCATTTTTCATAGATGTATGTCCTCGAGGCAGTAGAAATCACAGCTCACGAGCACTTGCTAGCCTACTGCGTGCAAAAACTCACACAAAGCCAGGGTATAGCAACAGCGACGCGTCACCGCCAGCAGCCCCTGCATCTCTAACTACAATTTGTACGATATATAAAAGGGCAGAAGGAGCAGCGACGTAGGCTTGAAAGATGGGGACGAGTCTCTTTGCAACCTTGTTTTCACGTTAACTGCACAGAAACCTTAGTTCTGACCATTCGTCATAAATATTTGTCCTCGAGGCAGTTGAAATCACAGCTCACGAGCACTTGCTAGCCTACTGCGTGCAAAAACTAACACAAAGCCAGCGTATAGCAACAGCGACGCGTCACCGCCAGCAGCCCCTGAATGTCTTACTCCATTTTGTACGATATATAAAAGGGCAGAAGGAGCAGCGACCTATGCTTGAATCTTGGGGACGAGTCTGTGTGCAACCTTGTTTTCGCGTTAACTGCACAGAAGCCTTGGTTCTGACCATTCTTTATAAATGTATGTCCTCGAGGCAGTTGAAATCACAGCTCACCAGCTCTTGCTAGCCTACTGCGTGCAAAAACTCACACAAAGCCAGCGTATAGCAACAGCGACGCGTCACCGCCAGCAGCCCCTGCATCTCAAACTACAATTTGTACGATGTCTAAAAGGGCAGAAGGAGCAGCGACGTAGGCTTGAAAGTTTGGGACGAGTCTGTGTGCAACCTTGTTTTCGCGTTAACTGCACAGAAGCCTCGGTTCTGACCATTCCTTATAAATGTATGTCCACGAGGCAGTTCAAATCACAGCTCACGAGCACTTGCTAGCCTACTGCGTGCAAAAACTCACTCAAAGCCAGCGTATAGCAACAGCGACGCGTCACCGCCAGCAGCCCCTGCATGTCTTACTACAATTTCTACAATATATAAAAGGGCAGAAGAAGCAGCGACGTAGGCTTGAAAGATGGGGACGAGTCTGTGTGCAACCTTGTTTTCGCGTTAACTGCACAGAAGCCTCGGTTCTGACCATTTTTCATAGACGTATGTCCTCGAGGCAGTAGAAATCACAGCTCACGAGCACTTGCTAGCCTACTGCGTGCAAAAACTCACTCAAAGCCAGCGTATAGCAACAGTGACGCGTCACCATCAGCAGTCCCTGAATGTCTTACTACAATTTGTACAATATATAAAAGGGCAGAAGGAGCAGCGACCTAGGCTTGAATCTTGGGGACGAGTGTGTGTGCAACCTTCTTTTCCCGTTAACTGCACAGAAGCCTCGGTTCTGACCATGCCTTATAAATGTATGTCCTCGAGGCAGTTCAAATCACAGCTCACGAGCACTTGCTAGCCTACTGCGAGCAAAAACTCACTCAAAGCCAGCGTATAGCAACAGCGACGCGTCACCGCCAGCAGCCCCTGCATGTCTTACTACAATTTCTACAATATATAAAAGGGCAGAAGGAGCAGCGACGTAGGCTTGAAAGATGGGGACGAGTCTCTTTGCAACCTTGTTTACACGTTAACTGCACAGAAGCCTCGGTTCTGACCATATTTCATAGATGTGTGTCCTCGAGCCAGTAGAAATCACAGCTCACGAGCACTTGCTAGCCTACTGCGTGCAAAAAACTCACTCAAAGCCAGCGTATAGCAACAGTGACGCGTCACGGTCAGCAGCCCCTGAATGTCTTACTACAATTTCTACAATATATAAAAGGGCAGAAGGAGCAGCGACGTAGGCTTGAAAGATGGGGACGAGTCTCTTTGAAACCTTGATTTCGCGTTAACTGCACAGAAGCCTCGGTTCTGACCATTCCTTATAAATATATATCCTCGAGGCAGTAGAAATCACAGCTCACGAGCTCTTCTTATCCTACTGCGTGCAAAAACTTACACAAAGCCACCGTATAGCAACAGCGACGCGTCACCGCCAGCAGCCCCTGCATGTCTTACTACAATTTCTACAATATATAAAAGGGCAGAAGGAGCAGCGACGTAGGCTTGAAAGATGGGGACGAGTCTCTTTGCAACCTTGTTTTCACGTTAACTGCACAGAAGCCTCGGTTCTGACCATTTTTCATAGATGTATGTCCTCGAGGCAGTAGAAATCACAGCTCACGAGCACTTGCTAGCCTACTGCGTGCAAAAAACTCACTCAAAGCCAGCGTATAGCAACAGTGACGCGTCACCGTCAGCAGCCCCTGAATGTCTTACTACAATTTGTACAATATATAAAAGGGCAGAAGGAGCAGCGACGTAGGCTTGAAAGTTGGGGACGAGTCTCTTTGCAACCTTGTTTTCACGTTAACTTCACAGAAGCCTCGGTTCTGACCATTTTTCATAGATGTATGTCCTCGAGGCAGTAAAAATCACAGCTCACGAGCACTTGCTAGCCTACTGGGTGCAAAAAACTCACTCAAAGCCAGCGTATAGCAACAGTGACGCGTCACCGCCAGCAGCCCCTGCATGTCTAACTACAATTTGTACGATATCTAAAAGGGCAGAAGGAGCAGCGACGTAGGCTTGAAAGTTGGGGACAAGTCTGTGTGCAACCTTGTTTTCGCGTTAACTGCACAGAAGCCTCGGTTCTGACCATTCCTTATAAATGTATGTCCTCGAGGCAGTTCAAATCACAGCTCACGAGCACTTGCTAGCCTACTGCGTGCAAAAACTCACACAAAGCCAGCGTATAGCAACAAGCGACGCGTCACCGCCAGCAGTCCCTGTATGTCTTACTCCAATTTGTGCAATAAATAAAAGGGCAGAAGGAGCAGCAACGTAGGCTTGAATGTTGGGGACGAGTCTGTGTGCAACCTTGTTTCCGCGTTAACTGCACAGAAGCCTCGGTTCTGACCATTCCTTATAAATGTATGTCCTCAAGGCAGTTCAAATCACAGCTCACGAGCTCTTGCTAGCCTACTGCGTGCAAAAACTCACACAAAGCCAGCGTATAGCAACAGCGACGCGTCACCGCCAGCAGCCCCTGCATGTCTTACTACAATTTCTACAATATATAAAAGGGCAGAAGGAGCAGCGACGTAGGCTTGAAAGATGGGGACGAGTCTGTGTGCAACCTTGTTTTCACGTTAACTGCACAGAAGCCTTAGTTCTGACCATTCTTCACAAATATTTGTCCTCGAGGCAGTTGAAATCACAGCTCACGAGCTCTTGCTAGCCTACAGCGTGCAAAAACTAAAACAAAGCCAGCGTATTGCAACAGCGACGCGTCACCGCCAGCAGCCCCTGAATGTCTTACTCCAATTTGTACGATATCTAAAAGGGCAGAAGGAGCGGCGACGTAGGCTTGAAAGTTGGGGACGAGTCTGTGTGCAACCTTGTTTTCGCGTTAACTGCACAGAAGCCTCGGTTCTGACCATTTTTCATAGACGTATGTCCTCGAGGCAGTAGAAATCACAGCTCACGAGCACTTGCTAGCCTACTGCGTGCAAAAACTCACTCAAAGCCAGCGTATAGCAACAGTGACGCGTCACCATCAGCAGTCCCTGAATGTCTTACTACAATTTGTACAATATATAAAAGGGCAGAAGGAGCCGCGACGTAAGCTATAAAGTTGGGGACGAGTCTGTGTGCAACCTTGTTTTCGCGTTAACTGCACAGAAGCCTCAGTTCTGACCATTCTTCATAAATATTTGTCCTTGAGGCAGTTGAAATCACAGCTCACGAGCTCTTGCTGGCCTACTGCGTGCAAAAACTCACACAAAGCCAGCGTATAGCAACAGTGACGCGTCACCGTCAGCAGTCCCTGAATGTCTTACTACAATTTGTACAATATATAAAAGGGAAGAAGGAGCAGCGACCTAGGCTTGAATCTTGGGGACGAGTCTGTGTGCAACCTTGTTTTCGCGTTAACAGCACAGAAGCCTCGGTTCTGACCATTCTTTATAAATGTATGTCTTCGAGGCAGTTGAAATCACAGTTCACGAGCTCTTGCTAGCCTACTGCGTGCAAAAACTCCCACAAAGCCAGCGTATAGCAACAGCGACGCGTCACCGCCAGCAGTCCCTGCATGTCTTACTCCAATTTGTACAATATATAAAAGGGCAGAAGGAGCAGTGACGTAGGCTTGAATGTTGGGGATGAGTCTGTGTGCAACCTTGTTTCCGCGTTAACTGCACAGAAGCCTCGGTTCTGACCATATTTCATAGACGTATGTCCTCGAGCCAGTAGAAATCACAGCTCACGAGCACTTGCTAGCCTACTGCGTGCAAAAAACTCACTCAAAGCCAGCGTATAGCAACAGTGACGCGTCACGGTCAGCAGCCCCTGAATGTCTTACTACAATTTCTACAATATATAAAAGGGCAGAAGGAGCAGCGACGTAGGCTTGAAAGATGGGGACGAGTCTCTTTGCAACCTTGTTTTCGCGTTAACTGCACAGAAGCCTCGGTTCTGACCATTCCTTACATATATATGTCCTCGAGGCAGTAGAAATCACAGCTCACGAGCTCTTCTTATCCTACTGCGTGCAAAAACTTACACAAAGCCAGCGTATAGCAACAGCGACGCGTCACCGCCAGCAGCCCCTGCATGTCTTACTACAATTTCTACAATATATAAAAGGGCAGAAGGAGCAGCGACGTAGGCTTGAAAGATGGGGACGAGTCTCTTTGCAACCTTGTTTTCACGTTAACTGCACAGAAGCCTCGGTTCTGACCATTTTTCATAGATGTATGTCCTCGAGGCAGTAGAAATCACAGCTCACGAGCACTTGCTAGCCTACTGCGTGCAAAAAACTCACTCAAAGCCAGCGTATAGCAACAGTGACGCGTCACCGTCAGCAGCCCCTGAATGTCTTACTACAATTTGTACAATATATAAAAGGGCAGAAGAAGCAGCGACGTAGGCTTGAAAGTTGGGGACGAGTCTGTGTGCAACCTTGTTTTCGCGTTAACTGCACAGAAGCCTCGGTCCTGACCGTTCCTTATAAATGTATGTCCTCGAGGCAGTTCAAATCACAGCTCACGAGCACTTGCTAGCCTACTGCGTGCAAAAACTCACTCAAAGCCAGCGTATTGCAACAGCGACGCGTCACCGCCAGCAGCCCCTGCATGTCTTACTACAATTTCTACAATATATAAAAGGGCAGAAGGAGCAACGACGTAGGCTGGAAAGATGGGGACGAGTCTCTTTGCAACCTTGTTTTCACGTCAACTGCACAGAAGCCTCGGTTCTGACCATTTTTCATAGATGTATGTCCTCGAGGCAGTAGAAATCACAGCTCACGAGCACTTGCTAGCCTACTGCGTGCAAAAACTCACACAAAGCCAGGGTATAGCAACAGCGACGCGTCACCGCCAGCAGCCCCTGCAACTCTAACTACAATTTGTACGATATCTAAAAGGGCAGAAGGAGCAGCGACGTAGGCTTGAAAGTTGGGGACAAGTCTGTGTGCAACCTTGTTTTCGCGTTAACTGCACAGAAGCCTCGGTTCTGACCATTCCTTATAAATGTATGTCCTCGAGGCAGTTCAAATCACAGCTCACGAGCACTTGCTAGCCTACTGCGTGCAAAAACTCACACAAAGCCAGCGTATAGCAACAAGCGACGCGTCACCGCCAGCAGTCCCTGTATGTCTTACTCCAATTTGTGCAATAAATAAAAGGGCAGAAGGAGCAGCAACGTAGGCTTGAATGTTGGGGACGAGTCTGTGTGCAACCTTGTTTCCGCGTTAACTGTACAGAAGCCTCGGTTCTGACCATTCCTTATAAATGTATGTCCTCAAGGCAGTTCAAATCACAGCTCACGAGCTCTTGCTAGCCTACTGCGTGCAAAAACTCACACAAAGCCAGCGTATAGCAACAGCGACGCGTCACCGCCAGCAGCCCCTGCAAGTCTTACAACAATTTGTACGATGTCTAAAAGGGCAGAAGGAGCAGCGACGTAGGTTTGAAAGTTGGGGACGAGTCTGTGTGCAACCTTGTTTTCGCGTTAACTGCACAGAAACCTCGGTTCTGACCATTCCTTATAAATGTATGTCCTCGAGGCAGTTCAAATCACAGCTCACGAGCACTTGCTAGCCTAATGCGTGCAAAAACTCACTCAAAGTCAGCGTATAGCAACAGCGACGCGTCACCGCCAGCAGCCCCTGCATGTCTTACTACAATTTCTACAATATATAAAAGGGCAGAAGGAGCAGCGACGTAGGCTTGAAAGATGGGGACGAGTCTGTGTGCAACCTTGTTTTCACGTTAACTGCACAGAAGCCTTAGTTCTGACCATTCTTCACAAATATTTGTCCTCGAGGCAGTTGAAATCACAGCTCACGAGCTCTTGCTAGCCTACTGCGTGCAAAAACTAAAACAAAGCCAGCGTATTGCAACAGCGACGCGTCACCGCCAGCAGCCCCTGAATGTCTTACTCCAATTTGTACGATATCTAAAAGGGCAGAAGGAGCGGCGACGTAGGCTTGAAAGTTGGGGACGAGTCTCTGTGCAACCTTGTTTTCGCGTTAACTGCACAGAAGCCTCGGTTCTGACCATTCCTTATAAATGTATGTCCTCGAGGCAGTTCAAATCACAGCTCACGAGCACTTGCTAGCCTACTGCGTGCAAAAACTCACACAAAGCCAGCGTATAGCAACAAGCGACGCGTCACCGCCAGCAGTCCCTGTATGTCTTACTCCAATTTGTGCAATAAATAAAAGGGCAGAAGGAGCAGCAACGTAGGCTTGAATGTTGGGGACGAGTCTGTGTGCAACCTTGTTTCCGCGTTAACTGCACAGAAGCCTCGGTTCTGACCATTCCTTATAAATGTATGTCCTCAAGGCAGTTCAAATCACAGCTCACGAGCTCTTGCTAGCCTACTGCGTGCAAAAACTCACACAAAGCCAGCGTATAGCAACAGCGACGCGTCACCGCCAGCAGCCCCTGCAAGTCTTACAACAATTTGTACGATGTCTAAAAGGGCAGAAGGAGCAGCGACGTAGGTTTGAAAGTTGGGGACGAGTCTGTGTGCAACCTTGTTTTCGCGTTAACTGCACAGAAACCTCGGTTCTGACCATTCCTTATAAATGTATGTCCTCGAGGCAGTTCAAATCACAGCTCACGAGCACTTGCTAGCCTACTGCGTGCAAAAACTCACTCAAAGTCAGCGTATAGCAACAGCGACGCGTCACCGCCAGCAGCCCCTGCATGTCTTACTACAATTTCTACAATATATAAAAGGGCAGAAGGAGCAGCGACGTAGGCTTGAAAGATGGGGACGAGTCTGTGTGCAACCTTGTTTTCACGTTAACTGCACAGAAGCCTTAGTTCTGACCATTCTTCACAAATATTTGTCCTCGAGGCAGTTGAAATCACAGCTCACGAGCTCTTGCTAGCCTACTGCGTGCAAAAACTAAAACAAAGCCAGCGTATTGCAACAGCGACGCGTCACCGCCAGCAGCCCCTGAATGTCTTACTCCAATTTGTACGATATCTAAAAGGGCAGAAGGAGCGGCGACGTAGGCTTGAAAGTTGGGGACGAGTCTGTGTGCAACCTTGTTTTCGCGTTAACTGCACAGAAGCCTCGGTTCTGACCATTCCTTATAAATGTATGTCCTCGAGGCAGTTCAAATCACAGCTCACGAGCACTTGCTAGCCTACTGCGTGCAAAAACTCACTCAAAGCCAGCGTATAGCAACAGCGACGCGTCACCGCCAGCAGCCCCTGCATGTCTTACTCCAATTTGTACGATATCTAAAAGGGCAGAAGGAGCAGCGACGTAGGCTTGAAAGTTGGGGACGAGTCTGTGTGCAACCTTGTTTTCGCGTTAACTGCACAGAAGCCTCGGTTCTGACCATTCCTTATAAATGTATGTCCTCGAGGCAGTTCAAATCACAGCTCACGAGCTCTTCTTATCCTACTGCGTGCAAAAACTTACACAAAGCCAGCGTATAGCAACAGCGACGCGTCACCGCCAGCAGCCCCTGCAAGTCTTACTACAATTTGTACGATATCTAAAAGGGCAGAAGGAGCAGCGACGTAGGCTTGAAAGTTGGGGACGAGTCTGTGTGCAACCTTGTTTTCGCGTTAACAGCACAGAAGCCTCGGTTCTGACCATTCCTTATAAATGTATGTCCTCGAGGCAGTTCAAATCACAGCTCACGAGCACTTGCTAGCCTACTGCGTGCAAAAACTCACTCAAAGTCAGCGTATAGCAACAGCGACGCGTCACCGCCAGCAGCCCCTGCATGTCTTACTACAATTTCTACAATATATAAAAGGGCAGAAGGAGCAGCGACGTAGGCTTGAAAGATGGGGACGAGTCTGTGTGCAAGCTTGTTTTCGCGTTAACTGCACAGAAGCCTTAGTTCTGACCATTCTTCACAAATATTTGTCCTCGAGGCAGTTGAAATCACAGCTCACGAGCTCTTGCTAGCCTACTGCGGGCAAAAACTAAAACAAAGCCAGCGTATTGCAACAGCGACGCGTCACCGCCAGCAGCCCCTGAATGTCTTACTCCAATTTGTACGATATCTAAAAGGGCAGAAGGAGCGGCGACGTAGGCTTGAAAGTTGGGGACGAGTCTGTGTGCAACCTTGTTTTCGCGTTAACTGCACAGAAGCCTCGGTTCTGACCATTCCTTATAAATGTATGTCCTCGAGGCAGTTCAAATCACAGCTCACGAGCACTTGCTAGCCTACTGCGTGCAAAAACTCACTCAAAGCCAGCGTATAGCAACAGCGACGCGTCACCGCCAGCAGCCCCTGCATGTCTTACTACAATTTGTACGATATCTAAAAGGGCAGAAGGAGCAGCGACGTAGGCTTGAAAGTTGGGGACGAGTCTGTGTGCAACCTTGTTTTCGCGTTAACTGCACAGAAGCCTCGGTTCTGACCATTCCTTATAAATGTATGTCCTCGAGGCAGTTCAAATCACAGCTCACGAGCACTTGCTAGCCTACTGCGTGCAAAAACTCACTCAAAGCCAGCGTATAGCAACAGCGACGCATGACCGCCAGCAGCCCCTGCATGTCTTACTACTATTTCTACAATATATAAAAGGGCAGAAGGAGCAGCGACGTAGGCTTGAAAGATGGGGACGAGTCTCTTTGCAACCTTGTTTTCACGTTAACTGCACAGAAGCCTCGGTTCTGACCATTTTTCATAGATGTATGTCCTCGAGGCAGTAGAAATCACAGCTCACGAGCACTTGCTAGCCTACTGCGTGCAAAAACTCACACAAAGCCAGGGTATAGCAACAGCGACGCGTCACCGCCAGCAGCCCCTGCATCTCTAACTACAATTTGTACGATATCTAAAAGGGCAGAAGGAGCAGCGACGTAGGCTTGAAAGTTGGGGACGAGTCTGTGTGCAACCTTGTTTTCGCGTTAACTGCACAGAAGCCTCGGTTCTGACCATTCCTTATAAATGTATGTCCTCGAGGCAGTTCAAATCACAGCTCACGAGCACTTGCTAGCCTACTGCGTGCAAAAACTCACTCAAAGCCTGCGTATAGCAACAGCGACGCGTCACCGCCAGCAGCCCCTGCATGTCTTACTACAATTTCTACAATATATAAAAGGGCAGAAGGAGCAGCGTCGTAGGCTTGAAAGATGGGGACGAGTCTGTGTGCAACCTTGTTTTCGCGTTAACTGCACAGAAGCCTTAGTTCTGACCATTCTTCATAAATATTTGTCCTCGAGGCAGTTGAAATCACAGCTCACGAGCTCTTGCTAGCCTACTGCGTGCAAAAACTAAAACAAAGCCAGCGTATTGCAACAGCGACGCGTCACCGCCAGCAGCCCCTGAATGTCTTACTCCAATTTGTACGATATATGAAAGGGCAGAAGGAGCAGCGACCTAGGCTTGAATCTTGGAGACGAGTCTGTGTGCAACCTTGTTTTCGCGTTAACTGCACAGAAGCCTCGGTTCTGACCATTCCTTATAAATGTATGTCCTCGAGGCAGTTCAAATCACAGCTCACGAGCACTTGCTAGCCTACTGCGTGCAAAAACTCACTCAAAGCCAGCGTATAGCAACAGCGACGCGTCACCGCCAGCAGCCCCTGCATGTCTTACTACAATTTGTACGATATCTAAAAGGGCAGAAGGAGCAGCGACGTAGGCTTGAAAGTTGGGGACGAGTCTGTGTGCAACCTTGTTTTCGCGTTAACTGCACAGAAGCCTCGGTTCTGACCATTCCTTATAAATGTATGTCCTCGAGGCAGTTCAAATCACAGCTCACGAGCACTTGCTAGCCTACTGCGTGCAAAAACTCACTCAAAGCCAGCGTATAGCAACAGCGACGCATGACCGCCAGCAGCCCCTGCATGTCTTACTACTATTTCTACAATATATAAAAGGGCAGAAGGAGCAGCGACGTAGGCTTGAAAGATGGGGACGAGTCTCTTTGCAACCTTGTTTTCACGTTAACTGCACAGAAGCCTCGGTTCTGACCATTTTTCATAGATGTATGTCCTCGAGGCAGTAGAAATCACAGCTAACGAGCACTTGCTAGCCTACTGCGTGCAAAAACTCACACAAAGCCAGGGTATAGCAACAGCGACGCGTCACCGCCAGCAGCCCCTGCATCTCTAACTACAATTTGTACGATATCTAAAAGGGCAGAAGGAGCAGCGACGTAGGCTTGAAAGTTGGGGACGAGTCTGTGTGCAACCTTGTTTTCGCGTTAACTGCACAGAAGCCTCGGTTCTGACCATTCCTTATAAATGTATGTCCTCGAGGCAGTTCAAATCACAGCTCACGAGCACTTGCTAGCCTACTGCGTGCAAAAACTCACTCAAAGCCTGCGTATAGCAACAGCGACGCGTCACCGCAAGCAGCCCCTGCATGTCTTACTACAACTTCTACAATATATAAAAGGGCAGAAGGAGCAGCGTCGTAGGCTTGAAAGATGGGGACGAGTCTCTTTGCAACCTTGTTTTCACGTTAACTGCACAGAAGCCTCGGTTCTGACCATTTTTCTTAGATGTATGTCCTCGAGGCAGTAGAAATCACAGCTCACGAGCACTTGCTAGCCTACTGCGTGCAAAAAACTCACTCAAAGCCAGCGTATAGCAACAGCGACGCGTCACCGTCAGCAGCCCCTGAATGTCTTACTACAATTTGTTCAATATATAAAAGGGCAGAAGGAGCAGCGACGTAAGCTTCAAAGTTGGGGACGAGTCTGTGTGCAACCTTGTTTTCGCGTTAACTGCACAGAAGCCTTAGTTCTGACCATTCTTCATAAATATTTGTCCTCGAGGCAGTTGAAATCACAGCTCACGAGCTCTTGCTAGCCTACCGCGTGCAAAAACTAAAACAAAGCCAGCGTATTGCAACAGCGACGCGTCACCGCCAGCAGCCCCTGAATGTCTTACTCCAATTTGTACGATATATAAAAGGGCAGAAGGAGCAGCGACCTAGGCTTGAATCTTGGGGACGAGTCTGTGTGCAACCTTGTTTTCGCGTTAACTGCACAGAAGCCTTGGTTCTGACCATTCTTTATAAATGTATGTCCTCGAGGCAGTTGAAATCACAGCTCACGAGCTCTTGCTAGCCTACTGCGTGCAAAAACTCACACAAAGCCAGCGTATAGCAACAGCGACGCGTCACCGCCAGCAGCCCCTGCATCTCAAACTACAATTTGTACGATGTCTAAAAGGGCAGAAGGAGCAGCGACGTAGGCTTGAAAGTTTGGGACGAGTCTGTGTGCAACCTTGTTTTCGCGTCAACTGCACAGAAGCCTCGGTTCTGACCATTCCTTATAAATATATGTCCTCGAGGCAGTAGAAATCACAGCTCACGAGCTCTTCTTATCCTACTGCGTGCAAAAACTTACACAAAGCCAGCGTATAGCAACAGCGACGCGTCACCGCCAGCAGCCCCTGCATGTCTTACTACAATTTCTACAATATATAAAAGGGCAGAAGGAGCAGCGACGTAGGCTTGAAAGATGGGGACGAGTCTCTTTGCAACCTTGTTTTCACGTTAACTGCACAGAAGCCTCGGTTCTGACCATTTTTCATAGATGTATGTCCTCGAGCCAGTAGAAATCACAGCTCACGAGCACTTGCTAGCCTACTGCGTGCAAAAAACTCACTCAAAGCCAGCGTATAGCAACAGTGACGCGTCACCGTCAGCAGCCCCTGAATGTCTTACTACAATTTGTACAATATATAAAAGGGCAGAAGGAGCAGCGGCGTAGGCTTGAAAGTTGGGGACGAGTCTGTGTGCAACCTTGTTTTCGCGTTAACTGCACAGAAGCCTCGGTTCTGACCATTCCTTATAAATGTATGTCCTCGAGGCAGTTCAAATCACGGCTCACGAGCACTTGCTAGCCTACTGCGTGCAAAAACTCACTCAAAGGCAGCGTATAGCAACAGCGACGCGTCACCGCCAGCAGCCCCTGCATGTCTTACTACAATTTGTACGATATCTAAAAGGGCAGAAGGAGCAGCGATGTAGGCTTGAAAGTTGGGGACGAGTCTGTGTGCAACCATGTTTTCGCGTTTACTGCACAGAAGCCTCGGTTCTGACCATCCCTTATAAATGTATGTCCTCGAGGCAGTTCAAATCACAGCTCACGAGCACTTGCTAGCCTACTGCGTGCAAAAACTCACTCAAAGCCAGCGTATAGCAACAGCGACGCATGACCGCCAGCAGCCCCTGCATGTCTTACTACTATTTCTAAGATATATAAAAGGGCAGAAGGAGCAGCGACGTAGGCTTGAAAGATGGGGACGAGTCTCTTTGCAACCTTGTTTTCACGTTAACTGCACAGAAGCCTCGGTTCTGACCATTTTTCATAGATGTATGTCCTCGAGGCAGTAGAAATCACAGCTCACGAGTACTTGCTAGCCTACTGCGTGCAAAAACTAAAACAAAGCCAGCGTATTGCAACAGCGACGCGTCACCGCCAGCAGCCCCTGAATGTCTTACTCCAATTTGTACGATATAGAAAAGGGCAGAAGGAGCAGCGACCTAGGCTTGAATCTTGGGGACGAGTCTGTGTGCAACCTTGTTTTCGCGTTAACTGCACAGAAGCCTTGGTTCTGACCATTCTTTATAAATGTATGTCCTCGACGCAGTTGGAATCACAGCTCACGAGCTCTTGCTAGCCCACTGCGTGCAAGAACTCACACAAAGCCAGCGTATAGCAACAGCGACGCGTCACCGCCAGCAGCCCCTGCATCTCAAACTACAATTTGTACGATGTCTAAAAGGGCAGAAGGAGCAGCGACGTAGGCTTGAAAGTTGGGGACGAGTCTGTGTGCAACCTTGTTTACGCGTTAACTGCACAGAAGCCTCGGTTCTGACCATTCCTTATAAATGTATGTCCTCGAGGCAGTTCAAATCACAGCTCACGAGCACTTGCTAGCCTACTGCGTGCAAAAACTCACTCAAAGCCTGCGTATAGCAACAGCGACGCGTCACCGCCAGCAGCCCCTGCATGTCTTACTACAATTTCTACAATATATAAAAGGGCAGAAGGAGCAGCGTCGTAGGCTTGAAAGATGGGGACGAGTCTCTTTGCAACCTTGTTTTCACGTTAACTGCACAGAAGCCTCGGTTCTGACCATTTTTCTTAGATGTATGTCCTCGAGGCAGTAGAAATCACAGCTCACGAGCACTTGCTAGCCTACTGCGTGCAAAAAACTCACTCAAAGCCAGCGTATAGCAACAGCGACGCGTCACCGTCAGCAGCCCCTGAATGTCTTACTACAATTTGTTCAATATATAAAAGGGCAGAAGGAGCAGCGACGTAAGCTTCAAAGTTGGGGACGAGTCTGTGTGCAACCTTGTTTTCGCGTTAACTGCACAGAAGCCTTAGTTCTGACCATTCTTCATAAATATTTGTCCTCGAGGCAGTTGAAATCACAGCTCACGAGCTCTTGCTAGCCTACTGCGTGCAAAAACTAAAACAAAGCCAGCGTATTGCAACAGCGACGCGTCACCGCCAGCAGCCCCTGAATGTCTTACTCCAATTTGTACGATATATAAAAGGGCAGAAGGAGCAGCGACCTAGGCTTGAATCTTGGGGACGAGTCTGTGTGCAACCTTGTTTTCGCGTTAACTGCACAGAAGCCTTGGTTCTGACCATTCTTTATAAATGTATGTCCTCGAGGCAGTTGAAATCACAGCTCACGAGCTCTTGCTAGCCTACTGCGTGCAAAAACTCACACAAAGCCAGCGTATAGCAACAGCGACGCGTCACCGCCAGCAGCCCCTGCATCTCAAACTACAATTTGTACGATGTCTAAAAGGGCAGAAGGAGCAGCGACGTAGGCTTGAAAGTTTGGGACGAGTCTGTGTGCAACCTTGTTTTCGCGTTAACTGCACAGAAGCCTCGGTTCTGACCATTCCTTATAAATATATGTCCTCGAGGCAGTAGAAATCACAGCTCACGAGCTCTTCTTATCCTACTGCGTGCAAAAACTTACACAAAGCCAGCGTATAGCAACACCGACGCGTCACCGCCAGCAGCCCCTGCATGTCTTACTACAATTTCTACAATATATAAAAGGGCAGAAGGAGCAGCGACGTAGGCTTGAAAGATGGGGACGAGTCTCTTTGCAACCTTGTTTTCACGTTAACTGCACAGAAGCCTCGGTTCTGACCATTTTTCATAGATGTATGTCCTCGAGCCAGTAGAAATCACAGCTCACGAGCACTTGCTAGCCTACTGCGTGCAAAAAACTCACTCAAAGCCAGCGTATAGCAACAGTGACGCGTCACCGTCAGCAGCCCCTGAATGTCTTACGACAATTTGTACAATATATAAAAGGGCAGAAGGAGCAGCGACGTAGGCTTGAAAGTTGGGGACGAGTCTGTGTGCAACCTTGTTTTCGCGTTAACTGCACAGAAGCCTCGGTTCTGACCATTCCTTATAAATGTATGTCCTCGAGGCAGTTCAAATCACAGCTCACGAGCACTTGCTAGCCTACTGCGTGCAAAAACTCACTCAAAGGCAGCGTATAGCAACAGCGACGCGTCACCGCCAGCAGCCCCTGCATGTCTTACTACAATTTGTACGATATCTAAAAGGGCAGAAGGAGCAGCGATGTAGGCTTGAAAGTTGGGGACGAGTCTGTGTGCAACCTTGTTTTCGCGTTAACTGCACAGAAGCCTCGGTTCTGACCATTCCTTATAAATGTATGTCCTCGAGGCAGTTCAAATCACAGCTCACGAGCACTTGCTAGCCTACTGCGTGCAAAAACTCACTCAAAGCCAGCGTATAGCAACAGCGACGCGTCACCGCCAGCAGCCCCTGCATGTCTTACTACAATTTCTACAATATATAAAAGGCCAGAAGGAGCAGCGACGTAGGCTTGAAAGATGGGGACGAGTCTCTTTGCAACCTTGTTTTCACGTTAACTGCACAGAAGCCTCGGTTCTGACCATTTTTCATAGATGTATGTCCTCGAGGCAGTAGAAATCACAGCTCACGAGCACTTGCTAGCCTACTGCGTGCAAAAACTCACACAAAGCCAGGGTATAGCAACAGCGACGCGTCACCGCCAGCAGCCCCTGCATCTCTAACTACAATTTGTACGATATCTAAAAGGGCAGAAGGAGCAGCGACGTAGGCTTGAAAGTTGGGGACGAGTCTGTGTGCAACCTTGTTTTCGCGTTAACTGCACAGAAGCCTCGGTTCTGACCATTCCTTATAAATGTATGTCCTCGAGGCAGTTCAAATCACAGCTCACGAGCACTTGCTAACCTACTGCGTGCAAAAACTCACTCAAAGCCAGCGTATAGAAACAGTGACGCGTCACCGCCAGCAGTCCCTGTATGTCTTACTCCAATTTGTACAATAAATAAAAGGGCAGAAGGAGCAGCAACGTAGGCTTGAATGTTGGGGACGAGCCCGTGTGCAACCTTGTTTCCGCGTTAACTGCACAGAAGCCTCGGTTCTGACCATTCCTTATAAATGTATGTCCTCTAGGCAGTTCAAATCACAGCTCACGAGCTCTTGCTAGCCTACTGCGTGCAAAAACTCACACAGCCAGCGTATAGCAACAGCGACGCGTCACCGCCAGCAGCCCCTGCAAGTCTTACTACAATTTGTACGATATCTAAAAGGGCAGAAGGAGCAGCGACGTAGGCTTGAAAGTTGAGGACGAGTCTGTGTGCAACCTTGTTTTCGCGTTAACTGCACAGAAGCCTCGGTTCTGACCATTCCTTATAAATGTATGTCCTCGAGGCAGTTCAAATCACAGCTCACGAGCACTTGCTAGCCTACTGCGTGCAAAAACTCACTCAAAGCCAGCGTATAGCAACAGCGACGCGTCACCGCCAGCAGCCCCTGCATGTCTTACTACAATTTCTACAATATATAAAAGGGCAGAAGGAGCAGCGACGTAGGCTTGAAAGATGGGGACGAGTCTCTTTGCAACCTTGTTTTCGCGTTAACTGCACAGAAGCCTCCGTTCTGACCATTTTTCATAGACGTATGTCCTCGAGGCAGTAGAAATCACAGCTCACGAGCACTTGCTAGCCTACTGCGTGCAAAAAACTCACTCAAAGCCAGCTTATAGCAACAGTGACGCGTCACCGTCAGCAGCCCCTGAATGTCTTACTACAATTCGTACAATATATAAAAGGGCAGAAGGAGCTGCGACGTAGGCTTGAAAGTTGGGGACGAGTCTGTGTGCAACCTTGTTTTCGCGTTAACTGCACAGAAGCCTCGGTTCTGACCATTCCTTATAAATGTATGTCCTCGAGGCAGTTCAAATCACAGCTCACGAGCACTTGCTAGCCTACTGCGTGCAAAAACTAAAACAAAGCCAGCGTATTGCAACAGCGACGCGTCACCGTCAGCAGTCCCTGAATGTCTTACTACAATTTGTACAATATATAAAGGGCAGAAGGAGCAGCGACGTAAGCTTGAAAGTTGGGGACGAGTCTGTGTGCAACTTTGTTTTCGCGTTAACTGCACAGAAGCCTCAGTTCTGACCATTCTTCATAAATATTTGTCCTCGAGGCAGTTGAAATCACAGCTCACGAGCTCTTGCTGGCCTAATGCGTGCAAAAACTCACACAAAGCCAGCGTATAGCAACAGCGACGCGTCACCGCCAGCAGCCCCTGAATGTCTTACTCCAATTTGTACAATATATAAAAGGGCAGAAGGAGCAGCGACCTAGGCTTGAATCTTGGGGACGAGTCTGTGTGCAACCTTGTTTTCGCGTTAACTGCACAGATGCCTCGGTTCTGACCATTCTTTATAAATGTATGTCCTCGAGGCAGTTCAAATCACAGCTCACGAGCTCTTGCTAGCCTACTGCGTGCAAAAACTCACACAAAGCCAGCGCATAGCAACAGCGACGTGTCACCGCCAGCAGCCCCTGCATGTCTTACTACAATTTCTACAATATATAAAAGGGCAGAAGGAGCAGCGACCTAGGCTTGAATCTTGGGGACGAGTGTGTGTGCAACCTTCTTTTCCCGTTAACTGCACAGACGCCTCGGTTCTGACCATGCCTTATAAATGTATGTCCTCGAGGCAGTTCAAATCACAGCTCACGAGCACTTGCTAGCCTACTGCGAGCAAAAACTCACTCAAAGCCAGCGTATAGCAACAGCGACGCGTCACCGCCAGCAGCCCCTGCATGTCTTACTACAATTTCTACAATATATAAAAGGGCAGAAGGAGCAGCGACGTAGGCTTGAAAGATGGGGACGAGTCTCTTTGCAACCTTGTTTTCGCGTTAACTGCACAGAAGCCTCAGTTCTGACCATTCTTCATAAATATTTGTCCTTGAGGCAGTTGAAATCACAGCTCACGAGCTCTTGCTGGCCTACTGCGTGCAAAAACTCACACAAAGCCAGCGTATAGCAACAGCGACGCGTCACCGCCAGCAGCCCCTGAATGTCTTACTCCAATTTGTACAATATATAAAAGGGCAGAAGGAGCAGCGACCTAGGCTTGAATCTTGGGGACGAGTCTGTGTGCAACCTTGTTTTCGCGTTAACTGCACAGATGCCTCGGTTCTGACCATTCTTTATAAATGTATGTCCTCGAGGCAGTTCAAATCACAGCTCACGAGCTCTTGCTAGCCTACTGCGCGCAAAAACTCACACAAAGCCAGCGCATAGCAACAGCGACGTGTCACCGCCAGCAGCCCCTGCATGTCTTACTACAATTTCTACAATATATAAAAGGGCAGAAGGAGCAGCGACCTAGGCTTGAAAGATGGGGACGAGTCTCTTTGCAACCTTGTTTTCGCGTTAACTGCACAGAAGCCTCCGTTCTGACCATTTTTCATAGACGTATGTCCTCGAGGCAGTAGAAATCACAGCTCACGAGCACTTGCTAGCCTACTGCGTGCAAAAAACTCACTCAAAGCCAGCTTATAGCAACAGTGACGCGTCACCGTCAGCAGCCCCTGAATGTCTTACTACAATTCGTACAATATATAAAAGGGCAGAAGGAGCTGCGACGTAGGCTTGAAAGTTGGGGACGAGTCTGTGTGCAACCTTGTTTTCGCGTTAACTGCACAGAAGCCTCGGTTCTGACCATTCCTTATAAATGTATGTCCTCGAGGCAGTTCAAATCACAGCTCACGAGCACTTGCTAGCCTACTGCGTGCAAAAACTAAAACAAAGCCAGCGTATTGCAACAGCGACGCGTCACCGTCAGCAGTCCCTGAATGTCTTACTACAATTTGTACAATATATAAAGGGCAGAAGGAGCAGCGACGTAAGCTTGAAAGTTGGGGACGAGTCTGTGTGCAACTTTGTTTTCGCGTTAACTGCACAGAAGCCTCAGTTCTGACCATTCTTCATAAATATTTGTCCTCGAGGCAGTTGAAATCACAGCTCACGAGCTCTTGCTGGCCTAATGCGTGCAAAAACTCACACAAAGCCAGCGTATAGCAACAGCGACGCGTCACCGCCAGCAGCCCCTGAATGTCTTACTCCAATTTGTACAATATATAAAAGGGCAGAAGGAGCAGCGACCTAGGCTTGAATCTTGGGGACGAGTCTGTGTGCAACCTTGTTTTCGCGTTAACTGCACAGATGCCTCGGTTCTGACCATTCTTTATAAATGTATGTCCTCGAGGCAGTTCAAATCACAGCTCACGAGCTCTTGCTAGCCTACTGCGTGCAAAAACTCACACAAAGCCAGCGCATAGCAACAGCGACGTGTCACCGCCAGCAGCCCCTGCATGTCTTACTACAATTTCTACAATATATAAAAGGGCAGAAGGAGCAGCGACCTAGGCTTGAATCTTGGGGACGAGTGTGTGTGCAACCTTCTTTTCCCGTTAACTGCACAGACGCCTCGGTTCTGACCATGCCTTATAAATGTATGTCCTCGAGGCAGTTCAAATCACAGCTCACGAGCACTTGCTAGCCTACTGCGAGCAAAAACTCACTCAAAGCCAGCGTATAGCAACAGCGACGCGTCACCGCCAGCAGCCCCTGCATGTCTTACTACAATTTCTACAATATATAAAAGGGCAGAAGGAGCAGCGACGTAGGCTTGAAAGATGGGGACGAGTCTCTTTGCAACCTTGTTTTCGCGTTAACTGCACAGAAGCCTCAGTTCTGACCATTCTTCATAAATATTTGTCCTTGAGGCAGTTGAAATCACAGCTCACGAGCTCTTGCTGGCCTACTGCGTGCAAAAACTCACACAAAGCCAGCGTATAGCAACAGCGACGCGTCACCGCCAGCAGCCCCTGAATGTCTTACTCCAATTTGTACAATATATAAAAGGGCAGAAGGAGCAGCGACCTAGGCTTGAATCTTGGGGACGAGTCTGTGTGCAACCTTGTTTTCGCGTTAACTGCACAGATGCCTCGGTTCTGACCATTCTTTATAAATGTATGTCCTCGAGGCAGTTCAAATCACAGCTCACGAGCTCTTGCTAGCCTACTGCGCGCAAAAACTCACACAAAGCCAGCGCATAGCAACAGCGACGTGTCACCGCCAGCAGCCCCTGCATGTCTTACTACAATTTCTACAATATATAAAAGGGCAGAAGGAGCAGCGACCTAGGCTTGAATCTTGGGGACGAGTCTGTGTGCAACCTTGTTTTCGCGTTAACTGCACAGAAGCCACGGTTCTGACCATTCCTTATAAATGTATGTCCTCGAGGCAGTTCAAATCACAGCTCACGAGCACTTGCTAGCCTACTGCGTGCAAAAACTCTCTCAAAGCCAGCGTATAGCAACAGCGACGCGTCACCGCCAGCAGCCCCTGCAAGTCTTACTACAATTTGTACGATATCTAAAAGGGCAGAAGGAGCAGCGACGTAGGCTTGAAAGTTGAGGACGAGTCTGTGTGCAACCTTGTTTTCGCGTTAACTGCACAGAAGCCTCGGTTCTGACCATTCCTTATAAATGTATGTCCTCGAGGCAGTTCAAATCACAGCTCACGAGCACATGCTAGCCTACTGCGTGCAAAAACTCACTCAAAGCCAGCGTATAGCAACAGCGACGCGTCACCGCCAGCAGCCCCTGCATGTCTTACTACAATTTCTACAATATATAAAAGGGCAGAAGGAGCAGCGACGTAGGCTTGAAAGATGGGGACGAGTCTCTTTGCAACCTTGTTTTCGCGTTAACTGCACAGAAGCCTCCGTTCTGACCATTTTTCATAGACGTATGTCCTCGAGGCAGTAGAAATCACAGCTCACGAGCACTTGCTAGCCTACTGCGTGCAAAAAACTCACTCAAAGCCAGCGTATAGCAACAGTGACGCGTCACCGTCAGCAGCCCCTGAATGTCTTACTACAATTCGTACAATATATAAAAGGGCAGAAGGAGCTGCGACGTAGGCTTGAAAGTTGGGGACGAGTCTGTGTGCAACCTTGTTTTCGCGTTAACTGCACAGAAGCCTCGGTTCTGACCATTCCTTATAAATGTATGTCCTCGAGGCAGTTCAAATCACAGCTCACGAGCACTTGCTAGCCTACTGCGTGCAAAAACTCACTCAAAGGCAGCGTATAGCAACAGCGACGCGTCACCGCCAGCAGCCCCTGCATGTCTTACTACAATTTGTACGATATCTAAAAGGGCAGAAGGAGCAGCGATGTAGGCTTGAAAGTTGGGGACGAGTCTGTGTGCAACCTTGTTTTCGCGTTAACTGCACAGAAGCCTCGGTTCTGACCATTCCTTATAAATGTATGTCCTCGAGGCAGTTCAAATCACAGCTCACGAGCACTTGCTAGCCTACTGCGCGCAAAAACTCACTCAAAGCCAGCGTATAGCAACAGCGACGCGTCACCGCCAGCAGCCCCTGCATGTCTTACTACAATTTCTACAATATATAAAAGGCCAGAAGGAGCAGCGACGTAGGCTTGAAAGATGGGGACGAGTCTCTTTGCAACCTTGTTTTCACGTTGACTGCACAGAAGCCTCGGTTCTGACCATTTTTCATAGATGTATGTCCTCGAGGCAGTAGAAATCACAGCTCACGAGCACTTGCTAGCCTACTGCGTGCAAAAACTCACACAAAGCCAGGGTATAGCAACAGCGACGCGTCACCGCCAGCAGCCCCTGCATCTCTAACTACAATTTGTACGATATCTAAAAGGGCAGAAGGAGCAGCGACGTAGGCTTGAAAGTTGGGGACGAGTCTGTGTGCAACCTTGTTTTCGCGTTAACTGCACAGAAGCCACGGTTCTGACCATTCCTTATAAATGTATGTCCTCGAGGCAGTTCAAATCACAGCTCACGAGCACTTGCTAGCCTACTGCGTGCAAAAACTCACTCAAAGCCAGCGTATAGCAACAGCGACGCGTCACCGCCAGCAGCCCCTGCATGTCTTACTACAATTTCTACAATATATAAAAGGCCAGAAGGAGCAGCAACGTAGGCTTGAATGTTGGGGACGAGTCTGTGTGCAACCTTGTTTCCGCGTTAACTGCACAGAAGCCTCGGTTCTGACCATTCCTTACAAATGTATGTCCTCAAGGCAGTTCAAATCACAGCTCACGAGCTCTTGCTAGCCTACTGCGTGCAAAAACTAAAACAAAGCCAGCGTATTGCAACAGCGACGCGTCACCGTCAGCAGTCCCTGAATGTCTTACTACAATTTGTACAATATATAAAAGGGCAGAAGGAGCAGCGACGTAAGCTTGAAAGTTGGGGACGAGTCTGTGTGCAACCTTGTTTTCGCGTTAACTGCACAGAAGCCTCAGTTCTGACCATTCTTCATAAATATTTGTCCTCGAGGCAGTTGAAATCACAGCTCACGAGCTCTTGCTGGCCTACTGCGTGCAAAAACTCACACAAAGCCAGCGTATAGCAACAGCGACGCGTCACCGCCAGCAGCCCCTGAATGTCTTACTCCAATTTGTACAATATATAAAAGGGCAGAAGGAGCAGCGACCTAGGCTTGAATCTTGGGGACGAGTCTGTGTGCAACCTTGTTTTCGCGTTAACTGCACAGATGCCTCGGTTCTGACCATTCTTTATAAATGTATGTCCTCGAGGCAGTTCAAATCACAGCTCTCGAGCTCTTGCTAGCCTACTGCGTGCAAAAACTCACACAAAGCCAGCGCATAGCAACAGCGACGTGTCACCGCCAGCAGCCCCTGCATGTCTTACTACAATTTCTACAATATATAAAAGGGCAGAAGGAGCAGCGACCTAGGCTTGAATCTTGGGGACGAGTGTGTGTGCAACCTTCTTTTCCCGTTAACTGCACAGACGCCTCGGTTCTGACCATGCCTTATAAATGTATGTCCTCGAGGCAGTTCAAATCACAGCTCACGAGCACTTGCTAGCCTACTGCGAGCAAAAACTCACTCAAAGCCAGCGTATAGCAACTGCGACGCGTCACCGCCAGCAGCCCCTGCATGTCTTACTACAATTTCTACAATATATAAAAGGGCAGAAGGAGCAGCGACGTAGGCTTGAAAGATGGGGACGAGTCTCTTTGCAACCTTGTTTACACGTTAACTGCACAGAAGCCTCGGTTCTGACCATATTTCATAGATGTGTGTCCTCGAGCCAGTAGAAATCACAGCTCACGAGCACTTGCTAGCCTACTGCGTGCAAAAAACTCACTCAAAGCCAGCGTATAGCAACAGTGACGCGTCACGGTCAGCAGTCCCTGAATGTCTTACTACAATTTCTACAATATATAAAAGGGCAGAAGGAGCAGCGACGTAGGCTTGAAAGATGGGGACGAGTCTCTTTGAAACCTTGATTTCGCGTTAACTGCACAGAAGCCTCGGTTCTGACCATTCCTTATAAATATATATCCTCGAGGCAGTAGAAATCACAGCTCACGAGCTCTTCTTATCCTACAGCGTGCAAAAACTTACACAAAGCCACCGTATAGCAACAGCGACGCGTCACCGCCAGCAGCCCCTGCATGTCTTACTACAATTTCTACAATATATAAAAGGGCAGAAGGAGCAGCGACGTAGGCTTGAAAGATGGGGACGAGTCTCTTTGCAACCTTGTTTTCACGTTAACTGCACAGAAGCCTCGGTTCTGACCATTTTTCATAGATGTATGTCCTCGAGGCAGTAGAAATCACAGCTCACGAGCACTTGCTAGCCTACTGCGTGCAAAAAACTCACTCAAAGCCAGCGTATAGCAACAGTGATGCGTCACCGTCAGCAGCCCCTGAATGTCTTACTACAATTTGTACAATATATAAAAGGGCAGAAGGAGCAGCGACGTAGGCTTGAAAGTTGGGGACGAGTCTCTTTGCAACCTTGTTTTCACGTTAACTTCACAGAAGCCTCGGTTCTGACCATTTTTCATAGATGTATGTCCTCGAGGCAGTAAAAATCACAGCTCACGAGCACTTGCTAGCCTACTGCGTGCAAAAAACTCACTCAAAGCCAGCGTATAGCAACAGTGACGCGTCACCGCCAGCAGCCCCTGCATGTCTTACTACAATTTCTACAATATATAAAAGGGCAGAAGGAGCAGCGACGTAGGCTTGAAAGATGGGGACGAGTCTCTTTGCAACCTTGTTTTCGCGTTAACTGCACAGGTGCCTCGGTTCTGACCATTCTTTATAAATGTATGTCCTCGAGGCAGTTCAAATCACAGCTCACGAGCTCTTGCTAGCCTACTGCGCGCAAAAACTCACACAAAGCCAGCGCATAGCAACAGCGACGTGTCACCGCCAGCAGCCCCTGCATGTCTTACTACAATTTCTACAATATATAAAAGGGCAGAAGGAGCAGCGACCTAGGCTTGAATCTTGGGGACGAGTCTGTGTGCAACCTTGTTTTCGCGTTAACTGCACAGAAGCCACGGTTCTGACCATTCCTTATAAATGTATGTCCTCGAGGCAGTTCAAATCACAGCTCACGAGCACTTGCTAGCCTACTGCGTGCAAAAACTCTCTCAAAGCCAGCGTATAGCAACAGCGACGCGTCACCGCCAGCAGCCCCTGCAAGTCTTACTACAATTTGTACGATATCTAAAAGGGCAGAAGGAGCAGCGACGTAGGCTTGAAAGTTGAGGACGAGTCTGTGTGCAACCTTGTTTTCGCGTTAACTGCACAGAAGCCTCGGTTCTGACCATTCCTTATAAATGTATGTCCTCGAGGCAGTTCAAATCACAGCTCACGAGCACATGCTAGCCTACTGCGTGCAAAAACTCACTCAAAGCCAGCGTATAGCAACAGCGACGCGTCACCGCCAGCAGCCCCTGCATGTCTTACTACAATTTCTACAATATATAAAAGGGCAGAAGGAGCAGCGACGTAGGCTTGAAAGATGGGGACGAGTCTCTTTGCAACCTTGTTTTCGCGTTAACTGCACAGAAGCCTCCGTTCTGACCATTTTTCATAGACGTATGTCCTCGAGGCAGTAGAAATCACAGCTCACGAGCACTTGCTAGCCTACTGCGTGCAAAAAACTCACTCAAAGCCAGCGTATAGCAACAGTGACGCGTCACCGTCAGCAGCCCCTGAATGTCTTACTACAATTCGTACAATATATAAAAGGGCAGAAGGAGCTGCGACGTAGGCTTGAAAGTTGGGGACGAGTCTGTGTGCAACCTTGTTTTCGCGTTAACTGCACAGAAGCCTCGGTTCTGACCATTCCTTATAAATGTATGTCCTCGAGGCAGTTCAAATCACAGCTCACGAGCACTTGCTAGCCTACTGCGTGCAAAAACTCACTCAAAGGCAGCGTATAGCAACAGCGACGCGTCACCGCCAGCAGCCCCTGCATGTCTTACTACAATTTGTACGATATCTAAAAGGGCAGAAGGAGCAGCGATGTAGGCTTGAAAGTTGGGGACGAGTCTGTGTGCAACCTTGTTTTCGCGTTAACTGCACAGAAGCCTCGGTTCTGACCATTCCTTATAAATGTATGTCCTCGAGGCAGTTCAAATCACAGCTCACGAGCACTTGCTAGCCTACTGCGCGCAAAAACTCACTCAAAGCCAGCGTATAGCAACAGCGACGCGTCACCGCCAGCAGCCCCTGCATGTCTTACTACAATTTCTACAATATATAAAAGGCCAGAAGGAGCAGCGACGTAGGCTTGAAAGATGGGGACGAGTCTCTTTGCAACCTTGTTTTCACGTTGACTGCACAGAAGCCTCGGTTCTGACCATTTTTCATAGATGTATGTCCTCGAGGCAGTAGAAATCACAGCTCACGAGCACTTGCTAGCCTACTGCGTGCAAAAACTCACACAAAGCCAGGGTATAGCAACAGCGACGCGTCACCGCCAGCAGCCCCTGCATCTCTAACTACAATTTGTACGATATCTAAAAGGGCAGAAGGAGCAGCGACGTAGTCTTGAAAGTTGGGGACGAGTCTGTGTGCAACCTTGTTTTCGCGTTAACTGCACAGAAGCCACGGTTCTGACCATTCCTTATAAATGTATGTCCTCGAGGCAGTTCAAATCACAGCTCACGAGCACTTGCTAGCCTACTGCGTGCAAAAACTCACTCAAAGCCAGCGTATAGCAACAGCGACGCGTCACCGCCAGCAGCCCCTGCATGTCTTACTACAATTTCTACAATATATAAAAGGCCAGAAGGAGCAGCAACGTAGGCTTGAATGTTGGGGACGAGTCTGTGTGCAACCTTGTTTCCGCGTTAACTGCACAGAAGCCTCGGTTCTGACCATTCCTTACAAATGTATGTCCTCAAGGCAGTTCAAATCACAGCTCACGAGCTCTTGCTAGCCTACTGCGTGCAAAAACTAAAACAAAGCCAGCGTATTGCAACAGCGACGCGTCACCGTCAGCAGTCCCTGAATGTCTTACTACAATTTGTACAATATATAAAAGGGCAGAAGGAGCAGCGACGTAAGCTTGAAAGTTGGGGACGAGTCTGTGTGCAACCTTGTTTTCGCGTTAACTGCACAGAAGCCTCAGTTCTGACCATTCTTCATAAATATTTGTCCTCGAGGCAGTTGAAATCACAGCTCACGAGCTCTTGCTGGCCTACTGCGTGCAAAAACTCACACAAAGCCAGCGTATAGCAACAGCGACGCGTCACCGCCAGCAGCCCCTGAATGTCTTACTCCAATTTGTACAATATATAAAAGGGCAGAAGGAGCAGCGACCTAGGCTTGAATCTTGGGGACGAGTCTGTGTGCAACCTTGTTTTCGCGTTAACTGCACAGATGCCTCGGTTCTGACCATTCTTTATAAATGTATGTCCTCGAGGCAGTTCAAATCACAGCTCACGAGCTCTTGCTAGCCTACTGCGTGCAAAAACTCACACAAAGCCAGCGCATAGCAACAGCGACGTGTCACCGCCAGCAGCCCCTGCATGTCTTACTACAATTTCTACAATATATAAAAGGGCAGAAGGAGCAGCGACCTAGGCTTGAATCTTGGGGACGAGTGTGTGTGCAACCTTCTTTTCCCGTTAACTGCACAGACGCCTCGGTTCTGACCATGCCTTATAAATGTATGTCCTCGAGGCAGTTCAAATCACAGCTCACGAGCACTTGCTAGCCTACTGCGAGCAAAAACTCACTCAAAGCCAGCGTATAGCAACAGCGACGCGTCACCGCCAGCAGCCCCTGCATGTCTTACTACAATTTCTACAATATATAAAAGGGCAGAAGGAGCAGCGACGTAGGCTTGAAAGATGGGGACGAGTCTCTTTGCAACCTTGTTTACACGTTAACTGCACAGAAGCCTCGGTTCTGACCATATTTCATAGATGTGTGTCCTCGAGCCAGTAGAAATCACAGCTCACGAGCACTTGCTAGCCTACTGCGTGCAAAAAACTCACTCAAAGCCAGCGTATAGCAACAGTGACGCGTCACGGTCAGCAGCCCCTGAATGTCTTACTACAATTTCTACAATATATAAAAGGGCAGAAGGAGCAGCGACGTAGGCTTGAAAGATGGGGACGAGTCTCTTTGAAACCTTGATTTCGCGTTAACTGCACAGAAGCCTCGGTTCTGACCATTCCTTATAAATATATATCCTCGAGGCAGTAGAAATCACAGCTCACGAGCTCTTCTTATCCTACAGCGTGCAAAAACTTACACAAAGCCACCGTATAGCAACAGCGACGCGTCACCGCCAGCAGCCCCTGCATGTCTTACTACAATTTCTACAATATATAAAAGGGCAGAAGGAGCAGCGACGTAGGCTTGAAAGATGGGGACGAGTCTCTTTGCAACCTTGTTTTCACGTTAACTGCACAGAAGCCTCGGTTCTGACCATTTTTCATAGATGTATGTCCTCGAGGCAGTAGAAATCACAGCTCACGAGCACTTGCTAGCCTACTGCGTGCAAAAAACTCACTCAAAGCCAGCGTATAGCAACAGTGATGCGTCACCGTCAGCAGCCCCTGAATGTCTTACTACAATTTGTACAATATATAAAAGGGCAGAAGGAGCAGCGACGTAGGCTTGAAAGTTGGGGACGAGTCTCTTTGCAACCTTGTTTTCACGTTAACTTCACAGAAGCCTCGGTTCTGACCATTTTTCATAGATGTATGTCCTCGAGGCAGTAAAAATCACAGCTCACGAGCACTTGCTAGCCTACTGCGTGCAAAAAACTCACTCAAAGCCAGCGTATAGCAACAGTGACGCGTCACCGCCAGCAGCCCCTGCATGTCTTCCTACAATTTCTACAATATATAAAAGGGCAGAAGGAGCAGCGACGTAGGCTTGAAAGATGGGGACGAGTCTCTTTGCAACCTTGTTTTCACGTTAACTGCACAGAAGACTCGGTTCTGACCATTTTTCATAGATGTATGTCCTCGAGGCAGTAGAAATCACAGCTCACGAGCACTTGCTAGCCTACTGCGTGCAAAAACTCACACAAAGCCAGCGTATAGCAACAGCGACGCGTCACCGCCAGCAGCCCCTGAATGTCTTACTCCAATTTGTACGATATATAAAAGGGCAGAAGGAGCAGCGACCTATGCTTGAATCTTGGGGACGAGTCTGTGTGCAACCTTGTTTTCGCGTTAACTGCACAGAAGCCTTGGTTCTGACCATTCTTTATAAATGTATGTCCTCGAGGCAGTTGAAATCACAGCTCACCAGCTCTTGCTAGCCTACTGCGTGCAAAAACTCACACAAAGCCAGCGTATAGCAACAGCGACGCGTCACCGCCAGCAGCCCCTGCATCTCAAACTACAATTTGTACGATGTCTAAAAGGGCAGAAGGAGCAGCGACGTAGGCTTGAAAGTTTGGGACGAGTCTGTGTGCAACCTTGTTTTCGCGTTAACTGCACAGAAGCCTCGGTTCTGACCATTCCTTATAAATGTATGTCCACGAGGCAGTTCAAATCACAGCTCACGAGCACTTGCTAGCCTACTGCGTGCAAAAACTCACTCAAAGGCAGCGTATAGCAACAGCGACGCGTCACCGCCAGCAGCCCCTGCATGTCTTACTACAATTTGTACGATATCTAAAAGGGCAGAAGGAGCAGCGATGTAGGCTTGAAAGTTGGGGACGAGTCTGTGTGCAACCTTGTTTTCGCGTTAACTGCACAGAAGCCTCGGTTCTGACCATTCCTTATAAATGTATGTCCTCGAGGCAGTTCAAATCACAGCTCACGAGCACTTGCTAGCCTACTGCGTGCAAAAACTCACTCAAAGCCAGCGTATAGCAACAGCGACGCGTCACCGCCAGCAGCCCCTGCATGTCTTACTACAATTTCTACAATATATAAAAGGCCAGAAGGAGCAGCAACGTAGGCTTGAATGTTGGGGACGAGTCTGTGTGCAACCTTGTTTCCGCGTTAACTGCACAGAAGCCTCGGTTCTGACCATTCCTTACAAATGTATGTCCTCAAGGCAGTTCAAATCACAGCTCACGAGCTCTTGCTAGCCTACTGCGTGCAAAAACTAAAACAAAGCCAGCGTATTGCAACAGCGACGCGTCACCGTCAGCAGTCCCTGAATGTCTTACTACAATTTGTACAATATATAAAAGGGCAGAAGGAGCAGCGACGTAAGCTTGAAAGTTGGGGACGAGTCTGTGTGCAACCTTGTTTTCGCGTTAACTGCACAGAAGCCTCAGTTCTGACCATTCTTCATAAATATTTGTCCTCGAGGCAGTTGAAATCACAGCTCACGAGCTCTTGCTGGCCTACTGCGTGCAAAAACTCACACAAAGCCAGCGTATAGCAACAGCGACGCGTCACCGCCAGCAGCCCCTGAATGTCTTACTCCAATTTGTACAATATATAAAAGGGCAGAAGGAGCAGCGACCTAGGCTTGAATCTTGGGGACGAGTCTGTGTGCAACCTTGTTTTCGCGTTAACTGCACAGATGCCTCGGTTCTGACCATTCTTTATAAATGTATGTCCTCGAGGCAGTTCAAATCACAGCTCACGAGCTCTTGCTAGCCTACTGCGTGCAAAAACTCACACAAAGCCAGCGCATAGCAACAGCGACGTGTCACCGCCAGCAGCCCCTGCATGTCTTACTACAATTTCTACAATATATAAAAGGGCAGAAGGAGCAGCGACCTAGGCTTGAATCTTGGGGACGAGTGTGTGTGCAACCTTCTTTTCCCGTTAACTGCACAGACGCCTCGGTTCTGACCATGCCTTATAAATGTATGTCCTCGAGGCAGTTCAAATCACAGCTCACGAGCACTTGCTAGCCTACTGCGAGCAAAAATTCACTCAAAGCCAGCGTATAGCAACAGCGACGCGTCACCGCCAGCAGCCCCTGCATGTCTTACTACAATTTCTACAATATATAAAAGGGCAGAAGGAGCAGCGACGTAGGCTTGAAAGATGGGGACGAGTCTCTTTGCAACCTTGTTTACACGTTAACTGCACAGAAGCCTCGGTTCTGACCATATTTCATAGATGTGTGTCCTCGAGCCAGTAGAAATCACAGCTCACGAGCACTTGCTAGCCTACTGCGTGCAAAAAACTCACTCAAAGCCAGCGTATAGCAACAGTGACGCGTCACGGTCAGCAGCCCCTGAATGTCTTACTACAATTTCTACAATATATAAAAGGGCAGAAGGAGCAGCGACGTAGGCTTGAAAGATGGGGACGAGTCTCTTTGAAACCTTGATTTCGCGTTAACTGCACAGAAGCCTCGGTTCTGACCATTCCTTATAAATATATATCCTCGAGGCAGTAGAAATCACAGCTCACGAGCTCTTCTTATCCTACAGCGTGCAAAAACTTACACAAAGCCACCGTATAGCAACAGCGACGCGTCACCGCCAGCAGCCCCTGCATGTCTTACTACAATTTCTACAATATATAAAAGGGCAGAAGGAGCAGCGACGTAGGCTTGAAAGATGGGGACGAGTCTCTTTGCAACCTTGTTTTCACGTTAACTGCACAGAAGCCTCGGTTCTGACCATTTTTCATAGATGTATGTCCTCGAGGCAGTAGAAATCACAGCTCACGAGCACTTGCTAGCCTACTGCGTGCAAAAAACTCACTCAAAGCCAGCGTATAGCAACAGTGATGCGTCACCGTCAGCAGCCCCTGAATGTCTTACTACAATTTGTACAATATATAAAAGGGCAGAAGGAGCAGCGACGTAGGCTTGAAAGTTGGGGACGAGTCTCTTTGCAACCTTGTTTTCACGTTAACTTCACAGAAGCCTCGGTTCTGACCATTTTTCATAGATGTATGTCCTCGAGGCAGTAAAAATCACAGCTCACGAGCACTTGCTAGCCTACTGCGTGCAAAAAACTCACTCAAAGCCAGCGTATAGCAACAGTGACGCGTCACCGCCAGCAGCCCCTGCATGTCTTCCTACAATTTCTACAATATATAAAAGGGCAGAAGGAGCAGCGACGTAGGCTTGAAAGATGGGGACGAGTCTCTTTGCAACCTTGTTTTCACGTTAACTGCACAGAAGACTCGGTTCTGACCATTTTTCATAGATGTATGTCCTCGAGGCAGTAGAAATCACAGCTCACGAGCACTTGCTAGCCTACTGCGTGCAAAAACTCACACAAAGCCAGGGTATAGCAACAGCGACGCGTCACCGCCAGCAGCCCCTGCATCTCTAACTACAATTTGTACGATATATAAAAGGGCAGAAGGAGCAGCGACGTAGGCTTGAAAGATGGGGACGAGTCTCTTTGCAACCTTGTTTTCACGTTAACTGCACAGAAACCTTAGTTCTGACCATTCGTCATAAATATTTGTCCTCGAGGCAGTTGAAATCACAGCTCACGAGCACTTGCTAGCCTACTGCGTGCAAAAACTAACACAAAGCCAGCGTATAGCAACAGCGACGCGTCACCGCCAGCAGCCCCTGAATGTCTTACTCCAATTTGTACGATATATAAAAGGGCAGAAGGAGCAGCGGCCTATGCTTGAATCTTGGGGACGAGTCTGTGTGCAACCTTGTTTTCGCGTTAACTGCACAGAAGCCTTGGTTCTGACCATTCTTTATAAATGTATGTCCTCGAGGCAGTTGAAATCACAGCTCACCAGCTCTTGCTAGCCTACTGCGTGCAAAAACTCACACAAAGCCAGCGTATAGCAACAGCGACGCGTCACCGCCAGCAGCCCCTGCATCTCAAACTACAATTTGTACGATGTCTAAAAGGGCAGAAGGAGCAGCGACGTAGGCTTGAAAGTTTGGGACGAGTCTGTGTGCAACCTTGTTTTCGCGTTAACTGCACAGAAGCCTCGGTTCTGACCATTCCTTATAAATGTATGTCCACGAGGCAGTTCAAATCACAGCTCACGAGCACTTGCTAGCCTACTGCGTGCAAAAACTCACTCAAAGGCAGCGTATAGCAACAGCGACGCGTCACCGCCAGCAGCCCCTGCATGTCTTACTACAATTTGTACGATATCTAAAAGGGCAGAAGGAGCAGCGATGTAGGCTTGAAAGTTGGGGACGAGTCTGTGTGCAACCTTGTTTTCGCGTTAACTGCACAGAAGCCTCGGTTCTGACCATTCCTTATAAATGTATGTCCTCGAGGCAGTTCAAATCACAGCTCACGAGCACTTGCTAGCCTACTGCGTGCAAAAACTCACTCAAAGCCAGCGTATAGCAACAGCGACGCGTCACCGCCAGCAGCCCCTGCATGTCTTACTACAATTTCTACAATATATAAAAGGCCAGAAGGAGCAGCGACGTAGGCTTGAAAGATGGGGACGAGTCTCTTTGCAACCTTGTTTTCACGTTAACTGCACAGAAGCCTCGGTTCTGACCATTTTTCATAGATGTATGTCCTCGAGGCAGTAGAAATCACAGCTCACGAGCACTTGCTAGCCTACTGCGTGCAAAAACTCACACAAAGCCAGGGTATAGCAACAGCGACGCGTCACCGCCAGCAGCCCCTGCATCTCTAACTACAATTTGTACGATATCTAGAAGGGCAGAAGGAGCAGCGACGTAGGCTTGAAAGTTGGGGACGAGTCTGTGTGCAACCTTGTTTTCGCGTTAACTGCACAGAAGCCACGGTTCTGACCATTCCTTATAAATGTATGTCCTCGAGGAAGTTCAAATCACAGCTCACGAGCTCTTCTTATCCTACAGCGTGCAAAAACTTACACAAAGCCACCGTATAGCAACAGCGACGCGTCACCGCCAGCAGCCCCTGCATGTCTTACTACAATTTCTACAATATATAAAAGGGCAGAAGGAGCAGCGACGTAGGCTTGAAAGATGGGGACGAGTCTCTTTGCAACCTTGTTTTCACGTTAACTGCACAGAAGCCTCGGTTCTGACCATTTTTCATAGATGTATGTCCTCGAGGCAGTAGAAATCACAGCTCACGAGCACTTGCTAGCCTACTGCGTGCAAAAAACTCACTCAAAGCCAGCGTATAGCAACAGTGATGCGTCACCGTCAGCAGCCCCTGAATGTCTTACTACAATTTGTACAATATATAAAAGGGCAGAAGGAGCAGCGACGTAGGCTTGAAAGTTGGGGACGAGTCTCTTTGCAACCTTGTTTTCACGTTAACTTCACAGAAGCCTCGGTTCTGACCATTTTTCATAGATGTATGTCCTCGAGGCAGTAAAAATCACAGCTCACGAGCACTTGCTAGCCTACTGCGTGCAAAAAACTCACTCAAAGCCAGCGTATAGCAACAGTGACGCGTCACCGCCAGCAGCCCCTGCATGTCTTACTACAATTTCTACAATATATAAAAGGGCAGAAGGAGCAGCGACGTAGGCTTGAAAGATGGGGACGAGTCTCTTTGCAACCTTGTTTTCACGTTAACTGCACAGAAGACTCGGTTCTGACCATTTTTCATAGATGTATGTCCTCGAGGCAGTAGAAATCACAGCTCACGAGCACTTGCTAGCCTACTGCGTGCAAAAACTCACACAAAGCCAGGGTATAGCAACAGCGACGCGTCACCGCCAGCAGCCCCTGCATCTCTAACTACAATTTGTACGATATATAAAAGGGCAGAAGGAGCAGCGACGTAGGCTTGAAAGATGGGGACGAGTCTCTTTGCAACCTTGTTTTCACGTTAACTGCACAGAAACCTTAGTTCTGACCATTCGTCATAAATATTTGTCCTCGAGGCAGTTGAAATCACAGCTCACGAGCACTTGCTAGCCTACTGCGTGCAAAAACTAACACAAAGCCAGCGTATAGCAACAGCGACGCGTCACCGCCAGCAGCCCCTGAATGTCTTACTCCAATTTGTACGATATATAAAAGGGCAGAAGGAGCAGCGACCTATGCTTGAATCTTGGGGACGAGTCTGTGTGCAACCTTGTTTTCGCGTTAACTGCACAGAAGCCTTGGTTCTGACCATTCTTTATAAATGTATGTCCTCGAGGCAGTTGAAATCACAGCTCACCAGCTCTTGCTAGCCTACTGCGTGCAAAGACTCACACAAAGCCAGCGTATAGCAACAGCGACGCGTCACCGCCAGCAGCCCCTGCATCTCAAACTACAATTTGTACGATGTCTAAAAGGGCAGAAGGAGCAGCGACGTAGGCTTGAAAGTTTGGGACGAGTCTGTGTGCAACCTTGTTTTCGCGTTAACTGCACAGAAGCCTCGGTTCTGACCATTCCTTATAAATGTATGTCCACGAGGCAGTTCAAATCACAGCTCACGAGCACTTGCTAGCCTACTGCGTGCAAAAACTCACTCAAAGGCAGCGTATAGCAACAGCGACGCGTCACCGCCAGCAGCCCCTGCATGTCTTACTACAATTTGTACGATATCTAAAAGGGCAGAAGGAGCAGCGATGTAGGCTTGAAAGTTGGGGACGAGTCTGTGTGCAACCTTGTTTTCGCGTTAACTGCACAGAAGCCTCGGTTCTGACCATTCCTTATAAATGTATGTCCTCGAGGCAGTTCAAATCACAGCTCACGAGCACTTGCTAGCCTACTGCGTGCAAAAACTCACTCAAAGCCAGCGTATAGCAACAGCGACGCGTCACCGCCAGCAGCCCCTGCATGTCTTACTAATTTTTCTACAATATATAAAAGGCCAGAAGGAGCAGCGACGTAGGCTTGAAAGATGGGGACGAGTCTCTTTGCAACCTTGTTTTCACGTTAACTGCACAGAAGCCTCGGTTCTGACCATTTTTCATAGATGTATGTCCTCGAGGCAGTAGAAATCACAGCTCACGAGCACTTGCTAGCCTACTGCGTGCAAAAACTCACACAAAGCCAGGGTATAGCAACAGCGACGCGTCACCGCCAGCAGCCCCTGCATCTCTAACTACAATTTGTACGATATCTAGAAGGGCAGAAGGAGCAGCGACGTAGGCTTGAAAGTTGGGGACGAGTCTGTGTGCAACCTTGTTTTCGCGTTAACTGCACAGAAGCCACGGTTCTGACCATTCCTTATAAATGTATGTCCTCGAGGCAGTTCAAATCACAGCTCACGAGCACTTGCTAGCCTACTGCGTGCAAAAACTCTCTCAAAGCCAGCGTATAGCAACAGCGACGCGTCACCGCCAGCAGCCCCTGCATGTCTTACTACAATTTCTACAATATATAAAAGAGCAGAAGGAGCAGCGACGTAGGCTTGAAAGATGGGGACGAGTCTCTTTGCAACCTTGTTTTCACGTTAACTGCACAGAAGCCTCGGTTCTGACCATTTTTCATAGATGTATGTACTCGAGGCAGTAGAAATCACAGCTCACGAGCACTTGCTAGCCTACTGCGTGGAAAAACTCACACAAAGCCAGGGTATAGCAACAGCGACGCGTCACCGCCAGCAGCCCCTGCATCTCTAACTACAATTTGTACGATATCTAAAAGGGCAGAAGGAGCAGCGACGTAGGCTTGAAAGTTGGGGACGAGTCTGTGTGCAACCTTGTTTTCGCGTTAACTGCACAGAAGCCTCGGTTCTGACCATTCCTTATAAATGTATGTCCTCGAGGCAGTTCAAATCACAGCTCACGAGCACTTGCTAACCTACTGCGTGCAAAAACTCACTCAAAGCCAGCGTATAGAAACAGTGACGCGTCACCGCCAGCAGTCCCTGTATGTCTTACTCCAATTTGTACAATAAATAAAAGGGCAGAAGGAGCAGCAACGTAGGCTTGAATGTTGGGGACGAGCCCGTGTGCAACCTTGTTTCCGCGTTAACTGCACAGAAGCCTCGGTTCTGACCATTCCTTATAAATGTATGTCCTCAAGGCAGTTCAAATCACAGCTCACGAGCTCTTGCTAGCCTACTGCGTGCAAAAACTCACACAAAGCCAGCGTATAGCAACAGCGACGCGTCACCGCCAGCAGCCCCTGCAAGTCTTACTACAATTTGTACGATATCTAAAAGGGCAGAAGGAGCAGCGACGTAGGCTTGAAAGTTGAGGACGAGTCTGTGTGCAACCTTGTTTTCGCGTTAACTGCACAGAAGCTTCGGTTCTGACCATTCTTTATAAATGTATGTCCTCGAGGCAGTAGAAAACACAGCTCACGGGCACTTGCTAGCCTACTGCTTGCAAAAACTCACTCAAAGCCAGCGTATAGCAACAGCGACGCGTCACCGCCAGCAGTCCCTGCATGTCTTACTCCAATTTGTACAATATATAAAAGGGCAGAAGGAGCAGCGACCTAGGCTTGAATCTTGGGGACGAGTCTGTGTGCAACCTTGTTTTCGCGTTAACTGCACAGAAGCCTCGGTTCTGACCATTTTTCATAGATGTATGTCCTCGAGGCAGTAGAAATCACAGCTCACGAGCACTTGCTAGCCTACTGCGTGCAAAAAAC
This sequence comes from Dermacentor andersoni, assembly GCF_023375885.2. NCBI lineage: Eukaryota > Metazoa > Arthropoda > Arachnida > Ixodida > Ixodidae > Dermacentor > Dermacentor andersoni. Next base: position 3,989,510 of record NW_027314752.1, on the reverse strand, counting down.
TCACTCAAAGCCAGCGTATAGCAACAGTGACGCGTCACCGTCAGCAGCCCCTGAATGTCTTACTACAATTTGTACAATATATAAAAGGGCAGAAGGAGCAGCGACGTAGGCTTGAAAGTTGGGGACGAGTCTCTTTGCAACCTTGTTTTCACGTTAACTTCACAGAAGCCTCGGTTCTGACCATTTTTCATAGATGTATGTCCTCGAGGCAGTAAAAATCACAGCTCACGAGCACTTGCTAGCCTACTGCGTGCAAAAAACTCACTCAAAGCCAGCGTATAGCAACAGTGACGCGTCACCGCCAGCAGCCCCTGCATGTCTTACTACAATTTCTACAATATATAAAAGGGCAGAAGGAGCAGCGACGTAGGCTTGAAAGATGGGGACGAGTCTCTTTGCAACCTTGTTTTCACGTTAACTGCACAGAAGACTCGGTTCTGACCATTTTTCATAGATGTATGTCCTCGAGGCAGTAGAAATCACAGCTCACGAGCACTTGCTAGCCTACTGCGTGCAAAAACTCACACAAAGCCAGGGTATAGCAACAGCGACGCGTCACCGCCAGCAGCCCCTGCATCTCTAACTACAATTTGTACGATATATAAAAGGGCAGAAGGAGCAGCGACGTAGGCTTGAAAGATGGGGACGAGTCTCTTTGCAACCTTGTTTTCACGTTAACTGCACAGAAACCTTAGTTCTGACGATTCGTCATAAATATTTGTCCTCGAGGCAGTTGAAATCACAGCTCACGAGCACTTGCTAGCCTACTGCGTGCAAAAACTAACACAAAGCCAGCGTATAGCAACAGCGACGCGTCGCCGCCAGCAGCCCCTGAATGTCTTACTCCAATTTGTACGATATATAAAAGGGCAGAAGGAGCAGCGACCTATGCTTGAATCTTGGGGACGAGTCTGTGTGCAACCTTGTTTTCGCGTTAACTGCACAGAAGCCTTGGTTCTGACCATTCTTTATAAATGTATGTCCTCGAGGCAGTTGAAATCACAGCTCACCAGCTCTTGCTAGCCTACTGCGTGCAAAAACTCACACAAAGCCAGCGTATAGCAACAGCGACGCGTCACCGCCAGCAGCCCCTGCATCTCAAACTACAATTTGTACGATGTCTAAAAGGGCAGAAGGAGCAGCGACGTAGGCTTGAAAGTTTGGGACGAGTCTGTGTGCAACCTTGTTTTCGCGTTAACTGCACAGAAGCCTCGGTTCTGACCATTCCTTATAAATGTATGTCCACGAGGCAGTTCAAATCACAGCTCACGAGCACTTGCTAGCCTACTGCGTGCAAAAACTCACTCAAAGGCAGCGTATAGCAACAGCGACGCGTCACCGCCAGCAGCCCCTGCATGTCTTACTACAATTTGTACGATATCTAAAAGGGCAGAAGGAGCAGCGATGTAGGCTTGAAAGTTGGGGACGAGTCTGTGTGCAACCTTCTTTTCGCGTTAACTGCACAGAAGCCTCGGTTCTGACCATTCCTTATAAATGTATGTCCTCGAGGCAGTTCAAATCACAGCTCACGAGCACTTGCTAGCCTACTGCGTGCAAAAACTCACTCAAAGCCAGCGTATAGCAACAGCGACGCGTCACCGCCAGCAGCCCCTGCATGTCTTACTACAATTTCTACAATATATAAAAGGCCAGAAGGAGCAGCGACGTAGGCTTGAAAGATGGGGACGAGTCTCTTTGCAACCTTGTTTTCACGTTAACTGCACAGAAGCCTCGGTTCTGACCATTTTTCATAGATGTATGTCCTCGAGGCAGTAGAAATCACAGCTCACGAGCACTTGCTAGCCTACTGCGTGCAAAAACTCACACAAAGCCAGGGTATAGCAACAGCGACGCGTCACCGCCAGCAGCCCCTGCATCTCTAACTACAATTTGTACGATATCTAGAAGGGCAGAAGGAGCAGCGACGTAGGCTTGAAAGTTGGGGACGAGTCTGTGTGCAACCTTGTTTTCGCGTTAACTGCACAGAAGCCACGGTTCTGACCATTCCTTATAAATGTATGTCCTCGAGGCAGTTCAAATCACAGCTCACGAGCACTTGCTAGCCTACTGCGTGCAAAAACTCTCTCAAAGCCAGCGTATAGCAACAGCGACGCGTCACCGCCAGCAGCCCCTGCATGTCTTACTACAATTTCTACAATATATAAAAGAGCAGAAGGAGCAGCGACGTAGGCTTGAAAGATGGGGACGAGTCTCTTTGCAACCTTGTTTTCACGTTAACTGCACAGAAGCCTCGGTTCTGACCATTTTTCATAGATGTATGTACTCGAGGCAGTAGAAATCACAGCTCACGAGCACTTGCTAGCCTACTGCGTGGAAAAACTCACACAAAGCCAGGGTATAGCAACAGCGACGCGTCACCGCCAGCAGCCCCTGCATCTCTAACTACAATTTGTACGATATCTAAAAGGGCAGAAGGAGCAGCGACGTAGGCTTGAAAGTTGGGGACGAGTCTGTGTGCAACCTTGTTTTCGCGTTAACTGCACAGAAGCCTCGGTTCTGACCATTCCTTATATATGTATGTCCTCGAGGCAGTTCAAATCACAGCTCACGAGCACTTGCTAACCTACTGCGTGCAAAAACTCACTCAAAGCCAGCGTATAGAAACAGTGACGCGTCACCGCCAGCAGTCCCTGTATGTCTTACTCCAATTTGTACAATAAATAAAAGGGCAGAAGGAGCAGCAACGTAGGCTTGAATGTTGGGGACGAGCCCGTGTGCAACCTTGTTTCCGCGTTAACTGCACAGAAGCCTCGGTTCTGACCATTCCTTATAAATGTATGTCCTCAAGGCAGTTCAAATCACAGCTCACGAGCTCTTGCTAGCCTACTGCGTGCAAAAACTCACACAAAGCCAGCGTATAGCAACAGCGACGCGTCACCGCCAGCAGCCCCTGCAAGTCTTAGTACAATTTGTACGATATCTAAAAGGGCAGAAGGAGCAGCGACGTAGGCTTGAAAGTTGAGGACGAGTCTGTGTGCAACCTTGTTTTCGCGTTAACTGCACAGAAGCTTCGGTTCTGACCATTCTTTATAAATGTATGTCCTCGAGGCAGTAGAAAACACAGCTCACGGGCACTTGCTAGCCTACTGCTTGCAAAAACTCACTCAAAGCCAGCGTATAGCAACAGCGACGCGTCACCGCCAGCAGTCCCTGCATGTCTTACTCCAATTTGTACAATATATAAAAGCGCAGAAGGAGCAGCGATCTAGGCTTGAATCTTGGGGACGAGTCTGTGTGCAACCTTGTTTTCGCGTTAACTGCACAGAAGCCTCGGTTCTGACCATTTTTCATAGATGTATGTCCTCGAGGCAGTAGAAATCACAGCTCACGAGCACTTGCTAGCCTACTGCGTGCAAAAAACTCACTCAAAGCCAGCGTATAGCAACAGTGACGCGTCACCGCCAGCAGCCCCTGCATGTCTTACTACAATTTCTACAATATATAAAAGGGCAGAAGGAGCAGCGACGTAGGCTTGAAAGATGGGGACGAGTCTCTTTGCAACCTTGTTTTCACGTTAACTGCACAGAAGACTCGGTTCTGACCATTTTTCATAGATGTATGTCCTCGAGGCAGTAGAAATCACAGCTCACGAGCACTTGCTAGCCTACTGCGTGCAAAAACTCACACAAAGCCACACTCTAAGCTAAAAAGGACTAAAACGGGTATGGCTGTTAGTCTCTTGGGGGACTAAATGCCCTGCCACAGATTTTGAACCAATTTTGGACTAACTGCGGGAGCAAATGCAGCGGCCTAACTGGGGGAGCAACTACTGCAGACTAAAAGTGAGGGCAACATTTAGTCCCTCCCAGTTAGTCCCTAGAGGATCAACGGTTAGTCTGTGAAAGTTAGTCTACAGGAGTAACTGCAGGAGCAACTTTTAGTCCCTCCCAGTTAGTCCCTAGAGGACCAACAGTTAGTCTGTTAAGGTTAGTCCACAGGGAGTAACTGCAGGAGCAACTTTTAGTCCTTCCCAGTTAGTCCCTAGAGGACCAACGGTTAGTCTGTTAAGGTTAGTCCACAGGGAGTAACTGCAGGAGCAACTTTTAGTCCTTCCCAGTTAGTCCCTAGAGGACCAACGGTTAGTCTGTTCAGGTTAGTCCACAGGGAGTAACTGCAGGAGCAACTTTTAAGCCAGGGAGGACCAATGGTTGGGCTGGTTAAGTTAGCCCAGAGACTATCTGTTCGCCCTTCTCTGGAGAAATGTTCTTCCTTTCAAGTACTTCCACTAAACCAACATTTGTTCCCCCAAGATTAAATGTTGCCCACCATAAAGGTAATGGTTATACCACCTTAATGTTCTTCTAAAGGTTAACGGTTCAAACAGGAATGATTAACATTCAATCCGAAACAATGTGTTTCGGATTGAATATAGTGTTTGGAATAAATCATACTTTTCAGTCATGCACCGAAATCACTTTTCCAATGATTCCAGGTTGCCATAGCTTTTCAAGCAAAAACAATGATCGAACTAAAGTAACCCATGTTTATTTTTAATTACATATTGCCACCCTCATCTTGAGCCACAATTAACAAAACAAAAAAAGGAATACTAGCATACAAATGTCAAGTCCTTGGTATACAGTAATGACATATAAATACAGAAGATAAAAAAAATTGACTGAAGATATGCAGCAGTTCAAACAAAATAAAACAACTCCAAAGTATACAGCAGATGAAACGTGTCATAGCCAGAGTAAAATCATGAAAATGAAATTAAGTCAGGAGCAGCCACAGTCAAATATAAGTTAGAAGCACTTAACCCCTGAATGCAGAGATCTAACTTGGCTCGAACTTGACTTCTGGCAGTCTCAAGACAGCTTCGCCGCGCGTCGTAAATCGTGCTTGATCTTGCGGACGACTTGGGAACGACTTGGCTCCGTCGAAGTGCGCTCAAGTTTGAAGTCTGCTCCCGGGCTAGCTTGAAACTGACTTCGTGTGTTATTCCAACATGGCAGCCTCCCGAACGGACGTCGCGCGGAGGTTAGCTGCTTTCGAGAATGCTTGCTACGCCATGGATACAGCATTTTCAGAGGCGCAGCCCTTGCCGAAAATTCCGCGACCCATCCTACGTGACCGAGGGAATTCGATGGAGCTGTACGACGACGAACAATTCCTCGGTCGCTACAGATTCACGAAGAACGCCGTGCGACTTCTCGCTATGTTGCCTATCCGGGTAAGCGGGGACAATAGAGGACCGACTGTGTGCCTCCCATGCTGCAGTTGCTGATGGCTGTGATGTTTTACGGCGCTGGCACGTTTCAAACAGTCACCGGAGATCCGGTCCGCATTCCTCAGTCAACAGTGTGCCGCGCAGTTGGAAAGGTGACTCTGCTCATCGCGAAGCCCCCGCGCCCGATGCTGGTGCGCTTCCCGCAGTCGCGGAAAGATTGATTGCGAGCGTATTTTCTCATCTCCTGTGACTACACATAATAAAAAGTAGCCCAAATAAGTCAGTCATGCAGAACATGTGCGCTTACCAGTTTTGTGGCGCTTTCCCTTTTCTTCCGCAGCTTCCTCTTTCCGCTTTTGCTTCAGGTTGGTCCAGCATTTTTTTCAGTTGCAGGTGATCGCGCCGCGTAATCCCGTGGTTGGCATTCTAATGTTTTGCTTTTTCTTTCCATGTCTAATTCTTCTTGGTCAACGACGCGACATCAGTTTTCTTGCATTCCACAATATGCTTGTAGCCGTTCAGGAGTGTCGTCGGCAGCCTCTTTTCGTCTTCTTTAAAACGGGCTGCCGTCTTGCGTTGCGGTGCATTCTCTTGGGAGGAGACCGTACGTGAGTGCGAAATTTCAGCGTCAAAGCCTGTTGACAGAACAGCAATTTCGTACCAAATGCGGCGCGCGAGCCCCACAACTTGTTTTCCTAACAGACGACACTTTCCTAGCAGACGACACGCACTGCCAATTTGCGATGTCTACAACGGTGCCGCACTCTCCCTCTCGTTGTTCTCGACAAACCCTCCATGCGAAGCAGACAAATCGTTTGCACGTGTCATTTTATTTATTTATTTTGTTTTTTATCGGGTGTTGTCACCCATATGGGTCCGGGCAGGGGACTCAACGGCGCTCGGTACTCTTCGGTCGCAGCACATGTTGCAGTTTTTTTTCTTGTTTGTGACTCCGGCCTAGTGCGTTCGAATAGGTTGGCTTTTTCTTTAAAGGGTCACGTAGCCCGAGCAGAACACGGGCCGTCGCCTTCCTCCTGGAATGCCTATAGGCGAAAAGGGACGCGCGAGCTCCCTCAGAAACCGACCGTATGCCTCGTCTCGGCCTCTTGTATCCGGTTGCCGGCCCAGACGGCGCATGAACGCCTTGCGGCAATCGAGAACAAAAGCCGTTTGAAGACCACCATACGAACCAACCATTTCGTTCGCTTCTCTACGGCAACAAACATGCAACAAGACCTCTGAGTTAAAGATAAACTAAAACCAAAATAAATGTGACGATAAAATTGATTTGCACTCAGATACACTGTCGCCTAAAAGTGTAGCGGCGACTTGAAAAGATGGTGAAACCTGCAACTCAAAAAGCGCGCCAAAACACCGAAACTTGAAGACCACTTAAATCCGCCGGGAACGCGCGCTTTCCGCAAGCAACACTGCCCATCGCAGCGGCGGACGTAGCCAGATAGAATAAGTTTACGCAAACTATACTTCAGCACTTATGCCCTGGTGGAAATTTGGAAAGATACACATTTTTTTGCTGTACAAGGTGCCTTACGCTAATAAATTTATTGTTAACCTCGAACACAGACGAGCAACCTGCTTTTGTATTGAAGCACAGTCTTGACTTGACGAAGCAAGTCAGCTTGAGCGTCTATGAAACGCGAAAGCTGACTTGGGCGCTTTGAAGTCCGCCTTTTGCTTCGGGCCGACTTCGTCGAGTCAAGTCCAAGCCCGATCCAAGTTAGATCTCTGCATTCGAGGATTAGTGTCTCTTTAATATCCTGGTCAGATGGGCAAACTTAGGGTACCTTGAGTGAATTTAATTTACTTCGTTGAGTGTCACTTCAGCAGCAGGGTGCTAGGTGGCAAACCAAAGTGCCATTCAGGAATACTGAAAATGATGCTACAGTGAAATCTTAATATAATAAACTTCAGGGGACTACAATAAATTGTTCGTTAATATGAAAGGTCATTATAGCAAAAGCCCCAGAATTAACAATTCCGTGCATCAAGCCATAAGTGTGTAAGTTTTGACTGTGTAGGCCATGCACAAAAACTTTAGAGTTGGCCCTCTGCCTATTCTGTTGCTATTTTCCATTGACTCGGCCACCATGTACCACCAAAGCACCGCGGCGCACATGAAAGAGACGCTGTCGACAAAACCACAGACAAGCTCCCAGACGCCTCCAAAGCACAATGTTCTTTTTTCTTCTTTTCTTTTTTGTCACTTTCATTGCCGCATGCGGTCACAAAACCTATTATGTCGTCACCTCCAGAAAGAACAAAAGAAAAATTTGTGGTCTCCTCGCTACGCTCACGGCGCGCACGCTCCGATTCCGCGCGCGCCGGACGACCACCGCGGGTTCGAGCACTCCGAGGCGCCATGCGTGCAGGGCACCGCGTCCGCGTCTGCTCCGGCCCGCTCCGTGTGCCGACGCGCAGCTGCGCGCGTACGCGCCCCGCCGGCCCCAGCTTAGGGGGAAGGCGAGACCGCGCGCGCAGCAAGGGAGACCCTAGGCAAAGCTCTCGAGAAGCCAGAAAGTACATTTATTAAACTGGAAGGCAATACAAACATCAATTTTAACGTCCCGTCCGAATCTGAAGCTAGTTACACAAAACATGGCCGAATGGTCGCCGGTGGCCACTAACGGCACACCGCGACAGAGAGAGAACAAAGAAACGAGGAACAAAGAAAAAAGAACCCCAGCAGTAAGAAGTTGCCTATCCTTCGGTCAGCGCCTGCCATCGCGCGCCCCACAGCAGAGAAAAGGGAAATAGAAAGAAACGACAGACGAACAGACGGGGGCACGATCGGCAGACGCTGCCTCAGGACATCGAGACGACGGAAGAGTGCGCGCGCGCGCGCCGAGGCCGGGACCCCGACGAGCCGAAGTAACCATCGGCCGGCGCCGGACAAAGGGGGCCGCCGCCGGCAGAGAGGAACACGTACGCACCTTCAGACGCCCCGATGTGGTCTCCCCGGGACCCGACTTGCGCGCGCTTACCCGGAGTGCACGCAAGCAGGGCCCGAATCCCGCCAAAATGTTAGCCAATGGCGAAAGCCTGTTTGTGGGCGGGATGACAGCAGAGCGACAGTGTTTTATGACCGGCTGCCACCCCGTCCAGGCAGGGAGGAGAGGGACACGGAGCCCCCCTCTCTAATGGGACTAAAGTCAGAGGACTAAATTGTGCCGTTGATCCCCACCGTCGACCGTTACCTTGCAAGGACGAACATTTAGTCCCACAAATTTGCGCACGACACTTCGCCTCTTCACACGGCACGCACGGTGGATTAACCGTTGATCCAAAGGTCCAACGGCTGCCGTTAGTCCCCTTTTCCCCGTTTTCGGCTTAGAGTGCAGGGTATAGCAACAGCGACGCGTCACCGCCAGCAGCCCCTGCATCTCTAACTACAATTTGTACGATATATAAAAGGGCAGAAGGAGCAGCGACGTAGGCTTGAAAGATGGGGACGAGTCTCTTTGCAACCTTGTTTTCACGTTAACTGCACAGAAACCTTAGTTCTGACCATTCGTCATAAATATTTGTCCTCGAGGCAGTTGAAATCACAGCTCACGAGCACTTGCTAGCCTACTGCGTGCAAAAACTAACACAAAGCCAGCGTATAGCAACAGCGACGCGTCACCGCCAGCAGCCCCTGAATGTCTTACTCCAATTTGTACGATATATAAAAGGGCAGAAGGAGCAGCGACCTATGCTTGAATCTTGGGGACGAGTCTGTGTGCAACCTTGTTTTCGCGTTAACTGCACAGAAGCCTTGGTTCTGACCATTCTTTATAAATGTATGTCCTCGAGGCAGTTGAAATCACAGCTCACCAGCTCTTGCTAGCCTACTGCGTGCAAAAACTCACACAAAGCCAGCGTATAGCAACAGCGACGCGTCACCGCCAGCAGCCCCTGCATCTCAAACTACAATTTGTACGATGTCTAAAAGGGCAGAAGGAGCAGCGACGTAGGCTTGAAAGTTTGGGACGAGTCTGTGTGCAACCTTGTTTTCGCGTTAACTGCACAGAAGCCTCGGTTCTGACCATTCCTTATAAATGTATGTCCACGAGGCAGTTCAAATCACAGCTCACGAGCACTTGCTAGCCTACTGCGTGCAAAAACTCACTCAAAGGCAGCGTATAGCAACAGCGACGCGTCACCGCCAGCAGCCCCTGCATGTCTTACTACAATTTGTACGATATCTAAAAGGGCAGAAGGAGCAGCGATGTAGGCTTGAAAGTTGGGGACGAGTCTGTGTGCAACCTTGTTTTCGCGTTAACTGCACAGAAGCCTCGGTTCTGACCATTCCTTATAAATGTATGTCCTCGAGGCAGTTCAAATCACAGCTCACGAGCACTTGCTAGCCTACTGCGTGCAAAAACTCACACAAAGCCAGCGTATAGCAACAGCGACGCGTCACCGCCAGCAGCCCCTGCATGTCTTACTACAATTTCTACAATATATAAAAAAGCAGAAGGAGCAGCGACGTAGGCTTGAAAGATGGGGACGAGTCTCTTTGCAACCTTGTTTTCACGTTAACTGCACAGAAGCCTCGGTTCTGACCATTTTTCATAGATGTATGTCCTCGAGGCAGTAGAAATCACAGCTCACGAGCACTTGCTAGCCTACTGCGTGCAAAAACTCACACAAAGCCAGGGTATAGCAACAGCGACGCGTCACCGCCAGCAGCCCCTGCATCTCTAACTACAATTTGTACGATATCTAGAAGGGCAGAAGGAGCAGCGACGTAGGCTTGAAAGTTGGGGACGAGTCTGTGTGCAACCTTGTTTTCGCGTTAACTGCACAGAAGCCACGGTTCTGACCATTCCTTATAAATGTATGTCCTCGAGGCAGTTCAAATCGCAGCTCACGAGCACTTGCTAGCCTACTGCGTGCAAAAACTCTCTCAAAGCCAGCGTATAGCAACAGCGACGCGTCACCGCCAGCAGCCCCTGCATGTCTTACTACAATTTCTACAATATATAAAAGAGCAGAAGGAGCAGCGACGTAGGCTTGAAAGATGGGGACGAGTCTCTTTGCAACCTTGTTTTCACGTTAACTGCACAGAAGCCTCGGTTCTGACCATTTTTCATAGATGTATGTACTCGAGGCAGTAGAAATCACAGCTCACGAGCACTTGCTAGCCTACTGCGTGGAAAAACTCACACAAAGCCAGGGTATAGCAACAGCGACGCGTCACCGCCAGCAGCCCCTGCATCTCTAACTAAAATTTGTACGATATCTAAAAGGGCAGAAGGAGCAGCGACGTAGGCTTGAAAGTTGGGGACGAGTCTGTGTGCAACCTTGTTTTCGCGTTAACTGCACAGAAGCCTCGGTTCTGACCATTCCTTATAAATGTATGTCCTCGAGGCAGTTCAAATCACAGCTCACGAGCACTTGCTAACCTACTGCGTGCAAAAACTCACTCAAAGCCAGCGTATAGAAAGAGTGACGCGTCACCGCCAGCAGTCCCTGTATGTCTTACTCCAATTTGTACAATAAATAAAAGGGCAGAAGGAGCAGCAACGTAGGCTTGAATGTTGGGGACGAGCCCGTGTGCAACCTTGTTTCCGCGTTAACTGCACAGAAGCCTCGGTTCTGACCATTCCTTATAAATGTATGTCCTCAAGGCAGTTCAAATCACAGCTCACGAGCTCTTGCTAGCCTACTGCGTGCAAAAACTCACACAAAGCCAGCGTATAGCAACAGCGACGCGTCACCGCCAGCAGCCCCTGCAAGTCTTACTACAATTTGTACGATATCTAAAAGGGCACAAGGAGCAGCGACGTAGGCTTGAAAGTTGAGGACGAGTCTGTGTGCAACCTTGTTTTCGCGTTAACTGCACAGAAGCCTCGGTTCTGACCATTCCTTATAAATGTATGTCCTCGAGGCAGTTCAAATCACAGCTCACGAGCACTTGCTAACCTACTGCGTGCAAAAACTCACTCAAAGCCACCGTATAGAAACAGTGACGCGTCACCGCCAGCAGTCCCTGTATGTCTTACTCCAATTTGTACAATAAATAAAAGGGCAGAAGGAGCAGCAACGTAGGCTTGAATGTTGGGGACGAGCCCGTGTGCAACCTTGTTTCCGCGTTAACTGCACAGAAGCCTCGGTTCTGACCATTCCTTATAAATATATATCCTCGAGGCAGTAGAAATCACAGCTCACGAGCTCTTCTTATCCTACAGCGTGCAAAAACTTACACAAAGCCACCGTATAGCAACAGCGACGCGTCACCGCCAGCTGCCCCTGCATGTCTTACTACAATTTCTACAATATCTAAAAGGGCAGAAGGAGCAGCGACGTAGGCTTGAATCTTGGGGACGAGTCTGTGTGCAACCTTGTTTTCGCGTTAACTGCACAGATGCCTCGGTTCTGACCATTCTTTATAAATGTATGTCCTCGAGGCAGTTCAAATCACAGCTCACGAGCTCTTGCTAGCCTACTGCGTGCAAAAACTCACACAAAGCCAGCGCATAGCAACAGCGACGTGTCACCGCCAGCAGCCCCTGCATGTCTTACTACAATTTCTACAATATATAAAAGGGCAGAAGGAGCAGCGACCTAGGCTTGAATCTTGGGGACGAGTGTGTGTGCAACCTTCTTTTCCCGTTAACTGCACAGACGCCTCGGTTCTGACCATGCCTTATAAATGTATGTCCTCGAGGCAGTTCAAATCACAGCTCACGAGCACTTGCTAGCCTACTGCGAGCAAAAACTCACTCAAAGCCAGCGTATAGCAACAGCGACGCGTCACCGCCAGCAGCCCCTGCATGTCTTACTACAATTTCTACAATATATAAAAGGGCAGAAGGAGCAGCGACGTAGGCTTGAAAGATGGGGACGAGTCTCTTTGCAACCTTGTTTTCGCGTTAACTGCACAGAAGCCTCAGTTCTGACCATTCTTCATAAATATTTGTCCTTGAGGCAGTTGAAATCACAGCTCACGAGCTCTTGCTGGCCTACTGCGTGCAAAAACTCACACAAAGCCAGCGTATAGCAACAGCGACGCGTCACCGCCAGCAGCCCCTGAATGTCTTACTCCAATTTGTACAATATATAAAAGGGCAGAAGGAGCAGCGACCTAGGCTTGAATCTTGGGGACGAGTCTGTGTGCAACCTTGTTTTCGCGTTAACTGCACAGATGCCTCGGTTCTGACCATTCTTTATAAATGTATGTCCTCGAGGCAGTTCAAATCACAGCTCACGAGCTCTTGCTAGCCTACTGCGCGCAAAAACTCACACAAAGCCAGCGCATAGCAACAGCGACGTGTCACCGCCAGCAGCCCCTGCATGTCTTACTACAATTTCTACAATATTGACACGTGTACTTATATTTATCGGGCGACCACGTTTCGCCGCCTAACAAATGTTATCGCACAGCGCGGGACGCGCCTGAATGTATCCGAAGTTTCTGGAAAGTTATCGATACTTCTATCCGCTCTCTGTTGTCGCCGAACTTCATGTTATCTGATTTCATCGCCTGACGCGAATGGTGTAGAACTTTGTGGAAGGCACGCGGGTCCGAACGATTAGTCTGGAACATTCGACGACTGCTGTATAAAAGCCGACGCTCTTGACCCGCTGATCAGATTTTCGACGATCGCCGAGCGTGTTCGCCGCTATCGTTGTGGCCTGTTTTGTGGGCACAGGTTCGCCCAATAAAAGTTTGTTTTGTCGTTCACAGTATTGCTACCGTGTTATTCAACGTCACCACCACGTGACATCTGGTGGAGGTGCTTTTCGTTCATGTACCGGACGCCCCCGACAAGCCGTGATCCAAGCCCGGACCACAAAGAGAACACCAACGTAGTCCCGGAGCATCGAGCAAGCCGCCGTCTTCAACAGCTGCCCCCGGAGCACGGACTTCTACCTGAGAAGACCAAGAAGATTGTGGACAAGGCAACCCCAATGGCAGCCCCAGCGTCCCCCATCGTGCTGCAGCAGCCTAGGGAACCTCCGACGTTCCGCGGATCAACATTCGAGGACCCGGAAACCTGGCTCGAAACGTATGAGAGGGTCGCCAAGTTTAACAGTTGGGACAGCGACGACAAGCTGCGGCATGTCTATTTCGCATTGGAAGACGCCGCCAGGACGTGGTTCGAGAATCGGGAAGCCACCTTAACGACGTGGGACCTTTTCCGAAGCGGCTTCTTGCACACGTTTACAAGCGTCGTGCGAAAAGAGCGAGCCCAAGCTCTACTTGAAACCAGAGTGCAGCTGCCAAACGAGACGATCGCGATCTTCACGGAGGAGATGGCCCGTCTTTTCCGGCACGCCGACCCGGAAATGTCGGAGGAGAAAAAAGTTCGCTTCCTAATGCGCGGCGTCAAGCAAGACCTTTTCGCCGGACTTATTCGTAACCCACCGAAGACTGTGGCTGAGTTTTCTGCAGAGGCATCGACGATCGAGAAAACTCTTGAGATGCGCACCCGGCAATATAACCGCCAGGGGCACACGCCGCAGTATGCCATCCAAGGACTGGGTTCGGACGACCTTCATGAGACCATCAGGGCCATCGTGCGCGAAGAACTGCGCAAGGTCCTGCCTTCGTCGCACCCTCAAGTAGCTTCGATCGCTGACATCGTGAAAGATGAGGTTCAGCGATCGCTTGGGGTTCCTAAGGTGCAACCTCAATTACCGCAGCCCCAGCCGGAAGCGATGACCTACGCCGCCGTCGCACGCCGTCAAGGTCCCCCTCCGCGACCAAGCCAGGGCCGTGCAACGACGCAATTCCGTCGTCCGCCGCCGCCGCCACCAGCACGCCCACCCGTCGCCCAGCGCAGCTACCCGAGGAAGACCGACGTTTGGCGCGCTCCTGACCACCGCCCGCTCTGCTACCACTGCGGGGAAGCGGGTCACGTCTACCGACGATGTCCGTACCGGGAAATGGGACTGCGAGGTTTCGCCGTGAACGCTCCACGCCCGCAGCAAGGTGAACGCCCTCGCGATATCGCCGACTACCTCACCGCTACTCAGTGGAGCTCTCGACGACCGTCGCGTTCGCCATCACCAGGCCGCTACCTGTCGCCGCAGCGCCGACCATACACTGGCCCAGCACGGGGCCGGTCAGCGAGCCCGTATCCGGAAAACTAAAAGCAGCAACCGATGGAGGTGCGGTTGCTGTTCGTCGAACTGACGAAGATCCTCCGCCGCCGACGAAGACGACGAAGAAACCATCTCGACGACCTAATGACGACACGCCGCCGTCCCGACGAAGTCAGGAAGCCAAGACTACACCGACGAAAGACGACTTGACGACGCGACGTTCCAGCTTCAGTTCAACACGACGCAGCCGTGATCCGACGCCGAGACCTAACTGTAACGCAAGACAAAGAACCACCGACCTCGACGTGCTTCTCGACGGCCACGCAGTCACCGCCTTAGTAGACACAGGAGCCGATTACTCCGTCATGAGTGGACCCATCGCCGCCCAGTTGAGGAAAGTTAAGACTGCATGGGAAGGCCCTCAAATTCGCACCGCTGGAGGACACCTGATTACGCCGACTGGGATCTGCACGGCAAGAATTACCGTTCATGACCGGACTTACCCTGCCACCTTCGTTGTCCTCCAACAGTGTTCACGAGACGTCATTCTCGGCATGGACTTCCTGAATCAACATGGCGCAGTCATCGACCTGAAGTCAAAATCGATAACGCTGTCACAAGATCAAGCGATACCGCCGGAGAGCTGTCGTAGTCACCACGCCTTGAGTGTGCTCGAAGATCAAGTGAGCATCCCGCCGCGCGCCAGCATTATTATTTCCGTCGGCACTGAAACACCCGCTGACGTAGAAGGCGTCATCGAGGGCGACCAACATCTACTGCTCGACCGTGAAATTTGCGTCGCAAGAGGGATCGCTCGACTCCACGGAGGGCAAGTGGAAGTTATGCTAACCAACTTCAGCCAAGAGTTCAAGCACATCAACAAGGGCACGACAATCGCATACATCGAGGAAATTGTGGAAACCAGCAATGCCTTAGTCCTCTCGGATTCAGCCGCATCTACCCCGATGAGCATTGTCCCCGAACCAGACTTCGACGTGAATCCAAGTCTTCCTATGAGTAAGCAGCAACAGATCAGAAGTCTTCTCCGACGATACAAAGACTGCTTTTCGACGTCATCGAGGATTCGACAAACACCAGTTGCAAAGCATCGCATAATAACGGAAGAGAGCGCTCGACCGCTCCGCCAGAGCCCTTACCGAGTTTCGACGCGAGAACGTGAAGCTATTAGGCAACAAGTCGACGAAATGCTGCGCGACGACATCATCCAGCCGTCGAAAAGTCCGTGGGCCTCTCCTGTAGTCCTGGTAAAGAAAAAGGACGGAACCCTACGCTTCTGCGTCGATTATCGTCGACTGAACAAGATCACGAAGAAGGACGTGTACCCCCTTCCACGGATAGACGACGCATTGGATCGGCTCTGCAACGCTAAATACTTCTCCTCGATGGACCTCAAGTCTGGCTACTGGCAAATAGAAGTCGACGAGAGAGATCGCGAAAAGACTGCCTTCATCACGCCAGACGGCCTCTACGAGTTCAAGGTCATGCCATTCGGACTGTGCTCGGCGCCTGCAACGTTTCAGCGCGTCATGGACACGGTGTTAGCCGGACTGAAGTGGCAGACGTGCCTTGTTTACCTGGATGACGTCGTTGTCTTCGCCGGAAATTTCGACGATCACCTTAGGCGGCTTGCGACAGTGTTAGAAGCCATCAAGTCATCAGGGCTCACTCTGAAGCCGGAAAAGTGCCGCTTCGCTTACGATGAGCTTTTGTTCCTAGGCCACGTGATCAGCAAATCAGGAGTACGCCCCGACCCACAGAAGACAGCTGCCATCGCAAAGTTCCCGCAGCCAACCGACAAGAAGGCAGTGCGCAGATTCCTTGGCATGTGTGCCTACTATAGGCGCTTTGTCAAGGACTTCTCACGCATCGCGGAGCCGCTAACACATCTAACCAAATGTGATGTCGCGTTGAAGTGGGAAACGCCGCAGGCCAAGGCATTTCAAGAACTCAAACGACGCATGCAGTCGCCGCCGGTACTTGCACACTTCGACGAGGACGCCGATACCGAAATCCACACTGACGCCAGTAGCCTAGGCCTCGGTGCCGTCCTAGTACAGAGGAAAGAAGGACTTGAACGGGTGATATCGTATGCTAGCCGGTCGCTGTCAAAAGCGGAAAGCAACTATTCTACGACTGAAAAGGAATGCCTCGCCATCATTTGGGCTATAGCTAAATTCCGCCCTTACCTCTATGGCAGGCCATTCAAAGTCGTCAGTGACCATCATGCATTGTGTTGGCTAGCTAACTTAAAGGACCCTTCAGGACGGCTGGCGCGGTGGAGCCTCAGACTACAAGAATATGACGTCACGGTAATATACAAGTCCGGAAGAAAACACTCCGACGCCGACTGCTTATCGCGCGCCCCCATCGATCCCCCGCCGCAAGACGACGAGGACGACGACGCCTTCCTTGGGATAATAAGCGCGGAAGACTTCACTAAACAGCAACGAGCAGACCCGGAGCTAAAAGGCCTCGTCGAGTATTTGGAAGGAAACACCGACGTTGTCCCTAGGGCATTTAAGCGCGGGTTGTCGTCGTTCACGCTACAAAACAACCTGCTCGTGAAGAAGAACTTCTCACCAGTCCGCGCCAGCTACCTTCTTGTTGTACCGTCAGCGCTGCGTCCAGAAATACTGCACGCCCTACACGACGATCCAACCGCTGGGCACCTCGGATTCTCCCGGACGCTGTCGAGAATACAGGAAAGGTATTACTGGCCGCGTCTGACCGCCGACGTCGCCCGTTACGTCAAGACATGCCGAGACTGTCAACGACGCAAGACACCACCGACAAGGCCAGCAGGATTACTACAGCCGATCGAACCTCCTCGCCGACCATTCCAGCAGGTTGGGATGGATTTGTTGGGGCCGTTTCCGATATCAACATCCGGGAATAAGTGGATCGTCGTGGCGACGGACTATCTCACCCGCTTTGCTGAAACTAAAGCTCTACCAAAAGGCAGCGCAGCCGAAGTGGCGAAATTTTTCGTCGAGAACATCCTGCTGCGGCATGGTGCCCCAGAAGTCCTCATCACCGACAGAGGAACGGCTTTTACAGCAGAGCTCACCCAAGCCATTCTGCAGTACAGCCAGACAAGCCACAGGAGGACAACTGCCTACCATCCGCAGACGAATGGTCTCACGGAGCGCCTGAACAAAACCCTCGCCGACATGCTAGCAATGTACGTCGACGTCGAACACAAGACGTGGGACGCGATCCTGCCGTACGTAACCTTTGCGTACAACACGGCGGTGCAAGAAACAACACAGATCACGCCGTTTAAGCTGGTTTACGGCAGGAACCCGACGACGACGCTTGACGCCATGCTGCCGCACGTAACTGACGAAGAGAATGTTGACGTCGCTAGCTATCTCCAGCGCGCCGAAGAAGCCCGACAGCTCGCCCGCCTGCGAATCAAGAGCCAGCAGAGGACCGACAGCCGACACTACAACCTCCGACGACGCTTCGTCGAGTACCAGCCTGGCGACCGTGTTTGGGTCTGGACCCCGATACGCCGACGAGGTCTCAGTGAGAAACTACTCCGACGCTATTTCGGACCCTACAAGGTCATCCGACGTATTGGCGCTCTGGACTATGAGGTCGTGCCAGACGGCATTTCGCATTCACAGCGGCGCCGCGCACGATCTGAAGTGGTCCACGTGGTGCGCCTTAAACCCTTTTACGGACGCTGACGAACTTCGTCATTTTTGTTCTTTTCTTTGCTACAAGTGCTTTTGTTTATTAACTTCGTTTGTTTGCAGCATCGGGTCGATGCTTTTTAAGAGGGGGGTATTGACACGTGTACTTATATTTATCGGGCGACCACGTTTCGCCGCCTAACAAATGTTATCGCACAGCGCGGGACGCGCCTGAATGTATCCGAAGTTTCTGGAAAGTTATCGATACTTCTATCCGCTCTCTGTTGTCGCCGAACTTCATGTTATCTGATTTCATCGCCTGACGCGAATGGTGTAGAACTTTGTGGAAGGCACGCGGGTCCGAACGATTAGTCTGGAACATTCGACGACTGCTGTATAAAAGCCGACGCTCTTGACCCGCTGATCAGATTTTCGACGATCGCCGAGCGTGTTCGCCGCTATCGTTGTGGCCTGTTTTGTGGGCACAGGTTCGCCCAATAAAAGTTTGTTTTGTCGTTCACAGTATTGCTACCGTGTTATTCAACGTCACCACCACGTGACAATATATAAAAGGGCAGAAGGAGCAGCGACCTAGGCTTGAATCTTGGGGACGAGTCTGTGTGCAACCTTGTTTTCGCGTTAACTGCACAGAAGCCACGGTTCTGACCATTCCTTATAAATGTATGTCCTCGAGGCAGTTCAAATCACAGCTCACGAGCACTTGCTAGCCTACTGCGTGCAAAAACTCTCTCAAAGCCAGCGTATAGCAACAGCGACGCGTCACCGCCAGCAGCCCCTGCAAGTCTTACTACAATTTGTACGATATCTAAAAGGGCAGAAGGAGCAGCGACGTAGGCTTGAAAGTTGAGGACGAGTCTGTGTGCAACCTTGTTTTCGCGTTAACTGCACAGAAGCCTCGGTTCTGACCATTCCTTATAAATGTATGTCCTCGAGGCAGTTCAAATCACAGCTCACGAGCACATGCTAGCCTACTGCGTGCAAAAACTCACTCAAAGCCAGCGTATAGCAACAGCGACGCGTCACCGCCAGCAGCCCCTGCATGTCTTACTACAATTTCTACAATATATAAAAGGGCAGAAGGAGCAGCGACGTAGGCTTGAAAGATGGGGACGAGTCTCTTTGCAACCTTGTTTTCGCGTTAACTGCACAGAAGCCTCCGTTCTGACCATTTTTCATAGACGTATGTCCTCGAGGCAGTAGAAATCACAGCTCACGAGCACTTGCTAGCCTACTGCGTGCAAAAAACTCACTCAAAGCCAGCGTATAGCAACAGTGACGCGTCACCGTCAGCAGCCCCTGAATGTCTTACTACAATTCGTACAATATATAAAAGGGCAGAAGGAGCTGCGACGTAGGCTTGAAAGTTGGGGACGAGTCTGTGTGCAACCTTGTTTTCGCGTTAACTGCACAGAAGCCTCGGTTCTGACCATTCCTTATAAATGTATGTCCTCGAGGCAGTTCAAATCACAGCTCACGAGCACTTGCTAGCCTACTGCGTGCAAAAACTCACTCAAAGGCAGCGTATAGCAACAGCGACGCGTCACCGCCAGCAGCCCCTGCATGTCTTACTACAATTTGTACGATATCTAAAAGGGCAGAAGGAGCAGCGATGTAGGCTTGAAAGTTGGGGACGAGTCTGTGTGCAACCTTGTTTTCGCGTTAACTGCACAGAAGCCTCGGTTCTGACCATTCCTTATAAATGTATGTCCTCGAGGCAGTTCAAATCACAGCTCACGAGCACTTGCTAGCCTACTGCGCGCAAAAACTCACTCAAAGCCAGCGTATAGCAACAGCGACGCGTCACCGCCAGCAGCCCCTGCATGTCTTACTACAATTTCTACAATATATAAAAGGCCAGAAGGAGCAGCGACGTAGGCTTGAAAGATGGGGACGAGTCTCTTTGCAACCTTGTTTTCACGTTGACTGCACAGAAGCCTCGGTTCTGACCATTTTTCATAGATGTATGTCCTCGAGGCAGTAGAAATCACAGCTCACGAGCACTTGCTAGCCTACTGCGTGCAAAAACTCACACAAAGCCAGGGTATAGCAACAGCGACGCGTCACCGCCAGCAGCCCCTGCATCTCTAACTACAATTTGTACGATATCTAAAAGGGCAGAAGGAGCAGCGACGTAGGCTTGAAAGTTGGGGACGAGTCTGTGTGCAACCTTGTTTTCGCGTTAACTGCACAGAAGCCACGGTTCTGACCATTCCTTATAAATGTATGTCCTCGAGGCAGTTCAAATCACAGCTCACGAGCACTTGCTAGCCTACTGCGTGCAAAAACTCACTCAAAGCCAGCGTATAGCAACAGCGACGCGTCACCGCCAGCAGCCCCTGCATGTCTTACTACAATTTCTACAATATATAAAAGGCCAGAAGGAGCAGCAACGTAGGCTTGAATGTTGGGGACGAGTCTGTGTGCAACCTTGTTTCCGCGTTAACTGCACAGAAGCCTCGGTTCTGACCATTCCTTACAAATGTATGTCCTCAAGGCAGTTCAAATCACAGCTCACGAGCTCTTGCTAGCCTACTGCGTGCAAAAACTAAAACAAAGCCAGCGTATTGCAACAGCGACGCGTCACCGTCAGCAGTCCCTGAATGTCTTACTACAATTTGTACAATATATAAAAGGGCAGAAGGAGCAGCGACGTAAGCTTGAAAGTTGGGGACGAGTCTGTGTGCAACCTTGTTTTCGCGTTAACTGCACAGAAGCCTCAGTTCTGACCATTCTTCATAAATATTTGTCCTCGAGGCAGTTGAAATCACAGCTCACGAGCTCTTGCTGGCCTACTGCGTGCAAAAACTCACACAAAGCCAGCGTATAGCAACAGCGACGCGTCACCGCCAGCAGCCCCTGAATGTCTTACTCCAATTTGTACAATATATAAAAGGGCAGAAGGAGCAGCGACCTAGGCTTGAATCTTGGGGACGAGTCTGTGTGCAACCTTGTTTTCGCGTTAACTGCACAGATGCCTCGGTTCTGACCATTCTTTATAAATGTATGTCCTCGAGGCAGTTCAAATCACAGCTCACGAGCTCTTGCTAGCCTACTGCGTGCAAAAACTCACACAAAGCCAGCGCATAGCAACAGCGACGTGTCACCGCCAGCAGCCCCTGCATGTCTTACTACAATTTCTACAATATATAAAAGGGCAGAAGGAGCAGCGACCTAGGCTTGAATCTTGGGGACGAGTGTGTGTGCAACCTTCTTTTCCCGTTAACTGCACAGACGCCTCGGTTCTGACCATGCCTTATAAATGTATGTCCTCGAGGCAGTTCAAATCACAGCTCACGAGCACTTGCTAGCCTACTGCGAGCAAAAACTCACTCAAAGCCAGCGTATAGCAACAGCGACGCGTCACCGCCAGCAGCCCCTGCATGTCTTACTACAATTTCTACAATATATAAAAGGGCAGAAGGAGCAGCGACGTAGGCTTGAAAGATGGGGACGAGTCTCTTTGCAACCTTGTTTACACGTTAACTGCACAGAAGCCTCGGTTCTGACCATATTTCATAGATGTGTGTCCTCGAGCCAGTAGAAATCACAGCTCACGAGCACTTGCTAGCCTACTGCGTGCAAAAAACTCACTCAAAGCCAGCGTATAGCAACAGTGACGCGTCACGGTCAGCAGCCCCTGAATGTCTTACTACAATTTCTACAATATATAAAAGGGCAGAAGGAGCAGCGACGTAGGCTTGAAAGATGGGGACGAGTCTCTTTGAAACCTTGATTTCGCGTTAACTGCACAGAAGCCTCGGTTCTGACCATTCCTTAAAAATATATATCCTCGAGGCAGTAGAAATCACAGCTCACGAGCTCTTCTTATCCTACAGCGTGCAAAAACTTACACAAAGCCACCGTATAGCAACAGCGACGCGTCACCGCCAGCAGCCCCTGCATGTCTTACTACAATTTCTACAATATATAAAAGGGCAGAAGGACCAGCGACGTAGGCTTGAAAGATGGGGACGAGTCTCTTTGCAACCTTGTTTTCACGTTAACTGCACAGAAGCCTCGGTTCTGACCATTTTTCATAGATGTATGTCCTCGAGGCAGTAGAAATCACAGCTCACGAGCACTTGCTAGCCTACTGCGTGCAAAAAACTCACTCAAAGCCAGCGTATAGCAACAGTGATGCGTCACCGTCAGCAGCCCCTGAATGTCTTACTACAATTTGTACAATATATAAAAGGGCAGAAGGAGCAGCGACGTAGGCTTGAAAGTTGGGGACGAGTCTCTTTGCAACCTTGTTTTCACGTTAACTTCACAGAAGCCTCGGTTCTGACCATTTTTCATAGATGTATGTCCTCGAGGCAGTAAAAATCACAGCTCACGAGCACTTGCTAGCCTACTGCGTGCAAAAAACTCACTCAAAGCCAGCGTATAGCAACAGTGACGCGTCACCGCCAGCAGCCCCTGCATGTCTTACTACAATTTCTACAATATATAAAAGGGCAGAAGGAGCAGCGACGTAGGCTTGAAAGATGGGGACGAGTCTCTTTGCAACCTTGTTTTCACGTTAACTGCACAGAAGACTCGGTTCTGACCATTTTTCATAGATGTATGTCCTCGAGGCAGTAGAAATCACAGCTCACGAGCACTTGCTAGCCTACTGCGTGCAAAAACTCACACAAAGCCAGGGTATAGCAACAGCGACGCGTCACCGCCAGCAGCCCCTGCATCTCTAACTACAATTTGTACGATATATAAAAGGGCAGAAGGAGCAGCGACGTAGGCTTGAAAGATGGGGACGAGTCTCTTTGCAACCTTGTTTTCACGTTAACTGCACAGAAACCTTAGTTCTGACCATTCGTCATAAATATTTGTCCTCGAGGCAGTTGAAATCACAGCTCACGAGCACTTGCTAGCCTACTGCGTGCAAAAACTAACACAAAGCCAGCGTATAGCAACAGCGACGCGTCACCGCCAGCAGCCCCTGAATGTCTTACTCCAATTTGTACGATATATAAAAGGGCAGAAGGAGCAGCGACCTATGCTTGAATCTTGGGGACGAGTCTGTGTGCAACCTTGTTTTCGCGTTAACTGCACAGAAGCCTTGGTTCTGACCATTCTTTATAAATGTATGTCCTCGAGGCAGTTGAAATCACAGCTCACCAGCTCTTGCTAGCCTACTGCGTGCAAAGACTCACACAAAGCCAGCGTATAGCAACAGCGACGCGTCACCGCCAGCAGCCCCTGCATCTCAAACTACAATTTGTACGATGTCTAAAAGGGCAGAAGGAGCAGCGACGTAGGCTTGAAAGTTTGGGACGAGTCTGTGTGCAACCTTGTTTTCGCGTTAACTGCACAGAAGCCTCGGTTCTGACCATTCCTTATAAATGTATGTCCACGAGGCAGTTCAAATCACAGCTCACGAGCACTTGCTAGCCTACTGCGTGCAAAAACTCACTCAAAGGCAGCGTATAGCAACAGCGACGCGTCACCGCCAGCAGCCCCTGCATGTCTTACTACAATTTGTACGATATCTAAAAGGGCAGAAGGAGCAGCGATGTAGGCTTGAAAGTTGGGGACGAGTCTGTGTGCAACCTTGTTTTCGCGTTAACTGCACAGAAGCCTCGGTTCTGACCATTCCTTATAAATGTATGTCCTCGAGGCAGTTCAAATCACAGCTCACGAGCACTTGCTAGCCTACTGCGTGCAAAAACTCACTCAAAGCCAGCGTATAGCAACAGCGACGCGTCACCGCCAGCAGCCCCTGCATGTCTTACTACAATTTCTACAATATATAAAAGGCCAGAAGGAGCAGCGACGTAGGCTTGAAAGATGGGGACGAGTCTCTTTGCAACCTTGTTTTCACGTTAACTGCACAGAAGCCTCGGTTCTGACCATTTTTCATAGATGTATGTCCTCGAGGCAGTAGAAATCACAGCTCACGAGCACTTGCTAGCCTACTGCGTGCAAAAACTCACACAAAGCCAGGGTATAGCAACAGCGACGCGTCACCGCCAGCAGCCCCTGCATCTCTAACTACAATTTGTACGATATCTAGAAGGGCAGAAGGAGCAGCGACGTAGGCTTGAAAGTTGGGGACGAGTCTGTGTGCAACCTTGTTTTCGCGTTAACTGCACAGAAGCCACGGTTCTGACCATTCCTTATAAATGTATGTCCTCGAGGCAGTTCAAATCACAGCTCACGAGCACTTGCTAGCCTACTGCGTGCAAAAACTCTCTCAAAGCCAGCGTATAGCAACAGCGACGCGTCACCGCCAGCAGCCCCTGCATGTCTTACTACAATTTCTACAATATATAAAAGAGCAGAAGGAGCAGCGACGTAGGCTTGAAAGATGGGGACGAGTCTCTTTGCAACCTTGTTTTCACGTTAACTGCACAGAAGCCTCGGTTCTGACCATTTTTCATAGATGTATGTACTCGAGGCAGTAGAAATCACAGCTCACGAGCACTTGCTAGCCTACTGCGTGGAAAAACTCACACAAAGCCAGGGTATAGCAACAGCGACGCGTCACCGCCAGCAGCCCCTGCATCTCTAACTACAATTTGTACGATATCTAAAAGGGCAGAAGGAGCAGCGACGTAGGCTTGAAAGTTGGGGACGAGTCTGTGTGCAACCTTGTTTTCGCGTTAACAGCACAGAAGCCTCGGTTCTGACCATTCCTTATAAATGTATGTCCTCGAGGCAGTTCAAATCACAGCTCACGAGCACTTGCTAACCTACTGCGTGCAAAAACTCACTCAAAGCCTGCGTATAGAAACAGTGACGCGTCACCGCCAGCAGTCCCTGTATGTCTTACTCCAATTTGTACAATAAATAAAAGGGCAGAAGGAGCAGCAACGTAGGCTTGAATGTTGGGGACGAGCCCGTGTGCAACCTTGTTTCCGCGTTAACTGCACAGAAGCCTCGGTTCTGACCATTCCTTATAAATGTATGTCCTCAAGGCAGTTCAAATCACAGCTCACGAGCTCTTGCTAGCCTACTGCGTGCAAAAACTCACACAAAGCCAGCGTATAGCAACAGCGACGCGTCACCGCCAGCAGCCCCTGCAAGTCTTACTACAATTTGTACGATATCTAAAAGGGCAGAAGGAGCAGCGACGTAGGCTTGAAAGTTGAGGACGAGTCTGTGTGCAACCTTGTTTTCGCGTTAACTGCACAGAAGCTTCGGTTCTGACCATTCTTTATAAATGTATGTCCTCGAGGCAGTAGAAAACACAGCTCACGGGCACTTGCTAGCCTACTGCTTGCAAAAACTCACTCAAAGCCAGCGTATAGCAACAGCGACGCGTCACCGCCAGCAGTCCCTGCATGTCTTACTCCAATTTGTACAATATATAAAAGGGCAGAAGGAGCAGCGACCTAGGCTTGAATCTTGGGGACGAGTCTGTGTGCAACCTTGTTTTCGCGTTAACTGCACAGAAGCCTCGGTTCTGACCATTTTTCATAGATGTATGTCCTCGAGGCAGTAGAAATCACAGCTCACGAGCACTTGCTAGCCTACTGCGTGCAAAAAACTCACTCAAAGCCAGCGTATAGCAACAGTGACGCGTCACCGTCAGCAGCCCCTGAATGTCTTACTACAATTTGTACAATATATAAAAGGGCAGAAGGAGCAGCGACGTAGGCTTGAAAGTTGGGGACGAGTCTCTTTGCAACCTTGTTTTCACGTTAACTTCACAGAAGCCTCGGTTCTGACCATTTTTCATAGATGTATGTCCTCGAGGCAGTAAAAATCACAGCTCACGAGCACTTGCTAGCCTACTGCGTGCAAAAAACTCACTCAAAGCCAGCGTATAGCAACAGTGACGCGTCACCGCCAGCAGCCCCTGCATGTCTTACTACAATTTCTACAATATATAAAAGGGCAGAAGGAGCAGCGACGTAGGCTTGAAAGATGGGGACGAGTCTCTTTGCAACCTTGTTTTCACGTTAACTGCACAGAAGACTCGGTTCTGACCATTTTTCATAGATGTATGTCCTCGAGGCAGTAGAAATCACAGCTCACGAGCACTTGCTAGCCTACTGCGTGCAAAAACTCACACAAAGCCAGGGTATAGCAACAGCGACGCGTCACCGCCAGCAGCCCCTGCATCTCTAACTACAATTTGTACGATATATAAAAGGGCAGAAGGAGCAGCGACGTAGGCTTGAAAGATGGGGACGAGTCTCTTTGCAACCTTGTTTTCACGTTAACTGCACAGAAACCTTAGTTCTGACCATTCGTCATAAATATCTGTCCTCGAGGCAGTTGAAATCACAGCTCACGAGCACTTGCTAGCCTACTGCGTGCAAAAACTAACACAAAGCCAGCGTATAGCAACAGCGACGCGTCACCGCCAGCAGCCCCTGAAT
This sequence comes from Dermacentor andersoni, assembly GCF_023375885.2. Taxonomy (NCBI): domain Eukaryota; kingdom Metazoa; phylum Arthropoda; class Arachnida; order Ixodida; family Ixodidae; genus Dermacentor; species Dermacentor andersoni. The sequence continues at coordinate 3,963,258 of NW_027314752.1, read as the reverse complement.
GTCTTACTCCAATTTGTACGATATATAAAAGGGCAGAAGGAGCAGCGACCTATGCTTGAATCTTGGGGACGAGTCTGTGTGCAACCTTGTTTTCGCGTTAACTGCACAGAAGCCTTGGTTCTGACCATTCTTTATAAATGTATGTCCTCGAGGCAGTTGAAATCACAGCTCACCAGCTCTTGCTAGCCTACTGCGTGCAAAAACTCACACAAAGCCAGCGTATAGCAACAGCGACGCGTCACCGCCAGCAGCCCCTGCATCTCAAACTACAATTTGTACGATGTCTAAAAGGGCAGAAGGAGCAGCGACGTAGGCTTGAAAGTTTGGGACGAGTCTGTGTGCAACCTTGTTTTCGCGTTAACTGCACAGAAGCCTCGGTTCTGACCATTCCTTATAAATGTATGTCCACGAGGCAGTTCAAATCACAGCTCACGAGCACTTGCTAGCCTACTGCGTGCAAAAACTCACTCAAAGGCAGCGTATAGCAACAGCGACGCGTCACCGCCAGCAGCCCCTGCATGTCTTACTACAATTTGTACGATATCTAAAAGGGCAGAAGGAGCAGCGATGTAGGCTTGAAAGTTGGGGACGAGTCTGTGTGCAACCTTGTTTTCGCGTTAACTGCACAGAAGCCTCGGTTCTGACCATTCCTTATAAATGTATGTCCTCGAGGCAGTTCAAATCACAGCTCACGAGCACTTGCTAGCCTACTGCGTGCAAAAACTCACTCAAAGCCAGGGTATAGCAACAGCGACGCGTCACCGCCAGCAGCCCCTGCATGTCTTACTACAATTTCTACAATATATAAAAGGCCAGAAGGAGCAGCGACGTAGGCTTGAAAGATGGGGACGAGTCTCTTTGCAACCTTGTTTTCACGTTAACTGCACAGAAGCCTCGGTTCTGACCATTTTTCATAGATGTATGTCCTCGAGGCAGTAGAAATCACAGCTCACGAGCACTTGCTAGCCTACTGCGTGCAAAAACTCACACAAAGCCAGGGTATAGCAACAGCGACGCGTCACCGCCAGCAGCCCCTGCATCTCTAACTACAATTTGTACGATATCTAGAAGGGCAGAAGGAGCAGCGACGTAGGCTTGAAAGTTGGGGACGAGTCTGTGTGCAACCTTGTTTTCGCGTTAACTGCACAGAAGCCACGGTTCTGACCATTCCTTATAAATGTATGTCCTCGAGGCAGTTCAAATCACAGCTCACGAGCACTTGCTAGCCTACTGCGTGCAAAAACTCTCTCAAAGCCAGCGTATAGCAACAGCGACGCGTCACCGCCAGCAGCCCCTACATGTCTTACTACAATTTCTACAATATATAAAAGAGCAGAAGGAGCAGCGACGTAGGCTTGAAAGATGGGGACGAGTCTCTTTGCAACCTTGTTTTCACGTTAACTGCACAGAAGCCTCGGTTCTGACCATTTTTCATAGATGTATGTACTCGAGGCAGTAGAAATCACAGCTCACGAGCACTTGCTAGCCTACTGCGTGGAAAAACTCACACAAAGCCAGGGTATAGCAACAGCGACGCGTCACCGCCAGCAGCCCCTGCATCTCTAACTACAATTTGTACGATATCTAAAAGGGCAGAAGGAGCAGCGACGTAGGCTTGAAAGTTGGGGACGAGTCTGTGTGCAACCTTGTTTTCGCGTTAACTGCACAGAAGCCTCGGTTCTGACCATTCCTTATATATGTATGTCCTCGAGGCAGTTCAAATCACAGCTCACGAGCACTTGCTAACCTACTGCGTGCAAAAACTCACTCAAAGCCAGCGTATAGAAACAGTGACGCGTCACCGCCAGCAGTCCCTGTATGTCTTACTCCAATTTGTACAATAAATAAAAGGGCAGAAGGAGCAGCAACGTAGGCTTGAATGTTGGGGACGAGCCCGTGTGCAACCTTGTTTCCGCGTTAACTGCACAGAAGCCTCGGTTCTGACCATTCCTTATAAATGTATGTCCTCAAGGCAGTTCAAATCACAGCTCACGAGCTCTTGCTAGCCTACTGCGTGCAAAAACTCACACAAAGCCAGCGTATAGGAACAGCGACGCGTCACCGCCAGCAGCCCCTGCAAGTCTTAGTACAATTTGTACGATATCTAAAAGGGCAGAAGGAGCAGCGACGTAGGCTTGAAAGTTGAGGACGAGTCTGTGTGCAACCTTGTTTTCGCGTTAACTGCACAGAAGCTTCGGTTCTGACCATTCTTTATAAATGTATGTCCTCGAGGCAGTAGAAAACACAGCTCACGGGCACTTGCTAGCCTACTGCTTGCAAAAACTCACTCAAAGCCAGCGTATAGCAACAGCGACGCGTCACCGCCAGCAGTCCCTGCATGTCTTACTCCAATTTGTACAATATATAAAAGCGCAGAAGGAGCAGCGACCTAGGCTTGAATCTTGGGGACGAGTCTGTGTGCAACCTTGTTTTCGCGTTAACTGCACAGAAGCCTCGGTTCTGACCATTTTTCATAGATGTATGTCCTCGAGGCAGTAGAAATCACAGCTCACGAGCACTTGCTAGCCTACTGCGTGCAAAAAACTCACTCAAAGCCAGCGTATAGCAACTGTGACGCGTCACCGTCAGCAGCCCCTGAATGTCTTACTACAATTTGTACAATATATAAAAGGGCAGAAGGAGCAGCGACGTAGGCTTGAAAGTTGGGGACGAGTCTCTTTGCAACCTTGTTTTCACGTTAACTTCACAGAAGCCTCGGTTCTGACCATTTTTCATAGATGTATGTCCTCGAGGCAGTAGAAATCACAGCTCACGAGCACTTGCTAGCCTACTGCGTGCAAAAAACTCACTCAAAGCCAGCGTATAGCAACAGTGACGCGTCACCGCCAGCAGCCCCTGCATGTCTTACTACAATTTCTACAATATATAAAAGGGCAGAAGGAGCAGCGACGTAGGCTTGAAAGATGGGGACGAGTCTCTTTGCAACCTTGTTTTCACGTTAACTGCACAGAAGCCTCGGTTCTGACCATTTTTCATAGATGTATGTCCTCGAGGCAGTAGAAATCACAGCTCACGAGCACTTGCTAGCCTACTGCGTGCAAAAAACTCACTCAAAGCCAGCGTATAGCAACAGTGACGCGTCACCGTCAGCAGCCCCTGAATGTCTTACTACAATTTGTACAATATATAAAAGGGCAGAAGGAGCAGCGACGTAGGCTTGAAAGTTGGGGACGAGTCTGTGTAACCTTGTTTTCGCGTTAACTGCACAGAAGCCTCGGTTCTGACCATTCCTTATAAATGTATGTCCTCGAGGCAGTTCAAATCACAGCTCACGAGCACTTGCTAGCCTACTGCGTGCAAAAACTCACACAAAGCCAGCGTATAGCAACAAGCGACGCGTCACCGCCAGCAGTCCCTGTATGTCTTACTCCAATTTGTGCAATAAATAAAAGGGCAGAAGGAGCAGCAACGTAGGCTTGAATGTTGGGGACGAGTCTGTGTGCAACCTTGTTTCCGCGTTAACTGCACAGAAGCCTCGGTTCTGACCATTCCTTATTAATGTATGTCCTCAAGGCAGTTCAAATCACAGCTCACGAGCTCTTGCTAGCCTACTGCGTGCAAAAACTCACACAAAGCCAGCGTATAGCAACAGCGACGCGTCACCGCCAGCAGCCCCTGCAAGTCTTACTACAATTTGTACGATATCTAAAAGGGCAGAAGGAGCAGCGACGTAGGCTTGAAAGTTGGGGACGAGTCTGTGTGCAACCTTGTTTTCGCGTTAACTGCACAGAAGCCTCGGTTCTGACCATTTTTCATAGACGTATGTCCTCGAGGCAGTAGAAATCACAGCTCACGAGCACTTGCTAGCCTACTGCGTGCAAAAACTCACTCAAAGCCAGCGTATAGCAACAGTGACGCGTCACCATCAGCAGTCCCTGAATGTCTTACTACAATTTGTACAATATATAAAAGGGCAGAAGGAGCCGCGACGTAAGCTTTAAAGTTGGGGACGAGTCTGTGTGCAACCTTGTTTTCGCGTTAACTGCACAGAAGCCTCAGTTCTGACCATTCTTCATAAATATTTGTCCTTGAGGCAGTTGAAATCACAGCTCACGAGCTCTTGCTGGCCTACTGCGTGCAAAAACTCACACAAAGCCAGCGTATAGCAACAGTGACGCGTCACCGTCAGCAGTCCCTGAATGTCTTACTACAATTTGTACAATATATAAAAGGGAAGAAGGAGCAGCGACCTAGGCTTGAATCTTGGGGACGAGTCTGTGTGCAACCTTGTTTTCGCGTTAACTGCACAGAAGCCTCGGTTCTGACCATTCTTTATAAATGTATGTCTTCGAGGCAGTTGAAATCACAGTTCACGAGCTCTTGCTAGCCTACTGCGTGCGAAAACTCCCACAAAGCCAGCGTATAGCAACAGCGACGCGTCACCGCCAGCAGTCCCTGCATGTCTTACTCCAATTTGTACAATATATAAAAGGGCAGAAGGAGCAGCGACGTAGGCTTGAAAGATGGGGACGAGTCTCTTTGCAACCTTGTTTTCACGTTAACTGCACAGAAGACTCGGTTCTGACCATTTTTCATAGATGTATGTCCTCGAGGCAGTAGAAATCACAGCTCACGAGCACTTGCTAGCCTACTGCGTGCAAAAACTCACACAAAGCCAGGGTATAGCAACAGCGACGCGTCACCGCCAGCAGCCCCTGCATCTCTAACTACAATTTGTACGATATATAAAAGGGCAGAAGGAGCAGCGACGTAGGCTTGAAAGATGGGGACGAGTCTCTTTGCAACCTTGTTTTCACGTTAACTGCACAGAAGCCTCGGTTCTGACCATTTTTCATAGATGTATGTCCTCGAGGCAGTAGAAATCACAGCTCACGAGCACTTGCTAGCCTACTGCGTGCAAAAAACTCACTCAAAGCCAGCGTATAGCAACAGTGACGCGTCACCGTCAGCAGCCCCTGAATGTCTTACTACAATTTGTACAATATATAAAAGGGCAGAAGGAGCAGCGACGTAGGCTTGAAAGTTGGGGACGAGTCTCTTTGCAACCTTGTTTTCACGTTAACTTCACAGAAGCCTCGGTTCTGACCATTTTTCATAGATGTATGTCCTCGAGGCAGTAAAAATCACAGCTCACGAGCACTTGCTAGCCTACTGCGTGCAAAAAACTCACTCAAAGCCAGCGTATAGCAACACTGACGCGTCACCGCCAGCAGCCCCTGCATGTCTAACTACAATTTGTACGATATCTAAAAGGGCAGAAGGAGCAGCGACGTAGGCTTGAAAGTTGGGGACAAGTCTGTGTGCAACCTTGTTTTCGCGTTAACTGCACAGAAGCCTCGGTTCTGACCATTCTTTATAAATGTATGTCTTCGAGGCAGTTGAAATCACAGTTCACGAGCTCTTGCTAGCCTACTGCGTGCAAAAACTCCCACAAAGCCAGCGTATAGCAACAGCGACGCGTCACCGCCAGCAGTCCCTGCATGTCTTACTCCAATTTGTACAATATATAAAAGGGCAGAAGGAGCAGTGACGTAGGCTTGAATGTTGGGGATGAGTCTGTGTGCAACCTTGTTTCCGCGTTAACTGCACAGAAGCCTCGGTTCTGACCATATTTCATAGATGTATGTCCTCGAGCCAGTAGAAATCACAGCTCACGAGCACTTGCTAGCCTACTGCGTGCAAAAAACTCACTCAAAGCCAGCGTATAGCAACAGTGACGCGTCACGGTCAGCAGCCCCTGAATGTCTTACTACAATTTCTACAATATTGACACGTGTACTTATATTTATCGGGCGACCCCGTTTCGCCGCCTAACAAATCTTATCGCACAGCGCGGGACGCGCTTGCATGTACCGAAGTTTCTGGAAAGTTATCGATGCTTCTATCCGCAGTCTGTTGTCGCCGAACCTTGTATTATCTGATTTCATCGCGTGACTTGAATGTTGTAGAACTTTGTGGAAGGCATGCGGGTCCCAACGATTAGTCTGGAACATTCGACGACTGTTGTATAAAAGCCGACGCGCTTGACCCGCTGATCAGATTTTCGACGATCGCCGAGCGTGTTCGCCGCTATCGTTGTGCTATAAGTGTAGCCTGTTTTGTGGGCACAGGTTCGCCCAATAAAAGTTTGTTTTGTCGTTCACAGTATTGCTACTGTGTTATTCAACGTCACCACCACGTGACATCTGGTGGAGGTGCTTTTCGTTCATGTACCGGACGCTCCCGACAAGCCGTGATCCAAGCCCGGACCGCAAAGAGAGCACCAACGTAGTCCCGGAGCATCGAGCAAGCCGCCGTCTTGAACAGCTGCCCCCGGAGCACGGACTTCTACCTGAGAAGACCAAAAAGATTGTGGACAAGGCAACCCCAATGGCAGCCCCAACGTCCCCCATCGTGCTGCAGCAGCCCAGGGAACCTCCGACGTTCCGCGGATCAACATTCGAGGACCCGGAAACCTGGCTCGAAACGTATGAGAGGGTCGCTAAGTTTAACAGTTGGGACAGCGACGACAAGCTGCGGCATGTCTATTTCGCGTTGGAAGACGCCGCCAGGACGTGGTTCGAGAATCGGGAAGCCACCTTAACGACGTGGGACCTTTTCCGAAGCGGCTTCTTGCACACGTTTACAAGCGTCGTGCGAAAAGAGCGAGCCCAAGCTCTACTAGAAACCAGAGTGCAGCTGCCGAACGAGACGATCGCGATCTTCACGGAGGAGATGGCCCGTCTTTTCCGGCACGCCGACCCGGAAATGTCGGAGGAGAAAAAAGTTCGCTTCCTGATGCGCGGCGTCAAGCAAGACCTTTTCGCCGGACTTATTCGTAACCCGCCGAAGACTGTGGCTGAGTTTTCTGCAGAGGCATCGACGATCGAGAAAACTCTGGAGATGCGCACCCGGCAATATAACCGCCAGGGGCACACGCCGCAGTATGCCATCCAAGGACTGGGTTCGGACGACCTTCAAGAGACCATCAGGGCCATTGTGCGCGAAGAACTGCGCAAGGTCCTGCCTTCGTCGCAGCCTCAAGTAGCTTCGATCGCCGACATCGTGAAAGAAGAGTTGCACCGATCGCTTGGAGTTCCTGAGGTGCAACCACAAGTACCGCAGCCTCAGCCAGAAGCGATGACTTACGCCGCCGTCGCACGTCGTCAAGGTCCCCCTCCGCGACCGCGCCAGGGCCCTGCAACGCCCCAATTCCGTCGTCCGCCGCCGCCGCCAGTACGACCACCCGTCGCCCAGCGCACCTACGCGAGGAAGACGGACATTTGGCGCGCCCCCGACCACCGCCCGCTCTGCTACCACTGCGGCGAAGCCGGCCATGTTTACCGCCGATGCCCATACCGCGAGCTGGGATTGCGAGGCTTCGCCGTCAACGCGCAGCGCCCGAGGGAAGGTGAACGCCCTCGTGACATCGCCGACTACCTCGCCGCTACTGAGTGGAGCCCTCGACGACCGTCCCGTTCGCCGTCACCAGGCCGCTACCTGTCGCCACAGCGCCGACCATACACTGGCCCAGCCCGGGGCCGGTCCGTCAGCCCATATCCGGAAAACTAAAAGCAGCAACCGATGGAGGTGCGGTTGCTGTTCGTCGAACTGACGAAGATCCTCCGCCGCCGACGAAGACGCCGAAAAGCCTATCTCGACGACATAACGACGACGACACACCGCCGTCCCGACGAAGTCTGGCAGGAAAGAACACGCTGACGAATGACCACCTGACGACGCCACGTACCAACCACAGGTCAACGCGACGCAGCCGTGATCCGACGCCGAGGCCTAACTGTAACGCAAGACAAAGAACCACCGACCTCGACGTGCTTCTCGACGGCCACGCAGTCACCGCCTTAGTAGACACAGGAGCCGATTACTCTGTCATGAGTGGAACCATCGCAGCCCAATTGAAGAAAGTTAAGACTGCATGGGAAGGCCCGTTAATTCGGACCGCTGGAGGACACCTCATCACACCGAGTGGAATCTGCACGGCAAGAATTACCATTCATGACCGGACTTACCCTGCCACCTTCGTTATCCTGCCACAGTGTTCACGAGATGTCATTCTTGGCATGGACTTCCTGAATCAACATGGCGCAGTCATCGACCTGAAGTCGAAATCGATAACGCTGTCACAAGATCAAGCGATACCGCCGGAGAGCTGTCGTAGTCACCACGCCTTGAGTGTGCTCGAAGATCAAGTGAGCATCCCGCCGCGCTCCACCATTATTATTTCCGTCGGCACTGAAACACCCGCTGACGTAGAAGGCCTCATCGAGGGCGACCAACATCTACTGCTCGACCGTGAAATTTGCGTCGCAAGAGGGATCGCTCAACTCCACGGAGGGCAAGTGGAAGTTATGCTAACCAACTTCAGCCAAGAGTTCAAGCACATCAACAAGGGCACGACAATCGCATACATCGAGGAAATTTTGGAAACCAGCAATGCCTTTGTCCTCTCGGATTCAGCCGCATCTACCCCGATGAGCATTGTCCCCGAACGAGACTTCGACGTGAATCCAAGTCTTCCTATGAGTAAGCAGCAACAGATCAGAAGTCTTCTCCGACGATACAAAGACTGCTTTTCGACGTCATCGAGGATTCGACAAACACCAGTTGCAAAGCATCGCATAATAACCGAAGAGAGCGCTCGACCACTCCGCCAGAGCCCTTACCGAGTTTCGACGCGAGAACGTGAAGCTATTAGGCAACAAGTCGACGAAATGCTGCGCGACGACATCATCCAGCCGTCGAAAAGCCCGTGGGCCTCTCCTGTAGTCCTGGTAAAGAAAAAGGACGGAACCCTACGCTTCTGCGTCGATTATCGTCGACTGAACAAGATCACGAAGAAGGATGTGTACCCCCTTCCACGGATAGACGACGCATTGGATCGGCTCTGCAACGCTAAATACTTCTCGTCGATGGACCTCAAGTCTGGCTACTGGCAAATAGAAGTCGACGAGAGAGATCGCGAAAAGACTGCCTTCATCACGCCAGACGGCCTCTACGAGTTCAAGGTCATGCCATTCGGACTGTGCTCGGCGCCTGCAACGTTTCAGCGCGTCATGGACACGGTGTTAGCCGGACTGAAGTGGCAGACGTGCCTTGTTTACCTCGATGACGTCGTTGTCTTCGCCGGAAATTTCGACGATCACCTTAGGCGGCTTGCGACAGTGTTAGAAGCCATCAAGTCATCAGGGCTCACTCTGAAGCCGGAAAAGTGCCGCTTCGCTTACGATGAGCTTTTGTTCCTAGGCCACGTGATCAGCAAATCAGGAGTACGCCCCGACCCACAGAAGACAGCTGCCATCGCAAAGTTCCCGCAGCCAACCGACAAGAAGGCAGTGCGCAGATTCCTTGGCATGTGTGCCTACTATAGGCGCTTTGTCAAGGACTTCTCACGCATCGCGGAGCCGCTAACACATCTGACCAAATGTGATGCCGCGTTCAAGTGGGAAACACCGCAGGCCAAGGCATTTCAAGAACTCAAACGACGCATGCAGTCGCCGCCGGTACTTGCACACTTCGACGAGGACGCCGATACCGAAATCCACACTGACGCCAGTAGCCTAGGCCTCGGTGCCGTCCTAGTCCAGAGGAAAGAAGGACTTGAAAGGGTGATATCGTATGCTAGCCGGTCGCTGTCAAAAGCGGAAAGCAACTATTCTACGACTGAAAAGGAATGCCTCGCCATCATTTGGGCTATAGCTAAATTCCGCCCTTACCTCTATGGCAGGCCATTCAAAGTCGTCAGTGACCATCATGCATTGTGTTGGCTAGCTAACTTAAAGGACCCTTCAGGACGGCTGGCGCGGTGGAGCCTCAGACTACAAGAATATGACGTCACGGTAATATACAAGTCCGGAAGAAAACACTCCGACGCCGACTGCTTATCGCGCGCCCCCATCGATCCCCCGCCGCAGGACGACGAGGACGACGACGCCTTCCTTGGGATAATAAGCGCGGAAGACTTCACTAAACAGCAACGAGCAGACCCGGAGCTAAAAGGCCTCGTCGAGTATTTGGAAGGAAACACCGACGTTGTCCCTAGGGCATTTAAGCGCGGGTTGTCGTCGTTCACGCTGCAAAACAACCTGCTCGTGAAGAAGAACTTCTCACCAGTCCGCGCCAGCTACCTTCTTGTTGTACCGTCAGCGCTGCGTCCAGAAATACTGCACGCCCTACACGACGATCCAACCGCTGGGCACCTCGGATTCTCCCGGACGCTGTCGAGAATACAGGAAAGGTATTACTGGCCGCGTCTAACCGCCGACGTCGCCCGTTACGTCAAGACATGCCGAGACTGTCAACGACGCAAGACACCACCGACAAGGCCAGCAGGATTACTACAGCCGATCGAACCCCCTCGCCGACCATTCCAGCAGATTGGGATGGATTTGTTGGGGCCGTTTCCGATATCAACATCCGGGAATAAGTGGATCGTCGTGGCGACGGACTATCTCACCCGCTTTGCTGAAACTAAAGCTCTACCAAAAGGCAGCGCAGCCGAAGTGGCGAAATTTTTCGTCGAGAACATCCTGCTGCGACATGGTGCCCCAGAAGTCCTCATCACCGACAGAGGAACGGCTTTTACAGCAGAGCTCACCCAAGCCATTCTGCAGTACAGCCAGACAAGCCACAGGAGGACAACTGCCTACCATCCGCAGACGAATGGTCTCACGGAGCGCCTGAACAAGACCCTCGCCGACATGCTAGCAATGTACGTCGACGTCGAACACAAGACGTGGGACGCGGTCCTGCCGTACGTAACCTTTGCGTACAACACGGCGGTGCAAGAAACAACGCAGATCACGCCGTTTAAGCTGGTTTACGGCAGGAACCCGACGACGACGCTTGACGCCATGCTGCCGCACGTAACTGACGAAGAGAATGTTGACGTCGCTAGCTACCTCCAGCGCGCCGAAGAAGCCCGGCAGCTCGCCCGCCTGCGAATCAAGAGCCAGCAGAGGACCGACAGCCGACACTACAACCTCCGACGACGCTTTGTCGAGTACCAGCCCGGTGACCGTGTTTGGGTTTGGACCCCTATACGCCGACGAGGACTGAGCGAGAAGCTCTTGCGTCGCTATTTCGGACCGTACAAGATCATCCGACGTATTGGCGCACTGGACTATGAGGTCGTGCCAGACGGCATTTCGCTGTCACAGCGGCGCCGCTCACGACCTGAAATTGTCCACGTTGTGCGACTCAAGCCGTACCACGAGCGTTGACGAACTTTGGGACTTCGCGTAACTGACCTTTGGACTTGATTTCTTTTCGTTGTTTTGTTAATTATGTTTAATAAGTGTCCTTTTGTGTTTCGCTCTCTTATATTTGTAGCATCGGGACGATGCTTTTTAAGAGGGGGGTATTGACACGTGTACTTATATTTATCGGGCGACCCCGTTTCGCCGCCTAACAAATCTTATCGCACAGCGCGGGACGCGCTTGCATGTACCGAAGTTTCTGGAAAGTTATCGATGCTTCTATCCGCAGTCTGTTGTCGCCGAACCTTGTATTATCTGATTTCATCGCGTGACTTGAATGTTGTAGAACTTTGTGGAAGGCATGCGGGTCCCAACGATTAGTCTGGAACATTCGACGACTGTTGTATAAAAGCCGACGCGCTTGACCCGCTGATCAGATTTTCGACGATCGCCGAGCGTGTTCGCCGCTATCGTTGTGCTATAAGTGTAGCCTGTTTTGTGGGCACAGGTTCGCCCAATAAAAGTTTGTTTTGTCGTTCACAGTATTGCTACTGTGTTATTCAACGTCACCACCACGTGACAATATATAAAAGGGCAGAAGGAGCAGCGACGTAGGCTTGAAAGATGGGGACGAGTCTCTTTGCAACCTTGTTTTCGCGTTAACTGCACAGAAGCCTCGGTTCTGACCATTCCTTATATATATATGTCCTCGAGGCAGTAGAAATCACAGCTCACGAGCTCTTCTTATCCTACTGCGTGCAAAAACTTACACAAAGCCAGCGTATAGCAACAGCGACGCGTCACCGCCAGCAGTCCCTGCATGTCTTACTCCAATTTGTACAATATATAAAAGGGCAGAAGGAGCAGTGACGTAGGCTTGAATGTTGGGGATGAGTCTGTGTGCAACCTTGTTTCCGCGTTAACTGCACAGAAGCCTCGGTTCTGACCATATTTCATAGATGTATGTCCTCGAGCCAGTAGAAATCACAGCTCACGAGCACTTGCTAGCCTACTGCGTGCAAAAAACTCACTCAAAGCCAGCGTATAGCAACACTGACGCGTCACCGCCAGCAGCCCCTGCATGTCTAACTACAATTTGTACGATATCTAAAACGGCAGAAGGAGCAGCGACGTAGGCTTGAAAGTTGGGGACAAGTCTGTGTAACCTTGTTTTCGCGTTAACTGCACAGAAGCCTCGGTTCTGACCATTCCTTATAAATGTATGTCTTCGAGGCAGTTCAAATCACAGCTCACGAGCACTTGCTAGCCTACTGCGTGCAAAAACTCACACAAAGCCAGCGTATAGCAACAAGCGACGCGTCACCGCCAGCAGTCCCTGTATGTCTTACTCCAATTTGTGCAATAAATAAAAGGGCAGAAGGAGCAGCAACGTAGGCTTGAATGTTGGGGACGAGTCTGTGTGCAACCTTGTTTCCGCGTTAACTGCACAGAAGCCTCGGTTCTGACCATTCCTTATAAATGTATGTCCTCAAGGCAGTTCAAATCACAGCTCACGAGCTCTTGCTAGCCTACTGCGTGCAAAAACTCACACAAAGCCAGCGTATAGCAACAGCGACGCGTCACCGCCAGCAGCCCCTGCAAGTCTTACTACAATTTGTACGATATCTAAAAGGGCAGAAGGAGCAGCGACGTAGGCTTGAAAGTTGGGGACGAGTCTGTGTGCAACCTTGTTTTCGCGTTAACTGCACAGAAGCCTCGGTTCTGACCATTTTTCATAGACGTATGTCCTCGAGGCAGTAGAAATCACAGCTCACGAGCACTTGCTAGCCTACTGCGTGCAAAAACTCACACAAAGCCAGCGTATAGCAACAGTGACGCGTCACCATCAGCAGTCCCTGAATGTCTTACTACAATTTGTACAATATATAAAAGGGCAGAAGGAGCCGCGACGTAAGCTTTAAAGTTGGGGACGAGTCTGTGTGCAACCTTGTTTTCGCGTTAACTGCACAGAAGCCTCAGTTCTGACCATTCTTCATAAATATTTGTCCTTGAGGCAGTTGAAATCACAGCTCACGAGCTCTTGCTGGCCTACTGCGTGCAAAAACTCACACAAAGCCAGCGTATAGCAACAGTGACGCGTCACCGTCAGCAGTCCCTGAATGTCTTACTACAATTTGTACAATATATAAAAGGGAAGAAGGAGCAGCGACCTAGGCTTGAATCTTGGGGACGAGTCTGTGTGCAACCTTGTTTTCGCGTTAACTGCACAGAAGCCTCGGTTCTGACCATTCTTTATAAATGTATGTCTTCGAGGCAGTTGAAATCACAGTTCACGAGCTCTTGCTAGCCTACTGCGTGCAAAAACTCCCACAAAGCCAGCGTATAGCAACAGCGACGCGTCACCGCCAGCAGTCCCTGCATGTCTTACTCCAATTTGTACAATATATAAAAGGGCAGAAGGAGCAGTGACGTAGGCTTGAATGTTGGGGATGAGTCTGTGTGCAACCTTGTTTCCGCGTTAACTGCACAGAAGCCTCGGTTCTGACCATATTTCATAGATGTATGTCCTCGAGCCAGTAGAAATCACAGCTCACGAGCACTTGCTAGCCTACTGCGTGCAAAAAACTCACTCAAAGCCAGCGTATAGCAACAGTGACGCGTCACGGTCAGCAGCCCCTGAATGTCTTACTACAATTTCTACAATATATAAAAGGGCAGAAGGAGCAGCGACGTAGGCTTGAAAGATGGGGACGAGTCTCTTTGCAACCTTGTTTTCGCGTTAACTGCACAGAAGCCTCGGTTCTGACCATTCCTTATATATATATGTCCTCGAGGCAGTAGAAATCACAGCTCACGAGCTCTTCTTATCCTACTGCGTGCAAAAACTTACACAAAGCCAGCGTATAGCAACAGCGACGCGTCACCGCCAGCAGCCCCTGCATGTCTTACTACAATTTCTACAATATATAAAAGGGCAGAAGGAGCAGCGACGTAGGCTTGAAAGATGGGGACGAGTCTCTTTGCAACCTTGTTTTCACGTTAACTGCACAGAAGCCTCGGTTCTGACCATTTTTCATAGATGTATGTCCTCGAGGCAGTAGAAATCACAGCTCACGAGCACTTGCTAGCCTACTGCGTGCAAAAAACTCACTCAAAGCCAGCGTATAGCAACAGTGACGCGTCACCGTCAGCAGCCCCTGAATGTCTTACTACAATTTGTACAATATATAAAAGGGCAGAAGAAGCAGCGACGTAGGCTTGAAAGTTGGGGACGAGTCTGTGTGCAACCTTGTTTTCGCGTTAACTGCACAGAAGCCTCGGTCCTGACCGTTCCTTATAAATGTATGTTCTCGAGGCAGTTCAAATCACAGCTCACGAGCACTTGCTAGCCTACTGCGTGCAAAAACTCACTCAAAGCCAGCGTATTGCAACAGCGACGCGTCACCGCCAGCAGCCCCTGCATGTCTTACTACAATTTCTACAATATATAAAAGGGCAGAAGGAGCAGCGACGTAGGCTGGAAAGATGGGGACGAGTCTCTTTGCAACCTTGTTTTCACGTCAACTGCACAGAAGCCTCGGTTCTGACCATTTTTCATAGATGTATGTCCTCAAGGCAGTTCAAATCACAGCTCACGAGCTCTTGCTAGCCTACTGCGTGCAAAAACTCACACAAAGCCAGCGTATAGCAACAGCGACGCGTCACCGCCAGCAGCCCCTGCAAGTCTTACTAGAATTTGTACGATATCTAAAAGGGCAGAAGGAGCAGCGACGTAGGCTTGAAAGTTGGGGACGAGTCTGTGTGCAACCTTGTTTTCGCGTTAACTGCACAGAAACCTCGGTTCTGACCATTCCTTATAAATGTATGTCCTCGAGGCAGTTCAAATCACAGCTCACGAGCACTTGCTAGCCTACTGCGTGCAAAAACTCACTCAAAGTCAGCGTATAGCAACAGCGACGCGTCACCGCCAGCAGCCCCTGCATGTCTTACTACAATTTCTACAATATATAAAAGGGCAGAAGGAGCAGCGACGTAGGCTTGAAAGATGGGGACGAGTCTGTGTGCAACCTTGTTTTCACGTTAACTGCACAGAAGCCTTAGTTCTGACCATTCTTCACAAATATTTGTCCTCGAGGCAGTTGAAATCACAGCTCACGAGCTCTTGCTAGCCTACTGCGTGCAAAAACTCCCACAAAGCCAGCGTATAGCAACAGCGACGCGTCACCGCCAGCAGTCCCTGCATGTCTTACTCCAATTTGTACAATATATAAAAGGGCAGAAGGAGCAGTGACGTAGGCTTGAATGTTGGGGATGAGTCTGTGTGCAACCTTGTTTCCGCGTTAACTGCACAGAAGCCTCGGTTCTGACCATATTTCATAGATGTATGTCCTCGAGCCAGTAGAAATCACAGCTCACGAGCACTTGCTAGCCTACTGCGTGCAAAAAACTCACTCAAAGCCAGCGTATAGCAACAGTGACGCGTCACGGTCAGCAGCCCCTGAATGTCTTACTACAATTTCTACAATATATAAAAGGGCAGAAGGAGCAGCGACGTAGGCTTGAAAGATGGGGACGAGTCTCTTTGCAACCTTGTTTTCGCGTTAACTGCACAGAAGCCTCGGTTCTGACCATTCCTTATATATATATGTCCTCGAGGCAGTAGAAATCACAGCTCACGAGCTCTTCTTATCCTACTGCGTGCAAAAACTTACACAAAGCCAGCGTATAGCAACAGCGACGCGTCACCGCCAGCAGCCCCTGCATGTCTTACTACAATTTCTACAATATATAAAAGGGCAGAAGGAGCAGCGACGTAGGCTTGAAAGATGGGGACGAGTCTCTTTGCAACCTTGTTTTCACGTTAACTGCACAGAAGCCTCGGTTCTGACCATTTTTCATAGATGTATGTCCTCGAGGCAGTAGAAATCACAGCTCACGAGCACTTGCTAGCCTACTGCGTGCAAAAAACTCACTCAAAGCCAGCGTATAGCAACAGTGACGCGTCACCGTCAGCAGCCCCTGAATGTCTTACTACAATTTGTACAATATATAAAAGGGCAGAAGAAGCAGCGACGTAGGCTTGAAAGTTGGGGACGAGTCTGTGTGCAACCTTGTTTTCGCGTTAACTGCACAGAAGCCTCGGTCCTGACCGTTCCTTATAAATGTATGTTCTCGAGGCAGTTCAAATCACAGCTCACGAGCACTTGCTAGCCTACTGCGTGCAAAAACTCACTCAAAGCCAGCGTATTGCAACAGCGACGCGTCACCGCCAGCAGCCCCTGCATGTCTTACTACAATTTCTACAATATATAAAAGGGCAGAAGGAGCAGCGACGTAGGCTGGAAAGATGGGGACGAGTCTCTTTGCAACCTTGTTTTCACGTCAACTGCACAGAAGCCTCGGTTCTGACCATTTTTCATAGATGTATGTCCTCAAGGCAGTTCAAATCACAGCTCACGAGCTCTTGCTAGCCTACTGCGTGCAAAAACTCACACAAAGCCAGCGTATAGCAACAGCGACGCGTCACCGCCAGCAGCCCCTGCAAGTCTTACTAGAATTTGTACGATATCTAAAAGGGCAGAAGGAGCAGCGACGTAGGCTTGAAAGTTGGGGACGAGTCTGTGTGCAACCTTGTTTTCGCGTTAACTGCACAGAAACCTCGGTTCTGACCATTCCTTATAAATGTATGTCCTCGAGGCAGTTCAAATCACAGCTCACGAGCACTTGCTAGCCTACTGCGTGCAAAAACTCACTCAAAGTCAGCGTATAGCAACAGCGACGCGTCACCGCCAGCAGCCCCTGCATGTCTTACTACAATTTCTACAATATATAAAAGGGCAGAAGGAGCAGCGACGTAGGCTTGAAAGATGGGGACGAGTCTGTGTGCAACCTTGTTTTCACGTTAACTGCACAGAAGCCTTAGTTCTGACCATTCTTCACAAATATTTGTCCTCGAGGCAGTTGAAATCACAGCTCACGAGCTCTTGCTAGCCTACTGCGTGCAAAAACCAAAACAAAGCCAGCGTATTGCAACAGCGACGCGTCACCGCCAGCAGCCCCTGAATGTCTTACTCCAATTTGTACGATATCTAAAAGGGCAGAAGGAGCGGCGACGTAGGCTTGAAAGTTGGGGACGAGTCTGTGTGCAACCTTGTTTTCGGGTTAACTGCACAGAAGCCTCGGTTCTGACCATTCCTTATAAATGTATGTCCTCGAGGCAGTTCAAATCACAGCTCACGAGCACTTGCTAGCCTACTGCGTGCAAAAACTCACTCAAAGCCAGCGTATAGCAACAGCGACGCGTCACCGCCAGCAGCCCCTGCATGTCTTACTCCAATTTGTACGATATCTAAAAGGGCAGAAGGAGCAGCGACGTAGGCTTGAAAGTTGGGGACGAGTCTGTGTGCAACCTTGTCTTCGCGTTAACTGCACAGAAGCCTCGGTTCTGACCATTCCTTATAAATGTATGTCCTCGAGGCAGTTCAAATCACAGCTCACGAGCTCTTCTTATCCTACTGCGTGCAAAAACTTACACAAAGCCAGCGTATAGCAACAGCGACGCGTCACCGCCAGCAGCCCCTGCAAGTCTTACTACAATTTGTACGATATCTAAAAGGGCAGAAGGAGCAGCGACGTAGGCTTGAAAGTTGGGGACGAGTCTGTGTGCAACCTTGTTTTCGCGTTAACTGCACAGAAGCCTCGGTTCTGACCATTCCTTATAAATGTATGTCCTCGAGGCAGTTCAAATCACAGCTCACGAGCACTTGCTAGCCTACTGCGTGCAAAAACTCACTCAAAGTCAGCGTATAGCAACAGCGACGCGTCACCGCCAGCAGCCCCTGCATGTCTTACTACAATTTCTACAATATATAAAAGGGCAGAAGGAGCAGCGACGTAGGCTTGAAAGATGGGGACGAGTCTGTGTGCAACCTTGTTTTCGCGTTAACTGCACAGAAGGCTTAGTTCTGACCATTCTTCACAAATATTTGTCCTCGAGGCAGTTGAAATCACAGCTCACGAGCTCTTGCTAGCCTACTGCGTGCAAAAACTAAAACAAAGCCAGCGTATTGCAACAGCGACGCGTCACCGCCAGCAGCCCCTGAATGTCTTACTCCAATTTGTACGATATCTAAAAGGGCAGAAGGAGCGGCGACGTAGGCTTGAAAGTTGGGGACGAGTCTGTGTGCAACCTTGTTTTCGCGTTAACTGCACAGAAGCCTCGGTTCTGACCATTCCTTATAAATGTATGTCCTCGAGGCAGTTCAAATCACAGCTCACGAGCACTTGCTAGCCTACTGCGTGCAAAAACTCACTCAAAGCCAGCGTATAGCAACAGCGACGCGTCACCGCCAGCAGCCCCTGCATGTCTTACTACAATTTGTACGATATCTAAAAGGGCAGAAGGAGCAGCGACGTAGGCTTGAAAGTTGGGGACGAGTCTGTGTGCAACCTTGTTTTCGCGTTAACTGCACAGAAGCCTCGGTTCTGACCATTCCTTATAAATGTATGTCCTCGAGGCAGTTCAAATCACAGCTCACGAGCACTTGCTAGCCTACTGCGTGCAAAAACTCACTCAAAGCCAGCGTATAGCAACAGCGACGCATGACCGCCAGCAGCCCCTGCATGTCTTACTACTATTTCTACAATATATAAAAGGGCAGAAGGAGCAGCGACGTAGGCTTGAAAGATGGGGACGAGTCTCTTTGCAACCTTGTTTTCACGTTAACTGCACAGAAGCCTCGGTTCTGACCATTTCTCATAGATGTATGTCCTCGAGGCAGTAGAAATCACAGCTCACGAGCACTTGCTAGCCTACTGCGTGCAAAAACTCACACAAAGCCAGGGTATAGCAACAGCGACGCGTCACCGCCAGCAGCCCCTGCATCTCTAACTACAATTTGTACGATATCTAAAAGGGCAGAAGGAGCAGCGACGTAGGCTTGAAAGTTGGGGACGAGTCTGTGTGCAACCTTGTTTTCGCGTTAACTGCACAGAAGCCTCGGTTCTGACCATTCCTTATAAATGTATGTCCTCGAGGCAGTTCAAATCACAGCTCACGAGCACTTGCTAGCCTACTGCGTGCAAAAACTCACTCAAAGCCTGCGTATAGGAACAGCGACGCGTCACCGCCAGCAGCCCCTGCATGTCTTACTACAATGTCTACAATATATAAAAGGGCGGAAGGAGCAGCGTCGTAGGCTTGAAAGATGGGGACGAGTCTGTGTGCAACCTTGTTTTCGCGTTAACTGCACAGAAGCCTTAGTTCTGACCATTCTTCATAAATATTTGTCCTCGAGGCAGTTGAAATCACAGCTCACGAGCTCTTGCTAGCCTACTGCGTGCAAAAACTAAAACAAAGCCAGCGTATTACAACAGCGACGCGTCACCGCCAGCAGCCCCTGAATGTCTTACTCCAATTTGTACGATATATGAAAGGGCAGAAGGAGCAGCGACCTAGGCTTGAATCTTGGAGACGAGTCTGTGTGCAACCTTGTTTTCGCGTTAACTGCACAGAAGCCTTGGTTCTGACCATTCTTTATAAATGTATGTCCTCGAGGCAGTTGAAATCACAGCTCACGAGCTCTTGCTAGCCTACTGCGTGCAAAAACTCACACAAAGCCAGCGTATAGCAACAGCGACGTGTCCCCGCCAGCAGCCCCTGCATCTCAAACTACAATTTGTACGATGTCTAAAAGGGCAGAAGGAGCAGCGACGTAGGCTTGAAAGTTTGGGACGAGTCTGTGTGCAACCTTGTTTTCGCGTTAACTGCACAGAAGCCTCGGTTCTGACCATTCCTTATAAATATATGTCCTCGAGGCAGTAGAAATCACAGCTCACGAGCTCTTCTTATCCTACTGCGTGCAAAAACTTACACAAAGCCAGCGTATAGCAACAGCGACGCGTCACCGCCAGCAGCCCCTGCATGTCTTACTACAATTTCTACAATATATAAAAGGGCAGAAGGAGCAGCGACGTAGGCTTGAAAGATGGGGACGAGTCTCTTTGCAACCTTGTTTTCACGTTAACTGCACAGAAGCCTCGGTTCTGACCATTTTTCATAGATGTATGTCCTCGAGCCAGTAGAAATCACAGCTCACGAGCACTTGCTAGCCTACTGCGTGCAAAAAACTCACTCAAAGCCAGCGTATAGCAACAGTGACGCGTCACCGTCAGCAGCCCCTGAATGTCTTACTACAATTTGTACAATATATAAAAGGGCAGAAGGAGCAGCGACGTAGGCTTGAAAGTTGGGGACGAGTCTGTGTGCAACCTTGTTTTCGCGTTAACTGCACAGAAGCCTCGGTTCTGACCATTCCTTATAAATGTATGTCCTCGAGGCAGTTCAAATCACAGCTCACGAGCACTTGCTAGCCTACTGCGTGCAAAAACTCACTCAAAGACTGCGTATAGCAACAGCGACGCGTCACCGCCAGCAGCCCCTGCATGTCTTACTGCAATTTCTACAATATATAAAAGGGAAGAAGGAGCAGCGTCGTAGGCTTGAAAGATGGGGACGAGTCTCTTTGCAACCTTGTTTTCACGTTAACTGCACAGAAGCCTCGGTTCTGACCATTTTTCTTAGATGTATGTCCTCGAGGCAGTAGAAATCACAGCTCACGAGCACTTGCTAGCCTACTGCGTGCAAAAAACTCACTCAAAGCCAGCGTATAGCAACAGCGACGCGTCACCGTCAGCAGCCCCTGAATGTCTTACTACAATTTGTTCAATATATAAAAGGGCAGAAGGAGCAGCGACGTAAGCTTCAAAGTTGGGGACGAGTCTGTGTGCAACCTTGTTTTCGCGTTAACTGCACAGAAGCCTTAGTTCTGACCATTCTTCATAAATATTTGTCCTCGAGGCAGTTGAAATCACAGCTCACGAGCTCTTGCTAGCCTACTGCGTGCAAAAACTAAAACAAAGCCAGCGTATTGCAACAGCGACGCGTCACCGCCAGCAGCCCCTGAATGTCTTACTCCAATTTGTACGATATATAAAAGGGCAGAAGGAGCAGCGACCTAGGCTTGAATCTTGGGGACGAGTCTGTGTGCAACCTTGTTTTCGCGTTAACTGCACAGAAGCCTTGGTTCTGACCATTCTTTATAAATGTATGTCCTCGAGGCAGTTGAAATCACAGCTCACGAGCTCTTGCTAGCCTACTGCGTGCAAAAACTCACACAAAGCCAGCGTATAGCAACAGCGACGCGTCACCGCCAGCAGCCCCTGCATCTCAAACTACAATTTGTACGATGTCTAAAAGGGCAGAAGGAGCAGCGACGTAGGCTTGAAAGTTTGGGACGAGTCTGTGTGCAACATTGTTTTCGCGTTAACTGCACAGAAGCCTCGGTTCTGACCATTCCTTATAAATATATGTCCTCGAGGCAGTAGAAATCACAGCTCACGAGCTCTTCTTATCCTACTGCGTGCAAAAACTTACACAAAGCCAGCGTATAGCAACAGCGACGCGTCACCGCCAGCAGCCCCTGCATGTCTTACTACAATTTCTACAATATATAAAAGGGCAGAAGGAGCAGCGACGTAGGCTTGAAAGATGGGGACGAGTCTCTTTGCAACCTTGTTTTCACGTTAACTGCACAGAAGCCTCGGTTCTGACCATTTTTCATAGATGTATGTCCTCGAGCCAGTAGAAATCACAGCTCACGAGCACTTGCTAGCCTACTGCGGGCAAAAAACTCACTCAAAGCCAGCGTATAGCAACAGTGACGCGTCACCGTCAGCAGCCCCTGAATGTCTTACTACAATTTGTACAATATATAAAAGGGCAGAAGGAGCAGCGACGTAGGCTTGAAAGTTGGGGACGAGTCTGTGTGCAACCTTGTTTTCGCGTTAACTGCACAGAAGCCTCGGTTCTGACCATTCCTTATAAATGTATGTCCTCGAGGCAGTTCAAATCACAGCTCACGAGCACTTGCTAGCCTACTGCGTGCAAAAACTCACTCAAAGGCAGCGTATAGCAACAGCGACGCGTCACCGCCAGCAGCCCCTGCATGTCTTACTACAATTTGTACGATATCTAAAAGGGCAGAAGGAGCAGCGACGTAGGCTTGAAAGTTGGGGACGAGTCTGTGTGCAACCTTGTTTTCGCGTTAACTGCACAGAAGTCTCGGTTCTGACCATTCCTTATAAATGTATGTCCTCGAGGCAGTTCAAATCACAGCTCACGAGCACTTGCTAGCCTACTGCGTGCAAAAACTCACTCAAAGCCAGCGTATAGCAACAGCGACGCGTCACCGCCAGCAGCCCCTGCATCTCAAACTACAATTTGTACGATGTCTAAAAGGGCAGAAGGAGCAGTGACGTAGGCTTGAAAGTTTGGGACGAGTCTGTGTGCAACCTTGTTTTCGCGTTAACTGCACAGAAGCCTCGGTTCTGACCATTCCTTATAAATATATGTCCTCGAGGCAGTAGAAATCACAGCTCACGAGCTCTTCTTATCCTACTGCGTGCAAAAACTTACACAAAGCCAGCGTATAGCAACAGCGACGCGTCACCGCCAACTGCCCCTGCATGTCTTACTACAATTTCTACAATATATAAAAGGGCAGAAGGAGCAGCGACGTAGGCTTGAAAGATGGGGACGAGTCTCTTTGCAACCTTGTTTTCACGTTAACTGCACAGAAGCCTCGGTTCTGACCATTTTTCATAGATGTATGTCCTCGAGCCAGTAGAAATCACAGCTCACGAGCACTTGCTAGCCTACTGCGTGCAAAAAACTCACTCAAAGCCAGCGTATAGCAACAGTGACGCGTCACCGTCAGCAGCCCCTGAATGTCTTACTACAATTTGTACAATATATAAAAGGGCAGAAGGAGCAGCGACGTAGGCTTGAAAGTTGGGGACGAGTCTGTGTGCAACCTTGTTTTCGCGTTAACTGCACAGAAGCCTCGGTTCTGACCATTCCTTATAAATGTATGTCCTCGAGGCAGTTCAAATCACAGCTCACGAGCACTTGCTAGCCTACTGCGTGCAAAAACTCACTCAAAGACTGCGTATAGCAACAGCGACGCGTCACCGCCAGCAGCCCCTGCATGTCTTACTGCAATTTCTACAATATATAAAAGGGAAGAAGGAGCAGCGTCGTAGGCTTGAAAGATGGGGACGAGTCTCTTTGCAACCTTGTTTTCACGTTAACTGCACAGAAGCCTCGGTTCTGACCATTTTTCTTAGATGTATGTCCTCGAGGCAGTAGAAATCACAGCTCACGAGCACTTGCTAGCCTACTGCGTGCAAAAAACTCACTCAAAGCCAGCGTATAGCAACAGCGACGCGTCACCGTCAGCAGCCCCTGAATGTCTTACTACAATTTGTTCAATATATAAAAGGGCAGAAGGAGCAGCGACGTAAGCTTCAAAGTTGGGGACGAGTCTGTGTGCAACCTTGTTTTCGCGTTAACTGCACAGAAGCCTTAGTTCTGACCATTCTTCATAAATATTTGTCCTCGAGGCAGTTGAAATCACAGCTCACGAGCTCTTGCTAGCCTACTGCGTGCAAAAACTAAAACAAAGCCAGCGTATTGCAACAGCGACGCGTCACCGCCAGCAGCCCCTGAATGTCTTACTCCAATTTGTACGATATATAAAAGGGCAGAAGGAGCAGCGACCTAGGCTTGAATCTTGGGGACGAGTCTGTGTGCAACCTTGTTTTCGCGTTAACTGCACAGAAGCCTTGGTTCTGACCATTCTTTATAAATGTATGTCCTCGAGGCAGTTGAAATCACAGCTCACGAGCTCTTGCTAGCCTACTGCGTGCAAAAACTCACACAAAGCCAGCGTATAGCAACAGCGACGCGTCACCGCCAGCAGCCCCTGCATCTCAAACTACAATTTGTACGATGTCTAAAAGGGCAGAAGGAGCAGCGACGTAGGCTTGAAAGTTTGGGACGAGTCTGTGTGCAACATTGTTTTCGCGTTAACTGCACAGAAGCCTCGGTTCTGACCATTCCTTATAAATATATGTCCTCGAGGCAGTAGAAATCACAGCTCACGAGCTCTTCTTATCCTACTGCGTGCAAAAACTTACACAAAGCCAGCGTATAGCAACAGCGACGCGTCACCGCCAGCAGCCCCTGCATGTCTTACTACAATTTCTACAATATATAAAAGGGCAGAAGGAGCAGCGACGTAGGCTTGAAAGATGGGGACGAGTCTCTTTGCAACCTTGTTTTCACGTTAACTGCACAGAAGCCTCGGTTCTGACCATTTTTCATAGATGTATGTCCTCGAGCCAGTAGAAATCACAGCTCACGAGCACTTGCTAGCCTACTGCGGGCAAAAAACTCACTCAAAGCCAGCGTATAGCAACAGTGACGCGTCACCGTCAGCAGCCCCTGAATGTCTTACTACAATTTGTACAATATATAAAAGGGCAGAAGGAGCAGCGACGTAGGCTTGAAAGTTGGGGACGAGTCTGTGTGCAACCTTGTTTTCGCGTTAACTGCACAGAAGCCTCGGTTCTGACCATTCCTTATAAATGTATGTCCTCGAGGCAGTTCAAATCACAGCTCACGAGCACTTGCTAGCCTACTGCGTGCAAAAACTCACTCAAAGGCAGCGTATAGCAACAGCGACGCGTCACCGCCAGCAGCCCCTGCATGTCTTACTACAATTTGTACGATATCTAAAAGGGCAGAAGGAGCAGCGACGTAGGCTTGAAAGTTGGGGACGAGTCTGTGTGCAACCTTGTTTTCGCGTTAACTGCACAGAAGTCTCGGTTCTGACCATTCCTTATAAATGTATGTCCTCGAGGCAGTTCAAATCACAGCTCACGAGCACTTGCTAGCCTACTGCGTGCAAAAACTCACTCAAAGCCAGCGTATAGCAACAGCGACGCGTCACCGCCAGCAGCCCCTGCATCTCAAACTACAATTTGTACGATGTCTAAAAGGGCAGAAGGAGCAGTGACGTAGGCTTGAAAGTTTGGGACGAGTCTGTGTGCAACCTTGTTTTCGCGTTAACTGCACAGAAGCCTCGGTTCTGACCATTCCTTATAAATATATGTCCTCGAGGCAGTAGAAATCACAGCTCACGAGCTCTTCTTATCCTACTGCGTGCAAAAACTTACACAAAGCCAGCGTATAGCAACAGCGACGCGTCACCGCCAACTGCCCCTGCATGTCTTACTACAATTTCTACAATATATAAAAGGGCAGAAGGAGCAGCGACGTAGGCTTGAAAGATGGGGACGAGTCTCTTTGCAACCTTGTTTTCACGTTAACTGCACAGAAGCCTCGGTTCTGACCATTTTTCATAGATGTATGTCCTCGAGCCAGTAGAAATCACAGCTCACGAGCACTTGCTAGCCTACTGCGTGCAAAAAACTCACTCAAAGCCAGCGTATAGCAACAGTGACGCGTCACCGTCAGCAGCCCCTGAATGTCTTACTACAATTTGTACAATATATAAAAGGGCAGAAGGAGCAGCGACGTAGGCTTGAAAGTTGGGGACGAGTCTGTGTGCAACCTTGTTTTCGCGTTAACTGCACAGAAGCCTCGGTTCTGACCATTCCTTATAAATGTATGTCCTCGAGGCAGTTCAAATCACAGCTCACGAGCACTTCCTAGCCTACTGCGTGCAAAAACTCACTCAAAGGCAGCGTATAGCAACAGCGACGCGTCACCGCCAGCAGCCCCTGCATGTCTTACTACAATTTGTACGATATCTAAAAGGGCAGAAGGAGCAGCGATGTAGGCTTGAAAGTTGGGGACGAGTCTGTGTGCAACCTTGTTTTCGCGTTAACTGCACAGAAGCCTCGGTTCTGACCATTCCTTATAAATGTATGTCCTCGAGGCAGTTCAAATCACAGCTCACGAGAACTTGCTAGCCTACTGCGTGCAAAAACTCACTCAAAGCCAGCGTATACCAACAGCGACGCGTCACCGCCAGCAGCCCCTGCATGTCTTACTACAATTT
Source organism: Dermacentor andersoni (assembly GCF_023375885.2). NCBI lineage: Eukaryota > Metazoa > Arthropoda > Arachnida > Ixodida > Ixodidae > Dermacentor > Dermacentor andersoni. The sequence continues at coordinate 3,937,193 of NW_027314752.1, read as the reverse complement.
CTACAATATATAAAAGGGCAGAAGGAGCAGCGACGTAGGCTTGAAAGATGGGGACGAGTCTCTTTGCAACCTTGTTTTCACGTTAACTGCACAGAAGCCTCGGTTCTGACCATTTTTCATAGATGTATGTCCTCGAGCCAGTAGAAATCACAGCTCACGAGCACTTGCTAGCCTACTGCGTGCAAAAAACTCACTCAAAGCCAGCGTATAGCAACAGTGACGCGTCACTGTCAGCAGCCCCTGAATGTCTTACTACAATTTGTACAATATATAAAAGGGCAGAAGGAGCAGCGACGTAAGCTTGAAAGTTGGGGACGAGTCTGTGTGCAACCTTGTTTTCGCTTTAACTGCACAGAAGCCTCAGTTCTGGCCATTCTTCATAAATATTTGTCCTCGAGGCAGTTGAAATCACAGCTCACGAGCTCTTGCTGGCCTACTGCGTGCAAAAACTCACTCAAAGCCAGCGTACAGCAACAGCAACGCGTCGCCGCCAGCAGCCCCTGCATGTCTTACTCCAATTTGTACAATATATAAAAGGGCAGAAGGAGCAGCGATGTAGGCTTGAATGTTGGGGACGAGTCTGTGTGCAACCTTGTTTTCGCGTTAACTGCACAGAAGCCTCGGTTCTGACCATTCTTCATAAATATTTGTCCTCGAGGCAGTTGAAATCACAGCTCACGAGCTCTTGCTAGCCTTCTGCGTGCAAAAACTCACTTAAAGCCAGCGTATAGCAACAGCGACGCGTCGCCGCCAGCAGCCCCTGCATGTCTTACTACAATTTCTACAATATTTAAAAGGGCAGAAGGAGCAGCGACGTAGGCTTGAATGTTGGGAACGAGTCTGTGTGCAACCTTGTTTTCGCGTTAACTGCACAGAAGCCTCGGTTCTGACCATTCTTTATAAATGTATGTCCTCGAGGCAGTTGAAATCACAGTTCAAGAGCTCTTGCTAGCCTACTGCGTGCTAAAACTCCCACAAAGCCAGCGTATAGCAACAGCGACGCGTCACCGCCAGCAGTCCCTGCATGTCTTACTCCAATTTGTACAATATATAAAAGGGCAGAAGGAGCAGTGACGTAGGCTTGAATGTTGGGGACGAGTCTGTGTGCAACCTTGTTTCCGCGTTAACTGCACAGAAGCCTCGGTTCTGACCATTCTTCATAAATATTTGTCCTCGAGGCAGTTGAAATCACAGCTCACGAGCTCTTGCTAGCCTACTGCGTGCAAAAATTCACACAAAGCCAGCGTATAGCAACAGCGACGCGTCACCGCCAGCAGTCCCTGCATGTCTTACTCCAATTTGTACAATAAATAAAAGGGCAGAAGGAGCAGCAACGTAGGCTTCAATGTTGGGGACGAGTCTGTGTGCAACCTTGTTTCCGCGTTAACTGCACAGAAGCCTCGGTTCTGACCATTCCTTATAAATGTATGTCCTCAAGGCAGTTCAAATCACAGCTCACGAGCTCTTGCTAGCCTACTGCGTGCAAAAACTCACACAAAGCCAGCGTATAGCAACAGCGACGCGTCACCGCCAGCAGCCCCTGCAAGTCTTACTACAATTTGTACGATATCTAAAAGGGCAGAAGGAGCAGCGACGTAGGCTTGAAAGTTGGGGACGAGTCTGTGTGCAACCTTGTTTTCGCGTTAACTGCACAGAAGCCTCGGTTCTGACCATTCCTTATAAATGTATGTCCTCGAGGCAGTTCAAATCACAGCTCACGAGCACTTGCTAGCCTACTGCGTGCAAAAACTCGCTCAAAGTCAGCGTATAGCAACAGCGACGCGTCACCGCCAGCAGCCCCTGCATGTCTTACTACAATTTCTACAATATATAAAAGGGCAGAAGGAGCAGCGACGTAGGCTTGAAAGATGGGGACGAGTCTCTTTGCAACCTTGTTTTCGCGTTAACTGCACAGAAGCCTCGGTTCTGACCATTTTTCATAGACGTATGTCCTCGAGGCAGTAGAAATCACAGCTCAGGAGCACTTGCTAGCCTACTGCGTGCAAAAACTCACTCAAAGCCAGCGTATAGCAACAGTGACGCGTCACCGTAAGCAGTCCCTGAATGTCTTACTACAATTTGTACAATATATAAAAGGGCAGAAGGAGCAGCGACGTAAGCTTGAAAGTTGGGGACGAGTCTGTGTGCAACCTTGTTTTCGCGTTAACTGCACAGAAGCCTCAGTTCTGACCATTCTTCATAAATATTTGTCCTCGAGGCAGTTGAAATCACAGCTTACGAGCTCTTGCTGGCCTACTGAGTGCAAAAACTCACACAAAGCCAGCGTATAGCAACAGCGACGCGTCACCGCCAGCAGCCCCTGAATGTCTTACTCCAATTTGTACAATATATAAAAGGGCAGAAGGAGCAGCGACCTAGGCTTGAATCTTGGGGACGAGTCTGTGTGCAACATTGTTTTCGCGTTAACTGCACAGAAGCCTCGGTTCTGACCATTCCTTATAAATGTATGTTCTCGAGGCAGTTCAAATCACAGCTCACGGGCATTTGCTAGCCTACTGCGTGCAAAAACTCACTCAAAGCCAGCGCACAGCAACAGCGACGCGTCACCGCCAGCAGCCCCTGCATGTCTTACTACAATTTGTACGATATCTAAAAGGGCAGAAGGAGCAGTGGCGTAGGCTTGAATGTTGGAGACGAGTCTGTGTGCAACCTTGTTTCCGCGTTAACTGCACAGAAGCCTCGGTTCTGACCATTCTTCATAAATATTTGTCCTCGAGGCAGTTGAAATCACAGCTCACGAGCTCTTGCTAGCCTACTGCGTGCAAAAATTCACACAAAGCCAGCGTATAGCAACAGCGACGGGTCACCGCCAGCAGTCCCTGCATGTCTTACTCCAATTTGTACAATATATAAAAGGGCAGAAGGAGCAGCGACCTAGGCTTGAATCTTGGGGACGAGTCTGTGTGCAACCTTGTTTTCGCGTTAACTGCACAGAAGCCTCGGTTCTGACCATTCCTTATAAATGTATGTCCTCGAGGCAGTTCAAATCACAGCTCACGAGCACTTGCTAGCCTACTGCGTGCAAAAACTCACTCTAAGCCAGCGCATAGCAACAGCGACGCGTCACCGCCAGCAGCCCCTGCATGTCTTACTACAATTTGTACGATATCTAAAATGGCGGAAGGAGCAGCGACGTAGGCTTGAATGTTGGGGACGAGTCTGTGTGCAACCTTGTTTTCGCGTTAACTGCACAGAAGCCTCGGTTCTGACCATTCTTCATAAATATTTGTCCTCGAGGCAGTTGAAATCACAGCTCACGAGCTCTTGCTGGCCTACTGCGTGCAAAAACTCACACAAAGCCAGCGTATAGCAACAGCGACGCGTCACCGCCTGCAGCCCCTGAATGTCTTACTCCAATTTGTACAATATATAAAAGGGCAGAAGGAGCAGCGACCTAGGCTTGAATCTTGGGGACGAGTCTGTGTGCAACCTTGTTTTCGCGTTAACTGCACAGAAGCCTCGGTTCTGACCATTCTTCATAAATATTTGTCCTCGAGGCAGTGGAAATCACAGCTCACGAGCACTTGCTAGCCTACTGCGTGCAAAAACTCACGCAAAGCCAGCGTATAGCAACAGCGACGCGTCGCCGCCAGCAGCCCCTGAATGTCTTACTACAATTTCTACAATATATAAAAGGGCAGAAGGAGCAGCGACGTAGGCTTGAAAGATGGGGACGAGTCTCTTTGCAACCTTGTTTTCGCGTTAACTGCACAGAAGCCTCGGTTCTGACCATTCCTTATATATGTATGTCCTCGAGGCAGTACAAATCATAGCTCACGAGCTCTTGCTAGCCTACTGCGTGCAAAAACTCACACAAAGCCAGCGTATAGCAACAGCGACGCGTCACCGCCAGCAGTCCCTGCATGTCTTACTCCAATTTGTACAATAAATAAAAGGGCAGAAGGAGCAGCGACGTAGGCTTGAATGTTGGGAGCGAGTCTGTGTGCAACCTTGTTTTCGCGTTAACTGCACAGAAGCCTCGGTTCTCACCATTCTTTATAAATGTATGTCCTCGAGGCAGTTCAAATCACAGCTCACGAGCTCTTGCTAGCCTACTGCGTGCAAAAACTCACACAAAGCCAGCGTATAGCAACAAGCGACGCGTCACCGCCAGCAGTCCCTGTATGTCTTACTCCAATTTGTACAATAAATAAAAGGGCAGAAGGAGCAACAACGTAGGCTTGAATGTTGGGGACGAGTCTGTGTGCAACCTTGTTTCCGCGTTAACTGCACAGAAGCCTCGGTTCTGACCATTCCTTATAAATGTATGTCCTCAAGGCAGTTCAAATCACAGCTCACGAGCTCTTGCTGGCCTACTGCGTGCAAAAACTCACACAAAGCCAGCGTATAGCAACAGCGACGCGTCACCGCCAGCAGCCCCTGCAAGTCTTACTACAATTTGTACGATATCTAAAAGGGCAGAAGGAGCAGCGACGTAGGCTTGAAAGTTGGGGACGAGTCTGTGTGCAACCTTGTTTTCGCGTTAACTGCACAGAAGCCTCGGTTCTGACCATTCCTTATAAATGTATGTCCTCGAGGCAGTTCAAATCACAGCTCACGAGCACTTGCTAGCCTACTGCGTGCAAAAACTCACACAAAGCCAGCGTATAGCAACAGCGACGCGTCACCGCCAGCAGCCCCTGCATGTCTTACTACAATTTCTACAATATATAAAAGGGCAGAAGGAGCAGCGACGTAGGCTTGAAAGATGGGGACGAGTCTCTTTGTAACCTTGTTTTCACGTTAACTGCACAGAAGCCTCGGTTCTGACCATTCCTTATAAATGTATGTCCTCGAGGCAGTTCAAATCACCGCTCACGAGCACTTGCTAGCCTACTGCGTGCAAAAACTCGCTCAAAGTCAGCGTATAGCAACAGCGACGCGTCACCGCCAGCAGCCCCTGCATGTCTTACTACAATTTCTACAATATATAAAAGGGCAGAAGGAGCAGCGACGTAGGCTTGAAAGATGGGGACGAGTCTCTTTGCAACCTTGTTTTCGCGTTAACTGCACAGAAGCCTCGGTTCTGACCATTTTTCATAGACGTATGTCCTCGAGGCAGTAGAAATCACAGCTCAGGAGCACTTGCTAGCCTACTGCGTGCAAAAACTCACTCAAAGCCAGCGTATAGCAACAGTGACGCGTCACCGTAAGCAGTCCCTGAATGTCTTACTACAATTTGTACAATATATAAAAGGGCAGAAGGAGCAGCGACGTAAGCTTGAAAGTTGGGGACGAGTCTGTGTGCAACCTTGTTTTCGCGTTAACTGCACAGAAGCCTCAGTTCTGACCATTCTTCATAAATATTTGTCCTCGAGGCAGTTGAAATCACAGCTTACGAGCTCTTGCTGGCCTACTGAGTGCAAAAACTCACACAAAGCCAGCGTATAGCAACAGCGACGCGTCACCGCCAGCAGCCCCTGAATGTCTTACTCCAATTTGTACAATATATAAAAGGGCAGAAGGAGCAGCGACCTAGGCTTGAATCTTGGGGACGAGTCTGTGTGCAACATTGTTTTCGCGTTAACTGCACAGAAGCCTCGGTTCTGACCATTCCTTATAAATGTATGTTCTCGAGGCAGTTCAAATCACAGCTCACGGGCATTTGCTAGCCTACTGCGTGCAAAAACTCACTCAAAGCCAGCGCACAGCAACAGCGACGCGTCACCGCCAGCAGCCCCTGCATGTCTTACTACAATTTGTACGATATCTAAAAGGGCAGAAGGAGCAGTGGCGTAGGCTTGAATGTTGGAGACGAGTCTGTGTGCAACCTTGTTTCCGCGTTAACTGCACAGAAGCCTCGGTTCTGACCATTCTTCATAAATATTTGTCCTCGAGGCAGTTGAAATCACAGCTCACGAGCTCTTGCTAGCCTACTGCGTGCAAAAATTCACACAAAGCCAGCGTATAGCAACAGCGACGGGTCACCGCCAGCAGTCCCTGCATGTCTTACTCCAATTTGTACAATATATAAAAGGGCAGAAGGAGCAGCGACCTAGGCTTGAATCTTGGGGACGAGTCTGTGTGCAACCTTGTTTTCGCGTTAACTGCACAGAAGCCTCGGTTCTGACCATTCCTTATAAATGTATGTCCTCGAGGCAGTTCAAATCACAGCTCACGAGCACTTGCTAGCCTACTGCGTGCAAAAACTCACTCTAAGCCAGCGCATAGCAACAGCGACGCGTCACCGCCAGCAGCCCCTGCATGTCTTACTACAATTTGTACGATATCTAAAATGGCGGAAGGAGCAGCGACGTAGGCTTGAATGTTGGGGACGAGTCTGTGTGCAACCTTGTTTTCGCGTTAACTGCACAGAAGCCTCGGTTCTGACCATTCTTCATAAATATTTGTCCTCGAGGCAGTTGAAATCACAGCTCACGAGCTCTTGCTGGCCTACTGCGTGCAAAAACTCACACAAAGCCAGCGTATAGCAACAGCGACGCGTCACCGCCTGCAGCCCCTGAATGTCTTACTCCAATTTGTACAATATATAAAAGGGCAGAAGGAGCAGCGACCTAGGCTTGAATCTTGGGGACGAGTCTGTGTGCAACCTTGTTTTCGCGTTAACTGCACAGAAGCCTCGGTTCTGACCATTCTTCATAAATATTTGTCCTCGAGGCAGTGGAAATCACAGCTCACGAGCACTTGCTAGCCTACTGCGTGCAAAAACTCACGCAAAGCCAGCGTATAGCAACAGCGACGCGTCGCCGCCAGCAGCCCCTGAATGTCTTACTACAATTTCTACAATATATAAAAGGGCAGAAGGAGCAGCGACGTAGGCTTGAAAGATGGGGACGAGTCTCTTTGCAACCTTGTTTTCGCGTTAACTGCACAGAAGCCTCGGTTCTGACCATTCCTTATATATGTATGTCCTCGAGGCAGTACAAATCATAGCTCACGAGCTCTTGCTAGCCTACTGCGTGCAAAAACTCACACAAAGCCAGCGTATAGCAACAGCGACGCGTCACCGCCAGCAGTCCCTGCATGTCTTACTCCAATTTGTACAATAAATAAAAGGGCAGAAGGAGCAGCGACGTAGGCTTGAATGTTGGGAGCGAGTCTGTGTGCAACCTTGTTTTCGCGTTAACTGCACAGAAGCCTCGGTTCTCACCATTCTTTATAAATGTATGTCCTCGAGGCAGTTCAAATCACAGCTCACGAGCTCTTGCTAGCCTACTGCGTGCAAAAACTCACACAAAGCCAGCGTATAGCAACAAGCGACGCGTCACCGCCAGCAGTCCCTGTATGTCTTACTCCAATTTGTACAATAAATAAAAGGGCAGAAGGAGCAACAACGTAGGCTTGAATGTTGGGGACGAGTCTGTGTGCAACCTTGTTTCCGCGTTAACTGCACAGAAGCCTCGGTTCTGACCATTCCTTATAAATGTATGTCCTCAAGGCAGTTCAAATCACAGCTCACGAGCTCTTGCTGGCCTACTGCGTGCAAAAACTCACACAAAGCCAGCGTATAGCAACAGCGACGCGTCACCGCCAGCAGCCCCTGCAAGTCTTACTACAATTTGTACGATATCTAAAAGGGCAGAAGGAGCAGCGACGTAGGCTTGAAAGTTGGGGACGAGTCTGTGTGCAACCTTGTTTTCGCGTTAACTGCACAGAAGCCTCGGTTCTGACCATTCCTTATAAATATATGTCCTCGAGGCAGTTCAAATCACAGCTCACGAGCACTTGCTAGCCTACTGCGTGCAAAAACTCACACAAAGCCAGCGTATAGCAACAGCGACGCGTCACCGCCAGCAGCCCCTGCATGTCTTACTACAATTTCTACAATATATAAAAGGGCAGAAGGAGCAGCGACGTAGGCTTGAAAGATGGGGACGAGTCTCTTTGTAACCTTGTTTTCACGTTAACTGCACAGAAGCCTCGGTTCTGACCATTTTTCATAGATGTATGTCCTCGAGGCAGTAGAAATCACAGCTCACGAGACCTTGCTAGCCTACTGCGTGCAAAAACTCACACAAAGCCAGGGTATAGCAACAGCGACGCGTCACCGCCAGCAGCCCCTGCATCTCTAACTACAATTTGTACGATATCTAAAAGGGCAGAAGGAGCAGCGACGTAGGCTTGAAAGTTGGGGACGAGTCTGTGTGCAACCTTGTTTTCGCGTTAACTGCACAGAAGTCTCGGTTCTGACCATTCCTTATAAATGTATGTCCTCGAAGCAGTTCAAATCACAGCTCACGAGCACTTGCTAGCCTACTGCGTGCAAAAACTCACACAAAGCCAGCGTATAGCAACAAGCGACGCGTCACCGCCAGCAGTCCCTGTATGTCTTACTCCAATTTGTACAATAAATAAAAGGGCAGAAGGAGCAGCAACGTAGGCTTGAATGTTGGGGACGAGTCTGTGTGCAAGCTTGTTTCCGCGTTAACTGCACAGAAGCCTCGGTTCTGACCATTCTTCACAAATATTTGTCCTCGAGGCAGTTGAAATCACAGCTCACGAGCTCTTGCTAGCCTACTGCGTGCAAAAACTAAAACAAAGCCAGCGTATTGCAACAGCGACGCGTCACCGCCAGCAGCCCCTGAATGTCTTACTCCAATTTGTACGATATCTAAAAGGGCAGAAGGAGCAGCGACGTAGGCTTGAAAGTTGGGGACGAGTCTGTGTGCAACCTTGTTTTCGCGTTAACTGCACAGAAGCCTCGGTTCTGACCATTCCTTATAAATGTATGTCCTCGAGGCAGTTCAAATCACAGCTCACGAGCACTTGCTAGCCTACTGCGTGCAAAAACTCACTCAAAGCCAGCGTATAGCAACAGCGACGCGTCACCGCCAGCAGCCCCTGCATGTCTTACTACAATTTGTACGATATCTAAAAGGGCAGAAGGAGCAGCGACGTAGGCTTGAAAGTTGGGGACGAGTCTGTGTGCAACCTTGTTTTCGCGTTAACTGCACAGAAGCCTCGGTTCTGACCATTCCTTATAAATGTATGTCCTCGAGGCAGTTCAAATCACAGCTCACGAGCACTTGCTAGCCTACTGCGTGCAAAAACTCACTCAAAGCCTGCGTATAGCAACAGCGACGCGTCACCGCCAGCAGCCCCTGCATGTCTTACTACAATTTCTACAATATATAAAAGGGCAGAAGGAGCAGCGACATAGGCTTGAAAGATGGGGACGAGTCTCTTTGCAACCTTGTTTTCACGTTAACTGCACAGAAGCCTCGGTTCTGACCATTTTTCTTAGATGTATGTCCTCGAAGCAGTAGAAATCACAGCTCACGAGCACTTGCTAGCCTACTGCGTGCAAAAAACTCACTCAAAGCCAGCGTATAGCAACAGCGACGCGTCACCGTCAGCAGCCCCTGAATGTCTTACTACAATTTGTTCAATATATAAAAGGGCAGAAGTAGCAGCGACGTAAGCTTCAAAGTTGGGGACGAGTCTGTGTGCAACCTTGTTTTCGCGTTAACTGCACAGAAGCCTTAGTTGTGACCATTCTTCATAAATATTTGTCCTCGAGGCAGTTGAAATCACAGCTCACGAGCTCTTGCTAGCCTACTGCGTGCAAAAACTAAAACAAAGCCAGCGTATTGCAACAGCGACGCGTCACCGCCAGCAGCCCCTGAATGTCTTACTCCAATTTGTACGATATATAAAAGGGCAGAAGGAGCAGCGACCTAGGCTTGAATCTTGGGGACGAGTCTGTGTGCAACCTTGTTTTCGCGTTAACTGCACAGAAGCCTTGGTTCTGACCATTCTTTATAAATGTATGTCCTCGAGGCAGTTGAAATCACAGCTCACGAGCTCTTGCTAGCCAACTGCGTGCAAAAACTCACACAAAGCGAGCGTATAGCAACAGCGACGCGTCACCGCCAGCAGCCCCTGCATCTCAAACTACAATTTGTACGATGTCTAAAAGGGCAGAAGGAGCAGCGACGTAGGCTTGAAAGTTTGGGACGAGTCTGTGTGCAACCTTGTTTTCGCGTTAACTGCACAGAAGCCTCGGTTCTGACCATTCCTTATAAATATATGTCCTCGAGGCAGTAGAAATCAGAGCTCACGAGCTCTTCTTATCCTACTGCGTGCAAAAACTTACACAAAGCCAGCGTATAGCAACAGCGACGCGTCACCGGCAGCAGCCCCTGCATGTCTTACTACAATTTCTACAATATATAAAAGGGCAGAAGGAGCAGCGACGTAGGCTTGAAAGATGGGGACGAGTCTCTTTGCAACCTTGTTTTCACGTTAACTGCACAGAAGCCTCGGTTCTGACCATTTTTCATAGATGTATGTCCTCGAGGCAGTAGAAATCACAGCTCACGAGCACTTGCTAGCCTACTGCGTGCAAAAACTCACACAAAGCCAGGGTATAGTAACAGCGACGCGTCACCGCCAGCAGCCCCTGCATCTCTAACTACAATTTGTACGATATCTAAAAGGGCAGAAGGAGCAGCGACGTAGGCTTGAAAGTTGGGGACGAGTCTGTGTGCAACCTTATTTTCGCGTTAACTGCACAGAAGCCTCGGTTCTGACCATTCCTTATAAATGTATGTCCTCGAAGCAGTTCAAATCACAGCTCACGAGCACTTGCTAGCCTACTGCGTGCAAAAACTCACACAAAGCCAGCGTATAGCAACAAGCGACGCGTCACCGCCAGCAGTCCCTGTATGTCTTACTCCAATTTGTACAATAAATAAAAGGGCAGAAGGAGCAGCAACGTAGGCTTGAATGTTGGGGACCAGTCTGTGTGCAACCTTGTTTCCGCGTTAACTGCACAGAAGCCTCGGTTCTGACCATTCCTTATAAATGTATGTCCTCAAGGCAGTTCAAATCACAGCTCACGAGCTCTTGCTAGCCTACTGCGTGCAAAAACTCACACAAAGCCAGCGTATAGCAACAGCGACGCGTCACCGCCAGCAGCCCCTGCAAGTCTTACTACAATTTGTACGATATCTAAAAGGGCAGAAGGAGCAGCGACGTAGGCTTGAAAGTTGGGGACGAGTCTGTGTGCAACCTTGTTTTCGCGTTAACTGCACAGAAGCCTCGGTTCTGACCATTCCTTATAAATGTATGTCCTCGAGGCAGTTCAAATCACAGCTCACGAGCACTTGCTAGCCTACTGCTTGCAAAAACTCACTCAAAGCCAGCGTATAGCAACAGCGACGCGTCACCGCCAGCAGCCCCTGCATGTCTTACTACAATTTGTACGATATCTAAAAGGGCAGAAGGAGCAGCGACGTAGGCTTGAAAGTTGGGGACGAGTCTGTGTGCAACCTTGTTTTCGCGTTAACTTCACAGAAGCCTCGGTTCTGACCATTCCTTATAAATGTATGTCCTCGAGGCAGTTCAAATCACAGCTCACGAGCACTTGCTAGCCTACTGCGTGCAAAAACTCACTCAAAGCCAGCGTATAGCAACAGCGACGCATCAGCGCCAGCAGCCCCTGCATGTCTTACTACTATTTCTACAATATATAAAAGGGCAGAAGGAGCAGCGACGTAGGCTTGAAAGATGGGGACGAGTCTCTTTGCAACCTTGTTTTCACGTTAACTGCACAGAAGCCTCGGTTCTGACCATTTTTCTTAGATGTATGTCCTCGAGGCAGTAGAAATCACAGCTCACGAGCACTTGCTAGCCTACTGCGTGCAAAAAACTCACTCAAAGCCAGCGTATAGCAACAGCGACGCGTCACCGTCAGCAGCCCCTGAATGTCTTACTACAATTTGTTCAATATATAAAAGGGCAGAAGGAGCAGCGACGTAAGCTTCAAAGTTGGGGACGAGTCTGTGTGCAACCTTGTTTTCGCGTTAACTGCACAGAAGCCTTAGTTCTGACCATTCTTCATAAATATTTGTCCTCGAGGCAGTTGAAATCACAGCTCACGAGCTCTTGCTAGCCTACTGCGTGCAAAAACTAAAACAAAGCCAGCGTATTGCAACAGCGACGCGTCACCGCCAGCAGCCCCTGAATGTCTTACTCCAATTTGTACGATATATAAAAGGGCAGAAGGAGCAGCGACCTAGGCTTGAATCTTGGGGACGAGTCTGTGTGCAACCTTGTTTTCGCGTTAACTGCACAGAAGCCTTGGTTCTGACCATTCTTTATAAATGTATGTCCTCGAGGCAGTTGAAATCACAGCTCACGAGCTCTTGCTAGCCTACTGCGTGCAAAAACTCACACAAAGCCAGCGTATAGCAACAGCGACGCGTCACCGCCAGCAGCCCCTGCATCTCAAACTACAATTTGTACGATGTCTAAAAGGGCAGAAGGAGCAGCGACGTAGGCTTGAAAGTTTGGGACGAGTCTGTGTGCAACCTTGTTTTCGCGTTAACTGCACAGAAGCCTCGGTTCTGACCATTCCTTATAAATATATGTCCTCGAGGCAGTAGAAATCACAGCTCACGAGCTCTTCTTATCCTACTGCGTGCAAAAACTTACACAAAGCCAGCGTATAGCAACAGTGACGCGTCACCGCCAGCAGCCCCTGCATGTCTTACTACAATTTCTACAATATATAAAAGGGCAGAAGGAGCAGCGACGTAGGCTTGAAAGATGGGGACGAGTCTCTTTGCAACCTTTTTTTCACGTTAACTGCACAGAAGCCTCGGTTCTGACCATTTTTCATAGATGTATGTCCTCGAGCCAGTTGAAATAACAGCTCACGAGCACTTGCTAGCCTACTGCGTGCAAAAAACTCACTCAAAGCCAGCGTATAGCAACAGTGACGCGTCACCGTCAGCAGCCCCTGAATGTCTTACTACAATTTGTACAATATATAAAAGGGCAGAAGGAGCAGCGACGTAGGCTTGAAAGTTGGGGACGAGTCTGTGTGCAACCTTGTTTTCGCGTTAACTGCACAGAAGCCTCGGTTCTGACCATTCCTTATAAATGTATGTCCTCGAGGCAGTTCAAATCACAGCTCACGAGCACTTGCTAGCCTACTGCGTGCAAAAACTCACTCAAAGGCAGCGTATAGCAACAGCGACGCGTCACCGCCAGCAGCCCCTGCATGTCTTACTACAATTTGTACGATATCTAAAAGGGCAGAAGGAGCAGCGATGTAGGCTTGAAAGTTGGGGACGAGTCTGTGTGCAACCTTGTTTTCGCGTTAACTGCACAGAAGCCTCGGTTCTGACCATTCCTTATAAATGTATGTCCTCGAGGCAGTTCAAATCACAGCTCACGAGCACTTGCTAGCCTACTGCGTGCAAAAACTCACTCAAAGCCAGCGTATAGCAACAGCGACGCGTCACCGCCAGCAGCCCCTGCATGTCTTACTACAATTTCTACAATATATAAAAGGCCAGAAGGAGCAGCGACGTAGGCTTGAATGATGGGGACGAGTCTCTTTGCAACCTTGTTTTCACGTTAACTGCACAGAAGCCTCGGTTCTGACCATTTTTCATAGATGTATGTCCTCGAGGCAGTAGAAATCACAGCTCACGAGCACTTGCTAGCCTACTGCGTGCAAAAACTCACACAAAGCCAGGGTATAGCAACAGCGACGCGTCACCGCCAGCAGCCCCTGCATCTCTAACTACAATTTGTACGATATCTAAAAGGGCAGAAGGAGCAGCTGTTGAGAATTGCTAGCGACCGTCGCACGTTTCTTGCGACCGTTGTTGGGGGCCCGACGACGCACCAAGAGGAAGCCGGCGAACGGACGATTGGGCGCCCCGCTGGGCTGGCGTCCCGACCGGCGCCTCGACCCGCAACCTGATCCGTGTCCCGTGCTTTCGGCAGACCGCCTGCTGGGCGCGAGTGGCCGGCGCTTCCGAGAAGGACGAAGGCGTCGGAACGGCCTGCGGACAACTTGGATTTTGTATTTTCTTTTCTCTTCCTTTTCTAGTCACTGCGATGTCTTTTGTAAAATAAACGTTCAGTCTTGAAGCGAACCCCGACGAGTGAGAATCGTTCCTTCGAGGCTCCTGCATGCGTGCGCGGCCGCTGTATACGCCGCCGCCCGAAAGAGTCTCACGCAGCAGTTTTGTTGTAGTCGCACTCGCGAAGTGACCTCCAGCAAGAGCGTTGGTCGTAGCCCTTTAATTATTCTACATTTTCTGGTGCCGAAACCCGGGAGTGCTACATCTGGAATAACTTCGCCTGCATCATGGAGCGACTACAAAGGAAGCAAGCGGCCCTGCGACAAGCCATCGATACTACGATCGCAGAGGCCAGCACCTTACTTCAAGCGACAGAAGCATCAACCGGTGAGCTTGAAGAACATTTGGACATCCTTCTTGAACAAGCTGAAGAGCTTAAAGCAGTCAACGAAGCCATAGAAAAGAAAGTTGACCTACAAGAGCTCGACACCGTATTAACAGAGTGCGCTGCGTACAGCTTGAAAATTTGCAACTTGAAAACAAGGATAAGAAGGGCACTGAGAGGTGGAGCTGCGAGCGAAACAAGGTCAAGCACACCATCAGAAACAGGAAATAACTCTGACCACGTCGCACAGTCAGGTTCCGTCCAGCATGCATTTACGACGACTCTTCAGCTACCGTCGACAACGACAAGACTTCCGAAGCTAGAGATCGCCAAATTCGACGGAAACCTGCGCTCATGGCACAGATTCTGGAATCAGTTCGAGTCTACCATCCACAAGAATCCAGCTCTACATCCAATTGACAAGTTTCAGTACTTGACGAGCTATCTCACCGGCAAAGCAGCAGCCGCTATCGACGGGCTACCACTCAGTGACCGAAATTATGAAATTGCAGTGAAGACACTGGTCGAAAGATTCGGAAAGGATGACGTTATCATTGAAGAACATATGTCGAGGTTGCTCAACATCCGACCTGTCCATAACATCCTTGACACCGAGAGGCTGCGGACCCTTTATGATGAGATCCAGACGGGGGTTCGGAGCCTCGAGGCATTGGGTGTGGCATCGAACACTTATGGAGTGCTTTTATTGACAGTCTTACGGAAGAACATCCCAAATGAGCTGTGCCTCGGTTACTGCAGACAAAAGACAACGGCTGCAGCCACGTCAGGAGATGACCTTCAAAATTTCCTCAGTTTCCTCAAGACCGAAGTAGAAAGTCGAGAGAGGGCCGAATGTGGGACACGTCAACAGCTGAGCACCGACAGGCTGAGTCACCCGATCCGCAAGGATATTCCTGAAAAGAAGGCGTCCGCGTCGGTTTTGACTTCCGTCATGAAAGTTGAAACGCAGTGCAAATTTTGCGAAGCGAGCAGCCACTTAACCGCCGACTGTGAAGTTAATTTGGCTGCGGATCAGAAGAGGACAATTGTGCAGCGGGAAAGACTCTGCTTTAGGTGCGCCAAGGCAGGTCATTGAGCATACGAATGCCGCACCGCAAGATGGCTTAAATGTAAGAGATGTTCCGGCCGGCACGTTGCAGCCCTGTGTAACCTGAATCGACCACCAGCGACAGGAAAGTCGGAAGAGAAGACTGTACTCACTGAGACAATCGTACAGTCTTCGCTGCAAGTCGAGGGCACCAAGAAGAGAACCCGTGTCCTTCTGCAGACGGCTCAAGCGTGGGTTCAGGCTAAGGAGAAGCGAGCGATGGTCAGGCTGATGATTGACGGCGGAAGTCAGCGTACCTTTGTCAAGAAAGAGGTTTCACAGAAGATGGGACTGCGTGTGATGGGAGAGGAGACCCTGAAGATAATGACATTTGGAAACGACAAGCCGTCTTCAGGAATGAAGTGCCGCCGAGTGGAGTTATGGCTGTGCAGTCGACACAACGAAAGAAAGATCCGCGTTGAAGCGCTCGAGATCCCACAAATCTGCTGCGACATCGTGCCAGCACCTGAAGCTTCCACCGTCAACTACCTCGAAGAGCAAGGCCTTCAACTCGCCGACAGTACGCAAGATGGAGCAGAGCTAGGGCTGCTGCTGGGATCCGATTTCTACTGGGAGGTCACAACCGGTAGTGTCAGGCGCCTGGACAGCGGTCTCGTAGCCGTGGAGACCATTTTTGGCTGCACCCTGCAGGGGACAACGCACACCACAGGATCAACAGCAACGTACGTGTCTACTGTGGGAGTGTTGCGCGTGGCTGTCATCGGCGAGGAAGACCAAGACGACACTGCTGCTCAACTGAAATCGTTTTGGCAGCTCGAGCACATTGGCATTGTCGACGAAGGAGAGGCGGACGGGGAAGACAACCAAGTTTTGCGGGAATTTCGGGAGAACGTCTCCAGGAACAACTGCCGATATCAAGTTTCCCTTCCCTGGAAAGAGAATGCTGGCGATTTGGCAGACAACAAAGCCGCGACAGTAACGCACCATCTGGAGTACACAAAGGATAGTTTTGCGGAGACAACAAGCATGCTAAATAACGACGTGTATGAGGGTGATTTGGTCACAGGTGCCGATACTATAGAGGACACTATGCGCATATGCAAAGAGGCCGAAAATACTCTTCAGATGGCAGGCATGAATCTAACAAAATGGGAGCCCAATGACTCTAACCTTGCAGCAGAATGGTCAGGTGAGTTAGGCAACGAACACGGACTTTCAGCACATACCGTAACTAAGATCTATGGCGTAGAGTGGAAACCGACTACAGATGAATTCACGTTCGAAATGGGTTCTCTAATTGACTTTTTAAAACAGCGTCAAGACACAAAAAGGTTCCGTCTACAAGCGACGGCTCGCATATTTGACCCATATGGATTCCTGGCTCCCATCACTATCACGACTAAGATTATTTTTCAGAGCCTATGGGAACGAGGTGCTCAATGGGATGACCCACTTCCGTCAGACATCCTCGAAACGTGGAACAAGCGGTGTGAACAGCTTCCTGACTTAAGAAAAGTTTCCGTTCCAAGAAAATCAGGGCTGCGAAAGGTCATCGGAAGAAGTGGTTTAAATAATGACATCTTTACCACCGTACTCACTCAGATCGAGGCGGTTGTGAACTCCCGCCCGCTCACGTTCCTTCACTCGGATGCGGGGGAGCTTCTGCCGCTAACGCCATCGAATTCTTTAATAGGGCGCCGGATGACAGGTTTGCCTAGCACTGGAGAAACGGTCTTCAGCGAATCTACGAAGGCTGCGCTCATAAAACGTTGGCAACACCGTATGACACTTCTCGATTCATTCTGGAGACGATGGAGGCAGGAATACCTACTAGAACTTCGCTCTGCTCATGTTACCGCTCAGCCCAAAGAGAGAAGCATAAGGGAAGGGGACATTGTCCTACTCGGGGAGGAGAAGGTCCCGCGACAGAAGTGGAAGCTGTGCCGGGTTGTCCAAACGATTCCTGGAAGGGACGGCCGAGTTCGAGCATGCGAGATTTCTCTGCCAGACCGAAAGCTGCTGAGACGACCGGTCCAAGCCCTCAACCCGCTTGCACTAGGGGAGGAATGAGCCGACGCTCATTGCGGGGGAGGTTGTTGAGAATTGCTAGCGACCGTCGCACGTTTCTTGCGACCGTTGTTGGGGGCCCGACGACGCACCAAGAGGAAGCCGGCGAACGGACGAGGGGGCGCCCCGCTGGGCTGGCGTCCCGACCGGCGCCTCGACCCGCAACCTGATCCGTGTCCCGTGCTTTCGGCGGACCGCCTGCTGGGCGCGAGTGGCCGGCGCTTCCGAGAAGGACGAAGGCGTCGGAACGGCCTGCGGACAACTTGGATTTTGTATCTTCTTTTCTCTTCCTTTTCTAGTCACTGCGATGTCTTTTGTAAAATAAACGTTCAGTCTTGAAGCGAACCCCGACGAGTGAGAATCGTTCCTTCGAGGCTCCTGCATGCGTGCGTGGCCGCTGTATACGCCGCCGCCCGAAAGAGTCTCACGCAGCAGTTTTGTTGTAGTCGCACTCGCGAAGTGACCTCCAGCAAGAGCGTTGGTCGTAGCCCTTTAATTATTCTACAGCAGCGACGTAGGCTTGAAAGTTGGGGACGAGTCTGTGTGCAACCTTGTTTTCGCGTTAACTGCACAGAAGCCTCGGTTCTGACCATTCCTTATAAATGTATGTCCTCGAGGCAGTTCAAATCACAGCTCACGAGCACTTGCTAGCCTACTGCGTGCAAGAACTCACTCAAAGAAAGCGTATAGAAACAGTGACGCGTCACAGTCAGCAGCCCCTGAATGTCTTACTACAATTTGTTCAATATATAAAAGGGCAGAAGGAGCAGCGACGTAAGCTTCAAAGTTGGGGACGAGTCTGTGTGCAACCTTGTTTTCGCGTTAACTGCACAGAAGCCTTAGTTCTGACCATTCTTCATAAATATTTGTCCTCGAGGCAGTTGAAATCACAGCTCACGAGCTCTTGCTAGCCTACTGCGTGCAAAAACTAAAACAAAGCCAGCGTATTGCAACAGCGACGCGTCACCGCCAGCAGCCCCTGAATGTCTTACTCCAACTTGTACGATATCTAAAAGGGCAGAAGGAGCAGCGACGTACGCTTGAAAGTTGGGGACGAGTCTGTGTGCAACCTTGTTTTCGCGTTAACTGCACAGAAGCCTCGGTTCTGACCATTCCTTATAAATGTATGTCCTCGAGGCAGTTCAAATCACAGCTCACGAGCACTTGCTAGACTACTGCGTGCAAAAACTCACTCAAAGCCAGCGTATAGCAACAGCGACGCGTCACCGCCAGCAGCCCCTGCATGTCTTACTACAATTTGTACGATTTCTAAAAGGGCAGAAGGAGCAGCGACGTAGGCTTGAAAGTTGGGGACGAGTCTGGGTGCAACCTTGTTTTCGCGTTAACTGCACAGAAGCCTCGGTTCTGACCATTCCTTATATATGTATGTCCTCGAGGCAGTTCAAATCACAGCTCACGAGCACTTGCTAGCCTACTGCGTGCAAAAACTCACTCAAAGCCAGCGTATAGCAACAGCGACGCATGACCGCCAGCAGCCCCTGCATGTCTTACTACTATTTCTACAATATATAAAAGGGCAGAAGGAGCAGTGACGCAGGCTTGAAAGATGGGGACGAGTCTCCTTGCAACTTTGTTTTCACGTTAACTGCACAGAAGCCTCGGTTCTGACCATTTTTCATAGATGTATGTCCTCGAGGCAGTAGAAATCACAGCTCACGAGCACTTGCTAGCCTACTGCGTGCAAAAACTAAAACAAAGCCAGCGTATTGCAACAGCGACGCGTCACCGCCAGCAGCCCCTGAATGTCTTACTCCAATTTGTACGATATATAAAAGGGCAGAAGGAGCAGCGACCTAGGCTTGAATCTTGGGGACGAGTCTGTGTGCAACCTTGTTTTCGCGTTAACTGCACAGAAGCCTTGGTTCTGACCATTCTTTATAAATGTATGTCCTCGACGCAGTTGGAATCACAGCTCACGAGCTCTTGCTAGCCTACTGCGTGCAAGAACTCACACAAAGCCAGCGTATAGCAACAGCGACGCGTCACCGCCAGCAGCCCCTGCATCTCAAACTACAATTTGTACGATGTCTAAAAGGGCAGAAGGAGCAGCGACGTAGGCTTGAAAGTTGGGGACGAGTCTGTGTGCAACCTTGTTTTCGCGTTAACTGCACAGAAGCCTCGGTTCTGACCATTCCTTATAAATGTATGTCCTCGAGGCAGTTCAAATCACAGCTCACGAGCACTTGCTAGCCTACTGCGTGCAAAAACTCACTCAAAGCCTTCGTATAGCAACAGCGACGCGTCACCGCCAGCAGCCCCTGCATGTCTTACTACAATTTCTACAATATATAAAAGGGCAGAAGGAGCAGCGTCGTAGGCTTGAAAGATGGGGACGAGTCTCTTTGCAACCTTGTTTTCACGTTAACTGCACAGAAGCCTCGGTTCTGACCATTTTTCTTAGATGTATGTCCTCGAGGCAGTAGAAATCACAGCTCACGAGCACTTGCTAGCCTACTGCGTGCAAAAAACTCACTCAAAGCCAGCGTATAGCAACAGCGACGCGTCACCGTCAGCAGCCCCTGAATGTCTTACTACAATTTGTTCAATATATAAAAGGGCAGAAGGAGCAGCGACGTAAGCTTCAAAGTTGGGGACGAGTCTGTGTGCAACCTTGTTTTCGCGTTAACTGCACAGAAGCCTTAGTTCTGACCATTCTTCATAAATATTTGTCCTCGAGGCAGTTGAAATCACAGCTCACGAGCTCTTGCTAGCCTACTGCGTGCAAAAACTAAAACAAAGCCAGCGTATTGCAACAGCGACGCGTCACCGCCAGCAGCCCCTGAATGTCTTACTCCAATTTGTACGATATATAAAAGGGCAGAAGGAGCAGCGACCTAGGCTTGAATCTTGGGGACGAGTCTGTGTGCAACCTTGTTTTCGCGTTAACTGCACAGAAGCCTTGGTTCTGACCATTCTTTATAAATGTATGTCCTCGAGGCAGTTGAAATCACAGCTCACGAGCTCTTGCTAGCCTACTGCGTGCAAAAACTCACACAAAGCCAGCGTATAGCAACAGCGACGCGTCACCGCCAGCAGCCCCTGCATCTCAAACTACAATTTGTACGATGTCTAAAAGGGCAGAAGGAGCAGCGACGTAGGCTTGAAAGTTTGGGACGAGTCTGTGTGCAACCTTGTTTTCGCGTTAACTGCACAGAAGCCTCGGTTCTGACCATTCCTTATAAATATATGTCCTCGAGGCAGTAGAAATCACAGCTCACGAGCTCTTCTTATCCTACTGCGTGCAAAAACTTACACAAAGCCAGCGTATAGCAACAGCGACGCGTCACCGCCAGCAGCCCCTGCATGTCTTACTACAATTTCTACAATATATAAAAGGGCAGAAGGAGCAGCGACGTAGGCTTGAAAGATGGGGACGAGTCTCTTTGCAACCTTGTTTTCACTTTAACTGCACAGAAGCCTCGGTTCTGACCATTTTTCATAGATGTATGTCCTCGAGCCAGTAGAAATCACAGCTCACGAGCACTTGCTAGCCTACTGCGTGCAAAAAACTCACTCAAAGCCAGCGTATAGCAACAGTGACGCGTCACCGTCAGCAGCCCCTGAATGTCTTACTACAATTTGTACAATATATAAAAGGGCAGAAGGAGCAGCGACGTAGGCTTGAAAGTTGGGGACGAGTCTGTGTGCAACCTTGTTTTCGCGTTAACTGCACAGAAGCCTCGGTTCTGACCATTCCTTATAAATGTATGTCCTCGAGGCAGTTCAAATCACAGCTCACGAGCACTTCCTAGCCTACTGCGTGCAAAAACTCACTCAAAGGCAGCGTATAGCAACAGCGACGCGTCACCGCCAGCAGCCCCTGCATGTCTTACTACAATTTGTACGATATCTAAAAGGGCAGAAGGAGCAGCGATGTAGGCTTGAAAGTTGGGGACGAGTCTGTGTGCAACCTTGTTTTCGCGTTAACTGCACAGAAGCCTCGGTTCTGACCATTCCTTATAAATGTATGTCCTCGAGGCAGTTCAGATCACAGCTCACGAGCACTTGCTTGCCTACTGCGTGCAAAAACTCACTCAAAGCCAGCGTATACCAACAGCGACGCGTCACCGCCAGCAGCCCCTGCATGTCTTACTACAATTTCTACAATATATAAAAGGGCAGAAGGAGCAGCGACGTAGGCTTGAAAGATGGGGACGAGTCTCTTTGCAACCTTGTTTTCACGTTAACTGCACAGAAGCCTCGGTTCTGACCATTTTTCATAGATGTATGTCCTCGAGCCAGTAGAAATCACAGCTCACGAGCACTTGCTAGCCTACTGCGTGCAAAAACTCACTCAAAGCCAGCGTATAGCAACAGCAACGCGTCGCCGCCAGCAGCCCCTGCATGTCTTACTCCAATTTGTACAATATATAAAAGGGCAGAAGGAGCAGCGATGTAGGCTTGAATGTTGGGGACGAGTCTGTGTGCAACCTTGTTTTCGCGTTAACTGCACAGAAGCCTCGGTTCTGACCATTCTTCATAAATATTTGTCCTCGAGGCAGTTGAAATCACAGCTCACGAGCTCTTGCTAGCCTTCTGCGTGCAAAAACTCACTTAAAGCCAGCGTATAGCAACAGCGACGCGTCGCCGCCAGCAGCCCCTGCATGTCTTACTACAATTTCTACAATATTTAAAAGGGCAGAAGGAGCAGCGACGTAGGCTTGAATGTTGGGAACGAGTCTGTGTGCAACCTTGTTTTCGCGTTAACTGCACAGAAGCCTCGGTTCTGACCATTCTTTATAAATGTATGTCCTCGAGGCAGTTGAAATCACAGTTCAAGAGCTCTTGCTAGCCTACTGCGTGCTAAAACTCCCACAAAGCCAGCGTATAGCAACAGCGACGCGTCACCGCCATCAGTCCCTGCATGTCTTACTCCAATTTGTACAATATATAAAAGGGCAGAAGGAGCAGTGACGTAGGCTTGAATGTTGGGGACGAGTCTGTGTGCAACCTTGTTTCCGCGTTAACTGCACAGAAGCCTCGGTTCTGACCATTCTTCATAAATATTTGTCCTCGAGGCAGTTGAAATCACAGCTCACGAGCTCTTGCTAGCCTACTGCGTGCAAAAACTCACTTAAAGTCAGCGTATAGCAACAGCGACGCGTCACCGCCAGCAGCCCCTGCATGTCTTACTACAATTTCTACAATATATAAAAGGGCAGAAGGAGCAGCGACGTAGGCTTGAAAGATGGGGACGAGTCTCTTTGCAACCTTGTTTTCGCGTTAACTGCACAGAAGCCTCGGTTCTGACCATTTTTCATAGACGTATGTCCTCGAGGCAGTAGAAATCACAGCTCAGGAGCACTTGCTAGCCTACTGCGTGCAAAAACTCACTCAAAGCCAGCGTATAGGAACAGTGACGCGTCACCGTCAGCAGTCCCTGAATGTCTTACTACAATTTGTACAATATATAAAAGGGCAGAAGGAGCAGCGACGTAAGCTTGAAAGTTGGGGACGAGTCTGTGTGCAACCTTGTTTTCGCGTTAACTGCACAGAAGCCTCAGTTCTGACCATTCTTCATAAATATTTGTCCTCGAGGCAGTTGAAATCACAGCTCACGAGCTCTTGCTGGCCTACTGCGTGCAAAAACTCACACAAAGCCAGCGTATAGCAACAGCGACGCGTCACCGCCAGCAGCCCCTGAATGTCTTACTCCAATTTGTACAATATATAAAAGGGCAGAAGGAGCAGCGACCTAGGCTTGAATCTTGGGGACGAGTCTGTGCGCAACTTTGTTTTCGCGTTAACTGCACAGAAGCCTCGGTTCTGACCATTCCTTATAAATGTATGTCCTCGAGGCAGTTCAAATCACAGCTCACGAGCATTTGCTAGCCTACTGCGTGCAAAAACTCACTCAAAGCCAGCGCACAGCAACAGCGACGCGTCACCGCCAGCAGCCCCTGCATGTCTTACTACAATTTGTACGATATCTAAAAGGGCAGAAGGAGCAGTGACGTAGGCTTGAATGTTGGAGACGAGTCTGTGTGCAACCTTGTTTCCGCGTTAACTGCACAGAAGCCTCGGTTCTGGCCATTCTTCATAAATATTTGTCCTCGAGGCAGTTGAAATCACAGCTCACCAGCTCTTGCTAGCCTACTGCGTGCAAAAATTCACACAAAGCCAGCGTATAGCAACAGCGACGCGTCACCGCCAGCAGTCCCTGCATGTCTTACTCCAATTTGTACAATATATAAAAGGGCAGAAGGAGCAGCGACCTAGGCTTGAATCTTGGGGACGAGTCTGTGTGCAACCTTGTTTTCGCGTTAACTGCACAGAAGCCTCGGTTCCGACCATTCCTTATAAATGTATGTCCTCGAGGCAGTTCAAATCACAGCTCACGAGCACTTGCTAGCCTACTGCGTGCAAAAACTCACTCTAAGCCAGCGCAAAGCAACAGCGACGCGTCACCGCCAGCAGCCCCAGCATGTCTTACTACAATTTGTACGATATCTAAAAGGGCGGAAGGAGCAGCGACGTAGGCTTGAATGTTGGGGACGAGTCTGTGTGCAACTTTGTTTTCGCGTTAACTGCACAGAAGCCTCGGTTCTGACCATTCTTCATAAATATTTGTCCTCGAGGCAGTTGAAATCACAGCTCACGAGCTCTTGCTGGCCTACTGCGTGCAAAAACTCACACAAAGCCAGCGTATAGGAACAGCGACGCGTCACCGCCAGCAGCCCCTGAATGTCTTACTCCAATTTGTACAATATATAAAAGGGCAGAAGGAGCAGCGACCTAGGCTTGAATCTTGGGGACGAGTCTGTGTGCAACCTTGTTTTCGCGTTAACTGTACAGAAGCCTCGGTTCTGACCATTCTTCATAAATATTTGTCCTCGAGGCAGTGGAAAACACAGCTCACGAGCACTTGCTAGCCTACGGCGTGCAAAAACTCACTCAAAGCCAGCGTATAGCAACAGCGACGCGTCACCGCCAGCAGCCCCTGAATGTCTTACTACAATTTCTACAATATATAAAAGGGCAGAAGGAGCAGCGACGTAGGCTTGAAAGATGGGGACGAGTCTCTTTGCAACCTTGTTTTCGCGTTAACTGTACAGAAGCCTCGGTTCTGACCATTTTTCATAGACGTATGTCCTCGAGGCAGTAGAAATCACAGCTCACGAGCACTTGCTAGCCTACTGCGTGCAAAAACTCACTCAAAGCCAGCGTATAGCAACAGTGACGCGTCACTGTCAGCAGCCCCTGCATGTCTTACTCCAATTTGTACAATATATAAAAGGGCAGAAGGAGCAGCGATGTAGGCTTGAATGTTGGGGACGAGTTTGTGTGCAACCTTGTTTTCGCGTTAACTGCACAGAAGCCTCGGTTCTGACCATTCTTCATAAATATTTGTCCTCGAGGCAGTTGAAATCACAGCTCACGAGCTCTTGCTAGCCTACTGCGTGCAAAAACTCACTCAAAGCCAGCGTATAGTAACAGCGACGCGTCGCCGCCAGCAGCCCCTGCATGTCTTACTACAATTTCTACAATATTTAAAAGGGCAGAAGGAGCAGCGACGTAGGCTTGAATGTTGGGAACGAGACTGTGTGCAACCTTGTTTTCGCGTTACCTGCACAGAAGCCTCGGTTCTGACCATTCTTTATAAATGTATGTCCTCGAGGCAGTTGAAATCACAGTTCACGAGCTCTTGCTAGCCTACTGCGTGCTAAAACTCCCACAAAGCCAGCGTATAGCAACAGCGACGCGTCACCGCCAGCAGTCCCTGCATGTCTTACTCCAATTTGTACAATATATAAAAGGGCAGAAGGAGCAGTGACGTAGGCTTGAATGTTGGGGACGAGTCTGTGTGCAACCTTGTTTCCGCGTTAACTGCACAGAAGCCTCGGTTCTGACCATTCTTCATAAATATTTGTCCTCGAGGCAGTTGAAATCACAGCTCACGAGCTCTTGCTAGCCTACTGCGTGCAAAAATTCACACAAAGCCAGCGTATAGCAACAGCGACGCGTCACCGCCAGCAGTCCCTGCATGTCTTACTCCAATTTGTACAATAAATAAAAGTGCAGAAGGAGCAGCGACGTAGGCTTGAATGTTGGGGACGAGTCTGTGTGCAACCTTGTTTCCGCGTTAACTGCACAGAAGCCTCGGTTCTGACCATTCCTTATATATGTATGTCCTCGAGGCAGTACAAATCATAGCTCACGAGCTCTTGCTAGCCTACTGCGTGCAAAAACTCACACAAAGCCAGCGTATAGCAACAGCGACGCGTCACCGCCAGCAGTCCCTGCATGTCTTACTCCAATTTGTACAATAAATAAAAGGGCAGAAGGAGCAGCGACGTAGGCTTGAATGTTGGGAACGAGTCTGTGTGCAACCTTGTTTTCGCGTTAACTGCACAGAAGCCTCGGTTCTCAGCATTCTTTATAAATGTATGTCCTCGAGGCAGTTCAAATCACAGCTCACGAGCTCTTGCTAGCCTACTGCGTGCAAAAACTCACACAAAGCCAGCGTATAGCAACAAGCGACGCGTCACCGCCAGCAGTCCCTGTATGTCTTACTCCAATTTGTACAATAAATAAAAGGGCAGAAGGAGCAGCAACGTAGGCTTGAATGTTGGGGACGAGTCTGTGTGCAACCTTGTTTCCGCGTTAACTGCACAGAAGTCTCGGTTCTGACCATTCCTTATAAATGTATGTCCTCAAGGCAGTTCAAATCACAGCTCACGAGCTCTTGCTGGCCTACTGCGTGCAAAAACTCACACAAAGCCAGCGTATAGCAACAGCGACGCGTCACCGCCAGCAGCCCCTGCATGTCTTACTACAATTTGTACGATGTCTAAAAGGGCAGAAGGAGCAGCGACGTAGGCTTGAAAGTTGGGGACGAGTCTGTGTGCAACCTTGTTTTCGCGTTAACTGCACAGAAGCCTCGGTTCTGACCATTCCTTATAAATGTATGACCTCGAGGCAGTTCAAATCACAGCTCACGAGCACTTGCTAGCCTACTGCATGCAAAAACTCACTCAAAGCCAGCGTATAGCAACAGCGACGCGTCACCGCCAGCAGCCCCTGCATGTCTTACTACAATTTCTACAATATATAAAAGGGCAGAAGGAGCAGCGACGTAGGCTTGAAAGATGGGGACGAGTCTCTTTGCAACCTTGTTTTCACGTTAACTGCACAGAAGCCTCGGTTCTGACCATTTTTCTTAGATGTATGTCCTCGAGGCAGTAGAAATCACAGCTCACGAGCACTTGCTAGCCTACTGCGTGCAAAAACTCACACAAAGCCAGGGTATAGCAACAGCGACGCGTCACCGCCAGCAGCCCCTGCATCTCTAACTACAATTTGTACGATATCTAAAAGGCCAGAAGGAGCAGCGACGTAGGCATGAAAGTTGGGGACGAGATTGTGTGCAACCTTGTTTTCCCGTTAACTGCACAGATGCCTCGGTTCTGACCATTCCTTATAGATGTATGTCCTCGAGGCAGTTCAAATCACAGCTCACGAGCACTTGCTAGCCTACTGCGAGCAAAAACTCACTCAAAGCCAGCGTATAGCAACAGCGACGCGTCACCGCCAGCAGCCCCTGCATGTCTTACTACAATTTCTACAATATATAAAAGGGCAGAAGGAGCAGCGACCTAGGCTTGAATCTTGGGGACGAGTCTGTGTGCAACCTTGTTTTCGCGTTAACTGCACAGAAGCCTTGGTTCTGACCATTCTTTATAAATGTATGTCCTCGAGGCAGTTGAAATCACAGCTCACCAGCTCTTGCTAGCCTACTGCGTGCAAAAACTCACACAAAGCCAGCGTATAGCAACAGCGACGCCTCACCGCCAGCAGCCCCTGCATCTCAAACTACAATTTGTACGATGTCTAAAAGGGCAGAAGGAGCAGCGACGTAGGCTTGAAAGTTTGGGACGAGTCTGTGTGCAACCCTGTTTTCGCGTTAACTGCACGGAAGCCTCGGTTCTGACCATTCCTTATAAATGTATGTCCTCGAGGCAGTTCAAATCACAGCTCACGAGCACTTGCTAGCCTACTGCGTGCAAAAACTCACTCAAAGCCAGCGTATAGCAACAGCGACGCGTCACCGCCAGCAGCCCCTGCATGTCTTACTACAATTTCTACAATATATAAAAGGGCAGAAGGAGCAGCGACGTAGGCTTGAAAGATGGGGACGAGTCTGTGTGCAACCTTGTTTTCGCGTTAACTGCACAGAAGCCTCGGTTCTGACCATTTTTCATAGACGTATGTCCTCGAGGCAGTAGAAATCACAGCTCACGAGCACTTGCTAGCCTACTGCGTGCAAAAACTCACTCAAAGCCAGCGTATAGCAACAGTGACGCGTCACCGCCAGCAGCCCCTGCATGTCTTACTACAATTTGTACGATATCTAAAAGGGCAGAAGGAGCAGCGACGTAGGCTTGAAAGATGGGGACGAGTCTCTTTGCAACCTTGTTTTCGCGTTAACTGTACAGAAGCCTCGGTTCTGACCATTTTTCATAGACGTATGTCCTCGAGGCAGTAGAAATCACAGCTCACGAGCACTTGCTAGCCTACTGCGTGCAAAAACTCACTCAAAGCCAGCGTATAGCAACAGTGACGCGTCACTGTCAGCAGCCCCTGAATGTCTTACTACAATTTGTACAATATATAAAAGGGCAGAAGGAGCAGCGACGTAAGCTTGAAAGTTGGGGACGAGTCTGTGTGCAACCTTGTTTTCGCCTTAACTGCACAGAAGCCTCAGTTCTGACCATTCTTCATAAATATTTGTCCTCGAGGCAGTTGAAATCACAGCTCACGACCTCTTGCTGGCCTACTGCGTGCAAAAACTCACTCAAAGCCAGCGTATAGCAACAGCAACGCGTCGCCGCCAGCAGCCCCTGCATGTCTTACTCCAATTTGTACAATATATAAAAGGGCAGAAGGAGCACCGATGTAGGCTTGAATGTTGGGGACGAGTCTGTGTGCAACCTTGTTTTCGCGTTAACTGCACAGAAGCCTCGGTTCTGACCATTCTTCATAAATATTTGTCCTCGAGGCAGTTGAAATCACAGCTCACGAGCTCTTGCTAGCCTACTGCGTGCAAAAACTCACTCAAAGCCAGCGTATAGCAACAGCGACGCGTCGCCGCCAGCAGCCCCTGCATATCTTACTACAATTTCTACAATATTTAAAAGGGCAGAAGGAGCAGCGACGTAGGCTTGAATGTTGGGAACGAGTCTGTGTGCAACCTTGCTTTCGCGTTAACTGCACAGAAGCCTCGGTTCTGACCATTCTTTATAAATGTGTCCTCGAGGCAGTTGAATTCACAGTTCACGAGCTCTTGCTAGCCTACTGCGTGCTAAAACTCCCACAAAGCCTGCGTATAGCAACAGCGACGCGTCACCGCCAGCAGTCCCTGCATGTCTTACTCCAATTTGTACAATATATAAAAGGGCAGAAGGAGCAGTGACGTAGGCTTGAATGTTGGGGACGAGTCTGTGTGCAACCTTGTTTCCGCGTTAACTGCACAGAAGCCTCGGTTCTGACCATTCTTCATAAATATTTGTCCTCGAGGCAGTTGAAATCACAGCTCACGAGCTCTTGCTAGCCTACTGCGTGCAAAAATTCACACAAAGCCAGCGTATAGCAACAGCGACGCGTCACCGCCAGCAGTCCCTGCATGTCTTACTCCAATTTGTACAATAAATAAAAGGGCAGAAGGAGCAGCGACGTAGGCTTGAATGTTGGGGACGAGTCTGTGTGCAACCTTGTTTTCGCGTTAACTGCACAGAAGCCTCGGTTCTCACCATTCTTTATAAATGTATGTCCTCGAGGCAGTTCAAATCACAGCTCACGAGCTCTTGCTAGCCTACTGCGTGCAAAAACTCACACAAAGCCAGCGTATAGCAACAAGCGACGCGTCACCGCCAGCAGTCCCTGTATGTCTTACTCCAATTTGTACAATAAATAAAAGGGCAGAAGGAGCAGCAACGTAGGCTTGAATGTTGGGGACGAGTCTGTGTGCAACCTTGTTTCCGCGTTAACTGCACAGAAGCCTCGGTTCTGACCATTCCTTATAAATGTATGTCCTCAAGGCAGTTCAAATCACAGCTCACGAGCTCTTGCTAGCCTACTGCGTGCAAAAACTCACACAAAGCCAGCGTATAGCAACAGCGACGCGTCACCGCCAGCAGCCCCTGCAAGTCTTACTACAATTTGTACGATATCTAAAAGGGCAGAAGGAGCAGCGACGTAGGCTTGAAAGTTGGGGACGAGTCTGTGTGCAACCTTGTTTTCGCGTTAACTGCACAGAAGCCTCGGTTCTGACCATTCCTTATAAATGTATGTCCTCGAGGTAGTTCAAATCACAGCTCACGAGCACTTGCTAGCCTACTGCGTGCAAAAACTCACTTAAAGTCAGCGTATAGCAACAGCGACGCGTCACCGCCAGCAGCCCCTGCATGTCTTACTACAATTTCTACAATATATAAAAGGGCAGAAGGAGCAGCGACGTAGGCTTGAAAGATGGGGACGAGTCTCTTTGCAACCTTGTTTTCGCGTTAACTGCACAGAAGCCTCGGTTCTGACCATTTTTCATAGACGTATGTCCTCGAGGCAGTAGAAATCACAGCTCAGGAGCACTTGCTAGCCTACTGCGTGCAAAAACTCACTCAAAGCCAGCGTATAGGAACAGTGACGCGTCACCGTCAGCAGTCCCTGAATGTCTTACTACAATTTGTACAATATATAAAAGGGCAGAAGGAGCAGCGACGTAAGCTTGAAAGTTGGGGACGAGTCTGTGTGCAACCTTGTTTTCGCGTTAACTGCACAGAAGCCTCAGTTCTGACCATTCTTCATAAATATTTGTCCTCGAGGCAGTTGAAATCACAGCTCACGAGCATTTGCTAGCCTACTGCGTGCAAAAACTCACTCAAAGCCAGCGCACAGCAACAGCGACGCGTCACCGCCAGCAGCCCCTGCATGTCTTACTACAATTTGTACGATATCTAAAAGGGCAGAAGGAGCAGTGACGTAGGCTTGAATGTTGGAGACGAGTCAGTGTGCAACCTTGTTTCCGCGTTAACTGCACAGAAGCCTCGGTTCTGACCATTCTTCATAAATATTTGTCCTCGAGGCAGTTGAAATCACAGCTCACGAGCTCTTGCTAGCCTACTGCGTGCAAAAATTCACACAAAGCCAGCGTATAGCAACAGCGACGCGTCACCGCCAGCAGTCCCTGCATGTCTTACTCCAATTTGTACAATATATAAAAGGGCAGAAGGAGCAGCGACCTAGGCTTGAATCTTGGGGACGAGTCTGTGTGCAACCTTGTTTTCGCGTTAACTGCACAGAAGCCTCGGTTCCGACCATTCCTTATAAATGTATGTCCTCGAGGCAGTTCAAATCACAGCTCACGAGCACTTGCTAGCCTACTGCGTGCAAAAACTCACTCTAAGCCAGCGCAAAGCAACAGCGACGCGTCACCGCCAGCAGCCCCTGCATGTCTTACTACAATTTGTACGATATCTAAAAGGGCGGAAGGAGCAGCGACGTAGGCTTGAATGTTGGGGACGAGTCTGTGTGCAACTTTGTTTTCGCGTTAACTGCACAGAAGCCTCGGTTCTGACCATTCTTCATAAATATTTGTCCTCGAGGCAGTTGAAATCACAGCTCACGAGCTCTTGCTGGCCTACTGCGTGCAAAAACTCACACAAAGCCGGCGTATAGGAACAGCGACGCGTCACCGCCAGCAGCCCCATAATGTCTTACTCCAATTTGTACAATATATAAAAGGGCAGAAGGAGCAGCGACCTAGGCTTGAATCTTGGGGACGAGTCTGTGTGCAACCTTGTTTTCGCGTTAACTGTACAGAAGCCTCGGTTCTGACCATTCTTCATAAATATTTGTCCTCGAGGCAGTGGAAATCACAGCTCACGAGCACTTGCTAGCCTACTGCGTGCAAAAACTCACTCAAAGCCAGCGTATAGCAACAGCGACGCGTCACCGCCAGCAGCCCCTGAATGGCTTACTACAATTTCTACAATATATAAAAGGGCAGAAGGAGCAGCGACGTAGGCTTGAAAGATGGGGACGAGTCTCTTTGCAACCTTGTTTTCGCGTTAACTGTACAGAAGCCTCGGTTCTGACCATTTTTCATAGACGTATGTCCTCGAGGCAGTAGAAATCACAGCTCACGAGCACATGCTAGCCTACTGCGTGCAAAAACTCACTCAAAGCCAGCGTATAGCAACAGTGACGCGTCACTGTCAGCAGCCCCTGCATGTCTTACTCCAATTTGTACAATATATAAAAGGGCAGGAGGAGCAGCGATGTAGGCTTGAATGTTGGGGACGAGTCTGTGTGCAACCTTGTTTTCGCGTTAACTGCACAGAAGCCTCGGTTCTGACCATTCTTCATAAATATTTGTCCTCGAGGCAGTTGAAATCACAGCTCACGAGCTCTTGCTAGCCTACTGCGTGCAAAAACTCACTCAAAGCCAGCGTATAGTAACAGCGACGCGTCGCCGCCAGCAGCCCCTGCATGTCTTACTACAATTTCTACAATATTTAAAAGGGCAGAAGGAGCAGCGACGTAGGCTTGAATGTTGGGAACGAGTCTGTGTGCAACCTTGTTTTCGCGTTAACTGCACAGTAGCCTCGGTTCTGACCATTCTTTATAAATGTATGTCCTCGAGGCAGTTGAAATCACAGTTCACGAGCTCTTGCTAGCCTACTGCGTGCTAAAACTCCCACAAAGCCAGCGTATAGCAACAGCGACGCGTCACCGCCAGCAGTCCCTGCATGTCTTACTCCAATTTGTACAATATATAAAAGGGCAGAAGGAGCAGTGACGTAGGCTTGAATGTTGGGGACGAGTCTGTGTGCAACCTTGTTTCCGCGTTAACTGCACAGAAGCCTCGGTTCTGACCATTCTTCATAAATATTTGTCCTCGAGGCAGTTGAAATCACAGCTCACGAGCTCTTGCTAGCCTACTGCGTGCAAAAATTCACACAAAGCCAGCGTATAGCAACAGCGACGCGTCACCGCCAGCAGTCCCTGCATGTCTTACTCCAATTTGCACAATAAATAAAAGGGCAGAAGGAGCAGCGACGTAGGCTTGAATGTTGGGAACGAGTCTGTGTGCAACCTTGTTTTCGCGTTAACTGCACAGAAGCCTCGGTTCTGATCATTCCTTATATATGTATGTCCTCGAGGCAGTACAAATCATAGCTCACGAGCTCTTGCTAGCCTACTGCGTGCAAAAACTCACACAAAGCCAGCGTATAGCAACAGCGACGCGTCACCGCCAGCAGTCCCTGCATGTCTTACTCCAATTTGTACAATAAATAAAAGGGCAGAAGGAGCAGCGACGTAGGCTTGAATGTTGGGAACGAGTCTGTGTGCAACCTTGTTTTCGCGTTAACTGCACAGAAGCCTCGGTTCTCACCATTCTTTATAAATGTATGTCCTCGAGGCAGTTCAAATCACAGCTCCCGAGCTCTTGCTAGCCTACTGCGTGCAAAAACTCACACAAAGCCAGCGTATAGCAACAAGCGACGCGTCACCGCCAGCAGTCCCTGTATGTCTTACTCCAATTTGTACAATAAATAAAAGGGCAGAAGGAGCAGCAACGTAGGCTTGAATGTTGGGGACGAGTCTGTGTGCAACCTTGTTTCCGCGTTAACTGCACAGAAGCCTCGGTTCTGACCATTCCTTATAAATGTATGTCCTCAAGGCAGTTCAAATCACAGCTCACGAGCTCTTGCTGGCCTACTGCGTGCAAAAACTCACACAAAGCCAGCGTATAGCAACAGCGACGCGTCACCGCCAGCAGCCCCTGCATGTCTTACTACAATTTGTACGATATCTAAAAGGGCAGAAGGAGCAGCGACGTAGGCTTGAAAGTTGGGGACGAGTCTGTGTGCAACCTTGTTTTCGCGTTAACTGCACAGAAGCCTCGGTTCTGACCATTCCTTATAAATGTATGTCCTCGAGGCAGTTCAAATCACAGCTCACGAGCACTTGCTAGCCTACTGCATGCAAAAACTCA
This sequence comes from Dermacentor andersoni, assembly GCF_023375885.2. Taxonomy (NCBI): domain Eukaryota; kingdom Metazoa; phylum Arthropoda; class Arachnida; order Ixodida; family Ixodidae; genus Dermacentor; species Dermacentor andersoni. Next base: position 3,903,852 of record NW_027314752.1, on the reverse strand, counting down.
CTCAAAGCCAGCGTATAGCAACAGCGACGCGTCACCGCCAGCAGCCCCTGCATGTCTTACTACAATTTCTACAATATATAAAAGGGCAGAAGGAGCAGCGACGTAGGCTTGAAAGATGGGGACGAGTCTCTTTGCAACCTTGTTTTCACGTTAACGGCATAGAAGCCTCGGTTCTGACCATTTTTCTTAGATGTATGTCCTCGAGGCAGTAGAAATCACAGCTCACGAGCACTTGCTAGCCTACTGCGTGCAAAAACTCACACAAAGCCAGGGTATAGCAACAGCGACGCGTCACCGCCAGCAGCCCCTGCATCTCTAACTACAATTTGTACGATATCTAAAAGGCCAGAAGGAGCAGCGACGTAGGCATGAAAGTTGGGGACGAGATTGTGTGCAACCTTGTTTTCCCGTTAACTGCACAGATGCCTCGGTTCTGACCATTCCTTATAGATGTATGTCCTCGAGGCAGTTCAAATCACAGCTCACGAGCACTTGCTAGCCTACTGCGAGCAAAAACTCACTCAAAGCCAGCGTATAGCAACAGCGACGCGTCACCGCCAGCAGCCCCTGCATGTCTTACTACAATTTCTACAATATATAAAAGGGCAGAAGGAGCAGCGACCTAGGCTTGAATCTTGGGGACGAGTCTGTGTGCAACCTTGTTTTCGCGTTAACTGCACAGAAGCCTTGGTTCTGACCATTCTTTATAAATGTATGTCCTCGAGGCAGTTGAAATCACAGCTCACCAGCTCTTGCTAGCCTACTGCGTGCAAAAACTCACACAAAGCCAGCGTATAGCAACAGCGACGCCTCACCGCCAGCAGCCCCTGCATCTCAAACTACAATTTGTACGATGTCTAAAAGGGCAGAAGGAGCAGCGACGTAGGCTTGAAAGTTTGGGACGAGTCTGTGTGCAACCCTGTTTTCGCGTTAACTGCACGGAAGCCTCGGTTCTGACCATTCCTTATAAATGTATGTCCTCGAGGCAGTTCAAATCACAGCTCACGAGCACTTGCTAGCCTACTGCGTGCAAAAACTCACTCAAAGCCAGCGTATAGCAACAGCGACGCGTCACCGCCAGCAGCCCCTGCATGTCTTACTACAATTTCTACAATATATAAAAGGGCAGAAGGAGCAGCGACGTAGGCTTGAAAGATGGGGACGAGTCTGTGTGCAACCTTGTTTTCGCGTTAACTGCACAGAAGCCTCGGTTCTGACCATTTTTCATAGACGTATGTCCTCGAGGCAGTAGAAATCACAGCTCACGAGCACTTGCTAGCCTACTGCGTGCAAAAACTCACTCAAAGCCAGCGTATAGCAACAGTGACGCGTCACCGTCAGCAGTCCCTGAATGTCTTACTACAATTTGTACAATATATAAAACGGCAGAAGGAGCAGCGACGTAAGCTTGAAAGTTGGGGACGAGTCTGTGTGCAACCTTGTTTTCGCGTTAACTGCACAGAAGCCTCAGTTCTGACCATTCTTCATAAATATTTGTCCTCGAGGCAGTTGAAATCACAGCTCACGAGCTCTTGCTGGCCTACTGTGTGCAAAAACTCACACAAAGCCAGCGTATAGCAACAGTGACGCGTCACCGTCAGCAGTCCCTGAATGTCTTACTAGAATTTGTACAATATATAAAAGGGCAGAAGGAGCAGCGACCTAGGCTTGAATCTTGGGGACGAGTCTGTGTGCAACCTTGTTTTCGCGTTAACTGCACAGAAGCCTCGGTTCTGACCATTCTTTATAAATGTATGTCCTCGAGGCAGTTGAAATCACAGTTCACGAGCTCTTGCTAGCCTACTGCGTGCAAAAACTCCCACAAAGCCAGCGTATAGCAACAAGCGACGCGTCACCGCCAGCAGTCCCTGTATGTCTTACTCCAATTTGTACAATAAATAAAAGGGCAGAAGGAGCAGCAACGTAGGCTTGAATGTTGGGGACGAGTCTGTGTGCAACCTTGTTTCCGCGTTAACTGCACAGAAGCCTCGGTTCTGACCATTCCTTATAAATGTATGTCCTCAAGGCAGTTCAAATCACAGCTCACGAGCTCTTGCTAGCCTACTGCGTGCAAAAACTCACACAAAGCCAGCGTATAGCAACAGCGACGCGTCACCGCCAGCAGCCCCTGCAAGTCTTACTACAATTTGTACGATATCTAAAAGGGCAGAAGGAGCAGCGACGTAGGCTTGAAAGTTGGGGACGAGTCTGTGTGCAACCTTGTTTTCGCGTTAACTGCACAGAAGCCTCGGTTCTGACCATTCCTTATAAATGTATGTCCTCGAGGTAGTTCAAATCACAGCTCACGAGCACTTGCTAGCCTACTGCGTGCAAAAACTCACTTAAAGTCAGCGTATAGCAACAGCGACGCGTCACCGCCAGCAGCCCCTGCATGTCTTACTACAATTTCTACAATATATAAAAGGGCAGAAGGAGCAGCGACGTAGGCTTGAAAGATGGGGACGAGTCTCTTTGCAACCTTGTTTTCGCGTTAACTGCACAGAAGCCTCGGTTCTGACCATTTTTCATAGACGTATGTCCTCGAGGCAGTAGAAATCACAGCTCAGGAGCACTTGCTAGCCTACTGCGTGCAAAAACTCACTCAAAGCCAGCGTATAGGAACAGTGACGCGTCACCGTCAGCAGTCCCTGAATGTCTTACTACAATTTGTACAATATATAAAAGGGCAGAAGGAGCAGCGACGTAAGCTTGAAAGTTGGGGACGAGTCTGTGTGCAACCTTGTTTTCGCGTTAACTGCACAGAAGCCTCAGTTCTGACCATTCTTCATAAATATTTGTCCTCGAGGCAGTTGAAATCACAGCTCACGAGCATTTGCTAGCCTACTGCGTGCAAAAACTCACTCAAAGCCAGCGCACAGCAACAGCGACGCGTCACCGCCAGCAGCCCCTGCATGTCTTACTACAATTTGTACGATATCTAAAAGGGCAGAAGGAGCAGTGACGTAGGCTTGAATGTTGGAGACGAGTCAGTGTGCAACCTTGTTTCCGCGTTAACTGCACAGAAGCCTCGGTTCTGACCATTCTTCATAAATATTTGTCCTCGAGGCAGTTGAAATCACAGCTCACGAGCTCTTGCTAGCCTACTGCGTGCAAAAATTCACACAAAGCCAGCGTATAGCAACAGCGACGCGTCACCGCCAGCAGTCCCTGCATGTCTTACTCCAATTTGTACAATATATAAAAGGGCAGAAGGAGCAGCGACCTGGGCTTGAATCTTGGGGACGAGTCTGTGTGCAACCTTGTTTTCGCGTTAACTGCACAGAAGCCTCGGTTCCGACCATTCCTTATAAATGTATGTCCTCGAGGCAGTTCAAATCACAGCTCACGAGCACTTGCTAGCCTACTGCGTGCAAAAACTCACTCTAAGCCAGCGCAAAGCAACAGCGACGCGTCACCGCCAGCAGCCCCTGCATGTCTTACTACAATTTGTACGATATCTAAAAGGGCGGAAGGAGCAGCGACGTAGGCTTGAATGTTGGGGACGAGTCTGTGTGCAACTTTGTTTTCGCGTTAACTGCACAGAAGCCTCGGTTCTGACCATTCTTCATAAATATTTGTCCTCGAGGCAGTTGAAATCACAGCTCACGAGCTCTTGCTGGCCTACTGCGTGCAAAAACTCACACAAAGCCAGCGTATAGGAACAGCGACGCGTCACCGCCAGCAGCCCCATAATGTCTTACTCCAATTTGTACAATATATAAAAGGGCAGAAGGAGCAGCGACCTAGGCTTGAATCTTGGGGACGAGTCTGTGTGCAACCTTGTTTTCGCGTTAACTGTACAGAAGCCTCGGTTCTGACCATTCTTCATAAATATTTGTCCTCGAGGCAGTGGAAATCACAGCTCACGAGCACTTGCTAGCCTACTGCGTGCAAAAACTCACTCAAAGCCAGCGTATAGCAACAGCGACGCGTCACCGCCAGCAGCCCCTGAATGGCTTACTACAATTTCTACAATATATAAAAGGGCAGAAGGAGCAGCGACGTAGGCTTGAAAGATGGGGACGAGTCTCTTTGCAACCTTGTTTTCGCGTTAACTGTACAGAAGCCTCGGTTCTGACCATTTTTCATAGACGTATGTCCTCGAGGCAGTAGAAATCACAGCTCACGAGCACATGCTAGCCTACTGCGTGCAAAAACTCACTCAAAGCCAGCGTATAGCAACAGTGACGCGTCACTGTCAGCAGCCCCTGCATGTCTTACTCCAATTTGTACAATATATAAAAGGGCAGGAGGAGCAGCGATGTAGGCTTGAATGTTGGGGACGAGTCTGTGTGCAACCTTGTTTTCGCGTTAACTGCACAGAAGCCTCGGTTCTGACCATTCTTCATAAATATTTGTCCTCGAGGCAGTTGAAATCACAGCTCACGAGCTCTTGCTAGCCTACTGCGTGCAAAAACTCACTCAAAGCCAGCGTATAGTAACAGCGACGCGTCGCCGCCAGCAGCCCCTGCATGTCTTACTACAATTTCTACAATATTTAAAAGGGCAGAAGGAGCAGCGACGTAGGCTTGAATGTTGGGAACGAGTCTGTGTGCAACCTTGTTTTCGCGTTAACTGCACAGTAGCCTCGGTTCTGACCATTCTTTATAAATGTATGTCCTCGAGGCAGTTGAAATCACAGTTCACGAGCTCTTGCTAGCCTACTGCGTGCTAAAACTCCCACAAAGCCAGCGTATAGCAACAGCGACGCGTCACCGCCAGCAGTCCCTGCATGTCTTACTCCAATTTGTACAATATATAAAAGGGCAGAAGGAGCAGTGACGTAGGCTTGAATGTTGGGGACGAGTCTGTGTGCAACCTTGTTTCCGCGTTAACTGCACAGAAGCCTCGGTTCTGACCATTCTTCATAAATATTTGTCCTCGAGGCAGTTGAAATCACAGCTCACGAGCTCTTGCTAGCCTACTGCGTGCAAAAATTCACACAAAGCCAGCGTATAGCAACAGCGACGCGTCACCGCCAGCAGTCCCTGCATGTCTTACTCCAATTTGCACAATAAATAAAAGGGCAGAAGGAGCAGCGACGTAGGCTTGAATGTTGGGAACGAGTCTGTGTGCAACCTTGTTTTCGCGTTAACTGCACAGAAGCCTCGGTTCTGATCATTCCTTATATATGTATGTCCTCGAGGCAGTACAAATCATAGCTCACGAGCTCTTGCTAGCCTACTGCGTGCAAAAACTCACACAAAGCCAGCGTATAGCAACAGCGACGCGTCACCGCCAGCAGTCCCTGCATGTCTTACTCCAATTTGTACAATAAATAAAAGGGCAGAAGGAGCAGCGACGTAGGCTTGAATGTTGGGAACGAGTCTGTGTGCAACCTTGTTTTCGCGTTAACTGCACAGAAGCCTCGGTTCTCACCATTCTTTATAAATGTATGTCCTCGAGGCAGTTCAAATCACAGCTCCCGAGCTCTTGCTAGCCTACTGCGTGCAAAAACTCACACAAAGCCAGCGTATAGCAACAAGCGACGCGTCACCGCCAGCAGTCCCTGTATGTCTTACTCCAATTTGTACAATAAATAAAAGGGCAGAAGGAGCAGCAACGTAGGCTTGAATGTTGGGGACGAGTCTGTGTGCAACCTTGTTTCCGCGTTAACTGCACAGAAGCCTCGGTTCTGACCATTCCTTATAAATGTATGTCCTCAAGGCAGTTCAAATCACAGCTCACGAGCTCTTGCTGGCCTACTGCGTGCAAAAACTCACACAAAGCCAGCGTATAGCAACAGCGACGCGTCACCGCCAGCAGCCCCTGCATGTCTTACTACAATTTGTACGATATCTAAAAGGGCAGAAGGAGCAGCGACGTAGGCTTGAAAGTTGGGGACGAGTCTGTGTGCAACCTTGTTTTCGCGTTAACTGCACAGAAGCCTCGGTTCTGACCATTCCTTATAAATGTATGTCCTCGAGGCAGTTCAAATCACAGCTCACGAGCACTTGCTAGCCTACTGCATGCAAAAACTCACTCAAAGCCAGCGTATAGCAACAGCGACGCGTCACCGCCAGCAGCCCCTGCATCTCTTACTACAATTTCTACAATATATAAAAGGGCAGAAGGAGCAGCGACGTAGGCTTGAAAGATGGGGACGAGTCTCTTTGCAACCTTGTTTTCACGTTAACGGCACAGAAGCCTCGGTTCTGACCATTTTTCTTAGATGTATGTCCTCGAGGCAGTAGAAATCACAGCTCACGAGCACTTGCTAGCCTACTGCGTGCAAAAACTCACACAAAGCCAGGGTATAGCAACAGCGACGCGTCACCGCCAGCAGCCCCTGCATCTCTAACTACAATTTGTACGATATCTAAAAGGCCAGAAGGAGCAGCGACGTAGGCATGAAAGTTGGGGACGAGATTGTGTGCAACCTTGTTTTCCCGTTAACTGCACAGATGCCTCGGTTCTGACCATTCCTTATAGATGTATGTCCTCGAGGCAGTTCAAATCACAGCTCACGAGCACTTGCTAGCCTACTGCGAGCAAAAACTCACTCAAAGCCAGCGTATAGCAACAGCGACGCGTCACCGCCAGCAGCCCCTGCATGTCTTACTACAATTTCTACAATATATAAAAGGGCAGAAGGAGCAGCGACCTAGGCTTGAATCTTGGGGACGAGTCTGTGTGCAACCTTGTTTTCGCGTTAACTGCACAGAAGCCTTGGTTCTGACCATTCTTTATAAATGTATGTCCTCGAGGCAGTTGAAATCACAGCTCACCAGCTCTTGCTAGCCTACTGCGTGCAAAAACTCACACAAAGCCAGCGTATAGCAACAGCGACGCCTCACCGCCAGCAGCCCCTGCATCTCAAACTACAATTTGTACGATGTCTAAAAGGGCAGAAGGAGCAGCGACGTAGGCTTGAAAGTTTGGGACGAGTCTGTGTGCAACCCTGTTTTCGCGTTAACTGCACGGAAGCCTCGGTTCTGACCATTCCTTATAAATGTATGTCCTCGAGGCAGTTCAAATCACAGCTCACGAGCACTTGCTAGCCTACTGCGTGCAAAAACTCACTCAAAGCCAGCGTATAGCAACAGCGACGCGTCACCGCCAGCAGCCCCTGCATGTCTTACTACAATTTCTACAATATATAAAAGGGCAGAAGGAGCAGCGACGTAGGCTTGAAAGATGGGGACGAGTCTGTGTGCAACCTTGTTTTCGCGTTAACTGCACAGAAGCCTCGGTTCTGACCATTTTTCATAGACGTATGTCCTCGAGGCAGTAGAAATCACAGCTCACGAGCACTTGCTAGCCTACTGCGTGCAAAAACTCACTCAAAGCCAGCGTATAGCAACAGTGACGCGTCACCGTCAGCAGTCCCTGAATGTCTTACTACAATTTGTACAATATATAAAACGGCAGAAGGAGCAGCGACGTAAGCTTGAAAGTTGGGGACGAGTCTGTGTGCAACCTTGTTTTCGCGTTAACTGCACAGAAGCCTCAGTTCTGACCATTCTTCATAAATATTTGTCCTCGAGGCAGTTGAAATCACAGCTCACGAGCTCTTGCTGGCCTACTGTGTGCAAAAACTCACACAAAGCCAGCGTATAGCAACAGTGACGCGTCACCGTCAGCAGTCCCTGAATGTCTTACTACAATTTGTACAATATATAAAAGGGCAGAAGGAGCAGCGACCTAGGCTTGAATCTTGGGGACGAGTCTGTGTGCAACCTTGTTTTCGCGTTAACTGCACAGAAGCCTCGGTTCTGACCATTCTTTATAAATGTATGTCCTCGAGGCAGTTGAAATCACAGTTCACGAGCTCTTGCTAGCCTACTGCGTGCAAAAACTCCCACAAAGCCAGCGTATAGCAACAGCGACGCGTCACCGCCAGCAGCCCCTGCATGTCTTACTACAATTTCTACAATATGTAAAAGGGCAGAAGGAGCAGCGACGTAGGCTTGAATGTTGCGAACGAGTCTGTGTGCAACCTTGTTTTCGCGTTAACTGCACAGAAGCCTCGGTTCTGACCATTCTTTATAAATGTATGTCCTCGAGGCAGTTGAAATCACAGCTCACGAGCACTTGCTAGCCTACTGCGAGCAAAAACTCACTCAAAGCCAGCGTATAGCAACAGCGACGCGTCACCGCCAGCAGCCCCTGCATGTCTTACTACAATTTCTACAATATATAAAAGGGCAGAAGGAGCAGCGACGTAGGCTTGAAAGATGGGGACGAGTCTCTTTGCAACCTTGTTTACACGTTAACTGCACAGAAGCCTCGGTTCTGACCATATTTCATAGATGTTTGTCCTCGAGGCAGTAGAAATCACAGCTCACGAGCACTTGGTAGCCTACTGCGTGCAAAAAACTCACTCAAAGCCAGCGTATAGCAACAGTGACGCGTCACGGTCAGCAGCCCCTGAATGTCTTACTACAATTTCTACAATATATAAAAGGCAGAAGGAGCAGCGACGTAGGCTTGAAAGATGGGGACGAGTCTCTTTGCAACCTTGTTTTCGCGTTAACTGCACAGAAGCCTTAGTTCTGACCATTCGTCATAAATATTTGTCCTCGAGGCAGTTGAAATCACAGCTCACGAGCACTTGCTAGCCTACTGCGTGCAAAAACTCACTCAAAGCAAGCGTATAGCAACAGCGACGCGTCACCGCCAGCAGCCCCTGCATGTCTTACTACAATTTCTACAATATATAAAAGGGCAGAAGGAGCAGCGACCTAGGCTTGAATCTTGGGGACGAGTCTGTGTGCAACCTTGTTTTCGCGTTAACTGCACAGAAGCCTTGGTTCTGACCATTCTTTATAAATGTATGTCCTCGAGGCAGTTGAAATCACAGCTCACCAGCTCTTGCTAGCCTACTGCGTGCAAAAACTCACACAAAGCCAGCGTATAGCAACAGCGACGCCTCACCGCCAGCAGCCCCTGCATCTCAAACTACAATTTGTACGATGTCTAAAAGGGCAGAAGGAGCAGCGACGTAGGCTTGAAAGTTTGGGACGAGTCTGTGTGCAACCCTGTTTTCGCGTTAACTGCACGGAAGCCTCGGTTCTGACCATTCCTTATAAATGTATGTCCTCGAGGCAGTTCAAATCACAGCTCACGAGCACTTGCTAGCCTACTGCGTGCAAAAACTCACTCAAAGCCAGCGTATAGCAACAGCGACGCGTCACCGCCAGCAGCCCCTGCATGTCTTACTACAATTTCTACAATATATAAAAGGGCAGAAGGAGCAGCGACGTAGGCTTGAAAGATGGGGACGAGTCTGTGTGCAACCTTGTTTTCGCGTTAACTGCACAGAAGCCTCGGTTCTGACCATTTTTCATAGACGTATGTCCTCGAGGCAGTAGAAATCACAGCTCACGAGCACTTGCTAGCCTACTGCGTGCAAAAACTCACTCAAAGCCAGCGTATAGCAACAGTGACGCGTCACCGTCAGCAGCCCCTGAATGTCTTACTACAATTTGTACAATATATAAAAGGGCAGAAGGAGCAGCGACGTAAGCTTGAAAGTTGGGGACGAGTCTGTGTGCAACCTTGTTTTCGCCTTAACTGCACAGAAGCCTCAGTTCTGACCATTCTTCATAAATATTTGTCCTCGAGGCAGTTGAAATCACAGCTCACGACCTCTTGCTGGCCTACTGCGTGCAAAAACTCACTCAAAGCCAGCGTATAGCAACAGCAACGCGTCGCCGCCAGCAGCCCCTGCATGTCTTACTCCAATTTGTACAATATATAAAAGGGCAGAAGGAGCAGCGATGTAGGCTTGAATGTTGGGGACGAGTCTGTGTGCAACCTTGTTTTCGCGTTAACTGCACAGAAGCCTCGGTTCTGACCATTCTTCATAAATATTTGTCCTCGAGGCAGTTGAAATCACAGCTCACGAGCTCTTGCTAGCCTACTGCGTGCAAAAACTCACTCAAAGCCAGCGTATAGCAACAGCGACGCGTCGCCGCCAGCAGCCCCTGCATGTCTTACTACAATTTCTACAATATTTAAAAGGGCAGAAGGAGCAGCGACGTAGGCTTGAATGTTGGGAACGAGTCTGTGTGCAACCTTGCTTTCGCGTTAACTGCACAGAAGCCTCGGTTCTGACCATTCTTTATAAATGTGTCCTCGAGGCAGTTGAATTCACAGTTCACGAGCTCTTGCTAGCCTACTGCGTGCTAAAACTCCCACAAAGCCTGCGTATAGCAACAGCGACGCGTCACCGCCAGCAGTCCCTGCATGTCTTACTCCAATTTGTACAATATATAAAAGGGCAGAAGGAGCAGTGACGTAGGCTTGAATGTTGGGGACGAGTCTGTGTGCAACCTTGTTTCCGCGTTAACTGCACAGAAGCCTCGGTTCTGACCATTCTTCATAAATATTTGTCCTCGAGGCAGTTGAAATCACAGCTCACGAGCTCTTGCTAGCCTACTGCGTGCAAAAATTCACACAAAGCCAGCGTATAGCAACAGCGACGCGTCACCGCCAGCAGTCCCTGCATGTCTTACTCCAATTTGTACAATAAATAAAAGGGCAGAAGGAGCAGCGACGTAGGCTTGAATGTTGGGGACGAGTCTGTGTGCAACCTTGTTTTCGCGTTAACTGCACAGAAGCCTCGGTTCTCACCATTCTTTATAAATGTATGTCCTCGAGGCAGTTCAAATCACAGCTCACGAGCTCTTGCTAGCCTACTGCGTGCAAAAACTCACACAAAGCCAGCGTATAGCAACAAGCGACGCGTCACCGCCAGCAGTCCCTGTATGTCTTACTCCAATTTGTACAATAAATAAAAGGGCAGAAGGAGCAGCAACGTAGGCTTGAATGTTGGGGACGAGTCTGTGTGCAACCTTGTTTCCGCGTTAACTGCACAGAAGCCTCGGTTCTGACCATTCCTTATAAATGTATGTCCTCAAGGCAGTTCAAATCACAGCTCACGAGCTCTTGCTAGCCTACTGCGTGCAAAAACTCACACAAAGCCAGCGTATAGCAACAGCGACGCGTCACCGCCAGCAGCCCCTGCAAGTCTTACTACAATTTGTACGATATCTAAAAGGGCAGAAGGAGCAGCGACGTAGGCTTGAAAGTTGGGGACGAGTCTGTGTGCAACCTTGTTTTCGCGTTAACTGCACAGAAGCCTCGGTTCTGACCATTCCTTATAAATGTATGTCCTCGAGGTAGTTCAAATCACAGCTCACGAGCACTTGCTAGCCTACTGCGTGCAAAAACTCACTTAAAGTCAGCGTATAGCAACAGCGACGCGTCACCGCCAGCAGCCCCTGCATGTCTTACTACAATTTCTACAATATATAAAAGGGAAGAAGGAGCAGCGACGTAGGCTTGAAAGATGGGGACGAGTCTCTTTGCAACCTTGTTTTCGCGTTAACTGCACAGAAGCCTCGGTTCTGACCATTTTTCATAGACGTATGTCCTCGAGGCAGTAGAAATCACAGCTCAGGAGCACTTGCTAGCCTACTGCGTGCAAAAACTCACTCAAAGCCAGCGTATAGGAACAGTGACGCGTCACCGTCAGCAGTCCCTGAATGTCTTACTACAATTTGTACAATATATAAAAGGGCAGAAGGAGCAGCGACGTAAGCTTGAAAGTTGGGGACGAGTCTGTGTGCAACCTTGTTTTCGCGTTAACTGCACAGAAGCCTCAGTTCTGACCATTCTTCATAAATATTTGTCCTCGAGGCAGTTGAAATCACAGCTCACGAGCTCTTGCTGGCCTACTGCGTGCAAAAACTCACACAAAGCCAGCGTATAGCAACAGCGACGCGTCACCGCCAGCAGCCCCTGAATGTCTTACTCCAATTTGTACAATATATAAAAGGGCAGAAGGAGCAGCGACCTAGGCTTGAATCTTGGGGACGAGTCTGTGCGCAACTTTGTTTTCGCGTTAACTGCACAGAAGCCTCGGTTCTGACCATTCCTTATAAATGTATGTCCTCGAGGCAGTTCAAATCACAGCTCACGAGCATTTGCTAGCCTACTGCGTGCAAAAACTCACTCAAAGCCAGCGCACAGCAACAGCGACGCGTCACCGCCAGCAGCCCCTGCATGTCTTACTACAATTTGTACGATATCTAAAAGGGCAGAAGGAGCAGTGACGTAGGCTTGAATGTTGGAGACGAGTCAGTGTGCAACCTTGTTTCCGCGTTAACTGCACAGAAGCCTCGGTTCTGGCCATTCTTCATAAATATTTGTCCTCGAGGCAGTTGAAATCACAGCTCACGAGCTCTTGCTAGCCTACTGCGTGCAAAAATTCACACAAAGCCAGCGTATAGCAACAGCGACGCGTCACCGCCAGCAGTCCCTGCATGTCTTACTCCAATTTGTACAATATATAAAAGGGCAGAAGGAGCAGCGACCTAGGCTTGAATCTTGGGGACGAGTCTGTGTGCAACCTTGTTTTCGCGTTAACTGCACAGAAGCCTCGGTTCCGACCATTCCTTATAAATGTATGTCCTCGAGGCAGTTCAAATCACAGCTCACGAGCACTTGCTAGCCTACTGCGTGCAAAAACTCACTCTAAGCCAGCGCAAAGCAACAGCGACGCGTCACCGCCAGCAGCCCCTGCATGTCTTACTACAATTTGTACGATATCTAAAAGGGCGGAAGGAGCAGCGACGTAGGCTTGAATGTTGGGGACGAGTCTGTGTGCAACTTTGTTTTCGCGTTAACTGCACAGAAGCCTCGGTTCTGACCATTCTTCATAAATATTTGTCCTCGAGGCAGTTGAAATCACAGCTCACGAGCTCTTGCTGGCCTACTGCGTGCAAAAACTCACACAAAGCCAGCGTATAGGAACAGCGACGCGTCACCGCCAGCAGCCCCATAATGTCTTACTCCAATTTGTACAATATATAAAAGGGCAGAAGGAGCAGCGACCTAGGCTTGAATCTTGGGGACGAGTCTGTGTGCAACCTTGTTTTCGCGTTAACTGTACAGAAGCCTCGGTTCTGACCATTCTTCATAAATATTTGTCCTCGAGGCAGTGGAAATCACAGCTCACGAGCACTTGCTAGCCTACTGCGTGCAAAAACTCACTCAAAGCCAGCGTATAGCAACAGCGACGCGTCACCGCCAGCAGCCCCTGAATGGCTTACTACAATTTCTACAATATATAAAAGGGCAGAAGGAGCAGCGACGTAGGCTTGAAAGATGGGGACGAGTCTCTTTGCAACCTTGTTTTCGCGTTAACTGTACAGAAGCCTCGGTTCTGACCATTTTTCATAGACGTATGTCCTCGAGGCAGTAGAAATCACAGCTCACGAGCACTTGCTAGCCTACTGCGTGCAAAAACTCACTCAAAGCCAGCGTATAGCAACAGTGACGCGTCACTGTCAGCAGCCCCTGCATGTCTTACTCCAATTTGTACAATATATAAAAGGGCAGGAGGAGCAGCGATGTAGGCTTGATTGTTGGGGACGAGTCTGTGTGCAACCTTGTTTTCGCGTTAACTGCACAGAAGCCTCGGTTCTGACCATTCTTCATAAATATTTGTCCTCGAGGCAGTTGAAATCACAGCTCACGAGCTCTTGCTAGCCTACTGCGTGCAAAAACTCACTCAAAGCCAGCGTATAGTAACAGCGACGCGTCGCCGCCAGCAGCCCCTGCATGTCTTACTACAATTTCTACAATATTTAAAAGGGCAGAAGGAGCAGCGACGTAGGCTTGAATGTTGGGAACGAGTCTGTGTGCAACCTTGTTTTCGCGTTAACTGCACAGTAGCCTCGGTTCTGACCATTCTTTATAAATGTATGTCCTCGAGGCAGTTGAAATCACAGTTCACGAGCTCTTGCTAGCCTACTGCGTGCTAAAACTTCACAAAGCCAGCGTATAGCAACAGCGACGCGTCACCGCCAGCAGTCCCTGCATGTCTTACTCCAATTTGTACAATATATAAAAGGGCAGAAGGAGCAGTGACGTAGGCTTGAATGTTGGGGACGAGTCTGTGTGCAACCTTGTTTCCGCGTTAACTGCACAGAAGCCTCGGTTCTGACCATTCTTCATAAATATTTGTCCTCGAGGCAGTTGAAATCACAGCTCACGAGCTCTTGCTAGCCTACTGCGTGCAAAAATTCACACAAAGCCAGCGTATAGCAACAGCGACGCGTCACCGCCAGCAGTCCCTGCATGTCTTACTCCAATTTGCACAATAAATAAAAGGGCAGAAGGAGCAGCGACGTAGGCTTGAATGTTGGGAACGAGTCTGTGTGCAACCTTGTTTTCGCGTTAACTGCACAGAAGCCTCGGTTCTGATCATTCCTTATATATGTATGTCCTCGAGGCAGTACAAATCATAGCTCACGAGCTCTTGCTAGCCTACTGCGTGCAAAAACTCACACAAAGCCAGCGTATAGCAACAGCGACGCGTCACCGCCAGCAGTCCCTGCATGTCTTACTCCAATTTGTACAATAAATAAAAGGGCAGAAGGAGCAGCGACGTAGGCTTGAATGTTGGGAACGAGTCTGTGTGCAACCTTGTTTTCGCGTTAACTGCACAGAAGCCTCGGTTCTCACCATTCTTTATAAATGTATGTCCTCGAGGCAGTTCAAATCACAGCTCCCGAGCTCTTGCTAGCCTACTGCGTGCAAAAACTCACACAAAGCCAGCGTATAGCAACAAGCGACGCGTCACCGCCAGCAGTCCCTGTATGTCTTACTCCAATTTGTACAATAAATAAAAGGGCAGAAGGAGCAGCAACGTAGGCTTGAATGTTGGGGACGAGTCTGTGTGCAACCTTGTTTCCGCGTTAACTGCACAGAAGCCTCGGTTCTGTCCATTCCTTATAAATGTATGTCCTCAAGGCAGTTCAAATCACAGCTCACGAGCTCTTGCTGGCCTACTGCGTGCAAAAACTCACACAAAGCCAGCGTATAGCAACAGCGACGCGTCACCGCCAGCAGCCCCTGCATGTCTTACTACAATTTGTACGATATCTAAAAGGGCAGAAGGAGCAGCGACGTAGGCTTGAAAGTTGGGGACGAGTCTGTGTGCAACCTTGTTTTCGCGTTAACTGCACAGAAGCCTCGGTTCTGACCATTCCTTATAAATGTATGTCCTCGAGGCAGTTCAAATCACAGCTCACGAGCACTTGCTAGCCTACTGCATGCAAAAACTCACTCAAAGCCAGTGTATAGCAACAGCGACGCGTCACCGCCAGCAGCCCCTGCATGTCTTACTACAATTTCTACAATATATAAAAGGGCAGAAGGAGCAGCGACGTAGGCTTGAAAGATGGGGACGAGTCTCTTTGCAACCTTGTTTTCACGTTAACGGCACAGAAGCCTCGGTTCTGACCATTTTTCTTAGATGTATGTCCTCGAGGCAGTAGAAATCACAGCTCACGAGCACTTGCTAGCCTACTGCGTGCAAAAACTCACACAAAGCCAGGGTATAGCAACAGCGACGCGTCACCGCCAGCAGCTCCTGCATCTCTAACTACAATTTGTACGATATCTAAAAGGCCAGAAGGAGCAGCGACGTAGGCATGAAAGTTGGGGACGAGATTGTGTGCAACCTTGTTTTCCCGTTAACTGCACAGATGCCTCGGTTCTGACCATTCCTTATAGATGTATGTCCTCGAGGCAGTTCAAATCACAGCTCACGAGCACTTGCTAGCCTACTGCGAGCAAAAACTCACTCAAAGCCAGCGTATAGCAACAGCGACGCGTCACCGCCAGCAGCCCCTGCATGTCTTACTACAATTTCTACAATATATAAAAGGGCAGAAGGAGCAGCGACCTAGGCTTGAATCTTGGGGACGAGTCTGTGTGCAACCTTGTTTTCGCGTTAACTGCACAGAAGCCTTGGTTCTGACCATTCTTTATAAATGTATGTCCTCGAGGCAGTTGAAATCACAGCTCACCAGCTCTTGCTAGCCTACTGCGTGCAAAAACTCACACAAAGCCAGCGTATAGCAACAGCGACGCCTCACCGCCAGCAGCCCCTGCATCTCAAACTACAATTTGTACGATGTCTAAAAGGGCAGAAGGAGCAGCGACGTAGGCTTGAAAGTTTGGGACGAGTCTGTGTGCAACCCTGTTTTCGCGTTAACTGCACGGAAGCCTCGGTTCTGACCATTCCTTATAAATGTATGTCCTCGAGGCAGTTCAAATCACAGCTCACGAGCACTTGCTAGCCTACTGCGTGCAAAAACTCACTCAAAGCCAGCGTATAGCAACAGCGACGCGTCACCGCCAGCAGCCCCTGCATGTCTTACTACAATTTCTACAATATATAAAAGGGCAGAAGGAGCAGCGACGTAGGCTTGAAAGATGGGGACGAGTCTGTGTGCAACCTTGTTTTCGCGTTAACTGCACAGAAGCCTCGGTTCTGACCATTTTTCATAGACGTATGTCCTCGAGGCAGTAGAAATCACAGCTCACGAGCACTTGCTAGCCTACTGCGTGCAAAAACTCACTCAAAGCCAGCGTATAGCAACAGTGACGCGTCACCGTCAGCAGTCCCTGAATGTCTTACTACAATTTGTACAATATATAAAACGGCAGAAGGAGCAGCGACGTAAGCTTGAAAGTTGGGGACGAGTCTGTGTGCAACCTTGTTTTCGCGTTAACTGCACAGAAGCCTCAGTTCTGACCATTCTTCATAAATATTTGTCCTCGAGGCAGTTGAAATCACAGCTCACGAGCTCTTGCTGGCCTACTGTGTGCAAAAACTCACACAAAGCCAGCGTATAGCAACAGTGACGCGTCACCGTCAGCAGTCCCTGAATGTCTTACTACAATTTGTACAATATATAAAAGGGCAGAAGGAGCAGCGACCTAGGCTTGAATCTTGGGGACGAGTCTGTGTGCAACCTTGTTTTCGCGTTAACTGCACAGAAGCCTCGGTTCTGACCATTCTTTATAAATGTATGTCCTCGAGGCAGTTGAAATCACAGTTCACGAGCTCTTGCTAGCCTACTGCGTGCAAAAACTCCCACAAAGCCAGCGTATAGCAACAGCGACGCGTCACCGCCAGCAGCCCCTGCATGTCTTACTACAATTTCTACAATATGTAAAAGGGCAGAAGGAGCAGCGACGTAGGCTTGAATGTTGCGAACGAGTCTGTGTGCAACCTTGTTTTCGCGTTAACTGCACAGAAGCCTCGGTTCTGACCATTCTTTATAAATGTATGTCCTCGAGGCAGTTGAAATCACAGCTCACGAGCACTTGCTAGCCTACTGCGAGCAAAAACTCACTCAAAGCCAGCGTATAGCAACAGCGACGCGTCACCGCCAGCAGCCCCTGCATGTCTTACTACAATTTCTACAATATATAAAAGGGCAGAAGGAGCAGCGACGTAGGCTTGAAAGATGGGGACGAGTCTCTTTGCAACCTTGTTTACACGTTAACTGCACAGAAGCCTCGGTTCTGACCATATTTCATAGATGTTTGTCCTCGAGGCAGTAGAAATCACAGCTCACGAGCACTTGGTAGCCTACTGCGTGCAAAAAACTCACTCAAAGCCAGCGTATAGCAACAGTGACGCGTCACGGTCAGCAGCCCCTGAATGTCTTACTACAATTTCTACAATATATAAAAGGCAGAAGGAGCAGGAGACGTAGGCTTGAAAGATGGGGACGAGTCTCTTTGCAACCTTGTTTTCGCGTTAACTGCACAGAAGCCTTAGTTCTGACCATTCGTCATAAATATTTGTCCTCGAGGCAGTTGAAATCACAGCTCACGAGCACTTGCTAGCCTACTGCGTGCAAAAACTCACTCAAAGCAAGCGTATAGCAACAGCGACGCGTCACCGCCAGCAGCCCCTGCATGTCTTACTACAATTTCTACAATATATAAAAGGGCAGAAGGAGCAGCGACGTAGGCTTGAAAGATGGGGACGAGTCTGTGTGCAACCTTGTTTTCGCGTTAACTGCACAGAAGCCTCGGTTCTGACCATTTTTCATAGACGTATGTCCTCGAGGCAGTAGAAATCACAGCTCACGAGCACTTGCTAGCCTACTGCGTGCAAAAACTCACTCAAAGCCAGCGTATAGCAACAGCGACGCGTCACCGCCAGCAGTCCCTGCATGTCTTACTCCAATTTGTACAATATATAAAAGGGCAGAAGGAGCAGCGACCTAGGCTTGAATCTTGGGGACGAGTCTGTGTGCAACCTTGTTTTCGCGTTAACAGCACAGAAGCCTCGGTTCTGACCATTCTTTATAAATGTATGTCCTCGAGGCAGTTCAAATCACAGCTCACGAGCTCTTGCTAGCCTACTGCGTGCAAGAACTCACACAAAGCCAGCGCATAGCAACAGCGACGCGTCACCGCCAGCAGCCCCTGCATGTCTTACTACAATTTGTACGATATCTAAAAGCGCAGAAGGAGCAGCGACGTAGGCTTGAAAGTTGGGGACGAGTCTGTGTGCAACCTTGTTTCCGCGTTAACTGCACAGAAGCCTCGGTTCTGACCATTCCTTATAAATGTATGTCCTCGAGGCAGTTCAAATCACAGCTCACGAGCACTTGCTAGCCTACTGCGTGCAAAAACTCACTCAAAGCCAGCGCATAGCAACAGCGACGCGTCACCGCCAGCAGTCCCTGCATGTCTTACTCCAATTTGTACAATAAATAAAAGGGCAGAAGGAGCAGCGACGTAGGCTTGAATGTTGGGAACGAGTCTGTGTGCAACCTTGTTTTCGCGTTAACTGCACAGAAGCCTCGGTTCTCACCATTCTTTATAAATGTATGTCCTCGAGGCAGTTCAAATCACAGCTCACGAGCTCTTGCTAGCCTACTGCGTGCAAAAACTCACACAAAGCCAGCGTATAGCAACAAGCGACGCGTCACCGCCAGCAGTCCCTGTATGTCTTACTCCAATTTGTACAATAAATAAAAGGGCAGAAGGAGCAGCAACGTAGGCTTGAATGTTGGGGACGAGTCTGTGTGCAACCTTGTTTCCGCGTTAACTGCACAGAAGCCTCGGTTCTGACCATTCCTTATAAATGTATGTCCTCAAGGCAGTTCAAATCACAGCTCACGAGCTCTTGCTGGCCTACTGCGTGCAAAAACTCACACAAAGCCAGCGTATAGCAACAGCGACGCGTCACCGCCAGCAGCCCCTGCATGTCTTACTACAATTTGTACGATATCTAAAAGGGCAGAAGGAGAAGCGACGTAGGCTTGAATGTTGGGGACGAGTCTGTGTGCAACCTTGTTTTCGCGTTAACTGCACAGAAGCCTCGGTTCTGACCATTCCTTATAAATGTATGTCCTCGAGGCAGTTCAAATCACAGCTCACGAGCACTTGCTAGCCTACTGCGTGCAAAAACTCACACAAAGCCAGCGTATAGCAACAGCGACGCGTCACCGCCAGCAGCCCCTGAATGTCTTACTCCAATTTGTACGATATATAAAAGGGCAGAAGGAGCAGCGACCTAGGCTTGAATCTTGGGGACGAGTCTGTGTGCAACCTTGTTTTCGAGTTAACTGCACAGAAGCCTCGGTTCTGACCATTCTTTATAAATATATGTTCTCGAGGCAGTTGAAATCACAGCTCACGAGCTCTTGCTAGCCTACTGCGTGCAAAAACTCACAGAAAGCCAGCGTATAGCAACAGCGACGCGTCACCGCCAGCAGCCCCTGCATGTCTTACTCCAATTTGTACGATATATAAAAAGGCAGAAGGAGCAGCGACCTAGGCTTGAATCTTGGGGACGAGTCTGTGTGCAACCTTGTTTTCGCGTTAACTGCACAGAAGCCTTGCTTCTGACCATTCTTTATAAATGTATGTCCTCGAGGCAGTTGAAATCACAGTTCACGAGCTCTTGCTAGCCTAGTGCGTGCAAAAACTCCCACAAAGCCAGCGTATAGCAACAGCGACGCGTCACCGCCAGCAGTCCCTGCATGTCTTACTCCAATTTGTGCAATATATAAAAGAGGAGAAGGAGCAGTGACGTAGGCTTGAATGTTGGGGACGAGTCTGTGTGCAACCTTGTTTCCGCGTTAACTGCACAGAAGCCTCGGTTCTGGCCATTCTTCATAAATATATGTCCTCGAGGCAGTTGAAATCACAGCTCACGAGCTCTTGCTAGCCTACTGCGTGCAAAAACTCACTCAAAGCCAGCGCATAGCAACAGCGACGCGTCACCGCCAGCAGTCCCTGCATGTCTTACTCCAATTTGTACAATAAATAAAAGGGCAGAAGGAGCAGCGACGTAGGCTTGAATGTTGGGAACGAGTCTGTGTGCAACCTTGTTTTCGCGTTAACTGCACAGAAGCCTCGGTTCTCACCATTCTTTATAAATGTATGTCCTCGAGGCAGTTCAAATCACAGCTCACGAGCTCTTGCTAGCCTACTGCGTGCAAAAACTCACACAAAGCCAGCGTATAGCAACAAGCGACGCGTCACCGCCAGCAGTCCCTGTATGTCTTACTCCAATTTGTACAATAAATAAAAGGGCAGAAGGAGCAGCAACGTAGGCTTGAATGTTGGGGACGAGTCTGTGTGCAACCTTGTTTCCGCGTTAACTGCACAGAAGCCTCGGTTCTGACCATTCCTTATAAATGTATGTCCTCAAGGCAGTTCAAATCACAGCTCACGAGCTCTTGCTGGCCTACTGCGTGCAAAAACTCACACAAAGCCAGCGTATAGCAACAGCGACGCGTCACCGCCAGCAGCCCCTGCATGTCTTACTACAATTTGTACGATATCTAAAAGGGCAGAAGGAGAAGCGACGTAGGCTTGAATGTTGGGGACGAGTCTGTGTGCAACCTTGTTTTCGCGTTAACTGCACAGAAGCCTCGGTTCTGACCATTCCTTATAAATGTATGTCCTCGAGGCAGTTCAAATCACAGCTCACGAGCACTTGCTAGCCTACTGCGTGCAAAAACTCACACAAAGCCAGCGTATAGCAACAGCGACGCGTCACCGCCAGCAGCCCCTGAATGTCTTACTCCAATTTTTACGATATATAAAAGGGCAGAAGGAGCAGCGACCTAGGCTTGAATCTTGGGGACGAGTCTGTGTGCAACCTTGTTTTCGAGTTAACTGCACAGAAGCCTCGGTTCTGACCATTCTTTATAAATATATGTTCTCGAGGCAGTTGAAATCACAGCTCACGAGCTCTTGCTAGCCTACTGCGTGCAAAAACTCACAGAAAGCCAGCGTATAGCAACAGCGACGCGTCACCGCCAGCAGCCCCTGCATGTCTTACTCCAATTTGTACGATATATAAAAAGGCAGAAGGAGCAGCGACCTAGGCTTGAATCTTGGGGACGAGTCTGTGTGCAACCTTGTTTTCGCGTTAACTGCACAGAAGCCTTGCTTCTGACCATTCTTTATAAATGTATGTCCTCGAGGCAGTTGAAATCACAGTTCACGAGCTCTTGCTAGCCTAGTGCGTGCAAAAACTCCCACAAAGCCAGCGTATAGCAACAGCGACGCGTCACCGCCAGCAGTCCCTGCATGTCTTACTCCAATTTGTGCAATATATAAAAGAGGAGAAGGAGCAGTGACGTAGGCTTGAATGTTGGGGACGAGTCTGTGTGCAACCTTGTTTCCGCGTTAACTGCACAGAAGCCTCGGTTCTGGCCATTCTTCATAAATATATGTCCTCGAGGCAGTTGAAATCACAGCTCACGAGCTCTTGCTAGCCTACTGCGTGCAAAAACTCACACAAAGCCAGCGTATAGCAACAGCGACGCGTCACCGCAAGCAGTCCCTGCATGTCTTACTCCAATTTGTACAATATATAAAAGGGCAGAAGGAGCAGTGACGTAGGCTTGAATGTTGGGGACGAGTCTGTGTGCAACCTTGTTTCCGCGTTAACTGCACAGAAGCCTCGGTTCTGACCATTCTTCCTAAATATTTGTCCTCGAGGCGGTTGAAATCACAGCTCACGAGCTCTTGCTAGCCTACTGCGTGCAAAAACTCACACAAAGCCAGCGTATAGCAACAGCGACGCGTCCCCGCCAGCAGTCCCTGCATGTCTTACTCCAATTTGTGCAATATATAAAAGAGGAGAAGGAGCAGCGACGTAGGCTTGAAAGTTGGGGACGAGTCTGTGTGCAACCTTGTTTTCGCGTTAACTGCACACAAGCCTCGGTTCTGACCATTCTTCATAAATATTTGTCCTCGAGGCAGTTGAAATCACAGCTCACGAGCTCTTGCTAGCCTACTGCGTGCAAAAACTCACAGAAAGCCAGCGTATAGCAACAGCGACGCGTCACCGCCAGCAGCCCCTGCATGTCTTACTCCAATTTGTACGATATATAAAAAGGCAGAAGGAGCAGCGACCTAGGCTTGAATCTTGGGGACGAGTCTGTGTGCAACCTTGTTTTCGCGTTAACTGCACAGAAGCCTTGCTTCTGACCATTCTTTATAAATGTATGTCCTCGAGGCAGTTGAAATCACAGTTCACGAGCTCTTGCTAGCCTAGTGCGTGCAAAAACTCCCACAAAGCCAGCGTATAGCAACAGCGACGCGTCACCGCCAGCAGTCCCTGCATGTCTTACTCCAATTTGTGCAATATATAAAAGAGGAGAAGGAGCAGTGACGTAGGCTTGAATGTTGGGGACGAGTCTGTGTGCAACCTTGTTTCCGCGTTAACTGCACAGAAGCCTCGGTTCTGGCCATTCTTCATAAATATATGTCCTCGAGGCAGTTGAAATCACAGCTCACGAGCTCTTGCTAGCCTACTGCGTGCAAAAACTCACACAAAGCCAGCGTATAGCAACAGCGACGCGTCACCGCCAGCAGTCCCTGCATGTCTTACTCCAATTTGTACAATATATAAAAGGGCAGAAGGAGCAGTGACGTAGGCTTGAATGTTGGGGACGAGTCTGTGTGCAACCTTGTTTCCGCGTTAACTGCACAGAAGCCTCGGTTCTGACCATTCTTCCTAAATATTTGTCCTCGAGGCGGTTGAAATCACAGCTCACGAGCTCTTGCTAGCCTACTGCGTGCAAAAACTCACACAAAGCCAGCGTATAGCAACAGCGACGCGTCCCCGCCAGCAGTCCCTGCATGTCTTACTCCAATTTGTGCAATATATAAAAGAGGAGAAGGAGCAGCGACGTAGGCTTGAAAGTTGGGGACGAGTCTGTGTGCAACCTTGTTTTCGCGTTAACTGCACACAAGCCTCGGTTCTGACCATTCTTCATAAATATTTGTCCTCGAGGCAGTTGAAATCACAGCTCACGAGGGCTAACTAGCCTACTGCGTGCAAAAACTAGCACAAAGCCACCGTATAGCAACAGCGACGCGTCACCGCCAGCAGTCCCTGCATGTCTTTCTCCAATTTGTACGATATCTAAAAGGGCAGAAGGAGCAGCGACGTAGGCATGAAAGTTGGGGACGAGTTTGTGTGCAACCTTGTTTTCGCGTAAACTGCACAGAAGCCTCGGTTCTGACCATTCCTTATAAATGTATGTCCTCGAGGCAGTTCAAATCACAGCTCACGAGCACTCGCTAGCCTACTGCGTGCAAAAACTAACACAAAGCCAGCGTATAGCAACAGCGACGCGTCACCGCCAGCAGCCCCTGAATGTCTTACTCCAATTTGTACGATATATAAAAGGGCAGAAGGAGCAGCGACCAAGGCTTGAATCTTGGGGACGAGTCTGTCTGCAACCTTGTTTTCGCGTTAACGGCACAGAAGCCTTCGTTCTGACCATTCTTTATAAATGTATGTCCTCGAGGCAGTTGAAATCACAGTTCACGAGCGCTTGCTAGCCTACTGCGTGCAAAAACTCCCACAAAGCCAGCGTATAGCAACAGCGACGCCTCACCGCCAGCAGTCCCTGCATGTCTTACTCCAATTTGTACAATATATAAAAGGGCAGAAGGAGCAGTGACGTAGGCTTGAATGTTGGGGACGAGTCTGTGTGCAACCTTGTTTCCGCGTTAACTGCACAGAAGCCTCGGTTCTGGCCATTCTTCATAAATATATGTCCTCGAGGCAGTTGAAATCACAGCTCACGAGCTCTTGCTAGCCTACTGCGTGCAAAAACTCACACAAAGCCAGCGTATAGCAACAGCGACGCGTCACCGCCAGCAGCCCCTGCATGTCTTACTCCAATTTGTACGATATATAAAAAGGCAGAAGGAGCAGCGACCTAGGCTTGAATCTTGGGGACGAGTCTGTGTGCAACCTTGTTTTCGCGTTAACTGCACAGAAGCCTCGGTTCTGACCATTCTTCATAAATATTTGTCCTCGAGGCAGTTGAAATCACCGCTCACGAGGGCTAACTAGCCTACTGCGTGCAAAAACTAGCACAAAGCCACCGTATAGCAACAGCGACGCGTCACCGCCAGCAGTCCCTGCATGTCTTACTCCAATTTGTACGATATCTAAAAGGGCAGAAGGAGCAGCGACGTAGGCATGAAAGTTGGGGACGAGTTTGTGTGCAACCTTGTTTTCGCGTAAACTGCACAGAAGCCTCGGTTCTGACCATTCCTTATAAATGTATGTCCTCGAGGCAGTTCAAATCACAGCTCACGAGCACTCGCTAGCCTACTGCGTGCAAAAACTAACACAAAGCCAGCGTATAGCAACAGCGACGCGTCACCGCCAGCAGCCCCTGAATGTCTTACTCCAATTTGTACGATATATAAAAGGGCAGAAGGAGCAGCGACCAAGGCTTGAATCTTGGGGACGAGTCTGTCTGCAACCTTGTTTTCGCGTTAACGGCACAGAAGCCTTCGTTCTGACCATTCTTTATAAATGTATGTCCTCGAGGCAGTTGAAATCACAGTTCACGAGCGCTTGCTAGCCTACTGCGTGCAAAAACTCCCACAAAGCCAGCGTATAGCAACAGCGACGCCTCACCGCCAGCAGTCCCTGCATGTCTTACTCCAATTTGTACAATATATAAAAGGGCAGAAGGAGCAGTGACGTAGGCTTGAATGTTGGGGACAAGTCTGTGTGCAACCTTGTTTCCGCGTTAACTGCACAGAAGCCTCGGTTCTGGCCATTCTTCATAAATATTTGTCCTCGAGGCGGTTGAAATCACAGCTCACGAGCTCTTGCTAGCCTACTGCGTGCAAAAACTCACACAAAGCCAGCGTATAGCAACAGCGACGCGTCCCCGCCAGCAGTCCCTGCATGTCTTACTCCAATTTGTGCAATATATAAAAGAGGAGAAGGAGCAGCGACGTAGGCTTGAAAGTTGGGGACGAGTCTGTGTGCAACCTTGTTTTCGCGTTAACTGCACAGAAGCCTCGGTTCTGACCATTCTTCATAAATATTTGTCCTCGAGGCAGTTGAAATCACAGCTCACGAGGGCTAACTAGCCTACTGCGTGCAAAAACTAGCACAAAGCCACCGTATAGCAACAGCGACGCGTCACCGCCAGCAGTCCCTGCATGTCTTACTCCAATTTGTACAATATCTAAAAGGGCAGAAGGAGCAGCGACGTAGGCATGAAAGTTGGGGACGAGTTTGTGTGCAACCTTGTTTTCGCGTAAACTGCACAGAAGCCTCGGTTCTCACCATTCCTTATAAATGTATGTCCTCGAGGCAGTTCAAATCACAGCTCACGAGCACTCGCTAGCCTACTGCGTGCAAAAACTAACACAAAGCCAGCGTATAGCAACAGCGACGCGTCACCGCCAGCAGCCCCTGAATGTCTTACTCCAATTTGTACGATATATAAAAGGGCAGAAGGAGCAGCGACCAAGGCTTGAATCTTGGGGACGAGTCTGTCTGCAACCTTGTTTTCGCGTTAACGGCACAGATGCCTTCGTTCTGACCATTCTTTATAAATGTATGTCCTCGAGGCAGTTGAAATCACAGTTCACGAGCGCTTGCTAGCCTACTGCGTGCAAAAACTCCCACAAAGCCAGCGTATAGCAACAGCGACGCCTCACCGCCAGCAGTCCCTGCATGTCTTACTCCAATTTGTACAATATATAAAAGGGCAGAAGGAGCAGTGACGTAGGCTTGAATGTTGGGGACGAGTCTGTGTGCAACCTTGTTTCCGCGTTAACTGCACAGAAGCCTCGGTTCTGGCCATTCTTCATAAATATATGTCCTCGAGGCAGTTGAAATCACAGCTCACGAGCTCTTGCTAGCCTACTGCGTGCAAAAACTCACACAAAGCCAGCGTATAGCAACAGCGACGCGTCACCGCCAGCAGCCCCTGCATGTCTTACTCCAATTTGTACGATATATAAAAAGGCAGAAGGAGCAGCGACCTAGGCTTGAATCTTGGGGACGAGTCTGTGTGCAACCTTGTTTTCGCGTTAACTGCACAGAAGCCTCGGTTCTGACCATTCTTCATAAATATTTGTCCTCGAGGCAGTTGAAATCACAGCTCACGAGGGCTAACTAGCCTACTGCGTGCAAAAACTAGCACAATGCCACCGTATAGCAACAGCGACGCGTCACCGCCAGCAGTCCCTGCATGTCTTACTCCAATTTGTACGATATCTAAAAGGGCAGAAGGAGCAGCGACGTAGGCATGAAAGTTGGGGACGAGTTTGTGTGCAACCTTGTTTTCGCGTAAACTGCACAGAAGCCTCGGTTCTGACCATTCCTTATAAATGTATGTCCTCGAGGCAGTTCAAATCACAGCTCACGAGCACTCGCTAGCCTACTGCGTGCAAAAACTAACACAAAGCCAGCGTATAGCAACAGCGACGCGTCACCGCCAGCAGCCCCTGAATGTCTTACTCCAATTTGTACGATATATAAAAGGGCAGAAGGAGCAGCGACCAAGGCTTGAATCTTGGGGACGAGTCTGTCTGCAACCTTGTTTTCGCGTTAACGGCACAGAAGCCTTCGTTCTGACCATTCTTTATAAATGTATGTCCTCGAGGCAGTTGAAATCACAGTTCACGAGCGCTTGCTAGCCTACTGCGTGCAAAAACTCCCACAAAGCCAGCGTATAGCAACAGCGACGCCTCACCGCCAGCAGTCCCTGCATGTCTTACTCCAATTTGTACAATATATAAAAGGGCAGAAGGAGCAGTGACGTAGGCTTGAATGTTGGGGACGAGTCTGTGTGCAACCTTGTTTCCGCGTTAACTGCACAGAAGCCTCGGTTCTGGCCATTCTTCATAAATATATGTCCTCGAGGCAGTTGAAATCACAGCTCACGAGCTCTTGCTAGCCTACTGCGTGCAAAAACTCACACAAAGCCAGCGTATAGCAACAGCGACGCGTCACCGCCAGCAGCCCCTGCATGTCTTACTCCAATTTGTACGATATATAAAAAGGCAGAAGGAGCAGCGACCTAGGCTTGAATCTTGGGGACGAGTCTGTGTGCAACCTTGTTTTCGCGTTAACTGCACAGAAGCCTTGGTTCTGACCATTCTTTATAAATGTATGTCCTCGAGGCAGTTGAAATCACAGTTCACGAGCTCTTGCTAGCCTATTGCGTGCAAAAACTCCCACAAAGCCAGCGTATAGCAACAGCGACGCGTCACCGCCAGCAGTCCCTGCATGTCTTACTCCAATTTGTACAATATATAAAAGGGCAGAAGGAGCAGTGACGTAGGCTTGAATGTTGGGGACGTGTCTGTGTGCAACCTTGTTTCCGCGTTAACTGCACAGAAGCCTCGGTTCTGGCCATTCTTCATAAATATATGTCCTCGAGGCAGTTGAAATCACAGCTCACGAGCTCTTGCTAGCCTACTGCGTGCAAAAACTCACACAAAGCCAGCGTATAGCAACAGCGACGCGTCACCGCCAGCAGCCCCTGCATGTCTTACTCTAATTTGTACGATATATAAAAAGGCAGAAGGAGCAGCGACCTAGGCTTGAATCTTGGGGACGAGTCTGTGTGCAACCTTCTTTTCGCGTTAACTGCACAGAAGCCTTGGTTCTGACCATTCTTTATAAATGTATGTCCTCGAGGCAGTTGAAATCACAGTTCACGAGCTCTTGCTAGCCTACTGCGTGCAAAAACTCCCACAAAGCCAGCGTATAGCAACAGCGACGCGTCACCGCCAGCAGTCCCTGCATGTCTTACTCCAATTTGTACAATATATAAAAGGGCAGAAGGAGCAGTGACGTAGGCTTGAATGTTGGGGACGAGTCTGTGTGCAACCTTGTTTCCACGTTAGCTGCACAGAAGCCTCGGTTCTGGCCATTCTTCATAAATATTTGTCCTCGAGGCAGTTGAAATCACAGCTCACGAGCTCTTGCTAGCCTACTGCGTGCAAAAATTCACACAAAGCCAGCGTATAGCAACAGCGACGCGTCACCGCCAGCAGCCCCTGCATGTCTTACTACAACTTCTACAATATATAAAAGGGCAGAAGGAGCAGCGACGTAAGCTTGAAAGATGGGGACGAGTCTCTTTGCAACTTTGTTTTCACGTTAACTGCACAGAAGCCTCGGTTCTGACCATTTTTCATAGATGTATGTCCTCGAGGCAGTAGAAATCACAGCTCATGAGCACTTGCTAGCCTACTGCGTGCAAAAAACTCACTCAAAGCCAGCGTATAGCAACAGTGACGCGTCACCGTCAGCAGCCCCTGAATGTCTTACTACAATTTGTACAATATATAAAAGGGCAGAAGGAGCAGCGACGTAGGCTTGAAAGTTGGGGACGAGTCTGTGTGCAACCTTGTTTTCGCGTTAACTGCACAGAAGCCTCGGTTCTGGCCATTCCTTATAAATGTATGTCCTCGAGGCAGTTCAAATCACAGCTCACGAGCACTTGCTAGCCTACTGCGTGCAAAAACTCACTCAAAGCCAGCGTATAGCAACAGCGACGCGTCACCGCCAGCAGCCCCTGCATGTCTTACTACAATTTCTACAATATATAAAAGGGCAGAAGGAGCAGCGACGTAGGCTTGAAAGATGGGGACGAGTCTCTTTGCAACCTTGTTTTCACGTTAACTGCACAGAAGCCTCGGTTCTGACCATTTTTCATAGATGTATGTCCTCGAGGCAGTTGAAATCACAGTTCACGAGCTCTTGCTAGCCTACTGCGTGCAAAAACTCCCACAAAGCCAGCGTATTGCAACAGCGACGCGTCACCGCCAGCAGTCCCTGCATGTCTTACTCCAATTTGTACAATATATAAAAGGGCAGGAGGAGCAGTGACGTAGGCTTGAATGTTGGGGACGAGTCTGTGTGCAACCTTGTTTCCGCGTTAACTGCACAGAAGCCTCGGTTCTGACCATTCTTCATAAATATTTGTCCTCAAGGCGGTTGAAATCACAGCTCACGAGCTCTTGCTAGCCTACTGCGTGCAAAAAATCACAGAAAGCCAGCGTATAGCAACAGCGACGCGTCACCGCCAGCAGTCCCTGCATGTCTTACTACAATTTCTACAATATGTAAAAGGGCAGAAGGAGCAGCGACGTAGGCTTGAATCTTGGGGACGAGTCTGTGTGCAACCTTGTTTTCGCGTTAACTGCACAGAAGCCTCGGTTCTGACCATTCTTTATAAATTTATGTCCTCGAGGCGGTTGAAATCACAGCTCACGAGCTCTTGCTAGCCTACTGCATGCAAAAACTCACTGAAAGCCAGCGTATAGCAACAGCGACGCGTCCCCGCCAGCAGTCCCTGTATGTCTTACTCCAATTTGTACAATATATAAAAGAGGAGAAGGAGCTGCGACGTAGGCTTGAAAGTTGGGGACGAGTCTGTGTGCAACCTTGTTTTCGCGTTAACTGCACAGAAGCCTCGCTTCTGACCATTCTTCATAAATATTTGTCCTCGAGGCAGTTGAAATCACAGCTCACGAGCGCTAGCTAGCCTACTGCGTGCAAAAACTAGCAGAAAGCCACCGTATAGCAACAGGGACGCGTCACCGCCAGCAGTTCCGGCATGTCGTACTCCAATTTGTACAATATATAAAAGGGCAGAAGGAGCAGTGACGTAGGCTTGAATGTTGGAGACGAGTCTGTGTGCAACCTTGTTTCCGCGGTAACTGCACAGAAGCCTCGGTTCTGACCATTCTTCATAAATATTTGTCCTCGTGGCAGTTGAAATCACAGCTCCCGAGCGCTAGCTAGCCTACTGCGTGCAAAAACTAGCACAAAGCCACCGTATAGCAACAGCGACGCGTCACCGCCAGCAGTCCCTGGATGTCTTACTCCAATTTGTACAATATATAAAAGGGCAGAAGGATCAGTGACGTAGGCTTGAATGTTGGGGACGAGTCTGTGTGCAACCTTGTTTTCGCGTAAACTGCACAGAAGCCTCGGTTCTGACCATTCCTTATAGATGTATGTCCTCGAGGCAGTTCAAATCACAGCTCACGAGCACTCGCTAGCCTACTGCGTGCAAAAACTAACACAAAGCCAGCGTATAGCAACAGCGACGCGTCACCGCCAGCAGCCCCTGAATGTCTTACTCCAATTTGTACGATATATAAAAGGGCAGAAGGAGCAGCGACCTAGGCTTGAATCTTGGGTACGAGTCTGTCTGCAACCTTGTTTTAGCGTTAACGGCACAGAAGCCTTCGTTCTGACCATTCTTTTTAAATGTATGTCCTCGAGGCAGTTGAAATCACATCTCACGAGCTATTGCTAGCCTACTGCGTGCAAAAACTCACACAAAGCCAGTGTATCGCAACAGCAACGCGTCACCGCCAGCAGCCACTGCATCTCAAACTACAATTTGTACGATGTCTAAAAGGGCAGAAGGAGCAGCGACGTAGGCTTGAAAGTTTGGGACGAGTCTGTATGCAACGTTGTTTTCGCGTTAACTGCACAGAAGCCTCGGTTCTGACCATTCTTTATAAATGTATGTCCTCGAGGCAGTAGAAAACACAGCTCACGGGCACTTGCTAGCCTACTGCTTGCTAAAACTCACTCAAAGCCAGCGTATAGCAACAGCGACGTGTCACCGCCAGCAGTCCCTGCATGTCTTACTCCAATTTGTACGATATATAAAAGGGCAGAAGGAGCAGCGACCTAGGCTTGAATCTTGGGGACGAGTCTGTGTGCAACCTTGTTTCCGCGTTAACTGCACAGAAGCCTCGGTTCTGGCCGTTCTTCATAAATATATGTCCTCGAGGCAGTTGAAATCAGAGCTCACGAGCTCTTGCTAGCCTACTGCCTGCAAAAACTCACACAAAGCCAGCGTATAGCAACAGCGACGCGTCACCGCCAGCAGCCCCTGCATGTCTTACTCCAATTTGTACGATATATAAAAAGGCAGAAGGAGCAGCGACCTAGGCTTGAATCTTGGGGACGAGTCTGTGTGCAACCTTGTTTTCGCGTTAACTGCAGAGAAGCCTTGGTTCTGAGCATTCTTTATAAATATTTGTCCTCGAGGCAGTTGAAATCACAGCTCACGAGCTCTTGCTAGCCTACTGCGTGCAAAAACTCACTCAAAGCCAGCGTATAGCAACAGTGACGCGTCACCGTCAGCAGTCCCTGAATGTCTTACTACAATTTGTACAATATATAAAAGGGCAGAAGGAGCAGCGACCTAGGCTTGAATCTTGGGGACGAGTCTGTGTGCAACCTTGTTTTCGCGTTAACTGCACAGAAGCCTCGGTTCTGACCATTCTTTATAAATGTATGTCCTCGAGGCAGTTGAAATCACAGTTCACGAGCTCTTGCTAGCCTACTGCGTGCAAAAACTCCCACAAAGCCAGCGTATAGCAACAGCGACGCGTCACCGCCAGCAGCCCCTGCATGTCTTACTACAATTTCTACAATATGTAAAAGGGCAGAAGGAGCAGCGACGTAGGCTTGAATGTTGCGAACGAGTCTGTGTGCAACCTTGTTTTCGCGTTAACTGCACAGAAGCCTCGGTTCTGACCATTCTTTATAAATGTATGTCCTCGAGGCAGTTGAAATCACAGCTCACGAGCACTTGCTAGCCTACTGCGAGCAAAAACTCACTCAAAGCCAGCGTATAGCAACAGCGACGCGTCACCGCCAGCAGCCCCTGCATGTCTTACTACAATTTCTACAATATATAAAAGGGCAGAAGGAGCAGCGACGTAGGCTTGAAAGATGGGGACGAGTCTCTTTGCAACCTTGTTTACACGTTAACTGCACAGAAGCCTCGGTTCTGACCATATTTCATAGATGTATGTCCTCGAGGCAGTAGAAATCACAGCTCACGAGCACTTGGTAGCCTACTGCGTGCAAAAAACTCACTCAAAGCCAGCGTATAGCAACAGTGACGCGTCACGGTCAGCAGCCCCTGAATGTCTTACTACAATTTCTACAATATATAAAAGGGCAGAAGGAGCAACGACATAGGCTTGAAAGATGGGACGAGTCTCTTTGCAACCTTGTTTTCGCGTTAACTGCACAGAAGCCTTAGTTCTGACCATTCGTCATAAATATTTGTCCTCGAGGCAGTTGAAATCACAGCTCACGAGCACTTGCTAGCCTACTGCGTGCAAAAACTCACTCAAAGCCAGCGTATAGCAACAGCGACGCGTCACCGCCAGCAGCCCCTGCATGTCTTACTACAATTTCTACAATATATAAAAGGGCAGAAGGAGCAGCGACGTAGGCTTGAAAGATGGGGACGAGTCTGTGTGCAACCTTGTTTTCGCGTTAACTGCACAGAAGCCTCGGTTCTGACCATTTTTCATAGACGTATGTCCTCGAGGCAGTAGAAATCACAGCTCACGAGCACTTGCTAGCCTACTGCGTGCAAAAACTCACTCAAAGCCAGCGTATAGCAACAGTGACGCGTCACCGTCAGCAGTCCCTGAATGTCTTACTACAATTTGTACAATATATAAAAGGGCAGAAGGAGCAGCGACGTAAGCTTGAAAGTTGGGGACGAGTCTGTGTGCAACCTTGTTTCCGCGTTAACTGCACAGAAGCCTCGGTTCTGGCCATTCTTCATAAATATTTGTCCTCGAGGCAGTTGAAATCACAGCTCACGAGCTCTTGCTAGCCTACTGCGTGCAAAAACTAGCACAAAGCCACCGTATAGCAACAGCGACGCGTCACCGCCAGCAGTTCCGGCATGTCGTACTCCAATTTCTACAATATATAAAAGGGTAGAAGGAGCAGTGACGTAGGCTTGAATGTTGGAGACGAGTCTGTGTGCAACCTTGTTTCCGCGGTAACTGCACAGAAGCCTCGGTTCTCACCATTCTTCATAAATATTTGTCCTCGAGGCAGTTGAAATCACAGCTCACGAGCTCTTGCTAGCCTACTGCGTGCAAATATTCACACAAAGCCAGCGTATAGCAACAGCGACGCGTCCCCGCCAGCAGTCCCTGCATGTCTTACTCCAATTTGTACAATATATAAAAGAGGAGAAGGAGCAGCGACGTAGGCTTGAAAGTTGGGGACGAGTCTGTCTGCAACCTTGTTTTCGCGTTAACTGCACAGAAGCCTCGGGTCTGACCATTCTTCATAAATATTTGTCCTCGAGGCAGTTGAAATCACAGCTCCCGAGCGCTAGCTAGCCTACTGCGTGCAAAAACTAGCACAAAGCCACCGTATAGCAACAGCGACGCGTCACCGCCAGCAGTCCCTGCATGTCTTACTCCAATTTGTACAATATATAAAAGGGCAGAAGCAGCAGTGACGTAGGCTTGAATGTTGGGGACGAGTCTGTGTGCAACCTTGTTTCCGCGTTAACTGCACAGAAGCCTCGGTTCTGACCATTCTTCATAAATATTTGTCCTCGAGGCGGTTGAAATCACAGCTCACGAGCTCTTGCTAGCCTACTGCGTGCAAAAATTCACACAAAGCCAGCGTATAGCAACAGCGACGCGTCCCCGCCAGCAGTCCCTGCATGTCTTACTCCAATTTGTGCAATATATAAAAGAGGAGAAGGAGCAGCGACGTAGGCTTGAAAGTTGGGGACGAGTCTGTGTGCAACCTTGTTTTCGCGTTAACTGCACAGAAGCCTCGGTTCTGACCATTCTTCATAAATATTTGTCCTCGAGGCAGTTGAAATCACAGCTCACGAGGGCTAGCTAGCCTACTGCGTGCAAAAACTAGCACAAAGCCACCGTATAGCAACAGTGACGCGTCACCGCCAGCAGTCCCTGCATGTCTTACTCCAATTTGTACGATATCTAAAAGGGCAGAAGGAGCAGCGACGTAGGCATGAAAGTTGGGGACGAGTTTGTGTGCAACCTTGTTTTCGCGTAAACTGCACAGAAGCCTCGGTTCTGACCATTCCTTATAAATGTATGTCCTCGAGGCAGTTCAAATCACAGCTCACGAGCTCTTGCTAGCCTACTGCGTGCAAAAACTCACACAAAGCCAGCGTATAGCAACAGCGACGCGTCACCGCCAGCAGCCCCTGCATGTCTTACTCCAATTTGTACGATATATAAAAGGGCAGAAGGAGCAGCGACCTAGGCTTGAATCTTGGGGACGAGTCTGTCTGCAACCTTGTTTTCGCGTTAACGGCACAGAAGCCTTCGTTCTGACCATTCTTTATAAATATATGTCCTCGAGGCAGTTGAAATCACAGCTCACGAGCTATTGCTAGCCTACTGCGTGCAAAAACTCACACAAAGCCAGTGTATCGCAACAGCAACGCGTCACCGCCAGCAGCCCCTGCATCTCAAACTACAATTTGTACGATGTCTAAAAGGGCAGAAGGAGCAGCGACGTAGGCTTGAAAGTTTGGGACGAGTCTGTATGCAACGTTGTTTTCGCGTTAACTGCACAGAAGCCTCGGTTCTGACCATTCTTTATAAATGTATGTCCTCGAGGCAGTAGAAAACACAGCTCACGGGCACTTGCTAGCCTACTGCTTGCTAAAACTCACTCAAAGCCAGCGTATAGCAACAGCGACGTGTCACCGCCAGCAGTCCCTGCATGTCTTACTCCAATTTGTACGATATATAAAAGGGCAGAAGGAGCAGCGACCTAGGCTTGAATCTTGGGGACGAGTCTGTGTGCAACCTTGTTTCCGCGTTAACTGCACAGAAGCCTCGGTTCTGGCCGTTCTTCATAAATATATGTCCTCGAGGCAGTTGAAATCAGAGCTCACGAGCTCTTGCTAGCCTACTGCCTGCAAAAACTCACACAAAGCCAGCGTATAGCAACAGCGACGCGTCACCGCCAGCAGCCCCTGCATGTCTTACTCCAATTTGTACGATATATAAAAAGGCAGAAGGAGCAGCGACCTAGGCTTGAATCTTGGGGACGAGTCTGTGTGCAACCTTGTTTTCGCGTTAACTGCAGAGAAGCCTTGGTTCTGAGCATTCTTTATAAATATTTGTCCTCGAGGCAGTTGAAATCACAGCTCACGAGCTCTTGCTAGCCTACTGCGTGCAAAAACTCACTCAAAGCCAGCGTATAGCAACAGTGACGCGTCACCGTCAGCAGTCCCTGAATGTCTTACTACAATTTGTACAATATATAAAAGGGCAGAAGGAGCAGCGACCTAGGCTTGAATCTTGGGGACGAGTCTGTGTGCAACCTTGTTTTCGCGTTAACTGCACAGAAGCCTCGGTTCTGACCATTCTTTATAAATGTATGTCCTCGAGGCAGTTGAAATCACAGTTCACGAGCTCTTGCTAGCCTACTGCGTGCAAAAACTCCCACAAAGCCAGCGTATAGCAACAGCGACGCGTCACCGCCAGCAGCCCCTGCATGTCTTACTACAATTTCTACAATATGTAAAAGGGCAGAAGGAGCAGCGACGTAGGCTTGAATGTTGCGAACGAGTCTGTGTGCAACCTTGTTTTCGCGTTAACTGCACAGAAGCCTCGGTTCTGACCATTCTTTATAAATGTATGTCCTCGAGGCAGTTGAAATCACAGCTCACGAGCACTTGCTAGCCTACTGCGAGCAAAAACTCACTCAAAGCCAGCGTATAGCAACAGCGACGCGTCACCGCCAGCAGCCCCTGCATGTCTTACTACAATTTCTACAATATATAAAAGGGCAGAAGGAGCAGCGACGTAGGCTTGAAAGATGGGGACGAGTCTCTTTGCAACCTTGTTTACACGTTAACTGCACAGAAGCCTCGGTTCTGACCATATTTCATAGATGTATGTCCTCGAGGCAGTAGAAATCACAGCTCACGAGCACTTGGTAGCCTACTGCGTGCAAAAAACTCACTCAAAGCCAGCGTATAGCAACAGTGACGCGTCACGGTCAGCAGCCCCTGAATGTCTTACTACAATTTCTACAATATATAAAAGGGCAGAAGGAGCAACGACATAGGCTTGAAAGATGGGACGAGTCTCTTTGCAACCTTGTTTTCGCGTTAACTGCACAGAAGCCTTAGTTCTGACCATTCGTCATAAATATTTGTCCTCGAGGCAGTTGAAATCACAGCTCACGAGCACTTGCTAGCCTACTGCGTGCAAAAACTCACTCAAAGCCAGCGTATAGCAACAGCGACGCGTCACCGCCAGCAGCCCCTGCATGTCTTACTACAATTTCTACAATATATAAAAGGGCAGAAGGAGCAGCGACGTAGGCTTGAAAGATGGGGACGAGTCTGTGTGCAACCTTGTTTTCGCGTTAACTGCACAGAAGCCTCGGTTCTGACCATTTTTCATAGACGTATGTCCTCGAGGCAGTAGAAATCACAGCTCACGAGCACTTGCTAGCCTACTGCGTGCAAAAACTCACTCAAAGCCAGCGTATAGCAACAGTGACGCGTCACCGTCAGCAGTCCCTGAATGTCTTACTACAATTTGTACAATATATAAAAGGGCAGAAGGAGCAGCGACGTAAGCTTGAAAGTTGGGGACGAGTCTGTGTGCAACCTTGTTTCCGCGTTAACTGCACAGAAGCCTCGGTTCTGGCCATTCTTCATAAATATTTGTCCTCGAGGCAGTTGAAATCACAGCTCACGAGCTCTTGCTAGCCTACTGCGTGCAAAAACTAGCACAAAGCCACCGTATAGCAACAGCGACGCGTCACCGCCAGCAGTTCCGGCATGTCGTACTCCAATTTCTACAATATATAAAAGGGTAGAAGGAGCAGTGACGTAGGCTTGAATGTTGGAGACGAGTCTGTGTGCAACCTTGTTTCCGCGGTAACTGCACAGAAGCCTCGGTTCTCACCATTCTTCATAAATATTTGTCCTCGAGGCAGTTGAAATCACAGCTCACGAGCTCTTGCTAGCCTACTGCGTGCAAATATTCACACAAAGCCAGCGTATAGCAACAGCGACGCGTCCCCGCCAGCAGTCCCTGCATGTCTTACTCCAATTTGTACAATATATAAAAGAGGAGAAGGAGCAGCGACGTAGGCTTGAAAGTTGGGGACGAGTCTGTCTGCAACCTTGTTTTCGCGTTAACTGCACAGAAGCCTCGGGTCTGACCATTCTTCATAAATATTTGTCCTCGAGGCAGTTGAAATCACAGCTCCCGAGCGCTAGCTAGCCTACTGCGTGCAAAAACTAGCACAAAGCCACCGTATAGCAACAGCGACGCGTCACCGCCAGCAGTCCCTGCATGTCTTACTCCAATTTGTACAATATATAAAAGGGCAGAAGCAGCAGTGACGTAGGCTTGAATGTTGGGGACGAGTCTGTGTGCAACCTTGTTTCCGCGTTAACTGCACAGAAGCCTCGGTTCTGACCATTCTTCATAAATATTTGTCCTCGAGGCGGTTGAAATCACAGCTCACGAGCTCTTGCTAGCCTACTGCGTGCAAAAATTCACACAAAGCCAGCGTATAGCAACAGCGACGCGTCCCCGCCAGCAGTCCCTGCATGTCTTACTCCAATTTGTGCAATATATAAAAGAGGAGAAGGAGCAGCGACGTAGGCTTGAAAGTTGGGGACGAGTCTGTGTGCAACCTTGTTTTCGCGTTAACTGCACAGAAGCCTCGGTTCTGACCATTCCTTATAAATGTATGTCCTCGAGGCAGTTCAAATCACAGCTCACGAGCTCTTGCTAGCCTACTGCGTGCAAAAACTCACACAAAGCCAGCGTATAGCAACAGCGACGCGTCACCGCCAGCAGCCCCTGCATGTCTTACTCCAATTTGTACGATATATAAAAGGGCAGAAGGAGCAGCGACCTAGGCTTGAATCTTGGGGACGAGTCTGTCTGCAACCTTGTTTTCGCGTTAACGGCACAGAAGCCTTCGTTCTGACCATTCTTTATAAATATATGTCCTCGAGGCAGTTGAAATCACAGCTCACGAGCTATTGCTAGCCTACTGCGTGCAAAAACTCACACAAAGCCAGTGTATCGCAACAGCAACGCGTCACCGCCAGCAGCCCCTGCATCTCAAACTACAATTTGTACGATGTCTAAAAGGGCAGAAGGAGCAGCGACGTAGGCTTGAAAGTTTGGGACGAGTCTGTATGCAACGTTGTTTTCGCGTTAACTGCACAGAAGCCTCGGTTCTGACCATTCTTTATAAATGTATGTCCTCGAGGCAGTAGAAAACACAGCTCACGGGCACTTGCTAGCCTACTGCTTGCAAAAACTCACTCACAGCCAGCGTATAGCAACAGCGACGCGTCACCGCCAGCAGTCCCTGCATGTCTTACTCCAATTTGTACGATATATAAAAGGGCAGAAGGAGCAGCGACCTAGGCTTGAATCTTGGGGACGAGTCTGTGTGCAACCTTGTTTTCGAGTTAACTGCACAGAAGCCTCGGTTCTGACCATTCTTTATAAATGTATGTCCTCGAGGCAGTAGAAATCACAGCTCACGAGCACTTGCTAGCCTACTGCGTGCAAAAACTCACACAAAGCCAGGGTATAGCAACAGCGACGCGTCACCGCCAGCAGCCCCTGCATCTCTAACTACAATTTGTACGATATCTAAAAGGGCAGAAGGAGCAGCGACGTAGGCATGAAAGTTGGGGACGAGTCTGTGTGCAACCTTGTTTTCGCGTTAACTGCACAGAAGCCTTGGTTCTGACCATTCTTTATAAATGTATGTCCTCGAGGCAGTTGAAATCACAGTTCACGAGCTCTTGCTAGCCTACTGCGTGCAAAAACTCCCACAAAGCCAGCGTATAGCAACAGCGACGCGTCACCGCCAGCAGTCCCGGCATGTCTTACTCCAATTTGTACAATATATAAAAGGGCAGAAGGAGCAGTGACGTAGGCTTGAATGTTGGGGACGAGTCTGTGTGCAACCTTGTTTCCGCGTTAACTGCACAGAAGCCTCGGTTCTGGCCATTCTTCATAAATATATGTCTTCGAGGCAGTTGAAATCACAGCTCACGAGCTCTTGCTAGCCTACTGCGTGCAAAAACTCACACAAAGCCAGCGTATAGCAACAGCGACGCGTCACCGCCAGCAGCCCCTGCATGTCTTACTCCAATTTGTACGATATATAAAAAGGCAGAAGGAGCAGCGACCTAGGCTTGAATCTTGGGGACGAGTCTGTGTGCAACCTTGTTTTCGCGTTAACTGCACAGAAGCCTTGGTTCTGACCATTCTTTATAAATGTATGTCCTCGAGGCAGTTGAAATCACAGTTCACGAGCTCTTGCTAGCCTACTGCGTGCAAAAACTCCCACAAAGCCAGCGTATAGCAACAGCGACGCGTCACCGCCAGCAGTCCCTGCATCTCTTACTCCAATTTGTACAATATATAAAAGGGCAGAAGGAGCAGTGACGTAGGCTTGAATGTTGGGGACGAGTCTGTGTGCAACCTTGTTTCCACGTTAGCTGCACAGAAGCCTCGGTTGTGGCCATTCTTCATAAATATTTGTCCTCGAGGCAGTTGAAATCAGAGCTCACGAGCTCTTGCTAGCCTACTGCGTGCAAAAATTCACACAAAGCCAGCGTATAGCAACAGCGGCGCGTCACCGCCAGCAGCCCCTGCATGTCTTACTCCAATTTGTACGATATATAAAAAGGCAGAAGGAGCACCGACGTAGGCTTGAATCTTGGGGACGAGTCTGTGTGCAACCTTGTTTCCACGTTAGCTGCACAGAAGCCTCGGTTGTGGCCATTCTTCATAAATATTTGTCCTCGAGGCAGTTGAAATCACAGTTCACGAGCCCTTGCTAGCCTACTGCGTGCAAAAACTCCCACAAAGCCAGCGTATAGCAACAGCGACGCGTCACCGCCAGCAGTCCCTGCATGTCTTACTCCAATTTGTACAATATATAAAAGGGCAGAAGGAGCAGTGACGTAGGCTTGAATGTTGGGGACGAGTCTGTGTGCAACCTTGTTTTCGCGTAAACTGCACAGAAGCCTCGGTTCTGACCATTCCTTATAAATGTATGTCCTCGAGGCAGTTCAAATCACAGCTCACGAGCACTCGCTAGCCTACTGCGTGCAAAAACTAACACAAAGCCAGCGTATAGCAACAGCGACGCGTCACCGCCAGCAGCCCCTGAATGTCTTACTCCAATTTGTACAATATATAAAAGGGCAGAAGGAGCAGTGACGTAGGCTTGAATGTTCGGGACGAGTCTGTGTGCAACCTTGTTTCCGCGTTAACTGCACAGAAGCCTCGGTTCTGGCCATTCTTCATAAATATATGTCCTCGAGGCAGTTGAAATCACAGCTCACGAGCTCTTGCTAGCCTACTGCGTGCAAAAACTCACACAAAGCCAGCGTATAGCAACAGCGACGCGTCACCGCCAGCAGCCCCTGCATGTCTTACTCCAATTTGTACGATATATAAAAAGGCAGAAGGAGCAGGGACCTAGGCTTGAATCTTGGGGACGAGTCTGTGTGCAACCTTGTTTTCGCGTTAACTGCACAGAAGCCTTGGTTCTGACCATTCTTTATAAATGTATGTCCTCGAGGCAGTTGAAATCACAGTTCACGAGCTCTTGCTAGCCTATTGCGTGCAAAAACTCCCACAAAGCCAGCGTATAGCAACAGCGACGCGTCACCGCCAGCAGTCCCTGCATGTCTTACTCCAATTTGTACAATATATAAAAGGGCAGAAGGAGCAGTGACGTAGGCTTGAATGTTGGGGACGTGTCTGTGCGCAACCTTGTTTCCGCGTTAACTGCACAGAAGCCTCGGTTCTGGCCATTCTTCATAAATATATGTCCTCGAGGCAGTTGAAATCACAGCTCACGAGCTCTTGCTAGCCTACTGCGTGCAAAAACTCACACAAAGCCAGCGTATAGCAACAGCGACGCGTCACCGCCAGCAGCCCCTGCATGTCTTACTCTAATTTGTACGATATATAAAAAGGCAGAAGGAGCAGCGACCTAGGCTTGAATCTTGGGGAAGAGTCTGTGTGCAACCTTCTTTTCGCGTTAACTGCACAGAAGCCTTGGTTCTGACCATTCTTTATAAATGTATGTCCTCGAGGCAGTTGAAATCACAGTTCACGAGCTCTTGCTAGCCTACTGCGTGCAAAAACTCCCACAAAGCCAGCGTATAGCAACAGCGACGCGTCACCGCCAGCAGTCCCTGCATGTCTTACTCCAATTTGTACAATATATAAAAGGGCAGAAGGAGCAGTGACTTAGGCTTGAATGTTGGGGACGAGTCTGTGTGCAACCTTGTTTCCACGTTAGCTGCACAGAAGCCTCGGTTCTGGCCATTCTTCATAAATATTTGTCCTCGAGGCAGTTGAAATCACAGCTCACGAGCTCTTGCTAGCCTACTGCGTGCAAAAATTCACACAAAGCCAGCGTATAGCAACAGCGACGCGTCACCGCCAGCAGCCCCTGCATGTCTTACTACAACTTCTACAATATATAAAAGGGCAGAAGGAGCAGCGACGTAAGCTTGAAAGATGGGGACGAGCCTCTTTGCAACTTTGTTTTCACGTTAACTGCACAGAAGCCTCGGTTCTGACCATTTTTCATAGATGTATGTCCTCGAGGCAGTAGAAATCACAGCTCACGAGCACTTGCTAGCCTACTGCGTGCAAAAAACTCACTCAAAGCCAGCGTATAGCAACAGTGACGCGTCACCGTCAGCAGCCCCTGAATGTCTTACTACAATTTGTACAATATATAAAAGGGCAGAAGGAGCAGCGACGTAGGCTTGAAAGTTGGGGACGAGTCTGTGTGCAACCTTGTTTTCGCGTTAACTGCACAGAAGCCTCGGTTCTGGCCATTCCTTATAAATGTATGTCCTCGAGGCAGTTCAAATCACAGCTCACGAGCACTTGCTAGCCTACTGCGTGCAAAAACTCACTCAAAGCCAGCGTATAGCAACAGCGACGCGTCACCGCCAGCAGCCCCTGCATGTCTTACTACAATTTCTACAATATATAAAAGGGCAGAAGGAGCAGCGACGTAGGCTTGAAAGATGGGGACGAGTCTCCTTGCAACCTTGTTTTCACGTTAACTGCACAGAAGCCTCGGTTCTGACCATTTTTCATAGATGTATGTCCTCGAGGCAGTTGAAATCACAGTTCACGAGCTCTTGCTAGCCTACTGCGTGCAAAAACTCCCACAAAGCCAGCGTATTGCAACAGCGACGCGTCACCGCCAGCAGTCCCTGCATGTCTTACTACAATTTCTACAATATGTAAAAGGGCAGAAGGAGCAGCGACCTAGGCTTGAATCTTGGGGACGAGTCTGTGTGCAACCTTGTTTTCGCGTTAAGTGCACAGAAGCCTCGGTTCTGACCATTATTTATAAATTTATGTCCTCGAGGCGGTTGAAATCACAGCTCACGAGCTCTTGCTAGCCTACTGCATGCAAAAACTCACTGAAAGCCAGCGTATAGCAACAGCGACGCGTCCCCGCCAGCAGTTCCGGCATGTCGTACTCCAATTTGTACAATATATAAAAGGGCAGAAGGAGCAGTGACGTAGGCTTGAATGTTGGAGACGAGTCTGTGTGCAACCTTGTTTCCGCGGTAACTGCACAGAAGCCTCGGTTCTGACCATTCTTCATAAATATTTGTCCTCGAGGCAGTTGAAATCACAGCTCCCGAGCGCTAGCTAGCCTACTGCGTGCAAAAACTAGCACAAAGCCACCGTATAGCAACAGCGACGCGTCACCGCCAGCATGTCTTACTCCAATTTGTACAATATATAAAAGGGCAGAAGGATCAGTGACGTAGGCTTGAATGTTGGGGACGAGTCTGTGTGCAACCTTGTTTTCGCGTAAACTGCACAGAAGCCTCGGTTCTGACCATTCCTTATAGATGTATGTCCTCGAGGCAGTTCAAATCACAGCTCACGAGCACTCGCTAGCCTACTGCGTGCAAAAACTAACACAAAGCCAGCGTATAGCAACAGCGACGCGTCACCGCCAGCAGCCCCTGAATGTCTTACTCCAATTTGTACGATATATAAAAGGGCAGAAGGAGCAGCGACCTAGGCTTGAATCTTGGGTACGAGTCTGTCTGCAACCTTGTTTTGGCGTTAACGGCACAGAAGCCTTCGTTCTGACCATTCTTTTTAAATGTATGTCCTCGAGGCAGTTGAAATCACATCTCACGAGCTATTGCTAGCCTACTGCGTGCAAAAACTCACACAAAGCCACTGTATCGCAACAGCAACGCGTCACCGCCAGCAGCCACTGCATCTCAAACTACAATTTGTACGATGTCTAAAAGGGCAGAAGGAGCAGCGACGTAGGCTTGAAAGTTTGGGACGAGTCTGTATGCAACGTTGTTTTCGCGTTAACTGCAGAGAAGCCTCGGTTCTGACCATTCTTTATAAATGTATGTCCTCGAGGCAGTAGAAAACACAGCTCACGAGCTCTTGCTAGCCTACTGCGTGCAAAAACTCACACAAAGCCAGCGTATAGCAACAGCGACGTGTCACCGCCAGCAGTCCCTGCATGTCTTACTCCAATTTCTACGATATATAAAAGGGCAGAAGGAGCAGCGACCTAGGCTTGAATCTTGGGGACGAGTCTGTGTGCAACCTTGTTTTCGAGTTAACTGCACAGAAGCCTCGGTTCTGACCATTTTTCATAGATGTATGTCCTCGAGGCAGTAGAAATCACAGCTCACGAGCACTTGCTAGCCTACTGCGTGCAAAAACTCACACAAAGCCAGGGTATAGCAACAGCGACGCGTCACCGCCAGCAGCCCCTGCATGTCTTACTCCAATTTGTACGATATATAAAAAGGCAGAAGGAGCAGCGACCTAGGCTTGAATCTTGGGGACGAGTCTGTGTGCAACCTTGTTTTCGCGTTAACTGCACAGAAGCCTTGGTTCTGACCATTCTTTATAAATATTTGTCCTCGAGGCAGTTGAAATCACAGCTCATGAGCTCTTGCTAGCCTACTGCGTGCAAAAATTCACACAAAGCCAGCGTATAGCAACAGCGACGCGTCACCGCCAGCAGTCCCTGCATGTCTTACTGCAATTTGTACAATATATAAAAGGGCAGAAGGAGCAGTGACGTAGGCTTGAATGTTGGGGACGAGTCTGTGTGCAACCTTGTTTCCGCGTTAACTGCACAGAAGCCTCGGTTCTGGCCATTCTTCATAAATATATGTCCTCGAGGCAGTTGAAATCACAGCTCACGAGCTCTTGCTAGCCTACTGCCTGCAAAAACTCACACAAAGCCAGCGTATAGCAACAGCGACGCGTCACCGCCAGCAGCCCCTGCATGTCTTACTCCAATTTGTACGATATATAAAAAGGCAGAAGGAGCAGCGACCTAGGCTTGAATCTTGGGGACGAGTCTGTGTGCAACCTTGTTTTCGCGTTAACTGCACAGAAGCCTTGGTTCTGACCATTCTTTATGAATATTTGTCCTCGAGGCAGTTGAAATCACAGCTCACGAGCTCTTGCTAGCCTACTGCGTGCAAA
This sequence comes from Dermacentor andersoni, assembly GCF_023375885.2. Classification (NCBI taxonomy): domain Eukaryota; kingdom Metazoa; phylum Arthropoda; class Arachnida; order Ixodida; family Ixodidae; genus Dermacentor; species Dermacentor andersoni. Next base: position 3,859,401 of record NW_027314752.1, on the reverse strand, counting down.
AATTCACACAAAGCCAGCGTATAGAAACAGCGACGCGTCACCGCCAGCAGCCCCTGCATGTCTTACTACAATTTCTACAATATATAAAAGGGCAGAAGGAGCAGCGACGTAGGCTTGAAAGATGGGGACGAGTCTCTTTGCAACTTTGTTTTCACGTTAACTGCACAGAAGCCTCGGTTTTGACCATTTTTCATAGATGTATGTCCTCGAGGCAGTAGAAATCACAGCTCACGAGCACTTGCTAGCCTACTGCGTGCAAAAAACTCACTCAAAGCCAGCGTATAGCAACAGTGACGCGTCACCGTCAGCAGCCCCTGAATGTCTTACTACAATTTGTACAATATATAAAAGGGCAGAAGGAGCAGCGACGTAGGCTTGAAAGTTGGGGACGAGTCTGTGTGCAACCTTATTTTCGCGTTAACTGCACAGAAGCCTCGGTTCTGACCATTCCTTATAAATGTATGTCCTCGAGGCAGTTCAAATCACAGCTCACGAGCACTTGCTAGCCTACTGCGTGCAAAAACTCACTCAAAGCCAGCGTATAGCAACAGCGACGCGTCACCGCCAGCAGCCCCTGCATGTGTTACTACAATTTGTACGATACCTAAAAGGGCAGAAGGAGCAGCGACGTAGGCTTGAAAGATGGGGACGAGTCTCTTTGCAACCTTGTTTTCGCGTTAACTGCACAGAAGCCTCGGTTCTGACCATTTTTTATAAATGTATGTCCTCGAGGCAGTTGAAATCACAGTTCACGAGCTCTTGCTAGCCTACTGCGCGCAAAAACTCCCACAAAGCCAGCGTATTGCAACAGCGACGCGTCACCGCCAGCAGTCCCTGCATGTCTTACTCCAATTTGTACAATATATAAAAGGGCAGAAGGAGCAGTGACGTAGGCTTGAATGTTGGGGACGAGTTTGTGTGCAACCTTGTTTCCGCGTTAACTGCACAGAAGCGTCGGTTCTGACCATTCTTCATAAATATTTGTCCTCGAGGCGGTTGAAATCACAGCTCACGAGCTCTTGCTAGCCTACTGCGTGCAAAAACTAGCACAAAGCCACCGTATAGCAACAGCGACGCGTCACCGCCAGCAGTTCCGGCAATTCGTACTCCAATGTATACAATATATGAAAGGGCAGAAGGAGCAGTGACGTAGGCTTGAATGTTGGAGACGAGTCTGTGTGCAACCTTGTTTCCTCGGTAACTGCACAGAAGCCTCGGTTCTCACCATTCTTCATAAATATTTGTCCTCGAGGCAGTTGAAATCACAGCTCACGAGCTCTTGGTAGCCTACTGCGTGCAAATATTCACACAAAGCCAGCGTATAGCAACAGCGACGCGTCCCCGCCAGCAGTCCCTGCATGTCTTACTCCAATTTGTACAATATATAAAAGAGGAGAAGGAGCAGCGACGTAGGCTTGAAAGTTGGGGACGAGTCTGTGTGCAACCTTGTTTTCGCGTTAACTGCACAGAAGCCTCGGTTCTGACCATTCTTCATAAATATTTGTCCTCGAGGCAGTTGAAATCACAGCTCCCGAGCGCTAGCTAGCCTACTGCGTGCAAAAACTAGCACAAAGCCACCGTATAGCAACAGCGACGCGTCACCGCCAGCAGTCCCTGCATGTCTTACTCCAATTTGTACAATATATAAAAGGCCAGAAGGAGCAGTGACGTAGGCTTGAATGTTGGGGACGAGTCTGTGTGCAACCTTGTTTCCGCGTTAACTGCACAGAAGCCTCGGTTCTGACCATTCTTCATAAATATTTGTCCTCGAGGCGGTTGAAATCACAGCTCACGAGCTCTTGCTAGCCTACTGCGTGCAAAAATTCACACAAAGCCAGCGTATAGCAACAGCGACGCGTCCCCGCCAGCAGTCCCTGCATGTCTTACTCCAATTTGTGCAATATATAAAAGAGGAGAAGGAGCAGCGACGTAGGCTTGAAAGTTGGGGACGAGTCTGTGTGCAACCTTGTTTTCGCGTTAACTGCACAGAAGCCTCGGTTCTGACCATTCTTCATAAATATTTGTCCTCGAGGCAGTTGAAATCACAGCTCACGAGGGCTAGCTAGCCTACTGCGTGCAAAAACTAGCACAAAGCCACCGTATAGCAACAGCGACGCGTCACCGCCAGCAGTCCCTGCATGTCTTACTCCAATTTGTACGATATCTAAAAGGGCAGAAGGAGCAGCGACGTAGGCATGAAAGTTGGGGACGAGTTTGTGTGCAACCTTGTTTTCGCGTAAACTGCACAGAAGCCTCGGTTCTGACCATTCCTTATAAATGTATGTCCTCGAGGCAGTTCAAATCACAGCTCACGAGCACTCGCTAGCCTACTGCGTGCAAAAACTAACACAAAGCCAGCGTATAGCAACAGCGACGCGTCACCGCCAGCAGCCCCTGAATGTCTTACTCCAATTTGTACGATATATAAAAGGGCAGAAGGAGCAGCGACCTAGGCTTGAATCTTGGGGACGAGTCTGTCTGCAACCTTGTTTTCGCGTTAACGGCACAGAAGCCTTCGTTCTGACCATTCTTTATAAATGTATGTCCTCGAGGCAGTTGAAATCACAGCTCACGAGCTATTGCTAGCCTACTGCGTGCAAAAACTCACACAAAGCCAGTGTATCGCAACAGCAACGCGTCACCGCCAGCAGCCCCTGCATCTCAAACTACAATTTGTACGATGTCTAAAAGGGCAGAAGGAGCAGCGACGTAGGCTTGAAAGTTTGGGACGAGTCTGTATGCAACGTTGTTTTCGCGTTAACTGCACAGAAGCCTCGGTTCTGACCATTCCTTATAAATGTATGTCCTCGAGGCAGTAGAAAACACAGCTCACGGGCACTTGCTAGCCTACTGCTTGCAAAAACTCACTCAAAGCCAGCGTATAGCAACAGCGACGCGTCACCGCCAGCAGTCCCTGCATGTCTTACTCCAATTTGTACGATATATAAAAGGGCAGAAGGAGCAGCGACCTAGGCTTGAATCTTGGGGACGAGTCTGTGTGCAACCTTGTTTTCGAGTTAACTGCACAGAAGCCTCGGTTCTGACCATTTTTCATAGATGTATGACCTCGAGGCAGTAGAAATCACAGCTCACGAGCACTTTCTAGCCTACTGCGTGCAAAAACTCACACAAAGCCAGGGTATAGCAACAGCGACGCGTCACCGCCAGCAGCCCCTGCATCTCTAACTACAATTTGTACGATATCTAAAAGGGCAGAAGGAGCAGCGACGTAGGCATGAAAGTTGGGGACGAGTCTGTGTGCAACCTTGTTTTCGCGTTAACTGCACAGAAGCCTTGGTTCTGACTATTCTTTATAAATGTATGTCCTCGAGGCAGTTGAAATCACAGTTCACGAGCTCTTGCTAGCCTACTGCGTGCAAAAACTCCCACAAAGCCAGCGTATAGCAACAGCGACGCGTCACCGCCAGCAGTCCCTGCATGTCTTACTCCAATTTGTACAATATATAAAAGGGCAGAAGGAGCAGTGACGTAGGCTTGAATGTTGGGGACGAGTCTGTGTGCAACGTTGTTTCCGCGTTAACTGCACAGAAGCCTCGGTTCTGGCCATTCTTCATAAATATTTGTCCTCGAGGCAGTTGAAATCACAGCTCACGAGCTCTTGCTAGCCTAATGCGTGCAAAAATTCACACAAAGCCAGCGTATAGCAACAGCGACGCGTCACCGCCAGCAGCCCCTGCATGTCTTACTACAATTTCTACAATATATAAGAGGGCAGAAGGAGCAGCGACGTAGGCTTGAAAGATGGGGACGAGTCTCTTTGCAACCTTGTTTTCACGTTAACTGCACAGAAGCCTCGGTTCTGACCATTTTTCATAGATGTATGTCCTCGAGGCAGTAGAAATCACAGCTCACGAGCACTTGCTAGCCTACTGCGTGCAAAAAACTCACTCAAAGCCAGCGTATAGCAACAGTGACGCGTCACCATCAGCAGCCCCTGAATGTCTTACTACAATTTGTACAATATATAAAAGGGTAGAAGGAGCAGCGACGTAGGCTTGAAAGTTGGGGACGAGTCTGTGTGCAACCTTGTTTTCGCGTTAACTGCACAGAAGCCTCGGTTCTGGCCATTCCTTATAAATGTATGTCCTCGAGGCAGTTCAAATCACAGCTCACGAGCACTTGCTAGCCTACTGCGTGCAAAAACTCACTCAAAGCCAGCGTATAGCAACAGCGACGCGTCACCGCCAGCAGCCCCTGCATGTCTTACTACAATTTCTACAATATATAAAAGGGCAGAAGGAGCAGCGACGTAGGCTTGAAAGATGGGGACGAGTCTCTTTGCAACCTTGTTTTCACGTTAACTGCACAGAAGCCTCGGTTCTGACCATTTTTCATAGATGTATGTCCTCGAGGCAGTAGAAATCACAGCTCACGAGCACTTGCTAGCCTACTGCGTGCAAAAACTCACACAAAGCCAGGGTATAGCAACAGCGACGCGTCACCGCCAGCAGCCCCTGCATCTCTAACTACAATGTGTACAATATATGAAAGGGCAGAAGGAGCAGTGACGTAGGCTTGAATGTTGGAGACGAGTCTGTGTGCAACCTTGTTTCCGCGGTAACTGCACAGAAGCCTCGGTTCTCACCATTCTTCATAAATATTTGTCCTCGAGGCAGTTGAAATCACAGCTCACGAGCTCTTGGTAGCCTACTGCGTGCAAATATTCACACAAAGCCAGCGTATAGCAACAGCGACGCGTCCCCGCCAGCAGTCCCTGCATGTCTTACTCCAATTTGTACAATATATAAAAGAGGAGAAGGAGCAGCGACGTAGGCTTGAAAGTTGGGGACGAGTCTGTGTGCAACCTTGTTTTCGCGTTAACTGCACAGAAGCCTCGGTTCTGACCATTCTTCATAAATATTTGTCCTCGAGGCAGTTGAAATCACAGCTCCCGAGCGCTAGCTAGCCTACTGCGTGCAAAAACTAGCACAAAGCCACCGTATAGCAACAGCGACGCGTCACCGCCAGCAGTCCCTGCATGTCTTACTCCAATTTGTACAATATATAAAAGGGCAGAAGGAGCAGTGACGTAGGCTTGAATGTTGGGGACGAGTCTGTGTGCAACCTTGTTTCCGCGTTAACTGCACAGAAGCCTCGGTTCTGACCATTCTTCATAAATATTTGTCCTCGAGGCGGTTGAAATCACAGCTCACGAGCTCTTGCTAGCCTACTGCGTGCAAAAATTCACACAAAGCCAGCGTATAGCAACAGCGACGCGTCCCCGCCAGCAGTCCCTGCATGTCTTACTCCAATTTGTGCAATATATAAAAGAGGAGAAGGAGCAGCGACGTAGGCTTGAAAGTTGGGGACGAGTCTGTGTGCAACCTTGTTTTCGCGTTAACTGCACAGAAGCCTCGGTTCTGACCATTCTTCATAAATATTTGTCCTCGAGGCAGTTGAAATCACAGCTCACGAGGGCTAGCTAGCCTACTGCGTGCAAAAACTAGCACAAAGCCACCGTATAGCAACAGCGACGCGTCACCGCCAGCAGTCCCTGCATGTCTTACTCCAATTTGTACGATATCTAAAAGGGCAGAAGGAGCAGCGACGTAGGCATGAAAGTTGGGGACGAGTTTGTGTGCAACCTTGTTTTCGCGTAAACTGCACAGAAGCCTCGGTTCTGACTATTCCTTATAAATGTATGTCCTCGAGGCAGTTCAAATCACAGCTCACGAGCACTCGCTAGCCTACTGCGTGCAAAAACTAACACAAAGCCAGCGTATAGCAACAGCGACGCGTCACCGCCAGCAGCCCCTGAATGTCTTACTCCAATTTGTACGATATATAAAAGGGCAGAAGGAGCAGCGTCCTAATCTTGAATCTTGGGGACGAGTCTGTCTGCAACCTTGTTTTCGCGTTAACGGCACAGAAGCCTTCGTTCTGACAATTCTTTATAAATGTATGTCCTCGAGGCAGTTGAAATCACAGCTCACGAGCTATTGCTAGCCTACTGCGTGCAAAAACTCACACAAAGCCAGTGTATCGCAACAGCAACGCGTCACCGCCAGCAGCCCCTGCAGCTCAAACTACAATTTGTACGATGTCTAAAAGGGCAGAAGGAGCAGCGACGTAGGCTTGAAAGTTTGGGACGAGTCTGTATGCAACGTTGTTTTCGCGTCAACTGCACAGAAGCCTCGGTTCTGACCATTCTTTATAAATGTATGTCCTCGAGGCAGTAGAAAACACAGCTCACGTGCACTTGCTAGCCTACTGCTTGCAAAAACTCACTCAAAGCCAGCCTATAGCAACAGCGACGCGTCACCGCCAGCAGTCCCTGCATGTCTTACTCCAATTTGTACGATATATAAAAGGGCAGAAGGAGCAGCGACCTAGGCTTGAATCTTGGGGACGAGTCTGTGTGCAACCTTGTTTTCGAGTTAACTGCACAGAAGCCTCGGTTCTGACCATTTTTCATAGATGTATGTCCTCGAGGCAGTAGAAATCACAGCTCACGAGCACTTGCTAGCCTACTGCGTGCAAAAACTCACACAAAGCCAAGGTATAGCAACAGCGACGCGTCACCGCCAGCAGCCCCTGCATCTCTAACTACAATTTGTACGATATCTAAAAGGGCAGAAGGAGCAGCGACGTAGGCATGAAAGTTGGGGACGAGTCTGTGTGCAACCTTGTTTTCGCGTTAACTGCACAGAAGCCTTGGTTCTGACCATTCTTTATAAATGTATGTCCTCGAGGCAGTTGAAATCACAGTTCACGAGCTCTTGCTAGCCTACTGCGTGCAAAAACTCCCACAAAGCCAGCGTATAGCAACAGCGACGCGTCACCGCCAGCAGTCCCTGCATGTCTTACTCCAATTTGTACAATATATAAAAGGGCAGAAGGAGCAGTGACGTAGGCTTGAATGTTGGGGACGAGTCTGTGTGCAACCTTGTTTCCGCGTTAACTGCACAGAAGCCTCGGTTCTGGCCATTCATAAATATTTGTCCTCGAGGCAGTTGAAATCACAGCTCACGAGCTCTTGCTAGCCTACTGCGTGCAAAAATTCACACAAAGCCAGCGTATAGCAACAGCGACGCGTCACCGCCAGCAGCCCCTGCATGTCTTACTACAATTTCTACAATATATAAGAGGGCAGAAGGAGCAGCGACGTAGGCTTGAAAGATGGGGACGAGTCTCTTTGCAACCGTGTTTTCACGTTAACTGCACAGAAGCCTCGGTTCTGACCATTTTTCATAGATGTATGTCCTCGAGGCAGTAGAAATCACAGCTCACGAGCATTTGCTAGCCTACTGCGTGCAAAAAACTCACTCAAAGCCAGCGTATAGCAACAGTGACGCGTCACCATCAGCAGCCCCTGAATGTCTTACTACAATTTGTACAATATATAAAAGGGTAGAAGGAGCAGCGACGTAGGCTTGAAAGTTGGGGACGAGTCTGTGTGCAACCATGTTTTCGCGTTAACTGCACAGAAGCCTCGGTTCTGGCCATTCGTTATAAATGTATGTCCTCGAGGCAGTTCAAATCACAGCTCACGAGCACTTGCTAGCCTACTGCGTGCAAAAACTCACTCAAAGCCAGCGTATAGCAACAGCGACGCGTCACCGCCAGCAGCCCCTGCATGTCTTACTACAATTTCTACAATATATAAAAGGGCAGAAGGAGCAGCGACGTAGGCTTGAAAGATGGGGACGAGTCTCTTTGCAACCTTGTTTTCACGTTAACTGCACAGAAGCCTCGGTTCTGACCATTTTTCATAGATGTATGTCCTCGAGGCAGTAGAAATCACAGCTCACGAGCACTTGCTAGCCTACTGCGTGCAAAAACTCACACAAAGCCAGGGTATAGCAACAGCGACGCGTCACCGCCAGCAGCCCCTGCATCTCTAACTACAATTTGTACGATATCTAAAAGGGCAGAAGGAGCAGCGACGTAGGCATGAAAGTTGGGGACGAGTTTGTGTGCAACCTTGTTTTCGCGTTAACTGCACAGAAGCCTCGGTTCTGACCATTCCTTATAAATGTATGTCCTCGAGGCAGTTCAAATCACAGCTCACGAGCACTTGCTAGCCTACTGCGTGCAAAAACTAACAAAAAGCCAGCGTATAGCAACAGCGACGCGTCACCGCCAGCAGCCCCTGAATGTCTTACTCCAATTTGTACGATATATAAAAGGGCAGAAGGAGCAGCGACCTAGGCTTGAATCTTGGGGACGAGTCTGTCTGCAACCTTGTTTTCGCGTTAACGGCACAGAAGCCTTGGTTCTGACCATTCTTTATAAATGTATGTCCTCGAGGCAGTTGAAATCACAGCTCACGAGCTATTGCTAGCCTACGGCGTGCAAAAACTCACACAAAGCCAGTGTATCGCAACAGCAACGCGTCACCGCCAGCAGCCCCTGCATCTCGAACTACAATTTGTACGATGTCTAAAAGGGCAGAAGGAGCAGCGACCTAGGCTTGAAAGTTTGGGACGAGTCTGTATGCAACGTTGTTTTCGCGTTAACTGCACAGAAGCCTCGGTTCTGACCATTCTTTATAAATGTATGTCCTCGAGGCAGTGGAAAACACAGCTCACGGGCACTTGCTAGCCTACTGCTTGCAAAAACTCACTCAAAGCCAGCGTATAGCAACAGCGACGCGTCACCGCCAGCAGTCCCTGCATGTCTTACTCCAATTTGTACGATATATAAAAGGGCAGAAGGAGCAGCGACCTAGGCTTGAATCTTGGGGACGAGTCTGTGTGCAACCTTGTTTTCGCGTTAACTGCACAGAAGCCTTGGTTCTGACCATTCTTTATAAATGTATGTCCTCGAGGCAGTTGAAATCACAGTTCACGAGCTCTTGCTAGCCTACTGCGTGCAAAAACTCCCACAAAGCCAGCGTATAGCAACAGCGACGCGTCACCGCCAGCAGTCCCTGCATGTCTTACTCCAATTTGTACAATATATAAAAGGGCAGAAGGAGCAGTGACGTAGGCTTGAATGTTGGGGACGAGTCTGTGTGCAACCTTGTTTCCGCGTTAACTGCACAGAAGCCTCGGTTCTGGCCATTCTTCATAAATATTTGTCCTCGAGGCAGTTAAAATCACAGCTCACGAGCTCTTGCTAGCCTACTGCGTGCAAAAATTCACACAAAGCCAGCGTATAGCAACAGCGACGCGTCACCGCCAGCAGCCCCTGCATGTCTTACTACAATTTCTACAATATATAAAAGGGCAGAAGGAGCAGCGACGTAGGCTTGAAAGATGGGGACGAGTCTCTTTGCAACTTTGTTTTCACGTTAACTGCACAGAAGCCTCGGTTCTGACCATTTTTCATAGATATATGTCCTCGAGGCAGTAGAAATCACAGCTCACGAGCACTTGCTAGCCTACTGCGCGCAAAAACTCACACAAAGCCAGGGTATACACTCTAAGAAAAAAAGGACTAAAAGGGGTAGGGAGGTTAGTCCTTTTGGGGACTAACTGATTTGCCACAACCATTAGTCCTTTTGGGGACGAACGGACATGGGATGAACTGTTACTCCCCATGCGCTTACTCCTTCGGGGACTAACAGTTACCCTTGCCCGATGCTCCTCAAGGGAGTAACGGCAATTCGTTCCGATGCTCCGCAAGGGTGGAATTAATTAAATTAGGCATTAATACACTAATAAAAAAAATTAATGAGCAGAAAAAAAAAACGCCCTAGAGTAGGATTCGAACTCACGTCGTCTCACTCACAAGTCAGGTACTCTAACCACTTCACCACGCCGCTTGGTTGACAAGGCGCCACATTTAGACAGGGTTAAGCATGGGAAAGCACGTGCGGCAATATAAAAACGACTTCGTATTTTGTGCAAGATATACAATGAGAGTCTAACGTTGAGTGTATTTGCAACCATAAGCGACTGCGAAAAGAAATCAGCCCGAGTATTCTTAGGGTGATTTAAACTGAGGCACTATGCCATGTATACGTGTAGCGAGCTCACACGGGGCACCGAAGACGACAGAGAAGGCCAATTTCTCATTTGCTTAGCGTGTGCCGTTTGAGCTACACATCGCTTCAGTACTATTGACCGTACTATTGATTGAGGTACTATTGACCAAGAAAATCTAGCCGTCTATCAATGACTTGCGCGTTTAATGTGTATCGCTCACTTATGGGGTGCGCACGAAGGGCATGGCTCTTCACATTCCTGTTTTAAGTTTCACGTAATCTTATCGCGAAGAGGCAAAGTGCTGCTTTGCATGTAGTTCAATAGACAATGCACGAACTTCGAACCATTCACGATTTATAGCCAATACCGTTTTCGCCGCATCGCTCCATGACACGGACGAAAACAGCGAAGTGCCTGGGGAGTAACTGTTGCCGTTCGTCCCCCCATTGCTCTCTTTCCGACCAAGGACTAAACACTTACTCTCCGAAATTTGCACACGGCACGCACATTCATGCAGTTAGTCCTTTGAGGGACGAAAGCGCCCTTTTTAGGACTAACGGCGCAGTTACTCCCGTTTTTTCCGGGATTTTTCTTAGAGTGTAGCAACAGCGACGCGTCACCGCCAGCAGCCCCTGCATCTCTAACTACAATGTGTACAATATATGAAAGGGCAGAAGGAGCAGTGACGTAGGCTTGAATGTTGGAGACGAGTCTGTGTGCAACCTTGTTTCCGCGGTAACTGCACAGAAGCCTCGGTTCTCACCATTCTTCATAAATATTTGTCCTCGAGGCAGTTGAAATCACAGCTCACGAGCTCTTGGTAGCCTACTGCGTGCAAATATTCACACAAAGCCAGCGTATAGCAACAGCGACGCGTCCCCGCCAGCAGTCCCTGCATGTCTTACTCCAATTTGTACAATATATAAAAGAGGAGAAGGAGCAGCGACGTAGGCTTGAAAGTTGGGGACGAGTCTGTGTGCAACCTTGTTTTCGCGTTAACTGCACAGAAGCCTCGGTTCTGACCATTCTTCATAAATATTTGTCCTCGAGGCAGTTGAAATCACAGCTCCCGAGCGCTAGCTAGCCTACTGCGTGCAAAAACTAGCACAAAGCCACCGTATAGCAACAGCGACGCGTCACCGCCAGCAGTCCCTGCATGTCTTACTCCAATTTGTACAATATATAAAAGGGCAGAAGGAGCAGTGACGTAGGCTTGAATGTTGGGGACGAGTCTGTGTGCAACCTTGTTTCCGCGTTAACTGCACAGAAGCCTCGGTTCTGACCATTCTTCATAAATATTTGTCCTCGAGGCGGTTGAAATCACAGCTCACGAGCTCTTGCTAGCCTACTGCGTGCAAAAATTCACACAATGCCAGCGTATAGCAACAGCGACGCGTCCCCGCCAGCAGTCCCAGCATGTCTTACTCCAATTTGTGCAATATATAAAAGAGGAGAAGGAGCAGCGACGTAGGCTTGAAAGTTGGGGACGAGTCTGTGTGCAACCTTGTTTTCGCGTTAACTGCACAGAAGCCTCGGTTCTGACCATTCTTCATAAATATTTGTCCTCGAGGCAGTTGAAATCACAGCTCACGAGGGCTAGCTAGCCTACTGCGTGCAAAAACTAGCACAAAGCCACCGTATAGCAACAGCGACGCGTCACCGCCAGCAGTCCCTGCATGTCTTACTCCAATTTGTACGATATCTAAAAGGGCAGAAGGAGCAGCGACGTAGGCATGAAAGTTGGGGACGAGTTTGTGTGCAACCTTGTTTTCGCGTAAACTGCACAGAAGCCTTCGTTCTGACAATTCTTTATAAATGTATGTCCTCGAGGCAGTTGAAATCACAGCTCACGAGCTATTGCTAGCCTACTGCGTGCAAAAACTCACACAAAGCCAGTGTATCGCAACAGCAACGCGTCACCGCCAGCAGCCCCTGCAGCTCAAACTACAATTTGTACGATGTCTAAAAGGGCAGAAGGAGCAGCGACGTAGGCTTGAAAGTTTGGGACGAGTCTGTATGCAACGTTGTTTTCGCGTCAACTGCACAGAAGCCTCGGTTCTGACCATTCCTTATAAATGTATGTCCTCGAGGCAGTTCAAATCACAGCTCACGAGCACTTGCTAGCCTACTGCGTGCAAAAACTAACAAAAAGCCAGCGTATAGCAACAGCGACGCGTCACCGCCAGCAGCCCCTGAATGTCTTACTCCAATTTGTACGATATATAAAAGGGCAGAAGGAGCAGCGACCTAGGCTTGAATCTTGGGGACGAGTCTGTCTGCAACCTTGTTTTCGCGTTAACGGCACAGAAGCCTTGGTTCTGACCATTCTTTATAAATGTATGTCCTCGAGGCAGTTGAAATCACAGCTCACGAGCTATTGCTAGCCTACGGCGTGCAAAAACTCACACAAAGCCAGTGTATCGCAACAGCAACGCGTCACCGCCAGCAGCCCCTGCATCTCGAACTACAATTTGTACGATGTCTAAAAGGGCAGAAGGAGCAGCGACGTAGGCTTGAAAGTTTGGGACGAGTCTGTATGCAACGTTGTTTTCGCGTTAACTGCACAGAAGCCTCGGTTCTGACCATTCTTTATAAATGTATGTCCTCGAGGCAGTGGAAAACACAGCTCACGGGCACTTGCTAGCCTACTGCTTGCAAAAACTCACTCAAAGCCAGCGTATAGCAACAGCGACGCGTCACCGCCAGCAGTCCCTGCATGTCTTACTCCAATTTGTACGATATATAAAAGGGCAGAAGGAGCAGCGACCTAGGCTTGAATCTTGGGGACGAGTCTGTGTGCAACCTTGTTTTCGCGTTAACTGCACAGAAGCCTTGGTTCTGACCATTCTTTATAAATGTATGTCCTCGAGGCAGTTGAAATCACAGTTCACGAGCTCTTGCTAGCCTACTGCGTGCAAAAACTCCCACAAAGCCAGCGTATAGCAACAGCGACGCGTCACCGCCAGCAGTCCCTGCATGTCTTACTCCAATTTGTACAATATATAAAAGGGCAGAAGGAGCAGTGACGTAGGCTTGAATGTTGGCGACGAGTCTGTGTGCAACCTTGTTTCCGCGTTAACTGCACAGAAGCCTCGGTTCTGGCCATTCTTCATAAATATTTGTCCTCGAGGCAGTTGAAATCACAGCTCACGAGCTCTTGCTAGCCTACTGCGTGCAAAAATTCACACAAAGCCAGCGTATAGCAACAGCGACGCGTCACCGCCAGCAGCCCCTGCATGTCTTACTACAATTTCTACAATATATAAAAGGGCAGAAGGAGCAGCGACGTAGGCTTGAAAGTTGGGGACGAGTCTGTGTGCAACCTTGTTTTCGCGTTAACTGCACAGAAGCCTCGGTTCTGACCATTCCTTATAAATGTATGTCCTCGAGGCAGTTCAAATCACAGCTCACGAGCACTTGCTAGCCTACTGCGTGCAAAAACTCCCACAAAGCCAGCGTATTGCAACAGCGACGCGTCACCGCCAGCAGTCCCTGCATGTCTTACTCCAATTTGTACAATATATAAAAGGGCAGAAGGAGCAGTGACGTAGGCTTGAATGTTGGGGACGAGTCTGTGTGCAACCTTGTTTTCGCGTTAACTGCACAGAAGCCTCGGTTCTGACCATTCCTTATAAATGTATGTCCTCGAGGCAGTTGAAATCACAGCTCACGAGCTATTGCTAGCCTACTGCGTGCAAAATCTCACACAAAGCCAGTGTATCGCAACAGCAACGCGTCACCGCCAGCAGCCCCTGCATCTCAAACTACAATTTGTACGATGTCTAAAAGGGCAGAAGGAGCAGCGACGTAGGCTTGAAAGTTTGGGACGAGTCTGTATGCAACGTTGTTTTCGCGTTAACTGCACAGAAGCCTCGGTTCTGACCATTCTTTATAAATGTATGTCCTCGAGGCAGTAGAAAACACAGCTCCCGAGCGCTAGCTAGCCTACTGCGTGCAAAAACTAGCACAAAGCCACCGTATAGCAACAGCGACGCGTCACCGCCAGCAGTCCCTGCATGTCTTACTCCAATTTGTACAATATATAAAAGGGCAGAAGGAGCAGTGACGTAGGCTTGAATGTTGGGGACGAGTCTGTGTGCAACCTTGTTTCCGCGTTAACTGCACAGAAGCCTCGGTTCTGACCATTCTTCATAAATATTTGTCCTCGAGGCGGTTGAAATCACAGCTCACGAGCTCTTGCTAGCCTACTGCGTGCAAAAATTCACACAAAGCCAGCGTATAGCAACAGCGACGCGTCCCCGCCAGCAGTCCCTGCATGTCTTACTCCAATTTGTGCAATATATAAAAGGGCAGAAGGAGCAGCGACCTAGGCTTGAATCTTGGGGACGAGTCTGTGTGCAACCTTGTTTTCGCGTTAACTGCACAGAAGCCTTGGTTCTGACCATTCTTTATAAATGTATGTCCTCGAGGCAGTTGAAATCACAGTTCACGAGCTCTTGCTAGCCTACTGCGTGCAAAAACTCCCACAAAGCCAGCGTATAGCAACA